>NC_071508.1:94115244-95434887 GCF_027887155.1 Malaclemys terrapin pileata | reverse complement strand
TGCTCCTCCTGTCACAGGAAATCAAAGTGCTCCTGGTATCTCCTGCCCATCCTTGTAAATAGCTCTTCCAGGGTCCTTATCTGTCTGCCTCTGCTGTCTCTGGGGTGCTGCTCCTACCCTCCTGGTAGAATGATTATCCTCTCGAGAGCCAACAGTCCTACCAATACAAAGACAAGTGTGTAGCATTATATATATATTGCTTTGGAAGAAGCTGAGAATTCCTCCCATATAACATAACTTTACTATAGAAGGCCAGAATTTTGATACTTTTCAGCATTCCAAAAAAGTAACAGTTTGAGTACCCTTCTCAGACAACTTCTGCAGCCCATGAGGAAGGAGCACAGGCTAGATGATATGAAAAATGTACTAAGGTTTGTAAAATTTTTAAATAACCATAGTATCTGTAGGGGTGGGAGGAGTGGCAGTTCCTTTGAGGGGCTACAACCAGTTCACAATTTTTTCTTTTTAAAGCCTGGCCAAAATTTGGAGAACACAACAGTTTTCAAGGTACCAGAATCGAAAAGAGAAGCAGCTTTCCATTCCTGTGGAGGAGATCTGGCAATCTATGCCAGAGAGATGTTTCTGCTAATGATCAACCCTCTACACATTGTTGAATGGAGGGGTTTGGCTGTCTCTGAAGGTTAACCAAGCAGATTTGCACTGCTGCTGAAACTCAAGACCCAGCTCAAGTTTCTTCTACACCAGAAATTTGCTGAAATATACTTACAGGACTGGGAGGCAATTCAGCTGGAAACTGACTGTAATCTCAGCAATCAGACAGAGTTTCCGTGCAAAGGGCGATGCAAACCATGAACACTTCCCCCCACATCCCATCCCTTGCATCGCCAGAAAATCCTGCCCTGTGCCTGCCTAACAATGGTGAAATGGACAGGGAAAGAAAGAGACACACCACAATTTGATATGGTTCCCTGAAGTTTCAGATCAGCATCACAAGCCCCTTGCCTCTCTTTGACAAAGGGACACTCCCTCCCAGAGCAACTGTTGGAGCCTTTTGCCCTCACATACAGGAGTCTCAAGTGCTTGATGAGTTCCCAGCACTTGATGCGTTCCCACTTAATGCCCACCTGCTCCAGCTTCTGTGAAATTTCCTGCTGCAGGTGTATGTTCTTGCTGCTCCTGGGGAAGTTGTGGAGATGGTGTACTTTGACCACATACTGTTCAGCACCTGGGCACAGTTGGTGGGCCAGGCAACTGTTCTCAGAGCAGGATCCACATTCACCTGTATTAATTTGTAGAGTACATCAGAAAACTATTCTGATGCAGTCAGCAGAGCTCACTACTGCTGGTGAAAAAAGGGGGACAGGGACCTTTATTCATTGGTAAGGCTCAAGAAGAAAAGGGTTCAGTGCACATTAGGAATGGGGTGAAGATCTATTGAAACCTGAGACCCAGTACACAGCCCTTATCCATGGGGGGAGAGGTAGATACGCTGAAGGGTAGGGATAGGGTTCAGTGTGACCTAGACAAATTGGAGGATTGGGCCAAAGTAAATCTGATGAGGTTCAACAAAGACAACTGCAGAATCCTTGGGTGAAATCTGGACCTACTGAAGGCAATGGCAAAACTTTTATTAACTCCAAGTAGGCCAGGATTTCACACCTCATCTTTGCATTTTGGTTCTTTGCCTGCCAACTGCAATATTTACGAGGAACCCTACTGATTTAGATTAAAAGCAATATCAGAGATATTAAACAACTGCAAATAAAATACACCTGAAAATATTTAATATTTAAAAGATATGGGAGCTCATCTCTGGCAGTGTGGTAAATTTTGCAATATACAGTAATTTTAAAAATTTAATATATGTGAAAACATGTTTCCCCCCTAAAAAGTTAGTAAGATTATGGCCTAAAGAAACATATTCCTATTCCAAAACCTAAAAACAAAGCTGGGGCCCTCTATGAGTAAGGGTGGGGAGACATAACACTGAAACAAGATGCTAATGGGCACAGAGACTGAATTACTCCCTTACTCATAGAATGCCCCAAATCAGCCATGTACCTTGGTATAGAAAAGCACTCAAATCAATGCTTAACTCTGAATATGTGTTTAAGTCCCAATGAAATCAAGCTTTGGAGGAAGAAAAAAATTATAATGAATCAATGTTTGAAACTTCCAAAAAGTGACCTAAAATAGCTTTTCTATGGATAACAATGTCACATGTTCCAAGTCTGATAGTTTGTAGCCTACCAGGACCATAATCAAATCCCCCCTGACATTCATGGCAGGGAGAAATTCCATATATAAGAGTATGGAGAGGAAATAAACTTTCTTGGGCAGGTTTCTTTTTTATTCCCCCCACCTTTCTTTTCTTCCTTTAAATGGTGGATGTTCAAAGATTTGGACTATTAGGAGCCCCAGCTGAAATGAATTAGCAAGCAGAGTGCAGCTGAGGTGGTCAAAGGTGCATGATAAATAGCCATCTGTAGTGGATTCTGAGCTAAGTTTCACTGGTAGAAATCAAGAGTAGCTCTATGAAACCCAGTTACTCTGTAAAACCAAAGCAAGTGAATCCATTATCAGGCCAAAAAATATTTAGTAGTTATTCAGCTGTCACAATATTAACCAGTGCTCCAATGCACTGTTCAGGGGGCGAGCGAAATGACGTTTTGGCACAGGCCCTGTGTGGGTGGCTATCTGTCAACAGCAGCTGTGTAGCAAAAGGTTTGGAATGTTCTCTGAGTAAGACTGGTTGCAGAGCTCTGGGGACTACAATAGTGGGAGGTTCTTGAAATATAAAAGTATCATTCGATAATGAAAAAGAAATTTCACTAATATTTAGTCATACAGCAAGGAAACATGAAAATAAACCAAAATGCTGTTGCTATTTATTATGTTAAAAAAAACAAAAACAAATCCCCAAACAAGATCAGCGTGTTTCACAAATATTTCGCTTTTTCAAATGGTTGTTTTATGGAAAGACCTCAGACTACTGGTCAGAATGTAATAGTACAGAGTACACTGGACTGTAAACATCCTTTAAAAGAGCAAGCACTTCAGTTTTGCTTAGAATTGTAGATTT
The DNA here is from genome assembly GCF_027887155.1 of Malaclemys terrapin pileata. Lineage (NCBI taxonomy): Eukaryota > Metazoa > Chordata > Testudines > Emydidae > Malaclemys > Malaclemys terrapin. The sequence continues at coordinate 95,431,844 of NC_071508.1, read as the reverse complement.
CAATATGCCTCAGAAGGGGTACTCACTTGAATGAGATCCTGTGACCAGTTACAATGGGTCACTGTTCAAGTAATAGTGTTAATTACAATAACATGGGCATATCAAATGTTTCAGATGTCCAAAAAGCACAAAACCCTTCATACCAATGCCCTGTTTTGTTTTGTTTTTTAGCATAGCAAAAGGACATGGATTCCAGCCTAAAGAAATTTTCAAAAACTGTATTGAACTTCCATGACATCCTTTCAAACGAAAAGAACAGAATTAAAGAGGATGATTTTACCTAGAATATGTCAATAACTCTTCTGTTTACCAGTATGAAGATACTGTACACATGTTTAAAAATGAAAATGATGGTAGTGAACTCTCTAAGACAACATAGTAGACTAAAGCTGTTAAGAATTAAAAGGAGTCTGAGAACCTGAGAGGCACTGAGAATCTACCACTCCCATTGACTGAGCTGTGGGTTCATTGCCCATAAATTCATAAGCAGTCATCATATGTATCAGACACAAGCTATTTCATTTTAGGAATATATAGTAAAACCTATAAGTGAGCAGGACTTCAGCAGGAACTCAGGGCAGCACTTTTGAAAATCAGGCCAGTTTTATTTAGGAACCCCAATATTGATTTAGGAGTCTAAGTGTAGGCACCTGCATTTGAAAATTTGAGGCACAGAGTTTAATAGAGAATGATCTTCTATTCTGTAGGTTTATTTTGAACCATCCTATAAAATTTTAATGCAATGGTTTAATTTTCTCTTAAATGTTACGGTATGATTTTTAAAAATGACATAATCAAGATTATCATTTTCTTTTAAATTCTAAAGGACTTTGTCATAAAGACTCCTTTCAGGGTCTGCAGATTCATCAACACCACCTCATGGTCAATTCCCAAGAACCCACCACTCCAACTGACAGAACTGTAGGTTAGTTGCCTATAAATTCATAACCAGTCATCAGATGCATAACAGACAAGATATTCCACTTAAGTGAATCATCACTCCACTCTGTGAATATTATGGCATGGGGCATATCCTAATTTAACAATACAGACATTATTTTAAACAACTAAGAAAATAACTGCTGAGAGATCTTCAGCATAGTCACCCAGATTCCTCCATCTCCAGGTAGTGCTCATCAACCAATGTCACCAGAGCTGTTTCTGGATTATTAACAACATATTGGTTATCCTCAAAGAGACTTGAAATTTAGTTTAATTTGTTTTCTTTCAATAATAAACATATATTATTTATTTATAGATTATTTCCCCTTGAATTCACATGTAAAGACATTAAAAACTCACAGAAGTTTAACGCTAGTAATTTCACTCAGGAGGATTGTACCATTTCTGCTTGCTTTCCCATTCTTCAGTCAGAAGGCCAAGAGACAGTCTTCTAACAGCAATGAAACTATTTTCTCAGAATGCCTGTACATCATAATGACAGGTTTCAGAGTAGCAGCCGTGTTAGTCTGTATCCGCAAAAAGAACAGGAGTACTTGTGGCACCTTAGAGACTAACAAATTTATTAGAGCATAAGCTTTCGTGGACTACAGCCCACTTCCGATTATGCATCCGAAGAAGTGGGCTGTAGTCCACGAAAGCTTATGCTCTAATAAATTTGTTAGTCTCTAAGGTGCCACAAGTACTCCTGTTCTTTTTGTACATCATAAAACAGTCATTAGAAGAGAGGAGCAACATAGTGTAGAAAAGATATAATTTTAAGTAGTATGTGGGAACAGTACAAGGAGAGTAAGTGTCACCCCTTGATCTAGGTATGGGGAAAACATAGATATAAAGCATGCCAATTAGATTATGCCACATTAATAGAGTATGCACTACCAAGGAAACGACAGAAAGTAAAGGATCACCCTAATGATGCGGTATAGAACATAACAGAAAAAGGAATTTCTCTTTGGCTCAAGGTATCTATCCTAAAGCCTTGAAAAAATTGCTGATATCTTAAAGTAAGAACTCTTGTTAAACCTGAGGAAGCACACATATTTGTAGAACAATGTCTGCGGCCCTTTCCCCCTCTTGCTCTCACAAACACTATACACAAACACTACCTTATGAAGGAGTTAAGGTTCATTAAGTATGACATAAACCTAATGCAAACCATTAAAAGCAAACAAACAAACAAAACAAAACCACCAAACTATGGGATTCCTCCTAACCTTACCCTGCCCACATAGCACTTTTCCAGTGACAGTGATAAATTGTGCACTGAGACCTTCCTCAGGCCTCCAAAGAATAAGGAAACACATAATACACAATCCCCTTTGCAGTATAACTCCACTACTAAATACAACCTCAGCAATTTGAACAAATATTCAACACTAACCTATCTGAACAGGGTGTGTGTGTGGTGCATTAGGTGGTTGTGAAGGAAACATGAGGTTGTAATTAGCGGTGGTCAGAGGGGGATAATTCCATTTAATATAGGATTTCAGTTTTCTGAAATTTGGTTTCATTCTGACTTTGAACAAACCCCAAAATTTAGAAATTCTCAACAAAAGGGGATGGAGTCCTGGTTCCAGGGCAGTCAACGCCAGCTGCCCCAGAGCTGTCCATCCTGGAATCCCTGTGCTCTGTGACTCCCAGGGAGTCCAGGTGGCAGACGGCCCTAGTGCCAGTCTACATGGTTGCCTACATTCTGTTGGAACTTTGGCAAAATTGAACCATCTCAGCGAAAGATTGTGATTTCACCAAACTGGCAAATTCCAATAAAAAAAGAACATTTTTCATTCAAATTTTTCTCACCACTGTAGTCATAATTAAGGGTTTGTGTTTTTCCTGTGAGGAAGAGTAGTGTGTAGCATGCTATCGGGCCTTTATAATATTCAGGTTTGAAAAGCTTTTTTTTTTTTTTTTTGGCTTGGGTCCTTTCCCAGCCCATCTTCTAAATAAGTAATATATCACATAAATGAACTCTTTCTTTGAAGTTGCATTCTATATATTTCATAAGGATAAACCTTGGTAAATATCCTATATTAACAGCTGTCTGAGAGTGACTACAAAGACAACAACAGGAATGGTTCAAAATTGGCTGGTTAGTAAGATGTTGAGTTCTGGTAACACTGTTTAATTTTTCTAACATACAAGCTATAAATATTTCCCCATTGGTGACAGATGAAAAATGTTCTATTGTATCAAAAATGATAAAAAACAACACTGATAGACATATTTACTGGTAGTTTCATAATCCTCAGTGGCATGCCAATTATATTAACTATTATTACACAATGACGTTATATGAACACTTGAGTGTGTTTTTCTTCTTCACAGACTACAAAATTGGCAAAGCCTCAAATGATGCAGAATGAGAACTATGATCTATATCAACCATGGGCCAAGTCTGGCCTTCAGAGACATATCATGTCTTCTATAGTCTCTTTAAACTTAGGGAAAATGGAGTGCGAAGTGCATAGCCCTTCTTTGGGATGGGATATACAATAAAATACCTAAGACAGTTGAATGGTTTCCACTTCTTTTTTCTGTTTTCTATTTCAAAAGTAAGAGAAGAGACAGTTTGGTAACAAAGCAGAGATGACGTGATGGGAAGTTTAGAAGAAAAATTCAAGAGGGAGTTTTTTTGCTCGTTTGTTGACACTGCTCTAGTGTCCATCGAAGAAATGTTTGGACAAATGAAGTACCATGAAAAGACCCGGGGCACTTTGTATGACCTTAGTAAGCTGCCAGTGGACAGGAAAACACTCTTGAACAATTGTACAGACCTTCACCAGATGCTGACACATGGAGAACGTTCAGGCATCAATGATAAAGACCTCTATGTCAAATTGGACAACATCCATTACATTTTGCACAACGGGAAGCACTCCCCACTCCAAGTTCTCCAATTCATTCATGATGCAGAGTGGAAGGACACTTTTCCTAATGTGTGGATAGCTTTGAGGATTCTGCTCATGCTGTCGGTCACAGTTACAAGTGGTGAGCGTGGGTTTTCAACACTCAGGCTCATTAAAACATATCTTCAGTCGATGATGGCCAATGAGAGACTGACATCACTTGCTATTTTATTGTTTGAAAATGCCATTAGCCAATCTTTGGATCTCTCTGATGCCTCGCTTCAGTTTGTGAGGTCAAGGGTGAGAAAAATGACTTTTTTGAACTAAAGGACTAGGGTTAACATTTTAAGACTGTCGCTTGTAACACTATTTAATAATTGTCCACTCACTGTTGGTGCATAGTTCAATTTCTTGATGTTAGTATATTTCACTTATTCTTAAAATTAAAATGTTTCTATAAGTTTAGAGGAAATGAAGTTTTTTATTTGCTCAGATATGGCATGAATAAATACAGATTTACAGATACTAATGTACAAATTATCGTCTTACATGACAGAGATAACATGCATGCAAATCGTGCATCAAAGTTGTGAAATGGGCTACAAATGCAAGAAAAAATAAGGTATTCAAATTTTTGACAAATGGGGGGGCACTGTAGACACTCCTTGCCTGGGGTGCCATTTGGTCTAGGGCCAACCATGGGTACTTTTAAAACAGTATGACTCCATCTAAATTAGGGGTGGCAGTTACTGCTTTAACTATAATGGTATAGTTAGAGGTAAAACTTTCTAGTGTAGACAAGCCCTAAATGGTGAGTTGCTTCCAAGGGAAGCAACCCATGCTATTCTGAGGTGCCCTTATGTGGGCAGCACGGGAATGCGTACGTGGGGTGAGGGTAGATGCCATTCGTTGAGCTTCTAGAGGCAGATATGTGAACCATGTATAAATATTGTTACTCCTTTTGACATGAGCAGCAAAAATTCAGTCTTGCAGGTTGTTCCAGTCAGGAGGAGAAATTGATCATACAGTCAGGTACTTTTGCTGTAATCTTATTTACAAAGAATGTACCAAGTCCTGTTTTCCTGAACACAAGAAGAACCAAACAAAAGGAAACAATTTCCTTGCTCTGAGCCCCAAAACTCTTTTAAGCAATGCCAGATCTAGAAGCCCTGTCAGGGCCGGGTCAAAGGCAGCCTGTATGCACTAGTCAGTTAACAACTCATGATTGGAACACAAGTAGCTGGGTCAGGGCTAAACTGGGTCAAGATACCAGGAAATCAGGATCAGGCACCAAATTTCAGGCTGGAGGCAAGTAGCAAAGTCAGGGATGAACCAGGGTCAGAAGCCAGAGTTTTGGATCCACAGCAAAGTAAGGTTTGGAGCAGCTTCAAGCCAGTAGACTGCTTCGTTGCTCAAACAGCTCCATATGATGTTTATACATCACTCCGGCCATAAATCAGTGCTCATTCGGTCTGTGTCTCACTTTCTGCTTCTGTCTTTTGTGGGTTTCTCCATTGAGACATATCCACATTAGCTCAATCAGAGCTAGCGCGCTAAGAATAAAATGTAGCCACTAACTGTGCGAGTGGTTGGAGGGGCTAACCACCCCATGTGTTTATCTAGTGTCTTGAAGTATCTAGCCCCGCCCACCATTCATGCCGTTGTGGCTACACTCTATTTTGAGTGCACTAGCTCAATCAGAGCTAGCATGAGTATGTCTCCTCAAACAGCAGATTATACTTCAAGCTGGAAATACCATGAATCTCTCATCCACCCATACCCTTACCAAAAACAATACCCAGCAAAGCCCTCTGCCCACATACTGCTAATTCCTGGAGAGTCATATGCCTTTGTTTTAGGTGGGAGCTGCTATAATGGAGCTAAACTGTTTTGTACAGCTGTCTCAAATAAAAGATGGCAGTCACACCTCCAGCTCCAAGGCCATTCCACCCAACCCACAACAATATCAACGTGATGGAGTCATTGTCAGGGCATGTAATGTTTCCAACACCATTGTACATAGGGCTGGGTGGGACATGCTATTCCTATCCCATGATAATGTTCAACATGTCAGCATTTTTTTTGTCTGAAATCAGGAAAAAAGTCAAAATCTCTCTCAAAAAAAAAAAGTTGTTAAAAATCTGAAAATGTTTTTGGTTCAGGTCAATTGAAACATTTCTTTTGTTTGTTTTGTTTTGACTGTTCCCATTTTAAACAACATGTTTAAATGTAAATTTACTCCAATTTCTAAATGAAACTTCTTTTTGCCTCAAAATCTCTGAAACTTTGGGGGTTGGACAATCTCAAAAGTTTTTTTTAACCAAGAATTTTTCAAGTCAGGTGTTTCATTGAACCAGACACTGTTTCATAAACAGTTTTGGTTTTGATGAATCTGCATTTTTCTTTGGAAAACCATTTTGTCAAAAAATTCCCAAGTTACAGGTTTATTTGTCAAACTTTACTATAAATTGTTATGACTGCTGATAACATCCATTTGCTAATTCCCATACCTTCAATACCATATCACACGCCTGTAGGAGAGTAGGTGAAAGGAAATCAAAGGGTGTGATAAATGAGTAAAAACACCAGTAATCAAATGGAAACAGGGTGGAATTATCTGATATTATATCAATGATGTTTCTCTGTAATCTATATTATTTGGACAAATTTTTCTTTTTTTTTATTGCTCTTACAAACATTAATGGCAGAAGGGCAATAGTGTTCCTGTATCCTCAAAGTATGACAGCTAAGCACATACTTAGATATAAATCCTAACAAGAACTACCTGACAAAGCATGTACCAATATCTGCAAGGCAAAGGTTTTTCTATGTTGCTTTAAAAGCAGAAGAATGGTGATGAGGGTGAAACATGGAAGAAAGTGAGATGAGTGTAATGTCTGAGAGGGAAAAAACCACAAGAAATGAAAGCTCTACATTTGGCTTGCCCTGTGTAATGTCACTGACAATATAAATGTAGTACAGATGATGTCAAGCTAACAAAGTAAATTTGTTCAAAGAATGATCATAACATTACTGCTTTGGGAATCCAGAACAACAGTGAGTCACTGAGAAAAAAACAAAGCAAAAACTCAGTGATGATGGGATTAACTAAAGGGAAACTTCCTTTCTTATATTTCTTAGTAATTTAATGTGGGAGGATAGAGTAATCCCAGAGCATGAACCATTGCAAACTCTAAAAGGGAAAAATGAGAAATGTTTATACAGCAAAACCCTTTTTATGGTGAATTCATGTTTGGTATTTAAAAAAAAAATCCTATATGAGAGAAGAACAGTTGTCCTCTGATTTATATCTATGAAAAAAGGGGAAAAAAACATAAAGTAGAGAACATAAAGTACCACATTCTTAAATAATTTTGGACTAATTTTCCAAGAAAAATCTTATTGTCTTTACATTCTGAGTCCCATATAAAGTCATGAAACCCTCCCCATCCCCTAACAAAAGAAAAACATTCAGGATTTTTTTCAGGGGGCAGGGGGGCGGAATATTGGTTTCTGCATCTTGGAAACAAACTGCATTTTTTATTGAATTAGGTGCGTGTCTCTTTGAATATTAGTATTTTCCAGATTGCTAAACAAATGAATATTTAGAAGGGCATATACAATACAGTTTAGACAGTTACACACACAAAAACTTGACAATAGTTAGGCTGTTGGTTTGCTGAGACTACTGCCAATCATGCTGATTCAGTATTGTTTCATTTTTTCCTGTATTCCCACATCTATCTTTTTGGGACAGGGACAATCTTTTTGTTCTGTGTTTGTACAGCACCTAGCACAATGGGGTCCTGGTCCATGACAAGGGCTCCTAAGCACTATGGTGGTAGTAATAATGCATAATGAAAGAAAATAATAATATCACGGGGCACAGGTAAATATTTGTATTCTACATTGTTCACCATCATGCAGGGGAATGCACTATGAATGTTGTACTTATTGTACAGGCATACAGATTTTTGCAAATATGATTGTGTCCACATACACTGCCATTTAGAGTGAAAATGAGCTTGATATGAACAAGGTACATAAAACCCCTCATAAATGTGTTTGCATTGATAATCTGTCCCTATGGATGTGTTTTCTCTTATTTATGTAAATGGATGAAGGATGGCTGTATACATTTTGTAGCAATATGGAAGTATTTTGGCTGAGATTTTAAAGGCCAGCTAGAAGGTAAGATGTATGATTTCCCATTGAAATTAATGAGAATTGTGTGTATCAACCCCTCGGTGGCTTTGAAATCTCATTGTTTATGCTAAATTTTATATACTTGCATTTCTCTCTGGCAGGTCATTTCCTTAAATGTATAGTTTGTTTTCTGGTCTGTTTAGTGTTTTAGCTTCTGTGTGTAAAGTCACTTTTGCCCTGCTCCCCCAAGCTGTGCCAGCCGCAGTTGAGGCACTGTACCAGGATTTTAAATTTTTCCTAAATTCCCACACACAATAAACAACCATGTACTTATGAAAAGCAAAGTCTGTGCAGGGCAGGGTCAAATAGCTTCACGGGTCTTTGGGGATCACATTCACATCCAAATTAGTTTTCACTTCTCATCTTGGTTCTTACATCTCTTAAATTATTTTTTTCTACTATGGCTTTGGAGAATTTCCATTTACTGTAAGTTACAGACGCTGTTGATGAGGTCACTATTTACTTTGAGTGGCTCCTTTATTGAGTAAAGCTAAGACAATAGCATTCAGTGAGCATTCTATGTAATATGTTATTAATTAATTGTATCACCGCTATGAAGAGAGGTAGCCTTAGTAGCCATAGGCAAAAAGACGGCTGTCTAAGGTTCCACATGGAAGGCAGCACTCTAATATCATTGGAACAAGTGTTGGTCACTGGTTACTGAGTGATTGATTGGTCACTCAGCAATCAATAAGTCCCAACCCACTTTTATGTGGTTACAGAGAGTCTGCTTACCATCTTTGCTGCATGCAACTGAACAGAAACAGGAACAATATATTGGAGGAGAAATGAATGAAGGTGTTGGCACCTTTATTTAGGATGTCAATGCAACTAATGCTTGTGCTGGTGACATAAACATTCTCTGCATTAAATGATAATGGATGAAACTCAAAGGGTTTAGAGATTACATTCAGATGAGCACCCCAAAATTTGGATTCTTATCCATTCCAAACCTTGCCCAAGCTTCTTTGATGGGGAACTCAGACTGGCAACTCTTTAAGAACAGGCTTGCATTATAATCTCAGTATATTCTTCAAGTATCAGGGGGTAGCTGTGTTAGTCTGTATCCACAAAAACAACAAGGAGTCTGGTGGCACCTTAAAGACTATTTTTTTGAGTATATTCTACAATTCTTTGAGGCCAGGTTTTGGTGGAGGTTGATTTCTGAGATTTTAATTATATCATAATTATGCTAGAAGGTCATACGTCTTTTGGGAAAATAACTCTCTTGCTCACTCACCAACTGAATCAAAGGCAATTCTTAAGGAATAAAGCCCTACTGACATTAAGAATGACACAATCTGCTCCTAAATACAGAACCCAGATGTGGGAATTAGTCACAGGAAGAATCCCATGCACTGCTACAGACAAGGGACCAAGTGACTAGTCAGCAGTTCTGCAGAAAAGGACCTAGGGGCTACAGTGGACGAGAAGCTGGATATGAGTCAACAGTGTGCCCTTGTTGCCAAGAAGGCTAACGGCATTTTGGGCTGTATATGTAGGGGCATTGCCAGCAGATCGAGGGACATGATCATTCCCCTCTATTCAACATTGGTGAGGCCGCATCTGGAGAACTGTATCCAGTTTTGGGCCCCACACTAAAAATTGGAAAGAGTCCAGCGGAGGGCAACAAAAATGATTAGGGGGCTGGAGCACATGACTTATGAGGAGAGGCTGAGGGAACTGGGATTGTTTAGTCTGCAGAAGAGAAGAATGAGGGGGGATTTGATAGCTGCTTTCAACTATCTGAAAGGGGGGTCCAAGGAGGATGGATCTAGACTGTTCTCAGTGATACCTGATGACAGAACAAGGAGTAATGGTCTCAAGTTGGAGTGGAGGAGGTTTAGGTTGGATATTAGGAAAAACTTTTTCACTAGGAGAGTGGTGAAGCACTGGAATGGGTTACCTAGGGAGGTGGTGGACTCTCGTTCCTTAGAGGTTTCTAACAGAGCCCTGGCTGGGATGATTTAGTTGGGGATTGGTCCTGCTTTGAGCAGGGGGCTAGACTAGATGACCTCCTGAGCTCCCTTCCAACCCTGATATTCTATGATAATGATATTGAAGGGAATGTTACTGTATTTTTGCAGATAAAAAAATTGCTAATGAAAGCATATTTCATGCAAACACCTCAGTAACTCAAAATAATATTAGGTGTGAATATAGAGCAACACTTAACCTCCCAGTGTTTAGCAATAACATTATTTTATTACTAGAAGAACAAAGAGTCACTTTACCTTTCATCCAGTCTTCAGATAGCCAGCCCATCATAAAAATAATCTGCTGTCTTCCTATCAATAGTGGTTGCTATTTTTTGGCTAAATGAAATTACCAAGCATTCTAATGGAAACTGACCTTAGAAGTGTAAACAAATCTTATTGCGGGAAAATAATTAAATCTGTGTTCCTTTTGCAGTGTGTCCTTGAGAAAGTATTTGAGGCATTTCTAGTAACTTGTTTTTGTTTAATAAAATATATTTTATGACAAATAGCTATTTGATTCATCCATTTTGGGCATAAGAATTTTTTGTGACTAATATAGACTGAACTTATTAAATGGCCTAAGTAAACTTCATCTGCAGCCCTTGCTTCATAAGGTTCTGTCAAAAATATGTGAATTTTATAATATTTTCTTTGTGCTCTGCTTGCTGGACTCTTTAGTCAATGTATAATGCATATGTATATGCACAACTCTCAGAAATATATTCACTGATGCACAAATGTGTAAGTTCAAACCTATGATTTATGATTTTTGATCACTATGCATTGCTCCTCTATAAGAACTAATGTGTCTGGTTCAAAATAAGAAAATGGAGTTAGAGATTTAAGTTAGCAGTAATATGAAAATAGAAAGGCATTGTTAAATTGTAGCTAGGAACACCAAAACATTCCTAAACTACAATACAAGAAAAAGTGGTATAAACAAGAAAAGCCCCCAACTGTAATACTGCATTCATTTGGGGGCAATTTTGCTCAGTAAGAATGTACACATTCTTGGAGAAGCTGAAAAGAAAAAACGTATGGGCCAGATCCTCAGCTGGTATGAATGGTAATATTTCCACTGAACTTGGTTTTAGAGGAGCTGGGGGTTATTCTTCAAAGTCAAAAGCCCACCCTATATTCAGCTGATGTGTCATGTCAATTTCCATAGCCAACAGTACACAAAGGAGTGATGTGGCTAACACCATGCCCAACCATCTTTGACTCCCCTAACCCAACAGATCATATACCCATTTGCAGCTGAATGGACTAGAGGCAGCCTTTCTGTGTGAGATTGAGCAAGACTCAAACCCACAGCTTCCAGGATTGTAGCCAAGCAACTGAACTACTCAGCCCTCACTGGGGATTAGTTTTACAATCCGAAATTTTGAAAATACAGTTTACTATGAACAGGGATCTTCCTAGAAAAAATACTTTGCTGTACTTGCTCCAAATGGTGTCTTTAAATCTGGAAGCATGCTCTTATACATATACACATATGCACAGGCAGATCTGATTAAGTAATATGGAAAGAACTTCAACTTGAAATAGCTGCAAGAAAAAGATATAAGCAGGGAGCTTGTTAAACATAACAATAGATGGAAACAATTAAATTTCAGGTTGTACAGCTTAATTGTATATCTTGGCAAAGTAATAAATACCCTTTTCAAAAATATGGCAGTACATGTTCACCTTCAAAGGATACACTTACATGAGCAGAAAATATTATATAGTAAACCTAAATGATTCATGACTTTCATCTGTCATTCAGGTCATGGGATAGAAAGAAAACTGGTGTGTTTAACAAAATTTGGCTACATGAGTAGGAAATGTAGAATAATCATAAATGGAAAGTATTCAAGCTAAAATGTTATTAGTGGAGTATGACAGGAGTCTATGTTAGGGGTCCAGCTTTGAAATATTTACACAAATATAACTTGTATAGTGATGTGGAAAGCATAGACTTCCAAGTTTGCAGATGACACTTAATTAGTGAGTACAGCAAATAATGAAGTATCACACAGCCAGAAAGGAGACATTTCGATGGAATGAAATCTTGACTGGAGAATGAATCTATTATAGCAAATTTTGCAGGAGAAGGCAGAAGAAAGTTTAATTTTTTGAAAATATTAAACTTTCATGGAAAATAGCAAACCTTCAAATACATCAGCAACTGTGTTTTGCATAGCTTACTGATGTTTCTCAGAGGACTCAGCATTTGAGATGGCAAAGAATTTGCTTCTGTTGAATGAATCACTGCACCAAAATCACTTCACTGTTGCTCACAGGAGCAGTACATTCAGAGTCACTAAAAGGAAGATGGTGAGTGCATTTCAGAGCTGTGCTTGATTAGGTTTGATCCCCTGAATTACTACTGTCTGTGAATGCTGATAATGAAAAACCCACATTGCAAAAGGACAACAGTCAAAAGACATTGCAGCATTGCATGGGATCCACACACAAAGCTAGGTTTGGACTAGAATACTAGAATCCTCTCTCCCTTCAGTGACATGCTTGATTTATAGGGCAGAGGAGGGGGATTTTTTGGAAAATATGTAGTTATTGAAAAAGAAACTATATTTATTTTCTTATCTCTGCCTACAAGTTAGGCACCAGGGCAACAGTGCCAATGTCTTTATTCATTCAAATGCCACTGTTTTAACAAGAAGATTTTTCATTTAGTAACGAGTTTTCAGTTGTTCTAAGACAGCAGCTAGCACTGGGAGCTCAAAAGAAGAAAAACCACAAAGAGAACACTTACTAGGTAGCATGACTGGAGGAATTAGACCTCACCTAGAATACTGTTTGTACTTATAGTATCAACCTGAGAAATGGCACATCTTCCCAAAGGCAATGTGCAGTTCTGTAGTAAATAGCAACAAGAATAACCACAATTTTAAATTTAGAGCATGACATTGACTCAGACCAACTCATAACAGTGGCTAAGGGCTAAAGAACACTGAGGCATAAGTATTTGTGTATTGGTACTAGGGTACTGGGTGTTTGAGAATTGCTGGTCGCTACAATAGATGATGAAAAATTAGCATGAGCTTAAATGTAAGAAGTTTTTAACAAAAATCCTGGTCTAGACAGTCACTACCTAAAGGAAAGATGTAGTTAACAGTACCAATAAGGGCCAGTATAGGAAAGATTATGCAGCACAAAAGGTAATGGACATAAGCAGTATTGTAACCCACACACCTCCTGGGTGTGGTGTTCTGTCCTATCTAGTGGCACCGAGACCACTGGAGTTGGGGGGGGAGGGGAGAGAGAGAGAGATTAATGAGTCTTCTCTAGAGCCTTAGGTAATAGCCAGTTGGCTTTTAGCTCATGCAGTAGAGTCTCATGCACAAAGGTCCCAGGTTCAATCCCACCCACTGACAACTAGGGTCTGTCGGTATTACAGTATCACACAATTTCTTTATATATTCTGATTACAAATCAATTCATACATATGTATCAGATCAGAAATCTTGTGGTTAATCAGTGCATTTGAAGACTCTCAAAGGGCTTGGAATGATCAAGTTAAAAGATAAGCCATGATACATTTTCCATATGTCCTACTGTGCCACATAAAATCCTATCCTCACATGCATCCCACCCTCCATGTCGTCATAGGCCATAATGTTCTACCTTGGTATCTAATTGCCTATGAATTTGTCACAACAATATCACTTTACTGTTAAATCTAACTTTTCCAGGTGAGATCTCCTGTAGTAAAGTGCCTGCAACATTTCATATAACAAACACAAAGCATTTATACTTACTCTTACATTGGGGACATACATTTGCTCTGTTTAGTGACTTGATCTCAACTGCCTTGAGTATTACCCTTTAATGTGAAGTTGCACAGTTGACTGGCAGGTCATTAAGTAGGCTTTTCTTACAACCACAATGTTCTATATTCTTACAATTTATCATGTATTATTCAGAACACGAGTCTGATACTCCTCGAAGTGGTAAATCAGGAGGAACTCACTTGAAGTCAAAGGATTTGCCCCAGAGTAAACACTAATGAGATGGAGAAATGGGCCACATATTTCCATACATTAGTAAAATATGCATGCCATGCTTGTACAAACATCTTCCATTGTCTTACCTTTATGAGGAATGGGTAAACTGGAAAGGCAAAGTCAATCACTGGGCTATAATTATTTACTGGAGAAACTCTTCATCTGGCTAAATGCAAAAAATAAAATAAAATAAAAAATAGGGAAAATTAATACTTCATTCCCTCAAGCACCATCTGATATTAACTTTATATTTGGCAGAAGTGGGGAGTTGGGCAAACTTTTGTGGGAATGCATATAGTGCTGTTTTCCAATAACAAAAACAACGAGGAGTCCTTGTGGCACCTTAGAGACTAACAAATTTATTTGGGCATAAGCTTTCATGGGCTAAAACCCACTTCATCAGATGTATGGAGTGGAAAATACAGTAGGGAGGTATAAATACACAGCATATGAAAAGATGGGCGTTGCCTTACCAAGTGTGTGTGTGTGGGGGGGGGTCAGTGCTAACGAGCCAATTCAATTCAGGTGGAAGTGGGCTATTCTCAACAGTTGACAAGAAGGGATGGAAATCACTTTTGTAGTGCTAATGAGGCCAATGTAATCAAGGTGGCCCATTTCAAACAGTTGACAAGAAGGTGTGAGTATCAGCAGGGGGAAATTAGTTTTTGTAGTGACCCATCCACTCCCAGTCTTTTTTCAGGACTAATTTGATGGTGTCTGTGACGTTGCAACCCATAATGCTTTATAAAAATATGCTAGATATGCCATGTAACATATCTCTGGAAAGGTTATGATCTACTGAATATATTCATCCTATTTGTATGCATGTATCATTTTTTTATTTAAAGTTATGAATATTGGCTATGTACTTGTTTGATTTTAAGTAGCCTCAGTAAAGCATTTGGTCAGCTTCTTGAGAAAAGACTATTCTCAGTAAGTGCCCTATCAAGAACCACTTAAGCTGACAATGGACTTTGATAGACGTCAGTCCACATCTGAGCTTTCCTGGGAACCGGCTAACATGTGAACCATGGCGTCAGCCTGTAAAGAACTGAGTCATGCATGGACATTTGACTTGCCCATGTGACTACAAAACTCCATCTTGTAGCTGTGGTGCTGCATAGGAAAACACAGAGGGTTTCCATCCACAAGAGAGAGACTATATAAAGCCCTGGGAAATCCCTCCATTTTGTCTTCAGCTGGCACAAAAGATTGCCTCTCCACCCCAAGGAGATGACTGAAAGAAACTGGAACAAAGGACAGTAACTACAGGGGTGTGAGTGATTGCTGGACCCAGACTAGGAGGAAGTCTAGTCTGTCAAAGAAGCTTATTAGAACATCTCTGAGGGTGAGATTTACCTGCATTTTAGTTTCTTACTGTATTAGGCTTAGACTTGTGTGTTTAATTTTATTTTGCTTGGTAATTCACTTTGTTCTGTCTCTTATTACTTGAAACCACTTAGATCCTATTTTTTGTATTTAATAAAATCACTTTTTACTTATTAATTAACCCAGAGTAAGTATTAATACCTGGGGGGGGGGGGTTAACAGCTGTGCATCTCTCTCTATCAGTGTTATAGAGGGCGAACAATTTATGAGTTTACCCTGTATAAGCTGTTTTCAGTTAAACCTGCAGCTGTTGGGGGATGTGGTTCAAACCTGAGTCTGTGTTTTTAGCAGGCAGGCGTGTCTGTCTCAAATAAGGTAAGGTACTGAAGTCCCAAGCTGCCAGGGAAAACAGGCTCAGAGGTAGTCCCAGCACATCAGGTGGCAGTCCCAAAGGGGTTTCTGTGGTCCAACCCATCACAGTGTCCAGTTTGTAAATTAATTCCAGTTCTTCAATTTCTCGTTGGAGTCTGTTTTTGAAGTTTTTGTTGTTGAAGAATTGCCACCTTTAAGTCTGTTATTGAGTGTCCAGAGAGATTGAAGTGTTCTCTGACTGGTTTTTGAATGTTAAAATTCTTGATGTCAGATTTGTGTCTATTTATTCTTTTGTGTAGAGACTGTCTGGTATGGTCAGTGTACATGGCAGAGTGGCATTGATGGCACATATCACATTGGTATATTAGTCTCTAAGGCACCACAAGGACTCCTCAATGTTTTTGCTGATATAGACTATCATGGCTACCACTCTGAAATCTTTCCAATAACACTAATTCTAAAAGACACAGCTGGACCTGTCAAATGGCTAAACAAGTCTTTCCCTATGCATACTGTGAAATTTATAATCCTGTGACCAAAGAACACATTTAAAAGATTAAAAACTGGAACTAACAGCAATCTCTCTATTACTGACAAAATAGCCCAAATACTGGTAATTTGATTTGTTCAGCAAGACTTCACAATAAACACACTTTATATTTTCCTTTAATAATATAAGTGCATGTTAGTGTATGTCCAGTTTCACATGAGGGATATTGGGGTAAAATCCTAGCCTTATTGAAGTTGATGAGAGTTTTGCTATTGTTTTCAACAGGTCCTAGATTTTACCACAGAAGTGGGATATTTGTTCAATTATCTATTTTTTTCAGCCAATAACATTAAGAACAAGCTCAACCACTAGAAAGAAAAGTACAAAGTATATATTATACAGTCATACACAGCTTAGGAAAACTACTGATGAGTAAAATGTGGATTTATTATGATTGTCTATGGTTCGGTGAATGCAAAACATTTTGGTTATTTGTGCTCCCAGAGGAGTTATTTTTCTAAAATGGTAGAGTGCACCAGTCAGGTTGCAAATGCAACGGTACTCTGACTAGATTATCATAATGGTCCTTTCTGGCCTTAATAGCTATTAATCTAACTCTTGTTTACAAAATTCAGAAGAGTCAAGTTCATATTTATTCAAAAATGTAAACATTAATCATAGGTAGTATACTATTAATGTGGTTATGGAATGAGATACACTCTTATGCTTGGGCATCTTCTGATAAAGACTTAACCTTAAGCTGTGGAATCTCTTTCCTAAGAACTCTATAGAAAATTTGGCTTTGAAACGCTAAAACAGATGCAAGGACAGTGCACACAGTTGTGGTAGCTTGTTTTGTTTTTTCAGTTGAATTAGTATGACCCAAGCCCTATTTAGGGCAAAGCTTCCTTGAATGAACTTGGAAAGGTTTTGGGCCCTGTAATGATTCCACTATCTTTTTCCTCCAGTGATTAATGAAAGCAGACTTTTCTCAGGGTGGAGTATAAGGAGTGTTTTAGAGCCGTATTGGCAACAACCAATTTCCATTCTCTTTCTGTTTTGTTCAGCCAGATAACTTCCCCAAGGGAATTTGGATTGAAGAATAAAATGCTAAATGATATATGCAGTCAATTAAAGTTAGTAATATCAGCCCAACACAGTTGTGGTAAGAGCCGTACCTTTTTTAAAAAAAAAAAAAAGTAGAGGTTTTAATACTTAAATACTAATGGTTTCCTTACTAGTCAATATCTTACCTCCTTCAGTGCACTCTGGATAGAACAGCAGTACCTCCGTGGCCTTATGTCACACATCCTCATGTGGCCACAGAGAATTGTGCAGCTCATCTGTACTTCAAGGAGGCGCCACATCCTCTAAGTGCACATAATATGCTGTCAGTAAAGGCACACAAAGAATTTTTAGTCACAGACAAAATAGTGGGCTAAAGTAAAATTAGTAAAAAGCTACCATAGATAGGAGGATCCTGATTCACCACTGTGATACTCCACTTTTACACCAGTGTAAGCCCATTGATTTAACAGCATTACACTGGCT
Organism: Malaclemys terrapin pileata; assembly: GCF_027887155.1. Classification (NCBI taxonomy): domain Eukaryota; kingdom Metazoa; phylum Chordata; order Testudines; family Emydidae; genus Malaclemys; species Malaclemys terrapin. Next base: position 95,414,101 of record NC_071508.1, on the reverse strand, counting down.
TAAAACTGTAGTCATGGAAAGGCCCTAGAGTAGGTTAAATAATTAAAAATCTGGGTTTGTGAATGGACTCATGAATCCAATTCCAGGGCCCAGTATTCTAGTGTTGATTGCTCATGAATATTGGGACAATCGGCAGGTATTTATGAGAAAGTTTGTATAGCTTTTGCAGATTATAGCATGATTTATTATTATCCAAAAATTCTTACTGGAAATTTGTTATTCATCATTCTCTAGTTGAAAAGAGTTTCAATCGTCCTCTCAAGGACCAGGATAAACTATATCATATTAAGTCAAAAGGAAACATATGGTCACTCTCACATGGGGTTAATCAGATCTAGAAGTGGGTCTAATGGTCTTATCTGATGTATCCCAACAAATCTATATGATCTTCCAAATGCATTACAAATAGCATCCTCAACAGATAAAGGTTAACCACGTAGAAAAAACAGATCACAAAAAGTGTAGTTGACCAATTTACAGACAATTGTTTTTTTTAAACAAACCACTACTGGCTCACAAACAGAGAACAAACTCTCATCATCTCACATCTCAATTATTGCAACATCCTTTTCTCTGACCTTGACAAATGCAATCTTACCCTAATCATATCCATTCAGAATGCTGTTGCAATTATTCTCCTAGCCCATCGCTTTGATCACATCATTGCTCTCTTTGAATCCCTCCACTGGCTCTCCCTTCTCTATTGCATCAAACATACGTTTCTTGTCTTCACATTCAAGTACGGTGACCAGATGTCCCGATTTTATAGGGAACAGTCCTGATATTCGGGGATTTTTCTTATATAGGTGCCAATTACTCTTCCCCCCCACCCCTTCCCACACACACTCTGTCCTGATTTTTCATACTTGCTATCTAGTCATTCTACATTCAAGGCCATTCATCACCTATTCTCCCCTACCTATCAACTCTCATTTACTATTGAAATACTGACTCCCATCTCTGATCAGCCCATGAGGCCAGCCTCCATTGCCCACTTGTTAAATTTTCAAACAATCACCTTCATGTTTTCTTCCATGCTGCCTCTCATGCTTGGGAGGAGCTACCTGTAAACATCTTCAAAACTACCTCATTATCCACCTTCAAATCTCTCCTTAAAATGATCCCACAATAAACTTGTGGTGTGCTGCCCACAATAAACTTGACAATGGTTTGGCTGCTGATGTGTTGCAAACACTGCCAGTCATGCTGACCGTTGTTGTCTCACTGTTTCCTTGTACTCCCCTGTCTAACTATGTGTATCCATCTGTTGTTTCTTATCTTATGCTTTTTGTTCTGTGAGCATACAGGGCCTAGAACAGTCAATGAGTAGGGGTCCTAAGTGCTATGATAATACAAAACAATAAAGATAATAATTAGAATAATAATAATTTGATTACTACTATTGCTGTTATTAACAGCAGCAATAAAACTACCTCTGATGTGGAGTGCAATCATGACTTGGCTGAAGATTTTCTTCAGGTCTAAGGTTCATTGCATAATTTGAACTTGAAATTGTATGCTGGTATAGGGTTAGGTACACTGTGATTAACAGAGTTCTAAGGCTTCTGATGGAGACTTTCAAAATAAGGATAGTTAATTACACAAACAAAAACAAATAGAACCAGACATAAAAAAGATTTCCTTTTCAAAGGATGGGGACAGCTGACACAGCTGGCAACTTTACTGAGACCCTTGGCCTCAGAAGGCTAGGTTTGTATATTCTTGAGCTTTGGTCTATCTAATCAAGTCACAGGGCTAGAGGCAAACCCACTAATCAAAGGCAACTGCTTCCTGGTGGTGCCTTTCATCTCAGCTCTAGACCACAATTCCCCACCCTTTTTCCACAAACTGAAATGATAAATTGGTATCAATGTTGAACAGCTGGGTGGACCAATTCAAGTAAAAAAATAAACAAAATGAACCTTCACCCAAAACTCAGACTGAATCCCAGTTGAACCTTTTCTGAGATTTGAAAAACAATGTGGTTTACTTTCCTCCCGTTTTTGCAAGATTCTGCAAGCACTTCTTAACTCCAGGTGGGACTTTAAACTGAAAGTACCAATATACCTAAAGAAAGAAGTTTTGTCACTGGAAAGTCTGCCCTAATGAGATGTTCAGGACAGTTTTTCATAACAAAATACGGTTCTGTAGTTTGGATAGCATCCAAAATGTGGGTGCTAGTCACACGGGAATTTCCAAATCTCTTCAGGTTCTTAAAAATCAAAGATGATCTGTTTTGAAATGCTCTTTTGGGAGTGAACTATCATTTGATGGTCTCTTGTGCCCTTCATCTGAATCAACCTCACTGCTGTGAACTTTCTTGATATTTATTGTATGTGCCCTTATAAAACAGTGATAGAAAAGTTCATATAAAATTTTAATAGCACCATTTTAAAAAGGAAATTTTAGTGATGGCAGTAAGACTATATTTATACACCTTGCTCACTCAATGAGAAAAATATGAAATATTTCTAGTCTTCTGCTTTCCATGAATAATTGGCAACAAATATATATTTGTCCCCTAGTTTAGTGTTTAAATGAAGATATGTGATTAAAAAAAGGAATTTGTATATGTCCTTGTTTTTAATTTAAAAATCAGGAAAATAAACAAATAAAAAACAATGCTTGGTTGCATCATATGTTCTCCTGTATTATGAATGCCAACTGAGAAACAACCTGAAATTCACAAACTGTTGATCTTTGGGCATTATATATGATCAAAATTGAGAGAGTGTGTCAAAATGAGGTCAAACAATAATAGCTAAAAGTCATCTTTGAGTTAATCAGATGTGTACCATATTTTCCTTAGCAATAGTAACTAATTTCATATTGAGGGCACAATGTTATTTTAGTTTGTGTATTTAAAATGGTATTTTTTTTAAATTGTTTATTGGCTCCAAAGTTTTAGACTGATAGCAAGCTCCAAAAAGGGCATTTGTGCACATACTTTCAGACTGACAAACAGAGAAAGAGAGAAGAAAAAGGAAGAGAGAGATGAAGAAAATTGTCCTGATATGGAGAAATGATCATTTTGAGGAAGCTTGCACTATGGCTGCTCATGCTGTAAGCGTTTCGAAGAAGCACTCTGACAGTGGTTAGCATTTAATGGCCTGTGTGGAATGAGTTCAGTGGTCTCAGTCTTGTTCTGAGTGGATCTTGACCCATGTTAATTTCAGGGAAAATATGGAAAGTAGCAATAAAATTAGATCATCTCATATCTTTTGATATTAGATTGAATGCATACTCTTACAGTTATAGAATATTTTCCAAAATGTTTACTGGGGACATGCAATCTCAGGAATCAACATCCCCAAAGAGTATGTAAAGATATGTACAAACAGAAAGATGTTTTTAAAATCTTAGCAAAGCCAAGTGAAGAAGCAAGGCATAGCCAAAGCAAAACTTTGTACTTCAGAACACATGGAAAATATTAAAAATATTTGTGCACTATGGATATTACAATATGTTCTATAAACAGAGAATTAATCATTGTGTCAATAGAGCAAAGGGACCAAGGGATTTCACAGTACAATGTTTTCTCTCTGTTCACTGATGCACTATTTATAACCAAACAGCAGGGCCAGACTTTTAGGTGAAGCTATTGTCAGCAAGCAAAGTTATTTAATAAGTCATCTGAGGTTCTGTGATAGGGTGACCCAGATGTCCCAATTTTATAGAGACAGTCCCGATATTTGGGGCTTTTTCTTATATAGGTGCCTATTATCCCTCCACCTCCTGTCCCAGTTTTTCACACTTTCTTTCTGGTCACCCTATTCTGTGACCTCCTGCTACAAAAATAAGTCAGATGAAATTGCATGTCACAAAGAGTTAGAGGTTTACAATAATTCTATTAAACCAGTTAATGCATTGGTAGCTAAATTTGCTGTCTTATGTAGCAGTTAACAACTAAGAAGTATTCTGGGTAAGAATGCTGACCAGGAAAACCACTTCTGCACCACCCAGTATATAAGGAAGACAGTTGAAAGGAGTCAGGCATTCCTTCACTAGGCATTGTAAAGCAATTTCCATAAAGGATACCAAAGACATAGAAAAATCCCTCACTGTAGCCTTATACAGAAACTTTACTTTTCAGTGTTCCTCACTGTATATCCAATTGAGGAATTAATCTGATCAGCATATCATGAGAAAGTGCCATTCTCTAATGTTAGCGCAACAAACTCTTTTAAATTTTCTTTTTCCGCCTTTAGAATATTTAAGGGTTGGCAGACCCTCAAGAGTGGAAAATAAAATCTGTAATACATGGCTTTGAGCCAAATTCAGTACAATGAACCTCTGCTTTATGCTGACCCACCAATCACCTCCATATTGACCCGGCACAAATATCCCCTCAAGGCAATTCAGTTTTGTACTCGCTTTCAACTTCAACAAAACAACACTGAGAGTATGGATGACTTATGGGCTGGGTGTCATATAGCATTCTCAATACATCAGCCATATTTCATTTAAAACCCCAGTGGAAGTGGATGAGGAATTCCAAACATTCATTTTCAAGTCACCCTAGCTACTTCAGCATGAGATCTGTTGATGAATGGTTAAAGAAAATCTATAAAATTGATGTTTGTGCCCATCAGCATAATACACTAAGCAGAATCATAGAACCAAATCCAGAAATCCTTATTCAGCTTTTAAAAAACTATTAACCACAATGGAAAATTCCCTGAATAAAGACCAATTAAAAGCCATGGGGAGGGGCAAAATCATCCCACTTTTCCACCCTGAATGATTTTCACTCCTACAAAACTCATCTGTTTTCCACCTTTGATTCACCACTAAACCCATCCTTGACCCCTTACAATCTGAATTCTGCCTTTCTTCTATACTTATACTGCCCTCACCAAGAGTGCCAAGAACTTTTACATGGCCAGATATTAAGTCCTTCTCAGCATGCATTCTGGTACTGTAGTTATACAGTGAAAACTTCGTAAGGGCAAGCAGGATGGTCTAAATGTTTTGGGGAGGGTTTCTATACATCTTAAGGAATGCTTTGCACAGTTTAACAGCCTGACTCGCAGAACATTAAAGTTCATGTGGCATGTTCAAAACAAACCTTAATTTGCAGAATTACCTTCCAAAGTTTCAGCCTCATCCTTTCTGCTCCCTTGACATGTGGTGGCTTCACAGCAGAGCAGAACACATTTGAATGCACATCTCTCCCAAAATGCTCTCTGGTGTTCAAAACACAGGCCAGTAAGTTTCATTTGCATCTGATAGTGAGGAGGGCTATCTGGGGAAAACATTGGTATTATGCTTTCATGACAATTTCAGTTTCCAAGCAGACTGTCCCCTACACTGATTAAATGGCTGTACGTTTCAAGTCACCTCATCATTTCCACTAAGTGGAGCAGATTGGTCAGCAGGATGAGAAACTTCTTGATCAGGTACCTTTACCAACTAAACACTTTTGAAAGCTGAGATATGGTTTTATTTCTATTGCATTAGTTGATGTTTTATGTACTGTTATAAAACTTCTCATCAGCAGAAAATACGGACAAATATCAGAAAGGGATATTTAAGTTACACAAAAGCTTTTTGTTACAGAGAGCAGGCTGCTGAAATGATCATCCAAATGGAGACAAGGTCTTGTCCCTGTTAAGTGGATTTCTCTCTCACATTCTTTTAAGTCAGCTCAGAAAACCAAATTCTACTCTCACTTTCACTGGCAAGAGAGTGCTGTTGAACTGGTGCAATTCAAACCAGAATTTGGCCCATTGCCTCTCTTGGTATCTTTGCCTCCCTACTGTGCTGAGGAGGTCAAGCATTTAACCTCAAAGGTCAGAGATCAGCTAAGACTTGCCCTGGCTTGGCCGAAGTGAACCACAATAACAACACATTTCCAAAAGTCTTCTCCCTAGCTACAATGATAATTAACTGGGTACTTGGAGAGGTTTAGAGCCATATAGAAATCTGCACTGTGACTGAGGAATTTTAATAGAAGCACAGCTGCTTTCAGGAGTCTCATGCTTTGTGTTTCTTCTCTTTAGAATTTGACCATTTCATCCCTCATTGTTTGCTGCCTCCCCACCCCCCCTTCCGTGACACACTAGATAAATGGAGCTCTGACTTAGAAAAAATGCTTCTTGCAGAAGGAGTAAGTTCTTTAAGGAAAACCATATTTTTCAAAACAGTTGTAACAGATTTTGTGAAAGGGTCTAATTTAGAACCCTGAGCTTCTTTGGTTATTAATACAGAAGCAGCTTCAGTTAATGATTTAATATAATGGTTGAGAGTTTCTGCAGCACTGTGTTTCTGCTCAGCACGACAGAGAGCGGAGGCTGTCAGGGAGCCAGTTAAAATTATGAGAGTGGATCTCCACTGGCCCCAGCATAACTCTCAGAATGGTAGTCCTAACATACACCAGATGCCAATGGTCCCTAAAGAGTATACTCTAACCATACCTCCTCTCCTCAACCAACATGAGTCCTATGCTGGGGCCAATTGGCAGGTAGTGCAGGACCTTAGCATTACAGATGATAGCTTACCCACACAAAGAGAGGCAAAGGGCCAGAACACACCGGAATCTAGCCCAAAATACTTATTACCCAACTTTCTACCCAGAAGGAATCCCAAAGAAAGGGCTTGGCAGACTCATTTACAAAAGTATGTACAATTATATATACAAAACTATATGTAAACTGGCCTCTTCTAAAAAATATCTTTACCTTTTCCCACTTCGCAAGAGGTGGTATTCCCACATAAATGTATATTAATCTGAAGTTCAGGATGGGCAATATTCATTCTGACACCAGTGAGATGGTAAAGGCTCTCTTACCTGCCAGAAGGACTAATATGACAGTGTCATATAAGTGGAAAGAGAAGATTTACGGCTCATTTAAATGCCTAGATCACTCTTCTCCTCTTGTCATTTATCTTGCCAACAGGATTACAGGAACTCACATCTCCAGATAATTTCAGAATTGTAATCATACCATATAACACTGGTATGGAAGAAGTTTACTAACATGTTTACATCATTTTAAAATTAATTTAGCAGTAGTAAAAGTTTGATAGCTCTGGAAAGTGAAGTCCTCTATTTTTATCCACTGAGAAGGTACAAGCAAAGACAGGGGGTTCTAAAAGGATCACTTACTTATTATTATATTGATGTACCTTAACTTTGACCTGGAAGAGCCACTTTTAGGGATGAGAGGATAGTTCAGTCTCCATGTCCAGTCACTCCTTCTCCTCTCTGCTGAGACTGCACACAGAGGTGCCACACAGTGTCAGCTTTGGTGGTGGTACTGTGGTATAGTCACTGTCGAATGGCAACTGGACTGTGAGCTCCATTTTTTTTTTCTTTTTTTGAATAGCCATGGCAACAGTTTTCATTCATTACTGAGCTGAGGTGGAGTCAAAAGTAAAATCCTTCAGTTATCCAATTAATAATCCCTGAAGATATTCAATGTCCTATAACAAGGTGCTAGAGCTTATTTAAAATGTTTTTGCTATATTTAAAAAAATAGAAATTATGAAGAGGCAAAAGTTTCTCAGAACTTATGGAAAAGAAATTCAAGTGTTTCTGGATGCTATTTGTTAAATAACCGAAAGAGAAAGCTGGTGCAGAACCTACCCTTAGTCTGGAAATGTATTTGCATATTTTCCAAAAATGTGAACACTAAACGATTTAAATTTCCATTACCCCATCTGCACACAGAGCCCATATCTCACCCTTCTTAGCTCCCGCCTGTAGATCTGGAACTGTTTGGCATACCACAGGGCATGGACTTAAGAGAGAAAAGAATGTTTGATGAACAGCCAGTAGCACATCTGACCAGTGTTCTTGCCTCACCAAGTTTGCCAATGAAGGGGGTACTACTTAGACAAGAAACAGTTTGTACATTTGGCAACACCATTTGGTTCAATGAAAATTTTAACATGTTCCATCACTTATTCCAAGTACTCTCCCAGAACGAAATTGTGCAGTTTTTAAACTGGAAGATCCGGGAGGTGTTAATGATGAGGTGCCTACAGTAGGTCAAAAGGAACCAGGAAAATGTGATAGGCTGTGGGGATAGCCTGAACTCCAGCTGGTACCAAGAACAAATTAATGAGATGAGGATGGAAAAATTGAAGAGTGATCTTATTGACGTTACCAAGGGCACTTTTTGCCATATGCTAGCTATGGTTTCAGCAAATGACAATAGCAGCCGACTTAGATAAAAGATCAGAGGCTGAAATACAGGAGATAGAACTAGGAATAAAGCACAGTCTTAGTTGTCTCCCTCTCACCACAACCACTCCCCCGCACAACCTTCCAGCAGAGAGCACTGCATACTCTGAAATAGAGAGATAAATGCGTGGGAAATATAATCATATCAGCTCTCTAACATCTGAAACATGTTCCCTTAGCACTTGGGGCCCAATGCTGCATCCTTACTCACACTGAACATTACTCTGCAACTAGTCCTGTTGAACTCAGCAGGATTACGCTTGGAGAGGATGGCAGAATTAGGCCCTCAATGAAGCTACAGGATAAACCATAGACTGCTCCTTCCAAAAGGATAAAATTTGATGGTGAGTAAAGTTTTCAAAAGCACCTAAGTGTTTTAGGAGCCTAGGACTATTATCAAAGTGACATAGGTATTTCAGAGCCAAAGTTCTATTGACTTTCAATGAGAGTAAAGCCTCAAAGTGCCTAAGTCACCTTTGGAAATGAGATTGAGGATCCTAAATCAAAAGTGATGTAGTCATTTAGGAGCTTAAGTCTCATTGGAAGTCAAAAGAACTTAGACTCCTAGGTATGCATGTCACTTTTGAAAATGTGACTCAGGTGCTTTTGAAATTTTTACCCCTTACTTATCGGGTTGCCCACCTTTCACCACCCTTGTCTATATACATTTTTAATCTGGTTTTCTTGCCACATATACAAGAGTATACTAATTTGCCAAGGTCAAATTGAAAATAGCACAAAGGTCTTCTGGCAAGGCCACATAAAAGTTACAAAAATTGATATGGACAGTGTAGGGTAGAGAAAGACAACATGCATCCAATCCTGCACAGTCTAACTCAGTAGTTCTCAACCAGGGGTCCAGGGCCCCCTAGGGGGCCTTGAGCAGATTTCAGGAGGGCCTCCAAGCAGGGCCAGCATTAGACTCGCTGGGGCCCAGGGTAGAAAGCCGAAGCCCCACCGCATGGGTCTGAAGCCCAGTCCCTGAGAACTGCCACCCAGCGCTGAAGCTGAAGCCTGAGCAATGTAGCTTCGCGGGGGCCCCTGTGGCATGGGGCCTCAGGGAATTGCCCTGCTTGTTACCCCCTAACGCTGGCCATGGCTTTTAGATGCAGAAAACCAGTTATTGTGGCACAGGTGGGCCGTGGAGTTTTTATAGCATGTTGAGGGGGGAGAGGGGAGTTCAGAAAGAATAAGGTTGAGAACCTCTGGTCTAACTCACATACACAATTCTTACTCACGCAGGTCAGTGCATTGAAGTCACAAGTTGAAGATTATGCAGGATCAGGTTCTAAAAGATTTACCATATTTGGAGAAATCCATTCCAGCACAGAGCTGAAATGGACAGGGATCTGTTGACTCTAGATGTGTCAGGGCTATCTAGAGCAGCAGTGGTTGTGTTTTTGACCTGTAAGCAGAACCAGTAAAAAAACGTCTTTTGAAAAGTTATTTTCAGTAGGTTCATTTTTCAGTAATGACCAAGAGTCACTAGCATCTGAGGGCTGTTGGGTCTGTGTAGATAAGTCAATAATCTTAGGTCAGCTACTAGCAGACAGGTCTCTGTTTTTACATACAAAAACCCCACCCTGTACAGCATGCTTGTAGGCAATTTTAATTAAGATGCTGAATGGGCCTAGAAGTGGTCCCTACAAGGATAGGTTAGGCACATCCCTTGCCATTGCTATATCTCTTTTGTGGATTAACAGCATTCAGTTTCTGGGACCTTCAATATGGAGCCTTTTCATAAAGCCTTTTTTATTTTTTATAAATGGCTTCAGAAGTCATTTCCATGCTACACTCTAAGTGATACACACACCAGTCTCTTATTGCCAAAGATACACTAACATATCCACTCTGATAACATTGATATAAAAAAAAGAGTAGCTTCTGATGCCTCAAATTACACAGAGTTCTTCCTCTTCCCTTGAGTCAAGTAACTAGCTGCAGTGCATGATCTAGATCAGTACAAGGTAGCAAACTATCCTCTACCTCACCCACCAGAGTTCTAATCTTCAACATTAAATGGATTAAAACTGGTGTGTTTCCAGTGGGGGTATTGCATGGATTGATTCTTGGCCCTATGCTATTTTACACTTTTATCGATGACATGGAAGAAAACAAAAGGGGGGAGGGATAGCTCAGTGGTTTGAGCATTGGCCTGCTAAACCCAGGGTTGTGAGTTCAATCCTTGAGGGGGCCACTTGGGGATCTGGGGCAAAATCAGTACTTGGTCCTGCTAGTGAAGGCAGGGGGCTGGACTTGATGACCTTTCAAGGTCCCTTCCAGTTCTAGGAGATGGGATATCTCCATTATTTATTTTAAAATCATCACTGATAAAGTTAGCAGATGACCCAAAAATTGGGGGAGTGGTAAATAATGAAGAGGACAGTTCACTGAATCAGAGTGATCTGAATCACATTGTAAATTGGGCTCAAGCAAATAATATGCATGTTAATACAGCTAAATGTATATACTTAGGAACAAAGAATGTAGGCCATGCTTACAGGATGGAGGACTCTGTCCTGGGAAGACATGACTTTGAAAAAGATTTGGGGGTTGTGGTGGATAATTAACTGAACATGAATCCCAATGTAACTCTGTGGCCAAAAGAGCTAATGTGATCCTGGGATGCATAAACAGGGGAATCTCATGTAGGTGTAAAGAGGTTATTTTGCCTCTGTGACTACTGCTGGAGTACTGTGTTCAGTTCTGGTGCCCACAGTTCAAGAAGGATTTTGATAAATTGGAGAGGGTTCAGAGAAGAGCCATGAGAATGATTAAATGACTAGAAATCATATATGGTGATAGACTTATAGCACTTAATGTATTTAACCTAAGAAAGAGAAGGTTAAGAGATGACTTAACTACAGTTTATCAGTATCTACAGAGGGAACAAATATTTAATAGGCTCTTCAGTCTAGAAGGGAAAGTTGTAACATGACCCAGTAGCTGGAAGCTGAAGCTTGATAAACTGAGACTGGAAATAAGACATAATGTTTTAACAATGAGTGTAATAAACCACTGGAAAAAGTTATGAAGGGTCATGGTGGATTTTCCATCACTGACAATTTTTAAATTAAGATTGGATGTGTTTCTATAAAATATGCTGGAGGAATTATTTTGGGGAAGTCTCCTGGCATGTGTTAGACAGGTCGTCAGACTAGATGATCACAATGGTCCCCTCTGGCCTGGGAATTGCTGAACCGTTTCTTTTTAATGATCTAAAATGAGCATCCATCTAGATTTATAAAAGACAGCTGCCATGTGGGCAAGGATTTGGGAATGACAACCTACAGATGGTGTGGTTTATGAAAGAATGATCATATGATATGACAGTCATTGAGAGCATGAATCTTACTAAATCTAAATGAAAGAGCGTATTGTACTTGAGGTGCTAAATTTCAAGAATTCCAACATTCCCATCCTCTCAAAAGTCCATGCACTGAAAATCTCTGAATCACAAAAGATACATAAGCAGATATATGCTGTTTTGAAAATTCCAAATTTGATACACTTAATGACACAGATCAGTTTGCTGATGTGTGTGTGAAATCAAAAATTGATACATATTTGAATATAATTAATGGCTTTTGAAGAACGAGGTAGGAGGGACAATAGGAAGGAATGAGAAGAGTGGAGTTCATTTTTCTACTTTGGGCTATTACCAATAGAAAATGTCATTTCCAAAGCACCATCTTGACTCCCCCTATTTATTATTTGAATAAAGTTCTTTAGCAGCATAAACCAGCACAACAGCCTGTTGCTTTGAAATTCAGCTTAGGCAGGCTGCCTTCTATGTTTTTGCTGGACAATTTATCAGATAACTCACTCCAAAAAACTAGATCTGCCATTTTAATGTTCCACCAAGACTGTGCCAGAAGCACAGGTAATAAACCCACATACTATCAAGGTAAAAATCAATGGTAACAAATGTGGTTTCACACCCAGACATTACATTCCTTCAGCCTACTTGCTGATCCGTTCCCTGCCATGGTGTCTTCAATCCCACTTGTCTCCTTCACATATTTCTAGCTGTTAAAACATAGCAGAAATCCATTTCCTCTGATTTGTTTTCCTTAATACCAGTCTTTTCACAAACACTGAATTGTCTGTCCTCACTTTCTACACAATCCTTGCTCAGGCTGTATGGTCATTGAACTCAATGGGCCCAATTCTTCTATGGCAGTTGAGGGCATGTGGCGTTTCCCAGGACTGGGCTCAGTAGGCGTTTTTCCTGAATAAAGATTAAATGAAGAGTTCAGGATTTGACTCAGTTATAAAAATGCTTGATATCATTCATATTCTACTGGCTGTACTTCACTATCTTTTTAGTGATATTTCAAAAAGCAAAACAAGTTATGACTGCTGCACATAATTTGAGTGAATTTTATATTTTAACCAGAACTATAATGTAGCACATTTTCCTGTGCAATAGAGGAAATGAATTGGAAAATGTTTAGCATGGATCAGGTCACATTTTCTAGGACTGGAGCAAGCCAGATTGTGATCTTACTTTGTGCAGTGTGGTGCTGATTCCTTCGCAAAACCATTCACAGAGCAGGTCTGAGGGATGAGAGAAGACTGTGGCTGGTAGAATGTGGTGCCCCCTTGGCATGACGGCTGAAGCAATTCAGGCCATTCTCTCTCAGGAAAGATGGGAGCAGCCAGAGCCCCATGGTAGCAGAGGAGATATGAATAGTAGGAATTTCCTGGTGCAGTGAAGGGTGAAGGATATTGAAGGACATGCTCTTCATACAGCTATTTTTACTTTTCTTCTAGAAGCCTGTAAGACGAGCCATTAATCAGTAAACTCAGAGATTATTGGGTATAGCATAGCAGCAATGGCAATGCTTATATTTGACTAGAGCAAGTCTGAGTTTATGTAAATTCTGAACCGGCATGAAGTTTATCTGTGTAAAGATGGGCACTGAAATTCACTTGCTAAAGCTGCTGTGTGTGAGTGTTTGTGTGTGAGAGAGAGAGAACACAGCCCCTTACGCAGTGAACATACCACCAGTGCACTTGGCCTGGTCATGTGTCTGAAGCAATGGAAAAGCATGTGATATATGACAGTCACTGGTGATAAAAACTGGGAAGGAAATAAGAAATCCATAGATTCTGATTATGGAAGCCAGGGATCAGGTACAAGACTGTGGCTCTCTCACTAATTCTCTGTGATGTTATGATAATTCTGAAGAGGCACAACTGGTTTAATTTTATGTTAGAATACCGTATCCCTAGGTTGGGGAAGGGTCTCTCTCTCTCTCTCTCTCTCTCTCTCTTTCCCTCCCCCACCCCCCTCTCACTCTCTTCCTCTCTCTCTGGAAGCTGAAACTGTTTTTTAGAGTAGTTCCAAAGAAAGCAGATATCTATCTTGATGGCTTGAATTTCAGATCTGTCATTTGGGCTAAAGGCAGACAGCCTGATTTTCAGAAGCATTGAGCACCCAGCTCCCATTGACTTGAAATGGAGTTGTGGGTGCTCAACACCCCTGAAAAAACACAACCTTTTTTCCTCTAGCCACTCTGCTCTGAATGACACCATTACTGTAGTGAAAAACTGACAGATGTGTGTGTGTCACCATAAAAAAAAAAGATAATTTGCCCACAAGTACCCCACAGTCATGTCCAACAGGATCATAGGGAAAATCTGTGCTGTGTTGGATAGGATTCTGTACCAAATACTGATTTCTTCAATGGCAGAAACAGTCCTGAGAACAGAGGGTGAAATCTTGGTTATGTTGAAATCAATGGCAAAATCCCATAGCCTTCAGTGGACCCAGGATTTCACCCAAAGTTCTTGGAGAATTTAACTTTATATGGTGGCGTTATCAAATTGTTAAATTCTTTTTGAGACAAATCGTCTTACACTGTTCTAATATATTGGATACGAGAGCACAGTTATCTCCTGGACTCATAGCATTCAATATTGAAGTCCACCAAGCCAGACCCAATCCTAGCCTGGCCTCCAGTTATTTTCCCTTACAGCCCAGATTACCATCAGAGCAGAATAAGATGCAGAAGCCTGTCTCCATATTCAGGTGACTCTCACAAATCTGAGACATCCTCTCCATGAAATATTAAGCAGGCTCAGATGCACAGGAACTGTCTATTATTCTTTGCTTATACATCACCTACCACAATGAGGCCCTGATTATGATTGGGACCTCTAAGCAACACTATAATACAAATAATAAATACTAATGATAAGATATCTATGTTATTGGCAATGAGGTTTACACTCATAAAGACAGGAAAATGTAATAACACTTCCTACCATTTACAATCTACAACTTCTTTCCACATTGAAACATCTGTATTAATCTTTAACACTCTTTGTTCTGTGCATGTGGATGTTCTGTTTCCTATAGTAACTTGTTACCGTACCTCAGTGGGTCACAACTGAGAATATCGAATTTAGGACAAACTGCTGAGCAATAGAGTAGACACGCCCCAAAATGTTGGTGGTTATTCTTCTATAAGATATACCCCACCAGCAACAACAGTAAACTTGTGTCTCACCACATTGGCTAACAAGAAGTCAGAAATGCAGCCTCCGTAGGTATTCCAGGCCTGGATTCAACATCCAGACACTAGACTTAATGATGAGGGGTTATTTAAAACCAATTTCATCAACCAAAGGGTTCTTCTGATCCCAAAGGACAGCCACATACCCAGGTCAATATAGAACTCAGATCTTACCCAATAATCACGCTGTTGCCAATCTTTTAGTATCTAATATCTAAAGGTTTATTTATAAGAGAAGAGAAAGAGATGTGAGTTACAATTGGTTAAGGAATCAAATAGATACAATAATTGCCAAGTTCTTGTATCAGGTTTGAAGCAGTGATGGTATAAACTGCTGGCTTGTTAAGTCTCTGGTTGTTTCCAAAAGATTGGAAGATCCTCAGTCCTTTGGTTAGAATGTTCCCATTAGTATAAGTCCATAGTCCAGAGATCAGAGCAGAAAAGAGGCAAAATTGAGTTGCTTCAATGTGCCTTTTACAGCTTCTGCTAGGAAAACCCATTGTCTCAGTTTATGGAAAATTACAGGCACAAGATGGAGTTTGGAGTCACATGAGCAAGTCACATACCTTTGCATGCTTTGAGTCATAGCAGAGGCCATTACCCATACTCTAGTTAGAATGTTCACATGGAAGTCCATCAGGTGTGGATCGGCTTCTTACATGGTCCATTGTGTTCATTAATACTCCATTCACAATGTGCTGACCAGCCTGGATGCAAATTACCCTGTGGGTATTACCACAAAAGCAAACACATTTGACATACAGGTACATAGTCAACATTCATAACTTCAGATACAAAAATGATACATGCATACAAATTGGATAATCATATTCAGCAAATCATAACTTTTTCATTGGCACCTTACATGACATATGTTTTACAATATTTATTGCAATTATATAACAGTGGTAGCAACTATGATCTACATGGTCATATTTTAATCCTATAAGATCGCATAGCTGTTTATATTGTCTCTGGTTACATTTCTTGCTGGTTTTCCAAAGAAGAGCATGGATTCTGGCAAAGGTATCCTCTGCTCTAGGAAGCCTGAGATCCAAGGACTAATTACAAGGGGCCTGCATGGGGGATATCCTTTGGAGCCCACTTCACTGCACACAAGCAGCATATACCCCCAACTGCAGCATATGAACCAGCCACCGGAAAAAGCAGACATCCCCCCTTGCTAAAGACAATGCCCCCTTTGGACCATTATGTAGGACCAACTTGATTGCTGGACCATTCTCCCAGTGTTTCCTGGAACTCTAGGGAGAGATCCTGACCCACTGTTCACACAAGGGGATAGACGCTGGCTATTCTCTCTTTTCACCTAGTCCACCAGGACAGCAGAAGGAAAGGTCTAGCCCTCAGTAGTTAGCTTTCACATCCACCTTGCCTTCTGTTCAAAAGCAGAACCACAAAGTCTACATTACTTTAGGCTTTTTAGTGCCAGCATTTTCTATTGAAAGTAAAGTTTTCATTGTTTCTAACCTCAGATTGAACAGTAAAACAATTTATATTGGAAAGAAAAACTGTTGCTTGGTTTATTTTTCCCTTCTCATCCTGATGACACTGTTAGTAAATCAAATGGGAAAAGAGTTATCAAAAGCACATAGATTTTTGATTGAAAAAAGAATGTTGCAAACCCACATTTCGTATGTAAATTACATTTTAATGGCACCTACTGTAGCACCATACCTAGACTCAGCAATTTTCTTATAAAGTCTAAAACATACTAGTTTCAGGGCTGAAAACAGATACCAATATTTTATTTGAGTCTGAATATATGATATAATGTTTCAGTGTGTAACTGGAAAAAATTATGTAGGCATGCATTCACACAATTTCAAATACATCTGTTTACACATTTTTGCCATAGCACAGGAGAGAAAGGAATAGATGTTTATTTATTCCATATACATTTTGCACTTAAGGCCAAATGTTCAAATGGAGCTATTTAAATTTCACCTGCAACATGTATGCATATATCTGATTGTGCATGAAAACCCCATTCTTGCATATGTAAATAGGGATTTACATGCACAAATAGATGCATGCACAGAGTTTGTGAAAGCAATTTATGAGACTCGTGAAAATTTGGGCCTTAATGATTTCAAGGTAGCTTGAGGCTGGAAGGAAGGCAGAACCCATATACATTCATTTTGTGTGTGTTTGTGGGGGTGGGAAGAGGGTTGGGTGTAAGAACTAAACACTTGACTCAGCCTTTGTGAGACACCACGAGGATGAGGTTATATAATTGCCCACATGTATTCTGACAACACGGGGATTTCACCTCTGGCTCATCTCTATTATGTGTGGAAGGCAGAAATCTAACATGCTGTAGCTGTGAACTGGAGTTAGAGAATAACATTGATGGTCATTACTGAACTGACCTATGTGACTTCTGCAGTTTATTCACTGCCTAACTATTAATTCCTTTTCCTGTTTAGGTTTCATTATGCTAATCTACAGGAAAGGTATGGAAAGAGCAGAGAGTAAAATATAAAATGTAGCTCCCAGTCCTTGTGTCACTAGCGTGAACAGAAAAGCATCTATATTTTTGGTTTTATGAGAAATTTGTTCATAAACAATCTCTTCTCACCATATATTCGTATAACAACTCTTATTAAGAAACTTTGAGCACATGTGAAAGAAACTAGGGTCCCAATCTAAGAAACAAACACTTCTGTACTTTGCTGTTAGTAGACCTATGAGGATACCAGTCTATGAGCTCATAAAAGAAGAACTTTAAAAACAGAGGGTCAACAGACTCTCAGTCTTTCCTGTTTCCTGCCTAAAAGCTCTCCTACTGGGGCTAACCATTGCCCCTAACTGATTTCCTGGCTTGCTGTAACCTAATTCCTTTGCTCACTCTAGCTGTCATATAAGCTGATGGAGCGGGCTTTCCCACTGGAGTTCTCCCTTGCTTGGTTCTGCACTCCCATGCCAAACTAAACTTTCCTATAGGCTTTCTCAATTTTCCTTACTACTCTCGGTGTTTAGTGAACCCATGAATGCTTGGCGGAGCAACCACTAATTTGACCCCAATTACATTAATATGTAGGCTTGAAAAACTAATGACTAGTGTGCTGTTTACCAGCTCTTCACCTATTTTTCTCTTTCAAAAGGCTGCCAAGGGTCTGTCATGGATGGACTAAGCTGCTTAGAAGCTGATTTACTGATTAGCAGCTTCTGGTTGGTTCTTCACCATATGCAGGTAATAGAGCCACAAATTAAGAAAGTTAAAAGTCAAGAATCATCTTAAGAAAACAGTCCAGCTCAGTAGTGACCAACAGTTTCTGCCATCCAATGGCTGTTCAACGTCTTTTGTGAAAAGAGATGGATGGACATAATCCAATTCCTAGGTAATACCCTCCACCTACAAACACACACGCAACATATTAGTTGGTATGCTCAGCAAGGAGGCCAAGCATTGTATGTGCCTGTAGAATGAACTACCCTTTTATTTGCAGATGTGGTTTCCTCCACATCAGGGTTTGGACAAATTGTCAGGGCCGTATAAGAAGCTTGCACTGCCACTGTTCATATCATATTTGTGCAGTGTTTTGATACAGAATTTCAAATTTGAGGGCTGTCAGTCAAGTACTTTTCACAATTGATTAAATTTACTTTTATTAAAAAAAAAAAAAAAAATCCTTGTAGACTTCCCCTTCCCTGTGGATTTTTTCTGCCGGAGACCTGACCTGGGCCCATAATATATTACATTTCTTAATTTATACAATTAATTTTTTTCATAAATTATAGTGAGAAAACTGTTGTGTTTTTTGTCAGTTTTTAAAAAAAAAAAAAACTAAATGTTTTTTTTTCCACTTTTTAGAAACAGCTTTAGTCCAACATAATTATACCTAATACTTCCACATGTATATTTTTAAATAAAGCTCCTATACATATGGAAATACTCTGGAAGTCAATGGTGTCTCAAATTTTATGTTCAGATAGTATCACACAAACAAATGTCACACAGGTACCAAAACATGAAAAATCATTTTATGGGTTATTGCAGTCACTTGGTACATCTCCAGCTGCAACAAAAATTAGGAAGCAATCCAGCCAATTAATTTGAATAAAAAAACATTTATAGAGATGATTTATTTCCACAAATGCAACATTAGAATACAAACAAAAACAGATACATGACTGTCTCCACATTGCACATGCATAGACAGTGGGCAAGCCATAGTGTACAGATGTGAACGAAATGACAATGTACAGAGACTAATTCTCTTATCAAGATGGCTATTGTATTCCCATATGTGTACTCCCATACTGACTACTCTGTTAGTTTGCTCTGTATCCTAGGGATTGGCAGGATCATCCCAACAAACACTCAAACAAAATAGCCTGGGTTATAGCCATGAAGAGGCTATACCTACCTGCAGGAGTAGTGGAACTAGGTGTTCTGGGGGTGAGGCAGCACACCCTGGCTTGAAGTAATAATAGCAACCAATGCATGGCTTCCATCATATAAAGCATTTACAGTTTTGTTCAATAGCTTTCAGCACCTCCACCATAAAAGCTATTCCAGAGCTCCTACCTATCTGTTTTGCCAAGGCTGAGGAGAGAGATCATAGGAAACACAAAATCATTACTGGATCCCCAGACCTGGAAAAGCGTGGGGGTTGAGTGAATGGTCAGAGACTGCCCAGTGTGTTAACTGGGGCTGAAAGGCTGCAGGGAAACACACAGAGTGACAAAAAAGCATGTTTCGAGCAGGAGAGTGTGTTCCTCCCAGAGATGGAGTTTAGTTGGGCCCAGGGGAACTTACACCTTAATCTTTCCTTGCCAGCTTGCATAAATAAGAGCCATGTATATATAGCTTTTATTATTTTTACCCTTGGCTCTAAGGACTTTGTAGCTTTGGGGGAAATAAATAAACACTTTCTTTGAAATGCTGGTTTTGAGTCTCTTTAACCAAATCGCTGGTCACAGGTCCCCAGAGTGAAACAGTGCCTGGGGCCTGTGACAAGTGCTTGGGGCCTGTCACATTAGCATATTTGGAAAACAGAAGGGCTGCAGGCCAGAGATCCCTTTTAAGGTGGTTGGACCATATGATTCCACCCAGAGTGAGGTGCAGGAAGCCAGGCCTGTCAACTCAGGGGTCCACTCGAGAGAGGGACTAAAAGGGAAGAGTTTGATGCACAATTCATCTTGTGACAAGCTCATTGCCAGAATTGTTTACTATGGTCCAGTTTTAGGGCCAATCATTTATGCCCTGCAAAAGGACTGCAGAGGTGTCCTCACAGGCATGTCATGTTGGTTGACGTCCACACTGGTGCTGACACAGAAAGAGGAAAATCCAGCTTAATTTTAAAATCCTAGATTGAATTTTCAGAGCTGGCAGTTAGGGAAAAAAACTTGTAAACTGAGTAGTATTTCCACAAATCAATGCAAGATACTACCACCTCACAATGCCATTTCACAGTTATTTTTCAGAATAGAACCATGAGTTAAAGTATTAGAGACTTATAGAGCCTGAAGCTACCTTCACCTCTATTGAAATCACTGGGAATTAAGGGTGCTCTGTACCTCAGAGAAAGCACTTAGTACCTTACAGAATATGGTCTTATAGTTTTATTCAGGAAACAGATTGCTGTTAGGTCTGAGCAGCTACTAACAGACTTCGTATTACACCTCTACCCCTATATAATGCTGTCATCGGGAGCCAAAAAATCTTACCGCGTTATAGGTGAAACCGCGTTATATCGAACTTGCTTTGATCCGCCGGAGTGCGCAGCCCTGTCCCCCCCCCCCCCCCCCGGAGCACTGCTTTACCGTGTTACATCAGAATTCGTGTTATATCGGGTCACGTTATATATCGGGGTAGAGGTGTACTTACCATAACACTCCCTGGATAGCCAAAAAAATGAAATGATCATATTGAGCCAACTGTATTACATCTTGAGTGCAAGGATTCAGAGCACAGGGATTTGCAGGTGCCATTACAGGATGGAGTTCACAAGCTGAGATGGGTCTGGTTTTGGTGACCATTTGGATGAGGAGTTTTGAAAGTAATAGTCTATCAGAACACAAAGTTTTATAGTAGTAACAGCAGAGCACAGAGGTGTGAAGAGGGAGAACATATGTCCTGCTTTGAGCAGGGGGTTGGACTAGATGACCTCCTGAGGTCCCTTTCAGCCCTGATATTCTATTATCTTTGTATTGTAGCAACAACTTGAGAGTGTGCCCTGTTAACTCAGTCACAACTGTTGTATTCTGGGCTTATCAACTCCTGGGCCTTCAGTTACAGGGTTTATTTCCAATAAAACCTCAGCCTTTGGCCTCAGTGTTTATTTAGCTCAGAACATGATTATTAAGTTGTAAGCAGAGAGAACTCTTCAGTTACCTTGTAAATACAAAACACCAATACAATACATAGATCAGACTCTGATCTGACTTTAGTCATACTGAATAGTTCACAGGTAGTCCTAATTAAGTAGTACACCTTGAGGAGTAAGGTACTACGCAGTGTGTGCAAGGGTAGCACAATCAGGCTGTAAAGAACAAGTAAGTGAAAGAAATGATGAATTTCAGACTGAAAAGCTGAGATAGAATAGTTTATCACCTGCACTCTAAGTTAGGTTGACTGTTTGCAGTAACAGAGCATGTTTTTGTGAAAAGGCATAGTTTGGTTTTGACCCTGACCCCTCCCCCGGAAATATCTTCATTTAAAAATGATCGCCCTCTCCTCTGGATTGCAGTGGGGAATTCATAAAGGAAAACACCACCTATGGAGAATTTAAAAACTAAAAATTACCCTCTTTGTTTTTTTGTTATTGTTGTTTTAAAATGCATTTAGTATCTTTTTCTGAGTGAATGAACTGAAAGCCTATGTGACTTCTCTTTTGCTTTGGGGTGAATTTGGCATCCATTAGAGTGCTTACTACCTAAACCCAAATGTCTCCAGTTACTTATTTTAACAAATGGCTATACTACCTAATTTGTTTTCCTGACTGTACACACTTAAACACTAGCTCTCTGAGTAGAATGCTGGCCTTGAGCCATTTACTCATGTAAAGGCACCAAGACTTTGGGAAATAAATAATCCCAATGATTTTATCAGGCATCCTATGTTACAGCATGTTGAAACCTACCAAAGGAAACTAGATTAATGAGGTTTTTTTAGCTGACTGTTTTGAAAATAATGGCAGTGCGAGCCAAGTAAAACGAAGGTCCCATCTGAGAAGACTACCTTGATGTAGCCTGTATAGCTGACAACATAGAGCCACTGTTCTATATAACAAGGCCTTCAGCAAGTTACAGCTAACTTATTCCCTCAGAAAATACAGCCCTTCTACACAACTGGAGATCCAGGGTTCAACCCTCTGCCTGGCTGCTTTATGCTACTCAGGCAGTGCAAAGTGGCCAGAAAGCTGCTCTAAAAGGTAGCCAGGCCACAACTGGTCACATTACTCCTTGGCCTGCAATAACAGTAGTCAAACAGTAGTCAATTACAGTAGTTAATAGCCCAGGAGCTAACTTTAAGACTACATCAGACTTCCTTTGGCAAATAAATAATTATGCAAAATACAAGCACATTTTGATACAAAATGCAGTTTGCATTTTCATATAAAACCAATCTATTCAGCTTAATTACCATACTAGCTAAGTTGCAGTAGTGTAATTCCATTGACTCCAGTTTACGTGTGACTAGAATCTGACACAGAGAATACAAAACAAAAAAAGAGGCAGACCCAGGCCAAACAAACAGATAGCATCATCTTAAATGTCCTAAATATACTGAAGGGCCCATTGAAACCTAATGAAAAACTTTTAAAAAAATCTTTTCAGAGACAACTGGGCTTATCCATATTTTCTGCATCTCTTCCCCATTCTATTTTTAAAAAATCTGCATCAAAACAGGATCTGAGAAATTCATCTGTGTGCGTTGCTTCTCTTTTAACTGATGTCATAATCCTCTGACATCATAATTATTTTTACTGTAATTATTGGTAAATCACAAAGTCTATGGCCTGATTCTTATCTTACTTCTACCAGCTTTGCACTATTGACTTCAGGAATAACTCCACTGGTGTACGACAAAATAGTATTGGTAATGTACATTAAGGCAAGCGTGCATTTGTGCAGGATGGGGAAACTTAGTGTGCTAATGTCTGTGCCTGTATCTATTCCCTGGATCGAGGGCTTCATCCAGGAGTATTTTCATCCTGACACTTCATTCACTTTAAAAAACACAAATGAAAACCTTTATGTAGTTTTAATTCCAGAAAAAAACCCACTAAGTACCATCCTAAAGCTATTTTTGAAAAGTATTTTCTAGTTTTTTGCCAGCGAAAGCCTCAGGTTCCCAGACATACACTACAGTATAAACAGTTAATGCAAGATGGACATGAACTCAAAATGCAGAAGTCTCCTACTTCACTTTGCAGGGCTGAGGCTATGGCTACACTAGAGAGTTTACAGCAGTGCACTGCACCAATGCTGTAAGCTCTCTGTGGAGCCGCTCTAAACTGATGGGAGAGAGCTCCCTTGTCAGCTTTATTACTCCAGCATCAGCAAGCAGTGGTAGTTATGTCTGCAGGAGAAACTCTCCCGCCGATATGGCACTGTCCACACCAGCGCTTTAATCGGCATAAGTTATGTTGCTCAGGGGGTGGCTAATTCAGACCCCTGTGTGACATTATTTATGTTAAACTGTAACATAGCCGTAGCCTCAGTGTATCGATCCCTTAATTGCATTTCACAACTACAGCCTAAGGGCTTTGGCAGATAGTTCGCAATAGGTAAAGGTAGGTCATCTCTCTGGTGTTAGGCTATAGAGTAGTGATTAAAAATAAGATTCACTGGTAGCCTGGTACAAGGCTCAGGAAGGGATAACTTTGTTATTTTGACTCATAATGGTGAATAGAGACCATGCCAAGAGTTAGAGAGCTAAATTCTGTTTCAATTACATCAGTGTAAATACAAAATAACTCCAATGAAGTAAATTGAATTACACCAGATTTACGCTAGTATAGCTGAGAAAAGAATTTGCTCCATAATCTCTAAGGAGAGCTAATAAAAAACTGATATATAAGCATAGAGGTTCATCCAAAGATAGCTATTGCAAACTGGTAAATATCTGCATTATTTTTATGAATATGTTGAGGTTTTAACAGTGAGGCCCATTGATGCCAATGGGCAAAGGATTCACTGTAATTTACAAGCAACTCTGTATCAGACCTGACAAACTCACTGCACCTAATACACCACTTTCATGGTATTTATGCATGAAGGGGAGCATGTGAGGTCTCTGCTGAAAGCTTGTAGCTTATTGATACTCAAAATCATTATGATGTGTGTATGGGTAAGATTTAAGGAATAATATAACTATATTGAAAACTGTCTTATGATCTTGGAGTAAAAGTTAGGCACCAGGAAGTCCTAGATCTCTGTGATAGGCCATTCAGCTGGGAGGGAGTTGTTACCCGTCTCTGGTGAGACGGTGATGTAAGGTTCAGGTGTCTGTCCTTGCTCCATACCAGGACTGTCAATGGAAAACCACCAAAGACAACTGCAAACATTCAAAATGACTTGAAGGTAAAAAGGAACATAACAGACCAGGGATCGCCTTGCCTGTCAGTGCAAACAAAAGACTGATTCAGTATATCCCAAGGTCGAGAAAGACGCTCTGCAGCCTTTCACTGAGGTGAGTGACAGTTTGTCGACTGGGAGAGTTTCATGACAGATTGGATTCTGGTTTCTGAGAAGCCAGCCAGTTCTGTAACAGACTGAATTTTGGGATGGAGGGTGGGGAACCTACTTTATTAGATAGGAAAGGTAACTATTCATACGTGTGGGTTCTAGTTCACATTTTATTATTTTGTTTTGTATTATAACCATTGGTTTCCATCACTCTCAAGTGGAATCTCCATTCTTAAGTAAACCTTATTTTGCTTTATCATAAGTGCTTACTGGTGCTGTGCATCATACAGCAGTCGGGACTTAAGGCAAAGCTAGTAAACTGGGGTACTCTGATCCTTTGGGAGCAGACATTCTGGGATTTCTGTGAGTAGCCAGTGTCAGGGGCTAGGTAGCACAGAGGAATGCTCCAAGGGGACTGGGGTACACCTCATGTTAACCTATAGGCCAAAGAAGAGTCCCTGAGTGGCTGAAAGGCTGGTGGCGTTGGGGAGCTAACCTTCAGCTACCACAGGCAGGACTCCTTACTCACAGTCCTAGGTACCCCAAGAACCATCACTCTTTGTGTTTGGTTATGATAGGTCACTTGCTAGGGGATTAGGTCAAAATGGGTCATTAAAGATGCCAAGCAGGAAAGGTAAAACAACGACACAGAAAAGAGGAAACAATGAAAAAAACTGTTGGAAGTACTGCCTGTCTAGAATGGATTATGTCTCCTAAGGCTAAAGCCTGGGATCAAGGGGTATCCTAAACCTCAAAAACCTCTCAAAAAGTGAGGCGGGTGAGCTCAGAGAGGCTGTCAAGGGTGTGTCAATGAATAGGGTATGTCTGCTTCTCCCTGCCAAAGGTGGTGTTAGCAGGGCTGAGGGGAACTTAAAAAGGTGTAAATATTACCTATGTGTGGAGGCCTTTTATTGTTGTTACCCTCTGCTCCTTATGAAAAAATAATGCTTTGTTTTGAAAACACTGTTTCTGGAGCATGGTTAACGTATACAGCCCCAGGGTCCCTGAGGGAAACTATTACTGGGTCAAAGCAAGTTGAGTCTGTATTGTTAACATGGGGGTTAGGAACCAGGGGGGCTACAGCCCAGAGATCCTGTCTCAAACTTGTAGGACCACATTGTTTCACCCAGCAAGGTGCAGAAAGCCAAGTTTGTGACCTACACTCCAGGGGGACTGAGGCATAGTTCATCCTGTAGCCATGACAGGTGGGTCTTGCAAAGTTCTCTGAAAATGCTCAGATTCTGGATTAGACTCATCTCCTCTGGAAATTGTTTCAGAACTGAATCCCCTTGATTGAGGATGATTTACTTATACCTCTATACACTTTGTTGTGAGCTTCATAAACTTTATTTCATCAGAGGCATGTTCCTACCTTGTTGTATCATAGAGATGCAGCCAATGATATAGCAGGGTTTGACTTGTTGATGCCTTTGAAGCCCAGGTCCAAGACCACGAACTGGTAATGGAAGAGGATTGGGAGCTTATAGAGAGATCAGAGCACAGGGAATGATTTATTTGTGGGAGGAGAAGATAGTAGGCTGCTGCACTGTGCATGTCAGAGGCTCTGTATTGCTTCCACTCTCAGACCAAATACTGTTCAGTGAATTGCAGCAATCCAGACTGGAACCTGATGCTTCGTGGATTAGTAGAATGCCTCGTGTTGATGTTAATAGAATCTGGGGAGGGGTTAGGTACTCAGGTCCAGATTTTTAAAAGCTATTTAGATGCCTAACTCCCATTGATTTAAATATGAATTAGGTGCCTAAATACATTTTAAAATTTGGCTCTGAAACCCTCACACTGAGTTGAGAATATACCTTTTAAAGTCATAGAAAAGAACAAATGAAAATATCAATCATATGTTTTTTGCAAGAAACTAACAATAAATGACCTCACCCTGGGAATCTTTAAAACAAAACAAAAAAACCCAGTTCTGATTTCATTTCTGCCAATTTGACTATTTTCATACATATATACATACTTTCCCCACACTCATACATATAAAATTCATTCTTTTAATGCAGTGTTTCCCAAACTTGGGAAAGCCCCCGGCGGGCCGGGCCGGTTTGTTTGCCTCTCCTGTCCGCTGGTTCGGCCAATCGCGGCTCCCACTTGCCGCGGTTCGCTTTCCCTACACATGCGGCGTCCCAAGTTTAGGAAACACTGTCCTAGGGAAAAGGGGAAATCTTATCAATAAAGATCCTCTCATAAATTGACTCTTTTCCCTGTGACATTCCCCAGTGCTCATCTCCGCCTAATTTCTTTCTGTAGACCCATCACAGAATATTTGTTGGGCTCCTATAATTAGAGGACCACTGACTGGTAAAATTCAGTCATTTACTCAAAGAGAGAACAGTTTGTGTTATACCTACCATTTCTCCCTTAGGGAAACATTGATTAGAAAAACCTGCTTTGTTAGCCAGATTTAACTACACAGTGTAATCAATTAATGTTGTCCTTTTAGGTGTGTACTGATTGCATACACTAACATAATAAAGTGGTAGAACACTCTGTATAAATAGCTGATGGATTGGTGGATAAATACGAGAGGATATCTTTAGTAAACATATATCTACTGCATATATGTGCACCTTTTCCCCTCCCAATGATTCAATTACCTAACAGTATAGAAGACTTCTCTATTTCAGTATTTTAACATAGGTAGGATAGATAAGTAGCAGTGTTGACAGTTGAGTAGTTATCAATTGAGTGACTCCATATCTGTGTCCAAGATGATGTATTATTTATGGAAGCATCACCACTGAATTACTCTGGATTCCAATAAATACATTCAATATACTATATTGCCTATGGCAATATCACCTAAAGCTGTGATCTCATCACATCTCAAACTAAGCAGTGGCAGGTCTAGTGAATACTTAGAAGAAAGATTTCCAAAGAAAACCACAATGCTGCAGGAAGAGATACTGTTGACTCAGGCCTGGTCGACACTGGGGGGTGGGGAGGGGAGAAGGGGAAATTGATCTAAATTACGCAACTTCAGCTACGTGAATAACGTAGCTGAAGTCTATGTACTTAGATCTACTTACCACGGTGTCTTCACTGCGGTAGGTCGACTGCTGACGCTCCCCTGTCAACTCCGCTTACGCTTCTCACTCCAGTGGAGTACCGGAGTCAATGGGAGAGCGCTCGGCGTTCGATTTATTGCATCTTCACTAGACGTGATAAATCGACCCCCACTGGATCGATCGCTCTGGAGGTAAGTATAGACATGCCCTCAGTGAGCGGCACTCTTTCCTTTGAGGCACTACTGAACTGATTTATTGTGCTAGCAGGAAGCCTCATTGCTGGAGTTGCCCCATTTCTAAGGGCACATGAAGCCATGCACCTGGCCAAATTATACTTAAGGAGCCCATGGCACTTTGCTCAAGAGCAGGATTATTAACTCTGGTCATGGCTAAATTACAATTTATCTAAATGTCTCCAGCAATTTCAGTTAAGGAAGTCAGTCTCCTCCCTTTTTAAAAATCAATAGTATTAATGGTGCAGAATGCTTGCTGTGTTCCACACCAGAGGTAGCTATGCTGGAATAGGTAGTAAAGTTAGATTTGTGTAAACAGCCTGTAAATCACATTAAGATCAGTCTTGATGAAAGATGGAATATATTAGATATGATTAATAATTAAAATATACAAAACATTCCAGAATTAGCCACAAATGGGTATGTTTTACTACTGGAAGGTCTAATGTCCTGACCTGACCATATTTCAGTGATCTATACAGCCATATCAAGGAGAGACCTATGTAAGCATTCATAGTGAGAAGGCAATTTATTCCCCACAACTCCTGTCTCCATCAGTTCTATACTGAGAGAAGAAATTCAATAAAGAGAAATGCTGTTCATGGTGAAATAAAATCACCTCTTATTGTTAAGTGGAGTATTTTTGGCTGGGTACAAGTAACCATAATGAATTAGATAAGGGCACATTTAAAATGTACCTGAGTAAAAGCATCTATTCAGTTCAAAAGAATGCAATAGTGAGCTTGTGTCTGTGGCCAAAAAGCTAATGTGTAAAGCACATTGTGAATGTGAACAGTTCTGTGCTATACACGGAATGTAAAAAATGCAGCTTACAACTGTGTTAAATTCTTGAGGTATCCAAAAAGATCATTCTAAGCAGAAGCAGTGTTACAGCATCAATAAGAGCCTGTACTGAGCTGATACATCAGCTGAATGACTCAGCAGTCATGTCATTCCATATTAGATGTGCTATCTACTGCAGAAGAGAAAAATCTTTTCAGGTAAATCAGACTGCACTTGTCTCAAATAACCTTCCTTTACTTTTCTGGTATGTCTACAAGAAACTCGATCTCAGCCAGTCAGCAAAGGGACAAAACGTCTGGCAGGATTGTTCACAGACAACTCACTGTAGTTATGACTGCCATGTAAAATCCTAATGTGGGAGGCTTGTAACGTGGTCATAAAAGTTTGCTCTACAATGAAATTTGCCAGAGAAGCTTTCTGACTGGAAGTTAAATCATTTCCACATTATAAATAATAAGATGAACTGAGTATATTTAAGCTATATGAATGTGATGTTAAGTGGCTAGTTCAGGGGATTGGTAATAGGATGTAGAGCTTGTCACCATTATGTTAATAGTTCAAATGTACACAAATCTGGTACAAAAGAAATGTTGATACAGTTTGTTGGCCTCTGTAGAATGAGTTCAGAGGTTACTGTTCCACTCTCAGTGGGCAGATGTTCCTGTTTACCACCTCAATGATAAAAGAAAAGGGGAAATATTATAGGAATACTTCCCAGCTAGAAGGGAGAGAGATGCAGCATTTGATTTTCAAATGGCCATTTAGGGCTGGAACTACTTGTCCCTGACAAATTTAAAGGGCTAGCTACAAGAAACACATGCTGGGAAAGATTCCTATAGAAGTCTGATTATACAGTAGGAGTTTCAGTAGTGACCAGCAGACAGTCTTAAAGAAAGATAACTTGGGCAAGGAACGGAATTCTCCCCTCTCTGAGGACAAGAGGTTTGGTTGCAAGATAACCCCAGGTTTTCAAGCTATAATCTGGTGTTTAAAATAGCGGTGTCCTTTTGCTGATATAGTATTAGGTTTCTCTAATAAAAAGCAAGGCACAATTGTGATATCAGCTCCTGCCTGCATCTAGTGTACCACTAAACAGTCCCTATCAGTACAACGTTTCGTGACTACTCATTAAATCTTTAAAACCACTTTGTGTTGAGTGTGTTCTCACCCTGCTGGTGGTCACTTTCTATAGATATTATCACAAACCTCTTTATTGGCAGGAGTATTTGAAGAAAAAGAGGATTTAAAGTGAATTTGAGCAAGTGTTCAGAAAACATGGATTCTGAATATGTAAACTGGAGTATTTACATTTGAAATCTGATTAAGGGTTACAATCGTCCAGTTAGGGAATACAGCTATACCATGTGGCTTATGTATCCAAGCAACACAACTCATAATTCAAGCCTTGACTCAGGCAGGCAAGTCTAATTTGAATTTAACGGGTTTGAGTTCCCTGAGGGTGTTGTCTGGAAAAGAGGTGCAAAATTAAGAGCTTAGTCGCGTAGATTTGATTGTAGCTCTGAACACTAAAATTACATTGAAACTTACCAGATTGCACTTATCTGAAGATAATATATTTGCACATAAGCTGAGAAAATTTCTACTGCCCATGTATAGACATGGTCAGACTAGACTAGATGATCATAGTGGTTCGTTCTGGCTTTAGAGTCTATGAATCTATTTTGAAACCAAACGCTTTGTGAATCTTTCACAGAAATACAATTACTGTGTTCTTCAGCTGTTCTGATCTGGAAATGGGCAAGCCTATTCTTTGCCAACAGCTCAGCAATCCTAAACCTTCATTTGGCTACATAACAGTTAGAATTTGTTCTTCTATATTAAATTGCTAGGCATCTCACATAACTGCAGAGGTGTTTTTGTCAGCAAGCTATTTAACTTTAACTCTGAAGAGCACTTTTGAATACAATATGTGCTCATAACACTAATCATAAAAAGATACATTATAAAATACAGCTGACATGAGGGCTCATTGTTTGCCATGCAGAGTGCTTTAATTCAGTAAATGAAACTAATCAAATATTTGACTACAATCTTTTATATGCTTGCCTACATAATCAAAAAAATAAACAATTAGAGGATGATTCTAACTGTCTCAGATAAAACCAGACTGTTATTTTCACTTCCTTTCTTTCTAAACACTCACATTTGTGACTAACTACTGCTTCATTACTCTCAAAGGTATACTTTTGACTTCTCTTACCTAAAAAACAGTCATGTAGCTTCTGAAAGGTCAGCCACGGGGAGACAAACTAGGAAAGACAGAATCCACCACATACAAATTCCTAATCTGTTGCAGGAAGTATGAGGTGAGGGAGGGTATGAAATTAACAAAACACAGCTAATGTGTTTTTCCATGTCATATTGCAAACTACAAAACATATAAAATGTTTGCAGACAAAAGGCAATGCTCATGGAAGAAATGATTTGGTTACAATGAAAATAAAACAATTCTGGGAAAGTAATAAAACCTTTTGCCAAACAAAGGAGTAATAAATAACCCCACATTAAGAGAAGGCTACTATTCAAAGAATGTTAATGGGAAAATTAAAATTGTGATGCCCATTATTAAAATTGTTTGCATGTTAAAAAAAAGTGTCTTCCATAATCTCATTCATAACATTGTCTATTTATTTATTTAGTACTGACTATTGGAAGATAAAGGATACATAGGATTGTGCTTCTAAAACATCCACAAACAAAGTCAGGAACACAAAGACTAGATTTGTATGCACAAATGTTCATTTTCCTATATAAGTGTTTGGAGGTTTTTATATAAACAAAACATAGTCCTCTACATCCTTATGGGTTGATCTCTTGTGATCCACTTTTCAAGATCTGGCCTGATTTTGTAACCTATTTATATTGTCTTCGAATAACCCTGCTATCCTATCAAATCACAAGGGTCAGCTAGAATTCAGGGAACCTTGGTTTAGATCCCAGCAAGACTGATCCAATCCTCTGACCCTTTTATGGTGGAAATATGGGGTTCTAGGCAGCCTTTCATATGTGGGTATTTTAGATGCAACATTTAAAATAGAGGACCTGTTTCTTCTGTGCTGATTTTGATGTTTCCTTGGCATTTTAAAATTAGCAATTTCTCCAGTTTGGTCTTGTGCTGTTAAATATTCCCCATAGCCCCATTGTTGTACAGTATTGCTTTGTACCAGTCGATTGTCATCCAATGGAGCAGTTTGCATGCAGATACGAATTCTGCAAAAGGATCCCCAATTCCTGATGCTTTTATCCACGTAACGTTCTATTATTTTTGTTGATATCACTACTAGAACATCATGCAGAAGGAATGGTTTGTGCTTGAGAATCTCTTTGTAGGATCAGGGCCATACTAATTTGCTGAAGGAAGTTTGTGAAGAAAGTTGTTTTATAAATGTAAATTATTCCCAGAGACTGATTTTTGTTGGTTTGTTTTTCTCCTTGTATTCAAATTCACTATTAAGTTTGTTCCAGGTTCTCCAAGACTCAACCACTTCCTAACATTAGGAACATAGATGACCATTTTGTAATCTGAAAACCATGGCTCTTCTATTGCCCCTTTCCCATAATCTCAAAACATAAAGAACGTAGTGGCTACAGTTGGCTATAGTGTCTTCTCCTGCACTCTCTACCAAGCAAAATTCCCACTGAAACTGGTGGGAGTTTTGTTTTGTGG
This sequence comes from Malaclemys terrapin pileata, assembly GCF_027887155.1. Taxonomy (NCBI): domain Eukaryota; kingdom Metazoa; phylum Chordata; order Testudines; family Emydidae; genus Malaclemys; species Malaclemys terrapin. The sequence goes on along the minus strand of NC_071508.1, from coordinate 95,381,975 downwards.
GGACTATATGAATCGATCCATAGACACTTAGCCACGCAAGAATACAAAACACATGCAAAATTCGACTCTTCTGTATTTTCTGCATGTGTGGGAAAAATCCATTGACATTAATAAGAATTTCACATTCACAGCGCTCACTAGAACTCAGTGTCACAGATCTAAGCCTTTCATGGCTGAGCACACTGAAGAATTTTTCTCTAAGAACTTTTTCTTCTCAACAAAGATGTTATGTAAACAAACGTGCCCTGGAATGTTTGGCAGGAATGCATATACTTTTCATATCCTCACAATAGAAACACTGGACAGATAAAATTTGATAAGATCTGTAGCTCATATGCGGCAGTGATGGGCACCAGTAGGGAACATGGAGAGACAGACAATATTTTAAATAACTGTATGTTATAACTAAAAATGGATCTAAATCAAAACCCTGGAATCAACCTCTGAACCGCTGGACTAGGAAGGTGAGATGATGATCGGAACTCTGGCTGAAGCACATCTACATAAATAAATTATTTGTAGGGTACTAACATTCTGTCTGAAGAAATTATTTTTTTTTGATCCATGTGCCTTCTTTGCCTGCTTTAGTCAAATAAACCTTAGTGTTCCAATTTAAAATGGGTGTGTGGTCTCATTCCAAGGAAAATGTGGCAGGTTTCCTAGCTAGGTCATGACTGATAAAATGTGAATTATATCCAAATCCAATAGAATTGCAGGTCAGATTGTTTTCATTTAGTGTGTACACTTCCCTATAATCAAAAGGGTTCTTTAAAAATAAATAGGACCAGCTGTATTTTCATCAATACAGATGTGCTGTTGATTGACAGTTATTACTTGACTGGGTTTTTTTAGACCCATGTCTAATGTGACTAATAGCATAAATCGATTTTATGTACAGGTGAGATGTACACAGACATAAAACGGACACTACCACTACACAAAGTGATGCTGAGTACTCACAACAAAAATTGCAAGCCACATAACATTTATTTTTAAAATCCCTGTTAAATTACAGGTATGTTTATAGCATTGTAAGACTACAAATCCCGACTTGTATTTTCCAAGAGTAATAGCAATAACCAGGGAGCGTATTGCATCAGACTACTTTATAAGATTTAAAGGTAAACTTTTTTGTTCTTTATTAGCAGCATGTTAATACCTTTTTACTGGTGTAATACAGAAAATGCCATCATTAATGATTCCATAAAGATCTGGATAAAGGTAACTGGGGCATAGCCCATTTGAATGATTTCCTTTTGGCTCTATTATTATAGTATGGATTATTTAAATCTAAAGGGCATTTTTTCTGGAATAATTCTATCCCAGAATAACTAATATATGTTTGCTATATATTTTATAACTGGACTGGGAGGAAGGGTGGCACAGAGAAGGGGGATTATTCCAGTGTAAAAAAAAAACCCAAAACACTTATATACATTAGGTAATATTACACACAAACTGTTAAAAGAACATTATTATGGTTACAAAGTCAAACACTCCTGTTAGAAAATGCCAGAATAAAAGTTGCCTGCACACATTCAGCATGAAAATTTTCAACCCAAACAGTTAAAGTTTGGCAAAGCTATAAGCAACTGAAAACAGGGTCTTGTAATGGAAAGTGTTAAGTGACCTGAATAATTGGGACAGGGGAAGGAGAGATGAGTCAGGGCAAGAGCTTTGCTGACCTAGAAGGATGAAAGAGAGGTGAAGGGGAGAGGAAGGACAGATTTTTTTTTTCCTTTTTCTTTTAACAATTGTTTTTTAAACTTTACCTTTCTTCAGTTTCACAGACCCTTTTCTCTCTTCTTAATGGATATTTTTGGTCATCTTTATGTAAATATTGAAGTTTTTCTGTGGAAAAAAATGGGAAGCTCGGTCAGCATCTTGTTTTTTGGCAACAAATCTTGATCATTCTGAGCCCAGAAGCCAATCAAAACAGAAGGTTTATAGGAGAGAGATTTTCATACTTACATTATAATTATTCAGAAATAACCATAACATGATTATGAAATTCTCTGCACTCTGACTGGCTGATAACATCTCAGAGAATGTGGGTTTGTATATTGTCTTTACAGTTATTGCAAAAAAACAATACAATTAATCTGCAAATCGGACAGTGCAGACACAATGCAGGGAAATGCATACCTGCGAAAATCTGCACAGTTAGTGTCAGTAACTACAGAGTATCACTGCATTCTGTGTGTCTCAGACTGCTCCACTTCACTGTAATACAGGATATACAGCAGGAAGTGTGGTTTATTTTCACGGACATTCATTTCCTAAATTAAAGGGGCATTTGATGTGTTGCCATGTATTTTCCAAACTTCGAAGCTCAAAATGTAGAGTCCATCCCTTTCACAAACTGTATGAGCCATAGAAAATGGAAAAGGTCACCCAGTACAGTACATCTCTGTCTCATAGAAGCTAGTCATATTGTACTAGATTAAATATAGAAAAACAGGCTATCCTCCGCTGTCTTGGTGGCCTCATTTGTTTCTTTTCTTCTAAGCCAGGTTGAGGGAAGCAAGCCATAGGAGAGGACCTGCTCAGTGTCGTACTGTACTTCCAGTGTCAAGCCATCCTCGACTCTGCATGCCTGGATGACCCCAAAGGAATCTGTTATTGGAACACCCTTGAAAACTTGCTTTCTGATTCTCATCTAAAATCCATTAGCAAATATTACGTTATATTTCACATCTGATATTACATGGGATTTTTTTTTTTTGGACACTTTTAGTATCTGGCCTCCAAAATGTTCTTAAACAAAAGGCAAATTCTAGGGTTTAACTCCCATTGATATCGCTGGAAATTCAGCAAGTGCATTAACAAAACTAAATAGGAAGTAATTTTTTTTCATGTTACTGCTTCAATAAACCCCACTGAGACAGAAAAAAAGAGTGGGAATGGTCAATTTTCAATATAGAGAAAAGGTGTTTGATTTTGTTAAAATGTTCTGGTGAGAGGGTGAGCAGTGATGTGGCAAGTTTTGCAGATGACAAAAAATCATGTAGGTTAGTGGAGACTAACTTCAGATAGACTTAACAAAGCTTGGACAATGGGAAATGAATGTGGCTGAAATGCTAACAAAAATATGATGAAAAAAGCAAACACATTGGAAGGAATAATTAAAGCTACTCATACACATTGCTGGATTCTAAATTAACTGTAACCACGCAGATAAAAAGTCTTGGGCATTACCGAGGCATCAGTGAAAACCTTTGCTCAATCTGCAATTGGTTTCTAAAAAGCGAATGAAGATTGAAGTCAACTAATGAATACTGAAAATATGGCCACTTCTTCCCATTGTTCCCAATAGGTGTGAAACCAAACAGCTCTCAGGGAAGATACTAGCTCCCCCTGCTGTCAGGAGGTAGAGAGGAATGCTATGAGGAGCAGCTGAATGAAGGCAGCCTATGGCTTTAGTTCCATTGAGAATGGGAGATGACTATTTCGAAAGAGCGGTCTTAACTGAGGTCAATCTGTAGCCTTAGTCCCATGGAGTAGAATATGAAATGGTCATTTGAAAGTTTTAGTCACTTTCACAGCAAATATTACCATGAATCATAAAATAGTTACCCATTGCACCACTTCTATTCAAGATTCGGTTCTCTTCCAATTTTTGAGTATATAAACAAAGCCCTAGCTTGGATTCTTAAAGGACCCATTTTAAATGAATTAATACAAACTACTTAACAGATTTCCTTAAAAACACAGGGCTGGAAGGTATCTCCTAGGTCATCAAGTGCAATTCCCTGCAATCGCAGGTAACATGTTATATAATTCCTTTCATAAACTTATCAAGCTCCATCTTAAAAACGGTTAGGTTTCTTGCCCCCATGATGCCTATTGGAAGACTGTTTCAGAGCATCACTTCTCTGATGGCTAGAAACCCTGTTCTGATTTCGTGCCTAAACTTACATATGGCCAATTTATATCCATTTATTTTGTGCCAACATTGACGTTTAGCTAAGAAAGCAATCATATCCCTGCTCAGCCTTCATGTTGCTAGGCTACACAAGTTAAGTTCTTTTAGTCCCCTTTTACAAAATAGGCTCTTCAGTTCCCTAATCATCCAGGTAGCCCTCCTTTGAACCTGTTCCAACATGAATTCATCTTTCTTGAACAGGGCGGACCAGAATTGTACATAGTATTCCAGCTTAGGTCTTACCAATGGCTTGGACAATGTATTAATACTTCCCTACCTCTACTGGAAATGCCTCACCTGATACATTTGCCTTTTTCAGCGCCATATCACATTGGTGGCTCACAATCATCCTGTGATTGACTAGCATGCCCAGGTCTTTCTCCTCCTCTGCCATTTCCAACTAATAGGCACCCAGCTATAGAAAAATAAAAAAACCTTATTAGCCCTTGTCAGAGTGTAGCTGGACCTCTGAAGGGGTCAGTGGCTCAGCCTACAACTGACAGACTCCACAAGGGGGAATGAGAACTCAGGTTGACCTGGGACTAATTAACTCACTGAGTAACTGGGAGGAAGGCAGGAAAGTACTGGACATGATAAAAGGAAGCTACTCCCAGTGAGGCTAGAGCAAAGTGGCTCCTGGGGAGAGGAACATGGGAAGAGAAAGCATCCAAAGGGAGGGCTTCTCAGAGGGAACCTGCTGATGGAGCTCACCAGGAAAGGAAATCAAGGAGCCATGCTCCCAAATGAGAGAGGGTCCAAAAGGGAAGAGCATTGAATGCCAAGTCTTAACGAAACCTGGCCCCCATCGAAGTACTTCACCAAGTAGCAGGAGAAGCTGCAGATCAGAGGAATTATGTGCTGTTCTGAGGAGGGCTGTTTGTGGTTTGACCCATGTGTGGACCTTGACCTCAGACTCGCCACCCAGCTGATGACAAGAGGCCTTGGCTCCAGAACAGGGTTGCGGGTCAAGAGGGCCTCATTGGCAAGGGACCTGGACATAAGTGGTATTGATCGACTAAAGTTAACTCAGCCCACTCCAGCCAGAGATGCTAGGGTAGAGGCCTATTTGTATAATGTTCCACCTTTAGGTTAATTAAGCTAGACCCCTGAAGAGGCTCTGTTCAATATACATAAGACTCTTCAGACTTATTGAAGCCCACTAGGGAAAACTGAATCAGAGATGAAACTGCAATGCTGCATTGGACCACCCAGGGATGCTCTAGGAATGGAGGCCCCCCCATTACTGTCCCTAATTGTATGACCTCGCACTTTGTACTATTAAATTTCATCCCTTCTATTACTCTAATCCCCAGGGTCATCAAATTGTTCCTGTAGAATATTCAGATCCTACTCTGTATTGGCAATGTCTCCCGAGTTAGTGTCTTCATCAAATTTCATTAGCACTCTCCTACTTTTTGTGCCAAGGTCACAAATAAAAATATTTTAAAAGATTGTTCTTAAGACTTGTAAATCCACAAAATATTAATCATATTATCAGAGTAAGTAATTCATAAATAACAAAGTGCTTAAGTGCCAAACTCAAATTCAGCCGTAACTATGAAGCTGTATGTAGCGATGCGGAACTCGCCCCTGCTGCGCCTCCTGCTGGTCTTCTCGGGAATTAGCTCATCCAGCCGTTGGAGCGCCCTCTGCAGGCTGGTGATCTGCCTTGCCACTGGCCCCATGTCCCTTCCAGGACCCCAGTGCCCCATTAACTGGGTGCTGCCCCCAGCAGTACCCCCACAGTTCTGGGTCTCCCCCTCCCAGGGGAATCCCCACCCACTATCCCCACTTCTCCTCAATCTTGGCTACTGCCCAGTCTCCATCTAGCCCCCATTCACTGAGGCAGACAGCAGTATCAGACACTCATCACAGGCAAAGGGGTTCGGACCTGCTGCCTCTGCCTACCCATGGGCTGCCCCCTGCAACCCAGTACCTAATAAGCCTTACCAGGCCTGCAGCCTGGGGCTTTCCTAGGGCAGAGCTCCTCAGCTCCCTTGGCCTTTCCCCAGCCCTGCTCCACTCTAGGAACACTGTCTCCAGCTCCCTGCAGCCAGGCCTGTCTCCCTCTACAGCCAGAAAGACAGACTGCTAAGCTCCTGGCTCCCAGCCTTTTTATACAGGCCAGCTGTGGCCTGATTGGGACGTAACCCCAATCAGCCCAGCTTTTCCCTGCCACAGCCCTCTCCCAGGGCTATTTTAAGCCCTTCAGGGCAGGAGCGGGGTAACCACCCTGCTACACTGCAACTGACGCCTCCATAATACAAGAGCAAGGAGACAGACTATGAACAAGTTCAAAAGTGATAAAATACTTTTTACAGATGGCATAACTAATCTGTGATGCACAAGAGATCATTGAGGCCAAGAGTCTATTAGGATTAAAAAAAAAGGACTAGACATCCACATAGATAATAAGAACACTCACCATTATATTAGAGGATAAAATATTACAAGGAATATAAACCCCTTCTACTTCAGAGTTTATGCCAACCAGTAAATTACAGATATTAGGAAAAAACTTGCTGTATGAATAGCTCATTTCATTAAGAATTATTAAGCTGGGGGGTGGGGGGAGGAGACTGTTTACTTTTTGCATCTGCCACTGATGCATTTGGTACTGGCCACTGTGAGAGACAAAACACTGGACTAGAGGGATCAAGGGGGAGGCTCATAGACTGATTTGGTTAATAAATTGATGTAATTGTACTACACTTCTCAGAAAAGATCTGTAAGATGCAAGTTTAGGCGCAATTTGTATGAAGATATAGAATGCCAGGAGAGATCTCAGAGAGACAATGTGGGTGAGAATGGGATAATATGTTTTACTGGACCAACTTCTATTGGTGAGAGACAAGCTTTTGAGCTCACACAGAGCTCTTCTTCAGGAGAGATCTCAGTCGGTTGATATTTAAAGTAAATGCATAGGAAAACTGGCCTGAAAAAAATCCGTATTTTTAAATCATATCATTAAAACATATAGCTATGTTTCTTAAGATTTAATGCACTACATTGCTATATTTCTACTTATTACATAAACCACATGTTTTATACAGTGATATTGAGTGATGAGTGCAAAGGTACATTTTAATCATGCTGGGGCTGAATTATGTTTACAAGCACTTACGTCAGAGCTACATTTCTCAATAAGGAAAATCAATTGCTCAAAAATGTGACTATTTCAGCAAGCACACGTCTAACCCAAGTACAGGTCAGTGGGATGTAAAAACTTGCTTAAAGTTAAGCATGTATATAGAAGCTTTGCTGAATTGGTGCCTATGTTGTGTGGGGTAACACCAAAAACTTTACCTCAGGCCTTTGAGAAGGACATAGACATCTGCCCAGGTATATACCAGCTCAACACACACAGCCAAGTTTCAGGTTTTATGTGGGAAAGCAAAATGATAACTTCTGATCATCAGCTTGCCATCCTCGAATGATCTAGTTGAACCAAATGTTAGTGTTTTTTTCAGCAGAACTTATAAAGTGGAATCCAATAATCTTGAGATCTGTGACTGATTATAAATGAAACCAACACAAAACACCCAAAATTCCAAGAGTATTGAGGGGCTGTGGTAACAAGAGAGGTGAATCTGAAAGTTCCAGAGAAAATGTCAATTTCAGGATAAGCTAGGAGGAATAAACATATAGTGCATGCCGTGATGAAATATCCAGTTTAAGTCTTGCCAAATCATATAAAGTCTCGGAGAATGGTTTGACCCTGAGCTCTGAAAGTAGACTTGCACACAGATGTACAAACTGTGCACAGACAAGTGTTTTTATTAAAGAAATAGAAGTCCTTTCATAAAACTTGGCCCACAACCCTTGTTAATCTGCCTTATATTGTACCCTGTGTCTGCAAAAATGATACTACAGTGCATCCTTTCTGCAGAAAGGAGACTAAAGCTATACAAATTCCTTGGATGCTCTGTTGATTTTGTGGAGTTACATCTGGAAAAAACACAGCAGAAATTCAGCTTAAAGGAACATCCCTGCAGGTCACATGGTTTTACTAGTTTCAAGACTACCAAATAAATAAATAAATAAATAAATAAAAACAAAAACAGCTCTGATATTTCTGGAAATATATTGTTAGAAAAAAAATATTGTATTGTGGTCCAACAGGGAATCTTTGTGATATCACTTGCACTTGAATCTGCAAAGTCCTGTAGTGTCTGCCAGTTGATAGCCTGGCACTACAGACGATGTAATGATTTAGTAAACTCTCCACATTCAGTATTTAAACTCAAGGTGCGTATGTAGTTCCTGGACACTAATGGCTGCTGAGATTCAAACTAAGAGCTTTGTGGTCCGAAGGTAACAACTCTACCTAAGACAAAAGAAATCCTCCCTTGGGATAAACCAACATGAGCTGTGCTATCAAACTTGTCTCATTGGGCAATCTCTCTGTGCATAACTTCCTGATCCCTCCCAGAAAGCACACAAATGTGCTGGCAAAGAAATGAGCACAGAAAAGTGTTTTTTTAGTTCTATGAGTTGTAGTACAGTTTGACAACAAAGATATCCTTAGCTCACTGAAGTTTAATATTTATGTGGTGATATTTTTTATTTTCTATATCAATAGTAAACAAACACACCAACCACATGAACAAAGTGGAAGATTAATGCCAATCCAGAAGCAGGCAAATATAATGTTTGAACAGTATCCAAAATATTATCCAGTTACTATTCTGGATTGAAACCATCTCCAGAGTTTGATATGGGACAAAGATTTATAGTGTTTTATACTTAGTTCATGTACCCAGTGCTAAATTCCAGGTGCCAGTTACGTGAGGATACATATATCAATTTTCAAATTATTTGTTCCCTAAATACTTTCTCCAAAAAGAAATGAGTTTTTGTATTAATAAACACAATTCCTGAGTCGCTTTGGCCAGAGACTCACTCCTAACTTCCCTACCGATGTGGTTAAAACAAATTGCAGCAGGAATGGGAAGCACTCACCATGCCAACCTAAAGGGAGAAGTTGTGGGGAAATGATGCTTACTTAAGCCAGGAAGAGAAGAAAAAGCTCTCGCTCTGCTTTAAACGAAAGTAGAGCTGCAGTCCAGCCCCATTCGCCCTCCCTTCTCACTTAACTTTTGTTCACATCTAGGTGAGGTAATGTGACAACTGCTGTTGTGATTCAGCAGAACACACTCAGGGTATGTCTACACTATGGGATTAATCCGAATTTATATCATTCGAATTTGGAAAACAGATTGTATAAAGTCGAATGTATGCAACCACACTAAGCACATTAATTCGGCAGTGTGCGTCCATGTACCGGGGCTAGCGTCGATTTCCGGAGCGTTGCACTGTGGGTAGCTATCCCATAGCTATCCCATAGTTCCTGCAGTCTCCTCCGCCCATTGGAATTCTGGGTTGAGATCCCAATGCCTGATGGGGCCAAAAACATTGTCGCGGGTGGTTCTGGGTATATCCTCCCCCCCTCCAGGAAGCAACGGCAGACAACCGTTTCGCGCCTTTTTCCTGGGTGAACAGTGCAGATGCCATACCACGGCAAGCATGGAGCCCGCTCAGCTCAAGACAGCAATCATGAACATTGTAAATACCTCACGCCTTATCGTGCAGTTTATGCTGAACAAGAATCTGGAAAACCAGGTGGCAAGGAGTAGGCTACGGCAGCGTGGCGGCGAGAGTGATGAGGATATGGACATGGAATTCTATCGAACCGCGGGACCCAGTGCTTTGGAGATCATGCTGTTAATGGGGTAGGTTATAGCCGTGGAACACCAATTCTGGGCCCGGGAAACAAGCACAGACTGGTGGGACCGCATAGTGTTGCAGGTGTGGGACGATTCCCTGTGGCTGCGAAACTTTCGCATGCGTAAGGGCACTTTCTTGGAACTTTGTGACTTGCTTTCCCCTGCCCTGAAGCGCCAGAATACCAAGATGAGAGCAGCCCTCACAGTTGAGAAGCAAGTGGCAATAGCCCTGTGGAAGCTTGCAACGCCAGACAGCTACCGGTCAGTCGAGAATCAATTTGGAATGGGCAAATCTACTGTGGGGCTGCTGTGATGCAAGTAGCCAAAACAATCACTGAGGTGCTGCTACGAAAGCTAGTGACTCTGGGAGATGTGCAGGTCATAGTGGATGGCTTTGCTGCAATGGGATTCCCTAACTGTGGTGGGGCGATAGATGGAACCCATATCCCTATCTTGGCACCGGAGCACCAGGGTACCCAGTACATAAACCGCAAGGGGTACTTTTCAATGGTGCTACAAGCACTTGTGGATCACAAGGGATGTTTCACCAACATCAACGTGGGCTGGCCGGGAAGGGTTCATGATGCTCGCATCTTCAGGAACACTACTCTGTTTAAAGGGCTGCAGCAAGGGACTTACTTCCCGGACCAGAAAATAACCATTGGGGATGTTGAAATGCCGATAGTTATTCTTGGGGACCCAGCCCTGCCCCTTAATGCCATGGCTCATGAAGCCATACACAGGCAGCCTGGACAGGAGTCAGGAGCTGTTCAACTACAGGCTGAGCAAGTGCAGAATGGTGGTAGAATGTGCATTTGGCCGTTTAAAAGGTCGCTGGCGATCGCTACTGACTCGCTCTGACCTCAGCCAAAGAAATCTCCCCATTGTTATTTCTGCTTGCTGTGTGCTCCACAATCTCTGTGAAAGTAAGGGGGAGACCTTTATGGCAGGGTGGGAGGCTGAGGCAAATCGCCTGGCTGCTGATTACGCGCAGCCAGACACCAGGGTGATTAGAAGAGCACACCAGGAAGCGCTGTGCATCAGAGAAGCTTTGAAAACCAGTTTCATGACTGGCCAGGCTACAGTGTGAAATTTATGTTTGTTTCTCCTTCATGAAAACCCACCCCCTTTATTGACTCATTCATTCTCTGAAAGGAACCCACCCTCCCCGTTTCCCCAGCTTTCTTTCAAAGTCACTATCATTTAAAAATCATGTATTCTTTATTAAGTGATTATAAACATAGGGAGAGAACCAACAAGGTAATCTGGGTGAGGTTTGGGAGGAGGATAGGAGGGAAGTAAAAGGCCATTGAACAAATTCAATATAATGACAGCCTTTTGGTTGGGCTGTCCACTGGGGTGGAGTGGGAGGGTGCACGGAGCCTCCCCCCCTGCGTTCTTACACGTCTGGGTGAGGAGGATATGGAACATGGTGAGGGGGGAGGGAGGTTATACAGCAGCTGCAGCGGCACTCTGTCATCCTGCTGCCGTTCCTGAAGCTCCACCAGACGCCGGAGCATGTCTGTTTGCTCACGCAGCAGCCCCAGCATTGCAGCCTGCCACCTCTCATCTCGAGCGTCCCTCATGACCTCACGTTCACTGGCATCTTTCCTAAATTTAGATACATTGTCCTTCCACTCATTCAAATGAGCTCTTTCATTGCGGGTGCATTCCATTATTTCCGCGAACATCTCATCTCGCGTCCTTTTTCCAATGCCTTATCTGAGATAGCCTTCGGGACGGAGGAGGAAGGCTTGAAAAATTTGCAGCTGCTGGAGGGAGGGTTGAAAAAAAGGAGAGAAGTTTTTAAAATGATACATTTTACAGAACAATGCTTATACTCTTTCATGGTGAAAAACACTATTCACATTACATAGCACATGTGATTTCAGTACAAGGTCGCATTTTCCATCTTAATATTGAGTGCCTGTGGCTTTGGTGTTAGAGATCACAGACGCAGGTCTGGGCAACAGAATTCAGCTTGCATGCAGCCATGGTAAGCCATTGTCTTTCGGCTTCTGCGCCCTCCTTTCCCACATACCAAGCAAAGCCCATTGATTGCTGCGGTTTTCCTGTTAACCTTCAGCAGCAGAAAACAAACTAACCCCCCCCATCCAATTCTCTGGGATGATCGCTTTATCCCTTCCCCCACCGCGTGGCTGGTAACAGGGAAGATCCCTGGTATCCAAATGCGAAAAGCTCAGGGCCAATTCCACCCCCCCCCCCCCCCCCCGAGCTTGGCTAACTGCAGGGAAGGATTTCTTTTCAGCCACAGGCAAACAGCCCAGTAGGAACGGCCACCTCTGTCCCCTTAATTAAGTTCCCATATTTCAACCAGGTTACCATGAGCGATATCACTCTCCTGAGGATTACACAGCAAGATAAAGAACGGATGTTGCTTGAATGCCAGCAAACACCGGGACCATATGCTGCCGGGCTTTGTCAGGCAATGATACCAGATTACTTGCTGCAAGCATGGCGTGGTCAAGTGTCCTACCATGGAGGACGGAATAAAGCTGCACTGCCCAGAAACCTTGTGGCAAGGCTTTTGGAGTACCTCCAGGAAAGCTTCATGGAGATGTCCCTGGAGGATTTCCGCTCCATCCCCAGACACGTTAACAGACTTTTCCAGTAGCTGTACTGGCTGCGAATGCATCCCAAGTCCTCAGGGCAAAGTAATCATTAAAAAAACGCTTGCTTTTAAAACAAGTTTTATATTTTAAAAGGTAAACTCACCTGAGGTCCCTTCCATGGGGTCATGGTCTTGGATACTGCCTTGGGAGGGTTGGGAGGGTACTTCAGTCAGGCTGATAAAAAGATCCTGGCTGTTGGGGAGAACGGAGTGCTGGGTGCTCTCTGCAAGCTCGTCCTCCTTCTCTTCCCCATCCACAGAATCCTCAGGTGTAGCTGATGAGACTATCCCCGACCCGGAATCCACGGTCACAGGTGGGGTAGTGGTGGCGGCCCCCCCTAGAATTGCATGCAGCTTGGCGTAGAAGCGGCATGTCCGCGGCTGTGACCCGGAGCGACCGTTTGCCTCCTTTGTTTTTTGATAGGCTTGTCTGAGCTCCTTTTCTTTCACGCGGCACTGATCTGAGTCCCTATTGTGGCCTCTCTCCATCATGCCCTTGGAGATTTTTTCAAAAGTTTTGGCATTTCGTCTTTTCGAACGAAGTTCTGCTAGCACTGAATCCTCTCCCCATATAGCGATCAGATCCAGTACCTTCTGTACGGTCTATGCTGGTGCTCTTTTTCGATTATCGGCCTGCATGGTTACCTGTGCTGATGAGCTGAGCTATCTGTGGTCACCTGTGCTCTCCACGCTGGGCAAACAGGAAATGAAATTCACATTTTCCTGGGGCTTTTCCTGTCTACCTGGCCAGTGCATGTGAGTTCAGATTGCTGTCCAGAGCGGTCACAATGGTGCACTCTGGGACAGCTCCCGGAGGCCAATACCATCGAATTGCGGCAACACTAACCCTAATTCAAATTGACAAAATCAATTTTGGCACTACTCCACTTGTTGGGGTGGAGTACAGAAATCGATTTTAAGAGCCCTTTATTTCGAAATAAATGGCTCCATTGTGTGGACGGGTGCAGGGTTAATTCGATTTAATGCTGCTAAATCCGAATTAAAGTCATAGTGTAGACCAGGCCTTAGCTAGTATTTCCTTTGCTGGGAAAAGGTTAACAGGGTAAGGTGTTTAGGGTAGACATTGCCAGCCTGTTACAAGGATACTCCTAGAAATGAAGGCTGAAAGGGTCCTTAAGAGGTCATCTAGTCTAGCCGCCTCTGCTGAGGCAGGACCAAGTACGCCTATGCCATACATGGCAGGTGCTTGTCTAACCTATTTTTTAAAATCTCCAATGATGGGGATATCACAGCCTCCTGTGGAAGCCTATCCCAGAACTACCCTTATAATTAGAAAACTTTTCCTGATATCTAACCTAAATCTCCCTGGCTGCAGATTAAGCCTATTACTTCTTGTCCTTCTTCATTGGACATGGAAAACTATAACAGCCCTTAACATATTTGAAGACCATTATCAGCCCTCCTCCCCACAGTCTTCTTAATCAAGACAAAACTGGCAGCTGCCAGTAGATGACTACATGTTTTCTGAGAGAAGAAAGGGAAAAGAATTAGAAGAGAAACTGCTGCTAGAAGTTACAAGTAGAGGTGTGTGTGAAATTGGAATCTATTCCTAAATAAAGCCTCAGAAAGGGAAATTCTTCATCTCAGACCTCCTAAGCTATATTAGAGGATTCTACCTACAGCTCAAAAGAAGGAGGAGACCTCTAGGTACACTAAATTACAGAAAAATGCTTTGCACAGACATTTAAATTCACCCCTGTGCAGAGAGCTAGAACAAGGTTAGGAGAGAGGATGTGGGAGATTGAGAGGCCACCATAAACGAATGTAAAGCGGAGGTGCAGTTGTTATGCACAATCCCGCTGGACCATTTGCTATGTGAACTAGAATATTTGCCTCAGCTATAGAGCAAATCCTTTCTGCTTTTAATCAATCCTCTGTGATTAATAACAATGAGCCAACATGATAAATTAATTCCTTAACCAAAAACACTGATAGGACATCTTGAACTCAAAGAGAAATGACATGGGTTTCTTTAAAAAAAATACCCAAAACTAAGTTTATCACATTTCAACCATTTGGAGGAAAACAAAACCAAAATATATTGTCCCTAGCAAACAAACAAAACCTCCACTGTTCAATGTGCTCTGTGACTGTCTGTAGCAAGAGGACTTCCCCAAGCCTCTCAAATCACCAACCGCAGTAGAAGTCCTGAATCTTCTGAGCAGTGACAGCAGCAAGACCAGCAAGTCAAAAAGTGGCAAAATCAAAACAAACACATACACACTAAAACCACCTTTCTCAGAACCAGCATCAGCTGAGACCGACCTTCACCTCTCATGCAGATCTGGAGGCTCTTCCTGAACCCCAGTTTCGCTCTGCTGCAAACTGTCATGGAATCTTGATTCTACTCAAAGCAGCATACTTCCTCTAGTGTGAGCTGGTCACATGTCAGCCAGGTCCCTTCCCCTACAGTGCAGATGATGGAGGGGGTTATATTTGAAGCTATGGAGGCAATGTCAGAAGACGAAAGCAAGTATGAGCGTATGGGTAGAGCACAATTCTTCCCCTGTATCTTCTCACCCTGAAGTTCTACCCTCTGCCCCGCCCTTTTATCTCAATCCCTAATTTGTCTTCCTCTTTCCCTTCTCTGTTTCCCCTGAGTTACCGTGGTACTCACCTGTACTCCCTTCACCCATATTCTTTTTGCCTTCCCCAACCTTTGCCCTATTTATTCTTCAATTTTCCAATCTAAGAACCCACTTTTTCCTTTTCTTTTCTCCCACTCTCTGCCCCCTTTCTATCTACCCATTTTTCTCCCACTCTGCATTATGCCTTTATCGTCAATTTGCTGCCCTCCAATCCTTCCACAGGTCTCTCCCTAATCGCTGCTCCTGCCTTTGTTGAATTTTTCTCTTGATAGTTTCTGTCCCCTCTTTTTCTTCCTTTCTGTTCCCAGTTTTCAGTTTCTCCTTTACTCTCTTCTGCCTCCATGGTTTCCCTCTATCACTCATTCTCTGTCTCACCATCTGCCTCACAAAGTGATGGATGACAGATTTGAAGTAGTTACCCAGAATAGAACTCCAGGAGTTCATTACAAGTGTCTCTGAAGGAGTCATTAGCTAGGCATCCAGCCACAGGTGTTTTAAAAGCAGTGAAAGGTGGTGTCAATGCAGTGTTCTCTTTCTCTGTGGACAGATGATCATATAATAGAACTGATAAGAACTCTTAACACATATATACATTCTCTCTCACTCCACTGGCTTATTGAAACCAATAGAATTGCAGCAGTTAAATTAACTGGAGAGGAAGGGTGATAACTGGATGAGTTAATTATGTCACCTCAAGTCACCTTGGCAAATACCTAGCACTTCATTTATACAGATTGAAAACAGATATCAACCTATGTGGGCTGTTGGAGAATCTGAGGACAAACTCAGACACTAATGCCAGCATTCTGCCCCCAGAGAGTCCTGAGAAAGGAAATTCCCAGTCTTTTGTCTCTGGTATTTCATGGCTTGGTGAGCAATCAATGGGTCCACTGTCAAGTTTAGTTTATGATCTCTACCACATCAGCTGTTCTTGAGCTTCCCTGTGCCAGGCTTTTTAGTGGATGGAAATTTAAGTATCTTCATTCCTTTTTTGTTCCTTCATCCAATATACTGTGCAAAGGCTTCAAAGCTGGGTGGACAAGCCACTAGGTTTCCTCTCAAACTGTACAAGGGCACAAAGCCTATGAATCCATCCCTTAATCTGCCTCTGTGATGCTACATGCATGAGGATGAAGCAGGAGGCAATGTGATATGGACAAGATTGAGGTGAAGGAGGCTCAAGGGAGGAATAGGGTAGGTGCAACCTTCATATTCACACCTCCACTATCTGTTTTGAGTCAGAAATCCTCTGAAATTTTATGTGCCAAATGGAGATGTGTGTTCTGAAAAGTCAAATCCTCTCCCATACTCAGTGATTCTTGGATTTTTTTTAATAAGGTCCACATTTAATAATGATTCACAAGGGTGAGAGAGAAAAAAATCCTAGGGAAAAAAAAACCTTTGTTTCTTCTTAAAATCTATTCCATCACAAAAACACAACATCTAACAGTTAAGGCAGCTCAACTAAAGCAACCACTAACCAAAACATCAAATCAACAGGAAATCCACAGTTAAAATTATGTCAAACACCATTTAACAGAGCAGCCCCCTTCCACACCTGCCAGCCATCACATTCAGATGCCAATACCACACCAATAAAACCTTAATGTTTTTGTGCTTTATTGTCATCAATGACAATGAGCATCAATGAAGATATTCTTCAGCATGTGTTTTCCAAGAGCCATTGCTGTTTAGCTGCCTATTGATCTTTGTCATTGAGCATATGATGAGTTGAAAATGAGTTCAAAACATTTCATGAATTGCATTTGTATGTCACATCTGTAAGTTTTCATTCATGATTTGTTTAAAGTCTAAACACTGATTTGGATAACAAAAATCCTGTAAAGATCATTCAACTTTGCAAAGATGATAATTTTACTACTGATGGCCTGCAGCTTTGCCACTCAAATTTATGGGTTTATGGTAAGTATGAGATATGGTGGGTGAATGTGTGTGTTGTTCTGGGAAAGTTGTGTTGATCTGTGCGTATGCTGTTTTATCTTGGGAGATTTGTGCTAAATTCTGCAGGTGGCGAATGAGGGGCTACATGTGTTTGGGGTTATTGAGTGTGTGGGTGGTTTTTGAAAAACTGGCAATTGGCACAAGTAATCCATTATCTGTGTAGTTTCCCTCATACAAGCAATGACACTGTTGCATGCAAATTAGCTGTAGCATAAGGATGGTGACTGGTTAAATTACCTGTGATATCACAGTGGTCTAGGACTCTTGGAATGGGATAGATACATGCCTAACTGTAGCTGAAGGCCCATGCTGTTGCATAGGTGTAATTCATAGAGTCAAAATGGCTGTCATCTTAAAAGTGAGACCACAACAGACTACTAATCCCAGTGATGATTGAACCTAGTGATATTCTGAACAAAAAGAGCTCTTAACTATGCTTGTAGCTGTTTCCATCACTTCTCACTGATTCAACAAACATTCTAAGCTGCTAAGGTCTTTCTGCTCTCACCTGTTTCCTTCCTCCTGGGACAATGGTGTCAACTACTCTTCCTTCCCCACCCAAAAATCTTTGGGTTTCTGAGTGGTGGGAGGCAGAGCTCTGTCTGACTCCTGCAGCAGCCCTGGTTGACTGTTCTTTCCCAGGAGACAGGCAAGTGGGGAAGGCAGCCAGTCAGAGAAGGTGTTTTCCCCCATACAGGGTAGAAATTCATTGCGAGATAGGCTCCAGCCCCAGATGAAATCATCTTACTCAAGAAGAAATCATGAGAATTGGAAAGCCCAAACCCCTGTCATATGATACGGTATTGACCTTTGTCACCCTGACCCAGGCCATGTAACTGAGGATGGGAAATAAAGTCCAGTTTCTTAATTGCACGCCTATGTACCGGGCCCTTTTTAAAAATCAGTCTGCAGACATCAGGGAGTAAACAAAAACCAACTGCTCCTTGGAGTGGGAGTAATTTTGTATTCACTAAAGATAACAGCAGGGAAGAAAAATAAAAGCATTGCACGATGATGTGAGATGGATTGTTTTTCTGTGCCCTTGACATTCTAAAATGCTACTATCATCCTCACTCCCAGGACCACTTGTATCATACATATCATTGGAAAGTGAAGCATTATTTGTTGATATTTCTTCTTCTTCTATGGTCTGCCTGGCATGTCGCTTACTGCCATGGCAACATTATTTACAGGCACAATTGCCTGCTGCGATGAGTAGTTCTTGTCAGGGAGGAATTTAATCCATGAATCCCAATGGAGCTACTTTAAAATGGTATGTGTTCCTGAGTGCATACTCAGAGTGACTGGCATCCTGGCTCTGTTTTCATGACCGCCTAGTTTTAGAATGAATGTTAGGATGTCACTTTCTCATGTGAAAATTGTCATCTTCCTTGATTCTTGACTCAGTATTTCAGTAAAAACCATCACAAACCACATGAAGAAGCTTTGTATTCTCTACACAAATAACACTTTTCCACCACTCATCTAACACACTTGAAACTAGAAGCACTCTGCATAGTATTTGATCCCTGTGATGTTAAGCATACAGAGGTGTACGTTAATATAGGAGTAAGATTTACTGAATGTTTAAGCATGAACACTTGGGACCAAATATTGCAACCCTTATTCAGTTTGAATGGTACTTCAACATGAAAAATCCTGTTTAAATCATTTTATAATGACTGGCTGAAGTCACTGGCTATTTTCATGTGTAACTATTACTCAGATTTAGTACCGGTTGCTGAATTAGACTGTGTAATAGTAGTACTGCTTGGTATTGACTGAGGGGATAGAGTCAAATTAGAAGTTTCAGAGCAAATACAACTGGTCCTACATCACTTCATTTCAAGCCCACTTTAGTATCTGGGCATCAGCTGGCACACACAACAGAAAGTCATGCTTCTCAGACAGGTCCACAGAACCACCATCAACATTTTACATATGTCTGTTGTATTAATTTAAATGGAATATATAGGCCCAAAGAGCCAAAGGTGGCAACATGACCCACATGACCCTGCATAAACAGCAGGGGCATAGCCATGGGTGGGTCTGAGTGGGCTGCGGGCCACCCACTTAGCATCCAGGGCCACCCAAATCAGGGCTGGAGTCTCCCCAATCCACAGGCTGGGATTTCTGACCCCCAACTCGCTGTCTGCCAGCCTGGCCACATATCTCTTCTGCCAGCACTGCGCCCCCAGGCTCTATCCCTAGTACTAGCCCCATGGGGGGTGTGCCTCATAGGAGTGGGTCTGGGTGACCCCCCTGCTAGTGTAGACCTGGGCCAGGTCTCATCCCAGGTGGTATTCAGGAATTAGCTGCAGGTGGCAGAGGTGATGATGACACCTGGCTTCCTCTTTCTGGCCCTTTCCAATCAGGACCTCTTTCAGGATTAGGACAAAAGTCCAGAATCCTAGGAGATGGTGAGGGTGGCAGCTATGATAGTGAAGCTTGCTTCTTCCCCTTTTCTGGTTTTCAATCAGCCAGCATTGCAGTCTGTTAGCTTTGGGACCAAAGTCTCTTTTTCAGGCCCCCCAAAAGGAGTGATGAGCGGAATAACCCATCACCTCATTATTTAGTTCACCAATTAGACCTGATTTCTGACACACCAATTTTTGTTCACAGATTTCTGATCCCACACTTCTTTTGTTTACCAAGAACAATCTTAACACTGTCCTTTTATATGTCAGTAGGAGTTTTGGTTTGGACTAATTCAAGCTTTGTCTTTCTTTTATACCTTTCCCCATCAACATTTGTTATTATAGCTTGTGGTGATATCTTTTATAGTTGAACTGACAATAGGGTATATTTGTAAGCCCAATTATCACAACAAGCCATGGCAATTTTAAGGCACCAAAGAAAAAAGAACAATGAAATGGAATCTTTATCTTTTCCCGTCTTCTTGACTCCCACCATATGTGAGGGAGTGATATAATTTAAAGAGACAGTGAAAAAAATTGGTATGAAAAAATATTTGGTTCTGATTTTAGTAAAAAAAATTTATTTCTAAAACAAAGCAATGAAAAACTTGACTTTATCAATTTTATCAAATACTTTATCAAAACAGTTATAAAATAGCTATATTTTTATTTACTGAAAACTGCATTTAATGAAACCCAACTGAAACCATTTACTGAAACCCAACTGAAAAAAATTAGATATTTTTATTGTCTGTTTTAGCTCTGCAAAATGGAAACAATTTTGAATTGTTTCTCAGAGGTGTAGTTGTTATTGTTGATAGTGATGGCTTTCCCCCCCCCCCTCATTTTTTGACTAGCTTTAATTATTTATCAGTTTAGCTGACTGTGTTAGAAAATAAACTAAAATATTAGTAGTTATATAGAATTCTACTAAATCTCTAGGTTACTCTTGTGTCTATGAGATCTTAAGTTAATTGGGAATAAGAAAGATCATAAATAGTAAAGATAGTGGGCATTGTTTAGGCTGAAAAAAGCCTTGTAGCTGAAGTTAAAAGTCAAACAGTATGGTACAGAGAATATATTAAGTTAAACCAATGATGAATTTTTTTTCTTTACAACTAAAATTATTCTGTACCACTTTTATAACCAATTAAAAAGGTCAGATATCTTTCTATTGCACAAGTTTCTTGTAAAATGGAATATGCTTTTGACATTTTGTATGTTCTAAATTGCTTGGTTCACAGAACGAATTGTTTTCTGATGTAAAATGAGAAACAGGCATCAGAGCAAAGTAAGTTATAGTGGTTTCAATCTTTTATGTTAGACTGGATCTGTAGACAAAGGAAACTAAATTTATTCCCCCCCAGGTTATGACTTTAAATGGCAAGCTGTGTTATTAATGGTAAAGAGTGATTCATCAATTTTGAATGGCAGCATAACTAGCAGATAGGAAGATTTTGAAAGGGTCCTGCAGACATGCACTGAAGATTACTTGATACAGAAAGATTAATTAGTATTTTATGAGGAAACTTGACTATTGCAAAGTCATTTAAGTGGATATGACACGGGTCATTTTAGGAAGGGCAGTCTTCAAAGGGAAACTAATGTGAGAAAAAAATGTTTTAATATAGATTTAAATATGAGCATTTTTGACACAAAATAATAGTTGGTGAACAAATATTTATGAGTTCATAAACTCATATGAGTTATATAAGCTGACAAAAATTATAGCCATGCTTTTTATTCATGAGTTAAATGTATTGCATATATTTTTGTTTATCCTAATAAACTGGCACTAAAATCAAAGTTTTGGGAAGATAAAAGGGCTAGGCCATTGATGGGGGGAAGACTGGAAAATGGCTATTCATATTTGATAATGTCTCTGAAGGAACGTTATGCCTTGGGGAAATGTTCCAAATCATGCAATCCTAAAATGGTTCCAGTCAGTTCCAGCTATTGACATACCAGTCTGGCACCTTATCAGCCAGTAATTAGGTCCATAAGAAACAGGCCCAACCAGCAAAGTTTGGATGTAGATACAAATTTCCCCTCTGTTTGTGAGTATTCTCATATGGAGTTTTGCTTAAAAGCTGTGTGGTAATATAAACAGGGAATGAATTACCTCATGGGAAATTTACCTGGACCTGCAGGACCCATTTCCCTAAATAGTCATGCTCAGGGAGTGTTTATTTACTAAAGAACATTGAGGCCACAAACTGCTGACTTTATAAGAAATGTTGGGTTCTGCTGAATACCCTCACCTCTGGTCTGGCAGATCTTTGATAAATAAATAATATTTTCAAAACAATAAAATGTAACTGACGCAGTGGCTTATCTTAGGCCTGCTAAGATTTCATTAGTTAGTTCTACAGTTTGGAAAAGGTTCTAAAACTGTGTTGTGTTCCACGTGGCAGAAGAGGGATCAGGAATGTGAACCTGGCTCTCCCATAGCCCAGGTGAGTGCCCTAAGCACCAGCTATTGGCTATTCTGAGGTCTCATGCTCACTCTCATTTTGAACAGAAATTCTATCCTGGACCAGAGGAAACCTTCCTGATGAAAGTTTAATCGAAACTGATGCGTTTCTGCAAAAAGTTTTGGTTTTGTCTAAAAAAGTTTAGTTGAAAAATTCCAAACCAGTTTAATTCATAAGTATTGCAAATCTAATATTAAGGGATACATTTTGCTAACCCATACATGGCTGTAGAGTGTAGATTGCAAAATGAGTTCTGGTATGTATATTATAGGTAGCCAATGTATAGCAGCACAGCTGAATTAGTAGCACTCACACCTTTGCATCAGAAAGCTGTAGGTCCAATTTTTCATTTAGATTTCTGTTTATAGCTCATTGTGACAGTGTTGTGTGTTCTGCACTCTGAGGAATGCAGAGTTGTATTCTCCTCTTACTTATGACTTTTTCCATAGACTTCATCTGATTTACTTCTGATTTCCACCAGCATAAATGAGAGGAGACTCAAGTCTGCTGTTTTGCACATCAGACATTAAACAGAGGTCCCTTCTGCTACTGTCTCTAATGTCTGTCTGTCTGGAAGTTAATGGTCCCATGATGCTCCAAGAATAGATCCCATTTAGAACAGGACATGAATGCTATCAGTCTAACAGAAACTTGATGGGGATTGTAATTACTTTAATTGGAATTTACCTAGAATAATAGCACTGTAGTTCTTATTTTTATAGATAGGCTCCTTAATGATCACAAGTCAGGGCATTAGTTTTACATCTCATCCAGATGGCGGCTCTGATTATTAAGGTCTGATTTTCATTTTTATGTCACTTTTGTTAATTTTGGCTATCATGGCAATTTTTACATATTCACATCAACTTTGCACAGCCATATAGCCGGATTCTCATTAAGACCCCTTTGCATCATTTTCCAAAGAGGCCTTAAAGTGGGTATCAATGCAATTTATGGGCCCTGTAAGGTTCCCTTTACCTGGACACAGTGTGTAAAGAAGCTTTAATACAACTGAGAATCAGGCTACATGGTGGTGCACTATGATGGACAATGAATGTAGAAAAGTTGCAATGGTGGACAAAATGAACAACAACAAAATCTGAGAACCATAAGGTAGATGAGACTTCTGCTTTGAAAGAGCCCTGCTTTTTTCTTCAGTGTAAGGCAGTGGTATAAAACAGATAGTGACACCAAACTAGTTACACCAGATAGTTACAAAATAAAATACACTTGACATGGGTTTTCTATAGTTTTGCTTTAGGGAAATCAGACATTTACAGGGTCTTTTTTCAATCTGTGTAGGTGGTGTAGAATATTTGAGGTGCAAAGTAAAAAGAAAATTGTGCTCTGCTAATAATAATAAAACAAAGCACATAAGAATAATACCAAAAAAGATGTAGGTATTGCTGCTTTCCACGTGGTGTTTGGTGCAGAAGTCGTTCCAAACTGACTGTTGCTTTCTTATTTTCTGATCTTGCAAACTGTTCTGTGAGTAAGAGAAAAAAAAAATGTCTCAGAGGCCAAGAAGAAATAGTCTGCAAAGTGCATTTTAATGATGGAATGCAGTGTTTGCTCTCCCCTTGCGTACGTTCTGCTTCTTTTCACTACTATAAACATATCTAGAATGTCATTTCAAACCATCACTGCCTGACTTCTCCATTTCAGTTTAAATTCCATGTGTTAATTAATTGAAAGACATCTAAGATGAGCAGCATGTGTGTCATGTCTGATGGGAGTGATCATTTGAGTGCTGCTGCTCTTGCACAGTCAGTAATGTACCGTCATTATAAAACATATTACTCAATAGATTAAAAAGCCCTCCTCATTCACCATAACAAACTGCTTCTCCATCCCAAATCTTAATCATCCCTCTACCCGCCAAAAAAGCTTGGGGAAATAGATAGAGTGACCAGACAGCAAGTGTGAAAAATCGGGACAGGGAGTGGGGAGTAATAGGTGCCTATATAAGAAAAAGCCCCCAAAATCAGGACTGTCCCTATAAAAACCAGGACATCTGGGTCACCCTAGAAATAGATGGGTTTTGCACCATGTCCTGCAGGACTCCAACTCTTTACTAGTTGGATTCTGCATGTAATCTCTCACTTATGTCAATAGGAAGTTTGTGTGCATGATACCTGCTGGATAGGAGAGGAGTGATGTAAGGCATTCTCCTCCTTCTCCTATAGCTCTTCTAGACGATGGGATGCTTTTTTTAAAGTGAGAAAATCCTGCTGCCACTCACCTTGACCATGGAGTTGTAATTCCTCCTACCTAAAACACAGGCCAATACCACCACACTTCTTTCTTTACTAGGGAATTTTTTTATCTTGTGCCAGCTACAATCAGTATCAATGGAGGGAAAGGGAAAAATCTAACTCTCCCCGCCACCCCTGCTATCCATTATATTTAGTTTGACCAAGCTTTGCTTTAATGCCAAGTTGGCTGCACTTAAGCCTTGTTTACATTTGAAAGTTTTGCTGCTTTAACTATGCCAGTAAAGTAAAAGCGGCAAAATCCCTCTAGGGTAGATGCACTTATACTGATATAAAAGAGCTTAATAAAGCAAAATAAAGGAAAATAAGATATACTTACATACTTGTATCATCCTAATGTAGATGCAGTTATACTGTTTACTGGCATAAGTATTTTGGCAAGAAATCCCACCTCTAACCAACATAGCTATGCCAGTAAAACTTAAGTGTAGACCAGGGCTAAGGTGCACTAAATGCCCTTTACAAATGATCTCAGATCAGCTAGAGCAGGCCACTTAGAATAATTAAGCTTCGAACTTTGTTGGTGACTCAGCCCCCATAGGTATCAGGAGGAATGATATACAGTAGTTCTAGAGCCAAGTTACATATCAGAGAAATGCACTAAAATGATAACCAACTAGATTCTATCAGAAAGCCAGAGGATGCAAATCTAAAAGCTTGCATTTGTCTATAAGGAAACAAAGAATTAACAATATATGGTACGGGTGGTCCTACTCTTGTACACACTTTGAATCATGCAACTAAATGGAAATGAAATAGAATATCAGGGTTAGAAGGGACCTTGGGAGGTCATCTAGTCCAACTCCCTGCTCAAAGCAGGTCCAATCCCCAGAAAGATTTTTACCCCAGTTCCCTAAATGGCCCCCCTCAAGGATTGAACGCATAACCCTAGGTTTAGCAGGCCAATACTCAAACCACTGAGCTATCCCTCCCCCCAATAAACATGACCAGATACTCGGGCAGAGGCACTGTGATCATTTCGTACAAGCAAGTAGTCAGGAAACAGTTTTGAATAATTTTAGTCTTATAAACCAGTGTATCAAGTGACCCATGTAGGAAGTAAATGACAAAAGTCTAATCTTTTCACATGATTAGAACATGAACCTACACCTACATCTCTGAGATAAGAGAATGTGTTTCTTTCAGGCAATGACCTTTGCGAGATATTACAAAGGGAACCTTATATTTCAGTATGTCACTAAACTCAGGATCTGGATTACTCATGGGATTTGTATTGGGATATCCTCAAATCCATCTCAGTTTAGTAGTGATCTAAGGTCATTATCTATCTAAGGGTATGTTTACACTGCAATTATACGCCCAGAGAGCGCCCATGTCAGCTGACTCAGGCTTTCAGGGCTCAGGCAAAGGGGCTTTTTAATTGCAGAGTAGATGTGGGCTTCAGAGCCCAAACGTCTACACTCCTTAGCCCAAGCGCCTGAGTCAGCTGACATGGGCCAGCTGCAGGTTTTTAATTGCACTGTAGACATACTCTTAAATACTTACTGGCCCCATATCTGATCTGCTTTACAACCTTTAATGTATTTATTCTCACAACACCCCTCTGAGGTAGGGAAATATTATTAGCCTCACTTTACAGATGGAGAACTGAGGCAGAGAGAGACTAAGTGACTTGGCCCTTAGTGACACAGGAAGTATGTGGTGGAGTGAGGACTTAATCCTGGTCTTTTAAGTCCCAAGTTAGCATCCTAGCCACTAAACCATCCTTCCTTTTATTATAGTACCACCTGAAGGCTGCTCTGGCCTATGTTAAAGGAGTTTGGCACTTTCCATCTAATTACAAGTAGACAAATGACTATTTCACAAAAACAATCATTACATGTGTTTCTGAGTGACATTCTCACAGACCCTGTTGTGGTAATTGGGCCTACAAATTTACCCCACTTGTGAGCTCTACTGTAAAAAGTGAATTCAAGTTCATAAGATGTCAAAATAAACTAAAAAACAAATGTTGATGGGAAAAGGTACAGGAAAACTGAATTAGTCCAAACAAATAGGGCTACTGTTATAGGTCAAGGACTGTGTTAAGATCATGCTTGGTAAATAAAAAAAAATGTGGGGCTGTAAATTAATGAACCAAAATTGGTGTGTCAGATATTAGACCTAATTGGTGGATAAAATAATGAGAAGATGAGCTATTCTGACCACCATTCCCTTTGTGGATTTTTAAAGAAAGGGACTTTGGGGAGAAAAATTGGCTGCTGGAGTGAGTTTCACCATCATGGCCACCTGCACTGTCTCCTGGGATATCAGGCCTTCCTCATCCTAATGAGGAGAGATACCCTGCCCAGACTGGGCCAGAAAGAGACCCAGTTGACATTGCCATCTCTTCTGGTGCCAGCTGAATCCCAACCACCACCTAGGATGAAATGGGATCAGACTTTAACAGCAACAACAGCTGCAGCCCACTTTAACTAAGTTCTCTTTTCCCCAAAAGACCATTATTACCATCTTTGATACCATCTAAGACTGTCGATGAGGGGGAGTTTCCTTCTAAAAACTCTCCAGCTAAAGGGAAAGGGGACATGGGATGTTGTTAAAATAAAAGCCTTATTTAATACTTTACCTTTCAAATACTTTAACTGTTTTTTCTTCCTTTCTGTATCTTTAAAGATTAAAAGGATTTTTAATTGTGTTTGTGCCATGGTACTAAGCAGGCTGCGGTCTTTGTATAACAGACCCCAAACCATGTTCAACACTATTTAATGGTGGACAGTTAACACTTTTTTTGGGCCATATATTTTATCTAAATTAATTAATACAACAATCCTCAGCAGAGAGAGCGAAGACTGAATAAGCTTTGGCCTTCAAGCTGATAATCTGCACTATTTATGAATACTAAATTCATTTAAAAATATCTCTGTACCATTGAAGGCGTTGCCAACTATATATTAATTTCATACCTACATACCAGGCTGGCACAGAGCTTAAGAATGACTTACGGTACACTTTGGTCCTATTTTTGAGGAGTTAGTGGGACTGAAGTGGTACCTCTAGACTTTGTGTTGCCCCTCTGCATAGAGGTCAATTTCATCCTATCATTTTAGGAAGAAAGCTTTTACAAAATATAACCACAGTAGCCTCAGTACTCAAAGCCTAACTGAAGCTTGTCACATACAGTACCTCATTTTGCCCAAAACTACATAAGAACTACTAAGCCATCACTTTATCAAAAAGCTTTAGCTAGGAACAGCTGGTTAGAAACTGGAAGAAAACAAATTGATTATCAGGCTAGAAGTGGTGCTTTTTTTCTACAGAGAAATAATAATTCCCATTTTCAAAGCCATTGGAACTTTACCAGGAATTAAAGACCAACAGAAAGACCATCACAGAGAGTCATTCTTTTGAAATCCCATGTAGAAGCAAATGTCCAAAGAAGTGGTTGGGTGCATTTGCTGAAGCAGTTTAGCAAGCTTAAATAGAGAAACAGTCAGAAAACTTGTATATGTGAGCCCAACAGTGACTGCACTTTTAACATCTGGGTCTGGTCCACTGGGCCACTGAATTCTAATGAACTCAGTATTTCTTCTGAAACACATGATTATGTCGCTCACATCTAGCCCCTGGAAAAGTATTGGTATGAGCAGATAGAAATTTGGGATCTAACAAACTGAACAATGGAAAAAATATATTCTCTTGTTTATGTTTCCCCATGGAGATAAAAAATGAAAACTTAAATCCTGGCAGTATCTAAGCATTTTCTATAATCAGACAAACATTTAACTCCAACAAAGTGGAATGAATGTCTAGTCTCATTGTTTTCCAAGTAAACTCAAGTGTATAGTATCTGATGTTTATACCAATTTTAAAACCACAAGCCATTAAAGATAAATAATTACCTACATTTATTATAGGCACTGTTCAACTTGAAGACTTTTAATGCACACTTGAAACTATCAGTCACAGCTGAAATACCGCTACATCTGGGGTAGAAGCAAGCAACAAACACCATATTTGGTGGGAGATATAGGGAGAAAGAGAAGGGACATGAATACTTAACCTTACTGATACTAGAGAGGAAATTTCAAGTAGGCAGAATGGTCAAGATCCTCAAATGTGTTTAGGTACCTAATTATAGGAGTTAGGCACAAGTTACCTTTGAGGATCTGGGCCAAATTATCCAAGTTGGAATTTGGCCCAAACATTGGGGTTAATATTTGTATTGTTGCAAAAAGTACCACTGGACGTTCTAATGACCACAAGCGGTTAGTATCTTATTTCTGCATCTCATATGAAAGACCTGCAACACCACACTACCTGCCGATGCCACGTTGAGACCTTGATTCTGACTGATAGAAGAGTGACAAATACAACTCCACTTCCTATAGCACCTGGATTTCTTTTTGTGGTCCTTTACACAAGCACTGACCAAGGATGACCCTGTTTAACTTAAGGTTATTGTTAACATTTTTGGAGATATCCTATCTCCTAGAACTGGAAGGGACCTTGAAAGGTCATTGAGTCCAGCCCCCTGCCTTCACTAGCAGGACAAGTACAGATTTTGCCCCAGATCCCTAAGTGGCCCCCTCAAGGATTGAACTCACAACCCTGGGTTTAGCAGACCAATGCTCAAACCACTGAGCTACCCCCCTCTATTTATTGATCTCGAATATATATATATATTTTTGAGAGATAGAGCGAGAGAGAGAAAGTTCATAAGTATTTAAAAGTATCTTTGAAATTTCCTCTCCATCTGCAACATTCATGATTTATGCATGATGCAGCCAAAGCTATCACCATAGGTGTGTGTGACATACCATTCTAATGTGAATAAAACTGAAGAAAGGCATCAGGTGGCCTACTGTTCTTTACAGAGGTAGAAAGAGCTCTGTGAGCAGAAATTCAGTGACTCAGCTTTGGAAATGGGTAGGGGAGACTATTCATGGTTTGAACAAAACCAGATTACAACTTCGTTTTTAAAAAAGTCAGTGATATGGTTTGATTTTGCACATAATGGGATTTTCAGAGACTGAATAACCTGTGTATTAGCCAGTCAGACTTAAGGAATCATTCCATTCTTCTTAGGTCTGTTTCAAAATTTCTTAAAAACTGCACGTCACTAGAGCTTTTATCAGGAAGAGTTTATCATTAATCACAAGAAATTGCATATATAGTTTACTTTAAAATAGTTTCTGTGACTATTATAAATTTAAATCTTAGTCATGCAGTCAGAATTTGATTTATGATTATAGGAAGAGGCAAGTATATTTCTGCTAGTTTATAGGGTGAAAAGCTTTTCTTCATTTACTTCAGTGGGCCAAATTCATGCTCAGAAACAAAGAGAAGAGCTGTCAGTGTTGGGAGGTGAGGAATTGGTTGATTTATTAATGTTTAGTACTTATTAGTTAACCTTCAACCTTTCCTTCCCCAAATCCTATTTTTTTGCTTTCAATAAAATCGCCCTTGTAAAATTGTTATTTTTCAGTGTGTCATTCCATGTGGGGTTTGTGTTGCTGTACTTTATTGTTTTTGTGTGCTGTGCTTTATACACTTGCCCATTAGCAGCATAATTCATTTTCCCAAAGGATAGCACCTCGTGTGTCTCGGGCACAGTGAGGCATCACTTTGGGGGAGTTGGCAGGCATCAGAAAAAAGAACCCAGGAATTGTTGTACTAATTTATATATGGGCTCAAAGAGTCAATGGTGTTAACATATCCCTGTTACTGTCCAATGTTAAACAGGGGTGAGGGCTTGCTATTCAGAGACCTCAGCTTGCTAAGTATCATGGCAAACACATGATTAAACATCTTTTTAACCTTTTATTAAAGATATGGGAAAGATGGAAAAACAGTTAAAGCATTTGAAATGTCAAGTATTAAGTAAGGCTTTCATTTTAACAATATTCCTTGTTCTCTTTTCCTTTAGCTAGAGAAAGCCGTTATAAACAAAAGTTAAAACCCCTTACTTAATAGTCTTTTAGGCTTTTGGAGAAAAGAGGAGAAGTTAATTGAAATGGGCAGTTGCTGTTAAAGTCTGATTCCATTTCCTAGAAAACAAGACAAACACACATACACGAGGAAAGAGAAAAGAACAGCAAAGATAGAAAATGCAGCTTCTCTCTCTAGTGTTGACTCTCACTTACAACCTCACTGCTAGACAAACACAGACATGGCACATCATCTGATCAGCCACTTTGAGACATCGGCTGTTTTGGGCATTGCTTTGATCTGTCTTCTGGTCACAGGCTTATAGCAGTGTTGCAAAATACAAGTTTGGCCAGATAAGCCAGATTCTTATTAGACAGAAGGAAAAAGAAGAGGAAAAAGAAAAAGGTGGGAAAGGAAAAGAATAAGGGTGTGTGTGTGTGTGTGACAAAGTCTCACATTCCAGGTTAGATCAGTAGGCCTAATTCACTCTTCCTGTCTCCCTTTCATATCTTTCCCCATCAACATTTATTGTTACAGGTTATTGTGACACTTTATAGACTTTTACTTACTTATTCCAGTTGAACTCTCAATTAGGGTAAATTTGTAGGCCCAATTATCACAACAGACTCAACTCATGGAAAAAGAAGGGAGAAGCCACTTCAGGAAAAAAGGACTAGGGAGGAGGCTTGAGACACATCTTGGAGGAGAGGCTACATCCCTCAATTAGTATGGAAATGGATATCCTTTTCGGGATGGCCTATAAAGTCTGAATACTTGAAATAAATCTGCTCACAAGTAAAAATAAAAAGTTTTTTTTTTAAACGAAAGGACATGACTAACATGATGCAATTCATATCATGTATGACACAATACCAGCTTCAGATTGCATCATTCATTGTTTTGTCCAAACCCAGTCATAGATTTATTCATAGATCCAGTCAAAGATGTATTTTAGTCATTTCTGGTTTAAATTGAGATCCCTTCCCTTTATAACTCACTTATCCTCCTCCGCCATTCCCAAGTCAAGGGTCGTATATACTGACCCAATAGCATATCTTGAAAACTAGAGCCAATCAACAATTTTAAGCATAATTTTTGTTCTCAGTGACCCAGAATTAATAAAGTTTGACTACATTTATTTCAGAAGCATTTTGGCTGTAGAGCAGTGTCATTTATTAGGTTTTTTCAAAAGAAACCAAGGGTATGATTTAGCTTGTCACATTATATTCAACAAATAGAATATTTTGGGATCAGAGTACACTGACTTTGAAGCTTGTCCTTTTTTGGTATAAATGAGCAATCCTATATTTTTCTCTTTTACAATAAAAGCTGCAGAAGTTTAGCCAACAAGAAAATATTTCCACGCTGACCTGTTTATGGACATCTTTCCAGAAGCATTTGATTTTAAAACTGCTAAACTCATTATCTTTTTTTTTAAGGTGGATCAAAACTAAGGTCTCCAAAAATATAACTACTGCTCTCTTATTGCCTGTTTACCTAGGAATCAATGAGTCTGAGATGAACTCCTCCTAGGTATCACAGCCAGTTTGGAGATAATTCAAGCCACATGTCCTTTGGTATCTTCTTAAATGGAGAAGCCAAATTTGGAATTTGCTCTGAAAATATGTATGGGACTTGAATATTTTCAGAGCTACTTAGAACATTAACTTGTGGCATGTTTACTCCCATATGGGAAACAGCATAATTCCCAAAGTAATAAAATGATGAATGAATTACACATGTCCCCTTGGCTATTAAGTGGGCTTTCAAATATTCTATTCTTGCTAGAAAAAATGGCATTGTTTTTGTCATACCACTAGTACAAATCTCCTTTTCAAATCCATTCATTTTCTTCAGGAATTCCTTGCTCTTCATACCTTTTTGTCTTCTTTGCCAGTTGACTGATTTAAGGTTTAAATAGTTTGGTTTAATTCTAAGCCATAATTTACTACCTCACTGTCCTCAATTTCAGCAATTTCCATCACATATTGGTAAAGCTTGAGGCATCCAGGAACGTATTCACTCACAGTCTCGGTATTTGGTAAAAGATCTGCATCTTTCCTTTCATTTTTTCATTGCCTAGGTATGTGTGACCATTCTTCACATAGCTGTTATTGTGTAACAATACACTTCTTCTTTATATATTTAATGCCAAACTAATCAAATAAAGTATTGGAAGAAAAGAAAAAAACAATGTTTATATGAGAGTTTTATGCATAAGGATAGCAGGATTAGGTCTAATGGGTCTGGTTTATTGTGTTAATGGACAAATTGTCTCTGGCCCTTAAAGGCAAGTAGTAAGTTTGTAGTAGTAGTTTCCTATGCCTGTTTAATTCCCATTCACAGCAATGAAGGGCCTGCAATTCTTTCACATTAACTGCTTTTTTGTTCAGAGGAGGCCTTCTCTCTGTAAATTTGGTGCCAAAACTAAAACTCAGTTCTGCTTGAAGGAAAATAACAGTTTACACTTAGAATATGTTTCATTATAAACCAGAGGGAAGGGATGTTACAAGATAAAGTAAATGAGGTATGTGTGTGGGAATTAAACAAGTCTCTTCTCTGCTCTGTTATTGTAACACAGTATTATATCACTGTTGTAAAATAAGGGTTACCACATTATTCCAATAAAACTATTGGAAAATGAAAACTTCCAGGTTTCCTGAGTAAAATAATAGCAGTACAGATTCTAACTAATTTGAATAGAACCTTCCCCAGTGGTTAACTAAGACTAATAATCACATTAAAGTAAACATCTTCATATATTTGTTATTTAATGAGA
Organism: Malaclemys terrapin pileata; assembly: GCF_027887155.1. NCBI lineage: Eukaryota > Metazoa > Chordata > Testudines > Emydidae > Malaclemys > Malaclemys terrapin. The sequence goes on along the minus strand of NC_071508.1, from coordinate 95,349,289 downwards.
TATTTATATTACTCTTAGTTAAGCCAATATGGAAGCTCTTATTAAACATAGTTAGAAGTGGCATTTTACCCTTAACCAGGTAATACAATGATTTTCTCCTAACCTTGCCCAACTGCAGAACAGACAGAGACCTTCTTAGCTAAAAAGCCAAATAGAAATGTGTGTCTTAGCCAAACCTATTGGGTCTATTGCCCACCCATAGGAGTTAAAATCTGAGGTTACACGGCATTCTGGATGATCACAGCTGCCGTTGTGGTAGATCAAAAAAAGACATTTACTCTCTCAATCTATAACCAGCTGAAATTCAAAGTCAGAGTCTACCATAAAGAAAAAAAGGAAATTTCATATAAGTAAAGCTAATTATGCTGAGATATGCATCTTAATGGAATGATGGATTTGTCTAGAGTGGCCCATTTGTCACTATACTGTATACTTAGACCATTCAGGGCTTCATAGTAATAAATTGAGACAGAATTCAGCTCCATGAACTCCCGAAGCATAGACCCTTCCATTTAAGCTAACAGAGAATTGTGTGAATTAATATTTCTATGTGAGAATGTTAGGGATTATATTTTATGTCAAACTTAATATTTTGCAAGGAAGACAAAGCCAAAACACGGCTCCATTGTATCAGAGGTCTGTTACAGAGAATAATTTTCCACAAGCATGCCTGTGAGTCTTTAGGTGTCTTCTAAGAAACCACAAGAGGGGATGGGTTTTGATTTTCTGTAACTTAAATATAGGGGTAGGTCAATCTAGCTAGAACTTGAAATTCTGTGGAAACATTACCTCATCTAAATCTCAACTGTATTGCCATATATAACATGACATTGCATAGCCCAGAAAAGCTTATACCCTGGAGACCATCCCTGTAATGTGAGTCAGACTCTCAATTCTTTGAGGAAGCACTAAACTTTCTCCCCGAGTTGTACAGGTAGGCTTCTGTAATGGCACTTCCATTATCTCTAAAGACAAGCTTCAGGCACATCTTGGATGGTCTTTTCCCCAGGTGGCCATTGCTCTCCTGAGAATTGTGTTTTGGAGATGATCTCATGGAAGGATTCAATCTTCTGAAATGGTGTCAAGACATAATGTGATCACATCTCATTTTGATTATAACATCCTAATGCCCCCATTTAAAATCTTCCAAGTCTGAGGTCACAAGAGTTTGGGTTTATTCAGAATAGAACTGTCAGAAGTGCTCTTGGCCTCCCATCCTAACCATTTTTTAAGCCTTCGTTAAATCACTTTTTTTAAAACCATAGCCAAGGCTAAGATCATACTTTCTTATATGTAGCTTGGCAAGGTGTCTTCTCATACGGTCTGAAAGCACACAGCTAGTTGTAGGAGTTTATTTGGCATCTAAAGTTAAGTAGAAACACGGTCCCAGTGCTGGGTCCCACAATTAATCAATATTCTCATATCATATGAGAATACAAAAGTGGTTTTCAGGAAAGAATTTAGCTGACATCTCCAACAGCTGGCAGAGTACAAATTTTTCATTTTAAATAATCTGTCTGGTATAGTTGGCATTTTATTTTATAAAAATGCCTCATCATTGTCCCATACTGGTAAGAATCAGTAGGATCGGTGTCCAATTCCAAGGCCCATTTCCTTTTTGACGAAGAGTGATACTTATGGATTGACCCACACTTTATAATAACATTTCTTAGCATGTCTGCAAAGTGCAGTGGAGTGAACACAAAGGGGGAAATTGCAGAAATGCATGTACCAAACTGCTTTGACAATAGAGAATTAGTTGGAAAATGTTAAAGCAATTGTTTAGAATTATACTTCTACTATCTTAGATATAGACATAGTGCAGTTACAATAGTACCTACCAACGTTTCCCCAATTGCTGATATGAGCCTGACATGAGTAAGTCTGTTAAGGCCTCGGGTACTAGATATCTACTCCTTATCTTAACAGTGATCTGTTCTGTTGGGGCCCAGTGGACCATTGCTGCCCACCTCCCATTCAGTTGTGTGAACAGGGACATGAATGGCTGGTGGCTACAGTGGAGTTTGGGCTACTCCAAACCAAACCCCAATGTTGCAATCACAGGGCCATGAGCTATAATTCATACGATTGAATTGAAGAGAGACAACTCTTCTGTTTATGCTGTCTGAGGTCTTGGTGTAGTAAAACTAGCAGGTAGGAGAAATTGGTGGGGGCCACTGACCTAGAAGAACAGTGTTTAATCAATTGCCTAAGAATCTTTCACTACATGCAAAATTCGCCAGTGAGCTCCACATGGCAGATTTAATCTCTGTTGTTGTGCTCTTTCTACATGCACATATCTTCCACTGATGTCAATGTGAGATCTGTTCATATAGAAAGCACAAAATTTCCAAACAGAGATTAATCACATAGACCTGAAAGCAGAGTTTTGTCCTTGGTCACAGTTCTGTGAAACTGGGCAAAATGTCTCTGCTCATTTACACAAGCGCCATTAAAGTCAAGTTGGTTGCACTGGTATAATTTACAAGAGGATTGGATCCATGGAGTGCCTTTCCAGCATGGACACCATTTTTTTTTTAACTTCTCTATCAAGGCATTTATGTCATGCTCATCATTCACAATGGGCAGTCTGTGAGAGCAGAGTTTTGGAATACTGTGGTAGTGATGCTGACAGATTTATTCTAATATGGACTTTAGAATTGACCAAGATGAATTTAAAGTGGAGTATCTTCCTTCTGAAGGCAGCTGGATGGCATTTTGCATGTCTATGTAATGAAGGAGCCATTTTTTGATTAATCTAGAAATTTCTCATGAGTTCCCTGGTGGATATTATTAAGCCTATTGTTTTTAAATGGTCCAAACTATTTGTCATTGTTTTCAATTTAGGTTATATGAGTTGGATTGCCTAACAATTACATTAATGTGTACAAGAAAACTGTTTCTCGTTGTCTTGTTTAGTAAACAACGAATCAAATTAGCTGGAAGGCTGAAAAAGACGTACAGCTGCTAAACAGATGACAGGGTCCTGCAATGTATGACCCTAAATTAGTAAATAATTCTAAAACCATGTACATTAAATGTCTTAATATTCCACAGAGACAAGGTACGTGAGGTAATATATTTATATTAGACCAACCTCTGTTGGTGAAAGAGACAAGTTTTCAAGCTACACAAAGATCTTCTTCAGATTAATAGTCCACAGTCTGTTTGAACATTATTGTGAAGCATATAGTAAGTAAATAAGAAACCTTCTAGAAATTAGATATTTGTTTTTTAAATGGAAGCACTATCTGGAGAGAGGGAGTGCTTCTTTAGTAAGATTAATTATTTAATACCTGTAAAGCATTCTGAAGATTAAAATGGGCGCAAACATGCTAATTATAATTACTATTATTATACTTATTCAGCTGGTATGGTGAGCATAGAAAAGGCCAGTGTCACCTACTGGAGAAAATGTAGGATGGAAAATGATTCTGGTTAATTTGTATAGTCACAAGTGAAAGATAAAAGAAAATAACTAAAAGTTTGTAATTGGTAAATAACTAGTCTAAGGGCCTGATCCAAAGCCTATTGACATTAATGGAAAAGGCAGTGTAAATTCATAGTACAATATAAATAAATATTACTATTATTCATGATGTTATATTACTTGGTTTGTTTCAGTTATGTCAAGTTAAGATATAGTAAATAGCTAGTGATTTTTATAGCTGGACTTTTTATTTACATTATGTTTCAGATATGGGTAATGTTAAATTTAGTCACCATAACATGCAGAGCTGTGGGATATGATGGGGATTTGAATTTAACAAAAGATAAATTTTACTGTAGAGTGGATGATTGTTGATACCAGGAATAATATTGGATTTATAACATACAGTGAGTATATACTGACACTTGCCCTAATAGTCTTAGGAACAAGAAGAAGTAAAAAGCCAAAGGCCTTTTGAACTTATTTGATTCCTGATATTTGCATGAACTGCTTTTACATTTAAAAAAAAGAAAAAGAAAAGAAAAGAAAAAGTCTGCCAAGGAAAGAGTTTTTCCAGGGGTCAACTTTGCTATCACAGAAAGGACTCAACAGGACTGAGCAGCCTATTCATTACAGTAATTTCCAAAGGTATTTGTTCTGAGTTATTTTGAAGCTGGTCTTAGCCTATGGATAAAGGGGTAACGATTTTAGATAATCCTGTGTAGCCAAGGATAAAAGATATCAGGTATATTTAGGATATAAAGGTGCAATTAATTATTTTTTTTATTAATTCTGTATTAATTAATGTTGTAAAACAGGATCTACAGGCCTTAAGCCTGTAAAATAATACTTTAGCTAAACTAATTGAGGGTTAAGTCTTAAAGCCTTGATATAAGCAACTCACCAGTTAGTGACCCTAGATCAGAAGTTGTCACAAGATAGCAATGACTCTGTATTACAAGATGCTATAAGATAGAATGATGTTATAAGCAAGTATTGGTAAACTGCTGACAGATAAGCACAAGGTGCCAGTTTATACCAACTTCAGATATTTAAATTAGGAACATCAGTAGATGTCCAGCCACAAGAATACCACGGTAACTAATTGATGTATATGCTAATAAGTTTGAGGAAAAAGGCCTAGTAACCTATGGAAGAAAGTATTGGGATTCCCTCCCAGACCTCTTTCCACTCAGCTTCCCCAAAATTCAGTTCTTCTCCAGATTTTGTCACTAATACATACACTAAAGCTACCCTGAGTTGATGAGACTCAATCAAAGAGGGGTGAGTACCACCCATCCAGAGTTACACAGCAAACCTCTTCCTTTATATACACTTACACATTACATTGCCTTTACTGTACATTGTATCACACATTTTGGGATTGACTTGGTCACTTTTTAGAAACCCATCTCTGTTCAGCATGCTCAGTCCATGCACTGTCCATACACAAACTGACCTCTATCTTATCCTATATTTAGGCTTATTTATTAATGCCAGGATGGTCCTGATGACCTTAGCTAGCCGTCCTGACTCCAGCATACTGCTTGAATGGAAGGTTAAGCTGTCATCACACTTTCCCAATCATTCCCACTGAGAAGTGAGGCAAGTTACTTATGTAAAGTTACTTATGTCAAGCCAGGCTTACAGAAGGGCACCCCAACATTAGTAGGTTGAGGAAATACAGATAAGGAAAAGGGGCTGAACCCCCTACTGAAGATATAGTAGGCATTCGTGCAATCTATGATAAAAGTTGGCACTCAAGCCAGGAAATTTCCCAGAACCTGGCAGGCCAAGGACTACACGTGGGTCATCTTACCTCCTGCAGGCTACCCGCAAAGGATGGTGTGAATATGCAAGTTCTGGATGCTTGTATTGTCTATTGAGACAATACAAGCATCCAGAACTTGCATATTCACACCATGCTACATTGTACAGGTTGTAATGTTGTTGACTGTGCTAATAAAACTTTTCCATATTCAGAAGGTTTTCCCTAAGTGTGAACGTCTCTTCCAAATACACTGGGGTCCTCAGTCCCACACTAGCCATAATATTGTGGCCAATCTAGGTGCAAATGATTCCTGTTGTGGAATGTTAAATTACAAACTCTAAATAATAGCTAACAAATAGATCAGGCAACACCTGGGATTGTTTTACTAAAGCATTGATTATCCATAATTATGGCTATGAACTGCACCCTAAAGCAAATGTTCTTAAGGGCAAATCTTCTCCCTAGTGACCAGCTGGGCAATGGAGGTCTCTGCGGGGTTAGGGGTTTGTTACAGGAGTGGGTGGGTGAGATTCTGTGGCCTGCATTGTGCAGGAGGTCAGGCTAGATGATCATAAGGGTCCCTTATGACCTTAAAGTCTATGAGTCTATGAGAGGCTGGAATCCTTCTGTCAGACCTCAGAGAGAAGGAGACACGCTGCAGAAGCTGCTCTAACCTGATGGCTAGAGTAGCCCTCTGAGAGGGGGCTGGGATAAGACTGGAGCACAGCATAGCAGTGGATCCTCTGCCCCTGTGACCAAATCACCACTAGGCCCCACACTCCTGGGCTTCACAACCAAAAAATGAATGTGTACCTCTCTGTGAGATCCATATATTCTTTCCCTCCATTGAGGAGAGGGACTGTAGCACTTGCCCTGCCTGAAGGTCCTCTAAACTAATAGAGGACGAAAAATGATTTGCCCTTGAACTTTGAGTACATCATGCTATGCTTATGTAGAGTAGCTTTTTACAAGGACATGTAAGCAGCAGTCAAAAATAATTATTGAAACACAAGTCCTAATCTCCTTGAAGCCAATGGGTTACATGAATAACTTCACTGGGAAAAGAATCAGGCTTGTATCTCATTTATTTTTTGAATTCCCGAGGAACTCTTAAAATCATGCTAAGATTAATTATAGGTAGCATCAACATATGATTAATATTCAGATTGAAGCTCAAAAACATCCTCAGAATGTCAAGTATCAGGGGGTAGCCATGTTAGTCTGTATCCACAAAAACAACAAGGAGTCCGGTGGCACCTTAAAGGCTAACAGATTTATTTGGGCATAAGCTTTCATGGATAAAAAAACACTTCTTCTTTATTCCTTGTTATTCTCAGAATGGGACTTGTAATCTTGCACATTCATAGGAAGTCATTTGAGACAGACATCATGTGACCATTTTTAAGTTGGGCCAATATAATCATTGCTTTGTTTTAACTGAATTCCCAAATGAGAACACACAGTTTCTACAAATAAGTTGTTGAAAGTGGTGAGATAACACTGCTCTACAGCCAAAATGCTTCTGAAATAAATGTAGTCAAACTTTACTAATTTGGGTCACTGAGAACGAAAATGATGCTTAAAATTGTTGATTGGCTCTAGTTTTCAACATATGCTATTGGGTCAATATATACGACCCTTGACTTGGGAATGGCGGAGGAGGATAAGTGAGTTATAAAGGGAAGGGATCTCAATTTAAACCAGAAATGACTAAAATACATCTTTGACTGGATCTATGAATAAATCTATGACTGGGTTTGGACAGTACTTACTTTTTAGGCACAACAATGAATGATGCAATCTGAAGCTGGTATTGAGTCATACCTGATATGAATTGCATCATGTTATTCCTAGAAGTCATGGATGATTCTCATAGACTCATAGACTTTAAGGTCAGAAGGGACCATTATGATCATCTAGTCTGACCTCCCGCATGATGCAGGCCACAAAAGCTGACCCACCCACTCCTGGAATAATTCTCTCCCTTGACTCAGCTGTTGAAGTCCCCAAATCATGATTTAAAGACTTCAAGTCGCAGAGAATCCTCCAGCAAGCGACCCCTGCCCCATGCTGCGGAGGAAGGCGAAAAACCTCCAGGGCCTCTGCCAATTACCCTGGAGGAAAATTCCTTCCCGACCCCAAATATGGCAATCAGCTAAACCCCGAGCATGCGGGCAAGATTCTCCAGCTAGACCCTCCGGAAAAAGTTCTCTGTAGTAACTTTTAATATCCCATCATTGACCATTGTTACTAATTACCAGCGATGGTACGTTATTGACCTATTGACTAAAATCACTTTATCCCATCAAACCATCCCCTCCATAAACTTATCAAGCTTAATCTTAAAGCCAGAGAGGTCTTTCGCCCCCACTGTTTCCCTCGGAAGGCTGTTCCAGAACTTCACCCCTCTGATGGTTAGAAACCTTCGTCTAATTTCAAGCCTAAACTTCCCGACGGCCAGTTTATATCCATTTGTTCTCATGTTCACATTAGTACTGAGCTGAAATAATTCCTCTCCCTCCCTGGTATTTATCCCTCTGATATATTTAAAGAGAGCAATCATATCCCCCCTCAGCCTTCTTTTGGTTAAGGTAAACAAACCGAGCTCCTCGAGTCTCCTTTCATACGACAGATTTTCCATTCCTCGGATCATCCTAGTGGCCCTTCTCTGTACCCGTTCCAGTTTGAATTCATTCTTTTTAAACATGGGAGACCAGAACTGCACACACTACTCCAAATGAGCTCTCACCAGTGCCTTGTATAACGGAACCAGCAATCATAACGAAGCTTACATCACTCTGCTGAACAAATTGCCCTATATCAACTCTAGAAATCATACAGTGTCGTGCTCTCTTATTTGTCAGTGTTTGATTTTGCAAAGGGACACATTTCTGTTTAGCCAAAGTGAGCAGAGATGCCTCGTACTTGTGTGAGCAGTGCAGATAACTTCTGCTATGTTTGTGGTGAAGTGACTTTTGCATCACAAAAGCGCAGTATAACCACTATGGTTAAGAAAGCCTATCACCTTTATTTTGGCTGCAAAATTGGAGATCAGGACAAGAGTTGGGCCACACACATATTCTGCAACACTTGTGCAACAAATCTTCGCCAGTGGTTGAACAGGAAAAGGAAATCTATGCCTTTTGCAGTGCCAATGATTTGGAGAGAGCCAACAGATCATACCAGCAATTGTTACTTCTGCATGGTGCCTCCAGTTGGGAAAGGTGTGTCAAAGAAGAAAAAGTGGCCTGTGCATTATCCAAACATTCCATCAGCTATATGCCCAGTACCCCATGGAGAAGGACTGCCGGTTCCTGAATCATTCTCACTTGAGTCAGACGAGGAAGAGGATGAAACTTCTGGTCCTGAACCATCAATGTCACAGAACCCACATTTTCTCCCATCCTCCTCCTCTGAACCACACCTCATAACACAAGGTGAACTGAATGACCTTGTCAGGGATTTGGAACTACCCAAGAGTAAGGCAGAGCTGTCGGGCTCCAGACTACAGCAGTGGAATCTCCTGGCAGGTGATGTTAGGGTTTCCATGTTCCATGACTGTCAAAAGGATCTTGTCCCATTCTTCTTCATAGAAGGTGATCTTGTAGCCTCCAACAACATCGATGGTGTGATGGCAGCCCTCAACATCGTTCACGATCCAGATGAGTGGAGACTGTTCATTGATTCGTCGAAGACAAGTCTTAAAGCTGTTTTACAGCATAATGGCAATGTTTTGCCATCAATTCCAGTTGGTCATGCAGTCCATATGAAGGAAACCTATGACAAGGTGAAACAACTTTTGAGGTGCATAAACTATGACCAACATCAGTGGCAGCTTTGTGGCAATTTGAAGGTTGTTGCTCTCTTGCTTGGTCTGCAGACTGGATACACAAAGTACTGCTGTTTTCTCTGCGAATGGGATAATCGTGCAAGAGATTCCCATTACATCAAGAAAGATTGGCCACTCTGACAGTCATTGGAGCCTGGGAGGAAAAGTGTTCAGCATCCACCACTTGTTGAATCAAGGAAGATTTTGTTACCACCCTTACACATCAAGCTGGGTCTGATGAAGAACTTTGTCCAGGCCATTGACAAAACACAAGCAGCTTTAAGTACCTCCGTGGAAAATTTCCAAGGTTAAGTGAAGCTAAGATAAAGGAAGGTGTCTTTGTTGGGCTTCAGATTCGTGAACTTCTTCGGGATGATGCATTTGACCATGCACTGCGTGGCAAGGAAAAGACGGCATGGAAAGCCTTCCAGTTAGTGGCAATAAATTTTCTCGGAAACAACAAGGCAGACAACTACAGGTTGTTGGTGGAAAACCTCCTCAAGGCATACAAAAGCCTTGGCTGCAACATGTCACTTTTTGCACTCTCATCTAGATTTTTTTCCACCGAACTGCGGAGCAGTGAGCGACGAGCATGGCGAGCGATTTCACCAGGAGATTGCAACAATGGAGAAACGCTATCAGGGCAAATGGAGCCCATCAATGCTTGCAGACTATTGCTGGACAGTGACAAGAGATGCTCCGTTTAATGAATACAAGAGACAAGCCAAGAAGCGCCGAGTAGACACTGAATAGGACTAAACTATGTACATAATAGGTTTTTGCCTTTTGTTTCATAATAAATTTTATTTATATAACCCTTTTGCTGATTTTTAAAGTATTACATAAACAGGGCAGGTGAAATATTATCATGTAAAACAACCATAAACACATGAAAAAACCTAGGTTTACAATTTATGATTAAAACTCTCCTATCTACACAATATACATAGACATAAAATGTAAAACCTTATATATCATAGAAACAGTAGCCAATCAGTTGTTTTAATTGTCATATTTGAATTCAGCACATCAAAATACATAATAAATAGCACATTTTATCTCTGAAGTAGACGACTTCTCAAAAATTGTAGACCAGTGTAATTTACTTTGCTTTCAGAGTAGCAGCCGTGTTAGTCTGTATCCGCAAAAAGAACAGGAGTACTTGTGGCACCTTAGAGACTAACAAATTTATTAGAGCATAAGCTTTCGTGGACTACAGCCCACTTCTTCAGATGCATATAGAATGGAACATATATTGAGGAGATATATATACACACATACAGAGAGCATGAACAGGTGGGAGTTGTCTTACCAACTCTGAGAAGCCAATTAAGTAAGAGAAAAAAGCTTTTGAAGTGATAAACAAGGAGACCCCCTTGTAAGTATTCTCACACTTCTTATCAACCTGTCTGTACTGGGCTAGCTTGATTATCACTTCAAAAGTTTTTTTTCTCTTACTTAATTGGCTTCTCAGAGTTGGTAAGACAACTCCCACCTGTTCATGCTCTCTGTATGTGTGTATATATATCTCCTCAATATATGTTCCATTCTATATGCATCCGAAGAAGTGGGCTGTAGTCCATGAAAGCTTATGTTCTAATAAATTTGTTAGTCTCTAAGGTGCCACAAGTACTCCTGTTCTTTTTACTTTGCTTTGTCACCAAAGATTCCTTTTGTACTTACTGTCTTCCAAAGTTCTGCTTTCTTCAGGTGAAACAAACCACTTTTACACAGTGTGATCTTTTGTGTGACTTTCCAAGGTGTCACGTTTGTGTTCCAGAAACTGATCTTCCTGTTTTGCTGGAAAAATATTATTTGTCCAGCATCTTAAAATGTGAACACATCAATAACCCAGGCAAGTATTCTTATGCAATGTCTGACAAATAGTTTTACCATTGACCACAAAGATGTATCAAATGTTCTTCAGCAATTTGATTATCAGAGAGCATAGGTGACAATCCAGGAGAGAATGGACTGGTAAAAATTTCTCTTTCCATCTGCATTAATTTTCTATAGTCTTAATGTCTCCATGAGACTGGTAACTTCACCTTTAAACAAAAAAATCTGAAATGGAGTATAAAATAGTTTATAATTACTTAATCCAAAGTAAAGCATGACTAAATCACCACCAACTATTAACCGTAAAATGCTCTATCTGTGACAAAATTTAATTATGAAAGAACGAAGCAAAGAACAACCATGTTCACATCCAGATGACGTGCATCCGGACTGGAAGATCAGAACTATAAACAGAGACACAGAGGACAGCAGGAGATTTCAACAATTATTTTTAGGCAAGTTTCATATTTGTTCTGTTTAAACCAAATTACCCCCCCACACACACACACTTCCCCACGCACACACAAAAATCAGAACTTGTCTAAAAAGAGCTGTGAAAATCTACTGAGCCCTGTCTGTGTTTCAGATTGCCTCTTTGATCTTCTTTTTTGATACAATACATCAGGCTGTGTTTGTTAATGGAATGAGTGTTAAAATGGCAATCTCCCAAGATTACAGGATTGCCAAATTTACATCAATGAATATTCTGAAACATTTTCATGCATGTTTACTTTGTAATTTCCTTGTTTAACTTACATATTATGATTAATTAGATAAATTTGTCCATAGTCTTTTAAGGCAGTAGGAAAAAGCATTGTTGTTTTCTTTAAAGCCTTGCAGTGAAGAATTGGATATGGTGAAAACAAGATATCCGAAAGATAAACAAAGCCAACAACACACCTTTCATTCTGGAGCCCTTATGTAAATTGTTCACAGGCAATAAATTGCCTGGTCCTCATATTTCAAAAACTTGCTATCAATCAGTAAGCCTTCATGCTTAATGCCCAGTTCATTGTGCATCACTGAAGAGCTGCTACTTTTTAATGAATACCCTGAGTTACCATTCTCAGAATTTCTTCTAGCGCATTCTGGTACAGGGTTTCAGTTCACCATAAGAGCCTGATTCCATACCTATTGAAATCAGCAGGTCCCTTTTCATTGACTTCAATGGGCATTGAATAAGCCCTTCATTAGTTTCAAGATTTTCCTACTGTAGGCACCTCTGTATTCATACCCTACTGTGACAGGGTGCTAAGCAGAAAACTGCTTAGCCAACCCTTTGTCACTCCAGCTCCAATTAAGGGAGGTGAATTGGAGCTGGGTAGACCAACTGGCCCTGACTGGGGAAGCTTGAACAGGTGCTGCTCATCAGGCTGGTGCTGGATAGAGCCCCAGGGGAAGGAAACCAGGGGAGGAGCTGGAAAGAGGAAAGCTGCAGTGAGGGGAAGCTGAGAGAGAGAGAGAGAGAGAGATAGCTTCTCCCCTCCCTCCTGCTGGTGGACTGCAAGAAGGGGATTACTTGTATGGTGGAAAGGTGGTGGGAGAACAGCCTGTAAATAAAAGCACCAGGTGGGTGCTGCACCAAAGGGTCTCTGTGTAACTTTCTCAGCCCAGCGGAGGCAGGGGCCAGGAGGCCTTGCAGGGACACTGCTATAACTACACATAAGATATTAGTATAAAATGTGCCTTGTGAGGTGGTATTTGAAAACTAATAACACACTGATTATTAATATCATTATATGGGAAATTATTAACTCTATCTGTATTATCTTATTAGAAAATGTTTAAGACCAGACAGCCTAGTCTAGATAAAGCTGATAGACAAAGGAATGTGAGTTTTTACTTCAATTTACATATTAGTAGAAAAAGCCATTCAGCTAATCCAGCAAGGGTTATCCTGGTCTTGAACTCAAGAGACAGAAAATGAATATGGCACCAGTATCCCAGAAGGACCCATGAGACTGAATACCCAGGAGACATTCCTGACTTGTAAGACAAAAACAATCCTTTTGGGATCTAAGGAGCACAGAGAGAGACTTTGTCTTTATCTTTCACCTTAGGAGACAAAGGAATCAAGCAACTGGATCTCTGTGATGGATTTGGGGACAGATTGCCAGTAAAATCTGGAAAGGATACTGAGAGTAATAGAAACCATCTTGAACAAAGACTGTATCTTGCTAGATTAAGTTTTAGTCTTTAGATGCATGTGTTCAATTTTATTTGTTTGTAACCATTTCTACTTTTATCCCTGCTACTTGGTATCACATAATCTATGTTATGCAGACGACTTCTCAAAAATTGTAGACCAGTGCTATCACAACATTAGATAGACTGTTTGATTGGAAGGGTGTAATTTCCAAAGCAGAGTGTGAGGATTTAGATGCATGATTCTCATTAAAGGAGACATCCTACAGCTGGATGGATTTGTTGAGATTTTAAGAATAAGCAAAGAATACTTCACCTGGTATTTAAAACTTTTCTTAATAAGGAAAAGTTTATTATTTGTCTCTGATTGCCCAATGAAAATCAAATTAAAAATGCGAATTTCATATATTTTTTAAAAAAAAATCAAGAAACCCATACACCTATGCCATTTTTTAAAAAGTAGAGAAGCATAGTGCTCACGAAATATATTGGAGGATGAAAGTCTGCAATATAGAATTTCTTGATGCTAGGCAATCTGATTCTTGTCCCAGGCTTGGGAAAGAAACTGTACTGAGGTTGCAGGTGATTTCCTCCAAGCAACAGATGAGATCAGCATTCCCATGCTGATTCTTTTAGTACTGTCAACTTTTCTTTGATATAATTGAGCATTTAATGTTATTGACAAATACCTTAGCAAGAGTGGATGGAGATGCTTTGAACTGGCTTCACTCTTTTCTTAATCTGAGAGGACACAAAGAGTAATTATATGACAATTGTCTATTTTCCCCAGAGGTCCTCCATTCCATCTGCCTTGCTGTAAGATGGGTATATGAGGCCACTAGGAGAATTAGGAGATATGGCCTGCTTATCAAACCCAGCTTCACATCTCTATCATATCTCTTCCTGCCAATGCAGGGGAAGAGATATTCATCTCCATGGGAGATTGTGGTTTGGATGAGGGTTTGTGCTCTAGAGTCAATTCAGATCAGACTAAGATAATGTTGGTGGGCTGAGAAAGTGACTCTAAGAATTAGTGATGATTATATCAACATCTCTGTAAAACAGAATACCACCACTGTTTGTGACACAGGTTCACAATTTAGGGACTTTTGTTACACCCGAGGCCATTATTAGATTCTGAGGTACCATCTGTGACTAAAAGTACTTTTTTTAATCTAAGCAATTAATTGTGAATGGTCTAAATTGGTCTGTCATATGCAGTTTAAATACTATGAATTTTAAGAGTATGTCATGACCCCCAAGTCTTAAACGTGGGTCCACAGGAGCAGCCACACGCCAACCCTCCACCTGGCAGCCTGCTAACAACTACTTATCTAGGATTCATGAAGCCCAGTCCCAGTTTGAGGATCTGCCCCTAAGGTCTTATTGGCAGACCCCCAGAGCAGCTGATTGGCCAGCAGAAACAGGAAGCTGTCTGAACAACTTGGCTCGTGCTCCCTCCGGTTGATTTCCTGACATCCTGATCCAGTCTGATTCTGGTTTCCAACTCGTGGTTCTGATCTCAAGTTTGTCTGTTGCTTCTGATCTCCTGGTATCTTGACCCATCTGACTCTCAACTCCTGTTTCATGAGTGTGGACCCTGGATCTGACCACTAGGTTTGGCTGCCAATGACCCAGCCATGACAGTTTATTCAGACTACGATAACCCTACTGGACTGAGAGTGGTGCAAGAAGGATGGATCCAGCAGCACCAACACAGCCACTGGAAGCACAGGACTCACCTGAATGGGCCCTCCACCTCCAGGCGGGTAATCAAGCACTGCAGACCCACAGCTCACTGGGGAAAACCAGTGGCTGCAGAAGCAAGTGAGTCAGTTCAATGTCAAGAATACTGAGTTGTGAACATCTTGCTCCAAACAGGTAACAGCGCTGGGCCTCATGAACCTATGCTGCCTTCTGTTTCTAATGCATCCCAAAATCTATGCATCTGACCAGTCCAAGGGGGCCTTGGTAATCAGTTTGATGAAAGGAGACATATTAGACTGGGCCTCCTTCCTGCAGGAAGGCCATAGCCAGGAGCTGTTGAACTGGGATGCCTTTCTCCAGTCAATATCAACCATCTTTGATGACCCACACTGAACTCAAACAGCCAAGGCCTTCCTGAGGAGACTCCATCAGGGGCAAGGCACAGTGGTCTCCTATGCAGTGCACTTCTGCCGCCTCACAGTGGATACAGAGTGGAACAAAGCAGAGCAGTTGTACCCATTCCCATGAGGCCTGCAGGAAGAAATCAAGGATGAAGTGTCCTAAGTAGAGATGCCTATGGGCCTTGACACCCTTGTGGACCTTACCATCTGTATAGATGGTCAGCTGCAAGAACGAAGAGAGGAGAAAAGAGGTTCCCTTCAGTCTCTCTACCTGTGTGCCACCTCCTATATTGCCTGCTGAACCTATACAAGGAGAGCTAGTTCATCAGTGGCTCTCTCCTGAAGAAAAAGAATGGCACTGTCAACACTACCTGTGCTTCATCTGCAGCAAACCTGGCCATCTCGGCCTGTTGAGTACGAACACCAGGGAGCTTGGGGAAACAAGCATAGTGGGTGAGGAGGTGGAGGGGGAACTAGCCTGGTCCTTGAGAGAAGAGAATTTCTCTGTACTCTAATCCTCACTGAGATGCACCATAAGCCCCATCCAGCGGCTTTCCCACTTGCAGGTGCCTATCCAGCTGTGCATCCAGGAGGACTCCAGATAGTTTCCCATCTAACAGGCCCTCATTGATTCAGGAGTAGTGGACAATTTTATGGATGCAGCTACAGTTCAGGCCCTACAGATTCCCCTGCCACACAAGGCCATGCCAGACATGACTGAAACTATTGCTCCCTGCTGTCTTAGGGGCCAGTTGTCGAGGAGACTGTATCCCTGAACGCTGTTATTCAGAGACACAGAGAAATAATACAATTTGGGGTGACCCATTCCCTGGATATTTCCCTGATCCATGGCATCTCCTGGTTAACCTTTCATGATCCCCACATTAATTAGCAAGAACAAAGGTCACCTTCCCATCAGTGTTCTGCCAATGGAATGACCAGGGACCAATAAGTGTTGCACTCAGGCCCAAGAAGGTTGAAGTAGGTTTAGTTTCCCGCATTGAAACACTACTGAGGGATCTATGAAACTCCCCCAAAAGTACTGTAACTACACTGTCTTCAAAAAGAAAAATGCAGAAAGCCTCCCCCAACATCAGAACTATGATTTCCTCATAGAACTCCAGTCAGGGGTGAAGAGACTGTTTAGGCAGCTACACGCAATGTCATTGTTATTCTGTGTTGCGAAAATATTCACCAGCTGCTACCCCAGTCCTTTTTTTTTAAAAAAAAAAAAGGATGGTTGCCTCTGCCTCTGTGTCAATTACCAAGCCCTAAATCAGATAGCAATTAGGAACCACTACCACTAATCCTTCAGTTGTTATACCATGTGGGAGCCAACCACATATTCACTAAACTAGATCTCTGGAGAGCTTACAGTCTTGTCCGTATCAGAGAGAGGGACAAATGAAAGACTGCCTTTTAGACCTGTTATAGCAATTTTGAATAGTCATGTCATTCAGATTGACTAATACCCCAGCAACATTCCAGCAATTCATTAACAATGTGCTACAAGACCTACTAAATCAATGTGAAATGGTATACTTAGACAACATATGGATCTTCTCAGATTATCTGGACGCCTGCCCAGTCCTGGAGAGACTATGGCAACATGGACTCTATGCTAAACTTGTGAGGTGCATGTTCGATCAGACCTAAACAAAGTTCCTAGGTTTCATCCTATCCCCAGAAGAAATCAAGATGGATCCGCACAAGGTCCAGGCTGTCCTTGACCAGACAGCCCTCTCAATGTTCATGACTTACAAAGGTTTTAAGCTTCACAAACTTTTACAAGAGGTTCATCTCAAATATTTCAAAACAAACCAAGCCCCTCACTGCCCTACTCCAGAAAGATGCCCAGTTCCACTGGTCGCCCAAGGCCCAGCACCCATTCGAGCAGCTGAAGCTTGCCTTTACCATTGCTCCAGTATTGGCCCACCCAGACATGATGCAAGTTTTCTTTGTGGAAGCCAACACTACTAGCGCAGTGATCAGGGCTGTCCTCTCCCAGAGGCACGGACTCAAGCAAATACTGCAGCCCACTGCCTACTACTTGAGGAAGCTTACCTCTGCTGAGAGAAACTATGCGATCTTGGACAAAGAGCTCTTGGCAATTAAGACCACCTTTGAAAAGTGGTGATGCTACCTGGAAGGGGCCTGGCATCTGGTCCAAGTGTTTACTGATCACAAGAACCTGAAGTACCTATACAAAGCCAAGGCCTTAAACCAATGACAGCTCTGGTTGGGCCTTACTCTTCTTCCAGTTCAACTTTACCTTGACCTACCACCCTGGAACTAGAAAAGGCAGGGCAGATGCCTTGTCCCAAAGATATGGTTCTGATCCATGAATCTCCAGTCTGGAACCAGCCCACATTCTCAAGTTCCATAATTTCCTCAAAGCGACCCACTGCCAAGACTCTTCACACTCATCCACTCTGCCTCCGTCTCTGCAATTCCACCCAATGAGATGACCACTATTGACTGAGAATCACATGAAACCCAGGAGGAGATTGCATTCAGAAGGGGCCACATCTATGCTCCCCCAGCACTTGTGAGAGTGGAAGTTCTTCAACTGTGTCACAACTCCAACCTGGCAGAACACTTCAGGCAATATAAAACCTGACAATTAACATTCCGGTACTTCTGATGGCCCTGTATGCACCCCACAATAGATCCCTTTGTTGCTTTCTGCCCGGTGCATATCTGCACCAATATCCAATGCCAGAAACCTGTGGTCTCCTTCAACCTTTGAACACCACATCTCAGCCCTGGGAGCCCATTTCCCTGGACTTTGTGGTGGAATTACCAGAATCCAATGGTTTCATGACTATCCTGACAGTGGTGGACTGCTTTTCCAAAATGGCCCACTTCATACCCTACACGGGTTTATCCTCTGCAGGGGAAATTTCCTGGCACTGGATAAACAATTTAGTCAATTTTCATGGCCTGTCGGATCATGTCACCTCCAACCGGGGGCCCCAGTTTACTGCCCTCTTCTGGCATGAGGCCCTACATCTATTAGACATCCACACGCACCAGTCCTCTGCCTACCATTCTCAGCTGAATGGCTAAACAGAAAAAATCAACCAGATCCTAGGGCAATATTTATGATGCCACACCAACCATAACCAGGATGACTGGTCTTCACTGTTACCATACACCAAGTTTTCATATAATAATATAGATCATGCATCCACAGACCACAGTCCCTTCTCTGTCAACTATGGGTACCAGGCCTGATTTCATCTACAACTACCCACATCATCCACCAATCCATTCGCCTCAGACCTAGTACAACACGTCCACCCCATCCAAGAGAAGGAGAATGGGAAACCTTGAGATGGCAAAGGGGGACTCAGAAAAGTATGCAAACAAGCACAGACAACAAGGTCTACCTACTCTGCAGGACAAAAGGTATGGCTTTCCACAGAACATCTCTGCAAGGACAGACCTTCTTGGAAACTAAACTACTGGTTCCTTTGCCTGTACTGGATTCAGTGACAAATCAGCCCAGTCAACTTAGAGCTCCAGTTCCCTTGATCTCTTAGAGTCCAGCCCGTATTCCATGTTTCATTTCTAAAAGCCTATGCTGAGAACATATTTCCCCATACAGCCCAATCACACCTCCCACCAGGGCAAGTATAAGGTCAGTAGGAATAAGTAGTCCATGAAGTCCTTGACTCTAAGATCAGGGAGGGAGGTGGGGGGGGCAAATTATGGTACCTAATTGACCGGGAAGGCTGGAGCCAGCTGAAAACGTTCATGCTCCTGTCCTGGTTCGGGCCTTCCAAAGGAGACACCCTGAGAAACTTGGACCCATGTCACTCACAGGGCACTCCTAGTGGAGGGAGTAATGTCATGATCCATGGCTCTTGAATCCGGGTCCATGGAAGAAACCACACTCCAACCCTTCATTTGGCAGCCTGGTGACAACTGCTTACTTAGGACATATGATGCTCAGTCCCAGTTTGAGGCTCTGTCCCTGAGGTCCTATTGGCAGAGTCCCAGAGCAGCTGAGTGGACCACTGGCCCTACAAAAGCAGGCAGCAAGAACAGGGCTCCTCACTAGACTGTGTGCTTCTGGTTCCCTGGCTTGATTTCCTGTTACCCTGACCTGCCGTGACTCCAGTCATCTTATTCCTGGTTCTTATCTCCAGTTTGGCTCCTGCCTCTAGCCTCCTGGTATCCTGAACTCACCAGACTCTGGCTTTCGGCTCGTGGTTTTGATCTCAACTTTATCTCCTGCTTCTGATCTCCCATTATCCTGACCCAGCTGACTCATGACTGCTGTTTCATGAGTGTGGACTCAGGTTCTAACCGCTAGGTCTGGCTGCCCATGACCCAGCTGTGACAGTGTATGTGAAAGTGCCCAGAGCTTGGGATCTGCACTTATTGTCATTTTACAGATCAAAATAAATCTGTCCAAGGTTAAGGCATCTCTCCTCCTGATATGAAAGCACCATTATCTATCTGTAGAAAAGGCCCATCATGGCAAGCAGCAATAAAAGCCCTGCAAATATGGTCCCAGTTAACCCTGATTTGGATAGACCTCTTTATGCCCTTTGTTCTCTCCTTTGAGATTCCCAGTAAGAGTGCTAAGGATGGCCATGTTTGATGGCAACTTTTTTAATTTGGGCACTTGTCCAATATGAAATGCATTGAGACTCTGTCTCAAGTCTTTTCACATGGGCATACTAACAGCTGTCAGGCGGCAATAAATTCCATTTCTGAATAACCTGGGCTAGATTCAAGCCAGTAGCCTTCTTTGCTATTCTTGTTGCTTTCAGACACTCACAATATTTTGGCTGAGGTATGTGTTTTGTGCAAACTCATGTCTTCCATCTGAGCTATTAAATAGCACAGCAGGAGGTAGAGATGCTGTACATATTTGTGGGGTTTTAGTTATCCTCACATTTTAATTATTTTCACATGATGGTATTTTGTGGGTTTCTTCTTCTCACCAGATTTTAATTTGTTCCCTAGCCTGCTGTAACACAAGTGGTACAAATTATAGACTGTCTCTAGCACTGTAAGCGCAGAGGTAGGATGATTTTTTTTTTTAAGTTTTGCTAATATTTGCTAATTATTTTGTTAATTTCCTGCTAAAACTCTGCCCCAACAGCTGCATTTACTGGTAAAGAAAGAAATGCAGGTAGAAGACATCTGATCTGAATTTTTTTAACGGTAATTAGCGAATCTGATACCTGTGAGAAGCAGGTCATGTCAGTATTAACTGCAGGTGGCTGCCTACTGTGACATTTACACTATCAGCAGATCTTTAATATTACTGTAGATTTTTTTTGTGAAGAAAAGAAATAAAGTCCTATATTAGACAAAAGAAATGGAGTATAACAGGCTAGTCAAGTCAATCTCCTCTTCTGTTCATCTCATATCCCGAAGGTAATTAATATCTATTGTGTTTCTAAATCAGACTGCCACCTGTAGCTATGAAGAGACAAAAATCTTCAGTTGCCTCTTTATTATAGAGGCACTATTCACACTGGCATAAAGCTATGTCAAAGTTTTCATTGTAAAGCCTCTTAGAGAGGTTAACTGTAAATAAATTACTTTCAGAATAAAACAACTATATGAGCTCTCCAGAACTTTTTAAAAAATATATAATTTACAAAAATATTGTTAAGTTGCTTTCTTTTTAGTTAAGAATTAAAGATATATTTGGCAGGTTTAGATGCTTTTTTATTATTCTATTTAAACTTTAATAAATAGCTTTTTAATGAGATCTTTCAGATCATTAGCTCAAGTATACACTAATCACTTTAAGCAGGCTGACCTTTTGTTAGACAATGGTTGCTTCAAAATATGCTAATTACCACTTTTCATACTAGTTTTTTAATCATAAATTTCATGTTATATAGCTATAACAATGCAAATCCATAAAATTCCATTAAATTCAATAGCATTTTAATCAGTGGAACGGCTTCACAAAAGTAACACATCACACAAGCAATACAAGTTAGTATGAATTTGATCTATAGTATAGGCAAAACACATTTGAAAGCTGGCTAGTATACAGTACTGCTATTAATATGCACTGCCAACGATTCCCTGTAATGTTTTGTGGGTCATTTTGGTGACAGTATGAATCCACTAAGAATAATATGCAAACTCCGCATAACACTACATAAAGAACAACATATGAGCTATTTTCTCAATATTCAAACACAATACCAGCTCCAAATACATCACTGTTATCAAGAAGTGTTGCATTTTTATGTGGATTATTTGTTACTGTTCTCAATACCTATTCAAAATATTCTAATAGCTCTGGATCAAATCATGTGAATATGTATTTATAAACAAAACTATTGTCCAGCCCCCTTAAATAATTCTTCTCTGCTTTTATTACCATCAGTCAGATATTAAATAGAATAGATAGGCTACACTTTATATTAAGGGTACTTTTATAAAATAGATGTTATAAGCATGTTACAGACATGGTGAGTGAGTTATAGATAATTATAAGCCATGTATATAAGTGATCTTTTGGCCTGTTGGGCTCTAAAACAATCTTTAAGAATTGATTAATCATGTATTCACCTTTTATAAACTATAAATAGGCTCTTAATATAAAGTGTGATCAATAAAAGTCTCAGATGTGGTTGAAGAATACTTTATGTACATCTGAGAAAGAAGGGTACAAAGTAGCTTTAAGTAGCTTTAAGTTAACTTTGTGCTCCCCCAATCCTGGGGCAGTTCAGCACTGAACTGGTTTTCCAAAGTTTTACTGGCTACATATATGAGCCTTTAGAGCCACTAGCAATCAGCATGGTAGGAGGATGTCCTGGCACAGGATGGGGGGTGGCAGAGTGCCACTACAATGACTTATATGCTGTTCAATGTTCCCCCTAAATCAAAGGAAATCCCCTAGTGGCTGGGTAAGCCAGCATTGGAGCAACTTTGCATCAGTAGCATGGTGTAGGTGGCCCTAGAGTGGTCCAATATCTGGCTCAGTTTTTTTATTGAGTCTTCATAGGTCATGCTTTCTTCATATTGAAGATTTTCATTTAGATCTTCTCTAGTTTATAGAACGGCATGGATATAGCCAAACATTTCCCACAGGTATTTGCTTGAATTTAAAAATGAATTTGCTTAACCATTCTTGTGCTCCATTTAGGATCACTTTTTCTGAACTATAAATATTTAAGCATATTGTGTATGCATATCTAATGAGGTGGTCTGAATGCTTTCAGCATCTGACGTATGCGTAGTGGCTCCAGCTGAACTTGATGGGAGTTGAGTGAATTCTGTACCTAGCTCCCTGCAACCTAGTATAACCTGGCCCAAGGTTCCACAAAGCATTTCAAGATAATATTAAAATATTACGATAATCTTTAATCAATGCTCGGATGGCAGCTCAATGCAATTTTAACATATATTATATATAGTTCCTTAATGTCATTCTCCTTTATTAACATTGATACCATCTAAATCTGAATGTGAATACTTGACATGAAGTATCATAGAGTTAAATGATATGCAGGATTAAAAAGAGTAGCATGTTTTGATCATGATGAAGACAAGAATTCCTACTTTACAACAAGGAGTTCTCAGAAAACATTTAGAAACTTACATAATTAAGGTTGCATGCCATCATTCAAGAGAAAAATAATTCACACTTATAAGCCTAGGCTATTGCAGGTTCTTGGAAAATGTATAATTCTGCCAGACAAAAACAAAAGAGGCATTAGGCTGTTCCTGTGAAATATGGTATTCACATGTAATCTGAAGCTATATAACTTCAAGTTATGATCTTGTCTGATCTCAAACTAAGTACAGTTGGATTGGGTCAATACTTGGACAGGAGACCTTTAAAGAATACTCACCCACTCCTTGAGGCGGTTAGTTATTCAATAGGTGTCACTCTTCCCTTTGAGTCAGTACTTAATCCATTTCTTAGCATGGTGCTACCAGAATCTGTGCTTCTGGAGGTGTGGTACTTTGGATGAGATGTAAAGACAATGTTCTTCTTTCACTTTATAGTCGTTAGAGATTCCAATTTCGTGCTACTTCTCCGGTGGTACGGGGGAGGAGTAAGAATAGAGATGTTAACCCAGTGTCATGACCATTCTATTCCATTTTCTATTAATTATAGTTTGCCAATCTAAATCCTCCTCACAGTTTTAACTAGTGATGGCATTATTCCCCACTTCTTCTTCTGAACGGTTCTCCAAAGCTCTGCACTGTACTGCGGAACTCCATCATAGCTGCATGACAGTAGTGGTTGAAGCTATTCCTGTATACATAGTTGAGAAAACACTTTTTTGGTGGAAAAAACTTCTATAGAGAAAAAGATGTTAACATAATAATCCTCTGCCATATTTATTGTATTTGTGCTTTTCAACATTTATAGAACACCTGCTATTTCTAAAGTCACTCACAACTATAACCAGCAAGCTGAAATGTAAATAGTTACATGGGTCAGTTTCTTGCCTCATGAACTGTCAGTAGAAAGAACAGAAATATGACAAAATACTCTCTAACATGTTTATATTTGCCATTAGCTTTCCAATAGATCCACTGAGCTTTCATTCATAACATGTGCAAGTCTTCATTATGTTCATTAGATTATTTGTTGGTTGTTTTTCTTTCACTGTTCACTGGGTGAGTTTCCAAACACATTTATAAGTTATATTTGCATATGCATAGGGTCAAAGAGAACACAAGTAGGAAAACCTCAAGGATATAAAAGGCGAATGACTAAAGATACAACTGCCTGATACAAAGAAAATAGATGACCCCTATATTGAGGCCAAAGTAAGGCAGCAGAAAAAAATAATATTACATAAAATGGACTTACCAGCAGCTATTTATGACTTTTTTCTTTTTTGCTGCTAAGCTCAACTGCTAGGAGTTTTGGAGTGAATGCTCGGGTATTTTCACCTTCAAAGTATGGTCACTCTCGAGTTAAGCTGATGAAAAAAAAGTGGTGGGGGAGAGGATTCAGGAAAATTGCATCAGTATTTTTTCTTTTTTAATTTAATCAAAATTTTATAAATAAAAAGAATTCTACTTCCTCTCCACTTTTGCAATTTTGTGCATACACAAATGGGAGCCTAGAAGAGTTCTTAAGTATGTGCCTAACTGTAAGTACTGTTTTTCTTATATAAGGAGCAATTCAGTAGCTCGACGATTTTAGAGCCAGTATTGACATCATCCCTATCTATTTACCTTAAGTTTATCTATAGCATCCATCAGTGCAGTAGCTAAATCCCCCATTTCATTATTATTGTGCCTTCTTTCTCTCTAATATTTATCTTCTTAACCATGTTGGCTAGTTTTAAGCCATTTTCACCCTTGTCTTATAATGTTAGTGTCAAGGGCCCCTCCTATCTCCCCCTCTACCTTATGGCTCACCAAATTTGCTGAGTCAAGGTTCCTACACCTGAGTCTACTCCACCTCTTCATTATCAGTAATAATTTCCCTAGCCCTGCCTGCTCACTTACAAACAGAGAAATATCAGAGGGGTAGCCGTGTTAACACGGCTACCCCTCTGATACTTGACACCATGCAAGGCATTGCATTTAGCCGTATGGAATGGAAATCTATCAACCTCATGAAGAAACTTGCACAAATACAGACAGATATCATCTTCCTTTCCAAATGCAAACCGAGAAATGTGCAGTGTACCAATCAGCTCTTCATTTCAGTTTCTCGCCAGAAAAAACTCAGTATAAATGGTTGATAATGTTTCAGATGATATTTGGATAAACAGCCCACTTTTTGTGTGATTATCTACATTAACCTCCTGAGGACTACCCTATTATTAATTCACACACATAAACTCCAAGGTATTGTGGGTTTTTTTGCAAACATAGGCCAAGATTTCCAAAAGTGAGTAGTGATTTTGACTGTCCAACTGGACACCTTAAAGGATCCTCATTCTCCTAAGGTGTTGAGCTTCCACCCTCCAAAAATCAGTAGCCTTTAAAGCATCTCAGGTAGGGCACCCAAATACCCAAATAGCAGCAGGTTTTTGAGGAGGAGTGTCAAAGGGAGAAGCTAGTGTTCGAGGAACAAATGTCTTTGGCATGATTTTTGTAAGATAATATATTGATGGTTTCACAGCCAGAATCCTCATTACCAACCCTATTCTCTCATTACTTCTATGCATCCCGCACAGCCCAGGAGCAAAGTAATGCTATTTGAAATTCATATTACACACAGAGCATTATGCCATCATCACTGTCATTGTTACCAGACATCAAAGGAAAATCATGTTTCCAACTATGATCAATATTTATAAAAAATCGCTATGGGAATGCAAAATCTTGGCATCAAACGTAGTGGTCACCTTTAAAAAATCATCCTTTGCCAACAGTTATGACATGATGATATTTTTCCATCTATCAAATCTATCTATTTTAGGTATTTCTAGGGTACTCAGCACCTAAATATCTAAGCACTATATGTGACATAACAAAGTTGTTCACCATAATTAGAATAGGAAATAACTAAAGAAGCTGTATGGTATCTGGTGGCAAATGTGGATTTCTTAACAGAAATCACAAAGTACAAAATGTGTGATGTAAGATTATAGATGGCAGAACAAGAAAGAGATGGTCGGCTTGATTCTACTTGCCCTATGCCAGAATGGGCTGCCAAATACTGGTGCCAATTTCAAGATGACACTTAACCAGTTTGTCTTTAAGCATATGCTCAAGTTCATCTCTACTAAGCAGTTAACCACATGCTAAAAGTAAAGGACACACTTGAGTTCCATTGATGTAATAAGACTTGTTCGCATTCTTAAAGTTATGCAAATACTCAGGTGCTTTGCTGAATCAGGGCCCAAGAAAATACCAACAACCTCTCCCAAAGATTCTGCCAGCTCTCAGGATTAACAAAGATTATTGTTGTATGCATGTTCAATTTTCAATCACCTCTAACTCTTCTATTTTGTAAATAATGTTTCAGACTTTGCAGCACCTGCGTTCTTCACTGAGGACCATGAACATGCAAGCTTAATGTTTTAAAACAAAGTCATATTTTAGTTATCAGAATTCATAAGAGACTTAATTTTATTGAAATTTGCTGATGATCATTTCATCGAAACATGGAAACGTTGGGCTATAAGGGATCTCAGGATGTCAGCTAGTCTGTCCCTCTGTGCTGACTCAGGATTAAGTAAACCTAGACCACCCCTGACAGGTGTTTGTCTAGCCAGTTCTTAAAAACCTTCAGTGATAGGGATTCCACAACCTTTTTTAGATAACCTGTTCTGGTGCTTAGTTATCCTTATAGTTAAAAAGGTTTTCTAATGTCTCACCTTAATATTCCCTTACTGCAAACTAAGCTGATTATTTCTTGCCCTACCCTCAGTGGATATGAAAACAATTGATCACCATCCTCTTTAGAACATCCTTTGACATATTTAAAGGCTGCTTGCAAAGTTGTTGTAGCCATGTTGGTCACAGGATATTACAGAGACAAGGATATTACAGAGACAAGGTCACAAGAGTGAAATGCCTGCAAGCTGCATGGAAACTAGAGGCTCAAACTAAATGTCTACCCCAAAATAAAAAATATAGTAAGATAACCAAAAATTGCCAACATGGCTAAACAACAGTAAAGGAAGTGGTTAGAGACCCAAAAAAATCCTTTAAAAATTGGAAGTCAAATCCTACTGAGATTGGTGGTATTTTCATGGGTTAAGTGCATGTGGTTGTTGACCTCCTCAAAGAAATCTAACAGATTGGTGTGTCATGATTTCCCTTTACAAAAAGTCATACTGACTCTTTCCTAATAAATCCTGTTCATCTATGTGTCTGATAATTGTGTCCTTTACTATGGTTTCAACCAATTTGCCTGGTACTGAAGTTAGGCTTACCAACCTCTAATTCCCAGGATTGTTTGGCAGGCTTCCTGCTTCGGACGTACTTAAAAATTGCTATTAGTTTTTGTGTCTTTTAATAGTTGCTCTTCACATTCTTTTTTGGTCTGCCTAATTATAGTGCAGTCAACCTGTGGAACTCATTGCCAGAGGATGTTGTGAAGGCCAAAACTATGACTGAATTAGATAGAAGAATTAGATAAGTTAATGGAGGTTAGGTCTATCAATGGCTATTAGCCAAAATGGTCAGGGATGCAATCCCATGCTCTGGGTGTCCCTAAGCCTCTGACTGCCAGATGCTGGGACTGGACAACAGGAGATGACTGATAACTGATCTTTTCTGTTTATGCCCTCTGAAGCATCTGGCATTGGCCACTGTCAGAAGACAGGATACTGGGCTGGCTGGACCATTGGTCTGACTCAGTTTGGCGATTCTTATGTTCTAAGGGGGGTGAGGTAATATCTTTTATTTGACCAATAAGATAATACCTTACCCACCTTGTCTTTCTAATATTTGAAAGCTGTTATAATGTCCTCCCTCAGACTTTTTTTCTCTGGACTAAAGATGCCCAATTCTTTCAACCTTTCTGCATAAATCAGGTTTTCTAAACCTTTTATAATTTTTGTTGTTCTCCTCTGTAGTCTTTTCAGTTCATTTACATCCTTCATAAAATTCAGTGCGTAAGACTGGACACAGTTCTCCAGATGAGACAAGTAGAGGAGACAGTTACCTCCTGTATCTTACATCCGACACTCCTGTTAATATATTCCAGAATGATATTTGCTCACCATTAGTTAACCAAACCACCAAATCAAATTTGACATACAAGGGAAGTTCACCTTTGGCCAGAGGACAGGTATATATACAGTATTTCAGCTGAGAGGATAATTTTCTTCTGAAAAGTTATAAGTACTGGTACTTATTATCAGAGGCTTATAATAAAAGTGCTTTCACAACAATTACAAACAAAGAGAAAACAACCTATGCTGATACGCAAAACCCGCAGCTGCTGAGATAAATTACATTTCTGGCTTAACGCTCATTGTATACAAAACAGTTTAAGACAACTTTGTGATGATTTTTTAAAAAATGGTTTTTACAATGGTTACGATATGTTTACAGTATGTAGTTTATTTTGAGGAAGGGCAGGAGGAAATGTTCTTTACTTGTGTGTTTATATCTTTGGCCAAGTACTTAATTGCCTATGAAGGATGAGAAATCACTATCTGATGTCTGAGAAACACTATACTCTCAACAATTCTCAACAGTATTATAAGAAACACTGGAGAAATAGTTGCTACCCTGTGTTAGTTCAAATTTTTCCCAGACCTATGCATAAAACTGAAAATATTTCACATAGAAGTAAATGTGCAATACCCTGAGCAGTGCAGTGTTGATTGTATACAACATAATATCCAATTAATGCTATAGGAGTATATGACAGGCCAAATTTTAAAACTCAGCCACAAGTTTTGAATCCACAATTATTTGAGAGTGCAATTAACGTTACTTTGAAATGTAAGGACCTAGCGGTGCCT
This sequence comes from Malaclemys terrapin pileata, assembly GCF_027887155.1. Classification (NCBI taxonomy): domain Eukaryota; kingdom Metazoa; phylum Chordata; order Testudines; family Emydidae; genus Malaclemys; species Malaclemys terrapin. The sequence goes on along the minus strand of NC_071508.1, from coordinate 95,320,779 downwards.
AAAGAACAGGTGACTAGACATTGGACATGACCTTAACTGCACCTGCAAATATTTGAAGGAAGAAAATTGTGTCAATAAGTCTTTGCACCCACAAAGCGACAAGAGCAAAAATATGTGCTTATTTAAAGACAGATTGAAAATTTGCTCCAATGCCTAAAGCTGAGTGCAATCATTTTAACAAAGCACATATTCAGTGAAAAATCAGTGTCCTAAAATATGGGAAAGAGAACCTACTGATAAGATTAGCTGAAAGTCCTGGAAACAAAAACCATGGCATTTTCCACATCCTCAACATAATAATTCATGATACTTCCACATCAATCTCCCAAAAATTTACTATTCCATTCAATCTACCAAAAGTTTACTATTCCATCAAACATATGTCAGCAGCTTTCCATTCAACCGTGTTTGAATACAATGAATATGGTTGGTGAAGTACCACTTAGCCTCTCCATATCAATTTTTAATTAAATGCTTTACTATTCATATGTATAACCTTTTCAGGAGGACAATTTTTCTGAGACGGAACTGAAAAACATGAGAGAAATGTGTTGAGCTGTTTTCCCTATCCTCTTAGCACTGCAAAAAAATTGAATACATAAATATATCAATAATGGCCCAAATTTGCACATGTAAGCACGCAAGCACTTCTGCATGCACCTACCTTAGGTGTGCAAAACCAGTTTACATGTGTGCATATAAGTAAAAAAAAAAAAAAGTATTCTTAATATGACCACCAACATTATTTTTTTACACTTTACAATCCGCTTTGAGAGATTCCATTGTTTCATATTTAATAATGTAACAGATGAATTATGTATTAATATGGTGTTTTTCATCCTGAAAGATCCCATATTGCTTTACAGGCTGAACATAGTAATCAGTCACTGACATCACTCTAAGTGCATCCAGTTCTTGGAGGGTGGTAGAGGGACATGGCAGTCACTGTGTACCTGCCAAAAAACCACAACTGTTTATAGAGGGAAAATAAAAATTAACTCATCTGTAGGAACACAAACATAGCAATTACCATACCTGGTCAGACTTCAGTTCCAGCTAGCCCTGTCTCATACAGTACCAGACGTGTAATCGGAAAGTATAAATTCCACATAATGGACAGTTTTGCAACTGAAAGTGAAACTAAGAAGAAATTCTAGATAGATTGATTATGATTATATTAGTTGATATTTGACCAGAACTCTGGGATTCATATTGCTATCCTTTCAATAGCTGTATATTTTTAAATGGCGTACAACACTAAGTATCCCAGGTTTATATTCCATACTAAAACCAGCACCTTTTACAATGCTTCCTAATGAGTCACCACATCACTTCCTTCAGCACCTATTGGTATACACCTTTGATTGCCTTTCACTCAAAAAATGGACCAGCCCGACCTTGCTTAGTTCAGGAGATACAGTGAGAACACTCTCCAGGTGTCCAAGTCCAGACCATGATGTAAGTAATTACATGATGTCACTCTATTCATTCCAAATTATGGATAAGTCACCTATAGCATTTCATTGACAGAAACACAAATGTGTATTTAATATAGACCAGATCAGAAAAAAAAGGGAGGGGGGTGGTGGAAGAATTATCACCAAACCAATAAATATGGTTAATCTAATAATGCAACAAGTAATGACACAACAACACAACAACCAGTTCTGACAATAAAAAGTATGGGTGTGGGTGAACAAAACTGAATGCTCATGAGATGGGGACTTATGTACATCATCTGACTTTTTCCTGCTCAGTGAGGCTCTTCTCAAAAAATAAATGATTTGACTAATTTTGGTTTGCGTTACATCCAGCCCAGTACTTAAACATGTATATAATGTTAAGCATGTGAGTAGTCCCATTGAAGTACCTTGCTGAATTAGAGCCATAAAGAGGAAGACTAAAAAGCTTGCATTCAAGTCTGGCCTAACAATACACCGAGAATACATAAATAAACTGCATTACAAAACTACAATGAATCAGCTCAAATATAATATATACAATGAGTCAGTCTTTTCAACTGTCAGAGTTTAAATTACTTTTCAACTCTGGAACTCCAAACAGAAGAATACCAAACATCTAAGTCCCCAGACATGACAAATCTAACAGAGATAGGATTTAGGAGTCTCAAACTTCAAAAATTATTTGGTAGATAGATATGTAGATGTTATTCTGAGATTCTGCACAAGATTGCAAACTCTGTTGATGAATCTCACCCCCCACAACACTCTATATGTGATAGACGCAATTAATAAGAACTGGGCATCAAAGAGATCTTGATAAATGTGCTGGATTTTACTTTACAAAAATGCTGTAGGTGCAGCACATCTCCCACAAGCCATGGAAAGTGAGGGTGGAAATATGAAGGCCCATATAATAATCAGTAAGGTGAAACAACGCAGAGGGGCACTATTGGCTATCTTTGGAGGAGAGAACGTGTAGGCTCATTTCAGAATTATTTTATTTAAATAATATTTTTCTTGGACTAGTTTGAAAGTTCACCTGGAACTAATGTGCCTTTATTATGTTTACTACTCATTCACTTTTCTGGGAAGTCAAAGGGAAAACAACATCAATCAAAGAAAAATATTTGCAAATTAGGCCTTCTATATCCAGGCAAGCCACAGCAACATCACACTCCTTGCAGGGTTGGCATCAGGACAATGATCCATTTAAAAAACTTTGGCACCCATGATCTTTAATGTTTCTCTACAGGAGGGAAGGGTGCCAGCTGTTCTCAAATGAGAGATTGTTATGCCTATTCTTAAGAAGCCATCCCTTGGCAACGTTGCCAGTTATTGCCTTTTTTCTGACATTCCCTTTTTGTTTAAGATTGTTCAGAAGAAACAACTTTGTATCTAGAGTCCACAGATTCCTTAAGCCCTTTAGTCTTCCTTTTTGACCTGAATATGGATTAAAGATAGTGTTATAGCCTCACTTGCCAATGGTTTCTATCTAGCAATGTACAAAAGGCAAGTGCCCATGCTGGTTATTGTAGATCTGCCAGCAGTCTTTCATATTGTTGAACCTAAGATTCTGTGGACTCTCTTGTGGACCTTAGCTGGATAGACAGGATTATTCTTAAGTAGATCTATTCTTTACTCCTACATTCTGGACAGTACTGTTGGACAATTGTTTATCTGCCTTAAAGGTTATCTCATGGATTTTCACAAGGATTTATTCCTTTATCCTGCTTGTTCATTGTATATTGTATGGCCATTGGGGAGATAGTGATAGGACTTTGGCTGAGGTGCCATGAGTAAATGGATGACAGAGCTCTATGTCTCTCTTTTGGTGAGACCTGGTGATGCAATGACTTTGATCTTCCGATGCCTGCCTGAGATTGGGACATAATGAGTGTGAATTGGCTAAAGATCAGTCAAGACAAGATAAAGGAGGGATTAATTAAAGCATCAGTATATAGATAATATAGTAATAGGTGACTTAACCACATATGATATATCTGGAAGTTATGGTGGGAATGGTATCTGTGCCCTCTATGCAGGCTTTGCCCATCTTTTGTCTAAGAGGTTCACATGATGGGGGTGCTGGTGGACTCAGTTGCTTCTTTTGGCATTAGCAAAAGTGGTTTTTGTCATCTGTGTCTGGTACATCTATTGAGATAATTTTCTCAGATGTAGTTCTCGCTACAGTTCTCCTTAGCTTTGTGACCTCTGTTGCGTCAAGGTATAGAGCTTTTCTTGAACACTTTTAGGTTTATCAACTGCAGCTAAGTCAAGAGGTTCTTGAGCTGTTGCAGTGGTGGTGCTTAGTCTGCAGGACTACTTTTTCAGGGACACCTACTTCAATCCATCTTTCACCACCTTCAATCTAACGTCAGAAAACATTATTTTATCAGTGAAATTTTATATTTGAATCAATATAGGCCTATGTGTAGAACTCTCCTTCCGCCTGTTTTTAAATAATACATTGTTTATTAAATATGAAACATTTATTAATTAAAAATAATATTTAATCCATTTTATATTATTTTATTCTTTTAATTGAACTGTATGTTAAATTGTCTTTACAGTGTTGTAAGGTCCTGGCTGAGGCAATGGTGGTGGTAGGAAAAAAGGAGAGTGTTTTGTAAAATTTATACTGCACCGAATACCCAAGTAAGGACTTTGGGATTTTGCCACAAAGCAAAGTTAGAGGTTGAGTTGAAACTGCCTGAAAATATTATCTATATTATCTAACTCTGAAGGATATCAGGACATCTATATTTCTGGCTATTGCTGTAAAGATTAAACACCTCCCAAGACAGCTAAAGACTTTCTTCCCATAGGTCCTATTACCACCACATGCTCCAAAACTGTCTTTAGTCCAGTTCCTGAAATCCTTTCTCAATCTCGTAACACATATCAACAACTTTTCCCTTTGTCTTCCTAATAGTCAACAGTAGTAATTCCAACATGTCATAGGTGTGAACCAATTGAAAGGTCTAAAAAGAGTTTAATACAAATGAATTAAAACAGTTCAGCTCAGAGCAAATCTCAAGGGAACATAGGACATCTCACAACACATCAAAGGCAAAGTCACTCCAGGCATCATTTTCAGCTAATTCTTATGTCACTAGCTGTCTGATGTTTCGAATTCAATCAAGCATTCATTTGAGTTCAAGGTACTCATTTGAGGATGCAACGGTTGAAAAATTAATAAGAAAGAGAGAATCTTCATTCCATCCAAAAAACACAGCTTTTCACATTAAAAATCATCATTGTGTATGATTTTCCACACAGCTGTATATGGCAATCTCCTTCTGTGAGGGTGAAATTTGCCTGTAGCCTGAAGGCCAATGCAAGGCCCCTACATCACTGCAGTTCTACTTAAGACCTCAAAATCTGGTATAAATGGAAGTTAAGTGATGCATAGGCCTTGGCCTCTCTCTCCACACAAGGATGAATTTCACCCCAATGCACAGATACATTAGGATTTGCAATTTTAAAAGCAGCAATATCTACAGGCATTTTTAGGAGTGAATATAATGTCCATTAACTACAAACATTCCATCCATCACTACTGACAGTAAGAGGAGAATGTGCCACCTAGAAAACAGATTTTACTGAACCCATGACAGACCATATCTTTTAATTTCAGATGTGTCATCCTCCACCTCCGGTACAACTCTCATTTTTGTACTGTAGACAAATTTCTCTTAGTGCCAGTGTTCAATGCTAGTCATATTCAATCATGTTGGTTGTTTTCTTAACCTGTGATTGTGACACACTACCTGAAAGGGGTTTTTGAGGTGCTTTATGTGAGATACTGTACTGTGAATCACTGAATGATTATAATATCACATGCTATGGTCTGACAGATTTAGGGATCAATTGTTTGTCTTTTGTGTCACTTTAAAATTTACAGAAAGTTTCACATGTGAATTAAAAGTGGAAAGTTTTTCTTTTCTTTTTCTCAGTTGTACCAAAGCACAAAAGCCTTGGCTTTTCAGCTGGCAAAAAGTTCTTACAGTCTGGATTTCTGTACCCAATTGAACTGGATTTCAGCTGTATCATTCTTATAAAACTCAAAGGATAAAGTGCAGGATGAAATCCAATGAAACTCATACACATTTAAAAAATAATTGGCAGAGCTCTTGCTAACCACAACTCTATTTAAGGAGCTCAAAACATCAGTGTACTCCTAATGCACAGTGCTATGACATTTCTTTTGCTCTTCAACAAGTAATGGCAAGGATAAACCATAACTGAATAAGCAACATTTCATACGTGTTGCTGTTTCCTCACAACTTTTGCCACAGTCTTACAAATGAATTAAAGACTGATCTGAAGGAATGTGCTGCACAATTGCAAAAATTATGTATGCATCTGAGAAAGCAAAACTACACTAAATTCCACTGTTAGAGCTAAATGTGATAAAGCCTAGTCTTTAGAATGCTCTTTGGGTCAAAACTCTGTCTGTTTCTGAGTGTGCATAGAGCCTTCTATTCCTCATTTCCCCTGCATTAGAGCTGCCCACAACTGTAGTCCCTGTGTTCCCCTGAGTGCTGGGATTGTCCACATAACATGCATAGGGATATAAGCCATCCCAAAACAGTTGAGGAAGAATTAGATTTATGGTCAATCCACACCGGTACTGACATGTTGCTCCCTTTTAGTAGGTAGTTTTTCTATATTTGCATACTGCACCCTTTCACTGGAGAGCTCCAGGAGGTACTGCATTTCTCTCAGTCATAATGATTGCTGGCGCTCTCTTTAGGACACTGTAGCTCCAAACCACCCCTAAAGCAAAATGGTAATTTACTACCACATACTGGCAGTAGATAAACTCTGGTCATTTTCTGCTAATTAGAAATGGGAAGTTCAGACAGATCAGGATCTGGACCCTGGCTATGTGAATAGCCTTTATCTCAGTGGTGGGTTGAACCAAAACTCTAGATCTAAATAATCTAGTTTTGGAAAAGTTGAATCCAATCCCAAACCTTGCACCTCAGGCCCATCTCTAGTAACAATAAGTCTTGTTTGAGACTTATTCTGAACATATTTTCCTCAAACATGTTTAATTTTAAAAATTCAACTGTTTGCATACCCTTTTTACGACCTCTTGCTGATAACATTTTTTAAAGTTTTAAAATGATTTTTAAAAGACTATTGCAGATTATTCATGGAAACTTAATTTCAAATTTGTAATCATGACCACACAGACCAGAAACCTGATTCAAAAAGCTACTTTCATCCAATCAAGAAAGAGTAACACTACCATATGAGCTAAACAGCAACCAAAACCAGCCTACATTTCTAATGTCTAATGCTGAATACTTGCAATGAACTGTTCACAAATGAGCTATAGATATAACTAAAAAAATTATTCACTGAAATTAACTGGTAGGCAAAGTTTGAATAATGAACACATCTGAGAAAATTGAAAACTGTTTGCAGACTATTTGCAAACAAAGAGAATAAACAGAGTCTATATTTTTATATACATTTACTGGCACTAGAAAAGGTTCAGAAAAGGGCAACTAAAATGATTAGGGATTTGGAACGGGTCCCATATGAGGAGAGATTAAAGAGGCTAGGACTCTTCGGCTTGGAAAAGAGGACACTAAGGGGGGATATGATAGAGGTATATAAAATCATGAGTGATGTGGAGAAAGTGGATAAGGAAAAGTTATTTACTTACTCCCATAATACAAGAACTAGGGGTCACTAAATGAAATTAATAGGCAGCAAGTTTAAAACAAATAAAAGGAAGTTCTTCTTCATGCAGCGCACAGTCAACTTGTGGAACTCCTTACCTGAGGAGGTTGTGAAGGCTCGGACTATAACAGCGTTTAAAAGAGAACTGGATAAATTCATGGTGGTTAAGTCCATTAATGGCTATTAGCCAGGATGGGTAAGGAATGGTGTCCCTAGCCTCTGTTTGTCAGAGGGTGGAGATGGATGGCAGGAGAGAGATCATTTGATCATTGCCTGTTAGATTCACTCCCTCTGGGGCACCTGGCATTGGCCACTGTCGGTAGACAGGATACTGGGCTAAATGGACCTTTGGTCTGACCCGGTACGGCCGTTCTTATGTTCTTACATTATTAGCTCAGCTCTGTCAAAAACTCCATAGACATATTGGATAATGGCATAAAAGACTTTTCAATACAGAGGCTCTATGAGGACATTCTAGAATTCAAATCTCCTTTATGTGGTTACAATTCAAAGGACTGACGAAAAAGCTTCTCAGTTCTCTGGGGGACTGTGTAATAGTAATTCCTTTTACAAAAAGATGCCACCTGAATTCCTGCTCTGTTGTCTGTCTTCACCTATGTAATTAGCACAGTTTTCCAATAAAGCATCTGGTACTGTACTTCATTCTGCCTCCGGGTTAGATTGGCTTTTAATTTGCTATGGTCCTTGACCTAAAAAAAAAGAAAAAGAAATGTGTTAAGCAGTCTGAAGAAGTCAATTTAATTACTTTTCTATAAAAGTCAGAGACAGATCACAATGTTATGCCACATAAGTAGTATTGCCACTCGGAGCCTGCACCCTTTACCCCCTCCCATGTCCCAGCCCCCTGCCCCAGCCCTGATTCCCTTCCCACCCTCCAAACCCCTCTGTCCCAGCCCGGAGCAGCCTCCTGCATCCCAAACCCTTCATCCCCATCCCCATCCCCGAGCCCTCACCCCCAGTTGGAGCCCTTACCCTATCCCAAATCCCAACCCCCTGAGCCAGCCTGGTGAAAATGAGGGAGGGAGGGAGGGAGGGAGGGAGGATGGGGAGAGCGAGCAACAGAGGGAGGGGGGGTTGGAGTGAGCAGGGGCGGGCACTCAGAGAATGGGCAGGGCCTCAGAGGAAAGGTGGGGAAGGGGGCAGGGCAAGGGTGTTCAGTTTTGTGTGAGTAGAAAGTTGGCAACCCTACTAGCAAGTTAGTGCCAAGTGTGATGGTGGGTTTTGTGTTGCAGACATTTGGCTCCGGGGAGTGAAGTGAAAGCTTTCACACAGACCATCCAAGAGCTACCATATGATAGTATGTGATGATGATTGAAAAATATGTAAGTACAGTATATTTAATATTTTGAAAAACTAAAATATTTAGATTCCCTCTACATTTTTTCATAAAATATTTTTTCTAACAAAAATTTCAAAATATTTTTTTCATAATTTGTAATTTTGGGAGAAAACATAAAAAAAATGGATGTGAACACACACACACAACTGTCCCTTTTTAAAAATCCTTCCCGCTCCTCCTTTATCCAGTGGAAAAAAGGAGAGAGATAGGAAATAAAAAAGTAAGAAACTGTGGAATTTTTCACACCAAAATGTAACAAAACAAAAAATTGCAAAAACGTTCAGTTTGGTTGAAAAGCTGCTTTTCATTTAAAAAAAAATCAAATATGCTTTCAAACCCTGCTAGCCTTTTCTGGATTTGAATCTGTGATTTAGAGAATAAAGGCTTCTGGTCACATAGCCTCTTTCAGGATACTGGCAATCCCTTAAACTGCTTTTTCTTTTTTTAATCTCTCCAAAGTAGTGTCTGCCAGTTAGCCTAATGATACATATGGGAGATCTCAGTGATGCATTCAGCTCAAGGGCATAGTGAGGATTAGAGGAAAATATACTGTTTGACCACGTTAAATACATTCTTACAACAGTTTTGTTGAGAAGTTCTAGTGACTCCAGGATTTGGAGCAGGAACTTGAAATTTGGCCTTGGTGTCAGGGATGTGCTTTTTGCTGTTCTCAAGGAAAAAAGCACAAATTTGGGCAAGCTATAAGCTTTTAAAAATCTTAATGTGGACATGCTCGCTAGAGACTTGTTAACGTTTGACCAGTAAGTTCTCCAAAGATTCCATCTACACTGATCATGCTCCAATCCAGGGTTGCAGGGGCTGAGCAGGACTTTCACTCCAATTGTTGCTCCAAACATGGATTGCCTCTCCTGTGCTCTCAATTCCCCTCAACCTAGTATTGCCAATTTTGGTTGGATGTATTCCTGGAGGTTTTATCAAATGACATCATCTTTAGTTAAAGGTTAATCTTTAATTCCTGGGGATTCCAGGACAATCCTGGAGGGTTGGCAACCCTACCTGAACCTCACCCATTGATGTCTAGAAGGTGGAGGAGGAAGAAACCTGACTCAATTGCAGAGGGAAAGATCTGGACCAGGGCTGGTGGGGATGCAAAGGGAGTAGATTGGGACCAGGAGCCTGCAGCTGTCAGAGGGAGCGGGGGGATAAACTGGGACTGGAAGCTGTGGGCAGGACAGAGGGACACAACGGAACTGGCTGGGCAAGAAGACTTGGACTGAAAACCAGGGGAAAACAGGACCAGGGTGGTAGGGAGAGGGGTTAAGAACCAGTTGAGAGAAGGGAAAGACTGCATCCTGTGCACTGAATGAGGCAATGATTCTGTGATAAAAATATTATGGGGTCATGTGATTAAATACTGTATCATAATGCATATGCACAAGTGGGCCAATTTAAGGTTGCACAGGCAGCTCTAATTCTGGAATTCCCTAACTTCTGAGTGCTTGACTTTGCAGCCTTAACCTTTTTGTATGCAATCATTATTAATAAGTAATAATTTGTTGAGAGTTGTCAGCATTTTGCAAAACATAGCATAGGACGATCACTGCCCCAAAGAGACAGCGGACTTAAGCCGTAGTCTTACAAACACAGTGCCATTGACTGCAGTAAATTAACTTGTCTATTTATCTGAAGGTTTTATATTGCCATCCCACACTGTAGTGTCTGAACAGCTTTCACATAAAATCAGTAGCAATAGCAAAGACCCTAGTGGATTGAATAGAGTCTCTGGCCCTTCTCTCTTTTGGGAGTCAGAGAGCTCTGCTTAGGGTAGGTTTTGTTTGTTTATTTTTTAGTTTTGGTGGGTGAGGTAGGAGGAGTCTGGGAATAAAAGGGGTGTTCAGATAATGTCAGCTATGGTGGAAAGGCTTTCTCAAGGAAGAAAGTTTGCAACATTTCCTAAAGATGGTCAGACTCTGGATTCACCTGATCTCCTCTGGAAGATTGTCCCATGTGGCTCCCCTTGACATAGAATGCTTCGTCTCCAGCTCTCACTGGCTTCATCCTGGGCTTTGTGATCTCTACTCACATGCTGAAAGGTAACGACATAATCATAAATGTTCACAGGATCAGGGCTTAAGACGATCATACTGATAAGCCCTAATTAGACAGGATACAGGTACTTGATTGCACAAGTAGCTTGGGTAAATATTGCTTCTGTTTAAAGCAAGGTTATGGGCAAGCTAGTGGACTCCTTCCTAAATGGATTAGACTACTGTGTGCTCTTGACATATTCCTCACCTTACTGTTTAAAGCAGCATTTTATTTTTGTTTGTCCTCCAAAGCCAATACAGCTATGGGAGAAGGGAGCTGACTCATGTGCCATCGACAACACTGTCAGCTAAATTCTACTGATAGACTCTTTTCCCCTAGTGATGATGTAAAAAAGCCAGAAACCAGATCCTATCTTGAATTTGGGCTACTTCAACTCTCTCCAAATCCCAGGGGGCTGGCAGTTTGAGATCATTGTGAGACTTGCAAGCAGAGTGAATCTAACATTGATTCACTGAGAGCAGGAGTGTCATTTGCTATTGGGCAAGAGGACTATTGCCCCTCCACATGACTCTATGGCTGCTCCGGGGCTCTGGCACCCACGGAAAAAAATAGTGGGGGCTCAGCGCCCACCAGCCACAGCTGTTCCACGGTGCCGCCCATCAGCTGTTTGGCAGATGGGGAAGGCGGTTGGGGGAGGGCAGAGAGCAGTGAGTGGCAGGTAGGGACCTTGTGGGAGGGGGCAGAAAGAGGTGGAGCGAGGGCAGAGCCTCCGGGGAAGGGGTTGGGTAGGGCTGGGCCACAGGGCGGAGAGGGGATGGAACACCCCCAGAGAAATATAAAAGTTAGTGCCCACCCACCCCCCAATCTTGGTTTGCCCTCCCCCCATCGACTTTTCAAAGTTCCTTGCCAGCTGGTACTGCTGTGTCTCTTCCAGGCTTGTGGGGGCCACTATAGGGCAGGCCAGGTCAGAGCTCCTAATTACTGCATTGTCCGCACTATCCCTTCTCCCTGCTGTCTAGATAGGAAGCAGCAGCTGTGATCTAGGCCGGAACTGAGCATGGAGCAAACCAGGCCCCAATTCCTGCCCTGTGCCAGCCATCACTGAGATAGCTTGCTGCCCCCTCAACTCCTCAGGATAGGATGAGTATGCCATCTCCCCACCTCCTGCCAGGAAGGGACCAGCCCACTAACACCTTCCCCCCAGCAGCCACAACCTCATTGGGGAGGTGGAAGTTTGGCTGCTAACACAGCTTTGCCCCTCCCCCCCACATTTTTCTGAAATGATGAAGCAAGGTGGGATGCTGGGTCAACACTCAAAGGTCCCTTCCGATTCATCATACATTTCACAGAAGTGATATGTTCCAAGGTGTGTGAACAAAATGAAAAAATAGGATCATATTACTTTCATATGGATAGTGACTGGAATTTAATAAAATATATGATAGAGCAAAATATAATACTTTTAATATAGTGATGTCTGGGATCTTGAACTACTCCCTCAATTTTCTCTTTCAGTTGCTGACCTCCACTGTTTGCCACTGTTGGCAGACTATATACAAGTTGAGAGGATAACCACACAGGTAGCAAAGAAGTAATAGAAAGACTAAAGGGAGCTGGATCCAAGCTCTATTAGAAACTCAGTTGAAGTTTTGTCTTTGACTTTAGTGGGAGCTGAATTAGATCCTTAAGACACACAGGCATTATCAATAGTAGCTGAAATGATTGCCAACAAGGTCTCAAGAAAGCTCCAGGACTAGACCCAGGATGCAAAAAAACACTGTTAGGCAAACTAAAGCTAGATAAGATAGACTAGAGTAGCAGGAGTACTTGCAGGTTAGGCTGGAGCAATGTGGAAGAACATTCCAAAGCATCTAGCCATACTGTGCCAGGCAATTGCTTGTGGTGTGAGTTTCTCAGCTGTCTGAATGCTTGGAGTCACCCTGGCCTATTTTAAGAACAATAAGATAAAGTCAACACAAATGAATTGCTGACTGGTGTTCTGCTTGCCATGCTCATGGGACGTACTGTTCCCTCTTTCTCAAGTTGTTTTGACATTAGAGTAAAATCATCTCTTAAAATAAGGGAGATGATTGGTGCCAAGGAATGCTAAAGCAATTTGTGTGCTGCGGCGGGAACAGCGATAAATATTCATTAAAGAATTTTCATTTCAAATGATAGTTTTACCATCTTAGCCCCTAATTGAGCAAAGGATCTTGCCTTTTCCTGAATTTTCTACAATAAATATTTGTTAAAAGGCTCCAATAGGTTTGATTTACATATACATGTAATATAAAGTCCTGAATCCCCAAGTTTTTAAAATTCCATCTGGCATTCCTCCCATGCTTTGAGGCAAAGACTAGATTGCCAACAGTTAGCTGTGTGGCAGCTCTTGCTACCTTAGGCATTTACTTGGAAATCCAAGGGATATGTTTCTGCCAAAGAAGGATCTAATGCTATAATCACTGTTAATCATTAGGATATTTTTTTGCCACTGACTTTAGTATTTTCTTTTTAATTAATTTTTACAGTCCTGGTAGATAGGTTGAAGACATGATTTATTTTAAAACAGTGAATCACCACAAACAAAATAATATTCAGGTTCAAACTGGATAGAATGCTTGCAAATAAAGTAGATCAAAGGAATGAGTAATAAATGTACATGGATTATTATTAGAAAAGGGCCAAAGCCATAAAGTTTAAGGGACAAATTATTAGTGGGTATATAGCAGTGTAGCTCCAAATAGCACCATGTCACTTTATACCATTTGAGAATTGGACCATTAAATATGGACTTCCTTAAAGTCTGAGGTAGGTCTGTAAACTAGTTTGGATACAATAAGAACCAATCTGACTTCACTTTTCATTGAAACTTGAACAAAACTCAGTTATTTTTTAGTTTTAAAAAATGTTCGCTTAACTTGAAAAAAAAATCTTTGAATGTCTTAATCACCTCTGACTTCCACCAGGATTAAAATACAGAAATACCAGGAGGAAAACATCTATCATGATATTTTCTACCTGGCTGAAGCCAGAAAGTACTTGGGATCTCTTGAGAAATTATGAGATGCTCAACTATTTTTTTCTGAAGTTTAAGAGGTTCAGATTTTTGGATACTTACCTGAACTGTACCTTCAAAAATTGTGCTTAATGTCTTTAAACTACAGATATGTGAACAGCCAACAATGTAATGTTTATGTTAACTGTGGGCAATAGTGTTCTCATTTCCATTCTTGTTTCACTAACGATCCTCATTAAATATGGACGTTAGGGTTTGTATATTACTCTTACTTGTGTCCCATTCCTCTGGCTTTTGAATAAGCAGTGTGTTATTCCAGTAGTTTTCAACAGAATGCTGATCCATTTTAATAGAAATGTCAAGACATACCAGCTACATCCATCTGTACTGGAGGAACATGCATTGCAAGTCAACTTAATAGGATATCTGCTTTCATGCTGCCCATTCAATTAATCTCTCTCTCTCTCTCTCTCACACACACACACACACACACACACACACACACACACACACACAATGAATGCAATAATTTTAGCCAATGTATTCTCTAAAGTAAGACTCTAGAGGCCTAGCTGTCATTGTGTCAGCAAACTCATCTCTCCAGTCTTGCTGTTCTCCAACTAAGACAGTATAGACTATTCATACTTGGGCAAGTATCAGAGGGGTAGCCGTGTTAGTCTGAATCTGTAAAAAGCAACAGAGGGTCCTGTGGCACCTTTGAGACGAACAGAAGTATTGGGAGCATAAGCTTTCGTGGGTAAGAACCTCACTTCTTCAGATGCAAGTAATGGAAATCTCCAGAGGCAGGTATAAATCAGTGTGGAGATAACGAGGTTAATTCAATCAGGGAGGGTGAGGTGCTCTGCTAGCAGTTGAGGTGTGAACACCAAGTGAGGAGAAACTGCTTCTGTAGTTGGATAGCCATTCACAGTCTTTGTTTAATCCTGATCTGATGGTGTCAAATTTGCAAATGAACTGGAGCTCAGCAGTTTCTCTTTGGAGTCTGGTCCTGAAGTTTTTTTTGCTGTAAGATGGCTACCTTTACATCTGCTATTGTGTGGCCAGGGAGGTTGAAGTGTTCTCCTACAGGTTTTTGTATATTGCCATTCCTGATATCTGACTTGTGTCCATTTATCCTCTTGCGTAGTGACTGCCACACAATAGTGACCCTTCCCATGTCAACCCTGTACACTTTCTGGAGTATGCAGGCTAACTTCACTAGTGGTCTTTCCACAGGTAGAAACCTATGCCTCATTAACACAACCTGGCAAATCCCATATCTGCGCCTAGCCATAGGACTTTAGTGAGATGGCAAGGGGGTATTTGAGGGCAGAATCTTGACATAGAATGTCCATCACGACAAATTCAACATTTGCTGACTCTCACCACACTCCTGTCTAAAGTACTGCAGCTTTCTCAGATTGTAAGCACAGGAATATACTATGGTATATCAGGCACCATGCTGTGGTAATTTTTGGGCATTAAATGGGGATCATTGTAAATGTTTGATTCATAAAGCTAGAATGATCTATACCAATTAACAATTAAGGTAGGGAAACAGTATAAATATTTTTAGCTAGTACACATTATAGGATACACAGTTTTGTCTTTATAGTTAGTATATCTAACCGTTAGACTCATCCATATAAAATAGTGTGGGCTTTTGTTAGTTGAAAAACAGCAAAGAATTGATATATAAATAAAATTTACTAAACCTGTATCAAGCTACAGTGGTATGATTTGGGGAATTACAGTATGTGTTTTGTATAAATTATGGTCACCGGGACTTGCTAACGATTATAAACTGGTCAGGAGCGTAGGGCTCAATGCTGTCCCTTGGTAACAGCTCTCGGGTTGGGACATTGCAGTGACACTTCCAAGGGTGGGAGAAGAGTGAGCATGGTGGTGTGCTCACAAAATCTCAATCTGGTGGATACTTTAGAGAAGTGTTGAAGACACTCAAAGCATTTGTCATCCCCTGTGGCTGTGAGGCTAGATATCACAGTGGTACATGGGCAGGAAAAAGGAGGTTCTAGGTCTGTCAGGCTAGAATGAGGTCATATAACCTGTAGTTTAGGCCACCCATGATTTGAAGCCCCTATGTTAGGGACACAGCGACACTATTGAAAAACATATCTGACTGTGGAGGTTGTGTGTATGAGGGAAAACCTGTGCTTTGATATTTGCACACCACAGGGGGAAAGAGCAAGCGAACATAAGGCAGAATTATTTAAGTTAATAAGATTTTAACTCTCTCTGATCTTCCTGAAATATATAGAAGAGACTTAGCTGCCTCAGACATTTGAAGGATGAGTTATGTGCTAATGCATTCTGGAGAAGAGTTATAATTAAGGCTACAATTTAGTCATGGATATTTTTAGTAAAAGTCACAACAGGTCATGGGCAATAAGCAAAAATTCACAGCCTGTGACCTATCCATGACTTATAGTATAAGTACCCCTGACTAAATCTTGCTGGGGGGGGGGCGCTACTTGGGGGGGGGTATGCCATGGTGGGGTCGCTGCTGGGGGTGGGAGACAGGGCCGGCCAGCCAGCACCAGCAGCTCCGACTGCCCCGAGACCGCTGCTGGGGGGCCCTGGGCTGCCCCAGCGGCTGGCTGCAGTGCCACTCCAGCAGTGGCCAGTGTGGCTGTCCCCTGGGGTCAGCCACTCTGGCCACTGCAGAAGTCATGGAGGTCATAGATTATAGGACTGGAAGGGACCTCGAGAGGTCATCGAGTCCAGTCCCCTGCCCGCATGGCAGGACCAAATACTGCCTAGACCATCCCTGATAGACATTTATCTAACCTACTCTTAAATATCTCCAGAGACGGAGATTCCACAACCTCCCTAGGCAATTTGTTCCAGTGTTTAACCACCCTGACAGTTAGGAACTTTTTCCTAATGTCCAACCTAGACCTCCCTTGCTGCAGTTTAAACCCATTGTTTCTGGTTCTATCCTTAGAGGCTAAGGTGAACAAGTTCTCTCCCTCCACCTTATGACACCCTTTTAGATACCTGAAAACTGCTATCATGTCCCCTCTCAGTCTTCTCTTTTCCAAACTAAACAAACCCAATTCTTTCAGCCTTCCTTCATAGGTCATGTTCTCAAGACCTTTAATCATTCTTGTTGCTCTTCTTTGGACCCTTTCCAATTTCTCCACATCTTTTTTAAAATGCGGCACCCAGAACTGGACACAATACTCCAGCTGAGGCCTAACCAGAGCAGAGTAGAGCGGAAGAATGACTTCTTGTGTCTTGCTCACAACACACCTGTTAATACATCCCAGAATCATGTTTGCTTTTTTTGCAACAGCATCACACTGTTGACTCATATTTAGCCTGTGGTCCACTATAACCCCCAGATCCCTTTCTGCCGTAAAGGTCGCGGAAAGTCACTGAATCTGTGACTTCCGCACTCTCCATGACCGACAAAGATCGCTAGTTATAATCAGTTATAATACAGTAGGCCCATAACAGTCTATCAGTCATATAGTAGAACAACATTTATGAGCTATTGACATGTAGAGGTTCAGTGCAAAAGTGTAACCCCCCTCTCCTTGGATGTGTTTTCATTGATCAGTATAATCAATGTCTAACTCAAGGCTGAATTTGGCAACACATAGATCTGTGTGGAAAGTCTGTGAGATATTCACAGGGTGGGGCTGCTCAATATCAGCCTCTTGTCTCAACAAGATTTTGCCACACTAGTCCCAGTCTAATAACCCAGTCACTACTGGAGATATAGAGAAGCCCTATGACTCCATGGGAGTTTCAAAAGGCAAGCTTCTGAGTACATTGAAGCAAAACTGGGGTCAGCCACACATGTGCTTCCCAGGCTTGGTAGGCCAACTTTATGTATGAATCAAGCATTTGAAACAAGTATTGAGTATATTTTATTTGGATAAAAGTTATGTCAAAGCTGACTTGAGGAGACAAATTCTTACCCTTCTTATGAGTGGCCAGTTCCCTTCATTGACTCAGAGCTCTAAAGTGGCAGTTTGCTCATCATGATGGAACATGTCACCAATCCTGCCTTATAAGGCCAAGCAGAACACAGTGTCAAGTACCAGATGTTTGTATAGTGTGACAAAGTTCCTCCTCTATCTTGGTGGGTCCTGCACTTATTGGCGAATTTTCTTGCCTCAGAGATTCACCATGTGGGTTGGGGAACAGCCCAGAGACCTTCCCCTCTGGAAGAACCCACAGTCCAGGTCAATTGGGAGGTTTGGGGAGAACCCAGGCCTGCCCTCTACTCCAGGTTCCAGCCCAGGCCCTGTGGACTGCAGCTGTCTATAGTGCCTCCTGTAACAGCTGCATGACAGCTACAACTCCCTGGGCTACATCCCAATGGCCTCCTCCAAACACCTTCCTTATTCTCACCACAGGACCTTCCTCCTGGTGTCTGATAATGCTTGTACTCCTCAGACCTCCAGCAGCACACCCTCACCTTGTGCCTCTTGTTCCCAGCTCCTCACACTCACACCACAAACTGAAGTGAGCTCCTTTTTAAAACCCAGGTGCCCTGATTAGCCTGCCTTAATTGATTCTAGCAGCTTCTTCTTAATTGGCTCCAGGTGTCCTAATTAGCCTGTCTGCCTTAACTGGTTCTAGCAGGTTCCTGATTACTCTAGTGCAGCCCCTGCTCTGGTCACTCAGGGAGCAGAAAACTACTCATCCAGTGACCAGTATATTTGCCCTCTACCAGACTCCTGTACCCCACTGGTCTGGGTCTGTCACAATAGATAAGGATAGCACTGCATTACATTAGCTAGGATAAAATTGCAAGAACCATCAAACTTTGTGATCCAGGGCATGCTTTAACCTTTAGTGGTAAGGAGAAAGTGTGATTTCCTGCATTTTAAAAACTTAGCAAAAGTAATATCAGACCTGAAGAAGAGCTCCTGTGTAGCTCTTCACCAACAGAAATTGATCCAATAAAAGATATGACCTCACCCACCTCATCTCTCTAATATGCTGGGACCAACACGACTACAACAACAGTACAAACAAAAAAATATATGCCAGTTCTCTTTACCCTAGTCTCTTCCCCCAGCTTGTTTCTAACCCCTAGCTACAAGATGGAGGCAGCATTTCAGCTCTCTCCTATGGCATGGAGGTGGTGAACGGCTCTCTCTCTCTCTTCCTTACCACCTGCTCCAGAGTACCCAAATGCTCACACACTGCTGGATCTCTTTGTTCAGTATTGCCAGCTTACTGGGCTATTAGCCAGGATACCGGGATTAACAACGCTACTGTTCTCTTGCAAACACTGCCATGGGATAGTTGATGGCCACAAGCTGTCAGGAGGGATCTTTGTTCTCCATCTCCTGACTGCCTGACCCTAACAACTAAAAAATGTCTCAGAAGTGAATAAAATCATAGTAATCACCATTAGTACATTTCTATCATCTATACAGATGAACATTTATCTGTTCAATACCCCATGGTGTACACTGCAGGATTCTGTTTCTGGATTGGTTTTGTATGTCTGGATGCCTTGCTGACTTAGAGACAATCATAATAATGTTGCTGTCAAGCCCTAAAGCAAGTTTCAAGCAACCCCAGTATTTTTCTGATGCAGTTGACACCATTAAAAAAAAAAAAGCATCGCCACAACCCTCTACAATACTGGGAAATCTTGTTTAAATTCCATTAAAATAGATTAGATCTTGCCAATGCAAGTGTTTGATTAATTCTATTAGTATAAGAAGAAGAGAGACATTACATTCGACTTGGGAATAACATGGGATAAGTTTTATCCTGCATTGCTTTTGTTAAACATCCAATAAAAATGGGGGGAAGGGATGGAGTAGATTAGTGGCAAAGGTTGATAGGCAGGGAAGCATTATGTAAGGCTGCCTATGTTCTGTAATGCTGCTAAGTACTAAACAAAAGAAGAAAACAAGTGATCTTCTGTACAGTGCCTAGCATAGTGGGGGGCTGGCCCATGACTGAGGCTCCTAGACTACAGTAATACAAATAATAATAAAATATATGGCTATAGCAAACACATATGGCCCAGCTATGAAAATAACCTCTTCAGGGCAAAGACCATGCCATATTTTGTGTTTATAGTGCTCCTAGCACAAACTTGGACAGTAGTGAAAGGCAGTAAGTTTAAAAAATAAATAGCCACACCAGCATGGATATATTGTCTCACTGTTTTTGATAAGATTCCTATAAATTATGTGTGCTGCTAAAATATAGAACAGGATAACTAATGTGATGAGGGTTACAGTAGCTGTCTACAAATAATTGAGGAGAGAATATCAAGAAGAGTGACATAACTGCTTAGAGTAGGAATAACAGGCTAAAAGGAACGGTTAGGCTGAATGTCAGGAAAACCTAATGGACACAGTTAAATGCCCCAGGATCTGAGTTAGTTAAAATTAGATTGCTGGTGAACCCAACACTCTACAATAGGGAACAATCCCTCTTTAGTAGCAGGGTGGTGAGTTTGTGAGTGTAACCCCCTTGGGGTTTAAAGAGGGCAGCCCCTTTAAAACCTCTTCCTGAGGCAGAGGACTCTGATCGTGAATGAGCTACTGTAACATGACCATTCCATTAATATTATAGGAGTTTTTAAACATCTTCTGCAGTTCTGAGGCAGACGACAGGCTGGTGGTTCCAGGGGAGGGGGAGCAGAGAGAGAGAGGGAGAGCGACAGGTGGGGTGTGTCTGGAGCTCCCAACAAGAGGGCCTACAGCAAGCAGGCCCTCATATTAGGAAGCAGCAGAGAACCAACCTGAAGCCCGGGAGGGAGATCAGCCAAATGGGAACAGTCACCCAGAAACACAGATTAGCTACTGGGCTTACAGGACCCATGCCTAGGGGCCCCAGCCAACTAGGGGGCCCTGGAGCCCCAGGCATGCAGGGAAAGCAGAAGCCAGGGGGTTGCAGGGGAAGCCCCCAGCACCCCCCAACCCTATCCCTGGCAGAAGCTGGAGAGGGGGAGGGGTAGCAAGGGAAGCCCCAGCACTGCGACCCCCGCTGTGGCCCCGGACTGGAGGAGCTCTCAATATCTGCCACAGCCTCAGGGCTGGGAGAGCTCTCACCCTGCAGTAGGGGTAGAGAGCTTCTCGGGTCTTGGGGCTGCAATAGGGGAGAAAAATGGGGGAGACCCTGGGTGCAACAGGGGCAGGGCCCCAGAGAAGGAGCAGAAAGGGGTGGGGCCATGGGCGGGCTCACATGTGGAGGGGGCGGGACCACAGGTGGAAGGGGTGGGGAGGACTTGCTCTGTCCCAGGGCCCTAGGAAACCTTAATCAGCTTCTGCAGAAACGCATGGGGCTGTGAATATTGGGGCTTGTGACCTTGCATTGGGAGTAAGGAGGGAGGTTGTAGCTAGTTAAGTGGGGTAGTTGTCTCTTGGGTGGGTTTACAGAGAGCAGCAGCAGAGGGCACCAGAGGGGTTTCTTGGGGAAAGTTTTCCTGGGGCTGAAGATGACCAGGAGCACCCAGGACTCACTGGTGGACTGGAACTTGGCCCAGGATTCCTGAACTCTGAATCTAAACACATTGCTAAGTGTTTACCCTTTCATACTGTGGTATCAATGGGTCTGTGGGTCCCTGTATTGGATATAACCCTGTTTTACTGCTCCCCCTATCTTCTCCCCCTGTTGTTTTTCTCCATTCATCCCTCTGTAAATACATTTTCCCCTGTCCTATATTCATTCTATTATTCTCTAGTGTTTGAGTGTGTTTTTACTCCAGGGGGTTTGGAACAGGTGCCCCCAGGGTGGAAAGGCATTTCCCTGCTGTGTTCCTGGGCACGGTTTTTCATGGCTGGACTCACCCTGCACAGTGAACTCCATCTTGGCCATGAGGGCACTATAGTTACATGACATTAGGGGGCGGAGTTAGCAGGTGGCACTATTCCAGATGTCTTTGATACAGGAATCCAGTTTAGTTCAAAAAAGAGATAGTACGGATTGGGATTGAGAGGGGCATATTGTTCTCTTGAGTCTGAAAATTAACACAAAGGGCATCCTTGTGGAGTTTTATCTCACTCCTCCATGTTATTTCCAGGGGAAGGGGTGATCTAGGCTGAAGTTTGTAACATATTTTAGATTATAAGGGTTTAAAACAGCCACTGCAAATACGCTCAGCAAGGCTGAGGTGGGATCAGATTTAAATATCTAATCCCGAACTGTCCTTTTTGACCTGATTTGACCTTGTACTTTACTTGAAAAGCTTTTAGTAAACTCCAAACTATTTTGTGGGTTTTAAATGCCTTCTAAAAAATCCTTAGAGATTTACTTTTCCAAACCTCAGTGTTATTTTCATCAGCTTTCTTCATATTATGTTGGATTACACGTTCTGTCTTGGGCCACATTTACTCTTTTCCATTATTCAACATGTAGAAATAAGAGAGTAAGCTAAGGTCCCAGCAAGCACTGCTCAACTAGGCAAAACTCCAAGTGAAGCCAAATTTTGCCCTGACTTAAAATCCTGGTAGCCCCGCTGGCTTCTGGGGATTGCACAGGTTACTTGTCATTGAAGAATTTGTCGCAATATGTTTGGCTTCAGTGCTGTTTATCTCACTTTCATGAGCATCAAATTCATACAACAGGGAGACAGAAAAATGTTTACAAATCCCCCATCCCTGAGACAGAGAGAAGGAAAACCAATGTAGAAAGCCAGCCAGAATTACTAGGTAAAAAGAAGTATTTTTAAGTATTTCAGTGCAGTGACTGGATTTGTGATGACATAACTGATGTGTTATGGGACTCTGATCATAAATGAGCGACTACAACATGACCATTCTATTAATATGATAAGAGTTTTTAAAACATCTTCTGCAGGCAGTTCATTAGCAAAAGTGATTAATAACATGGCAAGACTACTATGACATGATGGAAACTTAGTAATTCTTTATAAAGGAAATGTATTATTACTATGATTCACTTAACTCCCTGAGCAATAGTCATTCTTAATTTCCATTATCCATCTGCCCAGTCCCCAATTAAATATCAGATATTTACACAAAAACTTTACATTCCTAATACACTACTGCCCGTAATGGCTTACAATAGGACACTAATGTACTCTGTGGGATGGAAGGTGCCATATATGCAAAAAACACAAAATATGCAGCCTGCATTTTTCAAGTCATTTTTTGCATGACTTTGTAGCATGCACAGTCGTTTAAGCACTAAAACAGGCAAAATGAAAGATAAAACAAAAGTAAACGAGAGAGACAGTAATGTTACTGTATGTCACACCTTATATAGTGACTTAAAAAATAGTAATCTGAAACAAAAAATCAATGCAGAGGAAAGTGGGAGTGAGCCATGCTCCCTCCTGCACCCAACTACTTAGCCTGAATGCTTCTTTTCCAGCCTTGCACAGGACTGTATTCTTGAGGGCCATTTTAGCTGGCTTTGTAACCAACTGCTGTAATAGGACCACAGGAAAGCCCAGATTTAGGCCCAAAGAATTTCTAATTTTCTTAAATGCTGGCTCATCACTTTCTCTCACTAGTGAAAAAAAGTTGTCAAAAATTCCTGGGATTTTAAGATAGGAACATTCATCATCATCATCATCATCAGTGCCACTTTTCATTCCTATTAGTATTTCTATCATCATCTGTCTTCTTTTGTCACAGACCACCAATAAGTGTATAGTGTCAATGCATTTCCTCAGCATAGTCACGGCTGTGTCTGGTTTTACACTTTTTTTTTTTTTTTTTTGGTCAAGTTTGTGACTCCGGCCTTTAGCTGACTTCAGGGGAATATTAAGATCCATCACATTGTTGCTACTAGGGAGGCACTCTGAGGGGTTGCAGGGAAATGTGAACATATTTGCAACACATGGTGGTTCTGTCCAAGTATTAGATGGTTTGGGAGGAAATTAGTGAAGAGATTCATCTTATGACATAATGTCAGCTTTCTAGTGATCTCCTGACCTGTTTACTTAATGATCCAGTAAAGGATCTACATTTTAAACAGAATGACAAATCAATCTCATTTTTAGTGTTAGCAGCAAGACTCTGTATTGCGCATTACTGGAAAATGTGACACCCCCCCCCCTCCTCTTGTGGATTGTGGTATAGTAAAATATGGACTGTTCTTGTAATGGAAAAGCTTTCATACCAAGTATTACACAAGAGAAGTGCCAAAAGAGGATAGATATTTAGAAATGTGGTCACCCTTTTTACTGAACTCAGAGGATAGAATCCTTAGCCATGTTAAATTTAAATTTTTAAATTAATGGAGATATCCCATCTCCTAGAACTGGAAGGGACCTTGAAAGGTCATCGAGTCCAGCCCCCTGCCTTCACTAGCAGGACCAAGTACTGATTTTGCCCCAGATCCCCAAGTGGCCCCCTCAAGGATTGAACTCACAACCCTGGGTTTAGCAGGCCAATGCTCAAACCACTGAGCTATCCCTCCCCCCTTTGAACAAATATTCAAATGTTCTTTGAATATTTACGTCATCCCGAATAAGTAATGTATGATATAGTATGTTTAATAATAAAAAAATATGGAAACTGAACTCCCTGAAGATGAAATCATGGCTTTTGGAGGTGTATACATCACAAGTATATAATGGGTGCATTCAAGAGAAGCCTCTCTTACTATGCTATTCTTTGGTGATGGATCAAGTAGGTGACTGGGCTAATAGATGGTAAAAACAGTTCAGTGTAAAAACAAATAAAAAATAATTAGTCTTAGAGCAACAAGCAATGCACCCAATTCTAATCCAGCTGACAATTAACATACTAAAGCATTTACAAAAGGTTTATCCAAATCAGCCTGGTAAATGGTTTAGGAGATCTTCAGATTTTCCCATGCACATTTTCTAGTGCACACTCTAGAGAATTTTAATTGATATGATGTTATCTGTAAACATACTTACTGCTACTCAGATTACTCATTTCTGGATAGAGAGGCCAAGTCTGTAAATTTAGAAACCATGATTAATTCCAAAACCCCAGTTTCCCTTTAGGCAATATACAGTTTCCTTTCTCATAAATGAAAACTTTTTTTGTCACCTGATAAACGTGTAATAGGTTTAAGTAGTTATATTTTACTTTGATTCTGCTAAATGCAGAATGACCAAATTGCTGGCTGACATACTCCAGTTCTGTGGAGAGGAGCTATTCTGCTCTTGTATACATGGTGTCATTTACTTATAATAAGTTAGTAAAACAAATGCTCTTGAGGTAACACTGGTGTTGAAACTTTTTCTATTTTGTATTGATAGCATTTTCCAAAGGGTGAGATCGAGTTCATTTACCTTGAAAAACCACACAACTGATATGTGCCACAGCTGCTGACCGCATTCTAATGAGGCATGATTTTATTTTAACTTGGCTGTAGCATTTGCTTCTGAAAAGAGTTGGAATCGCTGTTGGTTCGATTCTGTGCACTGTGGTCCAGTGCTTAGCACAGGGGACTGAGAATTAGCACTCCTAGGTTCTCT
Source organism: Malaclemys terrapin pileata (assembly GCF_027887155.1). Taxonomy (NCBI): domain Eukaryota; kingdom Metazoa; phylum Chordata; order Testudines; family Emydidae; genus Malaclemys; species Malaclemys terrapin. Next base: position 95,295,805 of record NC_071508.1, on the reverse strand, counting down.
TCTCCCAAGTATCAGTGTGAACTTACATGAGTCACTTATGGCCTGTCTTTAAGATGTGCTGAGCACCTGCAGCTCCCATTGACTTCATTGTAACTATGGAAACTTCGGACTCCTGTAAACTCAGGCTATTGACCTCTCTGTTCTTCAGTATCTGCATCTGGAAAATGGGAATACCAATATGTACCTATCATAATGTGCACAAATTATAAGAGATTTTGCTTGACAAATATGCTAAATTATTTTTAAATAAGGCTGAAAATGAGGGAAATAGGAAGTGTTCTGCAATAAGGGTGGCTTGTGCTAAGTGTGTACCTGTTAGTACCTATTGTGGGCCTCGGTGTTAATGTGAAATGCAATAAGCTAACTAGTACCTAGGTGGTTTCTATTGACACACAGCTGTAACAAATAAATGGATGTAATCTAAACACTCGGTTTTTAGAATCAGTTTCTTTTAAAATTTGATTCTTACATACCAAATGATTGTACTTAAAAAAGCAATTTATTGTGGGAAGAAAAATAAAATCCTGCTTTAATCTGTCATATTGTATGAACAGTAAATACCATTTCCAGTAAAAACCCAGAGTGCCAGAGGTGGGAGGGGAGGATATTAATTCAAATTGTCATATTCCTTTCCTTTCTCATATTCCTTGAGTTAAGTTTAACTTGTCCATGGAAGGATTAGGGTGACCAGACAGCAAATGTGAAAAATCAGGACAGGTGGTGGTGGTGGTGGTGGGGTAATAGAAGCCTATATAAGAAAAGGACCCAAAAATTGGGACTGTCCCTATAAAATCAGGACATCTGGTCACCCTAGGAAGGATTCTGGAATGATTAGGTAGCTGTAGAGCTAATAAAACCATAAAAGCTCTCTGATGATACACAGAAAACTTCACAAGTCATATGTTTGCTTGATCTGAATCCAGTAAATTACTTTTTTTAATCTAACACATTGTTTTCCTTTCCTAGTGGCTATACTGCACTGCAATACACACTCCTGCAAATCACACGGATATGGCACTTTGAATCAGATAAGATCCTTTTAATCTGCCTCTCTGTAATAGTCAACAACTTGTTTTTTCAGGTTTTTTTCTTTCTTGAGAAATGTTTTTTTGGCTTGAATCTTGCATCAAGGCTCTGCTGACCTATTATTTTTTAAGCCTAATGGTTACCAAGAAATGTAGTGTAGAAGATAAACCCGGATCCTGCAATCGAAATCAACAAAGCTCTGTGCAAATATAGCAGTCTACCCATATTTTTTTCAGCTGTAAGACCAGAGTCATAGATTTTATATTCTTTTCTTCCTTATTTTTAACACTATGCCATTTGCTTCCTGATCCTAACAGTAGATTGATTAAGATTCTAAAGCTTACACAAAGAAAACTGATGAGTGGTTTACAACAGGAAATTTTCAGAATTTCTCATACAGTTTTCTAGTAAAGGCTCTAGAGAATTTTGATTGATTTGATGTTATCTGTAAACATACTTACCACAAATTGGATTACTCATTTGTGGAGAGACAGGCCAGATCTGCAAATCTAAAAAAAAATGCATGAATAATTCAAAAACTTTTCATTTTAGCTTTTGAACTGTTTTATATCTTTAAAACAAACATTTTTATAAAGACTATTAAAACTGTGTGCCTTAAATTTTCTCTTAACACACTAAGTATCTCTGTATAAGCACATTGATTGCCTCTTCATTAATATACTCCATTCATTATACAGTGTATAAAAGTTTAAATGTCATAAATTTTACACTAGTTTAAATGCTCTACTGTCCAATCTGGAAGTTACATCTTTGATGAACTCCTGGGGACCTAATTTAACTCCTTTTCATTCAGAAACATATATATCACATAGGACAAGTACATAAGACTTTTGAATAGTGTCATTTTAATTGGGTCCACAATGACTTTTCGTATACTTCCAAATAGTGCTAGAAGAGAATCTGCATGAAACAAGGAACAATGGCCTATTTTCATCAACAAGTCTAACTGTTATGGTCAATCCAAACTCAGGCCTTAGCTATAGATATAACTGTGGTTGTGAACCAAAACCAAGAAAAACAGGCAGACCTGGTCTGTTTTTTCAAGTGAATTATCTCAGAGGTATTTCAGGTTTAGTTTGTTAATTTAAAACAACCCTTTCCAAGTGTTTTTAGGTTTCTCTGATTAAATAGCAACAGAGAGTCCTGTGGCACCTTTAAGACTAACAAGATGTATTGGAGCATAAGCTTTCGTGGGTGAATGCCCACTTCATTGGATGCATAATTAAATAGAGTCTGATATAGGTTAATACTTTTTCATGTACAAAACAAGGAAACACATTAGCTCCCTTAATCTCTTCTCTTTGTGGGCCTGAACTTGCTCACTCAGATGTCAGGGAGAGTGGCCCATTATAAATCTAACACCTATTATTCTTGCTATTCTCTGTGCTTGCTCAAATGTCTTCTTGTTGTTGATTGCAGTTATGATGGTGCTGCCCGTGGGAGCCAGCTGAGGTCACTCAATTAGGGTGAACTGCAAACAAAACGGGGCAGACAAACCCCAAAAGCTGGTGGTTATTCCAATACTTAGATTTACCAAGCCAGCACAGAACAGCTTCTATATTACCATACAGGTTACTCAGAAGTCCAAACAATGCAGTTCCCTTAAAATACCCAGCCTCATGCCTCCATCCAGACACAGGTCAGATATGATGATGATTATTGAAAATCTTATCTCATCATATAAAAGAAAATGTTCTTCAAATCCCAAAGGACCAGCCACATATCCAGGTCCAATTATAACTTAGATCTTACCCAAAATACACGCTATAGTCAATTCTTATTAACTAAACTAAAATTTATTTAAAAAGAAAAGAGAGAGTGTATTGATTAAAAAGATCAATATACATACAGACTTGAATTCAATTCTTGAGGTTCAGATGCATAGCAGAGGTGAGCTTGTAGTTGCCAAAAGTCCTTTTAGAAATAGTCCATAGGTTATAGTCCAATGTCCATATTCAGGGTGTCTCCAGTCAATGACTGGGGATCTCAATCCTTGTGGCTTAAGGTTTCCCCCTCTTGAAACCCAAAGCAGATCTGAGATGAAGTAGGATCATGTCCCAGGGTTCTTATACATTTCCAGCAGCCTTTCTGCCTGAGAAAACAATAGGCTTAACTCTCCTTCTTCCAAACATTCTGGCAATTAGCACAGGGTAATTTATCCATTAAACAGTTCAGATACAGGTTACCACAACCTTCAAAGAGATGTATAGACAATAATACTATTTCACTTAAGTATCATTACAAATGTTAATATTCCTTTTTTGATCTTTGAATTAAAACTATAGCAATAGACAAGACTTGTTTGCTTATATTACAAGACCTGAGCAAACATCTACCCTTCTATCTCTAACAATGCAGACTTACATTTCAAAGCTCTATTAATTTACCTATCTTCCTAACCAGTCGCTACAGGTCAGCCATGGGTTAGGTCAGTCTGTGAGTTAATTAACTCTTTCTGGCCCTGTCACCTTTCAATGAAATATTATATTACACTCATAACGTCACAGCAGTATTTCAGGTGCAGTCTCAAAAAAGACATAATGCCTCTCTATGTACTTTGGGCAGGCGGAGACTTGGTTACTCTGTCAAATTGCAAACTCATACTTAATGTGTTGTCCATAATCACATCTGTGTTAAAGTACTCCTGCTTTCTAGGTTTCTCCATTCCATTGACTATCTTGGTTTTAGATTATTTCTCCCATGTGCTAACTTGTACTTTGTCAAATATTACTCTTATTTCTCTCCCCTTCCTATATTTCTTTGTATTTAAGTATTTTTATTTTACTTAAGTTTTTCAAAACTGGTAAAAATATTATGGCAACCATTACTTAAAAAATGGAATAATTACAGTACAAAATAACAGTCAATGCACAAAGCAGCAAACAAAGCAAGGAAATGCAGATACATCTGGACTATTCTCCTCCCCACACTACCATAAAGACTTTTCTCAATATTCTTTTCTTAGCTTATGCTGTAGCAATTGCCATGTCTTTTGAAGTTTTAATTGGCATCTTAATTCTTACAAACTGTGGAGTAAGAATGGTTCTGAAGATAGTACTGTTATCCCAAATGTTATCTATACTGATATATGTTTCTCCATGCCTGTCACAACTCCAGCAAATATCATCAACACTTTGTCCACATTTTAATAACAAACAAACAACATTAACATGTAGCATTTATATAGCCCTTTAATCCTGCAAATGCTTAAACATGTGTGACTTTACTCAGGCAAGTTGTTCTATTGATCTAAGTGTCTACACATGGATAAAAAACCTGAGGTTGGCCTGGCTCAGCTGACTTGGGCTCCCAGGGGTCAGGCTCCAGGGTTGAAAACCTTGCTGTGTAGATGTTTGGGCTTCGGCTTGGGCTGGAGCCTGAGGCCTGGGACCCTGTGAGGGTGGACAGCCCAAGCCCAAATGTTTACATGCAGGGCCGGCTCCAGCTTTTTTGCCGCCCCAAGCGGCGGGGGGAAAAAACAAAGATAAAGCCCCGATCAGCGGCACTTCGGTGGCAGCTCAGCCGCACTGCTTAATTCTTCGGTGGCAATTCGGTGACGGGTCCTTCGCTCCAAGAGGGACTGAGGGACCCGCCCCAAGCACCTGCTTCCTTCGCTGGTGCCTGGAGCAGGCCCTGTTTACATGGCCCTGTGAGTCACTGTGACCATGCTGCAGGTCTTTTATCCCTGTGTAGACATACTCTAAAAGACTACTCATGCGTGTAAAGCTACATATGTGCTTAAGTATTGACAAGATTAGACTCAAAAGTTGGTAAGTATTATTATTTTAATTTTACAGATAGGTAAACTGAGCCACAGAGAGAGTGGGTGATATATCCAAAAGCACACAGCTGTCTAGCCAATTGTGAAGATGAAAATAGAACACAAGCCTCCTTACTCTCGGCCCATTGCCCTATCCAGTGGGCTACACTGTCTCATCGTTTTTCTTATTAAATGTATGTGCAGGGATTCAATAGCTAAAAACTCTCTATTCCAAAGCATGTTTGTTTCCTTTTGTTCAGAATTCAGATTCATTTTGTAGATTTAGAAAGTAAACACTGAATCTTCCTGAGATAAGCTCAGCTATTCTGATTTCAGCCTCTCCTATTTCTATCCATTGTATAAATGCTTTTATATTATTGTCTCTGTTCCTGCTGGCATTTGCAATATTTCTAAGTGAATTGCTAGTAATCATTTAATGTAGGAGTTAATATTAGGAGTAATGTGCTTTTACTCTTAGATATGCACTATTTCAGAATCCAGTTTTATCCAAAGAGGGGGGAAAAGTTGTTTTCTTTTTTGTCAGTGGATGACACTACACTGATTTTCTTTAAAAATAGCAAAGTGCTCTAGGACTCCCTTCAAAATTGTCATCTTTGACCCGTGTTCTATTTGTTTTGTTTTTCAAAAGAACAATGAAGTGGAAATGTATTTCTGCTTGTGACTAGTAGATTGACAGCCCTGAAGAATTACAGCCATTATTTAGCCAAGGAACAGTATATCACATGAATTGGCAATGCCAATTTACTTTATATTCTCTTACCAATATGTCTTAACCCTGACATGGAGGCTAGTAGGCAGTTCAGACTCCAGACTAACTTAATCCTTAGCCTCTCTGCTGAATCAGCCAACAAACATGACAGCTGAAACATAGATCAGAGGACAGGCTGATGAGCCATCTCACTTGTGTCCCTCACTCACAGATGAACTAGAATATCTTGTTTGTTGCACACACTGCAGGTCTGAATTCTTAAGGAACAAAAATCTGGCCTTGTGGACAATGGAGAACTAGCTTTCCTCTCCCACATGACTACAGCTTTTAGCCAGAGAGGGGTTTTGTTTGGAGTTGGGAGCTTCTATGACAGATTCACCTCCCACAGAATCAGGTCTGAGATATTTGGAGCATTACATAACCCACAAAGCTATAAATATTTTCTGCTGGACTGGGCCACAAAGTCTTTTCTCCAACATTCTCCAGTGAGCCTATTACTTTCTTGGGCTGGCTACCAAAGGCCAATTAAACAGTTAATATCATTAGGGATGTTTCTTACTGTCAGTTCCTGGAGTTGAGCTCTCCAGGACTGGTGACAGCTTTCCCTGTATACAGCTCTCATTTTTGGAACTTGCAAGCCTGGGCTTTCTGCCAGAGCACAACTTTATTGATCTTCAGAACACAACATAAATCAGCACGGTCAATTTATTTTCATTCATGGCCATTTGATGAATTTTATATTTAGTCCTATAGCATTTAAAGTAGCTTCTGTGTTGCCCAATAAGGGTAACATTTTATTATTTGTAAGCTTTTAAAGTACTTTAATATTTCACAGCAATTAATTAGAAGTTCATAAATGAAATTATTGGATGCACAAACAGAGGTATCTTTAGTTCAGTAGAGAGGTTATTTCACCTCTATATTTGGCACTGGGGTGATTGCTGCTAGAATATTGTGTTCAGTTCTGGTGTCCACAGTTCAAGAAAAATGTTAATAAATTGGAGAGGGTTCAGAGAAGAGCCATAAGAATGATTAAAGGATTAGAAAACATGTCTTACACTAATAGACTCAATTTATATTAAAAAAGAAGGGTTAGGGGTGACTTGATTACAGTCTATAAGTACCTACCTGGGGAACAAATATTTAATAATGGACTCAGTCTAGCAGAGAAAGGTATAATGCTATCCAGTGTCTGGAAGTCAAAGCTAGACAAATTCAGACTGGAAATAAGGCACGCTTTTTAACAGTAAGAGTAGTTACTGAGGGTTGTGGTGGATTCTCCATCATTGACAGTTTTTCAAGATTAGATGTTTTTATAAAAGATGTGCTGCAGAAATTATTTTGGGGAAGTTCTCTGGCCCGTATTATAGAAGAAGTCAGACTGGATGATCACAATCTTGGAATCTATGAATAAAATAAATAAGTAAACCTGATTCTTGTTATCAAAGTTACTCAATGTTCACAATATGGAGTTTTGAAAACACCTCTTGAACAGCAGAGAGCACATCAAGATTCTGCACGTAAAGCAAGCAAAGCTCTCAGAAGCCAACTGGATCAGCATTACAGTGTCTTGCAGATAAACTTTTAAAGTTATAAATACAGATTCTTTCTGCTGAGAGTTCAACCCCATTACAGTTCAGAGAGAGTTCAAATGCATTACATAACTGCATTATGAGCAAATACCTTCTCTCTCTAAGGGACCAGGTCTTGGGCAGTCTTGCCTAGCAGTAACAGCTGGGCTGATGTTCACAAGTCAAGGATGGCTACAAGCCAGGAGTTAACAAGCAGGGGTCAGCATAATCGCTAGAGCCGGGAAGTAGTTCCCAGACTGGAATTAGGAGGCCAGAGTCAAGGTCAGAGTGAGGCTGGGGTCAGAGGCCAAAGATCAGAGATAGTTACACCAGTTGGCAAGAGGCAGGGTCAGAATCAGGCTGGGGTTAGAGACTGGAGATCAGAAAACAAGGTGAGGTCTGGAGTAACAGCAAGCCAAAAATCTGTATGGCTGCCTAGATAACTTGCCTGGGGTATTCGCCAGTGTTAAATAGTGAGCATAGACAAATCAGAAGGCCACAGGGTGCTGTCAATCTGGACCCTTTGAGCAGTACTTCCTGAGGCTCCTAATCTGCACAATGCTGCTTGGAGGGGACACTGCATGAGTTCCTGGTGGTAATATGGGACTGTTAACTCTCCCACGCTCTGCACACCAAGGTTCTAGTCCCATAGATCTTCACACCAAGAGTAGTCTATTTTTTGTCAAGATATAGTCAAGGTCCAGACTCCAGAGAATATAATTTGAAAAACAACAACATTATCATTGATAATAAGTAAATAAAAAGATTTTGGGGTCCATTCAAAAGTTTTCTGGCAGTCTGGACTTGGCCTGCAGTCCGCTTAGTGACTACCCCTGCCTAACACTATCTCCCCAAAGCTGATAGAAATGATGGTAGACAGTCCTAAAATTACATTTAGATAGCAGAATTCCTTGCCAAGAGTCTTTCATCAGGTGTTCATCCTGAATTAGTGCAGTATTTGAGTAAATCCAGCTCAATGCTGTATTAACTTATTAAAGCAGAATCTTTGTAAATGGGATTTGGATGTTTTTTTGGCCACAAAAATAAGGCCTGCTGTGAGAGAGCACAGATACTCATTTATTCAAATAAAGCCTTTGCGTTTCACCCCTTTGGATTTTCTTGTAAGAGACCTCAGTAGAATAGCCAAAAGTATGCATCAGTGGTCTGGCTGAGTTTCATAAATATACAGTAGGCTGCTGACCTAATCTGTAGGCCTGTTCTGTGGTATTCAGACAGATGTGAGGAGAGGGTACCTGATTCAAATGGATAAATAAAATGGTTACTAACCTTCTCGTAACTGTTGTTCTTCAAGGTGTGTTGCTCATGTCCATTCAATTAGGTGTGCACGTGCTGCGTGCATGACAGCCAGAAGATTTTTTTCCCCAACAGTATCCATAGGATCAGCCTGGGTGCCCCCAGGGGTTGCGCCTTCATGATGCTCGATATAGGGCCCTGCCGACCGGCCACCCCCTCAGTTCCTTCTTGCCAGCTACTCCGACAGAGGGGTAGGTGGGTGAGTATTGGAATGGACATGAGCAACACATCTCGAAGAACAACAGTTACGAGAAGGTCAGTAACCATTTTTTCTTTGAGTGATTGCCTCCAAAATGTAGTTTTGGAAATCACCTAATTGGAATTGACATGAGCAGAGTCGGAGCTTAAATGTTCGCTGACTGAAGCTCTGCTCTCCAAAAGGCTGCATCGTCTCTGGCCTGCCGGGTAACGGCATAATGCAATGTGAATGTATGAATGGAGGATCTGTCGACACTCTACATATTTCCTGGTTTGGAACATGTGCCTGCCGCTGACGAAGCCTGTGTCCTGGTGGAGGGCACTATGAGCGGAGGGGCAGGTACCTTCACCAAGTCATAGCATTCCTGGATGCAGGACGTGATACATTATGAAATCCTTTGGGAGGAGACCCAGAGCCCTTTCATTCTGTCCGCTACTGCGATGAACGAGTGCATGGACTTTGGGAACTGTTTGGTTCGCTCAATGTAAAAGGCTAATGCCCGGCGAACACCCAGCGAGTAAAGTCTTTGTTCCATTCTGTTTGCGTGCAGCTTAGGGTAGAAAACTGGGAGAAAGATGTCCTGGTTGACATGAAACTGAGAGACAACCTTAGGGAGGAATGCTGGATGGGGTCTGAGCTGAACCCTGTTCTTGTAGAACACAGCGTAGAGAGGCTATGATGTTAGGGCCTTGAGCTCAGACACCTTCCTGGCTGAGGTTATCACTACCAGAAATGCCACCTTGTATGAGAGGTAGAGCAGAGAGCATGTTTCCAGCAATTCAAAGGGCGGCCTCTGTCAGCCTGGAAAGGACCAGATTGAGATCCCAGCCCAGGCCCAGGCTGTCGGACGTGTGGATATAGCCTGTCGAGACCTTTCAGGAAGCGGCTGACCATAGGGTTGGCAAAGACTAACTGGTCCTCTGCGCCTGGATGGAAGGCAGAGATGGTGACCAAGTGAACCTTTATTGATGGCATGGACAGCCCTTGCTACTTAAGATGGAGAAGGTAGTCCAGCATAAGGGGAATAGACACGAGCATTGGAGACAGATGGTGTTTTGCTGACCAGATTGAAAATCTCTTTCATTTGGCCAGGTCAGTAGCCCTGGTGGTGGGTTTTCTACTGCCAAGGAGGACTTTTCTGACCGGATCCGAACAGGAGAGCTCCATCATGTTCAGCCACGGAGCTTCCACGCCGTGAGGTGCAACAACTTGAGGTTCGGGTGGTGGAGACGGACATGATCCTGAATGATTAAGTCTGTGAAGAGCGGCAAGATGACTGGGGCTTCCACAGACATTTCCAGGAGAGATGTGTACCAATGCTGTCGGGGCCAGGCTGGTGCTATCAATATTACTGAAGCTTTTTCCCCCACATCTTGAGGAGCACCTTCTGAACAAGAGGGATGGGTGGGAATGCATATAGGAGACAGCCTCCCCATGGGAGGAGGAAAGTATCCGTGATGGAGCCCGGGCTGTGATTCAGGAAGGAGCAAAATGGTTGGCACTTACTGTTGCATTGCGTGGTGAACAGGTCTATCACTGCCAAGAAAATGCGCTTGCCAAGGCAAGAGCTCTGGGACGTTCCAGCTAACCGTCACTGGTGGTAAGAAGGAACTGAGGGGGTGGTGGATCAGCAGGGCCCTATATTGAGCTCCATGAAGGCACAACCCCAGAGGGTGCCCAACCTGACCCTACGGATACTGCTAGGGGAAAAATCTTCTGGTTGTCGTGCATGCGGCATGCGCACACCTAATTGGAATTGACATGAGCAATCACTCAAAGAAGAACACAATCAGGTAAGAGTTCCCTTCAGTTTATGAACCGCAGCTCAGGACTATGGCAGGGGGATAGCTACAATGTCTTAATGCACTTTCTGTTGATGAAGCTGGTTAAAATACCAAGTTAGATTATACAAATTAAATGAGTTTTGTGATCTCAGTTTAGTTTCTAGTGCAATACATGTCTTAATCAGAAAGCCAACATGCAGTTTGGCAAAATTCAAGACAAATGTCTATCTCATATCATAGAGGACCACAGACCTCCACAGCAGGCATCTTACAGGTCAGTAAGGAGGTGTGTTGTCAGAGGTGTGTAGCAGAAACATCCACAAAGTTCTACATTCTTCTTCTTTTCCGAATATTAAAATTTACACACACACACAAATGTGATTTGCAAACAAAAAAGTGCCATACACTGGATGCATTTTTTTTGCCACAAATATAAAAGAAATGCTAGTTGGAGAATACCTAATCCAAAACTGTAACAAACTGTATTCATCCCATTACAACTTGAAATCTTGTGGACACAAGAGTGCCAATTAGCACCATGGTGTAATATAGACAACAGTAGGGCCTCAATTTCCCCCAATAATCATCAGTATGAAGAGAATGAGGAGTTCACCAGAAGGCCTTCATCCAGAGTCCCCAGAAGGGGTGATGGTGCTACAGAAGTTCTTACCCCCTTCCACTCAGGAGGTAAGAGATCCATGAGCAACAGGAATTCTGCAGGGCACAATTCCCACCTTGGAATTTAACTACAGTACATCCTTTTGGAACTTTGGCACTACAATGCAATTTGGAGGCTTAACCGAACTCTCTTTCTTGTTGGAGGGAAGTTATTTGCTTCTACTCTTTGAAAAGTAAGCAAAACATGAATATTAACAGGAGCACGAGGGGTGTGGGAAGCACATGGCCTGTGATGGGTTTGTATAAACTGTGCCCAATAAAGTGGCAGGGAAGACAATCTATCATAGGTATAGGACCTCTCTGAAGGGTTTGTCACAGAACCCGAGCAGGAGGAAGTGGGGCTGAGCTTAGCTGAAAAGAATTGCTACACCAGGATAGAGAGAGTGGTTCTCACTAACTTACTCTTCTTTCAAAGTACAGACAATGCTTGGAATCAACCTGTGATGAGCAGGAGATGCTGGCTTTGAAAAGCCTTTAATAGAACTATGGTTTCCAAGAAGTCCTTTGTGCTATTTTGACCAGCCATCTGAACCTTTTTCTCCTGCACCTGTCCTTTATGGGTACGTTTACACTGCAATTAAAAACCTGGCACATGCCAGCTGACTCAGGCTTGTGGGGGTTGGGCTAAAGAGCTATTTAATTGCAGTATAGATGTTTGGCCTCAGGTTGGAGCATGGACTCTAGGACCCTGCAACCCTATCACACAAACGCCCAGGGGGAATTAGATTTATTTTTTAAAACTGAGAGCTTGATCCTCCTCCCAGCTCAGCTACTCTGGTGTACATTACCACATACCTTGAGAAATCAGTTGCTAACAGGAAAGTTGATTAGCAGTAGTAGCTCATATGCTAGGAGAAGTAACAACACATCAGTGTACCTAAAAGGAAGGTCCATAACATCATGTGTTTTCTGGACGCTGAAACTTTAGAGTGAAATCCTCATATCAGATCTACAAGTGGGTCTCCCCGAGAAGAGGCTTTCACTGTTAATGAGACAAAAAATATCCTTTATTGTCTTATCAGATAGGGTAACCAATAGTGATTACACATGGACATTTGGACCAGTACTCCTTATCGTCCATTTTTATTTGTTGAAAGGCAAAACTATATGCATTATTCAAATAAATTACTGACATGGTTAAAGCTTTTTAGTTACTGAAACAAAGTAAAATAAATGTTATTTTACTACAATACCATTAAATTAAAAACTTGGTTAGAAGCTAGGTCATGTTCCCCCAGGTTTGTACTTTGCTATTTTCTGTGCTCTGGGTTCACCAGACTCAGAACAGGATGTCCAAAAGGGGTGGAATTTTCAAAAACACAGACATGATTTTGGAGCACAAGTCCCATTGAAAGTCAACAGTTGTGCTCCCAAGTCACTTAGGTGCTGTTGTAAACCCCAGCCAAGTCCCACACAACACATATTTACCACTTTAGTCCAACTTAAGACTTCAAAATAGAGGCTCAAGGGGATTTAAATGGTGCATTGGCTTTGTGTAGGCCCTTTGCCCATGGGTGAATTTCACCCATAATGATGAACTAATGGCTGGTTTCCACAAAACCAATCACCACTGGGCATGGTGCAGTTAAAGGAAGACTACAGAACAACTTCCTCAACTAACCTCACCTTAGTTATCCAAGATGTGGGGTTACACTAGACTTTCAAATATTCATGATTCGGCTGTTATTAATTAACTGATTGTTCTTATTTTACTTAAAATGAATTTTTAAGCATGGAAGTTAGTAATCTTTTGCCATTTGTCAGAAATAATACATTTCAAAACATGGAAAGAACCCATAAAACATGTACATAATCCAATAAATGAAACATTTTTTCTAATACAAACTACTTGTAGAATAGACAAATTACTTTACAATTAATAAAAGAAGAACAGGAGTACTTGTGGCACCTTAGAGACTAACAAATTTATTAGAGCATAAGCTCTAATAAAGCTAATAAGCTAATAAATTTTTTAGTCTCTAAGGTGCCACAAGTACTCCTGTTCTTCTTTTTGCGGATACAGACTAACACGGCTGTTACTCTGAAACTTTACAATTAATAATTACTAATTTGGCGTAATTTAAAATGTTTTTATTTAGGAAATGCACAGACTTGAATCCCTCCCAGACCAAATCTCTACTGAACTATGCATTAGCACCAAAATTCACCCATGTTCAGAGGGCTGCTGAAAGGTCTCTGAACTACGTATGGCCCAATTAAGCCTTCAAAACAAGACTTAAGAGAGAGACAGGCTTTTTGCTGGCCCCCTGCCCAGGGATGTCTTTCACTCCTACATCTTTAGTTCTGCAAAATATCTAATGCTAAGTCAACCTTTACGCAAAGTCAAAAATAAGAGCAGAAAATGGTTCAGCATGAATTGTTCTCGTGACAAGGCCTAGGGCACAGAAACAAGCATTCTAAGTGTAATGGATTCTTACTGTGATCTCATGGCCCTTTTCACATCCCACTCCATTAATGTGAACCAGTCTCAATTTATGATTGTTGTTCAGTGATGAGTATGATGTGACAGGCCCAGATGTTTAAAGCTATTGCCGCAATTCACAGAGTTTAAGTAATAAATTACAATAAAAGGCCGTTGTATTTCAATTTATAGTGGATTTGGCTCTGTCAAAAGTATGGAATTTTTAACTGAGGAGCATAATACAGGAAACGTGTGATTTAGGGAACATTAAAAGTGAATCAGTTTAGGGCAGACAACACAGTGGTAGAGTTTAAATTCCTCACATCTTTTAATCAAACTTCTCAGTATTGTCTCATTCAGTATCACTGCATGTTGCATTATATTGAGTCTGCTTGGTCTTGAAACAATTATAAGCAAAATTCTTTGGAAACAATGCAGTGGCTAAGAAGTGACAAAAGAGCCAAATTTTGCTCTCGCATCAATATAAATCTGCAGCAATTCTATTGATTTCACTGGCATGACTGTGTTGCAGATTTACGCTGCTGTCCATTAAGTATTTCAATTCATAAAGAGGTTAATTATTCAGTTTATAGGTGTCCATCCCAGGCACTAGTGCCCATACTACACTTGTTAAATTCACCCCAAACAAAATTTCATATAAATATCAAATAGTAACTGTAATGCTGTCTGCAGTGACTCAAATGCATGAATACCAACCTCAGGGCAGATGGTTAGGAAGCAAGGCATAGGCCCCAAATTAGTTGTGAGTTCTAGACTTAGATTTCACCAAACAATTATCAAGCATAAATTCTTCAGGCACTATAACAGCCTTAACATGGAATCACAGACAGTCCCCATGACTACTCCAGTCTATCTCATCACCCAACTGAGTATACCTTTGTGATAGATGGTTCCTTTCACCAAGAACCACAGCAATATTCAGGTTATTCCCAATCTCAAAGGACCAGTCACTTACCCCAGGTCAATTGCACCTTAGAGCTCACGCCAAAGACAATGTTTGCAGCCAAACCTATAATAAACTATATAAATATTTATTAAATAGAAAAAGGAAATTAGTTATTTTACAAGGCTAAAGCAGGTATGCATATATACACAAATGAGTTACAATTAAATTTCAAAAGGTAATAGAAGCTTCTATAATCAGCAAGCTCTATATAGCTTTATTAGGGCTAATCCAGGCTAAACATCTGGGGATCTCTGGCTTATTCCTAGAAACACTTTGTCCCCCAGAGTCCCAGCAGCATAGGGATACCAAATTCCTTTTGTTTGTGGTTTTTCATCTCCCTCATGGCATGTGCATAGAGCTGCAAAGTCTGCTGATGGGAGGAGTCCACTTGCATCTTCATGGGGAGGAGAGCAGAACAACAAAAGTCTTTAGTCCTCTTGTTGATGGTACATAGTGAAATTCTGGTTGCAATGACCCACCATGGTCCATCTGGTGTTGAGTGACCATTCCTTTTAGGAAGGGCATAACACTTTATATTGAAGATCAACCCGTCACACTAATTAATGTCTCTCCTGTCTGGTGATTTACACAGTCACAGAGGTTCACAATACAACCACTCAAATATTAACTTACAAGATGGGATACAGATATAAGTGAGATTAATGTGTGCAGCAACTCACGATCATTTAATAAAATCTAAACACTAGACACATTCTTATAATTCTGGTACCTATTTTAACAATATCAACCCACAGATGAGCCATACTAATTCCAGCCATGTATTTGTCCATGTTTAATTGAGACATGGGGGTCTTGGCATTAGCTGGTACCTGGTCTGCCAGCGTCACAGTAACATAGGCTTCTTATCTCTCTGCAAGTAAGGAACTCAGTGAGAAAGACCTCCAAGCCCAACACCACAGTCCTTTGAATAGTTTTATCTTCAGTTGCCTAGAAGAAAAGAGTATGTGTAAGGTTAATAAATCTGGGCTTTGGCAGATCAATGGGGAAGCAGACTCCAGAGTCCAGGGTCTTAATAGATCGTGCCTTTGAGCAGCTTTCTGCTATGTATAAAGGGGTCTTCAACTCAACCACTGCTCTTGCAAATATGGCAGCATGGCCAGGGGAGAGAGGCAGTCTCTCAGGTTTCCAGGTCTAAAACCAGTTTGGGCTTTAAAGGGTAAAAGCAATGCCTTGAAGTCCACCCGGAAATTCAAATGGCCTGAAGCTCTGAGAGCACAATTTGGGCAAAGAACTTTAAAAGAAGCAGGAAATTTACATTTACATGCAGCTAACCAATATATTATATCAAATAAAGATCCCAGAAAGATCATCCGCACAAATAGATGTTAGTCAATGCTTACCTTTTATTGAAAACATATACACTTTACCTACACTGGCTGTTAGAAATAAGATCTCAATGAAATGCCTGAGACACATGATTGCCAGGGTATAAGAGGTATGTACATCTATTACAAAGAGGAAATCTATACAATGATCAGGTGCATTGGTTTTCAGGTCTCTACCAATTTAGCCTTTCCTCCCCATTCACTGCAGACAAAGGATCACCTTACAGTTTTATCCTTGAGCCGGGATGGTTAACATCACTCTTTCAGAAACCTGTTTATATTATTCCTCCATCAGTTGGAGAAGGTAATTATTACAGAGTGAGACAAGACTTTTCCCATTATCTTCAGAACCAGGCTTCCTATCTCCTGAGAACGCTTCGCCCCTGATAGCATGCCCCCTGCCCTCTGACACACTTTGTTGTGAAATGGTATCTGCTCCTGTCCTCTGCCCTCCATGCCACTAAGATGTATATTACAGCCAGTGGGTGTCTCTTCAACAGTAACCAATTGTAAAATAGCAAACCTACTCCTTCTTTCTAGGCTGGAAATTGAATTAAATTTTAAAAGCACTGGTGCATGAGGCCTTTATGAAAATACTTTGGGACTATCTAGAAGAGTGTTTATTCTAGTCCAGCTGAATATGAAGTTGCTTATGCCTACAGGGATAATCTAGTTAACCAAAATCACAGACTTCTCCCTCATTGCCATTCTCTCATTCCTTTGCAAGAGGTTTGAACCTCAGCCCAGAGAGCAGTTTAGAAAGTAAGAGAGAGAGTTTGGGATTTAAAATTATCCTGTAGGGCATACTACAGTTTGTTCTCAGGATAGCACAAATGTCTTAACCATCAATGGTATCCTCTTCCCTTGTGTAATTGCATAATTTTATTGGATATACTGAGAAATGTGTGGTATTTAGTGATGTATACAATCTGTAAGTCATTTACCTTTTTGTATTTGTATTATTTCTTTATGAAATTAATACAAAAATTAACCACAAAAAGCCTGTCTTAATATTTTTTCTTTCTCAAAAAGATGTGCAGATGTAAAATGACCAGCTGTATTCCTATTACTGTTTTTGAAATACTATAGACATTTTACTTATTTGCAAGGTGCCCATACTTTAGGGCTGCATGCATGATATTATGCCATTATGTTGCATCAGGAAAAACACTTGAAGAGAGTTTTGAAATACTAAAAAACAGAAGCAAATCAAATTTTAATACTGACCACATATTGTACAGGACATTTCACTTAACTGAGATGTACTCATTTGGAATGTTGCTGTATTAGGCTGTCTTCCCATGAACACATCTAGCCTAATGATAATGTCTGCTGCTTAGCTGGGGCAGAATTAATCTAAAGTCTGCATCGCATGAGAGTATTTGGCCAGGATCACGTAATTAAGTCAGTGTTTCCCAGAGGGTTGTGGGTTATAAGAGAACCTCCAGAGATGTGCACAAAATTACACTAACCAGAATCTACGACTCTCCCCAATCCAAAAGTGCTCCTGTAGCTGTAGGTAAAGCAGCAGGTAACTCCTTGAAAGCTACCAGCCTTAGCTGCTGGTAGCACAGGGCCACCAGCCAAAAGTCTAAACATCTTTCTTTTGGTCCTATGGCATTCATCTAGCAACATGCAATGCAACCCTCTACCCTCTACCAGCATGTAGATCTTCAGCTGAATAGGGAAGAAAAAGGAAAAGAAAGAGAAACTGTGCCGGGGAATGATGGGAGAGAACATAAATGAGTGGTGCCCACTTACTGATCCATCTCAAAGAGGGCACCACTACAAAAAGTTTGGGAACCTCTGGGTTAAATTCTGTAAAAACAGGCATTTAAAAGTCTGAACTTCTGTAAAAAAAAGAATTAGATAAATTCATAGAGGATAGGTCTATCAATGGCTATTAGCCAAGATGGGCAGGGATGGTGTCCCTAGCCTCTGTTTGCCAGAAGCTGGGAATGGGCGACAGGGGATGGATCACTTGATGATTACCTGTTCTGTTCCTTCCTTTTTGGGCACCTGGTATTGGCCACTGTCGGAAGATAGAATACTGGGCTGGATGGACCTTTGATCTAACCCAGTATGGCCATTCTTATGTTTACTACAGAAGTTGTTTCGGTTAGAAATGTATATTGGCACCCTGTTCTCACTTCCTACTCCTGGGCAGCCTGGCTCCATCAGAGCCACATTACAAGGCTTTCCCTGGTATTGGAGGCAGAGGAAGTTATAGAAAAATTATCTTTTTGAAGATTTGCTGCTAAGCGCCAGCAAGTGGGGCAATGCTTTACCTCACCTCCCATTCTGTCTCTTTCCCAATCTACTGATTCCCATCCTCTCCTCATGGTACCATGGAAGTTGCTGGCCCACCATATATTAATGCAGAGATCATCGAATGAGTGTGAACAGGGTTCCTTCTGCAAGCAAATGATTTCTCCAGTGGCATTATTACTCTTTAGTGTTCTTAATAGTACTCCTTATGTGTCCTGTTTGGTAACAGCAGTATTATTATTTGACGCAATAGGTTTAAAATTTCAAAAACAAATAAAAAGGAATGTAAAATATTCTGAAACAAACTGCAGTAACTGGTTGTAAATCAGTTGTGTTTGACCTTTGAGGGTGAAATATGTAAATGGAATAAGGGAGTTTAACTGCTAAAGCTTCCACAGATGAAGATAATAAAGTTAGAACTTTTCAAGTCCCATCTGTCATGATGCCTTCAGAAGCACTTAAGCAAGGATCATCCAAGAGACATAGTGCTTACTGCTATCAGTCAGCTACCAAGGATGTGATGCAGTATAAGAATGAAGGACAAACATCTGTATTTTATGGTCCTTATGGAAAAGTCTGGCAGAATTCAATAGGGATAAAAACCAACATGATTAAATAGAAGGGTAATAGTGTTCTATAAAAATTACGCTGGCCATCTATGGAATTTCATAGAGAAAGACTGTCTTTTTACAGGATTATTTTTAAATCAGTGTACAAAATTCTATAAAAGGGATATAATTATTTAAGGAATTCCAAAGGATTTTTTTTTTAATTTCATCATCATAAGGGTCATCATCACAGTACATTTTAGGAAGGATTTAACTGGGACGTTCTCTTGGTGTATGAGAGTGCGGGGGGGGGGAGGGGAAGTTATCTTAATTTTGTAGCAACCTACTATGCATTACAGGCCATATTGTGCCTGCCCTCTGCATCCCCATCACCCAGATGTGTAACGGAGAGTGATGTCACAAGGAGCTTCCTGTCTCTTTTGCCCTTCACACACGGACAGTTTGGGGAGCCCAAGGACTCTCCAGGGCTATCACCACTAGAAGCCCTAACTTTTGCAAAGGGAGCAGGGAGGAAGTAGTCACTAAGATTGTTGCTGCTCTTGCTTTTTATACTGAATGAATCCCCACTCAGAACCAGGAGTCTTCTGCTCTGTATCATCGTGCCATTGATCTTAGCAACTTGGTTTTTGTTTTAAGGGGGCCCTCTGCTTATTGTCCTCAGTCGATTTCATGGTTATGGGTGTATTTTCAGTCAGGCGCAGTCACATCCTCCCAGATTGCAGGCACAAATTTGAATATTCACAAGTTTCACTACTTGATTTCCACTTGCAGTCTAGTAACTAATAATGCAACTCCTCAGATTTGAATTTTGGGGTGAAAAATGTATCTCCAAACAGAACAACCACGTTTTTTAAATTTTAATCCTGCATCTCCTGGTTTGAGCACCATCATTTTGTTTCACTGTTTTTTTTTTCTAAACTCATTTTAATCCTGTATGATTTTATAGCCCTCTCCTTTTAAATGCAGAGACTAGTGTTGTTATTGAAAGGCTTTGCCATTTCACTTTTGCACATCTTATTCAAAATGTCTCACTATTTTGGACATATAAAATAATTCAGTTTCTCATATGATAAATAAGAAAAAAAATCCATTTATGGTCAACTAATACCATTAAGATAGCTTTTTGAGATGCCAGCTCCATGAATGTTATTCTCAGATAGAAATGGGCTAATATAAACAATAGATACTTTTATTATGCTACCTTTAATATCTCTTGCTGAAAAAAGTTTCATAGCGATAAAATTGATTACACTTCAATACATTTTCCATGTAGTAGACACTGGAGCATTTTGCCAGTAGGCTGTCCCAAGTCTGGTTTCATAAACTGACCATTATGAAGAATATGTCTTTTTTCCTGTTACACTGTAGTAGTCACCATGCCATACATATGCTGGAAACTGTTTTTCTCCAGCAGTTTACAGGTGAATGCAGACAAACTTTGCAAAATAAGAGTGGATAGTTACATGGGGATTTTTTTCTGCCAATTAGCAGCCACATTTGGAACCTTCATTCCCACCTCATGTGTACACCAAGGACCTAATCCTGCTCACCTTACTCTCAAAATTAATTTTAGTGAAGCAAATGGGATTGTTTACCTGAGTAAAGCCAGCATGAAGAGAGATTGCATAGGAGTGACTTTGAAAAAGGGACATAGATGGGGCAGAGAAAAAAATATCCATTAGAAATATAAGGTGCTAAATGGAGCCAAGATGAAAAATGGGGAGAAAGTAGTATTCTAATGAATAAAAGAGAAACTGCTTTTGCTAGTCTACCATGAGTCGGGGGTATTCCTGTCTCTAACACATAGTCTAGGCCTCTCTCTTCCAGGTGAAGGACCCATCTTAGGAAGATGCCCTCATGCCCCAGAATATAAAGTGCACATGTGCACATTCCAGGAGAAGGTTCCAAAGCTGCAGGTGCAAGATTGCACTGAATAGCCCAGCAACTACCATCAAATGTGAAGGGACACTTCCCCGGGGGGAGGGGGTGGGCATAAGTATCCTAGTGAACTTTCCAGCTGAAAATTTTAAACTGGTTCCAGATAGCAACAAGGTTTGAAACAGAACAATGCGTCTTATGGTGTACTGCTTCTTGCAGCCGGTGGTCCTCTAGAAGAAAGCAAGAAAGCATTTGAAGGATTCTAATAGAGACTACAGGAATTTCCTCTAGGGTGAATGAGCACATGGGCACAGTCCTGTAGGTAGTTCAAAAGCAGCTGCAGGAGGACTTAATTGAACAGCCCAACTGCCATTATATTGCTTTTGAAGGCACTTTCTAAAGTGACTAATTTCTGAGCCCATGTACAGCTAAGTGAAGTCATATGGCCCTATTCAAAATTTTGATCAAGAGCAACCACCAGGAAGGCAGGCAATGTTCCTACCACCCAAAGTCCAAAGCCCATGTTGGTACCCAGAAATGAATTTTGCAACTCCTTGCCCCAAAAGGGTTAACTCTAGCTTTGGGTTATTAAAATAGTTGCATCATGCATGGGGGAAAATGCATTGAAATCGCACTGGGAAAATGCTTTGCAAATTCAGACAAACAGTTTATTTGAACACGAGTTGTGAAGTTCCTACTCCATTAACTTTGCCCATGAATGTTGTCTTCTGACATCACATCATAGTTTTCCAGATAAGATTCTGTCATGGAAGTGGTCCTTTTACAAGTGCTTAGAGAAAGTCACTGGTTTATCAGTTTGCTTAACCCATCAACCATTTGAAGATTGCTATGTCCACTATGCAGGAAATTCCAGCTCACTGACCCTATTCTTACTACTGCATCAGCTGGGTTAAGTGATTTTCATGTTAAGACTTGGTACTATTTGTATGTTGGTATTCACTCATGCAAGGAAATCTGCACATTGTGTTTTGATATGGACACTCCCTGATTGGGTATCATTGTCTTAGAAAGACTTTTGAAAAACCAAAATTTTACTATGGCTATAGAGTCAATGTTGAGGTGATTTAGGACTTAGAAAACTGCTCAGTTTGGCCACTTTTAGAAAGAAATCCCAGTCTTACCTCATCAAATAAAAGAAACTCACTATTCATCTGAAACAGTTTTACAATTTTGGTTTTGGGATGAACAAAGGACACGTTTGCCACTGGGTCAAA
The DNA here is from genome assembly GCF_027887155.1 of Malaclemys terrapin pileata. Taxonomy (NCBI): domain Eukaryota; kingdom Metazoa; phylum Chordata; order Testudines; family Emydidae; genus Malaclemys; species Malaclemys terrapin. The sequence continues at coordinate 95,274,037 of NC_071508.1, read as the reverse complement.
TGCTGCAAGTGCTTCCTTAGTCAAAGCTCATTGGGAGTCTTACCTGTATAAAGATTGCTGAGGTTTGCTCAGAATAAGCTAAAAATGTATGTAAAAAAACAACAGATGTATGACTTTTTAAGGGTGATGAAGTTTCATGTGGCACATGGAGAGCATTTCTGGAGACAAGTGCCCTGTACATTTGCCGATCAGATGGCTCAAATCATCTCTCAAAATTCAAATCAGTTTATAATAATTTTCTACCAGTACAGTTGGAAAAGTTGAGATGATTTAACTGACTACAACTTCCTTGTTGTTTAGAGAAGGGCTGTAGGTGCCGTGTTTGCCAACTCTTGCAGCTCTACAGGAAAGGCTACAAATGAAGGTTTTTGGAGGGTTTTGGTTGTTGTTTTTTTTTAAATACAGAAGTGTGGTGGTTTCCTCACTGCCTGCTCCTCCCCTGTCATTTCTTATTAGCTAGTCACTCAAAGCAACTCTTATTAATTTTCTCTCTCCCTCACCTTGCCACACAACCCCACTCCCTCTCTTTTTACAAGGTTTGGAAGGAAAGGGACTATTGGTTACAGCTGTCTTTTTTGTCTTAAGTATCCAACCATAGAGTCCCTTTTTTGTGAGCTCCTCCATGCCAGAACATCTCAAACATTTGCTTACAATCAGTGTCACCACTCAGTCCTTCAAAGGGTTTTAACAACTGCCAATGAAATTCAAGATTATTTGCAAGATGGAAACATTTACAGGAAAACAGGAAATGATTAATAAAATATTGCTGGATATGATTAAATAGATTTCCAATCCTAATCAAGAAAATGTAGAGTGTTAGATCCTCCTTAGATTATGCATGTTTGTGCATCATAAACGTTCCCTTCCTAAAACATGACCTTTTAGTTGACTTTTTTCTGGATGGGGTCAATAGTAGAACAGAATTTCATAATCCGTGACTACACTTACATGTTTCTATTTATCGCTATTTGAGGCCAATGAGGTGAACAGGATGTCTTGACATTATTTTCTTTGATCAAGCAATTGTGCAAAATTTATATATTTTTTTCAGTTTGAATTTTTTTTCCTACTTCCATATTCTGTGTCAGATATGTAAAAGCAAGTAATTCCAGAGAAAGAAATGAAGTTGCAGCAGTGTAAATGTAGTGTGCAGTATTGCCAATCCCAATCATTCAAACGTGAGTGAGGCCACAAGAATCATGGTTTAAAATAATGAGAATTTTAAAAATAATAAAATTTGGTTTCTTTACATTTGTCTTCTAGTTTTGGAGCCAAAACGGCTCATTTCATTTTCAAGTTTGCCTCTGAAACCATGAGGGCTAGAGACTAAATATGAATGCTGAGATTCTCAGATAATCATAGGATTACAGAATCTGGGGCGCTAAGAAAAATACCAAGTATCATGAGTAGAGATGGTCAGGAGATGCCAGGAGGAATTTCTGAAGAAATTTTGATTTTTCATTGAAAAAAAACCAAAAATCCCAAAACTGAAGCCAAAAAACCTACATTGTTGGCCAAAACCCAAATATATTTGGTTTTCAGACAAAAATTTGTTCTTGCATTTTCTGATGAAAATTTTCTAAGAAAGCAGACTCTTGACACAAAAATTTTCATTCAGTTGAAAAATCTAAAAATGTCCAAAAAAGTTTAAATGGAAAATTATTAATAAGCCTTAATCTCAAGACATGAGATAAAATCATAAGAGAGCTGGCAATACTGAGTGTGATGAGAGTGATAGAATTATGCCCATGATTGGTGTGGGTGTTTTTAAAAGGGTAATGGCTCACTCTAGGTGGGGATGTGGATAGAACTCTCAATTATTCTCCCAAGTCTCTAGGGTTTTTTGTTTGTTTGTTTTTTTAAAGAACATGGAATATTACCTGGTGGAGATATAAATAGACATGTGAAGGAGGAATGACATCAGAGGTAAGATATATTTCTGTTTCCCTCACAATACATCAGCTTACAAAATTTGGTCATAGGTATCTAAAAGTAGGAAATGTCACAGGTATGTTTTATTTTGCTAATACTGGGTATTTCTGAATTAAATGCTACTGTTAATATTGAAATATGTATAACCTTGGGAATTTTCCTTTAAGAGGAACTATACGTGCATATCACCAGCAGAAAGGACACTTGGACTAGGTATCTATAGAACTTGGTTTTATAAAGTTAAGTCAAGTCACTTTTAGTTATTGTGAGTTAAAGTGCTCCAGCACTTCTCACCACCACAATACAAATAATTTTTAAACATACCTTGCATTGTGTGTATGCATTGAATGTGTCTAGTTTCACACTCTTTTTAAGCCTATTTAAAAACATGCCAAATATTTATTTCCTCTATTTCAAAAGCTAAGATATAGTTTGCTCTCTCCTGTGGTACAGTCTGCATTTTGGGAACCAGGCATTCCGAACCCATGTATGGAATCAGACAAGGAAGTGAATTCATAGCAGAAGGTAAGCAGAGGAAGCTGGCTACTTCTATTCATTCTTCGCTGCTGTTTTTTTATTAAAGATAACTAAGTAGGAAGTAGCAAGCCAATAGACTGCACCAGATTAGATATACTTCTGCACTAATGAACAGCAAAGATAGAGATAGGATAACAATAAGGACAAGGCACCCACTTCTGATCTCATGTATGCCAATGTAAATCTATAGTAACTCAATAAAGTCAATGAATTTATACCGGTGTATATAAAACTGGTGTAAATGAGATTAGATCATGCCCTAGATTATCAAAACTGTGTGCATGTAAGTACAGAATATATAGCTGTGCCTAATTTGCATGTCCAATTACAGTAACGGAGTATGCAAATAGCCAGTTACAGTATGTGTCTAACTGTTCATTTACATATGCATTTCCTACAATTGTACAAGTAGCACAAGCAGGGAGAAATGGCTGAGCCCTCCCCTGTGCCCAGGGCCAGCTCCAGCTTCTTTGCCGCCCCAAGCGGCGAAGCAAAAAAGAAAGAAAAAAAAAGATAAAGTGCGATCGCACTTCTACCGCACCGCTTCATTCTTCGGCGGCCGGTCCGCTGCCGAATTGCCGCCGAAGACCCAGACGTGCCGCCCCTTTCCATTGGCCGCCCCAAGCACCTGCTGCCTTCGCTGGTGCCGGGAACCAGCCCTGCCTGTGCCTCAACCCCATTCTGGATGGATCCATTAGAGATGAGAGGATTGTTCAAAGCTTGATGCCCATTCAGTCCTTGGCTCTTCTGTGGAGACTGCCAGCAAACATGCCAATTACAATAGTGGTTTTTGTTTTTCAGTTTGGACAGCTGTTCACTGAGAGTTGGACTGAGATGAAATTCATTTCACATAGCTCACCAACCAGCCACCAGTTGACAGTAGATCACCACCAGTCTGGGCAGGCTTGCAACCACATGACAACGATAAGAAAAACTTCTATCCCAAACCACAACAGATTTCTTCAGACTGGATGCAGATTTGTTGGACTAATCAGAGAGTTTCATCCCTTGGCAATTCTCTTTGGCCTTCCTTTCCATTTTGTGGATCCCATCCATCTTATCATCTGTTTTCAAGGCTTTCTTTGCAAAGAATTCTATCGGCTCCCTGCCCAGTTTACTTACAGTACTTGCTGTTTTTCTTTCTGAGCTTTGAGGATTTTGTCTCATTTTGCTACATTCAATGATCTCTCACTCTCCCACTCCCTACCTCACCCCCTCAGCTAGATTGTATGGGCCCTGAGCAGCCACGTAGGAGCAAAAGAACAAGCAGTTAGGTTCAGCAATCCATACACACCAGGGAACATAGAGACTGCTTGCTCCTACTCTTCAGGGGAGCTGTTCTCTGAAAAGGGAATTAAAAGGGGCTAGGGAAAACTGGGAGCCCAGAGGAGAAAGGAGGAAGTGGGTGCAGATTGCCGAATCCATGTGTACGAAGACGGTCCAGATCAAGGTGCCATCTCTCAACCCGTGTGTGCACGGAGCAGCACCTGCCCAAAGCACAGTTCCTCTAATACTCTTTCTAGAGCAAGGCAGCTACATACTGCTTCGTGCTCAGGGCAGTGACTTAAACAGAAACATTTTTTCCCCCATCTAAAATGTTTGTGAAACAATGTTCCGTGTTTTTCATCCAGCTCTGGTGGCTGGTTGTAGATCAGTGAAGAATCACTAAAAATTACAATCTATAATTATTTGTTAAAGAAGACCATTAATCACAATGAGCTTTATTGGACAACTATTATTGGTGCCCCTTTGGTCAGAGTGGTTAGGAGGAGAAATCAATGATACAAGTGAGATGTATTTTCAGTGTAATCTTATTTACAAAAAAATGCACACAAAGATCAGTTTGTTGGAACATGTAGAAACAAACCAACAGCTGGCATTTTCCTTGCTCAAAAATCCTCAAGTCTGCCATTCCAGTGAGCTCTATGCCTGAGAAGCTCTGCTTCTTGGCTTCCTCTCAGGGTCGGTCACACAACTGCTTCTGCTGGCTTTCAGCCTCCCCCAGACACAAGTGGCAACCAATACCCTAGCCCCTGACCTTGCAACCAGGGAAAACCCTGGGTTAGCTCTGTTCAGGCCTTGCCATGCAGCTTAGTGCCTTGGTGGTAGCATTCACTGTCTACAGCTCTTTCACTACATAAAGGGTCTTGATCCTGGAAGAATGTTTTAATTTGTTTTAATGAAGTCTGCGACTGTCTTTGGATCAAAGATCCCCATGATAGCAGCCATTAGCACCTTCCAACATAACGTTACCCTTTAGTTGTGTGCAATTGGCACCCACAATGTGCTGGCTGCTGTCCACACACTCAGGAAGTTGCAGTCATCTACCCTGAAGAACGTACAGGCTATATAAGCAAATGTGGAAGCAAGGGATACAACTCAATCCATATTTATTTTATATATTATATATATATGTGTGTGGGTATACACACACACACACTTACTTCAATACACATTTTATAAATGTTTTGAAAAAGTAAATATGCATCAGTTATAACCCATAATTATGAGGCTCCATTTAAAACTCCCCAAAAGCTGTTCCTATAAACTCCACTCCAAACTATTGGGGGGAGGAGGAGGGGTGAACCTCATAAGGCTCAAGTGACTGGTTCACATAAGATTTGTGTGCTGTCTCCTGAGTTTACAAAACTAGGCTAAAGATCTCTTGAGTATACTTTCTATTGCTTCCTGTCAGGCCACAAATACCATCAGGATCAGCTTGTCTTGTGAAATTTCACCAGTTTCGAAGGTCACAGCAAAATAGGCACAGGTCAATAGAAGAGTTCACCACTTGTCAAAATTCATAAAGAGTGGTGTGACAGGGCAGCTCCCCTTTTTAAGGTACAAGCAGCTCATAGACCTTCTTCTGTTAAGCACTCATGTGGTTTATTTCAGTTTCCTTCCCCGCCCCCTTTATAAACTCGTGTAGCCCCATATTTACACTAACACACAATCCTTAGCTCCCTTGGCCATACAGGGGGAAGGAATGGAAGGGATCTTCTCCCAGAAGATCTCTCTAGGCTCTGCCTCTGAAAGTGTCTCTCACACTTTGCACTTCCTTCCTATGTTTTCTACTCTCTGCTTAATGAGCTAATTAGCCTCTTCCCTCTCTTTAGCCCAACCCAATCCATCAGTTAGGCACAGCTCTTCTTAATCAGGTCTATTCTAGAGCAATTAGAGTTGCTGTGAACAGAGCACTGAATCAGCTACTGTTGCCCACCACTCTGTCCCCGGTGGCCATTGATTTGTTTGGGGGTTTTTTGGAGAAGGGGAGGTGGTTTCCTTCCCCTTTGATTAGACCAGGGATCGGCAACCTTTGGCCAGCGGCCCATCAGGGAAATCTGCTGGCAGGCCGGGACGGTTTGTTTACCTGCAGTGTCCGCAGGTTCGGCCGATCGCAGCTCCCACTGGCTACAGTTCACCATTACAGGCCAATGGGGCTGCAGGAAGCTGTGTAGGCCACGGGATGTGCTGGCTGCTGCTTCCCGCAGTCCCCTTTGGCCTGAAACGATGAACCACAGCAAGTGGGGGCTCCGATTGGCCAAACCTGTGGACGCTGCAGATAAACAAACCATCCCGGCCAGCCAGCGGATTTCTCTGACGGGCCGCGTGCCAAAGGTTGCCGATCCCTGGATTAGATATTATTAGTCAAGATAGATGGAAATGAGCATACACCAATGAGTAAGTGTCTGGGTTAAAGAGTGGAAAGTCTAAGAAATGAGCAGTCTCTGTTCTTTTCACTTGACACATACTAATTGCAAATGTTTTAAATCAGTTGACATTTTATTTGTGGAATTTACAAACAAAAATTTACAAACATTATTTGAAGCTTACTTCCAGTAATACTAAGAGTTATTGTGTTACCATATGTGACCTACTTGAATGAGTTCTGGCTTGGAGTTTGAAATAACTCTGTTTTGATGGAGGCACCTGGCATGCCAAACGAAAACTTTAGGGATGAGGGATAGCTCAGTGGTTTGAGCATTAGCCTGCTACACCCAGGGTTGTGAGTTCAATCCTTGTGGGGGCCATTTAGGGAACTGGGGCAAAATCAGTACTTGGTCCTGCTAGTGAAGGCAGCGGGCTGGACTTGATCACTTTTCAGGGTCCCTTCCAGCTCTATGAGATAGCGCGCTCTCTCTCTCTCTCTCTATATATATATATATATATATATATATAAACTAGTTGAACATCTAAAAGATACTACTATCCTGAAGTCTTGCATATGACCCAGATCAGACATGTTCTGGTCAGAGTAAGCCCTGGTCTACACTACAAGTTTAGGTCGAATTTAGCAGCATTAGATTGATTTAACCCTGCACCCGTCCACATGAAGAAGCCATTTTTGTCGACTTAAAGGGCTTTTAAAATCGATTTCTGTACTCCTCCCCGATGAGGGGATTAGTGCTGAAATCAACCCTCCTGGGTCGAATTTGGGGTAGTGTGGATGCAATTCAACGGTATTGGCCTCCGGGAGCTATCCCAGAGTGCTCCACTGTGACCGCTCTGGACAGCACTCTCAACTCAGATGCACTGGCCAGGTAGACAGGAAAAGTCCCGTGAACTTTTGAATTTCATTTCCTGTTTGGCCAGCGTAGCGAGCTGATCAGCACAGGTGACCATGGAGTCCCAGAATCGCAAAAGAGCTCCAGCATGGACTGAACGGGAGGTACTGCATCTGATCGCTGTATGGGGAGATGAATCTGTGCTATCCAAACTCAGTTCCAAAAGATGAAATGCCGGAATATTTGAAAAAAATCTCCCAAGGGCATGAAGGACAGAGGTTATAACAGAGACCCGCAGCAGTGCCGCTTGAAGCCTACCAAAGAACCAGAGAGGCAAACGGCCGCTCCGGGTCAGAGTCCCAGATATGTTGCTTCTATGACGAGCTGCATGCCATTCTAGGGGGTACCCCTACAACTATCCCACCCCTGTGCTTCCCTCCTCCCCAACCCCTCCTGGGCTACCTTGGCAGTTATCCCCCCATTTAAATGACGAATTAATAAAGAATGCATTAATTTGAAACAACAATGACTTTATTGCCTCTGCAAGCAGAAATCAAAGGGGGGAGGGGAGGGGAGGGCGGTTGGCTTACAGGGAAGTAGAGTGAACCAAGGGGGCGGGTTTTCATCAAGGAGAAACAAACAGAACTTTCACTCCGTAGCTGGCCAGTCATGAAACTGGTTTTCAAAGCTTCTCTGATGCACAGCGCACCCTGCTGTGCTCTTCTAACTGCCCTGGTGTCTGGCTGCGTGTAATCAGAGGCTAGGTGATTTGCCTCAACCTCCCACCCCCTAATCATTTTTGTTACCCTCCGCTGGACTCTTTTCAATTTTTCCACGTCCTTCTTGTAGTGTGGGGCCCAAAACTGGACACAGTACTCCAGATGAGGCCTCACCGATATCAAATAGAGGGGAATGATCATGTCCCTCGATCTGCTGGCAATGCCCCGACTTATACAGCCCAAAATGCCATTAGCCTTCTTGGCAACAAGAGCACACTGTTGACTCATATCTAGCTTCTCATCCACTGTAACCCCTAGATCCTTTTCTGCAGAACTGCTTCCTAGCCATGCGGTCCCTAGTCTGTAACAGTAAATGGGATTCTTCCATCTTAAGTGCAGGAATCTGCACTTGTCCTTGTTGAAACTCCTCAGGTTTCTTTTGGCCCAATCCTCTAATTTGTCTAGGTCCATCTGTATCCTGTCCCTACCCTCCAGCGTATATACCACTCCTCCCAGTTTAGTGTCATCTGCAAACTTGCTGAGAGTGCAGTCCACGCCATCTTCCAGATCATTAATGAAGATATTGAACAAAACCAGCCTCAGGACCGACCCTTGGGGCACTCAGCTTGAAACTGGCTGCCAATTAGACATGGAGCCATTGATCACTACCCGTTGAGCCCGACGATCTAGCCAGCTTTCTATCCACCTTATAGTCCATTCATCCAGCCCATACTCCTTTAACTTTCTGGCAAGAATACTGTGGGAGACCGTATCAAAAGCTTTGCTAAAGTCAAGGCATAACACATCCACTGCTTTCCCCTCATCCACAGAGCCAGTTATCTCATCATAGAAGGCAATTAGGTTAGTCAGGCATGACTTGCCCTTGGTGAATCCATGCTGACTGTTCCTGATCACTTTCCTCTCCTCTAAGTAGACTCATAGACTTTAAAGTCAGAAGGGACCATTATGATCATCTAGTCTGACCTCCCGCATGATGCAGGCCACAAAAGCTGACCCATCCACTCCTGGAATAATTCTCTCCCTTGACTCAGCTGTTGAAGTCCCCAAATCATGATTTAAAGACTTCAAGTCGCAGAGAATCCTCCAGCAAGTGACCCCTGCCCAGCAAGCGACCCCTGCCCCATGCTGCGGAGGAAGGCGAAAAACCTCCAGGGCCTCTGCCGATCTACCCTGGAGGAAAATTCCTTCCCGACCCCAATATGGCGATCAGCTGAACCCCGAGCATGTGGGCAAGATTCTCCAGCCAGACCCTCCGGAAAAAGTTCTCTGTAGTAACTTTTAATATCCCATCATTGACCATTGTTACTAATTACCAGCGATGGCACGTTATTGACCTATTGACTAAAATCACATTATCCCATCAAACCATCCCCTCCATAAACGTATCAAGCTTAATCTTAAAGCCAGAGAGGTCTTTTGCCCCCACTGTTTCCCTCAGAAGACTGTTACAGAACTTCACCCCTCTGATGGTTAGAAACCTTCATCTAATTTCAAGCCTAAACTTCCCGACGGCCAGTTTATATCCATTTGTTCTCGTGTCCACATTAGTATGGAGCTGAAATAATTCCTCTCCCTCTCTGGTATTTATCCCTCTGATATATTTAAAGAGAGCAATCATATCCCCCCTCAGCCTTCTTTTGGTTAAGGTAAACAAACTGAGCTCCTCGAGTCTCCTTTCATACGACAGGTTTTCCATTCCTCGGATCATCCTAGTGGCCCTTCTCTGTACCCGTTCCAGTTTGAATTCATCCTTTTTAAACATGGGAGACCAGAACTGCACACAGTACTCCAAATGTGGTCTCACCAGTGCCTTGTATAACGGAACCAGCACCTCCTTATCCCTACTAGAAATACCTCGCCTAATGCATCCCAAGACCGCATTAGCTTTTTTTACGGCCACGTCACATTGCCGACTCATAGTCATCCTGCGATCAACCAGGACTCCAAGGTCCTTCTCCTCTTCCATTACTTCCAACCGATGCGTCCCCAGCTTATAACTAAAATTCTTGTTAGTCATCCCTAAATGCATAACCTCACTCTTTTCACTATTAAATTTCATCCTATTACTATTACTCCAGTTTACAAGGTCATCCAAATCTCCCTGCAGGATATCGCAATCCTTCTCCGAATTGGCAATACCTCCCAACTTTGTGTCAACCGCAAACTTTATTAGCACACTCCTACATTCGGTTCCGAGGTCAGTAATAAATAGATTAAATAAAATCGGACCCAAAACCGAACTTTGAGGAACTCCACTGATAACCTCCCTCCAACCTGACAGTTCACCTTTCAGTACAACCCACTGCAGTCTCCCCTTTAACCAGTTCTTTATCCACCTCTGGATTTTCATATCGATCCCTATCTTTTCCAATTTAAATGCTTCAGAATTGATTCCTTGAGGACCTGCTCCATGAGGTGTCATAAGGTGAAGTTTGTGTAAATATTGTTGTCTGTTCTGAGATTAATCAGACATGGCTAAACCCCAACCCTTACATCTGAACACCTTTTTATCATTAATTCCTAACTTGATTTAGGAAGGAACTTCTGAGAAACACCATTGTTTTTGTTTGTTTTCATTATTTCCCGTTACAGGTTCATAACCTTTCTTAAAAATACCCATGACAAAATCCTAGCCTTACTCATAACTAAAGCCACAGACAATGCCAAGTCTGAAGACACTCTGCAACAGAACAATAAAGGTCTGACTCCTGATGATGTGCACATCCACTCTCTGTCATTCTGTTAATATTTGCATACATATACAAAGATATGGGGAAATCTATCTGAATCATTAGCATGCTGGAAGAGCATAGACCACACCAAATCTGTCATCACATGCCACACTAGGTCAGTGCTAAGCCACACGTGAATAGCTGCAGAAGAGACAAAATTCAGTTTGATTACTCAATCATTTGGGCAGCCAGGGCTCTGGTTGAAATAAGATAGTTTCAGAAGACAACTATATAATTGGCGGGGGGGGTTTAAGAGGTAGCTGCTGCACAATCCACAAGGGAATAACACAAAGATCAAAAGGGTAACCCACCCTTTAGCCAGTCACAGGCCCTACTATTTCTCCATGACACACTGAAGACTGGTATTCTGTACTATTGTCCACAGCAGAAATTTTGCATAGGAAGTTGGATCTTTTACATGCAAATATTTAACAAGAAGAAAGACTAGCTGAAACAAATATTTGTTAGCTTACCAGTTTTATTTAAATTATTGGTGCTAGTTCATGTTCAGAATCAGTTTCCACTTGTGGTAAAGATAATAATTAAAACAATCTGACCTTCTCTGGATTTCCCTAATTAAAGTAAACTTTAGCAGAAGATAAAATCTAATGGTGTCACATGTGGCTGCTTAAGTAGTAGTGTGGACACAAACAGGTAATCATGAGAGAGCATCTAAAATGTACCACTCAAAAGAATCTGTGATGTTGTTGGGCATATTTGCAAGGAAAATAAGAGATAGAAAACCCATTCCATGTCAGCTACAAAACCATTGCACTGGGGAAAAATTTCCAACATAGATTGTCTTTCTATAGACTGGCAGATAGGAACATTTGTTATTTGAGGGGCTGGGATCCTATCTAAAATACAAAACCAGCTTCCCCTCTGTCACAGTGGGCCTGGGACACACTGGGTATATTACAATGTTGCTTATATCAGTACATAATACTTTTAAAGCATCTCCTAAACTGTCACCAGTGACATTGACCTTCCACTAGCTTGGTGTAGAAGCTTAATTAATATTCAGCTTAATAATGAAACTTTCCTTGAGGAAATTTATAAAACAAGTAAAAAATGGAATGGAACCCCCCCTGCATGATTGAAATTTCAAAGGGTGATGAATTATGTAAGGCAGGATTTTGTTGTTGTTGAAGTGTCTGAAAATGAATGACCAATACGACTCCTCTGATCTGTGGAACTGCAGCTAGAGGAAAGAGAGCCTTGTAGTTAAGGCACAGAACTAAAAGTCAGGAGATCTGGATTCTGTTTCTGACTTTTCTATAGTCACTAGGTGACATAAGACAAATAATCTTTCTCTGTTTCAGTTTCCCAAGTGGGAAATGGGTTAATAATTTCCTGCCTCACAAGGACGCTGCAGCTTAACACAATGCAATATTCAGACTACAGAGATAGGTACCATAGAAATGCCATTTCATTAATTAACATTTATAGTAAACATTAACTTGTTGCTATTCATAGCAACTAGGTGCAATCTCCTGCTATGATACAAAAGTGTACCTTAATGGATACTGTATGTAACAATTAAGCAAGACAATATGCTGAAGGTGGGATGGGGATATTAACACACTTGTAAAGGGTTGGCAGGTGTCCTTCCTCAGGAAAATTTTTGAAGATGCCTGCTACTTAGTGCAATGTGGTACATTTTAAAGGCAAACAACTCAAATTGCACTTAAGAAGTCAATTCATGCCTTTTCTGTGTGGGACGCACCTAGTCACATTACTGAAAATAATAAGCTAGTGATAATAGTCTCTCCCTGAATGGTTATGTAGTATCCAGAAGGGGTAGGGATGGACAGACTCTACCAGGGTAAGGGAAATTCTCTCTCTCCTCCTCTTTCTCCCTGATTCACCATTTCAATCCGAATACCAGTTACAGGGTCATTGCTCTCAAGATGTGTCCCTGTTACCTCAGAGTGAACTCACATGTGGTGAAGGAGCAGAGGAATGAAGAGCTGAGAAGGGGTTCTGAAAACATCTTCTTTCTGCATCACTTTTGATAAAGGTTCTGTATCTTCAATATGTACAGGAAGGGAAAGTTTTCAAACTGTCCAGTAGAATAAATTGCACAGGGCTAATATGAGAAAGCTATTAATGCATTCAGATCACAGCCATTAGTGAAGACACCATTTCTCTTGCAATTTCTTTAAAGGGCACACCAGTGCTGGGGCTCTTCTATCAGAAGATAGGTCTTTGGTTAAGGCAGGGCATCCATATTAGAAATTCTCACTAGTTCTTCTTCTCTAAATATAATTCCAGCTTCTTTCTGTTGCTCCTCTAGTGCCATTGTTTATGCACAAGGCTGGAGGAAGGAGTGTGGTACAGCAAGAAAAGCAACAGTGTGGTGCTGAAACACTGTAATTTACAAAGTAAAGAATTTACCTTAACAATGAAGAATGATGGTTATGACCCTGCTCACTGAAGTAGGAAAGAAGGATTCATGATCATTAGTGTGTGCAGTCTCACAGATCATCAATACATTGTTCAGAGATAGGTAGCACCTCTCATGGAAAGGGTTAGCAGAATTATGGAGATGAAAAATGCTGCCTTTATCTTTATATTACATAATAAAATCCTACACCAATTGCTATTTAAGCAAGAATTGGTCAATAACGTTGCTCCAGAACCTTCAAATCTATTTTCAATTTGAAGAAAATAAGCCAGGGAATATTTTTATCAATTTATCTCTGTCTCTGCACCCTCCTCATTCCTTAGCCTAAAATATGTTGTCACTTTAAGCAAGCCACTTAATTTCTGTGTTTCTGTTTCCTACTCTGAAAAATGGGGATAAGAACACTTGCCTGGCTTGGTATTTTGATATCAATGGCTAAAAGACTAAAATTAGAGATGGTTTTTGACAAAAAAGATGTTTTCTAATTCTAAATGTTTTTTTTTTTAAAGGGGGGCTATGGTGAGGAAATTTTGTTTTAAAAAACACTAAAAACATTTTTGATGTTGGAACATCCCCATTTCAACATTTTCAGATCAGAATGTTATGATTTTTGTTTCAAAAGGACTTTTTTAAATGAAATGTTTTAAGTTTAAAAAGGTCAAAAACAAAATGAAAGGTTTTGATTTTTATCAAAATGAATCATTTTGATTGACCCCAAATTAATTTTTTTAAATTGTTTTGTAGGAAATTTTGAAACGTTTTGGTTTTGTTCAGTCTCAAAATGGGGGGAAATTTTTTCAAAAATTGTGGAATTTCCTGTGAAATGGAAAAGCCATTTCCTGCCCAGCTCTAAGTATGTGCCAATTATTACTACTACTGCCTGACTCACTTCAGTCTCCTGAATTTATCCTTATAAATGTTCTCCTCTTTGCACGTTTTAACTGTAGTATAAAATAGGCTATCAATAATGAATTTTTAGCATACATGCCCCGTTTGACAGGCATTAGCTTGACTGAGTTTAGCTGGTGTCTGATACACTAAATCCTTCTGTTTGGTAGCATAGCCAGCATGCCTACAATGCCTTATTGTTTGGCTTCCTATAGATGATAATAGAGTTGGCATTTAATTCCCTTCCCCGAATGATTTCAGTGAGACTTAAAAAAAGGCTGGTTGAAACTACCCGTATTATATAACATTCTTAGTTTCAGTGTGCACAGAAGTGTGTTCTTGTTAAATACCTTATCTCTGGATTTGTATTAATAATTACATGAGTCATGCTGGGCATCAGACATTGGTATGTTTAAACCTGGTGCACACTAAGGATTTTTTCTACAGAACAGAGTTTAATCTCTCTGCCAAGTCTATGTCAACACATTAACTTGATTATCACTTGGGTGGCCCTTAATTTACTTTGGATGTGGCCCTGATACACTTGTGTCTGTATACAATCAAACATTACATTGAAAACTGAAGAGATGATCACAAGCAGATTGCATTAACCACTAGAAAAATTAACCTGGACAGGTAAACTGTAAGTTAAGACTGAAAAACCATGGTATCAATAGTTATTAAATCAGAACTCAATCCTGCAAGGTACTTAGCACTCAGATCCCAGTCCATCAAAATACTGAACTATGTGCTTAACTTTAAGTCCATCAGTAGTTCCATGGACTCGAATGGGACTGTTCACACACTTCAATGTCCGTGTGTCATGCGGGGGGCGCTAGGCAGCCAGGGGTGCTAGGCCTGCCCAGGGTTGGGTTAGAGGATTTGGGGAGGTAGCAGGGGACCTGGCGACGGCAGTGGGGTTTGGGCACGCACTCACCGGCAGGAAGCGCACGTTGTATTTGTTTTTCTTGCTCGGGCTAAGGGAGCTCAGCCTCGGTCTCCAGCAGCAGCGACCCCAGCCCACCCTACTCCGCTCCACCCCGCTGGCTACACCTGCCGCCGCACTAGCTATCAGCATCCTAACGCCGCCGGAACACACCAGCACCAGGCTGAACCCATCCATTGCCCTTCCAACCCAGACCTCTCCCCTTTTCCAGGACCTCCCAACACAGGGGGCCCCCTCGGCCCTAGCACAGGTGCCACCCTGGGACTCTCCATCATTCCTCGCCCCCCAGCACTGGTGTCCCCTCCCCACAACAGATTTCACCTGTATAAAAAATGATCGGGGGCCAATACAGGCTGATTTGTCCCAGGCCCCAAACCCCCTTAGGGACAGCCCTGGATACAATTATCTTTGCAGTGTGTGTGTGTGTATTGTATATTATCTCTATATCTATCTTACTGTACGAATATTAGTAAATAACCATGACAGACAAATACATCCATCACAGTGAGATTAATCAGTGTGAGTGCATCTAAAACACTATATTAGAAGGTTGAAAAAAAACAAAGTTTGTGCAGAGATGCTTACTCTTACGGAATCAAGGAAAGAGCGAGAGCAAGCAATCCGGTACAGGATGCAAAAATAATAGATGTGTATTCTGAAAAACAATCTTCAAAATTAATTTTAAAATATGTATTACATAGCAAATGGTCAGACACCTATGGTTTTGCGTTGCTCTTGTTCATTTTAATGAATGGAAGTTGTGTGTGTAATCCAGGTGCACTGAGTTGCAACTATCATGATTTGACGTTCAGGAAGGTCAGATTTGGAGCGAGATATATAGATACATTATTGGTTTTTTTTAGTTACATTTGAAAGCAGGAAATATTTCAAACTCCAGAGCAGTTCACTGGAATATTAAAAAAACAAATCATTGCCAGGAATTTCAGCATGATGAGACAAGGATAAGGCATGCTTTGTCCAACATCTTAATATATTATTTCTGTTATAAGATTTTACCATGAAATAGAATGTATTATAAGACTTTGCTAACGCAGAAATATTGAAAACATCAATGGTTCATCCACTACTTAAAGAAAGTCTTCCAAACATGCGGGCTGTGGATTCAGTTCTCCCATGATTGTCTATTTTTAGTCATTTCCATTAGTTTCAATGGGAACTATGCACATGAATCAGTCAAAGTCCACTATATTTGCACCTATTTATGCATTTGCTTTCTCTGCAAAATTAAGTGTTTCACCATTATAATATACGGTAGTCCTTGATTCAACTTCAAGATGGATCACAAGTCATCTTAAATTCACTTCTACAAGCCATAAATAAGTTGTGAAAAAAACCTGTTGTTGCAGAAAGGGTATTTAATAGCACCTATCTAACACTTTTCAAACATGGAGCTCAATGCAATTTTAAAAGCTAGGTAAGTAACACTGTGTATTTTAAATATAAGAAATCTGGACCACAGAGAAGTTAAGAGATTTTACCCAAGATAACAGAACAAGTCCATGGCACAGCTGAGACTAAAATCCCAGATCTCCCATTTTGCAGTATCAAAATATTCAGACTTTTCTTGGCTATCTAAATATAGGCGTCTAACTCCATATTTCCATTCCAAAAAGAGTAACCTAATTTTCAGAGGTGCTGAGTGACTGTAGCTCCCATTGGTTCAAAGAAAAAAAAAATAGAAACAATCAGGCCACTTACTTGGAAATTTAATTAGGATTTTAGCTGCCTATCATTAAGACACATTGGCCTTGTTTTCTCCCCCAAAGAAAAGTCCAGTACATCACTAGTTAAGTGATCTTGGTCCATTTTATACTGCTGTCAGCAAGAGGAAAAATGCAGCTGCATCAGAATGCAAACTGAACTCAGACAAACAGCTTATTCTAAAGATGTTTGTTTAGTTTAAAGCTGCCTGGGCCAACTAGCACATTTAGACTCATCCCCAGAACCCAGGCCCATGGCTGTAGGTGTAGAAAGTGCCAAATGGACACCTATGCAAATAAATACACATCTACCTGTACTACATAGCTACCCCTAGATAAAGATCTATGAACAACACAGCTTAAAAGTTGCTGTGAAATAAAGCATAAGGTTGTGAAAAAGCAAAGTGCTGTTCCATTGCTTGCAGTTAATTTCAGCTGTTTCTTGAGAAGCCCAGCTGTGTTACAACAAACAAACCAGTAGTAATTTTTAATACCGATACACGTCTGATTTCATTTTGTAGACTGTAGTGGATGCATAGCTCTTTTAAAAGCACATTAAAAATTCTTGGCACACCGATGTAAACATTTTGCAAGGGAAAAAATATCAATATGAGCAAGTCTTTGGGTCTTATTTGAACTTCTCTTCCACACTCCCATGATTCCCCTTCCCTCCTTCCCAGATTGAAAGAAGTAGGTATTTGGACTAGTCTAAAAAGTGTGTTATCTTGAAAGGGACATTTTCCAACAGTATCCCTTATTAATTAAGTAGTTCACACGAACACTTCAACAACTGCATTTGCAGGCAAGTACTCTGTATATGTGAATGCAAGTATGCATGTGCTTACATGTATCACTGATGACTCCTGGAGAAAAATATGATCAATATTGCTAGCATGCTAATTATTAGAGTTTAAGCAATCATATTATTGAACGTAACTGCCATGTTCCCAACACTGCTATACACTGAGTTTATTGTAGAGAAATTTCTTATGCTGGACGGGAGAAGGTATAGCTGATCTAAATAAGTATTTTCCATTTTTATTGATCAGATCATGCCATGGATTTTTAAGCAGCACTCTTGTTTAAATTAATGGGTGATTTCAACAAGGGCTGCCTCTTAAAAATTCACAGCACCTCATGGTTCTATGACTCAATAATAACAACAGTAATAGCTTACATTTTATATAGTGTCTTTCATCCCAAAGAATTAAAGTACTAGGGACCCCATTCTTAAGTCCTTATACAGAAAGAACTATTGAAGTCAAGGGGCTAGATTCACAAAGAGACTTTGGTGCCTAATTGCCACTTTAGGCCCATGTAGGTAATTTTCAGAGCCATGTGATCCATGTATTTATCAGACACTAACCTGTCACTCCAGGACTTATTTTGATATTCTAACCCCTTGAGCAGTTTCAAAAAGCTGTCTTTAAAAAAAAAAAAATCTAAGAAGAAAATTATTGTGTGTTAAAATTCTCCAGGATTAATGCATCAGGATAGTTGTAAGGGATACCAAGAAAACAATAGAAAGAGTAATTTACTCAACAGATGATTGGTCATGTGAACACTGATGTTCACTTTTCATTATACTGTGATAGGTAGGAAGAAAGGAAAAAATGCAAGAAGATGTTGGTGTGGTAGGCCCAAATTCATTATTGTGATATAATGCAGCCTATTCCCCCAGACAATGTATAATTTATTATGTATGTATCTGGAGAACAGCATGAGAAGGAGATAGGCTAAGCTCACCAGTCATTTTCCAAATGACCGGAATAGCCTACCTTTTCTAGCCACTAGTTCCTTTCAGTGAGTAACTGGCAATAGTTCAGGTATTCGTTTCTTATTGCTTAACACCACTCTCAGGCACAATGATTCTTTATACAGTATTGCAAGATTTTTTTCTTTCTAAACAATGATCAGAAAGAACAAAGACATTTTCTTCCGTCCGTTTCTCATAACACTCTTAACAGGTTACCTTCAGTTCTTCTCAGTGCAAACAAGCATGAAATAGTCAAGCCATTGAACCATAAATCAGTCAGTATTTAATCTAAAATCCTAGCCTGGTGCCAACAAAATCACGATATAGCGGTGATGGCGAGTACTGTACCTACAAGCAACAACTCATGATACTATCCTTACAGGCTACCAGTGTTCCAGTTAATTTAGCTGATAATCCTTCAGAGTAAAGTCCACTTTACTCACATAAAAATCAAGCAGTTAGTGCTTCTGTGAGTGGAGTAATGGGGGGCGGAGGGATCAAAGTGCTTACCATAACTTGGAGCTAGGGTGCTGGTCTGTAGTACAGCCCCAACAACTCTTGTTCTGGTTTATGTGAGAAAAGAGCAGCTACAGCTCTTTCGCACCAGTGGCACAGGTTAATGCAGTTATGGGTCAATATGGATCTTGCAGCCACTCCCTTGTCCTGCCACCTCAATCTACTTCAGCTGAGGCCATTGTTGAGACCCTGTCCACAGTGTGCAGGGAATGAAGGCACCTATGAATGCTTGAGTCACCTGTCATCCCTCCTGAATAAGTAGTGTGGGTCTAGTGCTGGCCATTCGCAGCATGGGTGAATTTTACCCCAAAGCATAAGTTGGTTTGGTAAATATAGGTTTTGCTAAAGCCTTTTAATGAAGATATGGAAATTTTGACTACAAGTGGTACAACAGCTCTCTGAAAATATGTCAGCACAAAGCAGATTTATTTCTGCAGTCCAAGTTCTGGGATCTTCTAAAACTCATGTCTCTCTTCTCTTGCTTTCAAGGGATCTATTACCCCCTCTAATTAAACATTCAGAATGTTAATGACATAAGAGGAAGAGCACGGGATTACTGTGGATTGGAGTAATTGCTCCATAGATTAAAAATCAGGCAGAGTCGTAAAATTATGGGGTGAATTCCTGGCTCCACTGAAATCAATGGCAAAATTCCTATAGACTTCAACACAGCCAGGATTTCATCCACAGTGCTTTGAAAATGTTGTTGCAGTTTACTTCTGAAGTTTCTCTAATGCTTTTTTAGCTTATGATATTTTTGAAATAGCTTGCCCTAGTGTCATGGGTTAGGGTGTGGTGTGCTTTAGACTGTTTCAGTCATGCTTGTGGGCACCCCTCAAGAGACAGACAACTCTCTCTGCATGGAACCACATGGTCCTACCACTCTAAGGTCTTGTCTACACTTGCGGCCATGTGTAGGATAAGTGTAGCTACACACTACGCTGAAAGGCAGTCTGCTACCATGCTGCAGTGTGTAGCTACACATGGCAAGGAAATCTGTGGCAGTGAAGAAAAGTTCAGGAGTCTTTCACTGCAGTGGGAAAAGGCTGAGGCAGCGGGAGGCTAAACTGCTAAAAATAGCAATGGAGTTGAAGGATTCACTGTTTGGTCACATAGAGAGCCATGTAGGATATATACCCTCGAGTTCTGGTGTGTCTGTACTCTACTTGCCTAAGTAGTGTGTCACTATCTATACAACTATTTATACCCACGCTAGTCGGGTGTGCATTCACTGTACTCTACAAGCCACCATAAGTGTAAACCTACCCTGAGATAGGATCTCTGGGCTGCAGACCCCCTCTTAATTGACAGTGTTAACCTGACAGCACCTCCTGAGTTTGGCATATTTAAGCCATTTACCTCCAGGGACCTGTGACCGCAGCTGATTGAAGTAACTCAAAACCAGTTTCTTCAAAACAAAGTAGCCTTTATTTGCCAAAAAGAACACCACATTTAGGAAAACAGGTTAAAACAAGACATTTATATATATATTTCATTATCTAAGATTAACCTTTCTAGCTGTAGCTCAGGTAGATCCAGCTTACTCCCATCTCTGGGCTTGGAGGGCAAGCCTGTGTGCTGCAGTTCCTGCGTCTCTCTGTCTGCTAGCGGCTCATCTCCAGCTGCAGCTATCTCACTTGCTCCCACTCTTTACCAAGATGAACATATTTAAGGTTTGATCCTTGGCATTCAGCCTTGGGAAAAGTAAACCATTTGGCCTGGTGGGAGCCAAGCATGGGCAGTCCCAATTTTGTTGCAGTTTACTTCTGAAGTTTGCAAAAGTGAGCACTGTAACATTAGGAAATGCCTGTGCAACCTTAATTTGGCCCCCTTATGCATATGCTCTGTCATTAGAGATGGTCAGGAAACAGACTTCTGCTGGAAAATGCCAACTCATTGAATCTGGCTGCTAAAAGGAGCAATGTGGGGAAGAGTCTGGCTCTAATCCTGCAGACCCTGGATGGAGCATGCTGAGTCAGACACCGTCTAGTCAAAACATAAGAGCTGTGAGAGGATAGATTGCGCTCAAGCGCTGATAGACTTCAGAGAATTTAGCTGCCAAGCTCTTACAAGTCTCTACTGAACATGTGAGAACTGAGATTTTTCCAGAAGCTTATAACATGGGCAAACTTTCACAGGAACAGTAACCTTGCCCAGAAAACTTCAGCCTGAGGCAAACACCTACCATGGAAAGTTTCAGCTCAAATGGTTAAAGTTTGGCAAAATTATAAGCAACTGAAAACAAGGTATTATAATGGGAAGTTTTGGACAACATTCATAATAGGCAGCATTACTGGCTCTAACAATATTAGACTGTCATAGTGTTATAGGTAATATTAAACTGATAATATGATTAGTCACATTATGAATGTTTATAGTGTTATCTGGTGAAATTTTGGATCAGTGACGGTTTCTGAAATATAAATAACTATAAAGTAGCAGCTAGAGGCCTCAATTGAGATTGGGTCCTCATTGTGCTAGGCATAGGTGCTGATTCCATAGCAGCTCTAGGGCTGGAGCACCCATGGGAAAAAAAATAGTGGGTGCTCAGCACCCACTGGTAACCCTGGTGATCAGCTCCTCCCCCTCCCTCGCAGCACCTCCCAACTGTTCAGCGGCATGCAGGAAGCACCGGTGGGGGGAGAATGAGGAAGAGATGGAGTGGGGGCGGGCTCTGGGGCAGAGCGGCGGTCGAGCACGCCCCGGGAACTGGGGAAGTCAGCATTTCTGGTGCTAGGCATTGTACAAACACAGCCCCTGCCCCAGCAATAAAAAGACAGGAATGACAAAGGAAATCTCATTTTCCCCATTTTATAGATGGTACATATGGTGGTGGGGGGGGGCTAAAACACGGCGAATAAGTGACTTGCTTATGGACACATAGGAAATCTATAGCAGTGCTGGGAATTGCATCCAGATCTCCTGAGTCCCAATGCAGTGCCAAAGCCACAAGATCATCTTTCCTCCTTTGAAGACTCTATGGTTAAGGCTCAACATAGCGCCCTATTTTAAGCCTAATTTTCTACTCTCTGTCCCCAGTTTTACTAAAAAGAAAGCCACCTGCTTGCAACTTTGAATTCCTCATATCATCCCAGGAAAACTCTACCCTGAGAAGTTTTGTAACTCATCAAACTCCTCAGGTTTAAAGTTATGAGGTTTTGAAAATGTAGCCCAAGTTTACTTTTAAGTTATTCTAAAGTTTGGCTCATGATATCTCCAAAATGACTTGACCTAGAAACCCCACATATGTTTTGTTTTGTTGGCTGTGCTGAGAAGTGCCTTTTTCCTATAAAGTGTTGTTTTTAAGTGTATAAAGATCATCGTTTATAAATATAAATATTTATAGATGTAAACTGACCTTCTTCTGACTCCAGCTTTTGGGTTGAGCAAAACGTTTTGGGAAGGCATTGATCTGTTGGTAGACAAACAGGGAAAAATTCAGAGGAATAGCAATCTGGGAGAGGGCCAAGGAGAAAGGTAGGAAACCAGGAAGGTCATGAGATAGCAGGCACAGGGAGAGGTGAAATGGAGTCAGGTCTCCTGGTCAAAAAAAATGGGGGAACTATGGGAGGGATAGGATACTGGGCTGTTTGTGAAGGAAGTGCAAGAACTTCCAAAGTGTAGAGTGTGAATGAGCAGACTTTGGGGGACCAGTGGAGGTGTGTTGAGGACCTGGGGGACAGGGAAAGGCAGAGTGATGTGTCTGTAGCCCTTTACTGCTCATTTCTAACTTTTGAGGTCATGTTTAATAATTCTGTGGAGATGATGATCTATTATCTGGGTGTTAAGGAGGCTCCATTGCTGCAACCTTAAATATTTCCTAAGAAAGTATTTTTTTTTAATGAAGAATCTAAAAACTGTAAAGTCAATAAGTTGTTTGAGCGTTTCTCATTTCCCTGTCGGATATAACGTATTCCTACAAGTATTCTGCCATTTTATGTTTTTATCATTGGATGTATTTTTTCCCTCCTAAAAACAATATCATAATCTTATTATTGGTCTAAAAACACTGGTAACCTTATTGTAAGATAGTGTCTTATACCATTACTGTAAAATATATCGGTAATCTCAATATGCAGGGATTTAACTAATGGTAAAAGGCCTTATACAAATCAATTTCTTTAGGATGGGCATTTTTCCTACTCTAGAACTCAAATGGCTTTGATCAAATTCAAGGAGGGTGGTGGGGAAGAGGGAAGCATTGTCTCCAGGATCACAGCTTACAGTCAATTTATTGGATGTGATCTGGAGAGCTTGCGATATTAAATTCTGAAATGTGTACTAAAAGTTTTAAGATATTTATAACCATAGAATTTCCTATTTCGGATTAAATTACAGTGCTGACTACTTGTCAGTATAAATCCATGCCACTTTTTGCAAGAGTAAAGATGCTAACACTATTGTTGTCACCAAATTATAATTATGAAAATATTTAACTGTATTTTACCTGTCTAAAATCCATCCTGCAATTTCAATTAGATACACTATTTTAATTCCCTCTCTAAACTACTTTGCAGTATTCCTGTGAACTTTTAATTATATGCCACATTCCACCTCCGAAGTGGCTGCAGTTTAGTGGTGGTGAAATTATTCCTGTGATTGTGTGCATATGGAAGTGGTGGAGAGGATCTGGATCCTGCAGACCTTGTATAGGCAATTGCCATCGGGCTAGATTAACAAATTTTAAGCAGATTTAAGCATTGTGATGCTCACTGTAACAACATCTAACTTTCAGGCCCCTACATAAATCACTGGGATTCACAAAGCTTGATTTAGGTGCTCCTGCTCCCTGTACAATGAATGGAGGGAGATAGGTACCTAGAAATGGGATCCACAAAAGCCAGTAAACTAGATGGGGAACCACCTAAGTGAGCTAATGGGAAATGTCAAGGAGAGGGGTGTGCCCTAAATCCTGCTCCTCTCAGGAAGTTTGATGCCTTAACTCTGGACTGGAGGGAGATCCTAATTTCTGCTTGGGATTCTCACCTGTGAACCCTCTCTTGGAGTTAAGTGCCTAACGTGTTTCTTGCAAGAAGCCGGTGGGAAGGGGGGCAGAGGGAAGAGGAGGACAAGGACTTCACTCAACTTTTAGCCCAGTGATTAGGGTACTTACCTGGAATGTGAGAGACCCCCCCAATCCAAGTTCCCCTGTTGCCTCAGGGGGAGAACGGATTTGAACAAGGAGTTGCCACCTCCCACTGGAGTACTCTAACCACTCAATTATGTGATATTCTGATGTGGGGTTCCTCAGTCTCTTCTGTTTAAGCTGTTCTACTTTGGATAAACATGAGAGAGTCATTTGGAGCAGGGGACTAGATGCTGGGTTTCCCACATTCTGGCTTAGCGCTGTAACCATCAGACTATAGAATCATTCTCCTGCTCGTGCTCGCTTTCTCTGACTCCAGACTTTTTTGTGTGGTGTTAGTATGTTCAGAGCATGCCTAACAGACTGGGCCCTGCACATGAGTTAGGAGAGGAATGCCTATCTTCTTCCAGTTTGTGAAGTGCACTGGGTCTTAGGTGTCCATACACTTAGAGTGAGGCAGCAATGCACATACCCCAAGGCAGAAACATAGGTAATTACCCAATTTGGGGATTTTCAAAACCACCTAGGTGATTTAGGAACACAACATCCACTGATTTTTAATCTCAAATCTTGCCAATCTCATTCCAACGTTCACATATATGGAGCGTGTATGTTTTCAGAAAGCATACAAAAGGAGTATCAGCATCTGTACGATCTAAAAAAGGAAAGTGAGCACAGTTGAAAATTTGAGTTGTTAAAATTTGAGTGAATATTTGCAGATTTTTTTTTGCAGTATTTGCCCTCATATATACATTTGATCCATGATAGTAAAGACAACAATGACTAAAAACAACTTAAGTGTATATAAGCATCCTGTACTCCTTAAGTATCCTTTGGCATTTTAAAAACTTTTCTAACTATATGCAGAGATACAGGAATTGTTTTATCTATGATTAAAAAAAAGAAATCATTTTTTTCTGATTTGAAACAATTTAGGTCTAAACCTGCTTAGTTTATGAGATCACTATGATTGCAGGCACAAAACATGAAATAACACTGTTTTCACCAAATATATAAGTAGTGACTGTATAGCTGAATAAATAACCCACAAATTGCCTGTAACGTTTTATTCTGATAAAAACACTAACCCATGTTTGAATTATGTAAGTAACAAAAATAAGACTGTAAAATTTAACTTTCTATTTTTCTTTCTATTCTTTTAACTAAAAATGATTTACCAGATTTTTTTCTGAACTATGGGAGAATAAATTTACTCAAGCTTAGCACGTATGCCAAGTTTAAGCCTGAACCACATTTTGTTCAGCTGAATAGTATACTTATGTTATGACATTAAAAAATAACGTTTACATAATGAAGGTGCTGATACCACTTTGTTGAAGTGAAAACAGCTCCCCCTGTAATTAATGTTTTAGCAATTATGCAGCAGATAGCTAAAATATGTTATGCATATATAAATAAAGGAGACAATTTGTAAAGAGAATTCTTTTTTGTAATTGTGTTCACTGGATCACATTCTGTTCTCAGTTACACTGGTATAATCCTGAAATAATACCACTGAAAGGAGGGAATAAAGGTTATTAGTATAAAGAGTCTTAGCTGCCGGGTTTTATTCTCTGCGTTCTGTGTGACTGGACTTTTACATGAAAGGCCTGGATTGCATTATACTCTATGCCAGTTATGTATTGTAACATGTTTAGCTTTAACAACTGCCAAATGAAATTCTCTTCTTCGGGCTATACTATAGTTCTTTACTGAATATTCTGCATTAATTCCAGCATGCATATCACAAGTGTATAATATACAACAAAGCTCTGCAGGGGAAAACAAAGAAAAGAATTTTGCCTTTAAGAAAATCACAAGATTCGGCACATGTCTGACTGAAGTGAGCTTTGCCATCAGAATAACAGCAAACAGGAGGCACTTAGTAGAATATACATGGTTTACCAATAACTCTCTCTCACACTCTCTATCCTCCCAAGAGAAGGGAGAACCACCATTTTGCAATAGAGGAAGGCTGCAGCACACTGAGCTATGACTAAGGGCCTGTCTACACCTCAGCCACTACAGCGGCACAGCACTGCAGCTATGCTGCGGTAGCATGGTAGCATTCCTTCAGCAATGGAAGAGGTTTTTCCATCAATGTAGTTAATCCATCTCTCCAAGAGGAAGTAGCTAAGTGGATGGAAGAATTTTTCCATTGACCTACCCATGTCTACACCAGGGGTTAGATTACCCTAACTACAGTGCTCAGGGCACAACATTTTTCACAGCCCTGAGTGAAGCAGCTAGATCAGTCTAATTTTCAAGCTAGAAAAAGCAAGCTAGAAAAAAAGCGAGAGAACCACAGCTCAACTAATTGCCAGGTGATAGAGGAAATCTTCTCTACTGCCTGAGAATGAACACACTTCACAGCCTTGAGCTCGAAGCACTACTACAGGTTGTGCCTAGACTTTGGACTGAACTCCAGCATTTGCATAACAGTGATAAAACTGTACTGACTTTTTGGGCCTCAATTCAAAAAAGCACTTAAACACATTCTTCGCTTTAAGCCTGTACTTAAGTGGTTTGCTGAGCTAAGGTGGTCTTAAGTGAGAGTTGCCATCTTTCTGATTGCAGAAAACCAAACACCCTTGCCCCACCCCCTGCCCAGAGGCTCCACCCTGCCCTGCCCCTTCTCTGAGGCCCCACCCCGACTCACTCCATCCCCCCTCCCTCCATTATTTGCTCTCCCACACCCTCACTCACTCATTTTCACCAGGCTTGGGTAAGGGGTTGAGGTGTGGGAATGGGTATTGGCTCCAGGGTGGGGCCAGAAATGAGGGGTTCAGGGTGCGGGAGGGGGCTCCGGGCTGGGGGTTGGGGTGCAGAGGGGAGTGGGGGCTCCAGCTGGGTGTGTGGGCTGTGGTGTGGGGCTAGGGATGCGGGGGTTGGGGTGAAGGAAGGGGCTCTTGGCTGTTGCCAAGGGGTTCGGCATGCAGGAGGGGGTGCGGGCTCTGGGAGAGAGTTTGGGTGTGGGAAGGGGCAGAGGGCTGGGGCAGACGGTTGGGTTGTAGGAGGGGGTCCGTGCTCTGGGAGAGAGTTTGGATGCAGGACAGGGTTCAGAGCTTGGGTAGGTGTACAGGAAGGGGTTCAGGGTGCAGGCTCTGGGCGGCATGTAGCTCAGGCAGCTCCCAGAAGCAGCAGACATTTCCCTCTAGCTCCTAGGTGGAGGCGCGGCTGGGTGGATCTGCACGCTGCCCCTGTCTGCAGTCGACACCTCCACAGCTCCCATTGGCCGCAGTTCCCGGGAGCCTAGGAGCCCGACATGCCAGCCACTTCTGGGAGCTGCGCGGAGCCAGGGAGCTTGCCTTAGCCCCGCTGCGCCGCTGACTGGACTTTTAATGGCCCAGTCAGTGGTGCTGATCGGAGCCACCAGGATCCCTTTTCAACCAGGCATTCCAATTGAAAACCGGATGCCTGGCAACCCTGGTGTACTTAACTTCCATAAAACCATATGCCTTAAGCATGTGCTTAAGTGCTTTGATCTCTGGAAGCTGGGTTTCAAATGTCATTAATGACTTTTTTCTGTTATAAAAGAGGAGTTTATAAGCCCTGTACATTTCCTTTGGAAAAATATTGTTTAAAATGAAAGTATTCCTTGGGGAGGCTTCTGCATGTACCAAGAGCCTCAGAAAAGACCTGCATTCTAAATCGCTGGTTTGGCCCAAGTACTGGCATCAGAGCTCAGAGCACAGTGTTTTCAACCACACTTTTTTCCATTAATAAGTAGCACAGCTAAAAATTCTCCTGAGCTAGGGGAAGGCTGGAATACTGGATTATAAATGGATAGTGAGTCCCAGGTAAAGAATCTGATGGAAATTTGATATTATCTGTAGGTGCTGGAATTTAAAGGAAGGAATATTCTTTGTAGAGTGAAGAATTGTAGGAAAACTGCCTCAAGGGATAAGAGCCCAGATCTCTTTAAATACCACATAGGAGAAAGAGATAATGCAAGAAGGTTGTGATAAAATGGAGTAAGGAGTTATATAATAGGATTCTTTCTTCAATCTTCTGCATCATCCACAGGATTATTTCTGAGTCCAAGATCCTCAAAAGTATTTAGGTGCCTATCGAAATCAATGGAAATCAGGCACATCTACTGAAGGCTATGTGCTTGCACAGTAGTCACTTCTAATTTAAGATGAAGAATATTAATTACTGGGAATGATGCACAAGATGGAAAGAGTCTAGCTGGGCTCTCAGAGCCAAGGATTAATCAACTGGCTTTTAGGAAGATAAAAAACAAAACAAAAAAACACCACACACATTCGTAAGCTGAGCACATTTGAAATCACTGGCACACAACAAATATGGTACCTCATGACACTGTTTTTGCATAATCACTTTTCAAAGTAGAACCTGTGAGATCGGACAAAGGAATATGAGATTATCTGAATGAATTTTGTTTAAAAATACTTAAAACAATAGAGTATTAAAAATAGTAATTTCACCTTTGATTAAACACATACATTTTTAGGAAAGGTTCATTTTGAACATGATTTTTTTTTTTACATTTTGTTATTGTCAATTGTTATTTTCAGCAGATTTACTCTGTATCAGGAACCAGAGTACAATCCTCAGAACCACAATCAGATATTCTTTCTAGTCGCTATACAATAGCGAATGAAAAATATGTATCCCTTGGGTGTAGGAGTACAGTCTCTTACTAATAATTCTGTCATTATAATACCCTTGAAATTAGTCAGGACAGAGAGTTGTATTGAGAAATAGTCTAATGCCTTCACTCCTATTTTTGTATAGTCTCTGTAATTCCTACTGTCTGATGAATCATCCTACTCTGAGTCTGGAAGGAAGACAGAAAATCCAAGGGAGTGAATTGTTTTATCTTTAAAATTAGGCACGTATAGATAACCAAACTGACTGTCTAGAATCAGAGCTGGTTTCCCCTCCCCTTGCCATGCATTTCCCTCAGCCACTCCCTTGTTCTGGATCAATGAGACTTGGCGGGCTCACAAACAAGTTGTTTGGGAGCTATGCCAAGTCTGACCATTTGCCAGAAGTAGTGAGGGCTACATGAAGGAACCCAGCCGTAATCCTAGACAAATCAGTGTGGGCATTTTCTAATCTTACAATAAACAGTATCCTCCTGGGTTATTCTCCCTTCCTTCCAGACTGGGAGCAGAAGGATTCATCAGATTACAAAGAGAGGAGTGAGACCCCTGGGATATTTGTGAATGCATTTTGGGGGGCACAGCTGCAAGGCATATCCATTGAGGCAGCTTTTCCACAATTCTTCAATCTTATCCTCTTCACTAATACTGACAGCTACAGAAAATACCCTTGTGGTGAAATAAATTCAGCTGACAGCCCAGGAAACAGAAATCCTCTATTCCCAGAACAGGAGCAGCACAAGCAATGGCTGCACAAGCTTCTCAAGAAGGTACCTGAATCCTGACATGCCAAGAGACCATCTTTAGAAAGTGAGTTAGCCTCTCGCCCCTACATTATTTATTTTTTAACACCTCTCCTAAACTCAGAGCAGTGGTTTGATTTCAGAGGTTTCTGAGCTATGACAGGTATCATTAAGTCAGGGAGTTAGTGGCTGGTGAGTGATATACAGCAGGACCCAGCTCTAATCCTAGAGCAATCATTCAGAGTATATAGCTACACTGTAAAAATTAATTCATTACCCTCTCCTCCTAGATTATTCCCTCCTCCGTCCAGCGAGACGGCAAGATGAGTCATCAAATAAAGCAGAATTTGCTCAGACTACATAAAAACATGTGTAAATCTCATTGGAATATTTCTCAGGCATTTCTTTATCCCAGATAGTCAAATTTTAAAAGTATTACATTTACAGGATTAATTGGGGCAGTTATCTGCAGCTTCCTGAAATTTAAATATTTCAGAAGGAAGTAGGTTTGATCCAATGACAAAGTACATATGATCCAATAGAGCAGCTGAAAATTTTTTAACTGAATCAGAACACAGTCTCATGCTTTGATGTTGGGAGTAGAGTCCGACCTTCCCAGGGGCATTCTCTGCATTCCACCTTCCAGGCAACCACTCCCATTGCCCTTCCCTGTGCAATCAGATAGGGAGGGTGAGTTCACTTTAAACTCCTTCCTTCCATAGGAGAAAAGACTGAAGAGATTGGGTCTATGTCGTTTACTATATTCACTCTTATTCATCTCCTCTGTATAGAAAAAAAATTATTAATAGCACAGGGAAAGCAAAATAGGCACTTCTAGAAATTAGGGCTGTCAAAAAGATTAATCGCGATTAATTGCACTGTTAATAATAGAATACGATTTATTTAAATATTTTAGGATGTTTTCTACATTTTCAAATATATTGATTTCAATTACAACACAGAATACAAAGTGTACAATGCTCACTTTATATTTATTTTTGATTACAAGTATTTGCACTGTAAAAAAAAACAAAAGAAATAGTATAGTGTAATTCACCAAATAGAAGGACTGTAGTGCAATCTCTTTATCATGAAAGTTAACTGACAAATGTAGAATTATGTACAAAATAAATTGCATTCAAAAATAAAACAATGTATTGTAACCAGGGCCGGCTCCAGGCACCAGCTTGCCAATAGGTGCTTGGGGCGGCCACTCCGGAGAGGGGCGGCACATCCAACTATTCGGCGGCAATTCGGCGGACGGTCCCTCACTCCCCCTCGGAGCGAAGGACCTCCCGCCGAATTGCCACCGCAGATCGCGATTGCGGCTTTTTTTTTTTTTTCCGCCGCTTGGGGCGGCAAAAACCCTGGAGCCAGCCCTGATTGTAACACTTTTAGAGCCTGCAAGTCCACTCGGTCCTCCTTCTTGTCAGCCAATCGCTCAGACAAACAAGTTTTTTTACATTTGCAGGAGATAATGCTGCCTGCTTCTTGTTTACAACATCACCTGAAAGTGAGAACACGTGTTCGCATGGCACTGTTATAGCCGGCGTCGCAAGATATTTACGTTCCAGATTTGCTAAAGATTCATATGTCCCTTCATGGTTCAACCACCATTCCAGAGGACATGCATCCATGCTGATGATGGGTTCTACTAGATAACAATCCAAAGCAGTGTGGACAGATACATGTTCATTTTCATTATCTGAGTCAGATGCCACCAGCAGAAGGTTGATTTTCTTTTTTGGTCGTTTAGATTTAGTAGTTTCTGCATTGGAGCGTTGCTCTTTTACTACTTCTGAAAGCATGCTCCACATCCTGTCCCAATCAGATTTTGGAAGGAACTTGAGATTCTTAAATGTTGGGTCAAGTGCTGTAGCTATCTTTAGAAATCTCACATTGGTACCTTCTTTGCATTTTGTCAAATCTGCAGTGAAAATGTTCTTAAAATGAACCACATGTGCTGGGTCATCATCCAAGACTTTCAATAACATGAAATATATGGCAGAATGTGGGTAAAACAGAGAAGGGGACATACAATTCTCCCCCAAGGAGTTCAGTCACAAATTTAATATTTTTAAACGAGCATCATCAGGATGGAAGCAAGTCCTCTGGAATGGTGGCCGAAGCACAAAGGGGCAAACAAACATTTAGTATATCTGGCATGTAAATACCTTGCAATGCCAGCTAAAAAAGTAAGAGCAGATTGAGGGAAGTGATTATTCCCCTCTATTCGGCTTAACAATGGCAGGGGGATTTGCCACTGGGTCAGCAGGGATCCTGACCACAACACGCTGACCTATGCCCAGGCAGTGCTGCAGCCAGACTAGGGTCAGCTACCCCTGGGCCACTTCCTCCCTCCCCCTCGGGGCGTACCTGGTCCTGTAGAGGGTTGTCCACATCGTCCAGGTAGAAGGCTTGTGGTAGTGCTGGCAGCTCCTCTGTGGTCGACTCAACATACGGCTCTGGCCAGTCCTCAGCTCCCAGGGGCTGGCAGCAGTCTCCCAGCTTGGGAGCAAGCAGGAGGCGTCTGGCTCCTCCGGCGGCTGCAGCCCAACTGAACTTTCAGACCTGCCTTTTATACTTCCTGTCCCACTCACTGACTCTGGCGGGAGGGGTGAGCACAGCCTGGCTGCGCCCACCAGGGCTCAGTGAGGGGTTCCTCCCACTCCGGGTCCGTAGGAGGCCAGTCCACCCCACTGCAATCATCAGTAAGTATAAACGTGCAATAGTGGAGACCTTCTAGTCAAAGGAATGTCAAGCAATTGGAATATTACTCCGAAAGGCTATATAAATAAACTTTTGATATATGATTTGTACAACCAGGAAGAAAATGCTATTTCTTTCTTTTAAATGGGTCCTTGGAGTATGGTAACCTTAGCAATTGTCTCATCACATGTTGATAGATCAATTTACACAACATCTCAAAACTAGAGCAACTACTTAAAGAAAGGTACAGTATGCAATAAAACCAATTAATTTTACACAACCATGAATGGCATTGGATAAAAAAAGATTATGTATTTTACTTTAATTTCATTTTCTCAGCTTTGAGTGTGACTATGTCTCACGTTCCCTAAAACGAAACACAAGAACATACTTTGAGACATAAGAGGCTGATGGTTTTAATAATGTGATACTGACCCTTTCACTTCTAAATCACTTGCTCATCTTTAGACTGCACCAGTAGTGACTAGTAATCATCTGATGGCAGTTGCAATAAACAGGTGAAATTAATTGGTGGATAAAGTCCACTCAATGCATAAGGATCCACCTCAGAAAAGCCACTACTCACACTTGGCATCTTTTTAAACGGATGCAGGTTTAAGGCCAGAAGAGACCATTAGATCATCCAGTCTGACCCCCGTCTAGCACAAGCCATTAAATTTCACCCAGTGCTTGTCTATGCGAGCATTTAGTGGCAAGCTGAGGTGTGAATCTACCGCCCAGTAGCTGCTGCACACTAACTGTCTGTGTCGAGCCTGCTGATGCACATTAAAAGTTAGTTAATACACTTTGAACTAGTCCCAGTTCAAAAAGGACTAGAACAAAACTATAAATGCACATCAGCAGGGTCCACATGGACAATTCATGTGCAACAAGCTAGTGCTGGATAGATTCACACTCCAGCTTGCCACTAATTAACTGTTCACATAGACAAGCCCCAGTTACACTTTACTGACTGCAATAACTTGTGGTTGACTAAACCATATCTTCAGAAAAGGAATCCAGTCTTGATTCGAAGACATCAGGGAGAATACACCACTTCCCTTTTCAGTTTGTTCCAATGGTGAATCACCATTCAGTTATATTGCTGGGGCAGAGTGACAAAGATCTCTGTTAGAAAAACAGAGGACTTGAGTTTCCAGAGTTCTACTAACCTGGCACATTTAATCAGCACTGTTAAAAAATAAAGCCACCATCATGTAAATAAAATTTTCTTTTACATTTTTGACCTAGGTAAGTGGTGCCAAACATTTACCTCCCCTCCCCCATGCCTTTTCCAAATATTTAAGAATGTTTTAACTTTTTTCAAATCATTCTATAAAATGGAACAGCGCACCAAAGGCTGCATAGCTAATCAACAGAAGCCAGTTTAAAATGTAACTTGAAAACTTTAGAGGGCTTTTAGGCCTTGACCTATGTCATTCAGAGTGCTCTGTGTGAATGTGCCAAAGAGGCCTGGGCAGCTAAGGAGCGAGAGAAACACTGATTATCCTTCTCCAGAGTGTCATCATACATCATGATTGTATAAAACGCTAACATTGGAACATTTGGCTCTTTTAAGGCACCTGCTGAAGTGTCTGGAATTTGGTGTTTCCTCATCTACTTTTTGGCCTTCGATGTCTTAAATCTGAAACAGTAAAATAATCTAAACGATTTATTGATTTGTTAGTTTTATTTCTTGATCTGAGGATTCCCCCCACCCCCGCAGCTGTCTGATTTTTTTTACCCTTTTTTCCCCCCTGGGCTTTGTGCCCAACAGCAAGTCAGAAGAACTCTTTCAGTGTTGATTTAAAAAACCAAGGACATTCACATTCACATTCTGAAATCAATAGGTAATTGATTCCAGGAGAGCATTCCTCCTTGGTAGAGTCTTAAGACTAGCGATCAGAAGAGAAAGAGTGTGTTGTTATAGGTGAGGCTGGTGGCCCAACACTTCCCTTTTTTTCAGTTACTTATAACTTTGCCAGACTAACTGTTTGGGCTGAAATTTTCCATGCCAGGTGTCTGCCTCAGGCTAAATTTTTGGGAAAACTTCAGCCAGAAAGGGTTCAGCCATTTCTGAGACTGAGGCTAGAAAATGATACATTGTTTTGTCCATTTAAAGGGAACCTTTACTATGGAGCAGGAATTTGAAATTTGGCAACTGGATGGTCTTTGTGTGAGCAATATGCCTTTTGCCATCCTTGCAAAAATCTTCTCAAATTTGACCTTTGAAAAATGGCAGTTCACACATAATCAGTAGAGACTTATTAGTATTTAGCAGCTAAATTCCACAAAGATTCCATCCACTGAACATGTTCCAGCCTGGAGCTAGGCAAGACTTTCTCTGCAATGGCTGCTCTGAGCTGCTGCATGCCAAGGCTGGGCACTGGAACTGAATGCAGGAATACTTTCTCTCCTGTGATCTATATGCTTCCCCCCTTGCTGGACCCAGACAATGTGGAGGAGGAAAGTGCCTGATTCAAATGCAAAGGGATCAAGAGACAGACCAATGGGAAAAGGAGCCTGGAGATGGTAGAGAGAGTGAAAGTGGGACTGGAGTTTGGGGTGGGAAGAGACTAAGACTAGGTGAGCCAGGAGACAGGGAGGGAAATGGGAGTGATGGTGGACAGAGAGCCAGTGGCAGGGAGAGGAAAGAAGTGGGATTGAATGGGGAGAAGGAGACTGGCTGGGCAAGGAAATTAGAAACCGTAGGGTGTAGGGAGATAGAGGTGCAGGGAGGGGAGGCAGTTCTGATGAGGAGCCAGTGAGCAGCAGGAGAGATGGGATTGTCTGGGCAAAGAGATCAGGGATGTGGGGAATTAGATTGGACTAGCAGCCAAAGGAGGGTAACTGAGACTGGAACGCAGTGGGACTGGAGAATGTGTCTGGGGGTGCAACTGAAGGACGGGGGAAGAAGAAAAAGATTGGATGAGGAACAGTTGGGTGGGTACTTGGCCTGGTTTGGCAAAGGGACTGGGAGCTGGGGAGACCCCAGCTCGCTAGGAAAGGAGACTGGGATTTAGGACAAGAAACCTGAGTGGTTGAGACTGGGACAGTTTGGAAGGGATGGGCAGAAGGGGTCACACTTGGAGTAGAACAAGCAGAAGAGTCTGTGCACAGTAGAACATATGCCCGTCGATGCCTGGAATGGAACCCAGAATTCCTGAGCATTAACATTCCTCTGCTGTCAGCCAATATCTGTGAAACCCACTTGGAAAGTGTTGCATTCCTCTAATGCTGGTCCAGATAAAGGATGAAATTACTGTTCTCATTAACCTCTGAGGATAGGACAAGATGTAATGGGCTTAAACAGCGGCAAAAGGAGGTTTGGGTTGGACATTAGGAAAAACTTCCTAACTGTCAGGGTGGTTAAGCACTGGAACAAATTGCCTGAGGAGGTTGTGGGATCTCCATCATTGGAAGTTTTTAAGACCAGATTAGACAAATATCTGTGAGGAATGATCTAGTTATTACATAGTCCTGCTCTGAGTGCAGGGGACTAGACTAGTTGACTTTTCGAGGTCCCTTCCAGTCCTACACTTCTAGGATTCTACTGCTATCAGTTACTCCATTAGCAGAAGTCAATTGGCAGAGGACCGTGTGGTACATATAAAGGTTCGAATCCTGCTGACACCCACATGGTTCTTCAATATGATGCTATATAATGGCATTTCTTGTTTTTCAGTGAGGCGCTGTGTGTGTGTTTGTGTGTAATTTCCTAGTTTTTTTAAAAAAGCAACGTTTCTTTAAAAAAACCCAACTTGATTACAGTTACAAAATTAAGCACTCAAAAGTTCCTAAATGCCAGAATTAACATTGCCTGTCTGTATGCATTATGAAACAGTCTGATTACATGGTCACATTCTACTTTTTCCACAGGACCTCTGCTTCACTCAGTGCACAGTGTGAACCTGTGCAATGGGTGGAGCAGGATTGTGAAGGGACACGTTACCTGTAGGACACTCGTGAAATTTATTGCAGAAGTTGGAAGGTGTGTGGTGAATGAAGCAGGGATTGCAGGAAAACAAAAGATGCACCTGCAGTTAAGGCAGGTAAATGCTGCCATAGATAGATGAACCCTATCCCTGCCTCTGTTGAAGAATTCCTATGTGATTCTAAGCAAGTCACTTAACATAAGCTTTTCCCAGGTGGTAACGAATTATATGTTTCTCATTTTTTAGGTGCCTCTAGGGATTTGCAGAAGTGCTGAGCACTCACAGATGCAACTGAAGTTAGTAGGAGTTGTGCTTGAATATATAAAGTACTGGAGAATGCCAAAATTCTGAAAAATAAGGTCCTTCATGTCTCAAATTGAGCACCATGATTAGTGGATGATTTTGACCTTCATCTCTCTTTGCCTCAGTTCCAACATCTGTAAAGTGAGGATAATACCACTCAGCTCAAAGGGGGGCTGTGAATATAAATTACTTAATGTTTATGAAACACTCATACTAAAATAAATAATAAAAGCTAGGTCTTATACTGGTAAGCCCATGAGGAAATTAATAACTGTCTTCACAGCAGGACTTAAACAGTGTTCAGTAAATGGGGCATGGGACCACACACTGAACAATGACAAGACAAAACAAAATGTTGAATAACGGCGGCTTGAAAACTAGAATTCCATTTTGAAAAAAAATTGAGGTTTTGACATTAGTTTTCATGCTCCATTGGAACAAAATTCAGACGTCTCAAAAATATTTTATGGAAAAAAGATATGAGAGAGAGAGACAAAACAGCCAATTGCCCAGTGATTAGGGCCTTCCCTCGGGATGTGGGAGATCCAGGATCATGGCCTCGCTCAGCTCCAGGCAATGCAGGGACTTGAATCTGAGGGCATGTCTAAACGTACAGTGCTGCAGCAGTGCAGCTGTGCCGCTGCTGCACATCTGGTGAAGATGCTGTATGCAGATGGGAGGGAGCTATCCAGTCAGCATAATAAAACCACCTCCACAGTGTCCACACTGGCGTTTAGGTTGGTGTAACTTATGTGGCTCCGAGGGTGGTTTATTCACACTGCTGAGCAACATAAGTTCTGCAGACATAAGCTGTAGCTTAGACATAGATGGGGGAACTCAGGCTCAGATGAGTGCCCCATTCTCTCTCCTCACCTCCCTCACACCCCAGTTTTGACCAGACTTTCAATCCTGAACCCGAGAACCTTTCCTGATGAAAGTTTTGTCAAAGCCAACACATATCTGCAAACAGTTTTGGTTTCAACAACTCAGCATTTTCAGATTAAAAAAAAAAAAAATCCATCAGAAAATTCCTGACCAGCTCTAATACTTACTAGCTGTTCACTAAGTGTGCACTGAATGAGGCACAGGTTCTGTGGGGAAAAATACTATGTGATCATGTCATTAAAGACGGTCATAGTAGATACATACAACACTGCACAGGCAATCTTAATTTTGGCATCTCCTACCTTTTGAGTGCTTGACTTTGCACCTTTGATCATGTTCTTTTAATGTACTATTTTTAATGTAATATACAGTATAAAGCCACAATATTAACCTTTTTAGGCATTATGAATGAGAAGCTATATCACCTTTACATTTTCAGGAAATAATTTTTAAAAAAGAATATTTAATACTGATGGTAAAAAGATGGCAAAGAAAAGGTTATGTGTGTAATCAGCAATAAATAATGTGTTTATAATATTAATAGGAACCAAGAGACATCCATTTCCTCAAAAATAAATTAACCATTAACCACAGACACAAATGTTGACCCTTCAAAGAATCCGTGGTTTTAGCATGTCAAAATAATCCACAGTGAGCTGGAAAAAATATGATCTTGAGGATGAGGAAATATTTCTCAAAGAATAATATTAATCAATACTGCATAAGGAAATGGTCTGTAAAGAAGGGGCTGATTTCAAGAAAGGGGCTGATTTTTTACACTGAAAATAATTCATTTTTGGCAAGCCTAACCAGATGTGCATCAATCAGAGCAATAAATGGTGTGGGGTTTCATGTGCACCCAGGGAAAATTATAGGTCTGATATTGTAGGTCTGATATGATAATGATGGAAAAGCAACTATGTTCTACTATGTTTAGAAATCACAGTAATCCTGGGAAATAATTTTACCAAACATCAGATATCAATCGGTATTAAAGTTATCAACCTCAGAGAGATAAAGGGAGGATTTCAGCATTCTCTCTGTGGACGGATATGGAGCACATAGCAACAATTTAACATCTATTCAAGAAATTCTTACAGCAGTTACTGACTTCATCCTTTATCTTGTAGCAAACTGCAGCATTATTACCTGAGAATATTTCACAGAAGCCATGTCAACCAACATTCTATATTTTAACAGAGAATACGCTAGGGGTATTTTCATTTAAAATTGTGTTCTATGTGTCCATAAATGAGTTTTGATACAATGTACATTGAATTTTAAATTGATATGCAATTGACTTTTTGATCATGCTAGAGCTAAAATATGGTCTGATTTTAACACATTTGCACTTTTATTGCACTTTTCATCCAAAGATATCAAAGTGCTTTAAGAACATTAATTACATAAACATTTCAGCACTCCTTTGAGATAGGAATTATTATAACCATTTACAGATGAAGAAACCAAGGCACAGAAAGTTTAAGTGATTCACCCAAAGTCGCACAGTGAGTCAGTGAGAGAGATAGAGTTGTGGGTTGTATTTCCTAGTCCTGTGCTCTAACTACTAGACTGTAAAATAGTGACAGTGCATGTTAGAGCTCCTCCTTAGAGTTTTTGAGTGCTGGTTCGAGAACAGATTTTCCTCTCCATGGAAAATTTCAGTGAAACCAAAACTTTTCAGTGACCTTTTCCATGATACTTTTGATGATGAAGAATCAAAAATCCAATTAGCCTTGGGTGACAAATTTCAATTTAAAAAAATCAAGCATTTCTATTTGGAAATGCTTCCAAAGTGTCTGATGAGAGTTGTAGTTCAAATGCCTTGTGCTTTCATTCTCCTTTATGGGCCAGGACTGCATCTTCCATGATGCACATTGGTCTCTCTTTTTGTGTGCCACTATATTACAACTTCCATGATGCAGTCTGACTAGTGAACCTGGGCCCACAGAGGAGAATGGAGACAGGAGGCACACAAAGTACAACTCCCATATTAGGTTCCAAAACTGTTGAAGTAAAGCATGTCAGCTGAATCCAGGTGAGTCTCAGGACTAACTCAAACAGCATCCGAAGTAGGGTGACCAGATGTCCCGATTTTATAGGGACAGTCCCGATTTTTGGGTCTTTTTCTTATATAGGTTCCTATTACCCCCCATCCCGTCCTGATTTTTCACACATGCTGTCTGGTCACCCTAATCTGAAGAAGTGGGCTGTAGTCCACGAAAGCTTATGCTCTAATAAATTTGTTAGTCTCTAAGGTGCCACAAGTCCTCCTGTTCTTTCAAACAGCATATAGAATAATCAGCATCCTTGGAGATAGGCTATTTATTTTACTGTCTGGCCCAGGTGTGGGCCTGAGGATTTACAAAGACAAAGAAACCCCAAGATGAGCGCCTGAAGAGTGGACCTCCGGGGGTAAGAGACAATCCTCTGTAACTGCATAAAAAAATAAAAAGAGGAGACCAGATTTTATCCTTCACCAATGAGAGACGCTGACAGTACGATTGTCCCATGAAAAGAGGCTCACAGCCAGTCTGGCAGTAAAGCGCTGGTGAGCAATACTTTATACATGAAAGTATCTTGTTAATTAAGCTGAGACTCTAGAATGTGTGTTATTATTTTATTTTAGAAGTTATCATTATGATTCCAATGCTTCTACTTGCTATTACTTGATCTCTGTGCTTTATTAAATAAACCTATATTGGATTTCACTATAAACATATCTAGTGCTGCATGATAAGCAGAACAGTGATCTGAGATGGAACTGATGAGCTGGGTGCACTGCTCCTTTGGGAGCAGCGAATCTGTGAATAACATGAGTTATCAGTGGATCAGGCATTGGACACTCCAGGGGGATGTTTGGAGATTGCCTATTGCTAACCTGTAGAGAGACTGTAGGCCTAGCAGCAAACGCTTGTGTTGCCCATGGACTGCCCCCCCCTCCCCAGGAGGCAAAGGCAAAGCATCCTCACGCTAAGGGCAGTTGGAAATGAGGTGCTTCACAACCCTGGTGCCCCCTGGAAGCATCACAGGCCCTAAGGTTTTTATTTCCAACATACCGATTTTCTGTATGTAAGCATTAAAACTGAATAAAAGGTGCACGTCTAGGGCTCCCAAGGCACTTTTAGCATGAGGCCAAAATGTTTTATTTTTTATTAAATGTAATTTATAGCTAAAAATAAGCAACTCTGCCAGCCTTTGTATTTACTGGCTTTTATAGACACCATTATAATATTACCTATAGCCAGTCAGAAAGCATCACTGTATTCTGTAAATGTGCTGCCAACCAAGTCTGGACTGTAAATACTAAAATTTCACCAAAACAGAGACAATTTCCTAATTTACATAATACTTCTTGGTGATTCAATCATACATAAACTGACAACACCACTTCCTAATCTAGAATCACCCTCCCCTCCCCTTAAAGAATTGAACAACTTCTGAGGCAGGAAACTTCCTTGAATCAGAAGCCTCGGTTCTGACCTCACACCACATGCAAATCAGGAATAACACCCTTGTAATTAATACAGTTCTAAAAGTCATTAGTGAGCGCAGATCCCTAGGGATTTACTTAGATTGCCCTAGTTATTGCAAAGGCTTCATAGCCTCAGGTAAATTAACCCCAACCATGGAAAAAACACACTGTGAATATCATACTTGGAACTCGAGGAGTGCTGGGTGTGAGAAGGAGAGAGAATACAAACCAAGGCATTTGCTTCTCTATAGCACCCTCTTTCAAGAGCTGCAAATTCCTCTCTCACGAACCCTTCTTTGAACAACTTCATGTATCCAAAGCCATAGAGACCTCTCTTGGGAGGTATGTAACTAACTTGAGTAAAACTTTATGGTTATAAAATAAAAGCAACAACCCCAGCTGGATACAGCAGATTGATTCAAAATTCAGTATTGACTTTAAAACCAATTTTATTATGGTGTACTAGGGCTACTCCTGCCAAACCCAACCTCCCTTCTATCTTTTAAAAAAGAAAAGCAAAAATACATCCCTTCTTTTGGCCTGAGTTTTCTCAGACTTAATGTAAGGGTCTGGTTAGTCCTCAGGGGGCACTGCTGATTGGCATGAGGATGTGTCACATCTTCACAAATAAGAATAAGGGAAAATCCAGGGGAAAATATAGTAGAAATTAAAACAAAAACAAACAAACAAACAAAACTTACCAGCTGGAGGACAGGAAGATGT
Organism: Malaclemys terrapin pileata; assembly: GCF_027887155.1. Lineage (NCBI taxonomy): Eukaryota > Metazoa > Chordata > Testudines > Emydidae > Malaclemys > Malaclemys terrapin. The sequence goes on along the minus strand of NC_071508.1, from coordinate 95,232,867 downwards.
AACCTACAGCAGTCAGAAGCAAAATGGCCACCCAAGGGTTGCCCTGCTTCTCCCTCCAACATTTAAAGGACCAGCTACAACATAAGCATGGCTTTTGTAAGAGTGTGAAGTGACAGGAGAGTGTTCCTGCTGATTACAGAGACAGTAGTTTGCACAGAAGAAGGTTCCCACCTTTCTGCAGGCCAGAGATTAGTAGAAGCCAGGGCTACAACCAGAATTTTCCTGAGGAGCTCCAGAGCTCTCCTTTCTATGCCCGGTGCCCTCCCTTATGTCCCTATTGTGCCCTAGTGGAAACTGTCCTGAGGTTTTTCTGAGTTAGAACCTAATATGTTTGAGATACAGTAACTCCTCACTTAAAGTCATCCCGGTTAATGTTGTTTCATTGTTACGTTGCTGATCAATTAGAGAACATACTCATTTAAAGTTGCACAATGCTCCCTTAGAACGTTGTTTGGCAGCCTGCTTTTTCCCAGTGCGGCAGCCGCCCAGTAGGCTATCAATTGCCAGGCAGTTCAGCTGTCCCTCCCCCCCACTGCCATGTGCTGCTCCTGCCCTCTGCCTTGGAGCTGTTCCTGGGAGCCTCCTGCTTGCTGGGGGGGGGGAAGAGGGAGGGGAAGAGGGGTGCTAATGTCAAGGTGTCCCCCTCCCCCTGCTCCTGCCCCCCAACTTACCCCATCTCCATAGAGCAGTGGGGGGACACGACAGGGCTTAGGATGGGGGGGAGCTTGCTAGCAGCAGCTGCTATCTCAACTTGCTGATCTACTTAAAAAGGCAATGTACTTAGAGTGGCGTCAGCATACTTAAACGGACAATGCGCATCTCGCTCTCTTACACACAGGATGTGTGTTTCTGTCTCTGGCTGCATGCTGTCTCCCCTCCCTCCATTTGTGCTGCCTTGCAGAGTGTGAGGCTACATTAACAACAATGTGTTAACCCTTGAGGGCTCAGCCGAGCGCTAGTTCATCATTCAGCACTAAGGCAGTCCCAGGGAAATATTGTACCCTCTGACTCCACCACCTCAAACAAGATTCACAAACATCATGGCTGTGTATTAAATTGTTTGTTTAAAATGTATACTGTGTGTACGTATATATAATGTCTTTTCTCTGGTGAAAAAAAATTCCCTGGAACCTAACCCCCTCCCCCCATTTACATTAATTCTTATGGGGAAATTGGATTTGCTTAACATCATTTTGCTTAAAGTTGCATTTTTCAGGAACATAACTACAGCATTAAGCGAGGAGTTACTGTAGTGTCCTTACATTTTCCCTGGAGATTATGCCACTAATTAGTCTTTGGCTTACACAGGTGTAACTCCATTGATTTCAAGGGAATTATACCCGATTTACGCTCCGTGACTTATAATGAAATGTACTTTTTGGACATTAGATGGCTGAATCCCCATTGTGAAGTATTCAGATCAGGATGACATGTGTTGAAGTTGTCCTTAATTATCACTAAGGTATGAAAGCAAAGTGGCAAATCTTTTAATCCATATAATCTTCCTCAAAACCACCAGATGTTATGTGAATTTGAGAGTTTATAACAAAAAAGATGGTGTGGATTGGCCAAACCTCATCTACCCTGTCACTGGGCCAGTCCTGGCTCCATAAATTAAGCCAAAAAAGAAGGTGATGCAGGAGGGTGAAGGACAGGAGACATATAATATAGAGCTGGTCAAAAGAGAGCTAGTTTTTCATGAAAATTTTGGGGAAAAAATAATTTCATTTTTTAAATTAAAAACTGAAAAGTAACATGGGGGGATTAAACACCATTTTTGATAAAAAAAAATCCAAATTTTCATTTAAAACTGGAAATTTTCAACCAGTGTGAAATGTTTCTGGAAACCATTAACATTTTTGTCAAAAAGCCACATTTTGGAAAAAATGTTTTGATGAAAAAACAAAAACAAAGATTTCTACTTGTGGTTGACACCTGGATTACATCCAGCAAATAAGTAGTCAATAAAGTACACGTAAGAACACGTTGGTAATGCAGACTTCTGCCAGGAGAGCAATGGATGGTTCACATTGTGTCTAGTATTGTTAATCTGGCACACAGCTATCAGTTTTTGTGGGGCTTACAGAATTTATGCAAGGGTTATAGAGCCTAGTCTTAGAGGATGAGTTTGTTTCAGTGGTACTTCTCTGACAGTGTTTCAGTATTGTTGGTACTTCCATTATTATTTTAGACCACACCTATTACACTATCTGTTTTGCACTTAGAGAATTCTATTGCATGTTATCAAACCTGATAGCTTGCAACATATCTTAGCATACATTTCTGTTTATGCTTTTTCATGCACAAGGGTATTGTACAGCTCTTTATCCTTTGTTGTCAACATGCAGTATTTATGTAGTCAAACGCCAAATACTTGCTATTTTTTTAGAACCAATGTCATTTCTAATTATAGAATTTTCTTAAAATGAGATGGAAAGTCTTGACACTTGGTACTATATGTGAAAGACCTTTTGACTTCCAATATTTACTGATAGATGGATTGCCACATGAAAACATCCTAGCATTTCTTTTGCCTCCCACTTGAGGAATATATTCTTCTTCAGCTCCTTGACTTCTGCTTGACAACTTTATGACAATTCAATATCCTCCTGTAACAAGACATGTATGCTTATCCTTTGCTCTTAAAGCTCATACTGATTAGTGGTCAAGCACTCTGAAGAGTGCACTTTTGTTTCATTTCTATACTTTTAATGCGGTGAGTAGATTCCTTACTATTATTTTTATTACAGTGGTACCTAGAGACCCCATTCTCAGTATCCAGTGAGCCAACACCATTTGCACACAGTGATGCAAATTGAAACAGGGCACAGCCATACCACGTGCACACTCTTAGTACAGCTTGCATATTTTATGTTAAATAATGCATGTCAAATCAATCCAGTTTAAAGCCTGGACAAACCCTTAGATGATAGATTCTACTATAATTTCTCTCTGAACTCAGTTATTCTCCCAATCTCCCCCATGCTGAGATTTTGAGAATTGCATGGAAGGAAAACCCTCTAATTCTAAGCTGTCCTTCAGATCTGAATAGTAGAATAGCAGCATAAATAAAATGTAGTAGTCAAAAAAAGAATTTACCACCCCTCTGCCTAACTCCTCGCTCTGCTTTATGGATGTTCCAAGACTTTTTAGACTGTATATGCCACGATTATTGCAGATGGACTTGGAATCTTTATGAGTTTATCTGTCTGACAATTGGTTTCACCTACACAATTCCACTATATTTCTGAAGACACCTGTTATGGAGTTCAGGTGCCAGTGCACAGGAGTTAGGATATAAGATAACCAATGAAGTGACAGATACAATTGATGGCTTGAGCACTAGTCCACTTATCTGTGGCAATGTAACCAAATACCTTTCTGCTGTCTTCTTCTACAAACCGATTTGTATATCTGCCTTTGAGGAGATGAGCATTTGGGTGGTATTTTGTCCCAATTTTTTCAAAAGTGCCCAACAAAACAGAGGAATGAGGGGCGTGGGGTGGAAAATTACAATCTACGGAAGAAGTTTAGCTCCAGCAATTATTCTCTCTCTTTACATACCATTATCTCAGGACATCGTATTCAGCATCAAACAATAGCATGGGTCAGTCAGCATCTTTATTTAAAAGACCAAAAATCAGAGCTTCACTAAACTGAAGCAAATATGGATACAGATTTTGAATGGCTCAGAGTCCTGAGTTCTTTGTACATATAGTTTTGGTTTCATAGTGCCAACTATGGAGCTTTGTTCCTGATCTTCATTTGGATTGCAAAGCCCCTCCCAAAATTAGATATCAGCCTGGATCCACACACTATCACAAATTAAAGAAAAATGTCTATAAAAATATAAGATCAGGACGCTGAAGCATTAGACCCACTCTCTTCTGTTAGGATCCATGTAGAATCAAATCTGATTTTATTCAGCCCGAGCAGTCTGTCTATTCGGATGCATTTCTTCTCTTACTAAGGTGGTCTGTTAGTTTGATCCATCACTTTGAATGGCAGGCATCAGTGACAATATCCAGAAGTTAACACAAATATCAGGGTGAGCCATGAGGAAAAAAAATGTGGGCGGGTAGCACATCTGCTTTCATGGGCTATATCTGCAGCTGCAACAGGGACAGGCAGTATAGCTTCATAGAGGCAGACTGCAAAGGTGGCTTAAAGTGCCCAACCTTAGTCCCAAAGGGATTTTATGGTAGAGTGGGATTGCTGGTGCACAGCCATGCCCCCAATACCAACTCTAGAGAAGGGGTTGGCATAGTGTCTATGGCAGCTTTGTCTAACCTGAGGATCTCTCTACATGGGATGACTCTCCTGTGGCCAGCTAACTGGGTTTTAAAATAGCTTCACCCATGCAAAGATAAGATGTCCTGACACATGGGAGGATTTGGCCCACAAAACTCTGCTCCACAACACTTCACCCTTCACTCTGTTTGGTGGATGTCAGCTATTGCATAGAACTGTGTGAAACTCAGCATTTTTGTTTTCCAGGAGAAACATTCTTTTCATTCCCCTCCCTGTAGCATTGCACCTGCTGCATATCACTTTGTGTCCAGGCTTCCAATGAATTCCAAAACCAAGATGTAAATCAGGCAAAACTGCATTTGTTTTGAGTTTTTTTGCAAGTTTTATACTGTTCCAATGTGAAATCATAAGTTGGCCCTCATTCATGCAAAAGGGTCTTGAGCTTTCCTAAAACTTTCATCAAACCCGAGAGAAGCTTTGAGCTTGTAATAAAACCTGAAGCCAACTGAGTTTCATTTGATTTCAGATGCCTCTTGTAAATATTCTTCACATCTCTAATGCAGCAAAGAGCTTCTCAAGCACAAGAAATTTTTCTTTATGCAGAATGCTGTCTCAATAATCTTATGGGACAAGTACCTCTGAGCCAACTGAATGTGTTAACAGACAGCAAACTAGCCATATAATCCCCCTTTCCTATATTATCCTTGTTTGGAAGTGCAGAAATTTTTTAAAACTTGTTGGCAATCAGCTTAGATTTGTAAGTGAAAAACAAATAGGATGACGTAGGTCCAGTGCTGACCTGATGTTACTTTGGTTGGATTTTGCTTTCACAATCTGCTTGTGCTTAGTATTATTGTAGCTATTTCCAAATTTAGGCTTATGGAACTAATGTATTTCCAATAATATTCACTGAAGCCCTGCCAAGGACTCTGCACACTAGACTGCACAATGTTAAAAATTTATTTATTGCTCATTTCAGAAACCACAACATTTCATCATGGGCAAGAAAAAGCATTCAGCAAATAAAGTTTACTGACAATTTACATTTTCTGTTAGCCAGAAAGTTTGTTGATGCCTTTCTAGACAAATGGATAGTCACAATATGACTATTGCATAGCTGCTAGCTATGACAATGTACATGCTTTTAAATTCCATAACACATCTATGTACCCTTGCACACATCCACATGTGTGGTAATGGTAGTGCTATGCATGTGGTGAATTGCAAAGCCATCTGATGTATGTACTTATATGGTTTTGACTTCATCCTCTTTCTGGAAAGAAATCCATTTCCCCTGGAACTACTAACATTCCAAACCTCTGAGCAGTTTCAAACCACCAATGTTTTTTGTTGTTGTTTTTAAATCCCACCCTGCCAAAAATGTTTTCTTCCTTCCCCCAAATATGAAATTTCCCTCCAAAATATTGCACTGCCTAGATGCCCATGATGGGTATCATTCTTGCATCAGTGACAGGCTTAAGGTCCACTGTTTTGTAACTTTAGAAACAGGAAATCTAGATCATTGAAAGGGGACCAAAAAAAACATCCTTGTAGCCTCGGAAGGACCAAAGACGATCTCTTTAAATTCCGGTATGACATTTTTATGTGTAGAAAATCCATTTTAAGGTCAGATGTTTTTGGTTTATTGATCAAGACTCTTTTAAAAACCATGTTCCTAAATTCAGATGCCTATATCTATATTTAGGCACTGTAACCATTTCTGCTCACAGTTGTAGTACCTTCTTGCATCAGGAGTCAATATTACACAGATTAGCATCTCTAATACCTCTCTGGCAGCTTCCTCTGCACTGCACCAGCTTGTCCTTGGTGTTCTGTGACTTAGCTGGACTTTTCTTAACTTCTGGAAAGGGGCTGAACTGCAAATGTCTTGGCCAGCGGTCTAAGTCCAAAGCTAAACATCCAAATAACAATTCTTCCACCCCTCTTGGGCTCTACTGAAACTCTTTCTTAAGGGCCTCCCCAACTCTTGCAGAATTATTGTCTCTTTCTTCTTATCTAGCTGGTTTCTACCCTGCCAGTGACTCTGGCAGCTTCCCCTAGGGATCTCCCTACTCCTTGTAGCCCCTACCTCAGGATTTGCCTCATAGAAGCTTATCCTACTTCCTGTGGGTCCTCCTACCCGACTTCCCACCTTCCCGAGTCCTAGCTCAGGGCTCTAAATCTGGAGCAACCCACAATTAGAAACTGTCTTTTAGAATGACATGGCATTGGAAAATATTTCATTTAAGCTTGGTCTCAGTGTAGTTGAAAGCTATTAGGAAAGGAAATATCATGACAGCTCCTATTCACATAGTACTACTTAAACCAATACATTTAACATCGCAGACTATGATGCAAGGAAGGAATCTGCAGAAAAGATGAATATGTGAGAGAGAATTTTGGCAAGGTCCTGCTCCTGGAAGACCCTTCTGACAGAGCTTGAGGAGAGAAACAGAGACTTCAGTAGCAGGACAAATGAGACACACAAGACATTGTGCAAGCCTAATGAGGAAAATAGATGAGACTAGGAAATGTCTTTTAGGATATTTACTACTTTAATAACGAGAGGAAAAAAATAGACTCCATTAGGGCCTCTTGTTCCAGGTAGACATGGGAATCCATTGCCTGACTGTCAAGATAAGCAAAGACAAGGAAAGAAAAGCAAAACAAGGATGCACTAGGTTGGAGTAGTGGACACCACTGTAGCTTGGCATGCAAAGAATTTGGAAACAATAGGCCACCGTGAAAAGTAGCGCTGCATAGAACAGGAAGATCCTAATTAAGCCTCATCCTAGTAAGATAAACACTGGGGCACCAGCATGGTAATCTTCAGCTTGGTGAGGCCTGACGATACCTGCAAAAGAGCTTCCTAGAGATAAGAATGCAAAGAGAGTCAGCTGGAGATCATGGGACAAAGCAGCTAATGGCAGAATGGACATTCACTCCTCCCTTGAGCAAAGGATGAAGAAGCTGAAGTAATAGGAGGGAAGAATCTTCCAGAAAAGGGTGCATCAGGTTGAAGCAGAAGTGGTGAACTTGGATCAGATCTCTGAGGAATAAGCATTGACAGGAGAAGGACATCAAAAACATTGCCTTCAAAAGTGTGCAACTCAGCCAGCATAATGCAATAGTAGGGCAGCAGGAAGATAGCATTTTTTAAAGGAAAGGAAAAGAAATATAAAAAATTATTTTTAAAAACGGCATGAGATAAGTTGCAGAGAAGGTGGTGGGATGAGAAGAGAAAGAGGGAAAGAAAATTAAGCAAGAAGAGACATTTAATACACTGAAATGAAAACATGCAAAACTTTTGTTTGCATTTCTTCCAAATGTCCCTATGACATTCAAAATCATCCAAGGGAAATATACAACAGAGACAAATTCAGCTATGAAAACAAATTCGAAAATCAGAAAGAAACACTCAGCACCAATTACATCCCCACTAGGAAATGGTTGACTTCTTAATAACTGCTGCAAGGTAGGCATGAAGGGTGGAATCCACACAGAGACTTAGGTATTCCAACACAGAGCTCCATGGCACCTAACTAAGCACCTAGGGGGGGAAAAAAATCACAGGAATGTGCTTCACAAAAGCCAGCTTGTCAAGCAAGGAGGGCTGCCTAAGTTAGCCAATGAGAGACACCAATGTGCTAAGTTCCACTCCTATTTCAGATGTAGGTACCTGAGTCCAAGATGCAGGGAGGTGCCTAGCTCTGCTAGCACTCCACAAACAGGAACCCCTCTCCTGGTGTAGGGGCCTATGTAGTTTCTTGTGGGAATGAGGTAGGTGTCTGCTTCATTACACACAAAATGGCAGGAGCAGCCATAGCCTTGTAACTTTTAGCCCAGTGGTTTGAGCACTCACCTAGGAGACAGGAGACCCAGGTTCAATTCTCCCCCACAGCAGATGGGGAAGAAAGAATGAGAACTGGGATCTCTATTCACTCAGGAGAGTGCTCTAATCACTGAGCTACAGGATATTCTGACGTAGGACTCCCCCAATCTCTCCTGTTGAAGCTGTTCTATTGAACGTAGGTTTCCCACCCCCCAGGTGAGTGCTCTAACCACTGAGTTAAAAATTATAAGGTGGGCATCACCACCTCCTCTAGCCAGCTTTTGAATGGGGCCCAATCCAATAGGTGTGCTCAGATAGCACCTACCAGATCAGGCTCCTTCGGCAAATTAGGCAGCCAAATACCTGTCTTCCCTAGTTTGTGAATCGCTCTGGGGCTTAGGCAGGAGATAGGCATCCAGACACCTAGAGGGAAGCAGCAATGCGTCTGCCCAGAGGCAAAAAACCTAGGTACCTAGGGAATTTTTATTTTGAAAAACTCAGGCACTAAGGGATTTTAGGTGCCTACAGGGTTCAGTGGGAGTTTTGTGAATCACAATGGGAGACTTAAGCACTTAAAGCCACATTTAGGTGTCTAAGTAGCATTGTGGATTCTACCCTCAGAGCCTCTTTCAAAGTCCAGTGAAGTAAATGGAAACTCCCACAACTTCAGTAGGCTTTGGAAGAGGTCCAAAGAGCCACACAGGGGAGCATGACAGGTGATCCATTGACTTTGCTACGTCCACAATTGCTGCCTCCCAACACAGAGGGGAAGACAGAGGCAGCTACTGAGCAGGAGATGCTTTTGTGGGGCAAAGATACAAGGCCTTTACTGATAACTGAGGACCCACAACTCCATCTGAAATCAATGGCTGCAGCAGGTGTTCAGCCCTCTGAAAATCAAGACCTAAGGCCCAGATCCTCAAAGGTATGGGAGTTAGATGATTTTTCTGAAGACATTGACTGTCCGGAGGCATGGCCACTCACAACTCCCAGTGGCCTTGGTTCACCATTCCTGGCCAATGGGAGCTGCAGGAAGAGGCGTGGGGCATAGGGATATGCTGGCTGCCACTTCCCACAGCTCCCATTGGCCGGGAATGGCAAACTGTGGCCACTGGGAGCTGCAGGCAGCCAGGCCTGTGGACTGTCAATGTAAACACTGTCTCGCAGCCCGCCAGCGGATTACCCTGATGGGCTGCGTGCAGCCCTCAGGCTGCCCACCACTGAGCTAGGCCCAAGTCTTTTTCTGAAGCCACTGACTGGGCACCAAAGAGGTAAAATTGCAATAATATTTTGTAGTGAACTAGACGTTGTAAATATTAAAAACAGTAAAACAGATAATCCAATAAAACACTAAAGTTATTCCTTTTTGTGGTATTATCATATGAAAACAAACATGCATTTTTGAGCAATGAACCCTCAAGAAATTGAAATAAAAACAGTGAAATAATGGGCCAAACCCTGAAGAACTTAGCCTGTCCTGAGGCAAAACTTTTAACAGACTTAATTATAAATTATTTAAATTCCATTGGAGAGTTCAAGCGAATACCTAAATCCCGGAGCTAGAGCAAAACAGTATTTTGGATAATTTTAGTCTGAGCAAAAGACAGAGTCCAAATAATAACAGAGAAGGGCCATTATTTTGTTAAGAGCTGCTTTTTATTATTGTTTCAGATTTCTTCACTCATAATTGTAGAGTATGTCCCTTTTTTACTTGTTAAAGTCTTCAACTTCTCCATTGAAGGCAGTGGGAGCTGTGATGCACAGCTCAGGGCATAACTTGCCCTTAGAGCTATACCCTCAAAACAGAAAAATCAGAGCAAGCTATGTATCTAAAGTACTAGCCTGGCCTCCATTGACATAACATCTAAGCACCTTGCAATCTTCAATGCACTTAACCCTCACAGAACTCCTGTGAGGCAGGGAAGTGCTATTATCTCCATTTTACGAATGAGAAACAGGCAGACATAGACTAAGGGCCAGATTTTTAAAGGTATTTAGGTGCCTAAATGCAGAGCTTTTCTAACCCAGGTGGAATGGTTCAAAGAACAGATCTGGAATGTGGAGCACTCGAGAGCTCTTCATAGACCTATCTTGGTGCCTTCACTGCAGAGGTAAGTCAGGTAATCAGCCCTTGGGTATAAACAGCCACCTTGCAAAGCCATACCTGGGTTACTGTGTCCTCATTGGTGCTGTACTCACCTGTGTGTGTTGCTAGGACCTCTAGGGACATATTCCATGGTTCTCTGTGCTGCAGAAAGCTGAGCCACTCTATGATTCTTCTTCAGTGAATTATGGGAGAACTTGTTTGTTCTTCTGGGCATATGGTGGGATTGTGGAGGACTATGAGCAAGCAAGTGATTTAGCCTGCATCCTCACTGTGGGTGGGTGATCAGCTCAAGTGAAAGGGGTACCTGAGTTCCAGCCTATATCCCAAGCTGGGTCAGTTAGCTCAGGTTCAAAGTACCATTAAACTTGGGTAAGAGGGTTTTGTATATGGATGGAAGGGAGTACGGGGGTAACACCTGAGTCAGAGCCCACGTTAACTCTGCAGTGAAGACAGAGTAGGGCTATCTATACCCAAATTAACTCTTCTCAAGTGAGAGTGGTTACACTTCAAAATAACCTTCAAGTGCGACAGAGTGATTATATTAACACTAACTCAAGCAATAGGATATTTGCTATTTGCCAACTCAAGTTAAAAGTACCACCTCACTCAAGTTAAGAGTTTGTGTGTGTGGAGGAGACTTGAGTGAAGTTAGCACTAGAGGGAAGACAAGCCATGAAGAAGTAAGCACATGTTACTATTGAGGGAGAAGCTGGTAGTAGTAACACCAGCACAGATTGAACAATCGTTGTTTGTTTTCAGAAGGGACTTTTGTCTCTTGAATGAATATTTTGTATTGTATTGTTCTGTTTTGTTATTTTGAAAGTATGGCCACTTTATCTATACTATTATAAAGTCATATTTCTCTTCTTTCCTGTGTTTCCAATGGTAGATGTGTGAGAGGAAAATTCCATAGAATTTAATAGAAAATTAGACCTTTTTATAGGTGTTCTGAGCCATCCTATAGAACTTAATAGAGAATTATGTCCTTTCTATAGAATTGTATATACGATGTAAAAAATACTGAAATTGAAGACATCCAAGTTCAGTTTATAGGAGTTATTGTACAAATTAGGGTCCAAAGTCTTTAGAAGCACTGCAGGAAAATCTTGTTATTGCAGTTGATTATATCTGAATTATTTCCCACTAGCCATAACATTTTTTTACCCAACAATACAACTTCTTAAGGGTTCAGGATGGCAAAGGTAATAAATCTGAAAGAAATCTAGGAAATGAAGAGCAAAACAGGAGACTGTCTTGAACCTAAAATTCCAGGAAATCCAAAGTTAAAGCTGTTAGTCTACTAACATACACAACCACTCATCAACAGCATGAATTAAGTATAGTCATCCAAATTCCATCATCCTTATCTCTGACTTTTGTGGATTTTGTTAGTTTCATTTAGACCTTTTAGTGCTTTTTAGACTTGAGAGTTTATTTTTGTTTAAAGAAAAGAAAAACTACTCTCTTTTTGTCTAGACAATGTTGTCTTTAACCAAAGCTTCTGCTGAAATAATAGTAGCTGATGGAGAAGAGATGCTGAAATTGGCTTTGTCCATTGCTTCTGATATTTGTCTTTAGGCTGGAAGTAAGCTAAAGGAAACAGAAATATAACAGATGTATCAATTAATTCCCAAGGTGTTTAATCAGGCCCCTGTGTTGCCTGTTGCTCAGAACTGAGGCAAACTAGTTCCGCTAATCATGAAGAGTTGCCAAGTGAAGTTGAAAAAGACCCCATATGATTTTTCTAAATCAAAGCAGCATGTCTAGTTTTTGTGGCTCTCAGAGTATGTCACTTGATAGGCTGCTGTAGACCTTGCTGTTTAAAAATGTGCTGTAGGAAGATTGCACTAATTTAATCTTCTATTTGATATGGTTTGAGGCTAGAGAGGCTCTTGGTTATGAGAAGGAAATGCTTCCTTAATACCACCTACAGAGTTACAGTTTCCACACACTGAAACTGTTTCCCTTTCATGGTGCCCTATTTTTTTTTTTTTTTTTTAAGCATGAATGTTCCTACTGTAGAACCAACTTTTCCATGTAAATTTAAATATTGCTGCATAGGTGGCAACTATGAAAATCTAAAGATAGCTCCTTTTTGGGAGTGGCTTTGAAATAAAAAGATCAGTTGCCATTTCTTTATAAGACATCAAAACACTAATGCACAATTTTAAAAGGAAAATTAGCTCATTTTCTTCTCCATAGTTATCAGCTGCAGATAATGAAGGCCTGGGTTCTCTGGTGTGGCTAACCTATGATCTGTGTAAGACTGGGGAATGATGGTGGGGCAAGGTGGCTTTAATTCATCTTTGAGCTCTGTCGATCCATGGGCTGACTGGGGGCTTGATCCATAATGGCTGCTCTTACTTTATTACCAACGGGCTCAAGGGCCCCCTCTGGCACCAAGAAGCACTGGGGCAGGGGGCAATGGTGTAGGCATACTTTATTTAAAGCAACTTTTTATTAAATTAAATTTAAATCCCAGTGCTCCACATTGCCTTTTTAATTAATATTTCCGGCTAAGCACCATGCTACACAGAAGTGACCATAAAGATAAAAGTCCAAAGGAAGGTTCAGAGAAGAACCACAAGAATGATTAAAGGATTGGAAAACATTACAGTGACAGACCCCAGGAGCAAACAAAGAGAAGGTTAAATGGAGACTTGATCATAGTCTAAAAGTATCTACACAGGGAATAAAAATTTGATAATGGACGCTTTGGTCTGGAAGACAAAGGAATAAAGATCCAAGGGTAGGCTTTTGGAAGCTAGAAAAATTCAGACTGTTAATGATACACATTTTTAACAGTGCGAATAATTAACCATTGGAACAATTTACCAAGGGCTGTGGTGGATTCTGCATCAATGGCAACTTTTAAATCTAGAGTGGATGTTTTCCTAAAGCAGATGTTCTAGTTCAGGCAGGAGTTAATTGAAGGAACTTCTAGACCCTATGTTATACAGGTGGTCAGGCTAGATGATCACAGTAGTTTCTTTTGGCTTTATTAACTATGAAAATTGTCCAGTGTAAAGCCCTATTTAATCACCAAAATATCAGTGGCCCAAGTTTCAAAGATGCTGAGCATCCATAAACCCCAATGGTTTCAGTTGGCATTGTGGTGTGCTCAGTGTCTTTGAAAATCAAGACATTTCTACCTAGGTGCTTAAATATGGATTAAGGTGCCTAACTTTAGGTACATGGAGTTGTGGTAGACATGGTGGTGCCAGGCTATTAGAGGGAGTATGGGTGAGGTAATATCTGTCACTGAACCAACTTCTGTTGGTGAGAGAGACAAGCTTTCAAATTTACACAGAGCTCTTTGCGTAAGTTCCAAAGCTTGCCCCTCCCACCAACAGAAGTCGGTCCAATAAATAATATTACTTCATCCAATCAGTCTCTCTAACTTTAGGTACCTACTTTTGAAAATCTTGGCCAAGATTAGCATATTATCCATGCAATTTGCTTCCCTTAATTAAAACAGTAAGGGACTGATCTCCAATATAGAGAGAATTCTAATGCACGTGGAAATAAAAGATCTACATAATTTTATAGCAAAATAGAATAGGGATTTAAATAAGTAAATACAACACCCCTCCCACCACTGCCCTTGTGGCTACAAAGGTCCCCTTGGCAATTGACCCTGCCCAATAAGTCCAATGTGTGAGCCTGATCTAACTCCATTACAGTCACTGAACAGATTCCCATAGACTTCAAGGGGAATTGGATAGGGTTCTAAATCCAGAGCTCAGAGCCTTAGCAGAAATACCACTGTGGGTTGTTTTGGGGGGGGAGGAGGGTTAAGATTTTTATTGTGAAATGTTCCTTTGGTCTTATAAAAAGGAAAATGCGTTGCATTTTTTTCTCTTAAAAGAACAGGTCCCAGACTTTTGGAAGCAGTCCCTGTGCGTCACAGGAACAGAAGACTGAAAAATACCCCTTTATGCAATCAAACATGTTCAGCCTCACAGTGTGATGTACATGTCGGCACATCAGATGCACTATTTTGGGTGTTCCAAGGGCAATTTGAGATCAGACATGGTCTTGGCAAGGTTTGCAGATCATGTCTCAGCCTGACCTGAAACTTCAACCTCACAGAGCTGGAGCAGCATCGTTAAAGTTTCTCATGTCGATGAGCAGCAACCTTAGTACAGAAATTCAAACACATCAAAGAATTCTTTGACTGCAAGTTGAGGAGACTCCCCTCTCCCAAGTAAAGAGGAGTGGGGAGAGAGAGACAACCTATTTGCTGTGTTAGCTTTAACAGTCACACACTGTTTGTGGATGGGGGTTATCTTGTGTCCACACTCTCTGATCTCAGCTCTAATGTTTGCTTACAGAGACTGTAAAGCAGGAGGGCTGGAGAGCAAGAATGTTTCACAGCATTACATGTGGTCTCCTCTATAAAGGGACCTTTGATATGATTTTGAGGGGGGGAATCACCTGTAACTGCCACATCAGGAGAGACCTATTTACAGGGAAAGATCTAGCTCCATTTGGAGGGGGCTGAGTGACCATTTGAATGTATATTTTCCCTTCGGGGCTTTAATGGAGAGGGGAAAATAAACCACAAAGTGTATTATAGCTTGGGCTGAATCATTTATACAGGTGGTGGGCCTGCTGCATAAAATCAAACACTAGTCATTTACTCACACAGTGGTTCCCAGAAACTTTTTCCTTTCTTCAACCCACCTTGGATGGCATCTGGAATTTTGTTATCTATAGTTTGAAAAAAAAAATAACCTCCAAAAAGTCTGGCATAAACAAGATCTAATACTTAATGTAAATCTCACCAAAAGAAATCACTTTTTACCAAAATAAATAAATAAATAGAACTTGCAAAGTACTTGGTTTGTTTTAAAAAAGTATCCACCTCCTTTGCTCTTCTGTACTTTTTTTTAAAATTAACTCTTCCAAAGGCAAAATATACCTTATCTTTAGCAGATAAGTGTTGTGGCTACCTTGGCTCCTTTTACAGTCTAATGAACACGGATTTCCAAAATGCAGAGAAAGAGAAGGCTGAGAAGTACCCCTTTATGAAATCACACACATTCAGCCTCAGAGTGCCGCATACATGTCAGCCCAGTAGAAGCACAAGAAGGGTCCCTTTATGCAAAAAAAACCAAAACACTGAGTGTCACACATGGATCTTTGTCTTCCTCTTTCCCCTCAGAGGAACCACAACTTACTGCAGTACTGGCCATAACCACCCCAGAGCTGGAGAGAGGGTAAAGCAGGTTTTGGCTCCCGCAGTAAGTAATAAAAATTTAAAAAAGTGAGTACTCAGCAGGCAGAGGGGGATAGTGGGATTTGTTGTATTATGTGGGGAGGAATCTTTGCATCTATGGATTGCTTCCATCTTCTCAGCTCTCATCCAAGCCATCAGTCAGAAGGTGTCTTTGAAAGCTTGGCCTATTCACTTTGTCCCTGACTGTCTGCTAGGAAGGACATCTGGGAGGCACTGCTTGTGCTGACATCACTGTGCCCCGGCTGCCACATACTGCAGTTGGGGGTAGGAGCTATCTCAATGCACTAGAGCTCCCCTACCCCCCCCCCCCGAAATGGTAGAGGTTTGGCAGCCACAACAGTAATATGGGGCCACCCTCAAAGTGGTGCAGAGGGCATTCCCCTTCTGGGATCTGCATTTGCAAGGCTCTGTGCCAAGCCTGTGTCAGAGCCGGGTTTTGGGCATGTACTAAATGTATTATGGTAGCACCCAAAAGTTCCAATCAGGCTCTCGTTTGTACATCATCTCATTTGTCTGTGTCAGGTTAAGGTCACAACAGCTTAGCATACCTACATATCCATTCTGATGTGCATCTAAGCGCATATGCTCTTTATTAATGATGGGATATTAATTGGTTACTGCTGTTTGCTAATCTAGGATTTCTCTATGTTATTTTAACTAGTCAGTTCATGAGATTTTTAAGGGCATTTTTAATTTGCATTGTTTAGATTAAATGTCTCTCTATTATGAGAAAAGCCGTTAATGTCACTTCAGTGTCAGAGTCTGTTGTATTTAATTATGAGTCAAGGGTTCTTTGTCTATAATTCCCCATACCCCTGTATCTTACAAAAGTTTTCTTGCCAATTAAAAGTTTCTTTGAGGAAAAAAAATAACCTGAATGAGCCCAATGCTGGTGTGTGGTTTACAGCACTGCAGGGAACATTTGGGTGGGGAGTAAAGGGGATTAAAATATGGTTTTACTTATAGCAATTTAACAAAAGAATTTATTAAGATGTTTAAATTACAAGTATTTTTTTTATAAAATCCCTTCAATAGCCTAAATCCAGGGGCTATTCCATCAGACAGTGTCCTCTTTCAAATGCGGTGTAGGCAGAGGTATGTGATTTGGATAAGGGGTAAGTCACCATTAGAATGACATTTAACAATGTCCAAGAGCGCATGTAAGAAACTACATGACTTCTCTATACTTGAATGCTCTTGAAAGAGGTCTCCCTTGTGTTGTATTTGTTATGGTCCAAAGGCCGGTCACTAGAGATCACTCAGAGTAGTGGGCAACAGAGGGTCCTGTGGCACCTTTGAGACTAACAGAAGTATTGGGAGCATAAGCTTTCATGGGTAAGAACCTCACTTCTTCAGATGCAAGTCAGGTTGAGGTTCTTACCCACGAAAGCTTATGCTCCCAATACTTCTGTTAGTCTCAAAGGTGCCACAGGACCCTCTGTTGCTTTTTACATATTCAGACTAACAGGGCTCCCCCTCTAATACTCAGAGTAGTGGGTTATAGGTTGATGTTCTCGCTAGGGAACGATTTTGGAATAAGGAATCATCCGCCTCCTGTGGACCAGTTGCAGAACTGCTCAGCAGCTGCCTCCCTGAGCATCCCCACCACACCCAGTCACAGAACACCCTCGTCTCACACTAGGTGCTGGGCTCTGCACCACACACAGTGTACACACATCTGTACAGACCATCATAGCTTGCTTGGCCTTCCCCCTCCCTATGTGGTTCCTCTGGACCTCATAAGAAGGGTTAAGAATTCCGCTTGAATGACCACATGGCTTGTTTAGTGCCAGGTGCACATGTCTGAGTGTAAGCTCTCTGGGCCAAGGACCATATTTTTGGCCTGCGTTTGCTCAGGGGTCTGGTCCATGATTAGGGCATCTATGCTCTGCCACAATACAAATAAATAACGTGTTTGAAAGGTATGAAATGGTGATTGATCTTTCCCTTTGTGACCTCAATTAGTAAAATGTAACTGCAATCTGAACCAGACGTTTTGTTCCCCATAAGACAAACGCCGAAAGGACTAAGCAGAGTGGAATTCTGTAACATTTCTGACTCCGTCAGTGATATTAAATGGACAGGAGCCAAGTGTGTTTCTCTCTTCCTTTCAAAAAAGATTTGGTCAGATTTGCCAAGAAAACAGTTTAATTTTGTGTTATTCATTCTATTAACATTCCAGCCTCTGATAGGGAATGTGATCCCTTAGGGGTACCGAATTATAGCTGTCCTCGAAGACAAAGAGCTGGGAACTGAGTAGTCTGTCTCAACATAAGTTGTTCAAAGAGTAGCATTGAACTTTTTGTAGAAAGTTGTTTAGGGGACCAGAGCCTCGGTGGTGTAAATCAGAGCAACTCCACTGAGGCCAAATTACACCCATTTGCAGCAGCTGAGGATCTGATCCAGGCTTTTCAGAGCATCATCTGTTGTTGTGGTGCTATCTCCAAAATGTTAATTTATTTCACATTCTCAGCCATAACTTGGCAGGTCTGGCTGTTACAGAGCATGGAAGTAATATCCTTTCCTTTCAGTTTCATGTAAAGCTGTTCTGCTGCAATTTTTTCCATTTGTGTATATCTATTTATCAAATTTTGATACTTCTCCCTTCACCACAGTGTCAGAGCATCTACTATCTTAGACAAGCTATAACTCACTTGTAGAAGGAACTAAAATAATGTCCTTCAAGATCAGATAATCTCACAGTTTGCCCATGCTGAGAGGTGACATTTTCATTTAGATAATTGTGAAAAATATTTCCCACAAGCCAGGTAAGCCTTGAGATTTTTAAAGGGTCATGTATACCAGGGTGCTATTTCCAAGTTCTAAAATGTATTTTGTTGTGTTCGCTGGGCTTCTCTATTTCTGAAATAAGGACTGAGTTGGTGGTGCTGTGGGAGGAACAGAACTGGACTGGGACTCAGGTCACCTGAGTCCTGTTTACAGATTTAGTGCATGTCTTTGACCAAGTCACTTAACTTCTCTTTATCTCAGCTTCCCCTGCTGTCTAATGAAGATAATGATACACCCCTACCTCCAGGGGTGCCATGAGACCAGACTGTTATTAGTCATTGCACTGGTAGGATGCAAGGAGCCTTTTCCCTATTGTGCAGTCTGCACAAGAGGAGTCACAGTTGCAGTCCCTGCATTTAGGTGAGAGCAGGGTCTGTTTCCTCTTATGGGCCCCCAGGGGCATTCATCACCACCCAAAGAGAAGGGACTATAGTACCAACCCCTGTGCTAAGTACCCCAGAAGTGACAGTGTGGTCTAGATAACCTCTGTGCACTGAAGAATGGGGGGAGGGATTGTGCTTCCCTGAGGCACCATCCTTTAGGTTCTCCCTTGTCGGTATCACCCCTTAGTCAGGGCTTTGCCCTAAAGGCACAATCTAGCCCTAACTGGTTATGAGGCATTCTGGTCCCATGGTGATGAGTGTCATAGCTATACCTCCACATAAATAGAGCAATCCAAGCACAGCCAGTGGCCTGTTCATTAAAATGATACTGTTCATGGTAATATGCAGGCTGTCCTCTATGAGGACTTCAAGAGCTCTAGATGGAAAGTGGGACTCTTATTGCAAGGCTGGCTAACAGCTTTACAGCGAATGTAAAGTAAGAGGGCCAAGCCTGGAATTTCATTGGTAGTTTTACTGTGAGGTCTGGTTCTGCCTCAGATTCTATCATTCACTAAAATAACAGAAAGACTAAGCCAAGAACTCCCTGAAGGTTCTTACAAAGATCCTTTTTATGGTGCGGGGCTGTACAGTGGGTCTGCTGCCCAGAATGCATGCTGTACTAGTAAGAACCAGCCACAATTCCAGTCTAATCCCAAAAGCCGCTGAGCATTCATATCTCCCACTGAAATCAATAGGAGTTGAGGCCACTCAGACTCAGCGAGAACTTCAGGGATTCAGTATGCGGCATGAGCTGACTGTTAGACTCCTTTTCCCTTTGGAATGAAAAACCAACACCAGAGCTTCTCCAGCCAATGCCATTTTTTACCACCGGGCAGCACACAGAATTTCTTTAGCATTTATCATTTAGCAATAATCATTGCCAATTATCTTTTCTTAACAAACTGCTCGGGAATTAGACTTCCCAAAAGGTTCTGCTTCGAAGCACAAGGGGTTTGAAACAGATTTTTCACACTCCTCATTCTCGTTCCCATCATCTCTGATTCTGCAGCATGGATTGTCGATGTTGTTTTAAGTGTGTTAGCTGACATCTGAAGAGGAATTGTTCCCTTAGGAGAAAAGGACACCGTGACCAGACATTAATTGTAAACATGTTTTTTAAAAATGTGTTCCTCAGAGGTCCACAAAGACATTGAAGTAATAAAGTCCATGGTAATTTTCATTGAGTGCCTTTCCTTCCCCTCACTCCTCCAGCATTAACACTATAATTGTAGCCAGGAAATCAGCTGTCATAAAGATTCCAGTGGCTCTACAAAGGCTAGTCCATCTACTTTCCAAGCAAACACATTTAATAAGATTAATGTAGTTACAACAAATAGCAATATCATTAATACCCACTCACCTGTTGCATCATTTTGCAATCTTTAACAACAAAACTATTTTTCAAAGACAGGTAGGTATCATCACCTCCCCGATTTACAGGTAGGCAAACAGACACAGAGAGATTAAGCGATTTCCTCAACATGACAAGGGACAAAGGAATTGTATGCAACCTGTGACCCTTACCTTTAACATCTATCACTTGTGTGGGCCTTGCTAGAATTTAGAGGGATTGATACAATAGTGGGCCAAATTGTGACTATTAATAACAATACAAGGAAAGAGGCAAAATTCCTTAAACCATCAAAAGGACAGATATAGAGACTGAAAAAGTGGGGTTGGTTTTGTGTCTGCCCATATTCAATCTGAAATCAAATATACATTTAGCTCTCTTCTGCATTCTACTCCTGCTAAGAGCAGGAATAATTTCCACACAGTGCACAGGAATGACTGCTTGGTTCAGGCAGTGACATATGTAAATTCAGTTAAACACAGGGTCTATAAGTACTTCCCCCTGCTATGTCCCTTGTGGCCCTCATCACTTGCAGAGGTTTGTGACTTTCCATAGGAAGCAGAAACAGGGCAGCCAGCATCCACAGCACGCTCCTGCTGCGCCCCACAAGATTTTGATATGTACATACGTTCATTGCCAGCCAGAATTTGGCCCTTTGGCTGTACGTTTTTTATTTGTTGACACTGACCAGTTGCTCACAACATTCAGAACAAAAAAGGAGCCACACTCCCTACACCAAGGACATTACAGCCAAAGAAGTCAAGCACGTTCATTAACAAAAACCGAGGAAGCACCGCTTACCAGAGGCATGCAGCAGATTTTTTTAATGAACCCTCACAGGTCAGGAGGCAGTGGCTATGTTTGGCCAGCTGGGTGAGAAACGTATATTTCAAAGGAAATTAAAGGAGTGCATGAGTGGAGTTCACTTGGCTAGGATGAGAAAAATGTTCCAATCATGAATGTTAATATGAAAGAAGGCACAGAGATGGGAGTGGGGTATGAGGTATCAGCAGAGCTAAGTGAGGGAATTTGTGAGAGTAAACAGGGATGAGGTTGATCATGTAGGTGGCAGCAGAGTTTTGCAGAGCTTAGAAAGTTCATGGTCTAGAAGACAATAAGACACACATGTACCTTAATCTTTAGCATATAATACTGGTAGAGTTCAAATTCCACTCAAGGACAAATGGCTGGGTTTGGGTTCTCCAGAAACAGATACTTCCATGAAAAGCTATTAAACTGTTTTTCCATGGAGATTTGGGAAGAGGGAGTGGGAAGTACATTTTAAACTCCTCATCCAAGTTTGTTTTGTGCAGCATTTCTTTTATTTGAAAGAAAACATATGCCAGACAAAATCAAATATTATTCAACCACAAAGCCAAAATAGTTGAAGTCCAGTCCTCTGTGCCTGTCTTTCATTCTAATGGTCATCTTTAAATATGAATATAGTTTAAATAGTCTTGCTTTTTTGAATGCAGAGTGGAATCCTTTGTACAGGAATGTAGGAGACCAAGATATTCTGGTTAGTTCCAAAAGGATAATTCACAAAGGAAACAGAAGTCTGTTCTCTTAGAAGGGAAGTTAAAAAGAAGAAAAGCCCATTGTATCCATTAAGAAGAGTAGTCCCTGAACAAACCTATAAATAATAATACCAAAAGGCATTTTAGTTCAACTTTGCATATTTCCAATTCTATTAAAATAGGAACAATCTATATTTAGCTTAGAGTTTTCTTTCCATTTTCCAATATCCTACTCATTCTAGAATTAATAATACCCTCTGCACAGGAAGGATTATAGTACATGTAGAATGATACTTGGCCAGCCAATTTAACAAAAATATAACCTTTTGGAAATGTTAACAGCTCTATAACAGTTATTCTAACCTTTTGTTCCTCTTTGATGCAACAATATACTTTCCTTTTTTACATAAAGCAGCACAGATAAATTCATCCAGCTTCTGTGTTATATAAACCAGTTGTAGGGAGGTAGATTTTCTGAGACTAGTAACAGCATGGAAGCTAGATGAATTTTCTGCTGGGCCCTTGCTTAGTACCTGCCACATTGTCAGTACTAGAGCTTTGTCTCAATAATGCTCATAAAGACTTCAGTCCTGCAAAGCTCTTAAGCATGTGCATAATCTTACACACATCAGTAGTCCCATTTACTTTACTGAGACTATCCACATGCATAAAGTTATACACTTTTTTGTAAATTTTTATATAAATATTACAAGAATATACACTCATAAAACTTTCCTTTTGTTTTCAATAATATTTCTAAATCTAAAAGAGATGGTGGCACAATACCTATACAGTAATAAGAGATGGACACAAACCTATATGGAAGGAATGAGTGTATGCTATTTATTTTGAAATAATTTGTCATTACCTATTTCTTTTCAAACTGGTCCAAGTTCTGGGTTCTTGCTGAGACTTGCCCCATTGAGAGAGTATAGTTCTTTGTGGTCCTGCTGGGTTTGTCCATCTTATCAGGATTGCTTTTGGATTGGGGCCAAAGGGACTGTTGGCTAGCATCAAAGCAGAGAGACAGAGAGTCAGGACCAGTTGGCTCTGCTCTTATTTCTACCCTGACTTATGTAACCTTAGGCAAGTCGCAAACCTCAGTGTATTGATTTGGAAAATAGGGATAACAACTCTTGTTGTGAAATTTAATGACTTAGTATTTGAAAGCACACTGAGAAGCTTTGATAGAAAGTCCTCATTATTACCCTTGAGGAAATGGAGTGCAGAGAAGTGAAATAACTTGCCCAAGGTCGTATAGTCTATAGCAGAGTTTAGCCAAGCATAGAATCCAGGTTTCCTGATATCCAATCTTGTGCCATAGCTACAAAAACTTTCTGCCAGCTATGGTACCTGTGGCCCTGATATTTATTCTATTTAAATAGAATTTGGATCAAGCGCTATTGTCTTTTATCATTGCTTAGAGCGGCTTATTTCAGATAGAGGAAAAATAAGTGAAAATTTTTATACAGTGAAATTGTGAGCTTGGGTTTCTTTTATATAGTTCTTGAAAATATTTAGTCATTACAATTACTGAGAAAACTAGTAGAATGTATAATGAACAGTTGAATCATTAGAGAGGGTCCTTGTGTCCCCACATAAAATGCTCTGAGTGCATTAAGTCGGCGGACCACGTCCACAGCTAGCATCGACTTCCGGAGCGTTGCACTATGGGTAGCTATCCCACAGTTCCCGCAGTCTCCGCCGCCGTCTGAAATTCTGGGTTGAGATCCCAATGCCTGAATGATGCAAAACAGTGTCGCGGGGGGTTCTGGGTACATGTCGTCAGGCCCCTCCCCCTCCGTCAGAGCAACAGCAGACAATCGATTCACGCCTTTTTACCTGGGTTACCTGTGCAGACAACATACCACGGCAAGCATGGAGCCCGCTCAGCTCATCGTCACCATATGTCATCTGGGTGCCGGCAGACATGGTCCTGCTTTGCTACACAGCAGCAGCTAACTAATTGCCTTTTGGCAGTAGACGGTCCAGTATGACTGGTAGCCTTCATCGGCGATCTGAGTGCTGGCAGACGTGGGGCTGGCAGACATGGGCCTGCATTGCACAGCAGCAGCCCCTTGCCTTTTGGCAGTAGATGGTGTATTAAGACTGATATCCATCGTCATCATATTGCAGTTCAATCATGGGCACCTGGGCAGACATGTTCAGTCCTATTGAACTGTCTTGACGATGATGGCTATCAGTCTTAGTACACTATTTTCTGCCAAGCACCCAGAAGATGCTGAGGCTATCAGTCATGCTGCACCGTCGGCTGCCAGCTTAAGATGTAAAAAATAGATGGACCAGATTTGTTCTGTATTCATTTGCTTCCCCCTCTCGCCGTGAAATCAACGGCCTGCTAAACCCAGGGTTTTGAGTTCAATCTTTGGGGGGGCCATTCTGTGTGACAGTTGTTTGTGTTTCTCCCCAATGCACAGCCACCTTTGTTGATTTTAATTCCCTGTACCATGTCATCACTCACCCCTCCCTCCCTCCGTCAGATACTAGTTTTGCGCCTTTTTTCAGACCAGACGCCATAGCACTGGGATCATGGAGCCCGCTCAGATCACCGCGGCAATTATGAGCACTATGAACACCACGCGCATAGTCCTGGAGTATATGCAGAACCAGGACATGCCAAAGCAAAACCAGGACCAGTCGAGGAGGCGATTGCAGCGCGGCGACGAGATTGATGAGGAAATTGACATGGACATAAACCTCTCACAAAGTACAGGCCCCAGCAATGTGCAAATCATGGTGTTACTGGGGCAGGTTCATGCCGTGGAATGCCAATTCTGGGCCTGGGAAACAAGCACAGACTGGTGGGACCGCATCGTGCTGCAGGTGTGGGATGATTCCCAGTGGCTGCGAAACTTTCGCATGCGTAAGGGCACTTTCATGGAACTTTGTGACTTGCTTTCCCCTGCCCTGAAGCACCAGAATACCAGGATGAGAGCAGCCCTCACAGTTGAGAAGCGAGTGGCGATAGCCCTGTGGAAGCTTGCAACGCCAGACAGCTACCGGTCAGTCAGGTATCAATTTGGAATGGGCAAATCTACTGTGGGGGCTGCTGTGATCCAAGTTTCCAGGGCAGTCAAAGACCTGGTGATATCAAGGGTAGTGACTCTGGGAAACGTGCAGGCCATAGTGGATGGCTTTGCTGCAATGGGATTCCCAAACTGTGGTGGGGCGATAGACGGAACCCATATCCCTATCTTGTCACCAGAGCACCAAGCCACCGAGTATATAAACCGCAAGGAGTACTTTTCAATGCTGCTGCAAGTCCTGGTGGACACAAGGGACGTTTCACCAACATCAACGTGGGATGGCCAGGAAAGGTACATGATGCTCGCGTATTCAGGCACTCTGGTCTGTTTCGAAAGCTGGAGGAAGGGACTTTCTTCCTGGACCAGAAAATAACCGTTGGGGATGTTGAAATGCCTATCGTGATCCTTGGGAATCCAGCCTACCCTTTAATGCCATGGCTCATGAAGCCGTACACAGGCAGCCTGGACAGTAGTAAGGACCTGTTCAACTACAGGCTGAGCAAGTGCCGAATGGTGGTGGAATGTGCATTTGGACATTTAAAAGCACGCTGGCGCAGCTTACTGACTCGCTCAGACCTCAGCGAAAAGAATATCCCCATTGTTATTACTGCTTGCTGTGCGCTCCACAATATCTGTGAGAGTAAGGGGGAGACATTTATGGTGGGGTGGGAGGTTGAGGCACATCGCCTGGCTGCTGATTACGCGCAGCCAGACACCAACGCGGTTAGAAGAGCACAGCAGGGCACGGTGCGCATCAGAGAAGCTTTGAAAATGAGTTTTGTGACTGGCCAGGCACTTCCGTTTGTTTCTCCTTGATGGACCCTCCGCCCCCACCCCCCCACCCGGTTCACTCAACTTCCCTGTAAACCAACCACACCACCCTCCTCTCCTCTTCGAGCACCGCTTGCAGAGGCAATAAAGTCATTGTTACTTCTCATTCATGCAATGTTTATTAATTCATCACACAACTAGGGGGATAATTGCCAAGGTAGCCCGGGAGGGGTGGGGGAGAAGGGAAGGAAAAGGACACACTGCAGTTTAAAACTTTAAAACTTTAGCACTTATTGAAGGCCAGCCTTCCCATGCTTGGGCAATCATCTGGGGTGGAGTGACTGGGTGGCCAGAGGCCCCCCACCGTGTTCTTGGGCGTCTGGGTGAGGAGGCAATGGAACTTGGGGAGGAGGGCTGTTGGTTACACAGGGGTTGTAGCGGCAGTCTCTGCTCCTGCTGCCTTTCCTGAAGCTCAACCATACGCTGGAGCATATCAGTTTGAAGCTCCAGCAGCCAGAGCCTTGCCTTCTGTCTACAAACTGATGCCACCTATCATTTTCAGCCCGCCACTTGCTCTGTTCATCCCGTGATTCAGCCCACCACATCTCCTCTCGTTCATATTGTGCTTTTCTGTAGTCAGTTATTGACTGCCTCCATGCATTCTGCTGTGCTCTTTCAGTGTGAGAGGACATCTGGAGCTCCAAGAACATATCACCCCGAGTCTGCCATTTTCTCCTTCTAATCTTTGCTAGCCTCTGCGAAGGAGAAACATTTGCAGCTGGTGGAGGAGAAGGGAAAGGTGGTTAGGAAAAGACACATTTTAGAGAACAATGGGTATACTCTTACACATTAAATTTTGCTGTTCACATTACACAGCACATGTGCTTTCGTTACAAGGTCGCATTTTTCCTTTTATAATGAGGGCCTGCTGGTTTGGTGTGAGAGATCACTCACGCAGTGCCAGGCAACAGATTTCGGCTTGCACCCAGCCCTGGTAAGCCACAGTCTTTTGGCTTTTTTAACCTTCTTAACATGTGGGAATGGTTTCAAACAGTAGCGCCCTCATTTCCCATACCAAGCACCCATTGGGTTTGCCATTTAAAATGGGTTTGCAATGTAAAAGGAGGGGCTGCGGTTTCTGGGTTAACATGAAGCACAAACCCAACTACCCCCCGACACACACCCAATTCTCGGGGATGATCACTTCATCCCTCCCCCCCACCGCGTGGCTAACAGCAGGGAACATTTCTGTTCAGCCAAGCAGGAACAGGCACCTCTGAATGTCCCCTTAATAAAATCACCCCATTTCAACCAGGTGACCGTGAATGATATCACTCTCCTGAGGATAACAAAGAGCGATAAGGAATGGATGTTGTCTGCATGCCAGCAAACACCGGGAGCATACGCTGCCATGCTTTGTTATGCAATGATTCCAGACTACGTGCTACTGGCCTGGCATGGTAAAGTGTCCTACCATGGCGTACGGGATAAGGCAGCCCCCCCCAGAAACCTTTTGCAAAGGCTTTGGGAGTACATGAAGGTGAGCTTTCTGGAGATGTCCCTGGAGGATTTCCGCTCCATCCCCATACATGTTAACAGACTTTTTCACTAGCTGTACTGGCCGCAATTGGCAGGGCAAATTAATCATTAATCATTACACACGCTTGCTTTTAAACCATGTGTAATATTTACAAAGGTACATTCACCAGAGGTCCCTTGTGTGCCCTCAGGGTCTGGGAGCATGCCTTGGGTGAGTTCGGGGGTTACTGGTTCCAGGTCCGGGGTGATAAACATATCCTGGCTGTTGGGGAAACCAGTTTCTCCGCTTCCTTGATGTGAGATTCTTCATTGTCTTTATCCTCATCTTCCTCGTACCCCCAAACCCGCTTTCCTGTTGCATGATTCTCCATTGATGGAGTCAAAGCACACGGTTGGGGTAGTGGTGGCTGCACCCCCCAGCATCGATGCAGCTCCGCGTAGAAGTGGCATGTTTGCGGCTCTGCCCCAGACCTTCCGTTTGCCTCTCTGGCTTTGTGGTATGCTTGCCTTAGCTCCTTAATTTTCATGCGGCACTGCTGTGCGTCCCTGTTATGGCCTTTGTCCTTCATAGCCTTGGAGACCTTTTCTAATATTTTGCCATTTCGTTTACTGCTACGGAGTTCAGCTAGCACTGATTCATCTCCCCATATGGCGAGCAGTTCGTACCTCCCGTTCGGTCCATGATGGAGCTCTTTTGCAATCCTGGGACTCCATCACAGTTACCTGTGCTGATGAGCTCTGTGTGGTCACCTGTGCTCTCCACGCTGGGCAAACAGGAAATAAAATTCAAACATTCGCGGGGCTTTTCCTGTGTACCTGGTCAGTGCATCTGAGTTGAGAGTGCTGTCCAGAGCAGTCACAATGAAGCACTGTGGGATAGCTCCCAGAGGCCAATAACGTCGAATTCCATTCACACTACCCCAATTCCGACCCGCTAAGGCCGATTTTATTGCTAAACCCCTCGTCGGAGGTGGAGTAAAGAAACCAGTTTAAAGGGTGCTTTAAGTTGAAAAAAGGGACTTAGCCGTGTGAATGTGTCCACGCTTAATTCGATTTAACGCTGCTAAATTCGACCTAAACTCATGGTGTAGACCAGGCCTTAGATTACCAAAGAGATTTCAGAAGATAAATATTTTCGGTCACAACTCCTGAATCTCATCTCAGATAAGGGGAGGAAAGAGCTATGCAGAGAACATTCCCAGAATCTGTAGGTTTACTTTCATGGACAAAAATATCTATCTGGGGATTCCAAATCAAAAGCCTTTTCATATATACTCTGTTGTGCAATATTTGTTTAAAATGTTAGGGTAATGCAGAACATATGTAGAGAGACTACTTACATAATTTTTCCCTCTGAGTCTGTGTTCTGAATTGTATGGCTTCTAGAAATAGCTTAAATTAATCTTAGAGAAACAGTATATTCATCTTTCAGAGTACGGAATGTACTGAATAGATTACCAAATTCTGCTGCATCATTGTGTCCTCATCACAATCCACATCCCATACTAACATGCAACTGATAAAGGGATGAACTTTTTAATATGATTCCCTCACTGGAAAATTTCAACTTTTCTATATCATAGAAAATATAAACAATGTAGCATAAAAAAGGGACCTTGGTGATCATAATTCTTTCTTTATTAAAAGACTTACGAGGTCAGTTAAGGCCAAATCAGCTTTTAAACCTGAATCTGCAAGTCTCTGTATGCACATTTTTATGTGCATTTATTTTTATACAATTCACAGATGAGTAAAGACTTCTCATGCAAGAAAGCATCTGCAGATCAGGCCCTTAGTTATGATAGCATTATGTAAAACAATCTTGGGAGCAATTGACAGAGATCAAATCAATAAAACATTTCACTGGTGCTTCTAAATTACATTGTAGAGCTGCTTGTTCTGATGTTTTAGTAACATCCAAGTGATACGACATAATGTCATGTGGCCCTTAATGGTGAAAACTCTAAAGAGAGTCATAAAAATAAAGTCAAAAGAAAATGAGTGATGGATAAAACTGAACAAATGTTCTCCTTGTGTAGATCAGAGGCCTAGCTGCTTATCTTAGTAACTAAGATTTTTTTTTAACTTCTTTTTCTATTCATCTCAAGTTCTTATACTATGCCTGTTACCATGGTATCAGAGCTAAAAAGAACAACTATACTGGGTCAGGCCAAAGGTCCATCTGACCCAGTATCCTGTCTTCCAACAGTGGCCAGTGCCAGGTACCCCAGAGGGAATGAACAGAACAGGTAATCACCAAGTAATCCATCCCCCGTCACCCATTCCTAGCTAACTGTGTTATTTTGGCAAAATAAGATAAAGCAGAATGAGTATAGCTGAGAGGAATTGAGCTAGAGTCTATCCCTCCTTGTGTATCATCAGCAAAATCAGTTAGTAAATTCCAATCATGTAAACCTGTGTGATCCCAGGGAAGGGTTGCATGGGTGACATTGAAGGGGGAAGAACATGAAGAAAATGGGCTTGCACAAGTGTGAGGTAGTGGTGCTCTCAGATCCAGAAGTTTGGATACTTAAAAAGTCTAAATAATTTGTCTAAATAACTTTCTTAGAGTTCAAGTTTAAACCTATAAAAACAAACTGGGAATGAATGCAGAGTGGTTTATATTGTGCAACTCAGAAAGCTGGCCCAGGATCTAAAGCCATGGCTTTATTACACATTACCATGTGTATGATCCAAGTTAGAATCTCAAACACATCCCAACTACCACAAGTTTGTTTCCAGGCTGATAAGGATGGGAGATGAGTCAATTCCTGGGGAAGATTTTGGGTGTCTGCTGGCCACTTGAGGTGATGAGATGACACTCACAAAAGCTTTAATACCGTCCTCTTAGTGTGGACAAAGGGGAAGCAAAGAGCAGAAAATCATTAAAGGTCCCTTGTGCTGGATGAAAGAGTTCTTCCTGAAATGCCAGAATAGTATTAATGGGAACAGTATAATTCCTTGGTAGGGATGATTGGTGTATATATTGAAATATAAGCAGTGGGATAAACTGAAACAAGAGGAAAATAAAATAAAGACAACAGTCCCTGACATGCCACAGGCCTCCCTTGGGGAAGCTTCTGGCAAGCTGCAGTCTGGCC
Source organism: Malaclemys terrapin pileata (assembly GCF_027887155.1). Lineage (NCBI taxonomy): Eukaryota > Metazoa > Chordata > Testudines > Emydidae > Malaclemys > Malaclemys terrapin. The sequence goes on along the minus strand of NC_071508.1, from coordinate 95,202,936 downwards.
TAATGTCCTCAGCTGAGCTACCAGAAAACATCTTGAGGCAATTGCTGGGAGTCCAGCCCATCTTCCTTTCAAGGGCTCAGACCACCTATAGTCATATGAGCAAGCTCTGTCCTCAGCCAGGCTGCCTCCTAGGAGTTGAGGAATAGAGGTTTGTGCTCCTTCCAGAGCTGCCTCCCTTGGGGGTGTGACAGGATCCATCCCTCACCTGCCTCCAGTTCTCCATGCCTGGGCAGCACAGTTCTAGACATGGGAGACTCAGCCCACCAACTGAGATCTGCAGGAGTCTACTTTTTTTCGGAGGCTTTCGTTGTTCTCAAAAGTGGCAAAGAAAAGAAAAATTAACCAATGGAAGCCAGCAAATGTTGCTGCTTCTCATTAGATTGATTTATGTGACAAATGGTATTTGTGGTACTCAACCAGTTCCATAGCTAGTTGAATAACATTCATCAAATGAATTCAGTAAATAACAGTATGCATCAGATAATTTATTTGATGACTAAATATTTCAGATGTTCAGTCAGCTATAATATCAGCACATATGCAAGTATTTCCTCTTGTTTCAATATAATTTTTAAAGACTGAATTTATGCCCTTACTTTCTTAGTTGCTGAGTTAAGTATAAATAGACATACTCAGAGCCTGATCTTCATTTAATGTAAATTGTCATCGCTCTAAGGCAATTTAAGCCAAATGAGAATCTGTCCCTCTTACTTAGCCATTGTGTAATTCGTGGCCCATCTGGACTGGGCTTTGCTTGTCAGACTGCCAGCATCTCTCTTTGGCTGAACTGATCCTCAGTTTACCTTCCAGATTCTCTTATCTGTGCAAATATTATTCAGTGTTGTCTTCATTCACTATCCTTAAAATTCCTGCCATGTGTGTGTAGCTTTTTGGGGGGAGGGGAGTTTGAAAGGGGCAGATCCTGAGATGTATGCTGAAAATGTTCCGTTTTGTTAACCACAAGCTGAACACAGCTTTCTGTAACCTGTCAGACATCTGTTTATCAGAGTCCGGTCAAGACACATGTATTTTCAGGGTGATCAGTAAAATTTAATTCTTTACACAGACTGAAAACTACATTAAGACAGCAAGAATTAAAGTAATGCTGTCAGCCTTACTGTAGGGTACCTGAAGGAGTTACAGTTCATATGAAAGTAAAAAGGATCACACCAAACATGCCAATACCTCACCTCCTTTGGCAAATGGGCATTGAAATTTGAAACAGTTTTGACTATGTTTCATTTTACATTCGCCGCATTGAAACTGACAATACTTTCTAGGAAACTATAGAGAAAAAAAGCTAAAGAAACCTTTTCTCATATGTTCAGTCACATATGGAATAGTTCTATAGAATTTTATAGAACATAACATCTCCATATGTTTTTAATCATATAGAATTTTAGAGAATGCTGTCCCTGTTATAGAATTCTATAAATTTGTTCAAAGGCAAATAGAAGGCAATCACGCTAGTAAATTCTGTACAGCCTGGTTGATTTCATCCCTCTTACATTCTAGTGGAATTTTATAAGTGGGGTAAGAAAAAAGAGACACTTTAAAGTGCATCCAGTGTGAGATTTGAAGATAATAAATTCACCACATGCAGGATGCTCATGTTGCTATCAGGGCCCAAATGCTTCTGCTGAAGTTTTTATAAAAACTTGCTTTCTGATATTAAGCCCTTCTGGGCTGGCTAAAGTCTGGTTTGCAAACAATGGGTTAAATTCTAATACTGCTTTATACCCTGCTGAAGTCAATAGGAATGCATGGGATGTAAACCTGGAAAGAATAGACCTATTCTTAATGCATGGCTCACATTTTGACCCACCCCTCAATGAAGGGAGCTCAACCACCTTCACTACAAACTTGCCTTCACCCCAGCCCTTTCCAGGGGTTTTACTATGATTGTAATGTATATTCATACTGTAACATTCTTCCTTTCACTACAACTAATCTAGGTTTGTTCTCCAATCCTGGGAGTTGCTGCAAGACATTTTCACCCCATAAAAACCACTTAGGGCCACATTTTATCATAGTCCTGCATCATATATTCTAGTGGAGCCTTAGTCGGTAGCCCTTCTCCCTCATTCTACTCTCTCACTTCCTTTCCTTTCCAGGCACCAATTCTTCATTCCATACCACAGTAAGTAGTATATCCTAAAAAAGGTGTGCCCCCTCTCCCTCCCACCTTCGTCTAAAAAGCAAGCCAAAGTTTTAACTTAATTCTCCTGTAATGGTTTCTCACACATAGGCAGGCATACACATGCTGATCCAATCCTTTTTTCAAGAATGCTGTCCAATCAATTGTTTCTGTAAATTATTAGTAGTATACAACGGTATAGTAAACATATTCAAAAGAAAAACTTCTGCTTACAATAAGATACATATATTCCTGCGGGTATTATGGTTGCCTAAAACAGGAAGTCCCATGAGGGTGAAAAGATGGACTTCATTAGGAAGCTTTGAAGCATTAAATGGGACCAAACGCAGGAATTTTTGCCTCCAGGGTTACAATGCAGTTAAGACTTGGAAACAATTCAGAGAATTCCAACTGTTCCTTGCAAACTGCAAGGGATGGTTTGTGCCCAGTAACTCTGTGTGAAGTGTCTAAACCAAGGACCACTTTGGGTGGTCTTTTCTCTAACAACTGCTCTTAGGTAGCAGTTCAGTGCATTCCTTTAAAGAGATGGGGGGAGGGGTCTTACTTATATTCCTGGCCAGTGGAGTAGTTTAGACAGTGAAGGAATTCCATGTGGCTGAAGCCAGGGCGAGCAGGAGAAGGGTGGAAATATTTTATGCTCTTGTCAGTAAAGTGGATTCCTTTACTGACATTTTTTGAACTCTTGCCACTCATGAACAGTGAGTTTCATTGCAGAGCTGGTGTTACTTATCTCTGAGAGTTTCCATAAAGGCCTAACTCATGAGTGGCCCTCCACTTTTCATTGCTCAGATGTAGACAATAGATTTCCATTCCACACAGGCATGAATGCAGGTATGTGTGCATGCCCATGCCCCCCACCCCGCCTCACCCCCACACATACAAGTTTTAGGATGCCAGCTTTTCATTAAGAAGTCTTTATCAGATTCACTTTTATGTTGCCCAGTGGCTTCAAAGGCAACTGCACACACCTAAGGGCAGAATTTGACCCTTAACTGAAACTTTATTTGACCTAATAGCTGTCAATCAACCAAGACCCAAATGCAGCAAAAAGTTCCAATGTGTTGTCCCTCCAAAAATAATAAATAGTATTAACGTCAAAAAGACCAACATTCTGCAGCATTTATTTATTTAGGGTAAATAATGTATCCTAGTTTCACTATTCAGGATATCTGATAGCAAGAATTTATAGTATCAAAAGGGAGATTATATAGACTTTCCATGATATTGGTGCTTATTTGAGGCTCAAATGAGGGAGGCCTCTTGCAATAAGGTAGTTAAAACATGTTTTACCTGCTCCCCTCCCCCCCCCCTTAAAAAAACCCTCATGGCTGTGAAGTAAGCATTAGGTTAGGGCTAGAAAAAAACACAATTAAACTTGGAACTTGTTGCCTATGGTTGAATAGTAATAAAAGCCCCAGATGCAAACAATGCAAGAGTAGACTGTTTATTAGTTTATAAACAATAGTCAGCAGTATAATGAAAGTGTTTTTCCAAAACTACAATAAAAATCAGTCTACTTTATTTCCTTTAGCTTTCAGTAGTAGAAGATAATTCAGTTGATAGTTTACTGACACTCAGGGCTATCCACACCATGCCACAGAAGGCAAAGACTATTAATGCAATTTCTGCTACTGTACCATACTGCACAACCAATATACTCTGATATTACCAGAATAGGCTTCCAGGGATGGGAGGTTCAAATTTCTATATAACAAACTCAGTGGAAGATTTCTCCTGACAAATAGCAAATTTCTACAGGTATTGTGCCATGAAGGGCTTCTGAGAACTATGCATTGATCTTGGACAATGCAAAACATCCTTTACATCATCTTTAGTTTGTATTTGGGGCACAAGATTCAGCAGTCTGATGGAAATTTAAAGAAAAACCATTATAGGCCTTAGTTTTCATTCTGTTACACCCATTTATGCTAATATGGGGCTCCTAGTGTAATAGTGTGGAGAATCACTCCCTTTTTACTTAAAAAGTAAACTCCTTAGTTATACTCATGCCAAATGGGATTGTGTGGATGAAATGAGGGCTAAATCTTGCCTACCATCTTTATAAGTGAGAAAAAGTTAAGATGAACTGAAGCCAGCCATCAGCTTCTAGATAATATACTAAATACAACAGAAAATGGAGAACAATACAATGGCATCTTGTTTGAATTTCTGAAACCATTCTCTACTCTGACTGCATTACTCCAGTTTTGTGTCACTGAAACACACCACCGATGTCATTAAATCAATGGAGTTACACTGATGTACAAATAGAGCAAGGCAGCACTGAGTCAGGAAAAGTCTCCAAGTCATCTATTTCACAAGGTAATTGTTTTAAGGCACAGTGGTGTATGTGAAGCAATTGGAACCATCATTAGTATTTCTAAAAGATCTTTAAAAAGTGACATATTCTGGGTTTGGTTATCTCTGATTTTGCTCGGTCATTTGTTTCTAAGCTTTCTTAGCACATTTGTAGACTCTGTCTGATAGACATGATACTAACTGCAGTGTCTGTCACATGCTTAATGTCTAAATCAGCTTGGAACAGCTTATGGAGACGGATTAAGTGTTCATCAGGGAGTGTGACGAGCCACCATTACTTTACAAACCTCCTTTCACAAAGCACTTCTTGGAATATTGAAAAAAATCAAGCAGTGGAGTTGTAAGACTGTGTACAAAGCTGTGAAAAAATATTGTTGACTTTCGGGAAATGCCTAAGCAAAGAGTAAAACAGTTGTCACGTAAAAGGGATGGGTTGAATGTTGGAAAGAATGTCTTCCATTAATCACAGTCTCAGGTTACTACAGGTCATGGAAGATTCAGTGCATGTGTTAGCCTTGTATTTAAAAAAGGAATAGAAAAGTGTGATTTTCTATGTAGGAAAAATAATGCTCCACATATTAGAATTTCCTCCTGTTAAAACTTATGTGTCTGTATCTAACTATATCTTTGGGATTTTTTTAAACAAATCTCATTGATTGAAACTTAATCAAGTGACCAAAACTAAGCACTTGCTTGTTATTATGGGTGGGGGGTAATTGCCACCTTTCAATCAGGATATATGTAAAGAAGCTTAAACAATAGCAGTAGTACCCAAAGCAGGCACATGGAAAGTTTGAGTAAAAGCTGAAACATGGGGCCCAAGGGGTAATCCCATGGCACTGATAGCAAATGCAGGGCTAGGTGATTTTTTGGTGGAATCGATTTTCTCTATGTGAGAGAAAAGGAGCCAGGGGATACAGAAGCAGCCAGAAAGCCAAGTAGACAGTAACAAAAGTGCCCTGAGAGAAAGCATTTTGGGCACAGAGTGCTGGCTAGAAAGGCAGGTTTGGAACAACAGGCAAAGGAACAATCTCCTGAGGTTTGATTCCTACTGTGTTCAGGACAACAGGACTTCATACATAATCTTAGTAAGTTACTTGGCTCCATCATCAATTTTTTCTCCTAGCGGAAACAACCTGCAGGGCCCCAAACTTTGGTTAGCCACTAGGCTCAAAAGGAGTAACATGCTATTGCATTCAAGTGCAATGGTCAAAATGGAATTCTATCACTGACATCTGAAGTGGCAGCATGGGCAATGGAATCAGGTTGGCACAGGTAGCTGGAAAAACCAGGCACCAGGAAATAAAATGAGGGTGCTCCAACCATGAGGATCTATTTAAAGGCTAGTCCCTACATCTCCCACAGGGAAAATGAGCCAGCACCAAGGCCTCTCTTTTGGAAAGAGAATTAGCCTTGAAGCCCTGGCCCTTTTTTTCCAAAAGACAATTACTGGTCTAGGGAGAGGGAATATAAAATGATGGGGAAAGAAAAGTCAGTCCAGTAACCTGTCCATTTCCTCTAAGATGACTTCTGGTAATTAGGGAGGATCCATAGATAGTTTCTCTTTCCTAAAGAATGTGCCTTCACCTTACCACAAAGGCTTTTCTTGCCTGGGGAGAAGAAAGTCCTGGAATCTGGCCAATGGCCCTTGAGGGCCTTGAAAATTCTTGTATACAAATGAATACACACCACTATCCTAGGAATAGTTATGTTACATATGCCCAGATCATCCTGACAGCAAGGTCATTGAAATCCAAGTCCTTGCTACAAATCGTGGAAAATTTCTTTCAGGTGTCATACTCTTCACTTAGGAGTTCACCTATTACTGTTCATGCATAAGGAATCCCCAACATCTCTCTCTAACTTACTTTTATAAGTTTTGGCATGGCACATTCAACACAGATGAATCATTACAGTTTCAGTTAAATCCAGGCATGGGGGATTTTCTTGTTGACAAAAAGGATAAAATGAGTCAGTCTTAATACGCAGTACAAGAAAAAAAAAGTGATAGTTCATTATTTTTTATGCTAAGGTTTCTTGAGTTCATGCTGTCTCCCCAGCAGTATTTTAGTCACCTCAGGTAGAGAGGGTGTTTTTAATTGCAACTGTATTAGATACACACATACAAGAATTCAAACATTCAGTAAAGAAAAAAATATCCTATTAAACAAGATTGGAAACAAAGCATTATACCAGTTTTACACTGGAATAACTTCAGATTTATGCTAGTGTAATGTCACTGAAATCTGGAGTAATAGCGGTGAAACAGGTCACACATCAGTGAAATTGCACACTGCTACTGTAAATACACAGGGGAAAAGAAATGGACTCTATTCATGTGGCTATTTACTTGGAAGAATGTACTTGTAACTACTTGATGTCCAAGAACAGAGTGACATCCACTTAAGCTTTTACATCTTCTTAGTCATAAAGTAGCTGATCACATTTAGCCAATCTACATCCACCAGACCGGTGGACTAATCTGCTTGTAATTCTTAAAAGTTTCATATGTATTTTTAAGCACAGCTTCTACTGATAAATGACAGTTTTATTTCCTAACATTGGGTCAGCTTCTCAGCTGGTGTGACTCACCATAGTGCCACTGACTTCAATGGAGCTATGCTGTTTTACACCAACTGAAGATCTAGTCCAAAATGTTTGATTTCATTTGAATTGCAAGGGGACAAAATCCCCTCCGTTGCACTAGTGTAATGCCATGGAACCCAACAGGGGGGTACCTGCATAAAACAGAAGAGAATTTGAACCCTTCTATTCAGCGACATTACAATAACTGTGTTAGGCCCTGATTCAGGAATGCACTGAAGCACATGCATTACTCTAAACATATGCTGAAGACCCATTGACTTCAATGGGACTTAAGCATCTGCTTAAGTGCTTTCCCGAATGGGTGTACTTTCCTGAATCAAGGCCTGAGTGCAGAAGGACAAAGAACACAGTAGAAGCACTAGAGGTTTCTTGGCCCTGGTCTACACTACAAACTTAGGTTAGGTATAACTACGTTGCTCATGGGTGTGGAAAATCCTCACCCAAATGACACAATTATACCAACCTGACTCCCAGTGTAGACAGCGCTATGTCAGTGGGAGACCTTCTCCTGTCAACATAGCTGCCACCTCTCAGGAAGGTAGAGTACGCACGCCAATGGGAGAAACTCTCCTGTCAACATAGGTAGCACCTTCACTAAGTGCTCCCGCAGCCGCTGCAGCGCGTCTGTCCACTTGGCTTCATTTCCACCAAGACCAACCATGAATCTCTGACTGTGTGTTTTCTCTTTTCCCTTCTGAAGTACTATTGCTTAGGAATTATGATAGACATGCCACTGTAAACATGAGCAGTGCATTTTACCCTTGAAGAGCCAGCACCCTCTAGTGATAGAGGGAAAGCTCCTCCAAGCACTTCTCCCAGTCTGTGAAGGGTTTTCAATTGCTATTATCTGAATTTTTATGCTTGTAATTTTTTATTAATGTCATATTCATGTAAGGTTCTGGATTCCCAACACTGGAGTCTGAAGGCCTCTACAGGGACAGTGTGGGCAGCAGCAGTGCAGATTTCCCCTACAATCTCTCAGCATGACCCTCGCCCCAGAGCAGAGACTTGCATCTAGGGGTGAGAGCATAGGTCAGCATCTATTTCCTCATCAGCCTCTCTCCTGAGACTGTCAACGAGAATGGCAATTAGTTCCAGCTGAGATTGTGGACTTAGAACAAGAATGAGTCCATCTGTTTATTAGATTTCTTTTTGTAAGAGCCTCTAAAATGATGTGACTTCAACAAGATGAAGTTTAACTAATTCATTTAGAAAACAAAAAACAAAAAAACACTGCAGACACTAGCTACAAATGACAGGGCTGCCATCAGACCATTATTATTCTCTCATTGTACTTGCCATCTCTTCATTCATTGGTCATTCCCAATCCAGCACAACAGCTGTAATATCAGATATAGATGCATGAATTCACTCTAGAGATGTACATTTAGGGTTAGGCCGGGGGTTCTCAAACTGGAGGTCAGGACCCCTCAGGGAGTCGCAAGGTTATTATATGGGGGGTCGTGAGCTGTCAGCCTCCACCTTAAACTCTCCTTTGCCCCCACCATTCATAATGGTGTTCAATATATAAAAAACTGTGTTTAATTTATTAGGGGGGGTCACACTCAGAGGCTTGCTACATGAAAGGGATCACCAGTAAAAAAGTTTGAGAACCACTGGGAATAGGCTATAAATAAGCAGCTCTATTGGGGACATATTTCTAAATGTTTTTAATTTAAATAATGCTGCTAAGCTCTTTTGTTATCTCAGTACTGATGATTTACAGATTTCACAGGAAGCCAACTATCAGCCAAGGCATGATTGCACAACCAAAGCATCTCCATATTTCAGGCCAATTGTTTGTAGGCCAAACTACAGATGTCATCTGGGAATGCTCAGAAAGTTGTTTTTTTTTCCTCTTTTTTTTTTCTTTTTCTTTTTTTTTTTTTTTTTTTTTTTAAATATAAAGACAGGCATTCTGCTTCCAGCGGAACCATGTCCTTATATGTAGCAGCATGGGCGGTGACTTCCTATGACATGCAGCAGAGTTACACAAATGGTTTTCCTTTAACTTACCAAATTGTACAGGCTACTGCCTGTTCTTTGATGGAAGGAATGTCATTGCGCATGTTCTGTGCTGTTCCCAATGTTGACCCTGATCAAAATTTCCACCTGAAAGAGAATAAAACTGTAGAACATGCTGTAGTAAAACAACCAGGGGGCAGAGGGAGGGGGAAATTGAGTAAGAGCTAATAGTTATCAGCTCTCTTGGAGACAATTCCTAATCCTTATGCCTTGTTCTGCATTACAGCCATTTACTTTGTAGCTGTAAGAGCTTGAAAACTTTGCGTGTGTTCTTAAATTCACATTCAGGTCTCTCCTCTGATCTTTTGCTCTTTGGTATGCACTTACACAATTGATATATGCAGCTCTGCCCATATATTCTGTCTCTTGAGTAAGCCATATGGAGAATACAGGAGAGTTAAAGTTCAGGAGGAATTTTAAAAACTACTTATTGTATTGATTTCATTTTTTTGCAAGGGAGGGAGAGTGGAATAGAAATAGAAAGCCATAGAAAAATGCAATCTATATAGCCCATGTAACAAATAAATAAAAAAATCTTCAAAATGTCTTAAGTTTTATGCTGTGCTCATCATCATGGTAGCCAAGAATCTTCATAGTATCTCAGAACCTTCTAATGTTATAAGTATTGGGAATAATTTGGATAATAAGTTCCAATGAATTACAGTTCTAGGAAAGAAAGTGATTTCAAAACAATCTGCATATGCTGAATAGCAATCTAGTGTCTATTGAATAGTGACAACTGCTTTCTATTCTTACGCAGAAAAATAGATATCCCTACAGATATTATATTTTAATAAGAAAGTACTGATTCTAAATCATTTACCATACTACAGGTGGATGGACTTGACAAGTAATTATTGACCTGTGCAGCTTTTCTGGAATTATTTGTTTTATTAATTAAATCATCAATGCAGTTGCGCTGAACCTGTGAGAGACAGTCTGGTATTAGCCTTACATATGAGAAATAAAATGTTAAATTCCATTAATGGAAATCCGTCAAAACTAGGGTCAGGTGTCACAAAGGAATGCATCACCAGGGAAATCTTCACTAGGAAGGTTACCACATCATAAACATCTCAAACCTGTGACTATTTACCTGGTAGTTCCCCCTCCTCCTTCTTCCAGTTTGTTTTTCCTCCTACTAGCTTTCTTTCCAAGCCCCCTTTTCTTTCCAATCTTCTATTCTGCCTCTTTAGGATCTCCCCCACCCTTCTCTCTTTTCCAGATATCATGCCTAATGATTGGATAAGATACATTTACATCCCCCCCAAAAGAGCATGTGCAGCCCTTTAAATAGCATGCCAATCCTCAGCTGGTGGAAATTTAGCTACTCTGATTTCCACCAGCAAACAATTTGGCCCATTGACTAATCCTCTTGGTTAAACTGCTGCTTTGTATTATTTTTGTTGCCCTGGTACTCTTCTCCTGCAAAACGGGAAGCATAAAACAAAATTAATGCCCATAGTACTGTAATTATGTTTAATTTGAGCTTTTCCATTCGAAGTAGAGGGAACACTAAAACCATGAGGAGAGGTAGAGGGGAATCAAATCTGCAGTATATATGAATTTCTGAATGAATGTTGTCTTGTGTGGGCACAGTTCAATAAATTGCTTCTGCAAGTCTGCTGAAGCTTAATAGAAACTTTAAAAAATTAGACAAGAAACAGCTTTCTGGTGATAAATTTCCAAAGGAAGGAAGGGGAGGAAATGGTCAATGACACGTATTTTGAATCAAAGCTGGTGATTCAACAAATACACATGCCAAACTTATGTCCTATATTGATCAGATGCAAAGAAAATAATCGCAACACTCAATGTATCAAAAAGTTAGATACTATTGCTACAATTCTGATTTCTACTTTTGATGCATCTGCTGCTGGTTCAGTTTCGTAAGTGAAAGAATTTCAAGGGTGAAGGGCAAATTCAACTGTCCCTATAACTCTAGATAAAAACAGAACAGCTGTTGCAAACTAATAATATTACAACTAACGTTACTTCATGGGGCTCAGATACTGAGAAAGGATACCACAAAACCAGCATATTTTTCTTAGTTTGTTTGTTTTTAAAACTTTGCAAAGATAATGGATGAATGGAAAACAATAGCTGCAATATATTTGGGTGTTACTGAAGCATCTACAACTATGTCACTTAAAAGTTTACTCTCAAAATCTATTTGTACCATCCTGGCTATTAATACTGTAATGTAGGCTGAAAACTGGCTACAGGGCTAACCTAAACAAATGGGTCATGGATATTCCATGGGTAGAACATGAGGTAAATTGCAAAATAGGTAAAATTATTTGCCCATCTCTAATTCCAATCTATAAAGCCTTATGGTTCAAGATTTGCCTCTTGTTGCATATTTGAGACAATTGGCCAGATTCTCACCTATCTATCAGTGAATCATTTCAACAGTAGAAGCCATTTAGACATTTCTACTAATAGCCATTGGATTTGAATTCTAGAGGACTGGGAGCAGGACTTACTCTATGGATGGTCCCTCAAATCTGGAATTTGCTTCTCTTTTTGATTTGGCAAGCTAGGTTAGTTGACCTTCAAGAACAGGACAAGTAAATCTAGTCAAAAAAATGCCAACTATTTTTCCATGGGGAATTTTTGAACATTTTCATTAAAAAAATTCCTGTGAAACTTTTTGTTATGAAAAATCTAATCAAAAACCAAAACAATCTGAAAACCAAAAAACAAGTTTTTTTTTAAATCAGAAACAAAACCGAAAGATTATAAAAATACCAAAAATATTTACTGAAAAGTTTTTGGTTTCTGTTTTTTTGACAAAGATGGAAAACTTTGACCAAAATGAACATTTTCAGTTTAGTCAACAAATCATTTTTCCATCTAAAAATATTTTTAATAAATTACTATGAAACTAACTTTGAGACTTAGGTATTTAATCAGATTTTTGCCTGAAGGTGGGTGATAGATAAGGGTGATGTGTCTATGTTTGAGAAAAGTTTATTTTTGATACTTTTATGGTTGTGTTTTAAATGTACATATGCTCAGAGGCTTCTGGTGATCCCATTTCGTGTTAGGCTACCCAGAGAACCCATAGTATTCTACCAGGTTACAGACCAAAGGAGGCCATTGACTCCGAGAAGGACCCCACGGATAAACACAATTACTACTTGCAGCCAGATATGTTACAGCTTGTTTTTGGAAAAGGACAGGTCCTCCTACAATGAATGTCATGGAGAAATAAAGTAGGAGAAATCCTTTCAATGGAAAAATGAGATAGCTTTACATTAGGATCAAGTTCATTTCCTAATCTATGGTTACCAATTTTGGAATTTGCACAAAATAAATACAAAGCTAATGATAAGAGGTTGAACAAATACAAGTATGTCTTTTAAAGATAACAAATACAGGTTATGAATAAGATTTGTTAGTGCTTGTATAGAAAGTTCATGTGTGTCAATAATGCTTTTTTTAAAAGTCACTGTAGGCATTCAATTCCACACCTTTCACTTAATCCCATATCTTGACTTTGTCTACATTTGTTAAGTCAGTTTTCACTAGAAAGATTTCAGGATTCCAGCTCCCTGCTAGTGTGACTATTGGATTGTAGGAGGTCTCTTCAGCAAAATTGGGGTTTATAGGAGAGTTAAGTCACATTTATTCTTGTAACCAAGAACATTTGTGTTTTGTCCTTACCGAGTTCTCATCGCTTCCCCCTGACCCTTTCCCTGTAACAAGGTACATTAATACAAGTCTAGCAGGATAAAACTATCATTAAAATGAGATGTCATGGGGACTTGCTATTTTGCTTTTTAAAAAAACAAAAAGGACTACATAGGAAAAAGGAAGGTCACACACAACACAGGAAAGAGTGAGACATGGAAAATCCCAGCACTTCCCAGAAAGGATGAGAAAGTAGTGCTATAAGGCAGGAATTTTTCTGAAAGCAATCCTGTCCTGTTTATGATGTCTGTCCATCCTATGGGTAGCTGAAGTCTGTATCCGGGAGGAAGTGTGTGAGATGGAAAATTGAAGCTGAAGAACTTGAATAAAAGTTGCCATAGCCTTTGGGAAAACATGTAAATATTGTCAGCCTGAAGTCACTAGGAAGATGATAGAAGGCCTGGTAGTTACAAGTTGAGAAGTCGAAGGTGAAGACCAAAAACCTTTTATGGAATATATAATACTGGTGGTGTGGAGGGGGAGAAATAACCATAGAACTGATCCAAAAACTCATTAAAGCCAATGGGAGACTTTCCATGAAATTTAATACATTTTAGATAAGGCCCCATGCCATATATCATCTCACAAACTTAATTAGATTGTATTTTTTGTCCCTAGAGCACCCTTCCTCTTCTGCCTTATTATTTAACTTTCATAGCTGCATGATCTATTAGTGGTTAATTGCATTAATTCTTGTTTGTCCACATTTTTGTAAGACGATGATTAATGTGCTTGTATGCCCCTCAGACTGCAGCATTCCGTGGTACATTCACTCCTTTTTTTGTTTTTTTAAAAACACATTCTCTGTTTCAGCAGAGATAAATTATAAATTTTGTTATAATCATCCAACTTAATCTCCTGAGTTCATTGTCTGGGCTTGAGGGTAAAGGAAAATAGGAATTTCCAAAATAGATAAATATGAAGTACTCATAGACTCAGACTGTAATGCCAGAGGGGACCATCGTGATCATCAAGCTGACCTCCTACTCATTGTGGGCCACAGAACCTTGCACACCCACTGTAATAGAACCCTAACCTCTGGCTGAGTTTCTGAAATCTTCAAATCATGATTTAAAGACTTCAAGTTACAGAGTATCCACCATTTACACTAGTTTCAACCTGCAAGTGACCCGTAACCCATGCTGCAAAGGAAGGCAAAAAGCCTCCAGGGTCTCTACTAATCTGACCCAGGAGAAAATTCCTTCCTGACCCCAAATGTGGCCATCAATTAGACCCTGAGCATGTGGGCAAGACCCAACAGCCACACACCTGGGAAAGAATTCTCTCTAGTAACGCAGAGCCCTCCTCATCTAGTGTCCCATCACCAGCCATTGGAGATATTTGCTGCTAGCAATCACAGATCAGCTACATGCCATTGTAGGTAGTCTCATCATATCACCCCCTCCATAAACATACCAAGCTCAGTCTTGAAGCCAGTTAGGTTTTTTGCCCCCACTGCTCCCCTTGGAAGGCTGCTCCAGAACTTTACTCCTGTGATGGTTAGAAACCTTAACCTAATTACAAGTCTAAACTTATTGATGGCCAGTTTATATCCATTTGTTCTTGTTTCCACATTGCTTAACTTATAACACCTTTCCCTCCCTGGTATTTATCCCTCTGATGTATTTATACAGAGCAATCATATCTCCCCTCAGCCTTCTTTGGGTTAGGCTAAACAAGCCAAGCTCTTTGAGCTTCCTCTGATAAGGTAGGTTTTCCATTCCCCTGATCATCCTCGTAGCACTTCTCTGCACCTGTTCCAGTTTGAATTTATCTTTCTTAAACATAGGGGACCAGAATTTAAAGAATTGCACACAGTATTCCAGATGAGGTCTCACCAGTGCCTTGTATAATGATACTAATGCTTCCCGATCTCTACTGGAAATACCTCACCTGATGCATCCTAGGATTCCATTAGCCTTTTTTACAGTCGCATCACATTGCCGGCTCATAGTCTTATAGACTTTAAGGTCAGAAGGGATCATCATTATCATCTGGTCTGATCTCCTGCACATTGCAGGCCACAGAACCTCACCCACTCCTGAAATAGACCCCTAACCTCTGGCGGAGATACTGAAATCCTCAAATCAAGTCATCCTGTGATCATCGAATACACTAGGTCTTTCTCCTCGTCTGTTGCTTCCAACTGATAAGTCCTCAGCTTATAGCAAAAATTCTTGCTGTTAATCCCTATGTGCGTGACCTTGTACTTTGCACTATTAAATTTCATGCCATTTTTATTTCTCCAGTTTTCAAGGTCATCCAGATTTTCTTGTATGATATTCCAGTCCTCCTCCATAGTGGCTATACCTCCCAAATTTCTGTCATCTGCAAATTTTATTAACAAACTCCAACTTTTTGTACCAAGGTCAATAATAAAAATATTAAATTAAATAGGTCCCAAGACCAATCCTGAGGAATTCCACTAGTAACCTACCTCCAGCCTGTCAGTTCACCTTTTGGTATAACCCATTCATAGAATCATAGAATATCAGGGTTGGAAGGGACCTCAAGAGGTCATCTAGTCCAACCCCCTGCTCAAAGCAGGACCAATTCCCAACTAAATCATCCCAGCCAGGGCTTTGTCAAGCCGGGCCTTAAAAACCTCCAAGGAAGGAGACTCCACCACCTCCCTAGGTAACACATTCCAGTGTTTCACCACCCTCCTAGTGAAATAGTTTTTCCTAATATCCAACCTGGACCTCCCCCACTGCAACTTGAGACCATTGCTCCTTGTTCTGTCATCTGCCACCACTGAGAACAGCCGAGCTCTATCTTCTTTGGAACCCCCCCTTCAGGTAGTTGAAGGCTGCTATCAAATCCCCCCTCATTCTTCTCTTCTGGAGACTAAACAATCCCAGTTCCCTCAGCCTCTCCTCATAAGTCATGTGCTCCAGACCCCTAATCATTTTTGTTGCCCTCCGTTGGACTCTTTCCATTTTTTCCACATCCTTCTTGTAGTGTGGGGCCCAAAACTGGACACAGTATTCCAGATGAGGCCTCACCAATGTCGAATAAAGGGGAACGATCACGTTCCTCGATCTGCTGGCAATGCCCCTACTTATACAGCCCAAAATGCCATTAGCCTTCTTGGCAACAAGAGCACACTGTTGACTCATATCCAGCTTCTCGTCCACTGTGACCCCTAGGTCCTTTTCTGCAGAACTGCTACCTAGCCATTCGGTCCCTAGTCTGTAGCAGTGCATGGGATTCTTCCGTCCTAAGTGCAGGACTCTGCACTTGTCCTTGTTGAACCTCATCAGGTTTTTTTTGGCCCAATCCTCTAATTTGTCTAGGTCCCTCTGTATTGATCCCTACCCCCTAGTGTATCTACCACGCCTCCTAGTTTAGTGTCATCTGCAAACTTGCTGAGAGTGCAGTCCACACCATCCTCCAGATCATTAATAAAGATATTAAACAAAACCGGCCCCAGGACTGACCCTTGGGGCACTCCGCTTGAAACCGGCTGCCAACTAGACATGGAGCCATTGATCACTATCCGTTGAGCCCGACGATCTAGCCAGCTTTCTATCCACCTTACAGTCCATTCATCCAGCCCATACTTCTTTAACTTGGCGGCAAGAATACTGTGGGAGACCGTATCAAAAGCTTTGCTAAAGTCAAGGAATAACACATCCACTGCTTTCCCCTCATCCACAGAGCCAGTTATCTCCTCATAGAAGGCAATTAGGTTAGTCAGGCACGACTTCCCCTTCGTGAATCCATGCTGACTGTTCCTGATCACTTTCCTCTCCTCTAAATGTTTCATAATTGATGCTTTGAGGACCTGCTCCATGATTTTTCCAGGGACTGAGGTGAGGCTGACTGGCCTGTAGTTCCCCGGATCCTCCTTCTTCCCTTTTCTAAGATGGGCACTACATTAGCCTTTTTCCAGTCATCCGGGACCTCCCCCGATCGCCATGAGTTTTCAAAAATAATGGCTAATGGCTCTGCAATCTCACCCGCCAACTCCTTTAGCACCCTTGGATGCAGCGCATCCAGCCCCATGGACTTGTGCACGTCCAGTTTTTCTAAATAGTCCCAAACCACTTCTTTCTCCACAGAGGGCTGGCCACCTTCTCCCCATACTGTACTGCCCAGTGCAGCAATCTGGGAGCTGACCTTGTTCATGAAGACAGAGGCAAAAAAATCATTGAGTACATTAGCTTTTTCCACATCCTCGGTCACTAGGTTGCCTCCCTCATTCAGTAAGGGGCCCACACTTTCCTTGATTTTCTTCTTGTTGCTAACATACCTGAAGAAACCCTTCTTGTTACTCTTAACATCTCTTGCTAACTGCAACTTCAAGTGTGATTTGGCCTTCCTGATTTCACTCCTGCATGCCTGAGCAATATTTTTATACTCCTCCCTGGTCATTTGTCCAACCTTCCACTTCTTGTAAGCTTCTTTTTTGCGTTTAAGATCAGCAAGGATTTCACTGTTTAGCCAAGCTGGTCGCCTGCCATATTTACTGTTCTTTCTACACATCGGGATGGTTTGTTCCTGCAACCGCAATAAGGATTCTTTAAAATACAGCCAGCTCTCCTGGACCCCTTTGCCCTTCATGTTATTCTCCCAGGGGATCCTGCCCATCTGTTCCCTGAGGGAGTCAAAGTCTGCTTTTCTGAAGTCCAGGGTCCGTATTCTGCTGCTCTCCTTTCTTCCTTGTGTAAGGATCCTGAACTCGACCATCTCATGGTCACTGCCTCCCAGGTTCCCATCCACTTTTGCTTCCCCTACTAATTCTTCCCTGTTTGTGAGCAGCAGGTCAAGAAAAGCTCTGCCCCTAGTTGGTTCCTCCAGCACTTGCACTAGGAAATTGTCCTCTACATGTTCCAAAAACTTTCTTGATTGTCTGTGCACCGCTGTATTGCTCTCCCAGCAGATATCAGGGTGATTAAAGTCTCCCATGAGAACCAGGGCCTGCGATCTAGCAACTTCTGCTAGTTGCCAGAAGAAAGCCTCGTCCACCTCATCCCCCTGGTCTGGTGGTCTATAGCAGACTCCAACCACGACATCACCCTTGTTGCTCACACTTTTCAACTTTATCCAGAGACTCTCAGGTTTTTCTGCAGTTTCATATCGGAGCTCTGAGCAGTCATACTGCTCTCTTACATACAACGCAACTCCCCCACCTTTTCTGCCCTGGCTGTCCTTCCTGAACAGTTTATATCCATCCATGACAGTACTCCAGTCATGTGAGTTATCCCACCAAGTCTCTGTTATTCCAATCACATCATAGTTCCCTGACTGTGCCAGGACTTCCAGTTCTCCCTGCTTGTTTCCCAGGCTTCTTGCATTTGTGTATAGGCACTTAAGATAACTCATCGATCATCCCTCTTTCTCAGCATGAGCCAGGAGTCCTCCCCTCTTGCGCTCTCCTGCTGGTGCTTCCTCCCAGGATCCCATTTCCCCACTTACCTCAGGGCTTTGGTCTCCTTCCCTCGGTGAACCTAGTTTAAAGCCCTCCTCACTAGGTTAGCCAGCCTGCTGGCGAAGATGCTCTTCCCTCTCTTCGTTAGGTGGAGCCCGTCTCTGCCTAGCACTCCTCCTTCTTGGAACACCATCCCATGGTCGAAGAATCCAAAGCCTTCTCTTCGACACCACCTGCGTAGCCATTCGTTGACTTCCACGATTCGACGGTCTCTACCCCGGCCTTTTCCTTGCACAGGCAGGATGGACGAGAACACCACTTGCGCCTCAAACTCCTTTATCCTTCTTCCCAGAGCCACGTAGTCTGCAGTGATCCGCTCAAGGTCATTCTTGGCAGTATCATTGGTGCCCACGTGGAGAAGCAGGAAGGGGTAGCGATCCGAGGGCTTGATGAGTCTCGGCAGTCTCTCCGTCACATCGTGTATCCTAGCTCCTGGCAAGCAGCAGACCTCTCGGTTTTCCCAGTCAGGGCGGCAGATAGATGACTCAGTCCCCCTGAGGAGGGAGTCCCCGACCACCACCACCCTCCTTCTCCTCTTGGGAGTGGTGGTCATGGAACCCCCCATCCCTAGGACAGTGCATCTTTTGCCTTCCAATTGGTGGAGTCTCCTTCTGCTCCCTTCCCTCAGATGGGTCATCTAGTCCACTCTCCGCATTAGTACCTGTAGAGAGAACATGGAAACGATTGCTCACCTGTATCTCCATTGCTGGTGCATGGACGCTCCTCTTTCTCCTTCTGGAGGTCACATGCTGCCAAACCTCTTCACAATCCTTCTGTCCCTGCTGCGCCTGCTCTGAATCTTCAGAACATTGTGGCTGTAGAAGCATCTCCTGACGTCTGTCCAGGAAATCTTCATTTTCCCGTATGCAACGCAGAGTCAATACTCGTTTCTCCAGCTCTCGAACCTTCTCTTCCAATATGGAGACCAGCTTGCACTTTGTACAGACAAAGTCGCTTCTGTCCTGTGGAAGAAAGACAAACATGGCACAACCTGTGCAGGTTACAACAGCTGATCGCTCAACTTCTATATCACCGTCCTCTTAAGAGCTTCCTCAACTGTTGCAGGAACTACTCAGAGAAACCTGCAGATGAAAGCCTCCGTGCGCTCTCCCCAAGCGAACTCCCAGGCAAACTCCCGCTGTTAGCCTCTGCTGTTCGCCGCTCCGCATTGTCTCTCTCCTTTAACAAGTTCCTTATCCACCTTTCAATTCTCATATTAATCCCCATCTTCTCCAATTTTAACTAATAATTTCCTATGTGCAACTGTATCAAATGCAGTAGATACAATCTACCTGGATCTCTAAAAAAATCAATTATCTTCTCAAAGAAGATTAGTTTGGTCTGGCATCATGTTGTATTTTATCCCAATTACCATTTACTTCTATGTCCTCAACAATTTTCTCTTTCAAATTTCATTCCACCTTACAGGATCATAGAGCCCAGGCTCCAGCCCGAGTCTGGAAGTCTACACAACAATGAACCAGCCCCACAGTCCTAACTGGCTGGCACGGGCCAGCCACAGGTGTGTAGTTGCTGTGTGCGTGAACATACCCTGTGTGACTTGAAAGCTTGTCTCTCACACCAATAGCAGTTGGCCCAAGAAAAGATATTACCTCACCCACCTTCTCTCTTCATCATCAGACTGGCATCTATCTTGTGGAACACCCACAGTTAAATATCCTGCTAAGTGGTTATTCAGGCTGATGCACTGTAATACAGGAAGCCATATCAATGCTTCAGTCTGTCTAATCACCTGCAAATATTGCATCTTTCTCTTTAAACAGGAGCAGTTTGCAGTCATCTATACAAAGTGACTGATGCAAAACAAGGATTAAACTGGAAGGAGGATGTGATGGTGTGGCATACTGGCACCTCCCTCCAGTATGTATGATCATAATTGGAGTATCTGCACCATCCACTGGGAATGGCATCTTACTTTGACCACTCAAGTGAGGAAAAGTTTTTGTAGGTGAAACAAACAAAAGAATACCACTACCTTTCCTCCCTCCACCCCCATTTGATTCCTGTCCAAAACAATACAATTTTGATAATATGGGGAAAAAAAGAAACCCAAACTCCACTGACACTTATTTCTTTTCTAAATCTAGGGGTGGGGGTGTTTGTTTTAGCCAACTTTATTTACAGATAATGTGAACACGAAAGGAATTAGCTCAATGTGTACTAAAAATATAGTGCAGTGATTAATGTTCAGAGGGTGTTGTGTCACATCCTACCCCACTGTGCTTGTTCTGTTACAGTATTTCCTTCTTTCTTGACACTAAAAGGTGTAAGTTAAAGAATAGGTGTAAACAGAAGGGAGATCAGAATCAAGTTCACTGTCCAGAGATGCTAGCCAGGTGGAATAGCCCTGCTTGTCTATCACATCAGACACTGTCCAAACCCCTAAGACTCCACAAGGTACAAGAAAGTTTCTGAATTTGGTTGAACCTGTTTATGTTGTGTGCACTCATATCACGCCTGCATCTAAGAAAATTCAATGTTGTTAAGTGCTGCATGCAAAGAGCTGCATATAAAAATCTATTTTGCAGTTCACAACAAGAAGTTTTATTGGTCCTATAAAACCCAGGAACTAGGCTACATATTCTTGAGTGCCACCTGCTGACACTTTATCTGACTATTCACACACACCCCACTCTTTTACAGAGCACTCATATAATGGATGTCCCCTAACTATGTCCATAGAACCCATTTAATGGTGAATTTGCAATGCATTTAAACCTATCTGTGTCTTATTTGGGGTAGTATAGAAGAAGCTCACCCATTGGTCAGAAGCTATGGGACAAGAGTACCTTATACACCTATCCCAGGTTTCCTGTGGTCATGTTATCCCACTCTGTAGGTGACATCTGAGTGCAACAGGGAGTTGATACTACAGTGGAGCATCCCTTGTGTAACCCAACTTTTTATGCCAGAGAGCTCCTGGTAGTAAGGGGAGGGGCTACCTCCCTGGTGTCCATCTTGCGAGAAGCCCAGAGGTGGCAAAAGCTTGCTTTGGGGAGGAAACATAGATCAGCCCCTACAATATTTCCATTCCGGGGGCACTAGCCCCCAGTTCCACCTCCCCTGGAGAAGCCTCTAACAGGCTTATGGAGAGGCTTTTGGAGAGGCTTTTGTGCCCAGAGATCCCTGGTTCCATTCTCAAAAGTGACTCAGGTAAAGGCATTGTTACATACATATCACTCACATCACTGAAGCACAAATGTAAATGCCCTCTCCCACTTAAAGCTTAAACCTGGTAGCTACCATCACCGCAAGGAGGACACTAAAAGCAAAAAAGCAGCAGAGTCTAGGTCATTTTAAATACTCTACTTTTACACCTCATCCCTATAATGTGGCCCTGTGTTGCAGGTTTTCACCCAACTAGAGGGAGCTCTGCCTTGTTACTCACAGACCCTAGGAAAAGCTCACGTACATGTTAGGCAAGTATCATTTAAAATTGGGAGGTTGCCTTAAAGAGAGAAAGGACAAAAGGCTGAGGTCAATTGGATGAGGAGCTGTAGATCCTAAATTAAAATGGAAGGCCCTCTCACAACCAAGTTTCCTTCCCATCTTAGACTCAGTTTGGGCTCCTATGTCTGCCTAGTCTTGAGTGGGGGAGTTTTTTTAGCTTGCTCTTTTTACTGGTGCAGTAATTACCTGCAGATGAGCCTAGCCACATTTCCCACAGGGCTCAGCTCCCTGGCAATCCCTGCAATAAGGGTAGACAGCTGTAGTAGCTTCTCTACTCTGCTTGTTAACTGTCTCCTTGCCACCAAGTGCATGCCATCTATAGGCCCTGTCACACTCAATACGTAAAAACAGTGTTCTAGAGGCTGTAGCTCATAAGCAATCCTCAATATTTATGAAATGCTGCTATTTCAAATGCATTTGACACAGAGAAGTCTCCTTAAATTGGCCTGGTTTCGCTGTTCTGTCTTGCCGGGCTCGGGGTATTTAAGATAAAATAAATATGGGCAAAACAAATGCAAGCCACTAATGAATGCAAAAGGGACCGGAGGATAAAAAGGAGCAAGGACTTTGAAAACCAAGGCCCATGTGTGCCATCTGTTCTGAATTCATTGTGTTATTAAAGCCATGGGAAAATGCCATTCTCCCCAGTCAGGAGGATTAAAGGGGCGCTGGGGTAGAATAAGGGGATGATTCAAAGGGTTTCTTCTTCTAAGAGGGATTTCTAAATGTATTTGCATCCATACCTTTGGGACAGTCTCTTGTTTGTTTTCCCTAAAGGATTTAATGCATTATGGATATTGACATATGGTACAGTAATCCCACTTTTTAGGCACTGCATATTTTTAACAT
Organism: Malaclemys terrapin pileata; assembly: GCF_027887155.1. NCBI lineage: Eukaryota > Metazoa > Chordata > Testudines > Emydidae > Malaclemys > Malaclemys terrapin. The sequence continues at coordinate 95,180,377 of NC_071508.1, read as the reverse complement.
TCAACAGGATAGAGGTTTACCTCCTGGATTGCTTATGTTTAGCTTCAGTCTCTTGCTTTACTACTACATAGTACAATGGAGATGTGTTTATTTGCCCATTGGGTGACATGCGATTTTGCTACAGCCCATAAGTTTAAGCTATACTAAACAATGGAACGAAAAGTGAACCCATCATGCAAACAACCATGATCTGGTTGTATTTTGTGATGTCTGGCAAGATAATATGTGCTATTTTGGCAATGCCTCTGAAAATGCTCTGTTAAAGATCTTATTTTGTTACTATACATTTGCAAAGCACACTTTCCCTTTGCAATAATCTCTCCTGATTAAACCTAAATAAATTGATATTTTGGAATTCTTGGGCCAACTCGTCAGTCAACTCTTATCAATTGGCATAGCTCCATTGACTTCAGTGCCAAGTACCTAGTGCAAATTGCTGGGTATCATTAACTCAGGTCAAAGACCGGTCAGCCAGCACCATCCATAATGACAAGACACCAGTTCAGTGTACAGGTGAAAAGAGGTAGCTTTGAGAAACATAGGCACCTTGAAAGACCTATATTTTTCACATGCCTTTCCTACCTGTTCTCTTTCAATCCATTTTCTCATCTCTCCCATCCTTTTGCTCTCCCTTTCCTCTTTTTAATCTCTGCATTCTCTGCTTGTTCCTTTTTCACATCCTTCTCTTTCCCAATAGCCACTCAACCATCAAAATTAATATAGGCTCAGAAGTTTGAATGACAGGGATATCTCTTGTCTAATCTCCTGCATCAAGTAGAGAAAATTCCCATTCTTTATTCTCCCCATAACCTTGCCTACCTTTGCTTTGAACATATGTTATACCTTAACTATCTCAGCAGACAAGTCCTTTTACAGTGTGATTTTTGTTGCTGATAGTAAGGATTTCATCTTAGGCTATTCAGATGAAGAACCAAATCCTGTTACAATTGAATGGGAAAGTCCTCAAACACTCTGCCAGTATCATTTTTATAAATGAGAGAACATAAGAACATAACATAAGAACATAAGAACGGCCGTACCGGGTCAGACCAAAGGTCCATCTAGCCCAGTATCCTGTCTACCAACAGTGGCCAATGCCAGGTGCCCCAGAGGGAGTGGACCAACAGGCAATGATCAAGTGATCTCTCTCCTGCCATCCATCTCCATCCTCTGACAAACAGAGGCTAGGGACACCATTCCTTACCCATCCTGGCTAATAGCCATTAATGGACTTAACCACCATGAATTTATCCAGTTCTCTTTTAAACACTGTTATAGTCCTAGCCTTCACAACCTCCTCAGGTAAGGAGTTCTACAAGTTGACTGCGCTGCATGAAGAAGAACTTCCTTGTATTTGTTTTAAACCTGCTGCCTATTAATTTCATTTGGTGACCCCTAATTCTTGTATTATGGGAATAAGTAAATAACTTTTCCTTATCCACTTTCTCCACATCAATCATGATTTTATATACCTCTATCATATCCTCCCTTAGTCTCCTCTTTTCCAAGCTGAAGAGTCCTAGCCTCTTTAATCTCTCCTCATATGGGACCCGTACCAAACCCCTAATCATTTTAGTTGCCCTTTTCTGAACCTTTTCTAGTGCCAGTATATCTTTTTTGAGATGAGGAGACCACATCTGTACGCAGTATTCGTATTGATTTATATAAGGGCAATAATATATTCTCAGTCTTATTCTCTATCCCCTTTTTAATGATCCCCAGCATCCTGTTTGCTTTTTGACCGCCTCTTCACACTGCGCGGACATCTTCAGAGAACTATCCATGATGACTCCAAGATCTTTTTCCTGACTTGCTGTAGCTAAATTAGCCCCCATCATATTGTATGTATAGTTGGGGTTATTTTTTCCAATGTGCATTACTTTATATTTATCCACATTACATTTCATTTGCCATTTTGTTGCCCAATCACTCAGTTTTGTGAGATCTTTTTGAAGTTTGTCATAGTCTGCTTTGGTCTTAACTATCTTGAGCAGTTTAGTATCATCTGCAAACTTTGCCACCTCACTGTTTACCCCTTTCTCCAGATCATTTATAAATAAGTTGAATAGGATTGGTCCAAGGACTGACCCTTGTGGAACACTACTAGTTACCCCTCTCCATTCTGAGAATTTACCATTAATTCCTACCCTTTGTTCCCGGTCTTTTAACAAGTTCTCAATCCATGAAAGGACCTTCCCTTTTATCCCATGACAGCTTAATTTACATAAGAGCCTTTGGTGAGGGACTTTGTCAAAGGCTTTCTGGAAATCTAAGTACACTATGTCCACTGGATCCCCCTTGTCCACATGTTTGTTGACCCCTTCAAAGAACCCTAATAGATTAGTAAGACACGATTTCCCTTTACAGAAACCATGTTGACTATTGCTCAACAGTTTATGTTTTTCTATGTGTCTGACAATTTTATTCTTAACTATTGTTTCGACTAATTTGACCGGTACCGACATTAGACTTACTGGTCTGTAATTGCCGGGATCACCTCTAGAGCCCTTTTTAAATATTGGCGTTACATTAGCTAACTTCCAGTAATTGGGTACAGACGACGATTTAAGGGACAGGTTACAAACCTTAGTTAATAGTTCACATTTGAGTTCTTTCAGAACTCTTGGGTGAATGCCATCTGATCCCAGTGACTTGTTAATATTAAGTTTATCAATTAATTCCAAAACCTCCTCTAGTGACACTTCAATCTGTGACAGTTCCTCAGATTTGTCACCTACAAAAGCCGGCTCAGGTTTGGGAATTTCCCTAACATCCTCAGCCGTGAAGACTGAAGCAAAGAATCCATTTCATTTCTCCGCAATGACTTTATCGTCTTTAAGTGCTCCTTTTGTATCTCGATCATCAAGGGGCCCCACTGGTTGTTTAGCAGGCTAAATCTAAGAATAAATCTTTGTTCAGAACACAGGTGCTATCTTCCCAATGCAACATAATATTGTTTCCTTATCCAGCAAGTTCCCTCCCCCAATCTGTCTGATGCAATATCACAGATAATTCACTGTCCATCTGCTGTCGACCTCTTTATCTATTTACACTAGTGCTCACAGAATCTTGAAGCGAAGTTGTGTGCCCTATTTGAAGGACAACAAGGAGTCTGGTGGCACCTTAAAGACTAACAGATTTATTTGGGCATAAGCTTTCGTGAGTAAAAACCTCACTTCTTCGGATGCATAGAGTGAAAGTTACAGATGCAGGCATTATATACTGACACATGGAGAGCAGGGAGTTACTTCACAAGTGGAGAACCAGTGTTGACAGGGCCAATTCAATCAGGGTGGATGTAGTCCACTCCCAATAATAGATGAGGAGGTGTCAATTCCAGGAGAGGAAAAGCTGCTTCTGTAGTGAGCCAGCCACTCCCAGTCCCTATTCAAGCCCAGATTAATGGTGTTGAATTTGCAAATGAATTTTAGTTCTGCTGTTTCTCTTTGAAGTCTGTTTCTGAAGTTTTTTTGTTCAATGATAGTGACTTTTAAATCTGTAATAGAATGACCAGGGAGATTGAAGTATTTGAAGGAGCAGATCTAATGTCACTCCTTCCATCTACCAGGCACAAGGGATATGCCCAGGGCATCCCTAGTGGCTGGTGGCAGCCAGTGCAGTTTAGAGCTGCCCTGAGGCTATACTACAATATCATGTGATTTTGGTGACCAATCACACAGCTTGCATGATGAATGGCAAATGAATACTTGCGATAAGCCACGCACTAGCAATCCATAGTTCATTTGTTCACATAAAGAGCCAGATCCTCAGCTGATCAGTGGTGAAACTCCACTGACATCTCATTTGGAATTGAACAAATACAAATTAATTAATTCAGAAAAAAGCTAATTAATTCAGAAAAACACATCGTTTGTTTAGACAGTTAGTAAACAGGAAAAAGGGGCTAGATCTGTGGAATAAATAGTTCAGTTTGGACACTTCAACCAGCTGTTTTCATGATGAAATAGTGAGCAGAAGAGCAAAATCCTTAGTAGTGCTGTCTATAGTCACCGTTGTCAGTTATTATAACATATCAATCTAACCACATGTGACTTGGTAAGATGTTATGTTCTCCACCCTCTCCAGTCCCAAGTTTTATTTATATTCCATATCAGGCTAGACCATCAGATCAAGGTTTAGAACTGTTTATATAACTCAGGTGAATGAACTGAGAGATAATATTATGGTAATGAAAATGAATCAAGTATCTCTGGAAAGTGGATTTGTCTCTTGAGACAGTCTTTTCTACTGATGCAGGTGTCTAAAGGAAGGGGAAGGGAAAGATGTCAACTTTTGTTGCAAAAAAATCCCAACCCAATCTTTTTAATAAGCCTTGCACCAAAACTGAATGCCATTCTCATTAGAATAATAGCTCACATTTAAGCTCTTTGGGATAGGAACTGTCTTTTTGTTCTGTGTTTGTACAGTACACAGCTCAATGGGGTTCTGATCATGACTGAGACTCTTAGGAACTATCGCAATACATATAACAAATCTCCCAAATAAATTACCCTCGATGTTGCCAACTTTTACAATTTTTCACAAGTCTCACGATATTAGATGTTATTCTTAAAGCCTCAACTCCAGGAGTCATGTGTTTTCCTGAGAATCTCGGCTTTCATTTTCAAAAAGTAAGTTTCAGTCTTTCAAGCTTTTCTCCACAACCATGAAATGTGACTTGAGTGCACCCTCAAAGCAAATAAAAAGAACCCAGTGTGTATTTTTTTTAAAAAAACCTCATTATTTTAACCCAATCTCGTGATTATTGAGCATTTTGGGTACACCTATACAGCCCACAGCCCAGGTCAAGATACTCGGTTTTGCAGGACTCACATTAGTGCTCTAAAAAATGCTGTGTAGACTGTGCTTTGAAGCAGCAGCCCAGAGTCTGACATCCCACCCCCACCCTCAATCATCAGAGCCTGAGCCACAACTTCAAAGTGCTGGCTACACGGCTATTTTTAGAGTGCTAGTGTGGGCCCACAAACCTGAGTGTGTTTACCCAGGCTGTATAGACAGGCCCTTAGTATTGGCAGTATTGTACCCTACTCTTCAAATACTACATTCCAGCTGAAAATAGTCATTTAATGCTGGGTATTGGACTAAATGAGATGAGAAATGCATATTGAATGCCTATTTGATTCCTCCCTCTCCCTCCCCACTGACGTCTCAGTGTTTTTTTTTCCAGGGTTGTTTCAAGAGCATGAACTCTTTGGGTCAGGGATCAATTTTTATTATACGTGTATCACAGTTTGTGGGAGAGAAGAGCCCTCCAAATTTGTAGGTGCAGATTTGCAGGTGGATAATTCTGGCCCAAATTCAGTTCTCAGTTAGGTGGGTATGAAGTTAATGGTGTTTATTTTCACAAATGACTGCAAAATTTGATCCTTAATCTGACTAGCTTTATTAGTGCTAAAATATACTGATATACTGTGTACGTCATATACATTAGACCAGTAACTATTCCAATCTTCTGCTAACCCATCATAAAATAAGTACATCAACACAATAAAAGTATCCCAACTAAGCTTTGTAAACTGGGGTAAAGGTTGCTCTCATCTGCTCTTAGGAAATACAGACAACAGAAAATCATTAACCAGCAGGCAACTGAAAAACATTAACCAATATGAGGCTAAAAATATTAACAAAGTCCTGGTAGATTTTGGAGGGAATGTTTAAAGCCTGCAGTGAAAGTTTGACAAAGATTAATTAAGCTCCTGGGTTGTATAACAAATGAAGGGCAGATACTCAGCACAGTATTCAATGACTTACTGTGCTGGTCTTCTTAACATGAAGGGAAAGTATCATTTTGTGTAGTAGCAACTGTAATAGAACCAGTCTTGTATTTCTTGCAGTACCATGATCTATGTTCCGCAACCCTATCACACTTGAGGAAATACAATTGTCAGAGCATGGCACCAAAATATTCAGTGTTAAAAGTTTGCTCCTAAAAACATATCAGAAATGTATAAATACATTTTTAATATATTGGAGAAACATTTGAACATGTCAGTAAAATCTCAGCTATGATTATTGCAGATTGGTATATTAATTTAAGGTGCTATTTCCCCAGCTTCTCTCTTTTAGCTAGTATGTCACCTTTTTTTGTCTGACTTTATATCTTTGCAAAATTTTGGGATTGTTTTCAGACAGGATTATGGGCTGAAAAAGCAATGTTATATTTTTGTAAATCCTCAATGAAATGGAAAATTATCCAGCAGTTTGGGTTCTCGATACTCAATATCATCCTGTAAAATGGTAATTTCCTGTGTAAAAAATAAACTGTTTGTACTTCTTTGCATCCCTAAAGATTCAAAACAGATTTTCTCCTGAGGTGATTGTTTAAACTGCAGCTATCACCAGTCAGAACAAAAACATACAGGATTTCAGGAATCCTGTTCTCCTTTGTACCTGATCTGTGTTAAAAAAATAAACAGATAGTAAATTGAAATATAGCAGTTTTTATTATTTCCCGATTGTATCATCATATATGTCCCTACGAGGAGAGTCTTGTTATTTTTAATGTGGCAAAGTTTTTCCACACTTACAAAAACAGCTGTATGGAACCATTAGAATTCAATTTAAATGGGCAAAAGTTTGGAAATTCTCAGTTAAGGTTGTTTATATTCTCTCTTATAAATATATTTGAAAGCTAACACTTAAAAACTGAACCCTAACTTGGTCCACATTTTTCAGAAATCGATACTGATTTAATTATCCCGCTTTTGAGACAATTTGGGCCTGATTTTCAGAAGTGCTAATCTCCCACAATTTCCATTAAAATGAGTTGGACTTGCAGTGGTCAGCATCTTTGAGAAAAAGGCCCAACATATCAAATACATAGGCACTCAAAATCCATGGCTACTTTTGACATGTAATTGCACATTCAGAATATTATCCACCAAAAGATCTCACCTGGGTGTCTGTCCAAAAACAACAAGGAGTCTGGTGGCACCTTAAAGACTAACAGATTTATTTGGGCATAAGCTTTCGTGGGTAAAAACCTCACTTCTTCAGATGCATAGAGTGAAAGGTACAGATGCAGGCATTATATTCTGACACATGGAGAGCAGGGAGTTACTTCGCAAGTGGAGAACCAGTGTTGACAGGGCCAATTCAATCCAGGGTGGATGTAGTCCACTCCCAATAATAGATGAGGAGGTGTCAATTCCAGGAGAGGAAAAGCTGCTTCTGTAATGAATAGGGACTGGGAGTGGCTGGTTCAAGCCCAGATTAATGGTGTTAAATTTGCAAATGAATTTTAGTTCTGCTGTTTCTCTTTGAAGTCTGTTTCTGAAGTTTTTTTGTTCAAAGATAGTGACTTTTAAATCTGTATTAGAATGACCAGGAAGATTGAAGTGTTCACTTACTGGCTTTTATATGTTACCATTCCTGATGTCTGATTTGTGTCCATTTATTCTTTTGCAGAGGGACAGGCCCAACAAGGACAATAACAGAACACCACTGGCCATCACATACAGCCCCCAGCTAAAACCTCTCCAGCGCATTATCCACGATCTACAACCTATCCTGGAAAATGATCCCTCACTCTCACAGACCTTGGAAAGCAGGCCAGTCCTCGTTTACAGACAACCCCCCAACCTGAAGCAAATACTCACTAGCAACTACACACTACACCACAGAAACACCAACCCAGGAACCAATCCCTGTAGCAAACCTCATTGCCTACTCTGTCCCCATAGCTACTCTGGCGACACCATCAGAGGACCCAACCACATCAGCCACACCATCAAGGGTTCAGTCACCTGCACATCTACTAATGTGATATATGCCATCATATGCCAGCAATGCCCCTCTGCCATGTACATTGGCCAAACCGGACAGTCCCTCCGCAAAAGAATAAATGGACACAAATCGGACATCAGGAATGGTAACATACATAAGCCAGTAAGTGAACACTTCAATCTCCCTGGTCATTCTATTACAGATTTAAAAGTCACTATCATTGAACAAAAAAACTTCAGAAACAGACTTCAAAGAGAAACAGCAGAACTAAAATTCATTTGCAAATTTAACACCATTAATCTGGGCTTGAATAGGGACTGGGAGTGGCTGGCTCATTACAGAAGCAGCTTTTCCTCTCCTGGAATTGACACCTCCTCATCTATTATTGGGAGTGGACTACATCCACCCTGGATTGAATTGGCCCTGTCAACACTGGTTCTCCACTTGCGAAGTAACTCCCTGCTCTCCATGTGTCAGTATATAATGCCTGCACCTGTAACTTTCACTCTATGCATCTGAAGAAGTGAGGTTTTTACCCACGAAAGCTTATGCCCAAATAAATCTGTTAGTCTTTAAGGTGCCACCAGACTCCTTGGTGTTTTTGTAGATACAGACTAACACGGCTACCCCCTGATACTTGTCCAAAAACATGCAGTCAGGACTAAGGGAAGGAGAAGAAGCAGCACTGCTATTTGGAATAAGTATAAAAGATTAATGTCTATCACAGTTACAAGGCTGGGGAAGTAGAGAATAGGGGAAAAGATCAGGGTAGAGAGACCTGAACACAGTAATATCTCCAGCCCAGTGCCGCTTACCTCGACAGCCTCCAGGGCTCCCTGCCTGCCCTGACCCCACACTACTCCTGGAAGTGGCCGGCATGTACGGCAGTGCCTCCTGTGGATGGGGTGGGGCCAGCGGCTCTGCCGTGTGCTGCCCTCGCCTGTGGGTACCTCCCCCAAAGCTCCAATTGGCCACAGTTCCCTGTTCCCAGCCAATGGGAGCTGTGTGGGGTGGAGCCTGCAGACAAGGGCAGCACATGGAGACTTCTGCCTCCTCCTCCCCCAGGGGCCATAGGGACGTGGTGTCGGACACTTCCAGGAGTGGCGCGGGGCCCGGGCAGGCAGGGAGCCTGCCTTAGCCTGCTGCGCCGTGGGGCTGGCAACCCTGCGGGCTGGATTGAAAGTCCTGATGGGCCGGATCCGGCCCGTGGACTGTAGTTTGCCCACCCCTGTGTTAACATGACTACTAGCAGGGGCCTCCATTGAAGCAAACAGGGACGGGTGGTGTCCATTTTATGATAAATATGAACTTAAAATATTGAGATTTTTACAAATCTATTAATCTAAATTAATTTCCAAGAATCAGGACAGTCTCCATTAAAAAATAATCATCATTAATGAACCATTACTGCACAGTCATACCTGAAATTATATACATTAGTGTCACCTATGTGTACTTCAGAGACAGGAAATGAGAGGTTCCCCACCCCAAAGAGCTTAGATGCTAGGCAAAAAAAATAATTGCAGTATCTCCAATACCACTGTGTAGTAAATGTCAGCAATTTAAAGACAATTCTGTAGGCAATGGCGAAGAATGCAACACATGCACAGGAAGCAGCCAAGGGATTTGCTATTGGGATGAAAAGCTTGTTCTTTCTAGGCTTCCAGTTCCAGCCCTGACTACACAGATTAGCCAAGACACCCAGCTGCAACTGAAATATCCTGCATTTGAGACATTTTCCTGCTGCTGTCGCTGCCACCATTTTCTTTCAATGTCCCACCATCCTCTACCCCCTACCTATGCAAGCTATTCATTAATGATCTTGATGATGGGATGGATTGCACCCTGTGCAAGTTCCTGGATGACACTAAGCTGGGGGGAGAGGTAGATACACTGGAGGGTAGAGATAGGGTCCAGAGTGACCTAGACAAATTGGAGGATTGGCCCAAAAGAAATCTCATGAGTTTCAACACGGACAAGTGCGGAGTCCTGCACTTAGGCTGGAAGAATCCTATGCACTGCTACAGGCTGGGGACCGACTGGCTAAGCGGCAGTTTTGCAGAAAAAGACCTGGGGATATGGAGGATGAAAAGCTGGATATGAGTCAACAGTGTGCCCTATGAGTCAACAGGCCAAGAAGACTGGGCTGCATTAGTAGGAGCATTGCCAGCAGATCGAGGGAAGTGATTATTCCCCTCTATTCAGCACTGGTGATGCCACATCTGAAGTATTATGTCCACTACAGAAGGGCCCCCGCTACAGAAGGGATGTAAACAAATTGAAGAGAGTCCAACGGAGGTCAATGAAAATGGTTAGGGGACTGGGGCACATGACTTATGAAGAGAGGCTGAGGGAATGGGGCTTATTTAGTCTGCAGAAGAGAAGAGTGAGGGGGGATTTGATAGCAGCCTTCAACTACCTGAAGGGGGGTTCCAAAGACAATGGAGTTAGGCTGTTCTCAGTGGTGGCAGATGACAGAACAAGGAGCAATGGTCTCAGGTTGTAGTGGGGGAGGTCTAGGTCGGATATTAGGAAAAGCTATTGTGACGTTGCACTCCATATGTTTTATGGAAATATGCTTATGAGTGTGAATATGATGTAACTGGAATATGCTTTCTGAAAAAGGTCTCTTGTAAGGTATCATAACAAAGGTTATAACCTACTGAATATATTCCTCCTATTTGTATGTATGTATCATTCTTGTATCTGAAGCTAGAAATATGAAGTATAACTCTGAGGTCCTATTGTAATTATGCAAAATATGGGCCATTAATGGTGGTTTAGAATCTTGATGGCTCCCATTGACTAGGACAATTGGTTGTAAATGGCTCTGTTTACTTGCAAACCTTCCTGTGTATGTGTGGGCCAGCCCAGGAAGAATAGAAGCAGAGGTCTCACAGGACATGTGATCATGTCACCTGATACTGAAATCCATCTTAAAATCTGGTACTTTTCCACTTAGAAGGTGGGGGGAGACCCAGAGAGACAAAAGATTCCTACCTTGTGCCAAAGCTATGAAAGGGGGTGGAACAGAACAAAGGAGGCTGCCAGTCATGAGAACACCCCTGCTTTCCACCTAAGATGTCTGCTGGAACTAACAAGGATTGTACCAGGGGAAAGGATTGGGCTCAGTCTAGGAAGGAGTCTAGTCTGTGAAAGAAGCTTATTGGAATATCTCTGAGGGTAAGATTTTACCTGTAATCAGTTTCTTAATGTATTAGCCTTAGATTTGCATGTTTTTTGTTTTATTTTGCTTTGGACTTACTTCATTCTGTCAGTTATTACTTGAAACCACTTACACCCTACTTTTTATACTTAATAAAATCACTTTTGTTTATTAATGAATCCAGAGTAAGTGATTAATACCTGCGGGAGCAAACCGCTGTGCATATCTCTCTATCAGTGTTATAGAGGATGGACAATTTATGAGTTTACCCTGTATAAGCTTTATACAGAGTAAAATGGATTTATTTTTGGTTTGGATCCCATTGGGTGCTTGGTGTCTGGGTGCTGGAGATAGGTGATATGCTGAGCAGTTTTTGGTTAAAGTCTGTAGCTTTGGGGGCATGGACCAGACCTGGGTCTGAATTGCAGCAGGCTAGTGTGTCTGGCTCAACTAGGCAAGGTTCTGGAGTCCCAAGCTGGCAGGGAAAACGGGCTCAGAGGTAACTTCAGCATGTCAGATGACAGTCCCAAGGGGATCTCTGTGATGGAACCCATCACAACTATTTCACTAGAAGGGTGGTGAAGCACTGGAATGGGTTACCTAGGGAGGTGATGGAATCTCCATTCTTAGAGGTTTTTAAGGCTTGGCATGACAAAGCCCTGGCTGGGATGATTTAGTTGGGGTTGAGCCTGCTTTGAGCAGGGGGTTGGACTAGATGACCTCCTGAGGTCTCTTCCAACCCTAATCTTCTATGATTCTGTTTCTCCATTTTACTCACTCCATAAATGCTTGACAAGTGCTGAGAGCTGAGTTGTCATTAAGGGACTATGTTGCTTGTTATCTCTAATTTTCAGATGCAGTACAGGCTAGTGCTCTATTCCCCACACTGCTTATTGGCAGGGCAGAGAGTGATGATAAGAGAATTAACTGAGGGACAACACTAGGCCAGCAGTTTGCAAGTATGCAGTACTAACATGGCACCAGAGGATTGGACCCCTGCAGTCCAAAGGGTTAAAGAAAGAAAGAGAAAAGTAAACATTCTAGCTCCCTTAAAGGAAAAAAAGGATTGCAGAAAGAAGAATTAATTGTATTAGGGACACATCTTGCTATGCTGCATTTAGCATCAGCGAGGGCCTCACAGATCTGAACCTTTAATGTTAGATGGCAGGAAACACGGAGAGAAAAAGCATGTTTTCGTAGGTCTGTGTGGGATGAATACACACATGTAAAGAAATTAACAACCAGAAGATCCATGGAAGCCAAAAGAGAGCTATCTGTAAAGGACGAGCCACGTAGGAAAGCGTGCAGAGCAGAAAGCAGAGAACACTCCAGCAGTGTAGCAAATGTCTCACACTGCCGCACATGTGACGAGCCACATGAAAGAGACTTAGGGCTCTCTGCAGTCCAAACTATAAATACCAAGCAAATCCAGGACAAGCACGAGCAAGCCAGTGGCAATGAACACACATTACAGATATGCTGGTGGCAGGCAAATATTTTAAATATGCAATACAAGTGGAAACTCTCAGTGCCAACACAGAGGAGAATTGAATCCTAATACTGGTTGCGTGCTACCGTGACCCAGAGCTAGCAAACGATCACCTTTCCCTCTCAGGATACCCTCACAATTTTCCCTTCGGAGGCAACAGATGGCTCTTTGGACATTTGCAAGAGGCAGGAGCATTTGCATGAAAACCCAGGGCCTCCATACCTTTCCCTTGGCAGCACAGCTTCCTCAGGAAGCACAATGCCCAGAGCCCCTTCCAGCAACAGCACTGAAAACATCCTCTTAATCAGGGGACTGCAACCACACAGGAAAAGCCACTGCTGATCAGCTCAGCAAAGCTTTTCATTTTCTTGCCAAAATTTGCTACCTTCTCACTGCACACTATAGAGCAGCCTATGCCCAATTTTCTACAGCTGTTTACAACTTATGGGTGAACCTCAATAGAATCACCATGAGTAAAGCATTCCAAAATTCAGATGCTTACTTTATAAATCCAAACTTGTACACTTGAACCTTCAGCTCAGAGCAGCACACCATGCGTATGATCTTTGTGGTAGGATCTATAGCTGGTTGTTAGGAGTCCCAAAAACATGCTATTGTTGGTTCCTAATAAATACAATGAGATGGTAATACCTTTTGTTGAGCTGGAAGTCTTGGAAAAGTCAAAACCGTCTTGCTACATTTGCAGCTCATCCTAGTTTCAGTTGGGCTAAAAATACCACCCAAACAGATATTTTCATGTAGTTCTGTACTTATGTTACTTGCAGTTAAAACCCAAAAGGGCAAAGTTAAACAGTTATCCAAACTTGTAGAAACCTGAAAACCAATTCCCATTTTAAAGTCAAGTGTTGTGGTTACTTATTTTATCTGAACCTGTTCAACTAACCCAAGTCCCTATTATTATTCTAGTTCTGATGTTATTACTCAGAGAAAACACCCATTGAAATCAATGGGAGTTTTTCCATCAATAAGGACCTAACAAGAGCTTCTGGAATACAGCCAATATATAAATAAAACCTGTAAGCCCCACTTTGAGTTTTCCAGCTCCTGGGACACTGCCCTGAACCCCTACGGCAGCATTTCTCAAATGTGGCCACCGTGGCCATATGCGGCCACTAGGGGGATTTTCTTGTGGCCACAGCCTCCTGGGAGGTGATGGGGGGAGTGGGAAAAGCAGTGACCCCTCCCCCAGGGCCACCAGCAGTGGCTGGGCTCTGCCCTTCCCCCCCTTGACACACAAAAAGCTGGAGGAACAGGCAGCCAGTAAATTCCCCTCCTTCCCGGAGGCAGTGAGTTCGGGCTTCTGCCCTGGGGTGGCGGGAGGCAGGCTCCAGCCACGGGACTTCAGGCTCCATTCCCTAGCCATGCAGTGGCGGGTTCTGGCTCTGAGCTCACCCCCCACATCACTGCTGGCCCCTACTGCCTCCACTAGTGTCCTATTACCCCCTGACCCCCGCCCCCCGCCTCTGTACACCTCCCCATTCAGGACTTAATTTGTCCGCAGGTTTGCCGGGGCTGAGTAAATGTGCTGTGAAAAGTGATATTTTTTGTATGTTAAACTCACTTTTCCCAGCAGACTTAGTAGTCTTAGCAAGTCTTTTACAAAAAAAAAAAGCAACCAAAAAAAGCAAAAGAAACTGGAAAAAGAAAAGACAACATGCAAAGCACCTTATTTGTGTTTCTATTCTGTTTAGGTCCAGTAAAGCATAGAGCCAACTGTACATTATTTTTATTATTGAGTCTGCCAAAAAAACAGCCTACATAAATAAATTACAATGATTTGGACATGTATATGTGCATATTTATTTGTTTTTCCCCAAGGGTAATTAAGTATTTTAGGAAACATTGTCAGAGCGGCCAACAGCAAAAAATTTGTTGTGAGAACCCCTGCCCTAGGGGTATGTCACGCTGCAGCTGGGAGGCAGTCTCCTCCAGGTCCACAGACTTGTGCTAGCATAAGCCCTGCTCGCACACTAAGGGCAGGTCTACGCTTAAAACACTGCACCGGCGTACCTGCACCGTTGTAGCACTTCAGTGAAGATGCTACTGCACTGACGGGAGAGAGCTGCTCCCACCGGCATAGTTAATCCACCTCTGAAAAGTGACCACGAATGAATGGCACCTTCTTACTCAGTAGACCTGCTTTTGGGGCACATTCATTGTCCTGTTTACTTTGCCAATGTTATCTAAAAAACAAAAACCTACCTTTCTTTGAAACCAAAGAGACAGGATACATCCCCTTCAAAAATATTCCCAACAGGTAAAACCTATTTGCCTGCAGTTCAGCTGACTCATGTCTCTTTTCCTGTGTCTACTGGTATATCCTATAGATCTCTGCTAACTGAGCAATCCCTCGTACAGTAGGCTCAGTAAACATTTTCTCCTGTCCTTAACAGTAAAGATCCCTTAGATAAAAACTGTTCAGGGAAGAGGCATCTGGAATATTTTAACACCAGATTGGCACTTGAAGTTATAATTTTATTTTAACCCTAAAAGACACCTGTTTTAGGCCCCAGTTTAGCCCCATATTTAAGGATGTACACAATTAAAGTCCATGGGACTTACTCACATTCTTCAGTATCTTGCTGAAATGGAGCCACCATAAGGGAGAAAGACCTTTTGGATGGTTCACCAGGCATTGTAGCTCCAAAATTATATCATTTAACAACATTTCTTGTCAATATTTTTCTTTCTAAAGAGCTATAAGTAAATTAAGTGTTTAGTAGTTTTTCTGGTCCAGGATTCTCCTACTGCAGCTATTGCCTATTAGAGAGCTAAACAGGGAAAGAAATGGCCAAATAAAGACATTATTCCATACAGACTGTGTCCTAAGGCATCCTTACGCGTTCACTTTCCCCAACATGCCCCCTAGTACAGCACACCATTTGCTTGAGAAGATACGCATTACATTGCCACTTGCTAGAGCTAGAGAGGAAGCAAGATTTAGTGATCGTTTTATAAGACTGAGGCAGGAGATCCAACTTTTCCCATACCTGCTCCAGAGCAGCTACATGACTTTGGTCAAATTGCTCATAGCCTGATCTTCAGGAGGTGTGGAGCATCGGCAATGAGAATTGTAGGTGTTCAATGTCTCTGTAAAATAGGCCACTTATCTCTATGCACCTCAATTTGGAACCCAAATCAGGCCTGACAACTTGAGAAACCATCTCCTTTAGCAATATAGGGCCTTTGGGTATGGCTCCTATGCAGAGTTAACTCAAGTTACTATCCTCAAATGTATCCACTTGAGCTAGGCTAGTCCACACTGCAAAGGAAAGTCGAGCCACACTTTAGTTACTGCATCCACATTGGCCCTTCACTGAATCAAGTGAGGTGCTAGGACTTGTGGGACCATATCCCTTGGGTCTTAGTGCTGCACTAATGAGAGCTTCTCTTTGAGATCTTTCAAGGAGCCTTAGGGAAGAGTAGTCTGTCCTTTCTGGGCACATGGGCAGAAGTTGTGTTAGTTGGACAACTCATTGTTGTACTCCACCTCTGGTGGTGTGTTTGTAGCTTGCTTTCCAGCATGAATCCCATTGAGAACAATTACCCATATACCAAATGCTGGCATTAATAGAACTCTCATTTTGGGAACAGGAGGCAGATACAGGGCACAAGGCATGATGGAGGGTCTTTTGGCAACAGCCTGTCACCCTCAGAAGGTGGCAACAAGCTTTGCTAAGGAGATCACACAGGCTGCATGAAGACAAGGAGCAGTATGGATAGTTGATGCAGGTTTTAATGGTTGTTGAATCCGTATATGCTGACTGGTGGTTCTGAAGCAGGACCACAAGAACAGAGTCGCTGGACTGCATTGTCATGCAGATCTGGGGTGACCAGCATTAGACCCAGAACTTCCTCATGGGAAAGGCCACATTCCTGGAGCTGTTTAAGAACCTTGTCCTGGCCCTTTAATACCAGGATACAAAGATGAGACTATTGCCATCTGAAAGCTGGTCACACCATACTTCTATAGGTCAGTAGCTAGCTGGTGTTGAAAGGCAACTCTAATTTCTGTGGTGATGGAGATTTGCATGGCAATTATAGCTTTGGTTCACCCACAGGTAGTTAAGGTTAGAAATGTCCCTGTAATAATAGCAGACTTTGAGTGAATGGGCTTCCTGAACTGTGTCAGGGCCATTGATGGCAAACATGTGCCATAGTCTGCCCCCACTCCCCAGATGCACGTGGTTATATAAACCAGAAAGAATACTAACCTAATGTTCTGAAGGTCTTGGTCATCCACAGAGGATGATTAATGGCCAGCTTTGTGAGATGCACCAGGAGGGCCATGATGCCACGGCATGCCAGAGATCCAGAGTCTGGTTTATTTTTTAATTTGGACAAGCTAAGACTTTTTTTCCTCACCCGACCATATGAATATCAGTGGGATGTCTGTCCCCACTTTTGTTTTGGGAGGCCTAGACTATCCTTTGCTGCTCTGCTTTATCCTGGTGTGAAAACACCTGGCATAAAAGAAGGTTCAATTACACACTAAGTAAGTGCAGGATGGTGGTGGAATGTGCATTTGGCCGACTGAAGGCTTCTGGAGAAAAACTACTCATCTGTGCCATAGAGTTGTTTTGTTATCTGCTGGCTGATGGGCAGATTAATGACAGGGAGGGACTAGTGAACTACAAGAGGGGTAGGGAAGGAGCAGCATGGGAAGTTTGCTCTGCCAAGAAACCAGAGATACCATGTGGAATCCTTGTGGCATCTGAAGTTGTCCTGCATCGGTGCCCAGGGATTGACTAAAATTCAGACCAGTATAAACAGGGTGCTGACCTATGATGCAGCAGCATAGAACTAACACAGCTATGCCTTTATAGACTGCCCCTCTCCATCCATTCCACCCGGATCAATATTTTGAGAGACTTTTCAGTGCTCTGAATTTAATTCCACCGCAGACCATGCAGCGGACTTATTTCCTAGGCCAAAGTTTTAGTTGTCTCTGAAAATGCTGTAATGCACATGCTGTGTGCATGGATTCTGGATTTCCTAGGCCAGTTTGAGAAAAAGCATACTGCTGTGTATGTACTCCACAACTATGCTTGTCCCATCCTCCTTTCCCTGTGTTTGTGGTCATTGCAGGACCTGTATTAATAATACCTGCTTTACACACTTATACCAATGTGTGCCACAATAATTCTCCCTCCCTCCTTCCCCCTCCTCCCCCCCACACACACACTGCAGTCCATCTTACTGAGTGGAGACACTGCCGATTCCACTTTTGTGTCCTCCCCAGTCTATTCTTCTGTCTCTTCCCCAACAGCTACTGACAGTCTTGGGCAAGGTCCAAGAAGTGCCCAGAAATGGTGAGCATTTGCTCCATCTCAGCTGAGATTGCTCCTTCTCCAAGTCCACGCACATTGGCTGTGGCCATACACATTGCCTGATGTATCAAAGGTGTACATGGGCTCCATGTTTTGGGCACTGTTATGCATCCAGCTTCTCAGAACAAGGATGTTCTAGGGCAGTCATCAGGCTGGGAGTTGTGGTTCTTTGAGGAGCACCACAAAATTGTTACAGGTACAGAAAGCCGCATGCAAGGCATGGTCCAAAATTCAAAGTAGGCTATTTATACTGGCTGGAGGTAGTTTCCGGTCTGGAAGCAGGGAGTAGCTAAGCAGACACAACAAAGGAGGAATTTTGAGAAGGTGCTGGGGGACTATCAGCACTTGCTTGAGTGGACTCTAGCTGTGCCCCCACAGCACATAGTAGCTTGAGTTGCAGCAGCACTCGAACTTTAGCTTATACCCCATGATGTAGAATTATGTACAAAAAAAACTGCATTCAAAAATAAAACAATGTAAAACTTTATAGAGCCTACAAATCCACTTAGTCCTACTTCTTGGTCAGCCAATCACTTAGACAAACAAGGTTGATTACAATTTGCAAGAGATAATGCTGCCTGCTTCTTGTTTACAATATTACCTGAAAGTGAGAACAGGCATTCACATTGCACTGTTGTAGCTGGCGTTGCGAGATATTTACCTGCCAGTTGCGCTAAAGATTCATATGTCCCTTCATGCTTCAACCACCACTCCAGAGGACATGCTTCCATGCTGATTCTGGGTTCTGCTTGATAATGATCCAAAGCAGTGCGGACTGACGCATGTTCATTTTCATCATCATAGTCAGATGCCACCAGCAGAAGGTTGATTTTCTTTTTTGGTGGTTTGGGTTCTGTAGTTTCTGCATCAGTGTTGCTCTTTTAAGACTTCTGAAAGCATGCTCCACACCTCGTCCCTCTTAGATTTTGGATGGCACTTCAGATTCTTAACCCTTGGGTTGAATGATGTAGCTATTTTTAGAAGTCTCACATTGGTACCTTCTTTGTGTTTTGTTATAGCTGCTGTGAAAGTGTTCTTAAAATGAACCTGTGCTGGGTCATCATCTGAGACTGCCATAACATGAAATATATGGCAGAATGTGGGTAAAACAGAGCAGGAGACATACAATTCTTCCCTCAAGGAGTACAGTCAAAATTTAATTAACGCATAATTTTTTTAATGAGCATCATCAGCATGGAAGCACGTCCTCTGGAATGGTGGCCGAAGCATGAAGGGGCATATGAATGTTTAGCATCTCTGGCATGTAAATACCTTGCAACACCAGCTACAAAAGTGCCATGCAAACGACTGTTCTCACTTTCAGGTGACATTGTAAATAAGAAGCAGGCAGCAGTATCTCCCATCAATGTAAACAAACTTGTTTGTCTTAGTGATTGGCAGAATAAGAAGTAGGACTGAGGGCGTAGTTACACTTGCAGATGTAGAGCACCATGAGTTAAACCAGCCCTCGGAGAGCGCAGTAGGGAAAGCACTGCAGTGTGTTCACACTGTCAGATTCAAGCGCACTGGTGTGGCCACATAGCAGCTCTTGCAGTGCCACAGAGAGCAGAGCATTGTGGTAGCTATCCCAGTGTTCAAGTGGTTGCAACGTACTTTTCAAATGGAGGGGGGGGTGGAGTGTGACAGGGAGTGTGTTGTGTGTATGTGGGGAGAGAAAGAGTGGGTTTTGGGGGGGCTGAGAGCATGTCAGCATGCTGTCTTGTAAGTTCAGATAGCAGCAGACCCCCTCTCTCCCCCCCCCCGCCTCTCTCTCACACACTCACAGCAAGCAGCATTCCACAGTAATGGTTGCTTTGTCTCAGAGCAGATAAGCATGCCGGTTGTCAGAAATGGAGCTTTGAAAGGGGATATCCGCATTCCTACAGCCAAATTCAAAACAATGACAAGAGTGGCCACTTGATTTAAGGGGATTATTGGATGTTTCCGGAGGCCGATCACAGTGCAGTAATGCAACACCTCGTTCACACTGGCACCCGGGCATTTCAGCCGAGGTGCAGCAAGTGTTATGCTTCTCATGGAGGTGGATTACCAGGAGCACGCCAGCTGCAGAGTCCAGGTGCTCTAAGTACCTTGCCAGTGTGGACGGGTTGGGAGTTAGAGCTCCTGGAGCTGCTTTAATGAGCTCTAACTTGCAAGTGTAGCCAAGCCCTGAGTGGACTTATAGGCTCTAAAGTTTTATACCGTTTCGTTTTTGAGTGCAGTTATGTAACCCAAAAAAAAAAATCTGAGTTTGTAAGTTACACTTTAAAATTAAAGAGATTACACTTCAGTACTTGTATGAGGTTAATTGAAAAATACTATTTCTTTTGTTTATCATTTTTACAGTACATATATTTGTAATAAAAATAATAATATAAAGTGAGCACTGTGCACTTTGTGTTCTGTGTTGTAATTGAAATAATATTGAAAATGTAGAAAAAAACAAAAATATTTAATAAATTTCAATCGGTGTTCTATTGTTATAAGTGCGATTATTTTAGTTTTAGTTGTGATTAATTGACAGCCCTAATATGTGTGTGTGTGTGTGTAACATGTATTTATATATACACCCACACACCATACCATTTAAAATGAGTTGTGCATTGCTGGTAAAGAGTCTCCGTTGTGTATGCAGATACCACCACACATGTTTTGGGACAATTTAAAAAAAAAAATTCCAAAACTAGAGAAATAATTGAAAGAAAGCAAATAATTGGTTGATAACATTCTGCAGTGAAACAATAACCATTTTCATTGTCAGGAATCCCCTTTCATGAAGGAGACAAGGGATCTCAGTTTTCCATGAATAAAATAGCATTTTTCACAACCAATACTATACTATATTGCTAAGCCTCTGCCTGATCCAGGTTTTGAGGAAGATTTGATCTGCATTTTTGAGAGACTTAAATATTTCTGAATTGTTATTTCCAAAATATTCATTTCTCAAACCAACCACCACAATCTCAAAGCATATGCCGTGTGTATTCCCTCAAAATATTCAGGGCTAATCAAGGTTCCAGGCACTGGTGTTTGGATCAAGAATGAAAAGCTCTTATTAAATTTTCCAATTCTTATATTTTGTCTGATTGAACAAGTTAGATGCCATCATGTTGGCAGGGCCTGACAAAATATAATCTAGAATACTTAAGGAACTAGCTGTAGAGATCTGAGCCATTAACTATTATCTTTGAGAACTTGTACAGAATGGGAATGATCCCAGAGGACTGGAAAAGAGCAAATATAGTACCCATCTATAAAAAGGGGAATGAGGACAATCTAGGGAATTATAGACCAGTTATCTTAACATCCGCACTCAAAGATAATGGAACAAGTAATCAAAAACAAACAAGCAATTTGTGAGCACGTAGAAGATAAGGTGATAAGTAACAGTCAACATGGATTTCTCAAGAACAAATATCAAACCAACCTAATATCTTCCTTCGAGAGGGTAACAAGCTTTGTGGATCAGGCGGAGGGAAGTGGTAAATGTGATTTATCTCAACTTTAGTAAGGCTTTTGATATTGTCGCTGTTGATATTCTCATAAACAAACCAAATATTGCCTAGATAAACCTACTATAAGATGGGTGCACAACTATTTGGAAAACTATACTCAGAGTAGTTATAAAGGGTTAGCAGTCAAGCTGGAAGGGTATACTGAATGGGGTCCCTCAGGGATCTGTCCTGGGTCCAATTCTATTCAATATCTTCATAAATGATTTGGATAATGGCATACAGGGTACCGGAGTGGCTCTATGTTTTTTGCCGCCCCAAGCACGGCAGGCAGGTGGCTTTCCACGGCATGCTTGTGGGCGGTCCGCTGGTCATGCGGATTCGGCGGCATGCCTGCGGGAGGTCCGCTGGTGCCGCGCTATCGGCGTCCTTGCCGCCGAATTGCCGCCGAAGCCACGGGACCAGCAGACCTCCCGCACACATGCCATGGAAAGCCACCCGCCTGCCGCCCTCACGGTGACTGGCAGGCCGCCCCCCCGCGGCTTGCCACCCCAGGCACGTGCTTGCTGCGCTGGTGCCTGGAGCCGCCCCTGTAGGGTACATTTATAAAGTTTGATACCAAGCTGGGAGGGTTTGCAAGCACTTTAGAGGACAGGATTAGAATTCAAAACAATCTTGACAAACCAGAGAAATGGTCTGAAATAAATAGGATAATATTCAATAAGGACAAAATGCAAAGTACTCTATTTAGGAAGGTATAATCAATTGCACAGATATGAAATGACTGACTAGGAAGGAGTACTTCAGAAAAGGATCTAGGGGTTATAGTGTATGGGTAAACAATGTGATACTGTTGCAAAAAAAATTTAAAAAAATAAAAAATAAAACAAAACAAAAAAGAACCCACCCACCCACCAGCAAGCAAGATTCTGGGATGTATTAGCAGGAGTGTTGTAGGCAAGACACAAGAAGTAATTCTTCTGCTTCACTCTGTGCTGATAAGGCCTCAACTGGAGTATTGTGTCCAGTTCTGGGCATCAAACTTCAGGAAAGGTGTGGACAAATTGAAGAATCCAGAGGAGAGCAACAAAGAAGATTAAAGGTCTAGAAAATGACCTTCAAGGAAAGATTTAAAAAAATGAGGTTAGTTTAGTCTGGAGAAGAGAAGACTGAGGGGGACATAACAGTCTTCAAGTACGTAAAAAAGATGGTTATAAAAAAGGAGGGTGATAAATTGTTCTCCTTATCCACTGAGGACAGGGCAAGAAGTTATGGGCTTAAATTGCAGCAAGGAAGATTTAGACTAGACATTAGGAAAAACTTCCTAACTCTATGTAAGGGTAGTTAAACAAAGGAACAAATTAGCTAGGGAGGTTGTGGAATCTCTGTCATTGTCTAACCTGTTCTTAAAAACCTCCAGACACCTGTCAAGGATGGTCTAGAAGAGGATACTTAATCCTGCTTCAGTGCAGGGGACTGGACGAGATGACCTATCAAGGTCCCTTCCAGTTCTCCATTTCTGTGATTCAGCTAACTAACCACATTTGTGCAGTCATTTGTTTTGCCCTTAGGCATCATAATCTTTCACAGGATCAGATTCCAAGCTACAGCATATAAGCATCCGGGGAATGACCACCATCACCTATATGCTTGGTTTTTTCATGTAAAGTAGTAAAGAAATTATTGAAATCCCCTTTCTTAGGATTCGTTGATAAAACCCCATCCAACTTTCTTCTTGTCAAACTCCTGAAAAAGTGAATGGACTTCTGCATTTGGAATCTGAACAAAAAAAAGTTTTCACTGAACATAGTCTGTAGGTGCCATCACCCCAAGTCTGGAAAGCAACCCTATTCAGGACAGCACTTAAGCGTATGCTTAAGTCCCAGTATAGGGGACCAAGCACAGACCAGGATCTGGCCCACTGTGCGATTTAAAATAATTACAGCATATATTGGTCTCTACAGCTAAAAAAAGAGCTAAGAGGAGGGCTGCAGAAATGCAGAAGTTATTTATAATACATTTCTGTAGATAAGAAAAAGAAATGAGTCAGTGTGATACAACAGGATGGAATTTAGTCCAGCTGTGCGTGTCTCTTCTGGCAATCCCAGATAAGCAATATTGGGAAAGTACGTTAGGAAAAACAGACAACAATAAATTGCACTATCGTCAATAAAAACCAAACCCTGGCAGTTTTTGGAGTATTTTGTCTGCTACCATAGATCTAACACATGGCCATTATTTCACAATGTTCTTAAACATTCAAATGCAGAAGTGAAAAGTTGGATTACGAACACTTGGTTTCATTGTTCAGTTACCCAACATACTATTGTCATGTTTTCCTGTATTCGTTTTTCCCCCCACATGCATTAAGTAACATCTTACGTTTGCAGTTTACCTTAAACTAAACCCCAAAAATCTCTTGGGATTGAAAGGCCAGGAGAGGGCAGTTCCAACATATTTTCCCCCAGAATAGCCCCAGCATCAGAATTCCATAATTGTGTACGCACAGACTGGGCATGCCAGCTTTGCAGCACCATCTCGGAATGCAAACATTTTCACAAACTTTCCAACTCTGCTTGACTGCTGTCCGAACATCTGTCTGAAGAAGATAATTCACATCGAGATTATGGGAGAAACGAAGGAAAATATTTTTTGTTGTGGAGCTAAAGAAAGCACAACATATTTGGGAAAAGAATGTCACTCATTTAGTTAAATCAGTATTCAACTCTTTTAAAAAATACTATTTATTGAACATTTAAAAAAAGGAAAAAACAAAGCTTCCCCTAAATTCAGCACTGAAAATGACATACATGCTCATGTGGAAAGAAAGGGATTTTATCCCTTTATCAGATATTGGGCATTTCTTCCTTTATCTGAAATTTACCCTTTCATCACATTAGGTGCAGACCCTAAAAGTTCAGCACATTTTTCTCTACATTTTCTTATTAAGCTTCCACTTCAGGAATATCTATATGTGTTTATCACTTTAGGAAGCTTGGACGGATGGTCACCACAATACAGGAGCTTTTAAAAATGATCTGCATTGGGAAATTTCAAAATTCCCAGCCACTCTAACCATATATGTTGATTGTCCCCGGTTGTCAGCCTAAGAGGGGGATTCAGCACGTTAGCTTAAAACTGACATTTCCCTATCTTTTTTCCTTTAGATCCATCCTGGGTTCTGTGCAAAAAAGAAAAAGAAAAAAAACAAATCATGATTGGAGACAGTATCCTAATGCATGTGCACACGGGGGCAGTTGCACAGGCAACCTTAATCCTGACCGGGGCCGGCTCCAGGCACCAGCTGAGCAAGCAGGTGCTTGGGGCAGCCAAGAGGAAGGGGCGGCATGTCGGGCTCTTCGGCGGCAATTCGACGGAGGGTCCCTCGGTCCCTCTCGGAGGGAAGGACCTGCCGCTGAATTGCTGCCGAAGAAGAAAGCGACGCGGTGGAGCTGCCGCGGATTGCAGCTTCTTTTGTTTTGGTTTTTTTCTCTCGCCGCTTGGGGCGGCAAAAACCCTGGAGCCGGCCCTGATCCTGACAATTCCTAACTTTTAAGTGTTTTATTTTGTAACCGTAACATGATCACATACAAAAAACCTGTTTAAAACAGCACATAGACTGTATGGGTATGCCTGTATGTAGGACTATGCCTACACTGCAGCTGGGAGCAGGTCTCCCAGCCCAGGCAGATAGACATTACCTCTGCTTGAGCTAGCATGCTAAAAATAACAGTGTGGACACTGTGACAGAGGTTGCAGCATACCTAGCCACCCAAGTATGGCCCCAAGTGGGCAGGCAGACTTGTGCTTGGGCAAGTAGCCAGTGCTGCAGCGTCCACGCTGCTCAAGCTAGCGTGTCTGTCTACCCAGGCTGAGAGTCCTGCTCCCAGCTTCAGGGTGAATATAACCTGTATCATGATCTGCCATGCTTGCAATCCAGTCTGTCTTGAGACTAAATTGCTGAAGAAGAGGACCATACCGTATCAATTCAGAGAGGGACAGAATCCTGTTGCAATAATGGCATGCTTCTGTCAGGAAAAAAAATATAGAGAGAGAGAGCTATCCCTAATGGCCTGTTGCTGCAGGAGACAGAGAGCATTTAGTGAGATATCATAAATAATTGCTCTAAGAAGAGCTAACAAAATCTTTCAATAGCTAACATTTCTACAATGAAACTAGAGAGCTCTCAACTCCAAAGAGCAAAGTGTTCACATTTTCATTTCAAGAAACTACATCTGTATCCAGAACACTTGAATAAAATACACCTCTACCCCGATATAACGCGACCCGATATAACACGAATTCGGATATAAAGCAGTAAAGCGGCGCTTCGGGGGGGCAGGGCTGCGCACTCTGGTGGATCAAAGCAAGTTCAATAGAACGCAGTTTCACCTATAATGCAGTAAGTTTTTTGGCTCCCGAGGACAGCGTTATATCGTGGTAGAAGTGTATATAAATAATTGAAGGCTTAGTAGATGAGCAAGAGCTAGACATTCCCTCACAGTAACCATTTGTCCCTGAAACACACAACCTAGACGAGAACCCTGACAAAGCGCAGTAAGGACCATCAAATTAACTGCCACTGAGTCAATGGATTTCTGCCTTTTTTCCCCCCTGTATGTCGGTAGATAACTCTCCCTGCCCCTCCTCCTTCTCTTAAATTTCTGCCTACTTTCTATGTAGCTACATAAATAAAAATAGAAGCATCTGTGCACTGGATATGCACAGCTGTATTGTATGTGTGGCAGTGCTGGTCCAGATGCAGAACATGCCACATGCTAGTTACTTAGGTTGGGTTTAAAGGGGCGGATTAAGAAGGGGAAAGGGAAGAGTCCACAAAACGCTAAGAAGCTTTTTGTTTTTTTTCACTGTTCTATTTTTATGGTAATAGACTTAAACAATGCTCAGACCATTCTTCCTGATACCTGAAGCAGCGATATAGCAAGTTCTTGAGATAATAGCCTCAGATACTGGACACCAAGCAAGTGATCGGGTTTTTGGATGCTAAGTAAGTTAAACGGATGTATTATCGCAGTGATGTGCCAGATCCTTTGCTGGTGTAAATCAGTGTTGCTTCACTGAAGTCAATGGAGGCATGCCACTGTACATCAGATGGGACTGTCAGTGAGCAGGCAAATTGGATATTTTCCCCAGAGAGTCACAAATGTTTTCCAAAAGCAACCCTTTCATGATGAAGATTCAGCTATATAATGCACTTTAGAAGATCCTTGTCAGCCTTGTGGAAAACTTAAGGTGAAATTGTCATAAGGTGGCCTCTCCGTGGATGCCTTCCAACATCAGGTCGCAGCACAACAGGTATGCCTGCCTCAGTTTCCCCTTAAGTGCTTCCCTTAAATAGTCCAGAAAGTCTTTCCAAATATAATAGCCCTTGCAGGATTCATGTATTTCAAAAGAAAGCTCTGTGCATGTAAAGCGTAATAAAAGTCCCACAACTATCATTCAGACTTCCCCTTGATACTCTAAATGGTACATTAATTTAATCTTCAAGTCCCAGCAGTCAGTCAACAAACCAAGTATGGCCCAGCATCTCAGCCCACACAGGCTCTCTGGTACAACTTCAGCATCTCACACTACACTTCACCCTCTGCCTTCAGCCCCCCAGCGCAAAGAGCCAATGGGCATCTCCATCTGGTGCTTTCAGAATTCAGCCCTCTCTGGCCACAGCCCTCTGGCTCCAGAAGATCAGCCAGCTGGTCTCTCCACTGGCTTCCTGACAATTCCTCCCTCTTTCCAGGGAGGGCCGGTAGAGAGCTTCCCACTTTCCTCAGCTTTCCCCAGAGACCTCCTCCAGGTTCCTAATCTCTGGCAGCTGTCACCCACCGATCTCCTGACTAACCCTCTGTTGTCAGGCTCTCTCAGGCAGCTCGCACCTTCCCCTTTCCTTAGTCCTCCAGGCTCTGCTGTGAGACAGCTCTCACCTGCCTTCTGAGGAGGCAGCTGACAAGTCACAGGAGTTTTGTACCCTGCTTCCTCTTGAAGGGGCCACCCACACTGTGACAGAAATGTTACATGTTTCCTATGGCAAAAGTTTCTCCTCTGCCCTAAGATAGTTGTGTATTACTCTGACAGCCTACATCCTTGTAGTTCAGTAGCTTGTGAGTGTCAGTCACACACTGGCAGACTCTCCAGGCACCAGTGAGGTACCTGATGAATTCAAGAGTACCTACTTCTCAGTACATGAGGTATATATGCCTGTAAGATGTCTGCTAGGGATACCCTAACCATTTGTATCTAAGTTTGGTTTGGCATCTGTACAGTGGACTAATGGTGAGAGGCACCTAAAAACCTTTGCGGATAAGTCCCAGTTTTAGGCTTTAGTGTGATCCATAAGACTCCCACCAAACCCTGTACCCAGTTTTCAGGATAAAAGCTCCCTCAAACACCTCTATTTCTGTCTCTGGGCTTGTGTACTGCTGCCTCACTAAGGCATCTGGATGTCTATCTCCCATCTAAGCCCCAGATTCACGAGCCAGGGGAAGACAGGGGCTCCTTTGCCTATGTCACATATGGGACCCAATCTGGTAGGTGTCCTCAGAGGACACCTAGCAGATCAGGTCCCATTCAAATTCTGGCAGTGATGCCTAGCCCAGTGGTTAGATCACTCACCTGGGAGACTCTGGTTCAATTCCCTGCCAGAGTGGGGGAAGGGATTTAAACAGGGGCCACCCACTTCTCAGGAGAGCATTCTAGCCACTGAGCTATGGGGATGTTAAAGGTGTTCCACTGTAGATAAATTCTGAAAGAGTCATTGGACTGGAGAGGGAGAATGACTCTAATCTAGTCATGTTAGACCCACAGTCCGGTACCCCTGTTCCAGTCACTCGTTCATTATTTATCCACAGTGGAACACCTTCAAAAGGAAAGATGGAGGGAGCCCCACATCAGAATATTGCCTTGCTCTGTGATTCAAGCACTCGCCTGCAAGGATTTGAACAGGGTCTCCCACAGAGAGAGGAGGGAATTGAACCTGGGTTTCCCATATTCCAGGTGAGTGCTCTAACTATTGGGCTAAAATGTATAAAGGTAGGTGCCATGGGCACCACCACCACCTCTTTCTCTGGCCATTTTGTGTGGCGCAGGGCAGGTGCCTAATTCTTTCCCACAAGAAGCAACTTAGGCACCTAAACCACCTGACTCCTGGAGGCAGATTCCCATTCGGCAAACAGCTCAGTCATGGGTGCCTATTGCCAAGAAATGGGTGGGACTTAGAACATACCCTTTCATCAGCATTTCCTATTGGCTAATTTAGGCAGCTCCCTAACTATCATGTTGACTTTTGTGGCTCATACTTGAAGGTGCTTGTCTATCCCAGTTCATTTTATAGGGAATGGAGGTGCCTAATTCAGGCTTTGTGAATTGCAGTGTTGGGCCTATGATTTTTAGTCACCTGAAATTTAGGTTCCTCAACACCAAGCATTACAATGCCTATGTCCCTTTGTGGATCCAGGCCTATACTTTTACTAGATTTCAACCTGGTCACTAAATTGCACCTATGATTTTGCGTGTTACATTTTTTGCAGTCACAAATTCAATTTTTATATATATAAATAATATGTGCTCATGCATATAGGTTAATTCCAACTACCTGAGTTTTATGTACTGATAGTATTTGTATATCCAAATGTATGGTTCTGTGCACAGAGATATAGCTATAAATGAAATTTTATAGTGCCAATTTATTGATCACTTTTCAAAACAACAAATATGTTTCCAATACCTAAACCAGGGATTCTCAAACTGGGGGTTGTGAGATTATTACATGAGGGGGTTGTGAGCTGTCAGCTTCCACCCCAGACGCCGCTTTGCCTCCAGCATTTATAATGGGGTTGAATATATATTAAAAAGTGTTTTTAATTTATAAGGTCACACTCAGAGGCTTGCTATGTGAAAGGGGTCACCAATACAAAAGTTTGAGAACCACTGACCTAAACAGAATTTAAAAGAATGGAACATATTAAACTATCCTCCAGCCCCACCCCATTCTCAGTCTGTGCATGGGGATCTCAGTCAATGAGACACAGACAGGGAAGAACAGATTTACAAAAAGAGATACACTTTGTAAAAATAGGTAAAAACACAGCTGAGCATTGCTTATTTACAATTCGTTTTGAGTCTTACCAATATATGCTCCACTTGACTAGCCTTTCTCTGCCTCCAGACCCTGCGCCGCCAGAGCCCGGAAGGGGAAGTGCCCGGCTGGGGGCGCAGGGTCTGGAGGCAGGGGGGCTGCCCGAAGCCGGTAGCGTTCGGGCAGCCCGGCTCTTAAACAGAGCCAAGAGTCGGGGAGGAGCAGAGCTGCGGGGGCTGGAGCCTCCAGCCTCCGGGGCTCTGTGTAACTGACATAGTGTCAGTTACACAGAGCCCCAGCCGCTGGAGGCTCTGTTTAAGAGCCGGGCTGCCTGAGAGCTACCGGCTTCGGGCAGCCCCCTTGCCTCCGGACCCTGCGCCCCCAGCCGGGCACTTCCCCTCCCGGGCCCCTGCGCCGCCAGAGCCCGGGAGGGGAAGTGCCCGGCTGGGGGCGCAGGGTCCGGAGGCACGGGGGCTGCCCGAAGCCGGTAGCGCTGGGGCAGCCCGGCTCTTAAACAGAGCCTAAGAGGAGCAGAGCCTCCAGCTGCGGGGGCTCTGCTCCTCTTCGGCTCTGTGTAACTTATACAGTGTAAGTTACGCAGAGCCGCCGGAGCCCCGGAGCGGAAGTGCCCGGCTGGGGGCGCAGGGTCTGGAGGCATAGGGGCTGCCCAAAGCCCGAGCGCTACCGGCTTCATGGTTTGCTGGGCAGCCTCCAGACCCTGTGCCCCCGGCTGGGCGCTTCCTCTCCCGGGCTCCAGCTGCGCTGGGGAAGCGCCGGCTGCGGGGCGCAGGGTCTGGGGGCTGCCCGGGAAACCGTGAAGCTGGTAGCACTGGGGCAGCCCTTTCCCCCTGGCTGGGAGGGGGAGGGGGCGGAGTTAGGGTGGGGAAGGGGCGGAGTTGGGGCGGGGCTAGGGGTGGGGAAATGGGCGGGGCCAGGGCCCGTGGAGGGTCCTCTTTTTTTATTTATGAGATATGGTAACCCTAGATGTAAATCAGTTTTGTTCTATTGAACTCAATGGAGCTTTGCAGATTTATATTACAAACACAAAAACAAACTCAGTAGAAGGCAATATAGAATCTTTATAATGAAAGAGGACTACAATGTAAATGCAATATTTCCTGTGCAGTAACATTAGCAAATTTTAAGTGAAATAAGACCATTTTTAGCTATTGTACTTAGAATTCTGCATCTGAGTGTAATTACAAATGAACATATAACGTTCTTGTAAATCTCACAGGATCTGTATTTGCTTATTTATGCATTCTTACCTTTTTAAGAAAGAGTTTGAGTGACGCAGAATCTGTGTCACTAAAACATTTGGGCCGGACCCTTAGCTAGTGTAATTCATCATGGTGCCAGTACAGCACATAACAGAGACCCTCTGGCTTCAAAATTTGCTGGGGGGGCATGTTTTTTAGGCTATTTTTCTGTTTTTCCTCTCTGCTTTCTTCTTGATCAGGCTACACCATTGACTTCAATTTACATCAGTGGAGGCTCCTGCTTTCTTGTGTAGGCTACTGCAAATTAACCTCACAATAAGGAAAAGATGTATGTAGCAATGGGTGCAACAGCTGACAGCCCCCTGAATTACCATCAAAGGCAAACTACCCAACATGCCTTTCACTTGCAGCATTGTAGCAGAACTTTGATGGATTACCCATTGCTGTTGCTAGGTGACAAATGCATTCCTTAGCACATGCATTCTTCACAGACTATTGTCTCAAAAGGGGCTGTGACATCACCTATCTTTATGAGGTGCTCCAGTGTACTCACTGTAGCATATACAGCTCTTCATTTGATTGAAAAACCAAATAAATAGTCTGGCCAAGAGCGGTCCTTTAAACTTTGTTTGCTGAACTAACATACATATTTGGAAACAAAAAAAACCTAAAAAGAATTTGTTTCTATTTCCTCAGTCAGACCTTTAGTGTTAACATATTGGGATTCTTAAACCAGACTGTCTTTTTGTGCTTTGGAACACTGTCCCTTTTGAAGGAAACAAGTCAGGGATTTAGAAGAGGGAGTTTAGCGTGGTAAAATTCCCTGAGGAAGTGGTGTTTGTCTCTGCACTTCCCCAAGGATTTCTTATGATTGTGTCATGAATAACCACAAGTGCTTTGCCTTAACATCCATGACATCCTTACTCTTTAGGAGACGCCAAATAATTGGTCTTTGAGGTTTCCAAACAGAATGACCATTCTTCTTCTCTTAATATAATGGAGAGAACAACATAATATTTCCAAGCTACAGTAAGAACTCTCAAATCTCTAAAAACCCTAAAAGAAGTAAAAACAAATGCTGCATATTTGCTGTATCATCTCTTAAAATCATAACATATGAGAGATGGGCCTCAGCCAAAAAGGCCCAGCTCTGAGCTTTCCCAAACAATGAGCAGATTCAGGTCTCAACTCAGTTCTCATTGTTCTCAGCTCAGTTCTGCTGAGAAGAGGAGAATCATTTAATAAAGGAAAAGTTGATGCAATTGAGTCTAATTGCATCATCACCTGGAAGTTATTTCGAAACCCAAAACAAATTTTAAGACACGCAAAGGCCATTGTATTGTTGCATGCGAATCTCTGGAATAAGAAACGAGTACTGTTTGATCTCCAGCTACTATTCCCCTATCATACGCTCTCTCTCTCTCTTTCTCACACACACACACCCCTACTGACCTATCCGATCCTCCCCAGTCCACTGTTTTTCCTCTCTAAGCTTTGCATTCTTGATCCTGTGCCATGGCTTTCCCGATTCAGCTCTGGCTGCTGATGGTGGAACAGTCCCATCTTGTGATCATTGGACTTTCTCCTCCTCCAACTTTTCAGCTGTTAGATAAAGCTATTGCATTTTGCTTCTTTGAGCATTTGAAAATCTGGAAGAGAAAGAATGCGTACTGGCTTACTCAACCCGTTATTCTCAGAGGTTCTTGTAGAGGGGACTAAGACATTTGCAATAACCCTGTACAGTACAAAATTACATCTCCTCCCAATAGGTCAAGAGTCCACTTCAAATTAGGGACTGAGCAGCCATCTTTAAAATGGAGCCATGACTACAGTCTTATTTCTGCCATTTGATGAAGTCAGGTGTACCTCTCAGAGGAAAGTGTCGTTCATAATTAAAGGACTATCAAATGTCTTTTTATTAAACACTGCCTGTGCTTATTAAGAGGTTCCATATGTGAGATCCACAAAGCCCTTGTTGGACAGAAGTCGCTATTGTGGAAGACAGAGAGCTGTTTTATAGTTTTCATGATTAACAATCATATCCTGTGTCACAGAAAATTGCTAGCATTGATTACTTTGTTGTGGTAGAAAGAAAGGGGCTGGGTCAGGATGGCTCAGGGAGCTGATGATGAAATCTAGAAACTTTCACATCAGCAGGTGAAATTCCACCCGTTCTGAAAGCAATTTCTGGCCCCAGCGATTAATTCCATTGAATAATACTGAGCTCCTGTAACAAAGACTCTCCTTTCCTCCAGGATTTGAAAGCTGAAGGACTGTAGTTCTCTGAGTCCAAACCACCTAGGGCAAGTGCTCACTAGAGTTAAGAAAATAGTAGGGAAATTTTTCACTAAACATTCAAATTTTAAAAAACAAAAATGTTGTTTCTACCATTTTCTTGAGCTTGGTGTGTCCTGAGCAGTCAAGCTTTACTAGCAGGAATAATCACCAAAAATGAAGATAAAACTCTGATGGTTCAACTGTTTGCTGAATGCGTATTTTGACCTGTACATCTAATTTCCAAGCTGGAAAATCACAGTGGGTTGGTTAGTTACAAGCCATTCAGTCAGGGAACATAAATGGTTCCAGATGATTGGAAAAAGGCTAATGTAGTGTCCATCTTTAAAAAAAGGGAAGGAGGGGGCTCCGGAAAACTACAGGCTAGTCAGCCTCACCTCAGTCCTTGGAAAAATCATGGAGCAGGTCCTGAAGGAATCAATTTTGAAGCACTTAGAGGAGAAGAAAATGATCAGGAACAGTCAGCATGGATTCACCAAGCGCAAGTCATGCCTGACTAACCTAATTGCCTTCTATGATGAGATAACTGGCTCTGTGGATGAGGGGATGTGTTATTCCTTGACTTTAGCAAAGCTTTTGATACGGTCTCCCACAGTATTCTTGCCAGCAAGTTAAAGAAGTATGGGCTGGATGAATGGACTATAAGGTGGATAGAAAGCTGGATAGATCATCAGGCTCAATGGGTAGTGATCAATGGTTCCACGTCTAGTTGGCAGCCGGTATCAAGCGGAGTGCCCCAAGGGTCGGTCCTGGGGCCAGTTTTGTTCAATATCTTCACTAATGACCTGGAGGATGGCGTGGATTGCACCCTCAGCAAGTTTGCAGATGACACTAAACTGGGAGGAGGAGTAGATATGCTGAAGGGTAGGGATAAGATACAGATGGACCTAGACAAATTAGAGGATTGGGCCAAAAGAAGTCTGATGAGATTCAACAAGGACAAGTGCAGAGTCCTGCACTTAGGACGGAAGAATCCCATGCACTGCTACAGTCTAGGGACCGAGTGGCTAGGCAGCAGTTCTGCAGAAAAGGACCTAGGGGTTACAGTGGACAAGAAGCTAGATATGAGTCAGCAGTGTGCCCTTGTTGCTAAGAAGGCTAACGGCATTTTGGGCTGTATAAGTAGGAGCACTGCCAGCAGATGGAGGGATGTGATCATTCCCCTCTATTTGGCATTGGTGAGGCCTCATCTGGAGTACTGTGTCCAGTTTTGGGCCCCACACTACAAGAAGGATGTGGAAAAGTTGGAAAGAGTCCAGCGGAGGGCAACAAAAATTATTAGGGGTCTGGAACACATGACTTATGAGGAGAGGCTGAGGGAACTGGGATTATTTAGTATGCAGAAGAGAAGAGTGATGGGGGATTTGATAGCTGCTTTTAACTACCTGAAGGGGGGTTCCAAAGAGGATGGAGCTAGACTGTTCTCAGTGGTAGCAGATGACAGAACAAGGAGTAATGGTCTCAAGTTGCAGTGGGGGAGGTTTCGGTTGGATATTAGGAAAAACTTTTTCACTAGGAGGGTGGTGAAGCACTGGAATGGGTTACCTAGGGAGGTGGTGGAATGTCCTTCCTTAGAGGTTTTTAAGGTTGGGCTTGACAAAGCCTTGGCTGGAATGACTTAGTTAGGAATTGGTCCTGCTTTGAGCAGGGGGTTGGACTAGATGGCCTCCTGAGGCCCCTTCCAACCCTGATATTCTATGAAATGTGTTGTGTGCCTTACATGGGTAACCAGCACAGTGCAAATTGTGAATATTCACTATGGATAGAATTCACTCCACCCACAGTAAGTGCTAAATCAGGCCCTATAGGCTAATCTGTTGAGAGAAATTACTCTTTGTAACATTGATACTGTAGGCTTTGCCCTTGGTGGGCAGGTCTATGAATAAGGATAAAGATATCCTTATCATTGAAGGTGCAGGAACCCAGAAACACACACAGAGGGAAAAGGATATCAGCAAAACTGCATCAATACATCTTCTCTTCAGAGTGGGGCTTACTGAAAACTGAAGGGTCCCCTTCAGATCCTAGAGGCTGACTTAATGCATCTCAAAGATTACTTGCATATTATATTAGCTATTAGTTCATTTAAATAGTTTTTAAATGCCTGAGACAAATTCTTCCCTCTGATGTGTGGCTACACCTGCCACGTAAGTTAGTAGAAATTCCCTAAACCTATCCTGTAGTTTCCTATGTTGAAATGCAGTATCTTCCTTAGTATTAAAATACTGTCTGACAAACCCTGGGATTTCTCTAGTTGTCTTTCAGTTGAAGACATGGTTATGGCTGGCACAAGTGCGTCCCCAGCAAATAGGAGTTCTTGAAAACTCATGCAATTTATAAGCAGCAGTCACTTTTAATCAGTAGACCTTTTGGCATTGTAATGACTTGAATATACAGGAATGTATTGAGATGGGAAAAGGTCTGGCATTTATCAGTTTTTTAAAATTACTTTAGGAACTTTTCATAAGCTTCTACGTCCCAGTTGTCCTTAAAGAACTCTTAATGCTAGTGCTACTATCCCTTTCTTGGCAACTTAACTTGACACAGGGGTTGGGATTGAAGTTACAGATGCCAGAGATGATCATGGGAAATATTTACATGCCACATTAATAATTTTTTTTTAAATAGCTAACAAGCCAGACCTTGCAACAGGAAAAACAAACAGTTACTATGGTAATTGGAACAATCTTAA
The DNA here is from genome assembly GCF_027887155.1 of Malaclemys terrapin pileata. Classification (NCBI taxonomy): domain Eukaryota; kingdom Metazoa; phylum Chordata; order Testudines; family Emydidae; genus Malaclemys; species Malaclemys terrapin. Next base: position 95,144,877 of record NC_071508.1, on the reverse strand, counting down.
ATGTGGAATTAGGTTGTTTTTACCCTCTGCCCCACTGAACTAACAGTGCTATGATCTACCAGGATTGGAAATCAAACCCAGGCTTCCCACATGGTAGGACAGGCCAGTAATGAACAGGCTATGAGACTAGCATCTGCTACACAAACATCCCAGTGACCTACAATATAAGGAATGGGATTCAAACCCAAGTTTCCCACACAGAACACTAATGACCAGCCTGTTACATTTGAGCCTCTCACTCAGAGCTCTGAGGATTCTGAACCACTAGATTCTTTACTTCTCTCCTCTCACACACAAAGTCTCATGTCAAGAGGCCCATCTTTCTAGCAGAAGAGGGCTGGACATAGCTTTCCCCCTGAGCCCATATAGCATTGCTGCTGAATTGGCCGGAGGGCTTGCTGCAGACTGACAAGAAGCTGAGTGCACCGCCAGCTTGGGAGCAAAAAGCAGCATGTCGAATATCAATTCCCCCAACCCCCGTATGGTAGCATAGGGCTAGGTCAGCTGCTAAAATTAGTTTTCCACTGGATAGCAGATTGCTGTAGCTCTTTATAGATGAAGGAATGTTAAGAAGGTAAACAAACTAATAGCATTCCTTTATTATGCAGTTCTGTCCTTCAGGAGAAACCAAAACAAAATAGCCTTGTTTAGTTCAAAAACATCTGACTTTTCAAATAGCATTTATCTTGCCAATTTCAGCAACTGTGCGCTAGTTCAAAACAACTTCAGTTCAAATTCTGGAGACCATTGTTGGCTGAGCAGCAGCCTGTAAAATTTGCTGTCAGTCTTTCGTTTTTCTAAAAGAAGTGATGTCAAACTAACCATATATCTGTACCATTAACGGACCTTTATCTAGGTCCTTTCTTAAGTGATCACAAAGCATTTTACAAACAAACAGATATATCAACCATGCAGGGATCACTCCATTAGTCTGTGAAATGCAGACGCTGCGCTGAAACCTCACACTGTTTAACTGTGCATAGCAGCAGTATTTACTGAAGTTTAGGGTACAAAGTGAAGAATAATGTATCCAACTGACGTTCAGATTTTTTGGTAGGCAGTGTATATACACCTCTACCCCGATATAATGCTGTCCTCGGGAGCCAAAAAAATATCTTACCGCGTTATAGGTGAAACTGCGTTATATCGAACTTGCTTTGATCCAACGGAGTGCGCAGCCCCGCTCCCCCGGAGCGCTGCTTTACCGCATTATATCCGAATTTGGGTTATATCAGGTCGCGTTACATCGGGGTAGAGGTGTAATTAGCCATGATGAGCTTTGGACAGGACATCAGGGTTAACAACCCTCTTCTTATGAACTGTAGCACAATGTATTTAATGACCAAAGGATCAGGTCTATGACTGAATTTCAAATTCAAACAATGAGCTTTCATGCAGAAGCATGCCACTTAGCACTATTCTGTCACATGGCTTTAACACAATCTCTTTACTGAACCACTACTATATTTTCCTGATGTACCTATAGCTCCAAAGGTAACTATGGCAACTCCTTATCCGGTGCTCAAAGTGGTTTGACAATTAGTGTAGGTAGGATAAAACTATGTTCAGCAATTTGCAGACAGTGTCCATGACTGAGACCATATGCCATTATTTTCTAGGTGTAGATGGTGCCTGTGTGCTGTTCTCTCCAAGTAGACAGTATGTGTGGACTTCAGTTGACACAATAAGCCAGTCATTCTATAAAGTTTGACTCTATGTTACAAAAGTGACTATAAAGTGACTATGACACTTTGCTGGTTTTCCAACCAGTGCATTACTGTCTGGGAACAGTTTTCCAATCAATTGTTATCAGTGGTTCACAATTAAGTGGGGTCCTGCAGGGATCAGTTCTGGATCCGGTTCTATTCAATATCTTCATCAATTATATAGATAATGACAGAGAGAGTACACTTATATAGTTTGCAGACAATACCAAGCCAGGAGAGGTTGCAAGTGCTTTGGAGGATAGGATTAAAATTATCTGAAAAAAAAGTGGAGAAATGGCCTGAAGTAAATAGGATGAAATTCAATAAAGGATAAATGCAAAGTTCTTTGCATTTAGCAAGAACTTATCACTTAGCAAGAAACAATTAATCAATCAGTTGCACACATACAAAATGGGAAATAACTGCCTAGAAAGGAGTACTGCAGAAAGGGACTTGGGGGTCATAGTGGATCAAAAGGCTAAATATGAGTCAACACTGGTGGGGGGGGGGGAGCAAACATAATTCTGGGGCAGGAGTGTTGTAAGAATTACGAGAAGTAATTCTTCCGCTCTACTCTGTGGTGATTAGGCCTCAACTGGAATATTGTGTCTAGTTCTGGATGCCACATTTCAGGAAAGATGTGGACAAATTGGAGGAAAAAGTCCAGAGAAGAGCAACAAAAGTGATTAAAGGTCTAGAAAACATGACCCATCAGGGAAGATTGAAAAAACTGGGTTTGTTTAGTCTAGAGAAGAGAAGACTGAGGGGGGACATAACAGTTTTCAAGTACATAAAAGGTTTGTAACAAGGAGGAGGGAGGTAAATTGTTCTCATTAACCTCTGAGGATAGGACAAGAAGCATGGGCTTAAATTGCAACAATGATTGTTTAGGTGGACATTAGAAAAACTTCCTAACTGTCAGGATAGTCAAGTACTGGAATAGATTGCCTAAGAAGGTTGTGGAATCTCTGCCATTGGAGATTTTTAAGAGCAGGTTAGACAAACACATCAGGGATGGTCTAGATAATCCTTAGTCCTGGAAAGAGTGCAGGGGACTTGACTAGATGATCTCTCGAGGTCCCTTCAGTCCTACCAATCTATGATTATAAGACTAATTTTGATATTCCCCAACAAAATTCCACAATACAGGTCTTTTACGCCTGAAATTTTGCTTGTTTCCGCTGTATCTTGGCTTATTTATTTGTTTTGCAGCATTTGAGGTGGATCCAAATGAGCCACATGAGGTAGCCATTATGTTAAAAAGTTGTTTATTTCACTTTCTGAAGTCTTCTAACTTGGTCTAGGAATGTTATTTGTTGTATACACTAAACATTCCAGAAAACTAATCCCTCTTTGAGGAAGTTGTAAACTCCAGACTAAGACACCTGTGTAGTTTAGCTTACTAAAATAAAAAATGAATGATTTCAACTCTGGGAAAGAGCAGCATGTGTGTGTAATAATATCTGCCCTGTACCTTGTTGGGGGGGGAGGGGAAAATTATCTTCTGCCCTTTGGGGGATGAACTCAATGATCTAAGGGTAGGTCTACACTTACCTCTGGGTCCGGCGGTAAGCAATCGATCTTCTGGGATCGATCCCGGAAGTGCTCGCCGTTGACACCGGTACTCCAGTTCGGCGAGAGGAGTACACGGCATCAACGGGGGAGCCTGCCTGACGCGTCTGGACCCGCAGTACGTTTGAACTAAGGTACTTCGAATTCAGCTATGTTATTAAGGTAGCTGAATTTGCGTACCTTAGTTCCAAGTGGGGGGTTAGTGTGGACCTGGCCTATGTCTTTACCATCTGTAACTACTATGACTCTTTAGTGCTGAGAGATTCAAGTGTGCTATTTTGTTGTCATACGTAGAAAAATTAAACAAATATGTTTAACAATTCTGGGGCCAAGGGCTTGTGAACGCTTGCTGAAGCCTTTCGGGACCCCATTCTCCTTGGAAGGTCTCTTCCATGACATAATGAGAAAAACTTTCCTCTCTGGTGCATAAATCAGTGCTAATTAAATTATACAGTTATCTACATAGTAGAGCATTACTTATACACAAGAGTTTGCACAGATTTCTTGTACCACTAAAAGCAGTAAGCTTTTCCATTTGGCAATGGAAAATCTTCACTCATGTGAAGTTTAAATTCAACTTTTGAACACAGAGATACAAGTGAAATACATGTTTAGCTCAATCCTGCTTGAAATGGCAAGGCATTTCAAAATGTTGCATGCCATGCATAGAGAAACCAGAGAACTTCCCTGAGTCTATTCTGATGAACAGCACCCAGGCCTGATCCATGCTATGTTAAAATAGCTCTCCTGTTGGCTGGTGCCTTGCGTGTGCTGCTTAAACATGGTATTCAAACTTGCAAAATGAAAGTTATGAATTTCTGGAGCTCTGTTCAAATGAGAGCAATTCTTCTCAGTGATGAGATATAGGTTTGACAGAGGGGTGGGAAGGAAAACAATCAAGATGGGACAATGATATGTACAGTTTTCCTTCAAAGCCTATTTTATAATAAACAAATTCATGATTTGTGATTCATGAGAGGTCATAACTATGGTATAGAAGTATTCATGATGTGACATCTCAGAATAACTGTGATGCTGTAGGATTGAAATATGACCATTTACATCGATATTGCCATAGTTATACAATTACATGACACACTTGGTACAAGATTTGTTGCAAGGTGTCAATGGAAAAGTTATGATTTGCTAAATAAGATTATCCTATTTAAATCCATTTATCAACATCGTATCTGAAGTTATGAATATTAGCTATATATCTATATCTCAAATGTGTTTGTTTCTAGAGCAACACCCACAAGGTAGCTTACATCCAATCTTGCCAGCCCATTGTGAATGGACTATTCAAGCTTGATGGCCCATTAAGGCCACTTCACTCTAACAATGGGCCATAGAAGAAACGCATCCCATCCAGTAAGCCTTCCTGTGGATGCCTCAGCACAAATATGGGCAATGGCTGCCTCTGTGAGTCATCAAAGCATATAAGGACATGCGATGTGCTCGTGTGACCCTGGACTCCATCTTAGGCCAGTAATTTTCCACAAACAGAGGCTGTGAGCGGTGTTTGAGTCAGTAAATTTCTAGGCACATGGCAAAGGGTATAAAAGATCCCTGAAATACCTCCATTTTTCCTCTTTCCTGACTGATTCTCTGGACTGTGGATTTACAACTAAAAGGAGCATTCTGAACCATGGACTGAGGACCTTCCAATCTTTGGACGTTACCAGAGAGACTTTACAACCAGCAATCTATACCATCACTGCTACAAACCTGATATAAGGACTTTGCAATTATTAGTATGTACATGATAACCATTATTAACTCTCTTTTTCCCTTCTTAATAAACCTTCATTTTTAGTCACTAAAGGATTGGCATTAGTATGCTTATTAGGTAAGATCTGAGTTATATATTGACTGGGCTATGTGGCTGATCTCATGGGATTAGAAGAACCCTATATTTGTTTAAATTGGTTTTCAGTAATCACCCATCATAGAGTCCAGTGTCTGGGTGGTGAGACAAGGTCTGGAATGCCTAAGGAGATTGCAACTTTGACTTCTTGTTAATTAATGTGGCGAGACAGAAGTTCACTTTTGTTACTGGCTTGGTATAATCTACTGATAGAATAACCTCCAGTCTGGGGTGAGTCTGCCCTATTTCTCAGCAGTTTGTCCTGATTCTGGCATCCTCAGCTGTTACCCACTGAGGCACGGTGACAATAACATATGCTATGGGGAGTGGCAACTTATGCCTCTGCTGGAGCATTAGTCAGGTCAAAAATATTTCACAAGAAGCAGAGCATGTGGAAATCCCAATCCCAGTCTCACCTACTAGTTATTACTGCGAAATAGAGTGAGGGAGCTAGACAAGATGGTGATGAAACAAAAGAGAATAGAAGCATAACAGTTGGAGAGATAGAATGAGTCAAACAGCCCTTGCTTCATACTGTCAGTTTGGGACCAATTTGCCCTCCCCTTCACCCTGGCAGCTCTGTGAATGTTACTGGAAGCTAGGGCTGTAGTAGTTTCCCAGAGGGAGAGAGAGGGCAGGAGATTTAGAGGTGCTGGGGGTGAGAACTCATTTAAATAAGCCACAGCCATCAGAAACTCCATAAGTCCCAACCCTATAGCAGGTGAAGAGCACTTCTGCAGCATTAACCCGAAGGTCAGTTCAGTGCAGAGCCAGAGTGTGTGGAAGTAGAGAGCTGCAAACCTCCTCCTCCATATTAAAAGAAATTTAATTTAAGACTATCTAAAGTATTCTCAGTGTGACATTGAAGTTCTGAATGAAATTCAGGCTTGAAGAATTAATTCATTCATGAGATTGTGCTGTCTAGATCTTACTGAGAAGTGATAATGGCTTCGTACACACTTCTCTAGTCCACTTAAAATTACAGCAGATAGGGTTATTGGACATGGATTTTCGCACTGAGGATCGGATGTATCGCACTGATGGCTGATACACCATTTAAGAGTAACAGATGCATTCTATAGTTTGAAGGACAAGATCAAAAAAATTGATGAGTGCAACCCAAAGTGAAGGAAACCATGAAGGAGGACTGTCCTCCTACAAACCAGAAGGTTTAAGGGTAATGCAATGGCGTGTACAGAGCATAGCCAATCTTTTGTGGGGAGAAGGTTATTTAATGATTTGTTATGCTCCCGTCATAGTAGCCTGTAAGCACCACATAGGTTAAAGGAAAATGAGCTAATAAATCAAGCCATTTGCAACTGATAATATAACCAGCTCCATGCTCAGTAAATAATCTACTACTCAAGCACAAGCTTCATGCTACAACTCTCTTTCTAAACAGGAAATGAGGGCAAATGCCTCTTGCTATCACGGATTGCAAGGAACCCAGCATTTGAGGAATGGGGCTGAGTACAGTTGATGATTGAGAAGAGGAAAGCTGTGTGTAACAAGGAAGATGATGTGAAAGTAGAACAGAAGTAAGAGGGAATAGATTCTCCCTGAGATATTGGGTACACTGGCTGTAAGAAGCACTCTGATTTATCCATTAAAAGGTCTATAGGCCACATTTGGCTCTCAGTTGCATGGGTGTAAATCCAGAGTTGGCATCACTGAAGTCACGCTGGATTTATACTGGTGTAAAGGTAAAATTTGGCCCTCTGGATGTAGTATATTGGTTTTTGTTTACAAGAGCCGGGCTGCAAAAACTCTGATTTGTCTTCATTTGGAAGTCTAGTTTTCCCATTTGACTTTGGCCACTACATCTTAGGTTTGTTTATAAGAGGTGGTTGGTGAGTGCAGGCCAGCTCACTAAGGTAGCTCAATGGGATAAGGTGTCCTAATTCCTTCCTGGATATACTTAATCTTTATCTGAAGCACCCAGCATTTTACACCAATTGCTCCGTTATCTGTTGCCTTGACAGGAAGAAAAAGATTAGCAGGTTTTATTTTTTATTGAAATAAACCACATCAGCTAGTTGCTGGGGATAAAAATACTAATCCTGAGGAGGGAAATACTAAAAAGCAAGACATGAATCAAGCCAATTACATACAAGGTCATAAAAGTGCAAGAGGAGACAGAACTCTGGTATTCTGTATAGTAGTCAAGCCTTTTCTGAGTGTTTAATACCAAAACAAACAAACAAACAAACAAAACCCCACCAATCTTTTGCTTTCTGATTCCATATGCTGTAATAGTGACTCAGAAAACACGGAGTGTAATCCTATATTCCTTGCAACTCTTTTTGCCTTAATTTTGCGTAAAGACATTGGCTGAGACCCATTATTTTGCAATTGCCAGATGCATGAAAGCTCCCAGCATGGAAGCTCATGCTCCCAGCTTCAGTTTGTTTAGCTTTTCTCAATTGCTCAAAAACAAGACAGCGTTGGTAAACAACCACACGGCAAATGGAACATGTTCACAAGTTCTTGCTGTTAAGTCCTTGCACTTACTCAACAATGAAAGGAACTGTGAGTATCCGACTCATTTATGGAAAGTGTGATTTTATTTAAAGAAAAGACCTGCATACTCAATGCTTTTTAGTTTTCCCAAAGAGTTAGACAATGGATGAGATAGTTAACAGCATCTTTACTCCACATATATTGGACAAACCACACTAACGGATATTGTTTGGGACAATGGTCTTGGCCCAAAGCCCAGTTAAGACTATTCCTGAACTTTGGGAAACTTCAGATCAGAACTTCATTGTTTACCCCCATTTCCCAAACAAATGGTTCTGTTAAGCATGTGTACACTCCAGCAAATGGATGAATGATTCACAGCTACATAGCTATATTGTACCAGCTGAAACAAACACACAGTGGTTTTTTTCTTCCATCAGATGTGGAAGTGGGGAATCACTTAGGAAACTCTAATAGAATACGAGCATGATTAAAAGCACATTGAAGTCAATGGGAGTTTTTCTATTGTAATCAGTGAGCCTTGAATCAGGACATAGATGAATAAATCCCCATTCCTAAGCAAGGCCTGCAGCAAACATTATTCAGGCTGACATCCCATTACCGAGATTCTTTGGAGAAGCCCAATGCATCCTGTACTGCTAGTACTCTGACAAAAGTTCCAAGAATGCCCAGTGCAGTTACTACTCTTAGTGATAGTCTTCTGCTTCTCAGTATTGTTTCTTTTACAGTTTTCAGGTCTCTTTAATCATGTCATTTGGGTTTAAAAGATTCTAAAATTGCAAGTCATTTCACAATTTTGTCTTGAAGATTATCCAACACACAAAATAAATGCTCAAATGGGTTACATGAGGAACCAGGAGAAAAACTATGACAAAGAAACAAAACTCACCATGCAGTGATCGCCAGAGTACAATCACTGTCAACATATTCTAACAACAACTTGGAGAGTGTTCTTTAAGACGATCCTTTTAGCCAATGCCCACTCACAACTGGAGAGTTTAGAGGCCTGTTACAAACTAGCCAAGGATTCTGTGGTCACTAGGGTGACCAGATGTCCTGATTTTATAGGGACAGTCCTAATTTTGGAGTCTTTTTCTTAGATAGTCTCCTATTACCACCCACCCCCTGTCTTGATTTTTCACACTTGCTCTGGTCGCCCTAGTGGTCATGGTCACACCTAAATAACTACCCAGAAAAATTTTACACTGGGATGAGATATGGCATATGGAATAGGTTTGGTTTTAGTAAAATGTAGAGGTAGGAATGAAAATCGAATGCATAATTGGAAAATGTTTCAGCCTTATTACGGAGGGACTAGTACCACTCCACAGTCTGACAATGATGTGCAGAAGTGAAGCGTGGGGTTCTTACCTATGATTACCAGTTCAATGCTTTAGAAGTGGGCCCTAATTTTGAATTCAAATGAATCAGGAAATCCGCTTACTGATTAGAACTCCCTGGGAAGCAATTTACGATCAGGGACACAGAGGAGCAACGGAAAAGATCTTGGCCCTTACCTCCATTCCTTTGGCATGGCTTAGTCCCCAGGAGAATCCCCAGTGATTTAAATCACGAGTGATGCCCCTAAAATATAAGGGTAGAGAGCAGAGGAAAAGGGAGGGGACTGCTGTCACCAGCATAATTTAGAGTGGCACTAGGCTGCTCTAAATTATGCCAGGGTCTGTTTCATCCCTTAACTAGCTTCAGGATTGGGAGAGATGGCTTAAAGCCTCATTTTCCCCTGCTCTCCAGGCTTTCACCAAGCACCACATGGACAGATGCAGAGATTAGGCCCAATGTCTTCACTTAATGGGGATGATAGTTATATCAAGTGGGATATGTGATGGTGACTAAAGGGTGCGTATCTCACTCTAGGGAGATTCTATCTGTTTGTTCCTCTAGCAACAGCCCTCAGTCGCTCGCCAGCTAATATATCTGCAGAAAGTGTTTCACCACTGCCTGTCCCTGGCTGATCATTTGGTCTTTCATGCCAGTTACAGCATTTGGGCCATCATGACTTGTGACATGCATGTGCCTCTGCTGTTTGCACTGAGCAGACAGCAGGATCAATTTCTCCTACTGTGCCTCCTTGATACCCGCAGTCCATGCCCAGTAACATGAAAGTGCCATCACTGTTAGTATTGTTTCTCTTAAACGGGAATGCCATTTAATAGGGACAAATGGGCATAAACCAGAGTGACTGCTGACTGGGATAATCCGGCTGTATTGATATAACACCTTGCATTGGCTTTCTAGAGACACATAGAGCCTGATTTTTTAATCTGGTTGAGCTGCATTCAACACAGACTCCGATAGGAATGGGTTGTTTAGGTTACCTTTGTGTATTCCAGTCCCAGGGCCAGCTGGAGGATAGTTTGCCCTCCTGGCACAAGCTGCAGCCACCTCAGGAGAGCTCTAGCTTGCACCAGCTAGTAACGACTCCTGAAGAGCCAGTCTGCCGCAACACCCAGTCCATACCTCCCGCACTGGAGGAATCTCAGCTTTCTACCACCCAAAAATTCATTCATGCCAGGGGAAATCCTCAACTGCCTGGTTCATGCAGCTTTGTGGCCTCTTTGAACCACAGGAACAGTGCAAAGGGGATGGCACTAGGGCCAATGATCTGGCCCACAGAATTGGGTCTCTCCTTTCAGCTCTGTCTTTAGCTATAACGTCCTCCCAGGAAGACCCAGACATTCAAAGTTTTATTTTAATTGGTGGAGGCTTTTGCCAAAACCCTTTAACATGAAAATTGTGTGTCATATGCCAACGAGAAGAAGAAAAACCGAGCCCAGAAATCTCAGAATGGGGGCAGAATGAGTGACTAATCAGACAGTCATATTCATTATTAGAAACGGATAAATGCCGACATTAATGAACTTTAACTTTCTCTAAAAAATGCTGACCACAAAATCTCTGGCATCAGAACTAGCAAACCGCCCATCAATGCATGACATTTTGTGCACTTAATTCTTTAACTGGATTTGAGCTAATGAAGGGGTCTTACATCATTGTCATTTTTCTGCCTGAGTGGCAAACGCAGAGCAGATGGCACAATTCCTTTTCTGTCCAAGTACAGTTACCTTTAGTAGAAATATTAAAACAGCAAAGTTTATTTGTCAGCCAATGACAAAGTCTGAGTCTAATTTTCAGCTACGCAAAGCCTAAATGTCCGAAGGGTTCAGCGGTCAGGTAGCATCACACAGCCACCTTGTCTAAATTCCACAGTAGCCAAGAAATTAAAACATTCCTCTCATTTTGCTATGGAAGATGCTTACAGAAGCACTGCTAGGCACAAAGAAGTTTCTATGTGTACAGTTTTATGAATAGGCTTTTGCTGCAGCCTATTGTTTCCATCGGCAGTTATAATGTTTCAATCAGAGGAAGAAATGGTTCATTATGTGTCTAGGTTATCAAAATGTAAGCGATTTAAGAGGAAAAAGTAATGAGGTTCCCAGTTCTTTGTCAGGTAAGAGGAATCATTCAGATTATTTTATTAAACAGTTTGTTTTATAAATGATTTTAAATTGTTTAAACCCTGGAACTTTAATTTTTCTTGAGATTTGATTTCAGGTTTATATTTGATGGTACTGAAATCTAAGGGGAACTTTGATTTGAGGCTACTTTCTGCCATCCTTACTCACATTGTGAAGTGCCTTCTTCCATGAGTACTCCCACTGAATGCAATGTGACAGCTCATTCATCATAAATTGACAGACTCCGGACCTCGGGGTAAAGTTTTCAAAAGTGTCTGAGGGCTTGTCTACATTTGAAATGTTGTTTCAGTGTAGACACTACATATGCTGACAGGAGGGGTTCTCCTGTCAGCACAGGTAACCCATTTCCACAACAGGTGGTAGCTAGGTCAACTGAAGAATTCTTCTGTCAACCTAGGGCTGTCTACATCAGGGATTAGGTCGACTTGACTACGTCATTCAAGGGTGTGAATTTTTCACACCTTTAAGCAACATAGCTGGGTCGAGCTAACTTTTTAGTGTAGATAGCAAAGATAACAGTTTTCTGCTGGAACAAACAGCAGGATGATGGGAATATTGATAATTTAATAGCATACTTTTGTTTGGCTTTGCTGGGGAGGGCACAGATGGGGTAGTGGGAGAAGGTAAGCTTTGGGAATCTTTTTCATTTCCTCTCCCCTTTTACTTTCCAGTCACTAACTTCAAAAGCCTAGCACCACTTTGGCAAGAAAGATGGGAGAGAAGTGCTCAGCCTTGCTTCTTCCAAACCCATCCACATTATTCTGTGCATCTCCAGACAGAAGGTGGGGGCAGAAATCTCCCCCCTCCAATGAAGCCAAGCATGGGCTTGATCCAAAGCCTATTCAAGGCAATGGACAGACTCCCATTGGTATCAGTAGACGTAATTAGGCCCCAGGTCTGCACTCCCAACCTGAGACAGCAACGGAGGAGGGCAGGGCCTAAGTTTGGATCCCCCTAAAGCACATGCTACCTGGCTTGAATTCCTTTTGTCACATATGCTATTATGTTCTTCACATCCTATCTATGCTCCATTTCACACTAAAGTCTTTTTGAAAACTAATGCTCACTCTCATTTTGCATTTCTGGAGTGTAGACTCTCAGCTCATTTGTTAGGAAAGCATGTAACTGTTCCAGTGGATGTACTTTGGTATGAATTATTATACTGTTAATCTACTTTTCTTCCCTCACATGACAGGATTAAGATTTTATGGGGCCCTGTGTAAAAAAAAACCCCAAACAAACAATGTCATTGTTGTCACCCAATTGCACAGAGGTTTGAGTCTCATCTTTTCTCCTTCCTTCAGGCAGTTAATAGTTCCACAAGCGGTCTCTCAGTCCCCACTCTTACACTCCACTCACGTGCAAGAGTGTAGGTTACTGGCTGTTCAACGACCTCCCCTGTACTGCAGGCAGATCATGAAAAGGTACAAGGGGAAAAGCAACATTCTTAGGTCAGTTTCTTTAGATTGCACTCATGAGCTGGCTGACAGCATCTTTTAAATTAATATCTGGGCCAGTGACGTTTTAAAGAGCATTTGCAGCTTCTCTGTACTAGGACCCAGTGCAAGTGCTACATTGGCAACAGCACTCCCAAATGACTCATGGCCAGACATTTGTTTTTAAACACACACGAGGAAGGGCCAGGGGTCTTCAAAATAGTTATTCTTCCCCAAAGGAATTTGAAAACAAATACATCTATAGGGATTTTCTTTCCACTACAGATCTGAGTCAATCTTTGACATGATATACAGAGAGAGCCAGAGACTTGGTCATTCTAAATCATTTATACTGCATATATTATTTTGCTTTACTGAAACCACTTTCTGTGCAAAACTGTCCTCGTCATGAGAGATCCCCAAGATATTTATTTTGGTTTTCCGCTGTAAAAAGACTTTCATAATATTTTTGATAGTGATCAATTGCCACCCAAAAGCATCCTTTTTAAATGCATTTATCTCAACCTCTTAGGTCCCAAAATCCCTTGGGAATTCTGGTCTTAACAGCTGGGTTAGAAATACCAGGAGAATGAATGCTCTTGTGCTTTCTCTTTTTGGCTACAATCAGAAGGGGAGACCATGTCTATAGGAGTTCCCATGCCAGAAAAGATCAACAATTTAGTTAGCTCAGCATCCTGTCTCTAACCGTGCCCCAAAGCTGGATGATTCAGAGCAAACCACAAAATCCTCACATTACATTTACTTGTGCAATGTGATATGATGGGGGTGAAGTACAATAGGGCAGTTGCCACACACACACACACTCTTCCTCCCTCAAGGCCTGGGGTGACACTGCAGCACCCAGTTTCTCCTGCTCAGGGCCCCTTAACAACTCCACGCAGTCTGAAAGGTATGAGACAGAAGTTCCCTGCTGGGGTTCTATTTTATGAGAGTCCAAATAAAAAAAATAAATAAATAAATAAAGTCTCTTCTACCCAGACTCCAGGCAGACCCAGCCCCTTCTCCCTGAGGGGCTGTCTCTTTCTGCTATCGAAGCAGGTAGAGGGGAAGACACAAAACCTGGCTTGCCTTTCTTTGCCTTCTCCAAGCTCCAGCCTCTGGTTGTCATTCAAGCTCCTCATTCTCCTTCTGAGTTAGGACCCCCTAGCCCTCCTTCCCAGAACTGGGTTTGAACCAAACAATCCCTTTTACTCCCCGCTGGAGCCAGCCTTGATCCCTGCAGCACTCACCTGTAGCTACTTTCTCAGACTAACTGCAGCTTTCCAGGCTTCTCTCCTGCCTGGCGCTCCCAACCCTGACAAGCTGGAGTGGTAGGCTCCCACTCAAGCTCCATTCCCCAGAGATGACCACCGGCATCACTCCTTTCCTCCCTTAGCTTCCCAGACTTGGCCTGAGTTAATCATATGCTCCAAATCATTTTCCCACCTGGGGAGGTGAGGTGATCTTGTCCCAGGTGGGGGTGAGGCCCCATTTCCCCATGAAGGGGTCAGCCACCATATGACATGAAGGCAGGATTTTTATTTCTGATGGTCACCATAGTTTAATGATCAATATATTTCAGCACTTTGTCAGGTTAGATCTCAACAATATCACCATACGGACACCTTAACTTTAAATTGGCATGCCCATTTCTCATGTTAATTTAATGTGCTGTGTCATTCACTCTTACACTGCTGGGCTTTTCAGATATATTTCATATCACCAACCATGCAAAATCACAGAATTGTTGATAATCTGAGATACAGTCAGACTTTGCACGGATGTCTCTCAAGTGCATTCTGAATGCTGCACCCACTTTACAGCAGGAATAAAATATACAAGCTAGGTGAAAAAAGTGGCGTGTCACCTTATTATTTGCCAGGCCAACCTATTACATGAAGTTCAGGCATGTTGGCTCTGTGGGGTCCAATAGAACATTGCCAGTCTTGTTAATTACAGTTCCCTCAGCATCCTATCTTACCAATATGAATGGCCACACGAGACAAAAGACTAACAAGCAGTCATTGAAGCACCAATTGGTACAAAACAACAGTGGCTAGGTTTCTAAATACTGCTAAGATGCAGTGCTGTATGTGTCAGCCTGCTATCACTGTCCCCCCACAGTGTACATCCATCAGTAACACAAGGTGCATCCCCAGCAAAGGGATAATAATCATTAATATGGCAAGAGCAGTTAGACTTAGGTATCTAACACTGTCTGATGGTGGGCAAAATCAGCCAGTACATCATGGGGAGCTTCTCTGCACAAGAAGTTAATGATACGCCTACTTAAGCCCAGAATGTGTGAGAGGTTAGACTATATGATCCCACTCCTGGCCCATTTACAGTAGTTACCAGATAATTTTTTTTTTTAGAGATATATGGTATGTACCAGCAGAGTGGGTCACCTGAGACAGCAACATTATGGTTTCTTTCACCAACAGCATCTCTCTCCCCATGGTTTTTCATGCTCAAGGGCTAACATGCTGTAAGGTATGAAAACATTTATACATAAGCAGAAAGAGCCTAACCCTCTAAGAAAACCCTGTGTAAAGCCAAAAGCTCTAAGTAGCAGGAGGAAGGCTGCTTTTATATAGCATTCCCTGCCTCTCCTCTGAGAGCCTAATTTGGGCCTTCAGTCCCTAGCCTGCTTCCCGACCCTACCCCGAGCACCTGTGGGAGATCTGAGGAGGAAGTTAACTCCCTGCTTCTGCTGCTCAGCTGGGGCCTCTATGCCCTATTATAGGGTCTATATAGATTTTTAAAACTCTGCAGCAATAGGTTAGTTTTGCATGGGAGCAAACTCTTTATTCCATTGGTTGCTGATTGAAGTATATTAGCAGAAGCTTTCTAGCACATTCAGTTGCTAGACCACAGCTGTGTACTACCTAATTATGGTATTATTATTATTTTAAATACTTAGCATTCATATAGCGTCTTCTATTTGAAGTTCTCAATGCACTTTGCAAACATGCAGTCATTTTCACAGCAAAATTCTCTGAGGTGAGTATTATTATCCCTATTGTATAGATGGGTAAACTGAGGCATGGATCGGTGGCATATCTTGGATCACAGAGTAAGTCAGTAGCAGCACTGGGAATTGAACCTAGAAGCCCAGACTCCCCATTCTCTGTTCTGATCACAGGATAATCCCTTCCCAGAATAGCCTTATTCTCTTCCTTGTTCCTCCTGTTCTTCTTGTTCCTATTAAAGTTCAAATACTTATTTTCACTTCCTACTTGATTAATAACATTGCAGTTATTCACTTTTATACATCAACCTTTGTATTTTTGTCTCTGTACAAGTTTTCACTTTAATAACTGCCTGCATAGCATTTCATATGCTGGGATGGGGAAGAATTAATTACACTAGCACCCCAACGCAATGCTGTAAACTCTGTAGTGGAAATGGCAATTAATACAGAATGGGATTTTTCTAGTTTAAAAAATATGGCTAAATTGTGAAAACCTAGATGCAGGTATTTTCTGTGTCACTGAATCCCTTGCATTTTGAAACTACTGCAAGCTGATGTTTTCAAAGCATCATTTACAGACAGAAAGTACTAAAACACCATGATTTAAAAGCAGATCAGCTACCATGAATGAGTCAGGATTTCATCTGAAAATGTATCAGTGAGTACATCATAAATACTGTCAAGATTTCCCTTTTGTGGCTACCTGTGGCAAGCAAATTTAAAATCTCGTTACCTTTATACAAATACATTCTGCATTCTAGTTGTCTGGATTTAGATACATAGAACTCTTTAGCCTATTAATATTCTTAAGATCTTGTTTATATTTAAACATATTCAGGACACATATATATGAAAAGAACTTCAAATGCTGGCCTTCCATCTAAATAACATCAATCTGTTCCCTATCTAATAAGGATGTTTATTAAAAAAGGAAAAGGCTGATTTAGTTGACAAAGTACTGGACATAAACTATGTCCAAATCATATAATTCAATATTGGCTAGCTTATTCAGGGTCAGAGCCTAGAGACTCATACTATAACCAAGCCATGGTCATAATCGATACTACAATACCTGATTAATATTAGAATCCCTTTTATAAAAAGAAAAAATCCTGTTTTACAGCCTCATGGGCCGTGTGTGTGTGCAGCTAGATGTGGAATTCCCTGTCTTTAGTTCAGCTCATGACAAGTTTGTAGCTACAACTCCATCCATTTAGTAATTTGCTTCCAAAATCTAGAGACAATAACTGCTCATAGCAACAGAGAGTCCTGTGGCACCTTTAAGACTAACAGATGTATTGGCGCATAAGCTTTCGTGGGTGAATACCCACTTCATCAGACGTGGGTATTCACCCACGAAAGCTTATGCGCCAATACATCTGTTAGTCTTAAAAGTGCCACAGGACTCTCTGTTGCTTTTTACAGATCCAGACTAACACGGCTACCCCTCTGACACTTAACTGCTCAGAGAACTTCTCTACAAACATGCCTTTCCTTAAATATACCATCTGACAGTGTCTTTTGGATTAGTGGTCCTTTTCCCTTTGGCTTGCATGAGTTACCTGACTTCAAATTACATTTTCCAATAGAGAAAACGGGGGAAGCAGGGAAAGGAAAATAACTTCATTTTCTATGCAGATCACACATTCCACTGCCCTTTTAGTTTGTCTTCTGAAAGCTCAGATTAAACACGATTTCATACTTGTTCTTGGACTGGTTATTTTGTATAGAACATTGCCTGCTTAGGAATAAACATCTTGTCAGATACAAAGCAACACAGACTGATTTATTCAGCAGTATAAGAACTGTTTCTAGCATATGATGAGCTGAAAAACTACACATTGATTTGTTAACTCGAGGGATTAAAAGTATGCTTGAAGTAAAATGCTTTTTATCTGTTTTTTATTAAAACCAGAAGATATTCTGTTTACCTGTAGCAGTACATATATTCATTAAATGCAAATGTATATATACATGCTTAAGTGTGCATGAGTGAGCTGGAGGATGTATGTGTTGCTGTCTGCAAAGTTGCATCACCTTCGGTTCTGTTTTATGAATTTTTTAGGGCTCTGGAATAAGTTTTAGTAGCTCGGTTTTGTTTAAACTTTTAAAATATTAAGTAATATTTTCTCCCCTGCATGATTAAAGGTTATACAGTGACCACAAAGGAGAGATTTTTCCCTATCCTGGCAGAAACTGCTCTCTACAAAGGGTAGTTATGGAATACTGACATGTAGAATAAGTTATTAGGAAAGGTCGTAAGCATAAAGAGTATATACTTGACTTCAAAGAACACCTAGATTTTTTTCTGGAAAAGGACATTCAGTGGTATGGTGAAAACAAGCAGGAAGGCAGGATTAAGAATAGCCAAAAAAGGGCAGATACTTTGGGTGAGCAGGTAGGTTTTTAAAAAATATGTTTTACACACAACAAATCCTACATCTTGGCAGGGAGTTAGACAAGATGAATCTTGTGGTCCCTTCTGACCCTATGGTTCTGTGATTCTATGTGTGCTTGAGCATCTGAGCAGGGATCTAGATGTGCACACAGGGTGTATAGTGGAGCTAGAGGAGTTCCTTTGTGTTGCTGAGTAGCTGACCAATTCCTTTAACAACACCCTACATCATTAGGCTGTCATTTAGGTGAAAGTTGCTGAGAGGAAACTGCATACTCCAGTTTCCTGCATACTGACTCTTTTCTTAAGTGCTCACGAAAGATGCCAGAGTGTCAGGATTGCAGGTTATAATTCTCCATTTAATCACAGAGTAGGTTTAGGACTGAACAGAAAGATGGCAGTGTAGTTCTGGGACCAGACTGGAAATGCCAGGATTTTGGGTTTTATTCTTGACTTTGCTGTGTTATTCTTCTGTGAATGTGAACAGGTTACTTTGACCTAAACTTTCAAAGGAGCCTTAAAAATTGAGACACCCAAAAGCATCCAACTTTATTACTTACCTGTAGGCCCTGATTTTCAAAGGCCCTGAGCACCTGCAACTCCTACTAGAGTTCAATGGATTTGTGAATACTCAGAACTTCAGGAAATCAGGCTTCTTATTAGGTGAACATGGATTTAGGAGCCTAATTTATACATCCAGATTTGAAGATTTTGGCCTTTGTGTCTAAGTTTGGAAGCACAAAATTTGCAGCCTCCAAATTAGAGGCCACTTTTCCAAATGTAGTCCTCAGTATCTCTGCACTTCAAATTCCCCATCTGTAAAATTTGGACAATAAAGCTTCCCTATCTGAGTTCATTAGTGCCTGAAATGTTCACCGATACTTCAGTGATGAGTGCCCTAACAATAACTATTAATTAATAACAACATAAAAAATAAATGTAAGCTTCCCCACTTTACTTCGCCAGCATGTGTCTGCCTTGACTCCGGCCCCTTTCCATGCCACTTACTGGTTAGTGGCATAGTTACTAAAAACAGTGTTTACATTCACATATCACATGCTTCATAACTGGTTAATAACCAGTGAACCTTAATGGCATGCTGCTCTGCGGGAGATCTAATCTTCCACATGGTTCGGTTTCTGTAGCTGATTGAGTGATATTTGCCATGTTTCCAGGACCTCTAACTGTGCCACTGGAACTGATAAATCCAGTCCTTCCTCTTCCCATAACACTTTGCAGTTAGACCTCCCACAAAGCTCTTTACCATATATTGTGGGTGCCATTCTATAGCCTTGTGTACAGTAGGGAATTTTCACAAAAAATTCCAACTCTAATACCACTTCACCTGCACCTGAGTCAAAAACATTGGGAGCACTAATGTAAATAGCTATCCAGCCCTGGCAGCCACTTTCTATGGGGTGTTGAGTAGACTTTGGCAAAACTCTCATTGAGGTCAATGGGAGTTTTGACTCACGAAAGACTGAGTAAAGTTGAAGGATTTGGTCTCTAGAACCTTATTGGGAGTCACCAGATGGCACTAATACAGTTATTCTAACAAGCTCTGCTTGACTGAATGCACAGGCAGTTAGACCTCAGAAGAAATGTTGTGTTAGTTGCAATGCAGGGTTCTTTTAGAATCTGTGTGTGTCACCAGCAAATCCCTGAATGCCTCTTTCACTGGAATAATTTCATAGATGCACGGCCACCACCTACTATGAAATCAAACAAGAGTATTATATAGTGTCAGAAACATTGCAACCCTCATGACTATATAACAATTCTAATGAATATCAGTTTTATAAACCAATCACATGACTTAAATTGACAGTCAGCCATTGCCATTTTTCCATATGCTGTATGTGGTTTGTATTTAGGAGACACAAGTCATAGTAGGATACAGTTCTAAATGGTATTGTATAAGGACCTGATCCTGCACGCACTTATTCATACCAGTGGTCAAGGCAACAGGACTACAGACATGAGTAAGGAGCATGGCAATGAGTAAAGACCTGCAGGATTTGACACTGACTTTGAGATATAGACAAGACTAACACAATTTGAAGATGGAAAGGATCCTCACGTGTTTCATATACCCTGTGCATCTAGTATGTGTACAGTATCCAGCTAGTTTACAACAGCAGCAGGCTTGTGAAGTTTCAAGTGTGTAAACTAAATTTTCAGTTGTCTGAAGGACTCAGAGACTTTATGGATCATTTCATATTCAAAGTAATTTGGCAACGTTTCTTTCTTGCTTGACTCCAAGGAATTGTTTGCAAAAAAATCATGAAAATAACTATATGAGGCAATGTTTAGTCTCCTCCCTCAAAATGAAACAGAATCTTTTCATTTTTGTATTCTTCAGAAAGTTGTCTGCGTCACTATCTATGTGCATGTTGTGTAACAGCTGCAGCATTGACCCAATGCCGATACCCTGCAGAATTGGTAAAAACAACACGCAGGCAATTACTTTTTGTTTTACAGCCCTACATTATGCCTGATGTAGCCTGCTGATCTAAAACAAATTCACAACACAGTTGTGACAGAGGCTGCTCCATCAGCTCCTCAGTAAGAAGAATTTAACAAATACGTTGTAATTTTCAAGCTCTCCTCCACATTAAAATATAATCACAATGTCCGCTGTTAATTTCTGTTCTAATACTTTTTAAAACACCAGTAACTGAAAATGCAGTGCCTGAAAGCCACAGACTCAACAATTCCTAGCATGCAGTTATTCTTTCTTCTCTGGAGTACATACAGTTTATTCATAGGTTATAATAGTTATCTTAGATACATATTTTAAGATGTGTAATGACAGCACAGAAATTTCATATATATATGAGCGTATATATAATGTTCAACTTCTGAATCTATCAGCACCAACCTAGTTCTATTCATTTCACACTATTATGTCTGGCATAGATCTGCCTTCCAATGCTCTTTTCACTGACAGTTAAAATAAAAAATCATGTAATCATACAGGATTTGTAATTTTTTTTATTTAAAACCCTATATTTTGATCCTATTAATTGACCTTTTCCTTCTAATTAAAAAAAAGATGGAAAGAATAGAAGGAGGGTGGGTCCATATTTGACTATAGTATTTCACCATAATGGTCACATGTTGTGGTAAATACATCTCTGTCCCTTCTCATTATAACTTAATCCTGCCTCAACTGTCTAATATAAAAGTAATTCAGAGATTCATTCAGAGTATGACGGTGCAGTTACCCCTCTCCTCCCATTTTGTAAGTGAGAATGAATTCAACAAATCTCTTTCCTACTGTGTATGTGTATGTGATTGTCATGAAAGGAACATAAGATCCTCACCTGCTTGTTGAAAGTACAAGAGAACACACTTGGTCACATTCTGCTCCAGGATGCTGATAAGCGTCTCTTATTAACTTCAGTGGGACCAAGGGTCCCCAGTGCAGCAAAACTCTTAAGTGCATGCTTTAGGCCATCCCTAGTCAGCAAAGCATTTAAGCACATGCTTAACTTTGGCACATGCTTGAAGTCCAATTAAAATCAAGGGAACTTCAGTATGTGTTTAAAGTTAAATGTGCTCAAATGCTTTGCTGAATAGGGATGGTTTGCCAAATCAAGGGTTAGGTACTTGCATCAGAGGTTGAATGTGACCCATTGTTAACAAAGTAAGTTAACCAAGAAGTTACTATTATAAAGTTTTGACTGAATACAACAGTATGCAAACATAGTTCCTATATTAAAGTTAGCAACAAAAGTCAAACTGATATTTGCTTTCTTTCAGTGCAGACCACCTTTTCCTTTATTAATTGTTTTAAACAGGAGGAAAAGCAACATTTTCTATGACTTCGTAGTTTTGTTTTTTGATAGTAACAAGAAATGTAACTTTGAAGGAAGAGGATCATTGCACTAGCAGGTTCTTTTGATGTCCAACCACAAGGCAAGCCACCCCAGAACTCTGAAGTCCAGTAGTAATATTTTGGGTTGTTTGTGAAAAACAGCAAACTGGGGGAAAACAGTCTTAAACAGTTGATCTTGTCATTCTTGTTGTGCGTCTGCCACCACTAGTACAGTAGCACGTGCAGTTGACTGTAAGCGAGTCATCTCACCACAATATTACTCCTTTAAAGCACATTCCTCTTATGAAACTGAGCTGTCCTTTGCCAATACCAAAAACTGACTAACAGTAAACAAATGCATCTGGGCTTATATTGTAATTTAGCAGAAACTCAGACAGCTGCAAAGATCTCCTCTTAGTAAGTGGTTGGGACCCAGTTCAATAACATATCAGTTAAGCGATCATTTGCAATTTCCCACAACATTTCTGACATAGGTGTAGGGCCACATTTGATGCAAGAAATTGAAAGACAAAAATATCTAAAGTCTGAGTTTTGGATGCAGCCAGCATGCAGCTTGGGTTTGGATGAGAACATACATACAAACAAAAAATACTGATGTGCAGACCACCCCCAACACACTCTGAAAGTAGAAATTAAGTTTTTAACTGGAATTTGCCTGGGTGGCCTCTTTCACTGAGATGCAATTGAGCCACCGGCCAGTGACCACAAGATCAACTCTCATACAGCAGGAGTTCTGCCTGCACACAAATCCTCACTCCCAACATTATTTCTCCATTTCCTTTCTAGAGCTAAACATCAATTTCCTTAAAAAAATATTACAAATAAATAGTGTTGCTCAGCCCGTGTGCTGGGTTGCAGGGCTAATGCACCGGGAGACACCAGGATGACAACGAAAATGAGGAGGAAGAAGATAATGGCTGACACACCAAGGAGATGTGAGTGATGCCAGTCAGAGGGCTAAATGCTTTGCACTATCTTTCAGACTGCTATTGTATTTCACAGTTTGTGGGATTGTTTATTTATAGTTCACCAAGAAAGTCAGTACATGAAGCAAAAAGAGAATTGTGGCTTATATATAATAGCGTGAGGGATGGCTCAGTGGTTTGAGTATTGGCCTGCTAAACCCAGGGCTGTGAGTTCAATCCTTGAGGGGGCCATTTAGGGATTTGGGGCAAAAATCTGTCTGGGGATTGGTGCTGCTTTGAGCAGGGGGATGGACTAGGTGACCTCCTAAGGTCCCTGCTATTCTATGTACATCATAAGTATTTTTAAAAGCATTGCTAAATTGTCAAACAAAACAAAACAATCCCCATAGCTTCATCACTGCTTACTGCAATTCAGAAGTTTGTGGTACAGTGAACAACACAGATACATTATACAGCTTCTTTTGGGACTTTCCATTTATGGGAATAAGATACATAGGGTCAGATCCACAGGTAGTGTAAATTGGCATAGTTTCATGTACTTCAATGGTGCTATCACTTTACAATAGCTGAAGATCTAGCCCACAGTCACTATACCCACAATACTTTGGTGTACATCATTACAAGTCCACTCAGTCCAACTTCTTGTTCAGCCAATCCCTAAGATAAACAAGTTTGTTTACATTTACGGGACATAATGCTGCCCGCTTCTTATTTACAATGTCACCTGAAAGTGAGAACAGGTATTCTCATGGCATTTTTGTAGCCAGCATTGCAAGGTATTTATGTGCCAGATATGCTTAACATTTGTATGCCCCTTCATATTTTGGCTTCCATTCCAGAGGTCATGCTTCCATGCTGACGATGCTCATTAAAAATATAATGTGTTAATTAAATGTGTGATTGAACTCTTTTGGGGAGAATTGTAAGTCCCCTGCTCTGTTTTACCCACATTCTGCCATATATTTCATGTTATAGCAGTCTGGGATGATGAGCCAGCACATGGTTTTCATTTTAGAACACTTTCACTGCAGATTTGACAAAACGCAAAGAAGGTACCAATGTGAGATTTCTAAAGATAGCTACAGCACTTGACCCAAGGTTAAAGAATCTGAAGTGCCTTCCAAAATCTGAGAGGGATGAGGTGTGGAGCATGTTTTCAGAAGTCTTAAAAGAGCAAAACTCTAATGCAGAAACTACAGAACCCGAACCACCAAAAAAGAAAATCAACCTTCTGCTGGTGGCAAGTGACTCAGATTATGAAAATGAACATGCATCAGTCCACACTGCATTAGATCATTATCAAGCAGAACCCATCATCAGCATGGACACATGTCCTCTAGAATGGTGGTTGAAGCATGAAGGGACATATGAATCTTTAGTGCATCTGGCACATAAATATCTTATGACACTGGCTACAACAGTGCCGTGCGAAAGCCTGTTCTCACTTTCAGGTGACATTGTAAACAAGAAGCAGGCAGCATTATCTCCTGCATACTTATTTGTCTTAGCGATTGGCTGAACAAGAAGTAGGACTGAGTGGACTTGTAGGCTCTAAAGTTTTATATTGTTTTGTTTTTGAATGCAGTTATCTTTTGTACATAATTCTACATTTTTAAGTTCAACTTTCATGATAAAGAGATTGCAAGGCAGTACTTGTTTTAGGTGAATTTAAAAATACTACTTCTTTTATTTTTTATAGTGCAAATATTTGTAATCAAAAATAAATATAAAGTGAGCACTGTACACTTTGTATTCTGTGCTGTAATTGAAATCAATATATTTTAAAATGTAGAAAACATTCACAAATATTTAAATAAATGGTATTCTATTATTGTTTAACAGCACAATTAATCGCATGATTAATAGTTATTAATTTTTTAATTGCACTATTAATAGCGATTAATTTTTTTAATTGCTTGACAGCCCTAAATAAAACATTAATATACTATCTTATACATTACTTATTGCTTTTCTCTTACAAGGACAGTCCATATTTTACTATACCCCACCATGGGAGGAGACATCACTTTTTTCCAATCTATCTTTTTAAACCATCAACCTTCCCCCAGCCCTTAAATCTGGGTAATGGGGCAGATCCTCATCTGATATAATTTGTGATAGGTGTATTGAATTCACTGGAGCTATAACAATTACACCAATTGATGCTCTTTACGTTTCCATGTCTGTCTCCCCACACAACCTCCACAGAGGATCAAAGCTCTCTGAAAATACATGCAAGGGGCTTGTTTCTCAACAGCAGTACACACACCAAGAGTGGGGAGAACCTCTTTCTCAGTTCTTGCTCCTTCGTCCTGCAGAGATCGTCTGGTTAAAGATGATCACTCTTATGTTAGAGCAAAAGAAGTACATGTTCACTACAGGATTTGTAATGTTTCTTTTTTGAGCCAAAGTAACCTGTGCTGTATATCAGTACATATGGCAGGGGAGGAGGCAGAAGAGGGTCCTATTGTGTTTTTATGCTTGAATCACGCAAAACAGCTGAATTGGGTTCCAACTTAAAAAAAAAAAACTATAAATGCCAGGCTGAGACCAAGCATAGGAAATTTTATTCCAAAACAAATTAGAGGAAGTTCTGAGCAATCAAAAAGGGGAAAGGGTGCTCTTTCCCAACAGATATTTGAGTTTCCAAATGAGAGTGCATTTCTGCCGCTGAACACATGTAATGTATGGTCTGCAATTGCAGTTAACATTTAAAAGCAACCATGTGTAGTTGCCATCTCGTTTTGAGTTTGATTTGAGATTAATGTAACTGAATTATATTCCCTTCTTTACATGTACATAATATGCACTGCATACTAAATTTACACACTACATACTACAATTATTCACTGTCCACTTATGCATAGGCACACTACCAACATCGGGCTCACATTCTGCATAAACAGAACTTACATTATGCTCAGACATTACGTATATCGACTACATCGTCGGCGATCCCTCGAGGTCGAGGATGATCTCTTTCACAGGTATTTATTTTTTATGGGTCTTTTGGTGACTGAGGAGTCTGATCTTTGAGCCACAGGCTCATTGGCAGATGTTGCAGGTGGCATTGGAAGTCAGGGTTGGGCAGCGTTTGCTGCGTGACAGTTGTCTGTCTTTTCCTTTCTGGTGTTTTTCTGTGACCAGGGCAAGGGGTTTTTCCTCAAAAATGGATGTTCCCTCTCTGACAAGTCTTTGCCATTTCTCCCTGTCCTGGACTGCTGTCCCAGTGTGTGGTGTCAATGCCACATCTCTTGATGTTTATCTTGAGGGTGTCTTTAACTGTTTCTTTTGACCTCCCCGTTTCCTTTCTCCTTTGGTGAATTGGGCGTACAGCAGTTATTTTGGTAAGCATACATCAGGCATGCACACACAGTGCCCGCTCCACCTCAGCTGGTGCTGGATAATCAGGGCCTCAACACTGAAGATGTTGGCCTCTGTGAGGGTACTGGCATTAGTGCGGCAATCCTCCCACTTTATCTTGAGGATCTTCCGAAGAAAGTACTGGTGCTGATGTTCCAGGGTTTTCAGGTGTTTTCTATAGGTCACCCAAGTCTCACAGCCATGTCCTTTACACACTACATATACACTCATACACTACTCGCACACACACTGCATACTTATATATACACGCATTACACACACATTGCATATTATATATGCATATACACAACTTACACTACTATTCATATGCACTACCCACTACATACACTAAACTCATATACTCCAAACATACCATACCCTACATGTACTATACTACACTCAAACTCAGCATTATTACTGGCACACACTACACATCGAGCATATGTACATATGCACTGAAGTCACACATATCCTGCCACCTAGCCAACCCACTCCCCCACACTACACTATAGCACACTCACTCCGAATTTAAACGGCATGGTTAACCTGGAGACACGTGTGTTACTGATCTGACTTGCTATCAAGCTTGGGGTTGGGGGGATGTGTGGGCACTTGTCTGGAGAGGATTGATAACCTGGGTCTCCTGGTAACAACAACAAGGCTGTACAGATAGATCTGATTAGCTCATACGGCTCATCCCACCCACTCCATTGCGTGGAAGGGCTGCTGCTGCTCTCACGTCAGTGCCAGAGGACATGAATGGGATTCCAGACAGCTGGAGTAATGCTGGCAAGGGACAGGTTCTGTCAGTGTGCCCTGCACCGAGATCCCCTATACACTAGGAGAGTACTGAAAAATCAACCGCCGCCACCCAGGAGAATTGCACAGATTCCCAGCCATTAACGTACATCTCCTCAGAAGCGCCCGGGGAATAGAGAAGACCGGAACGAGAGATTTTTAGGCAGCAGAGAAAAGAAAGAACTGGCAGCAGTTTCTTTCCCTGTGAACGAATAGCGATTGATGAGGAATTTGGTGACATCATAATTCTCTCCAACACTCAAGCAAGAATCGCACAAAAAGTACAACTGGGGAGAGCTGGTTTGCAGGGGTGGGGGTGAGTTTCAAGATGCAACTTCATTATTTCCTATAAAAGGAAAAATGCACTTTCCCCTTAGGAATGATTAACTTGAAAACCATTTCCTCTCCGGCCATGGCGATAAGAATTCGCAGAGCGCCGCCAAGTGGACAGCTTGGATTGGGACGCGAAGGCTTTTTGAAAGTGTGCCCATGATCAGAGAAATGAGTCGAGTTAGAGCCCTAACCCGCGCCTCATTGAAGGTCCGTGTGTATTTCACACCTCCGAGCCCCGCTGTGCGAACAGCCTGGCCGAGGCATCCCAGGGTTTCAGCCGGTGTACATGAGCACGAAAGTATAGCCCCAGCCCAGCAGTGACCAGCAATGAATTAACTACTGGGGTAGGAGTGGGGAAATCATCTCTTTCACTGCCGGGTTGTCTCCCTCTCTCTCTCAGATAGACCCTAGTGCTGAACTACTCCAGCGATCCTCTCAGGAATTCCCAGCACGCCGACTTGGGGTAGAGCAGATCCCTTGACAGGTCTATAACAGTGGATGGCAGAGCCCCCACCATGTGCTGCTGTGCGTAGAGAACTGAAAGGCTGGAGTGTGATCATCGCCCTTCCCCCCCCCCCCTTTTTTTTTTTTTTTTTTTTTTTGAAAGGTTTGTTTCTCTCTTGTTGTGAGGTAACTGGATAAACACCAGCCCGCTTCCTGCCCGGCTGCTGCTGATTGGCCCGCGGGACTTTCAGGAATGCGAGCGACCCCTTAAAGGCGAGAGCAGCTCCTCCAGCCACTCCACTGCACCGGCCAGGGGCTGCAAGCCAAGGGAAACCTCCGGGGGCTGCAAGCAGCTACCGATCCGATCCACCAAGCAGGACTCACTGCTACCCTCGGACTGCTCCAAGAACACGAGAGACCCCGCTGCAGAGACACTGGCACTACTGGCTATGAGCTTTGCTGAGCGCGTGTAGAGCGCTAGAGACAATAACTCACCTAAGAGTCACCAGGAGAATCCAAGGGCTTCAGAAGGATATTGATCGCTCTTTATTCAGTGACTGCAGAAGATATTTCCTCCCCTGCGTTATCTCTAGGGTCTCATCATCTTTTTCTGTAAAGGTAAGTGCTGAAGCAGCACTTTTCTTCCCCCCTGCGACGTAATGTAATTTCTAAGAGACAAAATCCAATCAAGCAGGGGAAAAAAACCAACTGAAATGCGTGAGGGTTTGTGTGTATCTAGCTACATATGCACTCTTCGGTAATCTCTCCCCCACGTAGTCCTTTGCAGTGTTTTCCATCTTCAGGGTACCTGACAAACCTATTGATTGCCAGTGTCCCCAAACGTTACTTTTCTGAATGTAATGGCTCTGAGATGTCCTTTTATTGTTGTTCAAAGGTTTGTCTGGGAGACCGATCTTTGCCATGGAGCTATCAGGCGGACTTTTTCTCCTCCTAATGCTTGGTGTCTGCGGAACAAACCAGATCCCAGGTAAGAACAGTGGCTTCATTCTGTATCTGGTGATTATAAAGAGATTTATCGGGTCAATATTAATGGTCAGGATTTTTTTTTTTTAAGGCTTCTGGTATCTTTGGTGTTGATTTTGAAGGAATGAAACCTTAAACTGTGATGAAGAGCTGCTTTGATATTTCTAGCCCACAAAAATGCATTAGCCTGAGGAATATTCAGATTAGTGGTTATGAACAGCAAATTATTTCCTCCTGTGGAGAATTTATGTAACCTTCAAACAAGGAAGGATTGAGCACTCAAGGACTTTAAAGTAGAGCATGGCTTGCTCACCTTTCCACGCTATGCTGGAAAAGATGTAGCTGAGGAGCTAAAAGAAGCAATCTAGCATTCTTCCTTATCGTGCCTGTTCTGTGCATTATTTAGCAACATAGACCATATAGAGAAAGTACTTATGTACTAGTTGAGATCTCTGTAGGTGATCAGAGAACTCTCACCTTAGATTTTAAAATGGGATCTGACAGATGTGGGCACTCTGCTCTCCTCCCCTTGTGTCTCCTGGTGTGCTACCCCTCCTCTACTGGCGCTCAAAACGCCACTCACTGTCTAGCTACCTTTGTGCATAAGTCAGGATGTAAGTGACATTTGCCTACCGGCATCCCAACTGGAATGCGCCATGCCCTTCTGCATAACAGCCCCCCTATGGAACTGAACTAGCTTCACAGCTGCCCCTGCCTGCACTGTCTCTCCACCAGCTCCCCATCCCATTGGACTGATCTTCAACTCCCTTTTAAAGCCCCCACTCAGCCACAGTGAACACCAGCCCCCAATGGGGCTGAGCTACTTTCATAGCCCCCAGCACCAGTGTGTGCTCCCCCACCCCAGGGGTTGCACAGCCATTCAGCCCCTTACTGTCCTTATTCATAGCGCTTGCTCTGGTCTCTCCACAGAGTCTGGGGGAGATGATAACAGTGTGTTTGACATCTTTGAACTCATCGGCTTCACTCGCAAGGGGGCCGGACGTCGGGCAACTGGGGTGCACTTGGTGAAGGGACCTGAGCCCTCCAGCCCTGCTTACCGCATTGAGGATGCCAGCCGCATCCCAGCCGTGCCTGATGACAAGTTCCAAGATTTGCTGGATGCCATCTATGCTGATAAGGGCTTCATCTTGCTGGCTACCCTCCGGCAGGCCAAGAAGAGCCGGGGCACCCTGCTGGCCGTGGAGCGCAAGGACAGCTCTGGCCATATCTTCAACCTGGTGTCTAATGGCAAGGCAGGCACCCTAGACCTGAGCCTGTCTGGTGATGGCAAGCAGCAGGTGGTGTCAGTGGAAGATGCCCTGCTGGCCACTGGGCACTGGAAGAATATCACCCTGTTCGTGCAGGAGGACCGGGCCCAGCTTTACGTAGGGTGTGAGAAAATGGAGAATGCTGAACTGGACATCCCCATCCAAAACATCTTCACCAGGGACCTGGCCAGCAGTGCCAAGCTCCGCATCGCCAAGGGTGGCGTCAATGACAATTTCCAGGTTAGGCACCTTCTCTCAATCAGCAGCTTCATGGGGCTCCTGCAATGAGAGAAATGCTTAAAGGCACAGTGGCCACACCTAGACACCCTAGAGACACAGAGTAGTAATGAAAATAGGAGGGGTGCAGCCGCTGATCAGCTTGTGCAGGAAAACTGTCCACATCCAAAATAAATAGTCTCCACAATCTACTTGGATGCTTGCGTGTTAATGGTGGGTTGTAGAAAATCCTCTTCAAATCCCAAGCTCAGTTAAGCTTTAGACTCATTGGGTGAGAGATGGTGAATTTCCTAAGGCTACAAGAAGAACTCTAAGTTTCTGATCAGATAAATAGTTGTGTAGCAAATTTTGCTAAACAAAAATAAAGCCCAGAATATAGAGAGGAGAAGCAAGGACATTGTACGTCTGTGGATTTATTAGACACTTGGAGCTGGGGAAAAGAGTGTTCAGACATAGGACTTGCTATCACTGAGTAAACAGGGGTAGTGAAGCATTCTGGACACATGCCTCACCCTATTGCCTTTGACTTTTATGTTTAAATTGAAACTGGATTTTCTGTGCAAAATTACACTTCTTTCCCCTGTAATTGTTACAAAAAGTTGTCATTTTTCCTCTGTCCACAGGGAGTGCTGCAGAATGTGCGGTTTGTCTTTGGAACAACCCTGGAAGCCATCCTAAGGAACAAAGGTTGCTCCAGCTGTAAGTCTGCAACTTTTTCTGAATCCACTGACCTATTAAAATAGGATTCCTCAGTATGGTAGGAAGACAAGTTGAGACAGAATTCAGAAGTATGCTGAAATGCAAATCATTATTGTATAAGAAATTACATGACTTTTTCAGGCTTATAGGCAAATAAATGGACCTGGTGACAGCTATGTTAGCAGGTGTTATGCACACTTCAAACGATGAATTTTTCACTTGTAATCTTGAGAGATCAAGTGCGTGTATCTATATTAACATGCATATACTGTTTTGTTTTTAGCCACTAGTGCGATCATTACATTGGACAATCCCATCAATGGCTCCAGTCCAGCTATCCGTACTAATTACATTGGCCATAAAACAAAGGATATCCAGGCAGTCTGTGGCTTCTCCTGTGATGAACTTACAAATATGTTTGTGGAAATGCAAGGATTGCGGTCCATGGTTACAACACTTCAAGACCGAGTGCGCAAAGTGGTAAGTGCCGAGTAAACCCAAAGTAGTTTTCATTAGCTAGTATTTGAGAGTGAAATACAACTTGCCTCTAAGACTTGTAGACCAAACTACAAGTGTTGAGACAAAGGAGAGCTTTGTACAGAAGATACCTGTAACGCTTTTTCTTTTCTGTTTCATTAAGACTGAAGAAAATGAATTGATTGCCAAAGTAGTGCAGATCACGCCTGGTGTGTGCATTCATAATGGAATTCTGCACAAAAATAAAGAAGAGTGGACTATTGATAGCTGCACTGAATGTACTTGCCAGGTAAAGACTTCTTACAGTTCACAACATGCCAACATCTGTATAAACAACTGCTACCTAAATGATATTCGTTATGTAAAAGAATGAATCCTAGACAAAACTAGGCACACTTAACCTGCATATTGTATCATCCTCTGAAAGACCCATCTAGCAGCCAGTGATGTAGAAGGCTGTACTGTAAATGCAGCTTTCATTTAATGTTACTGAAGACACATTTTAGAAGGGCGTAGGCTAAAAACATCCAACTGATATAGTAGTCTATTAACCAATCTATTTCAGTGATTTGGGGAATGACTTTGTTTAGTTTACACAAACCAAAAAGTAAACTAAGTTAAATACTTGGGTTCCAAATTAGGCACTCAACTGCACCTTTTACTGACTTAAATGAATAGGAATGAATCCTTGCAGTTCACTAGTAAATGTAACCAGTTAAAAGAAAATCCTGATTCTATAATGAAACTGTTAATGCCACAGAATTTGCAGACATTTTGCAGCCTGAAAGGAAGGACTATTTCATAAAGTTGGTAACTGCTAGCCAAAACTACCACAGAACTATACAAGGAATTCATTCTTCAATATGTTCTGTTCCTGTAGAATGCTATAAAATATCCTAAAATGCTGAATAATGCCATAAATATAATTCCACATAATTCCTTTTATGCAGTCTTCAAATCTTAATTATACCTTCTTAAAAACACTTTGAAGTACAAATCCATCAAAGCCTGCTTCAATTTGGAAACCAAAGGCTAAGTATTGGATATAAATGGAATACTTGTAGGCCTTCATATTCTTTTTAACTTGTATTCAGCTAATGACATTTCAATTCTCATTATTGAATCCTGGTAGCTGTCCCAACCATTTGCCAGACTATTTTCTAAAACTATATCAATAAGAAGGCCTGTTGTCCTGAAAGGAACGGAACTGGCAAAAGTATACACTGTATTTATACACTCATTCAGTCTTCTGGTGGAGTTTTTTGTTCTGCCTTCAAAGATCAAAGCCACATCTAACTATAAGTTATGGATTGCTGTTTTTTGAGCCAACTCCACTCAACTCACTTTATATAATCAATTTCAATTCAGATTAACACATGAGAAAGCTGGTTTCAAATTCTTCATTAGTTCCTTCAAAGTTTGAAATATTTGGTATATTAGGTAGCAGAGTTCAACTCAGACATTTGGCAGTTTCTTTTGCTTAATTTCTACAAATTCTAAAACATTTCCACCCTTGGTTGGAAAGTAACTAAAGAATAACTTGGGAAAACTGGTCTACGAATTACTGGAACAACTACCACTATTGTGTCAGCTCTAAATACAACAAGGAGTCATGCAGTAGACTTACTACTGAAACTTTTCCAAGAAGTTCAGTAGATAATAGTCTTTAGTATTTGACCTTTTTTAGATAAAATTTCAGCTTAAACTTATTTGTACTTGCTTAGTTATGATTCTTCTTCTTTGTAGAATTCTGCCACTATATGCAGGAAAGTGTCTTGCCCTCTCATGCCTTGTTCTAATGCCACCGTTCCTGACGGGGAGTGCTGCCCACGATGCTGGCGTAAGTAGTTAAATTTGCTTGGAATTTTAGCTGTAATCTGCTCTGCTCTCTCACTTAGCTAGATATACTGTACTAAAATGTACTCTAAATAACACAATTGGGTATAGGATTACACCACTGGAGAACCATTAGCCTTAGTTTGCATTAACTGAATTTCGAGACCCTTAAATGATCATGCAGTCCTGTTCTAAATAGACTATAGTTGATAAATTAGCTATATTAAATTCTAATTACCACTTCTCAAAGTTATGACCACTGTGATACTAGAAACATGAAGATACTTCAGGCAGTCCAGGCATGGATCCCATTGCATGTTTGCAATGAAAGGAGGGTGGGGTGGACATTTCAGATGTGGTTACTTGCTTTTGAATTTGGTCTTTATGGCACTGATCCAAAGAAACATGCCACATAAAGTTTAACTGTCCCTCAAAAGCCCATATTACAAAGTACTGTAGACTAATCTAGTCTGATGTAATCAGTATTGAAACTGGAATGCTCGAATACCAATCAAACATAAGTCCTTCTTTTAAACCATCTGAATTTGGAACTGCTGTATTTGAATAGCTTCATATCAACTTTCTCCAGCAAAATATTTGACTTTTCAATATAAAATTTGCAGAAATACTCTCTCTTAAAATATCAGAGAAGTAAAGCAGTTACCATCAGGTTCTCTGATAACAACTTTTCTGATTAGATTTCTATCTTCCTCCACAATAAATATAACTATACTGTAAACTATTTACAAAAATATTTTGTCTTGATTCTGCTTTTAAAAAAGTGAATCTTCACAGAGTTTTTAGCAACTGAACTATGACCACGACATAACACGAATAATGAATTTATGAATAACAATAGAAGCAAAAATAGCATAGAACTCAAGTCATAATGACACGTTTGCTTTTGACATATCACAGCTATTGCTGTATTAGATCTGAGTGAACAAAGAGTGATTGTATAGTAAATAAGTGGCCTCATACCTTCAGGGTTTATGGTGAAAAATAAAAATGCAGGTGCTAAAGTTACAACATATGTACCTAATAACTAGAGCTGTGCAGAGAATGGACAATCTGTTTCATGAAAAATTTTGAAATTTGGCTTCATTTTGAATCTGAACAAAACCTAAAAATTTCAAAATTCCCCAAATCAAAGTTTTGAAAACTTTGTTTTGGACTGATCAAAACACTTCATTTTGATTTCAACTCTTTAAATCATATAATATAAAATAAATTTTCCCAACAAAAAATGAAACATTTTCATTCTGAAAATGTCAAAATCGGATATTGGAACATTGTTGGAACTTTTTTGAGGTTTTTCTCGAAAATGAAATGTTGGCAGAAGCAACATGATTTTGCAAAGCATTTAGATTTTGACCAAACGCATTTTCTGATTAAAAAATCGTTCTGTTGAAGTTCTGCCAAGCAGCTCAACTTATGGCCTAATGGGTTCAAGATAAGCAGCAATTGAACATACATGCAGCCCTTGCCTAACTGTAAGCTGGTCCTCCAAACAGTGAACTGAGAAACTCTTATGAAAGTAAAGTACAGCACTAAACTAGTTGTGTTGCCCTTGCCTTCCTCTGTGCTTGCCACTGAGACCACAACCTTCAAAGTTCATGCTGAAATGTTTTGTAAAAGGAAGGCAAATGACAAATGTAGCCTTTTATTTTTTTTTTATATTTTTTTGTCAGGAAAAGAGTTTAAACACAGTCTATAAAATAGAAGTTCTTTATTCACATTTTAAGCAGAAATGTACTTCTCTTACAGCCAGTGACTATGCAGAGGATGGCTGGTCCCCTTGGTCTGAGTGGACTTCATGCTCTGTGACCTGTGGGAATGGGGTTCAGCAGAGAGGCCGTTCTTGTGATAGTCTCAATAATCGCTGTGAAGGTTCCTCTGTGCAGACTCGTACCTGCCACATTCAGGAGTGCGATAAGAGGTGTAAGTATTTCATCTGCTTGCACAGTTCATAAAAATTACCTGAGCCCACCCTGGGCTTCCACAATTGTAATTTAATTATTAAATTAACACAAGTCATAGTAATGATTTAAACCACAATAAGCTGCTTACAGATGGTATAAAACATTGGTTTCTAGCTCTAGCAGTTCCTGAGATTTTTGCCTACTAAACTCATGTCAAAATTGAAATGTATGCAATGGAAGCAAGCATGAATGTTTGTTTTGGCACTGGGCCTGAACTAAACATAGCAAAATCTCAGGGCAGCATGCACTTAATTTTTTTTGAATCTGTAGCCATGATGGTGGTGTAGTAAAACTCTGGTTTTTATTTAATATTGGCATTCACACACTGCCAAAAGTCTTCTAGGAACTATGCAGACATGCCTCAAAGAACTCACCGATATCTCAGATTAGATAGTAATAGGTGTTTGTCTCTTCTAAAGTCAAACAGGATGGTGGTTGGAGCCATTGGTCGCCATGGTCATCATGTTCTGTTACCTGTGGCACTGGCATGATCACTAGAATCCGTCTTTGCAACTCTCCAGTCCCACAGATGAATGGCAAACCGTGTGAGGGTGAGGCAAGAGAAACCAAATCATGCCAGAAAGACCCTTGCCCAAGTAAGTATACTGATCAAATAGAGACTATTACATTATTTAGCTTAAACAACAAACCTCTTGAGCTGGAAGTTGCTATATAATCTATTCCTGGCAACTGTCTCTTGTTAAATCAACTGCTGGGTAAAATCTCATATTTTTTTAAAAAGCTACTACAGATAAAATAAGTAAATTAAAAAATTAGTTTGAATAACACTCAGGCTCTAATTTTAGCAGACTTAGAAATGAAAAATGTAGGTGCTGCCATTCTGTCCTTTATTCTTTCATGATGTCTAAGTGCAGCAGTGGTCTTGACACATACATCAATATCTAGATTAGATGCAGCTAGTAGTATCTTGCTCAATTTACAATCAGTTCTGTGAATGTTTACATTTTGCATGGATTTGCTTTGTAGTAAATGGAAACTGGGGACCCTGGTCTCCATGGGATGTATGTACAGTCACATGTGGAGGAGGCATTCAAAAACGTGGACGTCTTTGCAATGATCCTGAGCCTCAGTATGGTGGGAAGGACTGCGTAGGTCATGCCACAGGGACCCAGGTCTGCAATAAGCAAGACTGTCCAATTGGTGAGTAACTCTAGTTTTAAAAAAATGGTATTTTTGTAGCCCTTAGATACATTTACATCTTCAAATATTTGTGCAAAAATTACACCTCATCTGAAGTCTGTATCTACATTTTAGTGATGGGGAAAACTGGTCAAATTCTGCTTTCCATTACATTGCTACAAATCTAGAGTAACACAACTGATTTCAGTGCCATTACTGTGTAACTGAGGGTAGAATATGACAATAGCTGGATGACTTTGTCAAGACAGCACAAGTCAGTGGCAAAGCTGAGATTAGATCTGAAGGAGTTTTTGACTCCTAGACCCATGATCAATCCATTAGACAACACTTCTTTCTGTAGCTAAGAATGCAACTGAAACCAATGACTTCTTATTTTCATTTGGCATTCTAATGTCATTGCCATGTAGAAATTTACTATTAGTATTT
The DNA here is from genome assembly GCF_027887155.1 of Malaclemys terrapin pileata. Lineage (NCBI taxonomy): Eukaryota > Metazoa > Chordata > Testudines > Emydidae > Malaclemys > Malaclemys terrapin. Next base: position 95,108,174 of record NC_071508.1, on the reverse strand, counting down.
TCCATTGGTTAGTGAAGCTGTTTTCAAGTCTAAAATGCTGCCATACCCCTTTAAAACAGACCAAAAAGTTTGTTTTAAATTCACATATTGTTAAGATGCTGGATATGGCCAGACTACTAAAATGATTGACATTTACCATGATTTAATCTTGTGTCTCAGATGGATGCCTGTCTAATCCCTGCTTTGCGGGAACGACATGTACCAGCTCCCCTGATGGTTCCTGGAAGTGTGGTGCCTGCCCTACTGGTTACCATGGCAATGGTGTTCAATGCAAAGATATTGATGAGGTGAGAAGTTTGAGTTCTTGTTTTTAGCCTTTTTTTTAATAAAAAAGTACAAAACACTAAACTACAAGTTAAAAATCCAAATGTCCTAAGAAATCCTCTGTCTAATTATCCCTTTTACCCCAATCTTTCCCACTTCAGTGTCAAGAGGTTCCTGATACCTGCTTTATCCTCAATGGAGTGCACAGGTGTGAGAACACTGAACCTGGATACAACTGCTTGCCTTGCCCACCACGTTTCACTGGAACACAGCCTTTTGGTCGGGGTATTGAGGATGCCACAGCTAACAAGCAGGTACTGCCAAGTTGAGAATTTTCCTGGTTTATAAAATCTCCCAGCTGCCTTCTGTATTTTGCCTTCTGTATCCTGAAAAGGTTTGACGTTTTCAGAAAAGGGAAAAAGCAAGTTCTTGACCAGCCTTCATGGTCTGGGAAATTAAAGGTTATCTGAAAAGAGACAGCATAGTGCAAGCATATAATCTGCTTCAGTAAAATGAGTTTTAGAAGCTGTTGCTTTCTTAGCCTTTTAAAGGTGGGAAGGAGTTTGGGGGAATGAACATTTGTTGAAATGTTGCCAATTCAGAAATGAAGTAAATATTTACCATGTGACTATTTAGACCTGTACGTGCCTGATCCCTTTGAAGATGAAAGGTTTGAATAAGGAAAAATAGTAATTAATGCTAAGATGGCAACTCTGCATCAAGATTTTGTTTCTGAAGGATCTGGGCTCAAAACAGCCATAAATTCCTCTTGCCTTAGTGGTATATCCAGGAAGAATGGGGATAGAGACTTTTGCAGTGGTTTTACTGTCTTTGTGTGTGTGGTCTTTTAGGTCTGCAAACCACGTAATCCATGCACAGATGGAACTCATGATTGCAACAAGAATGCCAAGTGCAATTACCTTGGCCACTTCAGTGACCCCATGTACCGCTGTGAGTGTAAACCAGGCTATGCTGGCAATGGCATAATCTGTGGTGAAGATACTGATTTAGATGGATGGCCAAATGAGGACCTTGTCTGTGTTACCAATGCTACCTATCACTGCAAAAAAGTAAGAAAATTCCCCTGTTCTCCCACTTACTGTTTTAAGAAATTGCCTTAGTATATATCTGAGGAATGTACTAAATGCTCAATATTTTAAAGGCTTATGAGACAGTCAGGTCTTTGAGTAATTACAGATATTAAACTACCTATAGTGCAAGATAGGAATATATTCCTTCAGGGATATCATGGCATTGTATTGTCAGAAAAAGTCCCAGATTGTCGAAGAACCTGTTATTACAGCAGTTGAGTCATGCCTGTAACATTCAGGAATTCTGAACATTCCGGTAATTACAAAAATACCACATGTATGTTCCTATGAAGAGCCTATTTTTGGCCACTCGTAAACATTCTCAAATGTCTCAGAGAAAAGCTTTAGGCAAAAAAGATACAGGGGAAGATTATCAAAAGTGCTTAAGTACCATCTTCAAAAAAAAAACATACACTTAGGCTTTTGACTTTTGAAAACTTTATCTGCAGTCCTTGATGATGATGATGATGATGACTGGTTGAAATCAATGGAATTACACTGAGGTAACACCAGTGTAAATGAGATCTGAATTATGCTGTATAACTCTAGCTGTTCACGCTCTTAAAAAAATAAAGAAAACATGGCATGTATGCCTGGGATAAAAATATTGTGCACTTTCTCCTTTCTAGGATAACTGTCCCAATCTTCCCAACTCTGGGCAGGAAGACTATGATAAGGATGGAATTGGTGATGCCTGTGATAACGATGATGATAATGATAACATTCCAGATGACAGGGTAAGGCAATATGAAGGATTCATGCCTTTTCTAGTGTAGCTTTTCCTTTCTCCACTCCCAGTGGTCAAGTCCTGGCCTCTGACCTTAATCTTAACAGAAGATGGTAGGAAATTGATGGGTTTGAAGGGAAAGTTGGCTATCTGAAAAGAGATGCCTAACTCTGATTGATTGCATCTTCAGTAGTTCCAGGAACTAGCTGCAGCTGCCTGAGCTTTGAAAATTAGATTGACTGACTCTTGACTTCATTACAATAGCAGCCTAACCAAGGTTTTCAGAATGTCATTGTAATTCACCACTGCTGCAAGTGAGAGCAACTTTATCACTTCTGCTATTTACACCAGTGGTAAATTTGGCTGAGATGCAAAGGGCTTGAAATATTAGCCAATGTTGTTAAGTAGGGTGCGTGTTTTTTTGCAAATTCTAAATTTGTTTTATTCCACTTCTTCTCCCAGACATCATTTGGATCCATTACAATCTGAGTTTATTTTTTTAAAAGAAACTGTAGTTCTGATCTGTCCATTGAAGAGGGCTTAACTAGTTTGAATTTTCAAGCATTTTCTTAACTTGCATTAAATCTCTTCCTAAAACAAAAGCCATACATTTGAATTGTGTTGATAAAGCACCAAAGTAGTTTTCTCTTTATTAATAGTGGTTTTGGGCCTCTCCTCCCTCTTGCAGGACAACTGTGCATTCATTTACAACCCACAGCAGTATGACTATGATAGGGATGATGTTGGTGACCGCTGTGACAACTGTCCCTACAATCACAACCCTGATCAAACTGACACTGATAACAATGGAGAAGGAGATGCATGTGCTGTGGATATTGATGGAGATGGTAAGGTGTTCTGTTGCCATTTCCACCCTCCTACACATACGCAGATAGTTCAGTACTGCATAGATGTCAGTTATATGTTGCCTCTGTTGGTACCCCTGTCTTATACTAGATAGAAAGTCAGGTGTGTGATCAAGTCACCTCCTAGTGACTGAGGCTGTAAGCACTAATCCTATTACAACCAATAGAAATTCTCCTTTTAGTTTAGGAGCCTGTATTTTTTGAAGCAGGAGGTCCTGATTTATAGCCCTGTTCACACTAGCAATGGGTGTCAGATATAACTAACGAAGTCCTGTGCTATCCCATGGTTATAACAGGGGTCTCAATCGGTTGTTAAATAAATTACTGTAGATTATGCTGTACAAGTGTGGGTATTTTAGCAACATATAAACTGTTGGCTTAATTGTCAGCCTTATTTACTTTTTGCAGTTCCATTGCCAGTATACAGTATTCAGATTGTGGAGTTTATGATCTATGTAAGCCACTTGAATTCATCAACTCTGCTCTGCTCCTTTAGGCATTCTTAATGAAAGGGATAACTGCCAATACGTCTACAACGTAGACCAGAGGGATACAGATTTGGATGGTGTTGGAGATCAGTGTGACAACTGCCCTATGGAACACAATCCAGACCAGGTAGGTTTTTGTATTCTGACCTCTCTCTGGACCTGCTATTCAAATCTTATTTACCATTTAATTTTTACCCTTTGTTATACACACTGTGCTGACATGACAAATGATGCCTTTATCAGGTGATAACCTATCTCACAGGAGTTCACACAGTTGCTAGCTATTGACTGAAAAATTGAGTAATGGAGGTTTGTGGGACTCTTGTTTGAAGTCATATGTGTCCTGAGCATTTTTAATGGGAGACACTCATGTCTGTAAACTTGTCTATGGATCTTGTCAGTTGCAGTAACTCTGGGAATACAGCATGAAATTCACATGGATAACAACTAATTTTAAACAGCCTATGAGAATTTCTTCTCAGTGATTCTATTGTACAGTCTGGAGTGTAGTCAAATGAACATGCTGTACAAGAAAAACTAAGACTATGTAAATTACAAATAGAGACACACACATTACTAGGGGTGGGGTTTAAAAAAAACCACTGGATCCAAATTAGCTAAAATAAAGGAGTAATGTGACTCAAAAAGCAACCGTTGATTTTTTTTTTTTTTCTGAAAAAAACAACCCCCAAACATTTGCCAGGTGCTTGACATTAATGCAGGGCGTATGCTGAACATCACTGAGTGTGCTAGGAACAGAGGTAGATCTTAGGCATGGCAGGGCCAGAGGCTTAACTAGTGCAGTGCCTTGCATTTCATTTTATATAGACACATTGCTTTTTTCAGACAAAGGTTAAAGCAGTACAAAACAACCACATTTCAAAAGATTGCCTTTGCCAATACAATAAGGGTAATGCTGCCTGCTTTTCCCTCTTTATGGCAAAGGCTCAAAGGCATATTCCAACATTCATAAATAATATGAAGAACTAATCTTTACAAGATTAAGTGGAGGTGAGGGAGTTTCCAGCCCCTCCCACTGAATTTGCTGGTTCTAAGACACTCAACGGCAGCCGTGGGTAAAGCCTGTACAGTCCTGTCAAGTAGAAGGCAGTAAGATGAATAGCTTCAGGGGCATAACTGGAATGCTTGTATGGTTCCAGAAAAGTTGTTGCAAATCAGTGGAATCCAGTGTAATACTGTAGTTGCCTGGGCAGTGTTACATGCAAGGATTCAATGATGCTTAGAAAGTTAGGTGGCTTTACATTTGCCCCATTTACTTGACTTCTTTCTAATAGGTGGAGGTGAAGTGGGGGGAAGCATGGTCCATTCTATTGTTTTTGTTAGGTTTTTCCCTGGCTTTTCATGGAGTGGTTTCTTGAATCGTTGTTTTAAATTAATCCACAAAACTCTCACCTGTAAGTATTTCTGTAGGGTAGAGTATTAAGGACAAAATAATTTAAACTCTAGCACTTGTAGCAATTCAGAATGTGTAAGTTAAAATGGCCTCTGACACTTCAATAATTCCTGGGGTCGGAGGAGTGTCTGCAAGAATATAGGACAGGCTAACTTTTGATAGCTCTAACAAATATAAAGCTAGATGCCATGTGATCATATTATAGAAACTGACTTTTGTATATACTTTAGCAAAAACAAGATGCTAAAGTATATATAAAATGCAAGCAGAAGAGGGTTTTCCAAACATAGTTACTTCCTTTAGTAATGGGCTATCTCCTTACACTACCACTTAGTCTGTATGTTTATAGAGGGCTTTGGTGGCTGTTTCTGTAATTAAGAAAATTATGACATGGAGCGGAAGCCATACAACAGTCTGTCAAAACATTCTTATAATGTAAGAGTGATCTAATGGCTAGGTACATACCAAAGTCAGTTTCATATGGTGCTTGGAACAGAAAGATACTAGGTGCAAGATGGAGGGTAAATTGACACTAGATCTCTGCAAATCTCATGGAGTAAATAGAGACTAGCCTGCAGTGGCAGAAACATTATATGCATAATTGTACATATCCTGGGAAAAAGCTGAAAACCACACTACTCTCTGAGCCCCAGATATTCAGATAAATAGGCCTAAAGCAATTGGTTAGTGAAATGTTAATAATAAAGTAGTTCAAAAGAAATTAGCACAGCTAGTCTTGTCTGAATCACAAAATGAGCGTAAGAATTTAATACTGGTCCTTTTTCTTTAAGTGAATAGCAATCCTAAATTCTAGCCTTCAAAATTTGTATTTCTGTGTCTTTCTTGTCAGCATCCTCAAGTGCTGCAATAAGTGTTGTGCATTTTAAAGCTTGTTCTTCAAAGCTTTTCCTCTTCTCCTTCTCCAACAGGAGGATTCTGACTCTGACCGCATAGGTGATAAATGTGACAACAATCAGGACATAGATGAAGATGGCCATCAAAATAACCTAGATAACTGCCCCTATGTGCCCAATGCCAATCAAGCTGACCATGACAAGGATGGCAAAGGTGATGCCTGTGACCATGATGATGACAATGATGGTATCCCCGATGACAAAGATAACTGCAGACTGGTTGCCAACCCAGACCAGACTGACTCTGATGGTACGTAAGATGAATATTATAATATCAAAACCAGTCATTTTCCACAAAGGCTTGTCTAGCATTACATACAGATGTATAAAAAATTATGTTATGAATAACTTGTTCTCTTTTTAAAAAGGATTAAAAAAAAACAAGTGTATATAGTTTGTATTGGTATTATGTCATTCCTTTTTACTGCGGATCTTATGCTGATTCCCAGTATCTTAATGAAGTTTGGGAATATGCCAAAATGGAAGAAATATTGGGATAGGGAGAAGGGATATGAACATATTAATCGATCATGGCTACTGTAATTAATGTAAACCTAAGGCATATCTTTAAAAAAACTTCTTGACACTAAGATACCAGGGTGAATATGTAAATAAATCTAGGCCTCTTACAAGAATTTGCCTTGTAGTAGTGGCACAGCCAAAACACTGCAACAGATTTCAGTCTCAAGTGTCATGTATGACTGAGGCAACTGTAGTGATGCATCATTCTCAAATTATGCCAATGAGTTTTCAGAGTTGTCACTGTGAACCTATACTTTTATAGGTGATGGACGTGGAGATGCTTGCAAAGATGACTTTGACCAAGACAATGTGCCAGACATTGATGACATCTGCCCTGAGAATGTTGACATCAGTGAGACAGACTTCCGTCGATTTCAGATGGTTCCCCTGGATCCCAAGGGAACATCGCAAAATGATCCTAATTGGGTGGTTCGTCACCAGGGTAAAGAGCTGGTTCAGACTGTCAATTGTGATCCTGGACTTGCAGTGGGTGAGTAGAACATTTTGGATCCTCTCTCCTCAGAGTGTCTTATAAAAGTCTAGAAACTTAGCTTTAGGTCCAGCATAAGGCTAATAAAAGCAGAGGCTTCAAACTTGGTTTCCTTATTCTTCACCCAGGATTTGATGAATTCAATGCTGTGGACTTCAGTGGCACATTCTTCATCAATACAGAAAGGGATGATGACTATGCTGGCTTTGTATTTGGTTATCAGTCTAGCAGCCGTTTCTATGTAGTCATGTGGAAGCAGATCACCCAGTCCTATTGGGACTCAACACCAACCAAAGCTCAAGGATACTCAGGGCTTTCTATAAAAGTCGTGAACTCTACCACAGGTCCTGGAGAGCACCTTCGAAATGCTCTGTGGCACACAGGAAACACTGCTGGGCAGGTAAGAACTGCATTTGTGGTTAATTATTTTCTTGCATGGAGGCCAGGCTTTATTCTAACAATAAGCATGGTAATTCTGGGGAGTTTATGCATCCTGTTAGTGTAGGAAGGGGTCTCTTAGAAGAAATAATTATTTGTAATTTGTAGGTGTAGGATTTTGTGTACAAACTTGATTATGAAGCATAAGCTCTACATAGATTCCCTTTGGAGCTAAGGGACTCTACTAAGTTTAAAACAAGTAGGGAGTCCATTATTTCTGATGACCTTCTGAAACGTTCAACATCCAGCATTAGGCAGATTGAACAATTAAATAGGAACCTCTGTAGGAGTAGAGTTAAATCAGATGGGTTTCAAAAGACTCTATTCAGAGCCTGTCTTTTGGATACACTGTCCAGCTGTAGGCCCTTATTTTGAATATAAAAGCTTCTCGAGATGTTGACATGGTGTCAAAATATTGCCTAAATAATTGGATTCCTCTGTTGGTTATTTATAATCGTATCCTTCTTTTTTAGGTGCGGACCTTGTGGCATGACCCTCGTCACATAGGCTGGAAAGATTTTACTGCCTACAGATGGCGTCTTAGCCACAGACCAAAGACTGGCTACATTAGGTAACTATTGTTGTGATATATCCGAAGGGACTCGAGGGCAAGTGTCATTTTAGCAATGGTTAGCTTTATATTAAAGATAAAAACTTACCACAGCCGACAAGGATGATTTATTACTGCTCTTCTTGCAGAGTTGTAATGTACGAAGGGAAGAAAATCATGGCTGATTCAGGACCAATCTATGATAAAACCTATGCTGGTGGTCGGTTAGGATTATTTGTCTTCTCTCAAGAAATGGTGTTCTTCTCAGATCTTAAATATGAATGCAGAGGTAAGGATGGCATCTTGTTGGTATGACATTTTACTGAAGTACGTTGAAATAACAATTGTTTTCTTCTGAGGCAACTTTCTTTAAAACAAATTTAAGGATGAAATTTATCAATTTAAATTCTGTGTGATTACACAACATTTTGATAATCTTATACTACTCTTGAGACACATGCAGGATTTCTTTTGAGATCTGTGTGTGTTGTGCTGGGATGGATAGAGGACATCCTGTTAATGAATTTTGCATAGTTAAGTTACCATCCACTAAAAGTGAAATGTTGAAGAGACTTAATTGCAGGACATAATGTTTTAAGAGGCATATAAAATATATTTACTTCATGCTTTGAACTACAGCTAGTGTTGTTGTTTTTTTAACACCTGGCCAGATTTTTCAAATGCATGTGCATAAACTGCAGTGTGAAAAGACAAAATCCTTACTTTCATATTAATGTATACATATGCACATGCAAACAAATCCCAATTGGCTTGGACCCAGGCAAAATGTATGCACAGCTCATGGTTTATGTGCCCATAAAAGTCAGGGTTTGTGTTCTGCTGAGTTGGAGTGCATACACACTTAACTCAAATCTTTCTTACATTCTTGGCCATTTCATACAAAAGTCTGGCTCAAGAAATTGCTACCAAACGGGTAAAGAACTGCTTTTCAGCTTAGTCCCTAACTATAATGATTAATAATACAGAAATATTTTAATTCCTTCTGTAACAAGTTTTCTGTCTCCTCCCGCCCTTCCTCCACAGATCCATAATCACGAGGTTATTGATCCAGAGACTATTTAAAAATGCTGGTATTGCACCTTCTGAAATGTTTAATATTTTACAAACCCTGGGACCATTGTATTCCTTCCTTCTTTTCTTCTGCCTGCACAAATGTGGACTCAAAACACATGACCTGCCTCAAGAATGCTTTTGAAAGAATGAAACTGAAAGTACACTCAACATATGACCTCGGCTAAAATGGAAGGAAACAAATGTATTTTTCATGAATGAGAATTTGTCGTCATCTAAAAAGCACACATTTGCTTCAGTAAGACATTTGCTTTGCTGTTTATCACAGTGTAATGTCACTGCCTCTCTTTTACTGGTGGTCCCACCAAGTAGCATTTTTTGTAATAAGATCATCTTTGGATGTGCTTTGGACTACTTAAAAACGAAAGACATTTCAGTATGTGAGGAAAGGGGATTTGGGATGGGAGGGTGGACTTTTAAAGGTTAAACAGAAAATTGCCATGTTTGTCTAAAAGGTGTCTATGCTCTCTGGGGTTTATATACAGGTAACTTGGAGAAACTGTTACATTTTGGACTAAATATCTTTCAGGTGACTAAAATATATTCCTTGATTTCATGATGTAGACTAGCTGTATTAGCGAGTTAATCCATACAGTATAAAATAGAAACTGTAAAATGGATCCCCAGTGGGGAAGAGGGCATAAAGATTTACACACAGGATTGCACCAGCTTGGTGAGAACTGGGATTCACAATTGGAATCTATTGCCATTGCCTGATTAAATAAAGATATTTATTTTATTCCACATGTAGCAAGTGCAGATGTAGCAAGAACTTTTAAAAAGGTGCTGGAAAGCACACCATCTCCATTAGCACCTGTGCTGGCCTTCAAGGAACAAACATCTGTGCTTTATATTTTATGGTTAAAAAGGCACAACAAATGACAATAGCAACATTCCTTTTTCTACAGATTTCATGGACTTTTTTAGTTTTAACTCCTCACTTTTTGGGAGGAGGAAGAAGGCTGTAGATAAAACCTTAAAAAATGTAAAATATTTATTTTTTACCTATCCTGGATGTCATAATGACTGAAGGACTATTGATAAAACAAAACACAATAAATGCGTCAAGACTATCCATATAATCATTGTTACAAGTCTTCAAGACTGTACAATTGTAAATACAGATTATTTATTAATTCTGTTCTATACTGAACCTAGATTTTAGTTTAGAAAGCTTTTTTGTTTGGATCAGATTGCTGAGATGTATTAATTACAAAAAGCAACTTTCCCATAAAGAATGTGGAGCACAGGGAACAGCAGCAGGGAGGGAATGGAATGAATGTTTGTTGGCTTTTTCTCAGTCAGCGTTCCATGTGTTGTTTTTTTACTACTTTGTGCAAGGCAATTGGTGATGGCCTGGTAGGTTACCTTTCTGCTTCTTTAAGAAACCACAAGTCCTATTTAGATACTGTCAGTTCCTATCTCTTGAGCCTGTTACTGGAGAGACTGGACAGCATTTGTTACTAATCATTTACTTAGTGCCATTAGATGTACATGGTGTTTGACCATTGGTCAACAATATGCCAGACAAAACATAATTCCTGCCCCAACAAGTTTTCATACTAGAGGCACAAATGGCACTTGTCTGTATAGCATTGGATTGTAGCCATTTCTGAAGTTGCAGGTCGCACATTGGAATGATCCATGTGCAGTGGCAAAAATAGGAGGCTTCACAGAGAAGGTGGGATTTTAGGAGCTCCTGGAAGGGGCTGGGGGGGGGAGAGGCAAGACATACATTAATTGAAGCTGTTCCAGGTGTAAAGGGCAGCATGATTATACCTATAATCCTTTGTCTTTCCAAAAAAAAAAATAAAAAAGGAAAAAAATAACAAGGTGAAACTTTTACGTACAAATATTACCTCATTGTGTGACTGAGAAAAAAAAATCTTCAGATCAAGCAGAATTTAAATGTCTAACAAACTTTAAAGCTACTGTAGAACTTTTTAAAAAATTAAATGCTGTACATAGTCAAATTCTCTTTGCGGAAAAGTATATTCCCAGTAAGAAAATGGCATTGAAACAATGTTAAATACTATTTCTAATGTTGTGTTATATTTTTGTCATCTTGTATACCATTGCTTGTATTTTTATAAATTATTTTTCTCATTGCCATTGTAATAGTTAATCTCATAATTGTGTAGATACGCTATTTAAATAATTTATCAGGAAGTGCTACCTGTAGAGTTAGTATTTCTATTTTTATAAAATGTTTGCACACTGAATTGAAGAGTTTTGCTCCGCCGCCCATGTTTTTGCTATTAGCATAATTTTCTAAGAACATGCTTTTTTGTACACATTTTTAACCATTTTACATTTTAAAGCTGTGTAAGTTGTACAATAAAATTTCTTACATACAAAGAACAATAAACCAATATGGAAATTTATATTTACAACTTTTTTATCTATTTTCATTTCTTCTCACTATGATTCCATGGGCTACTTGAATTAATGGGTCAGTTTACATTAACTCAGTTGTGAAGGCTCAACTCAATAAGGATAGCAAACTAATATAGTAATGATAGGGATGATATGAAAATGAAGCTTTTCCTAGAAATATAGAACAGGGCCAGGATTGAAGTCAATGGCAAGCCAGGATTATATCCCATATGTTAAGCACCAGATGAAAGTATGATGTAGATATGAATGTGTTCCATACTGTGGGCATGCGCCATGAAGGCATGGCTGGTCAGTATGCATTCGAATATGTCAATGGTATCAACTGACCTGCTGTTGGAACCTGGAAGTAGAATGTCAAGTTACTGGGGCTTCACTCTGGGGAGTCTTCCCCAGACAGCCATAGCTAGTAACTTAAAGCTACCACTCATTGTCAGAGAGAGAAGGAGGGTGAGGTAATATTTTTATTGGACCAACTTCTAGCCAACAGCTTGCCTCTCTAATATGCTGGGACCAACATGGTTACAACACCACTGCAAACATCCATTGTCAGGGCTTTTAAGGAGGGCAGTGGCAGAAAAACTTTGTGACCTTACAAAAGAAGGTGTGAGGGGGGGGAAAAGGAGAATCATTCTGTAGGGTGCAGCTGTCTCAACAGAGTGCGGTTTTCAGTCCCTCTGCACCAGCAGGGGGTTATTAAGCCCTTTTCATTAATGACACAACATGACAGCCACTCCAAATAAATTTAGTGTATGGCGTATGTTATGGATTTACAGTGTCTGTGCTATGCCCCAGCTTTTGAACAGTCCTCTAGGGCTACCCCTTTAGTGTGTCAGACCCCTGCAGGCTCACCCTGTTCCACAAGGGTAGGCCATGCAGCCTCAATGACTCTGGAAGTGAGCCACTGGGCTCCAGAACTCCTGTTTCACACCATTAGCTCTGCCCAGGGGGTCTGAATGAGCTAGACAGATGTTCAGAGATACTTACCCCCTTCAGAGATCAATGCATGTCAGTCAGTATGTGCAGCAACACCAGGCAGCCTTCTCAAAACCAGGTTGGTTTTAGTAGTCAACTGTGATACAGGGTTGGGAAGTCCTCAGGTTAGTATAAAGAAGCAAAGGTTAAGACAGAATTCATGCTGGCCAAAGCTGGGCTCCACCAAGCCACGCTGCTGTAGAATCCATCTGGCCTCTCTCCCTCTGTGACCCTTTGCCTCTGAGTCCCAAATGAGCTGCTGTATGTCTGTGTGAACCTAGTTCTTAACACAGCTCCTGACACCCATCTTCTTGTTCTCTCAACATCGCCATGCTATGTTTGCATATTCAGTTACGTTTGCACCTAGGTGTTGATCTTTGGGGTTTCCATTATCCCTGTGGGGTCCTTCCATTCAAACATATGGATTGCAGCCCTTGATATCTCATTCACCCCCACCCCAGACCACTATGTGACATACCTCATGCCTTCTCTGTTCCAGGAGAAATATTTGAATCCTACTGGGTAGCAATACCAAGCCAAATGGGTCAACTAAGATGCCTATCATTCATAAAAATACTACAAAAAATTCACACTTCCAGTACAGCACATACTTAAGACAAATTGTCAATGGCATATATATATGGAACTCACTGCTGAAAAGTAATGAGGCTGAAGTCAGTTTGCTCAGGAATGTCTCAGTTGTTGCAATAGCAAATCCTGGAAAATAGGCAAAAATCTCATGATGGTACCCATGACCCTCTGCTACTTTTCAGGGTGTCAACTGGTGGTGTTCTAACTTCAGTGGAGCTACACCAATTTACCATTAGTTGAAGTTCTGTCCTAATATTCCTTTTTCCACAGCTAAAAGATTGTTCAAGACACCAGAAGCATACAGACACCAGTGCTAGCATCTGCTGCCTGCTCTTGTTGTCTTCAACTGGATATTTTTAAACAATTTCTTCTCTGGAAAAATAGCAAAGGGTCATGGGTAGTTTTTGGTGCTCAAGTGTTCATTTTTTTCTTAATGGCACTACTTATAGATGCCAAGAATTCTGAAGGAACTCAACTGTGAAATTGCAGAACTATTAACTGTAGTCTCTAACCTATCATTTAAATCAGCTTCTGTACCAAATTACTGGAGGATAGCTAATGTGACACCAATTTTTAAAAAGGGCACCCGAGGTGATCCTGGCAATTACAGGCCAGTAAGCCTGACTTCAGTACTGGGCAAACTGGTTGAAACTATAGTAAAGAACAAAATTGTCAGACACATAGATGAACATAATTTGTTGGGGAAGAGTCAACATGGTTTTTGTAAAGGGAAATCATGCCTCACCAATCTACTAGAATTCTTTGAGGGAGTCAACAAGCATGTGGACAAGAGGGATCTAGTGGATACAGGTCTGTCGTATCTTACGCACATTTAACATGCGCGATTTCAGCTTTACGCGGTTGGCAAAAACAAAAACAAAAAGAGAAAAATAACAATTTTAATACTGTACCTGTAGTGAGGGCGATTCCGTCCGCCATTGAACTCAATGTAATTTTGACTATATGAGGTTTTCGCTTTACGCACTAACCGCGGAACGGAAGCCCCGCGTAAGATGAGACAGACCTGTATAGTGTACTTAGGTTTTCAGAAAGCCTTTGACAAGGTCCCTCACCAAAGGGATAGGAACTAGATAAATTCATGAAGGCTAGGGCCATCAATGGCTATTAGCCAGGATGGACAGGGATGGTGTCCCTAGCCTCTGTTTGCCAGAAGCTCGGAATGAGCGACAGGGAATGGATTAGTTGATGATTATCTGTTCTGTCCATTCTGTGACATTGTACTCCATATGTTTTATGGAAATATGCTTACAAGTGTAAATATGATGTAACTGGAATATGCTTTGTGCAAAAGGTTTCTTGTAAGGTATTATTACAAAGCGTATGATCTACTGAGTGTGTTCATCCTATTTGTTTGCAGGTATTATTTCTCTGTCTGGAGTCAGGAGAATATGTTATAAACTTGTATTACTGATGTAAACATGTTAAGTGGAAGCCATTAAGGGTGCTTCAGAATCAATGAACTGTGAATGGGTTTGTTTACCTGCAAGCCTTCCTGTGTACCTGTCCTCCAGCTTCTAAGTAATGAAGAAGGAGGTCTTACAGTGACATGTGATCATGTCACCTGAACTGGAATCCATCTTAAACCTGGTGCTTTTCCATTTAGAAGGAGGGGTGGGGATCCAGAGAGACAAAAGATTCCCGCCTGGTGCCAAAACTATAAAAGGAGGTGGAACAGAACAAAGGGGGCTTCCAGTCATGAGAAAACCCCTAGTTACCACCTGAGCTGAAACTAACAAGGACTGTACCGGGGAAAGGATTAGGCCCAGACTAAGAAGGAGTCTAATCTGTGAAAGAAGCATATTGGAACATCTCTGAGGGTGAGACTTACCTGTGTACCGTTTCTTAATGTATTAGGCTTAGACTTGCGTATTTTGTTTTATTTTGCTTGGTACCACTTAAATCCTACTTTTTATACTTAATGAACTCACTTTTGTTTATTAATGAACCCAGAGTAAGTGATTAATACCTGGGGGAGCAAACAGCTGTGCATATCTCTCTATCAGTCTTATAGAGGGTGGACAATTTATGAGTTTACCCTGTATACGCTTTATACAGACTAAAATGGATTTGGGGTTTGGATCCCTTTGGGGTCTGGATGCTGGAGACAGGAGTACTTGCTGAACTGTTTTCAGTTAAGTCTGTAGCTTTGGGGGTGTGGTTCAGACCCTGGGTCTGTGTTGCAGCAGGCTAGCGTGTCTGGCTCAACAAGATAGGGTTCTGGAGTCCCAAGCCATCAGAGAAAACTGGCTCAGAGGTAGTTTCAGCACATCAGGTGACAGTCCCAAGGGGGTCACACATTCCCTCGGGTACCTGAAATTAGCCACTGTCAGAAGACAGGATATTGGGCTAGATGGACCTTTGTTCTCACCCAGTATGGCCATTCTTATGTTCTTATGCCAAGGTTGGTACCAGCACACAATGGCTAGCAATTTGTTTGTAAATGACAGAAAGGAAATATCTGCTGTGCTAAGTAAGCATCACTTGCAAAGAATTTTTAAAGGGAAACATCATACTTCCCCCCCCCTTCACCTGTGGGGAACCAGCAGAATATTTCTCTTCTAGAATCTCTTCCTCTATAGTCTGGATCTCTGATGTATTCAGGGTGTGGTATTAGATTGTCATCAAACTGTTGCTGCAACACTGATAATTTAAAAGGAGAGGGAACAAAAGCATGCAAAGAACATGGGCTCTTGTTTTGTAATAAATGGGAAAAGTACAATTTTGTACCTCATGCCCTGCTCTTTGCAATAGTCTGAACTACACTCTATCCACCACAAACCTTTTAGCACAGTGACATACAAGGAATGATAGGTACAGTTGAGTGAGGGTAGATGTAAAATTGCTCTTTGCATTTGATTTAGGGGCAAGTTCTACATTGGTCCACACCCCAGTATAGCTTAGAGCAACCTCACCACTTTGTGTTTTTCCCACTCAACTGGCAGCTTAGGCATTGGGGTGTGATGGATGGGAATCAGAGGTAAAATTTACTTTACCTACATGTAATTTTTCTTTCCCTGAAGTGGGCATCTTGTTCTCCATGTTCCATTACAATTGGATTATTCTTCCTCATCTGCCAAGCACAGCTTAAATTAATGGAGATATCCTATCTCCTAGAACTGGAAGGGACCTTGAAAGGTCATTGAGTCCAGCCCCCTGCCTTCACTAGCAGGACCAAGTACCAATTTTGCCCCAGATCCCTAGGTGGCCCCCTCAAGGACTGAACTCACAACCCTGGGTTTAGCAGGCCAATACTCAAACCACTGAGCTATCCCTTCCCCTTTGTTTGCTTTTCCCTTTCTTCCTTCACCCACTAGATGAAGGATTTTCTGAAGGAAAATCAAGAGAGAGACAACAGAACCATTTGTCCAAAAGCTGTATCAGGCAAAGACAACACAACTATTTTAAAATGATAAAGGAATGCACTGAAGATCAGGAATTACTTGAACAAAGTTTCTTCACAGGAAATGGTCAGGTACCTGATTGAATAGCCTTCACAAAAGGAGGAAGATCTTTTACAACAATTTGTAGGCCTGATCATTTCCTGAATTTATCCATCTGGAAACAGTGGTTATGCTTTGCACTCCTTCTTAAATTATCCATCTAATCCTAAAACTGGATGTGATTTTTTTTCTAGGATTGATTCTGCATAAATAGAATTTGAGTGTTCCATCCATACCTAAAGTGTTCAGAGGATTCTCCTAGCTTATGGCTTAAAACACACAGAACACAAATCAATAGACTGGTTTAAATGAAAATCATAATTTTGGGGGTAGAAAATTCTAGTGCTGGCTGAGAATCACCTCATCTGGACAAAACACATAAGGAATCCAGAGTGATACGTCCCTCAACTTACTAACTTTCCTGGCCAACGTAATTAATAAAAGTAAAAGGAAGATTACTCTAGATATTAAACAAAGACAGTTCAGAATTACTAGTCTATTAGTCGACATCTCTGCAGAGACACGGCTTTAAGAAATAGGGTAAAGTGAAAGGCTAGAATTGAAATAAATATGCTATAAGACTCATAACTCTGAGACTTGTACCTTCAAGAAGTTAGGATTTGGACCCAATCAATAGCCCACATAGAAGAAACTCCAGTATATCCCTGATTTTGAGAAAAAATAGGATTCTTGCACCATAAGCTTCAAGTTCTCAGAATCCCCTAAAATCCCAGATTTGTGGATAGTTTCTACATTTGTTTTATAGAAGCAGGGGGTGGTGATGAAAGGGACAGAGCCGAACATAAGCACTCACATTTGAGGTCCCTTGCTTCAATGATGCACTCTCAATCCCTTGATACTGACATTTTAGAGCAGGATCACAGCCTTTCAGATTGTTCATTAGAGCTAGCAAGCCACTGGTGTGAGTAACTGAACATGCTCACCAATATCAATTGGATGAAAGCTGCCATCAGGGTCAATAAAATAGCAGGCCAAGATGATCTGGCACATATGAAGGGAAATTGGAAGGAGAACAGCTTAATCACACCTCTACCTGAAGATTCCAGCTATTTTGGTGGTCTGTTGGTACATTTAAGCTAGAAGTATGGGCGACTCGAGGATGCACTGCTGCATTGCTAAGAGAAGCAACCAGCAGATGCAGTAAAAAGACAGGCTAAGTTAGACCACACTGACCTAAAGGAGGCCAAACGGAAAACCAAAGGTCTACTGCCACTGATAGGCTAATCGTATAGACTAGCCTGCTCTGCTGCATCCTGTGAAAAGAAAAAAACAGAGAAAGCAGTGGTAAATGGAGGACTGGACTAGGCCATACTCAAGGGAGCCAAGGGAAGAGAGGGTTAACTGGCACCAGCAGGCTGGCAGTATAGTCTAGACTGCTCTGCTGACTTACTGAGGAATAGCCAGTAGAAGGAGTTAGAAAACTGTGGGGAAATGGCTGTGTAGGCAATGCTGGGCAAACCCACATCTGAGGGGAGAACAGAATCAGTGCACAGAACTCTCAGGCTGCCCTAACATAATGGTAACCAGCGCCAAATATGGAGAATGCAAGTCATATGAGTGCTTTGGGAGGCTTTGGAGTTTGTTTGTTTTTTAAACTGAAGTTTCTATTTCAGAGCCTGTGAAAGTCATAGACGATCCCAGAGATAAAGGAGCTGACAGTGTGTGGGGGTTGGGGGGTTTACAGGATACCAACTACAACAAGGACAGACATGTTCTCCTTGAACAATCAAGGAAAAATTCATTGTTAGTGTGGTGATCTGAAAGGGGGTGCAGGGTTCTGTGCCATGGGTTCTTCCTGCTCCTCTGACTTTCCAGTGTCTCTTCGAGACACTCTTGGATCCCCTATTTTACCCCAGGAAGAACAGAAAAACCAGTCACAGACTTCTGACTTGTTACTTCCAAAATGCCAGTTTCTGCTGCTGAATTTCTGCCCCAAACAGCTTAAGGCTGCCTGCCACACTGCTGTAGAGTGGGAGAGGCAGTGCACTATTGTACTGGGTTATGAGCTTTTGATTTTAACCGGGTCTGCTACTCTGCAGCATCTTCACCTCAAATACCAGTTTCCTGCAGTCTCCTGTTCTCAAAAATCCTTTGCCTACCATGGAGGGCCCCAAGAAGAGGGAGAAAAATGAAAAAAGAAAAAAAAAAAAACAATGAAAAAAGCTACTGGCTGAAGATAGAGAGCCCCAGAGGAACTTCTTGTCCTTGGAGCAGAGGGAGACATTGGGGAATTAGAAAGGCAATCAGCTGCCTGAACAGCTCTTTGTGCCAGTGCTACATTGTGAAGCTTGACACAAGGATTTAAAAAAATAAAATAAAGAGGAGCCTCCATGGTTGGAGAATAAAGAGGAATAGTCCATGATAACTGTAGGTTACAGCTTTAAGTGGTCTTCAAGAGTTACCAGCCTATTTCCTAAGGCTACTCTTTTTCCAATATATAAATCAGTCTCAAACAGTAGAGATTTTTTTTAAATAAAGAACTCCGTTCAAATAAAAAGCAGATTTCAAGATTATTTCATAATGTTCCATGCCTTTTTTTCTAGGTCTTAAAAATTTTTCTAACTTAACACCCTCCTGTGAATCTGCCAATGTATCTTGTCTTAAATATGTCTGTCTTTCAAAGTGTAATAAGATCCACAGAACAGGGACTGTCTTTATATTTGTGTCCTGGGCAGCTACGAGCACATTTTTGGAATTTAAATAATAAAATTAATTATATACATAAAAACTTAAAATAAGCGATATGATTTAAAATTGCTTTTAGAAACTAATACGTAGGGCAAGAAAAAGGGACTATAACGCTATAGTGTATTACTTTTTTATTTTGTTTGGGGAAGAGGAGGAGCTTTTCAGATAAAATTCATATCTGAAAATTCAGACAGAGCGTTAATGAGTTTACCAAAATCCACCTGAATGAATGGAAATAATAATCTCTCTGCTGTCCATCCCTGATTATAATGTGAATTTATCCTTCTTAGCATACGTTCTCTGCTGCTCTTTTCTACTTCCAATTTTTTCCATACAGTTCTGAATTCCTAACAAACATGATGTAGTAATACCTACTTTTATCATAAAGCAAACTTCCCCTCTTTAATCTGTGTGGTAGATCACTGTAGGCTGTTCTTGGCCTGTGCTCAGAGTTTCCACTGACACCATGGATACCACAGGAGTTCTGCATGGGAAATTAGAGCAAAATATGCACCAGAGAGCCACAGAGTGGATATGATAACAGCCATAGTCCATCTCAGAAAAGACCATTTTCATCATGTTTTTTTCTTCTTTTTATGACACATTTGGGGTGTTTATTCTCCCCTTGCGAAATGTATATAGTTTTTTATAGCCCTAATGGGAGTATTTATGCCCACCAAGAGAATAAAAGATTCTATTATCCACAATTTCACTCTTTTGCTCCTAATTATCTGTAGACCCCATATGATTTTATCAGGAAATCCAGACATAGGCAGATACCTCCAGTACACTTCATCTAATGGGCCAGATCCACATCAAGTATAAACTGTCATAGCTCTATTGACTTCAATGGAGCTATGACAATTTACACCAGCTGAAGATATGGTCCAATAATTTTATATCACTGTCCTACACCAAAACCAACTCTTAAGAGTTCCTTGAATCACCATAGCTAAATAGGTATTGCATAGCTTTTCCAAAAATCATGTAAGTATGAGATATGATTTCTATTTTAAACATGTTAGTAGCAGGCTGTGAAAGAGGTCTCAAATATAAATGCTCCTATTATTTGTCTATCTGAGCACAAAGCACTGTGGAGTTTATCATTAAAAGGAAGCCAGCCATGGAAAATGGACACACATAATCACTGAATAATGACAGGTTTCAGAGTAGCAGCCGTGTTAGTCTGTATCCGCAAAAAGAACAGGAGTACTTGTGGCACCTTAGAGACTAACACATTTATTTGAGCATAAGCTTTCGTGGGCTAAAACCCACTTCATCGGATGCATGCACTGAAGTTATTCATTATCAACACTTGAGCATTTCCCAATACAGGACAATAGTGCTACATACAATATACATTACTCAGAGTTTCATTGACAATGGCACAATGGATTGCTCATTTTCTGCTCAGAAAACAGATGGGTCTTGCGCAAAAATCTTCTGTTATCAGATGATGAAGTGTTGACATAAAATACTTTTTGTGAACAATCAGGTTACTTGGTAAATTGGGTACTTTTCTTTTAATAAAAACCTTACATTTTTGGAACAGAATTATTTGCAACCTGCTGAAAGACTCATACTGGGAAATATGACAAGAAACATAAAGCAGTACAAAGTTGAACATAGTCAAACTTTTTCTTTGCACAGCAAAAATCAACAGTCTCAAAACAGAAAAGGTCTGGTAAAGCTTCTGGGATAACTAAGTGTAAATATCCTTTGCTTGGCTGTGTGAGAGTACACCTGTCCTTGGGAGCCAAAAAAATCTTACCGCTTTATAGGTGAAACCGTGTTATATCGAACTTGCTTTGATCTGCCGGAGTGCACAGCCCCCCCCCCCCCCCCCCTCAGAGCGCTGCTTTACCACGTTATATCCAAATTCGTGTTATATCGGGTCGCGTTATATCGGGGTAGAGGTGTATAAGCAAAGAGCTGAGAAAGCCTAAAAACACTTGTTAAATCCTATTTTGTTGCAAATAATTCTATGAGTTGAAATGATGCCTTTTAGTTTGACAGACCCGTTACCAAATCCTGATTCAGGTCACAAATGTAAACATATCTAAAGGTCTTAACCTCCAGTGTTGCATCACCACACAGACTAACAATCTCTTATATTTCAGCCTAGCTGGCAGACTGCACAAGAATGGTCCAAAAGCAGGGGTTATTGCAGGTCACGACTGAGAGGCATTGGAAAAACTAGGGAAAAAACACTATTCTTTTGCACCCAACCTGTCTTTTTGCATTTCATCCATGGTGCTTCAGCGAATGATATTTTGTGGTTACCAAATTTTGTCTCTGTTATTATGAGTGTCGTTTTGAAACCAAAAGTTAACATATTTTCCAAATGTTTTCATTTCCTGTGGTTTTACCTAAAATAAAAGAATTTAAAGGAGGCCTCAATTTTATGTTTCAATTACCAAGCCACACACATAATGAAAGGCAAGAAACGTGGTCATGCTGAAGAAAACTAGCTGTGATTTAGAGTGTGTGATACCAAAGTCATACAAACATTTGGGTTAGTATTTTCCAAAGTGGCCTCTGAGTTTGGGTGTCCACCTTGAGATACTTTGGGCTAGATTTTTACAGGTGTTGAGAACTCACATATTCCAGTGATGAGAGCTGGAGTTTTGATTGCCTAGCACCTCACAAGATTAGGCCTACAATGTCTGAAATTCAGCATCCAAAAATGGCGGCTCACAAAAATCAAAGACAACTTTTTACAGTTCCTTTTGTTCACCATGGCCACTACCACTGAGCCCAGTGCAGGGTGTGAATAAAATTGCTTAAACCTCTGGGATGCCACCTGGTATTTGTGCTCCATGCACTTAGCCATTGGTGGAACAGATGTGGGGGGTTGCCACAGTGACCTGATGGGTTGTATTATCACCTCATTGATAAGAAGGGATACCTTCCCTGCAATAGCCAAGTGCAAAATGTCTATATGTTTGTGAGAAATCTCCTCCAAAACCTCCATCTGAATATCAGGAGATACAGCTATCTTTTTCAGGAGCTCTTTGTAGATTTTGTAGTCATCCAGTACCAGAGAGGAAGCTTCCAGTACAAGAGCTTCATCAAGTGATGAGGATTATGTATTCAGTGGAGGTTGATCTTGCACTGCTGAGGTAGATTATTAGTCCAAGGCAAGTTGGGGAAGCTCCAGCAAATCTGTCTCTGGAGTCAGTTTAGTAACAACCATTTGTGGTTTTTTTCAGAATCTTTAAAAAAATCACTTTAAAAAGTTCTTTTATTCTCACATAATAGTGTACAAGATGAAAAGAATATTGCCTCTTTAAGAAAGCAAAAATTCAAGGGACAGAGTAGCGAGGGAGGGAGTGTGGACAAAGTAAATTTTTAATACTGTTATCTCAAACATAAAACAGCTGCTGTTTTCCACCCTACTGCTAGGCATTACCAGAAGGTTTCAGATTCCGATATTATCATTCCAGGTCCTGCATACCTTCTGTTATGTCCAACTTCTAAATTCCGTCTTCAGTTCTTGTTCAGACAAAACTCCCATTAAGGACTGTGGATCTGACTTTCAGTTACACTATTAGGCTTCTCTATACTGTTAAATGGGTGTAAAGGAGCTTTAGTGCAACTGAGAAGCAGATCCTAAGAAAGGACTACAGAGACTGACTCTCTGTGCAAATTAGTTATGTACCTCAACAGTGATTTCCCTACACCCCACCTGAATTTCCCCAACACCCTCCCCCCCCCCCACTCCCAGTTTTGTGAACTAGTTACATGCCAATTTAGTGACTGTTTGGAAATTTGAATTGAAATCGAAACATTAATACACACTTTAAAAGCATATACAGTGTATGATAAAATATGTGTAGATTTGAAAAGTATGAACATAGACTAGCTTCCTTATACAGCTGTTGTTTTTTATGACAATGTCAGTGCATTCAGTTCAGTGATGTTGGCCAACCTAATAATTTAAAATGATGATTTGTAAGTAAAGTCTAAATGAGCTCTCCCTGACAGCTAGTGATGAACTGGGGCTGGGGAGAAAGGCTTCAGGACCAGATGGTATTTACATTCACACCTAATCTACCTAGGTATCCAGCAAACAGAGCTGTGTTGCCCAAGTGATAGATTTTGGCTGGGGTTGGGTTACAAATCACTTGAATGCGGGGGGAGGGGAGCGAATGAAATGTTGTTGTTCTTATTGTATGAGTAAAGGGCAGTGGAACCGTACTTAGCCTGTGCTGATTGAGGGCATCAAAAGAGAGGGTGGGGGACCTCTCCTCTCCACTGTTTAAAGACAGAGCTGATTAGGCTCCATAGATCGTCTTTTGTTTTGTTAAGTGACCGCTACAGCTGAAATCACTGATAATCAGGTCTAAGTGCTTAGTCCTCCTGTGGGGACAGTGTTTCTGTGGAAGAGACGGCCCAGACTGCACTAGCAGCGAGGTTCCCCCACTGAGAGCTCAGCTGAAATCACTGAGAGCTGGGTGGAACCTCAAAAGACCAACTTGCAGAGGTCACAATGGCAGGTGGCAGCAGAAGGTGACTGCGCAGGGCCATTGGCAATTGAGGCCTTGGCTACACTTGCGAATTACAGCGCTGTAAAGCCGCCCCCAGCGCTGTAACTCACTCCCCGTCCACACTGACAAGGCATTTGCAGCACTGTATCTCCGTGGTTGCAGCGTTGCATGTACTCCACCTCCCCGAGAGGAATAGCGAGTATTGCGCTGCTGCTGCTGCAGCGCCAGTGTGGCCGCCCAATGCGCTGTGAATGTAGGGTGACGAGATGTCCCGGTTTTATAGGGACAATCCCGATATTTGGGACTTTTTCTTATATAGGCTCCTATTATCCCCCACCCCCGTCCTGATTTTTCAGACTTGCTGTCTGGTCACCCTATGTGAATGGCCTCCAGAATTATTCGGCAGTATCCCACAATGCCTGTTCTAGCCACTCTGGTCATCAGTTCAAACTCTACTGCCCTGGCCTCAGGTAACCAACCATGTGACCGACCCTTTACATTCCTCGGGAATTTTAAAAATCCCCTTCCTGTTTGCTCAGCCCAGCATGGCGTGGAGTGCTATCAAAGAATCTTTCCAGGTGACCATGCCTCCACGTGCCAAGCGAGCCCCAGCATGGAGCAATGGCGAATTACTGGACCTCATCAGTGTTTGGGGGGAGGAAGCTGTCCAGTCCCAGCTGTGCTCCAGCCATAGGAATTACGATACCTTCGGGAAGGTATCAAAGGACATGATGGAAAGGGGCCATGACCAGGACGCCCTGCAGTGCAGGATTAAAGTGAAGGAGCTGCAGAGTGCCTACCACAAAGCCTGCGACGCAAACGGCCGCTCGGGTACTCCCCCCGCGACCTGCCGATTCTACAAAGAGCTGGATGCGATACTTGGGGTTAACCCCACCTCCACTCCGAGCACCACCATGGACACTTCAGAGCCAGTGTGGGGGGGGGAAGGAGGAAGAGGAGGAGAAGGAAAACGGGAGTGATGGTGGTGGACCAGATGGAGACACCCTGGAATCCCTGAAGCCATGCAGCCAGGAGCTCTTCTCGAGCCAGGAGGAAGGTAGCCAGTGGCAGCGGCCAGTACTTGGTGGAGGACAAACAGAAGAACAGGTTCCTGGTAAGCGTTTTTTTTTTTTCAGGATGGAATTTTTTCGGTGCGGGCTCTTTGGGCGAGGAGGGTTAGGCATGCATGACTTGATGCGGAATAGTGCATTGATGTGGTTTATCACATTGCGGTAATCGGCCTCGGTAATCTCCTCGAATGTCTCATCCAGAATGTGTGCAATGCGCTTGCGCAGGTTTATCGGGAGAGCCACCATGGTCCTTGTCCCAGCCAGGCTAATGTGTCCGCACCACTGTGCCGCGAGGGGCTGGGGGACCATTGCTGCACCCAGGCAAGCTGCATATGGCCCAGGGCAGAAGCTGCATTGCAGTAGAAGACCCTCCCTTGCTTCCCAGGTCACCCTCAGCAGCGAGATATCGTCCAGGACGAACTCCTGTGGAAAATGTTGGGACAGTGTTCAGTGTAGGTGTCCCCTGAAGCTGTTGGCTCTCCCCAAGGCACAGAAACCCAGAGGACAGTGCAGCCCTGAAACAATCAGTCCCCCTTACTCACCATTTTGAGGCTTCCGTGGGATGTGTGCGCTCTGTTTCAGACGGGAAAATTATGCTATTGTGTAGACCCTGTGTGTTTTCTACTCCTTAAGTGCGGGGGGAATCATTACTCTGTCTGGTATAAACAATGCTGCCTCTGTTAAATGTTGCATTTTGCCTATACAGCAGCATCAACCTTGAGACCTCAGCCATCCCTCTTATTGCCTGCTCAGAGACTGCAAAGACTCAGGAAGAGACCGCGAAAAAGCAAAGAAGACATGCTGCAAGAAGTGATGCGGCAATCTATTAAAGAGAATGAGAAAGCACAGAACTGGAGGGACAGAGAAAGCAGGATCTGCCAGGAAAACGCAGCGCACCAGCGGCAAAGCACCGCGTACTGGCAGCAAAGCACTGATAGGCTCAAACTTGCATCAACATAATTCCAACGGTCGACTTTCCCACTCCAAACAGATTTGCGACCGACCGGTAGCTGTCTGGAGTTGCCAGCTTCCAGACTGCAATAACCACCTGCTTCTCCACTGGCAGGGCAGCTCTCAATCTCGTGTCCTTGCGCCGCAGGGTGCGGGCGAGTTGCTCACACAGTCCCATGAAAGTGGCGATGCATCATGGGGCGTTGGGACGGAACCCAGAATACCCCGCACCAACGCCCCCTTCCCACAACCCACGGCACCAGAATGGGAAAAGGTGCTCTGTGGGATAGCTGCCCATAATGCACCGCTCCCAATAGCGCTGCAATTGCCGCAAATGTGGCCACGACAGTGTGCTGGGCAGCTGTCAGTTTGGACAGACTGCAGCGCTTTCCCTACTCAGCTGCACGAAGTTAAGTTTAACTCACAGCGCTGTACATCTGCAAGTGTAGCCAAGGCCTGAGTGGTGGAGTGAACGGAGGCAAAACAAACAGCAGTGGCCAGAGCGAACAGTGAGCAAGTGGAGGAATGCATTACTTTGCATTTATCAACATTGAATTTCATCTGCCATTTTGTTGCCCAGTCACCCATTTTTGTGAGATCCCTTTGTAACTCTTCGCAGTCTGCCTGGGACTTAACTATCTTGAATAGTTTTGTATCGCCTGCAAATTTTGCCGCCTCACTGTTTACCCATTTTTCCAGCTCATTTATGAATATGTTGAACAGTTCTGGTCCCAATACCGACCCCTCAGGGATACCACCATTTATCTCTCTCCATTCTGAAAACTGATAATTTATTCCTACCCTTTGTTTCCCATCTTTTAACCAGTTACTGATCCATGAGAGGACTTCCCTCTTATCCCATGATGGCTTACTTTTCAAAAGTCAATTTAAATTAAATACATTTTTTTTAAATTAATATTTTTTTAGAAATCTAGACCTGTTATGTGTTTTGGTGTAACTTGCATTATCCTTATGTTAAATTTACATTATCCGAACAAAACATTTACTTTATTCATATCTCTTTTATATGCTGCAGGTCAAAGTGAAAATGAATAGACAGAAAACAATACAACAATTTTTGCACTCAGAGGCCTCACAAACTAACCAAGGTGAAGAACACATCAAGAACCAAGAATATATCAACATGTTATCTGAAGGTTTAAGTGGTATATCTACATCTGACCAGCCTGAAGCACAAATACAGCTACCTACTGAAGAAATAGTGTCTCCAAAACCTAAAGACAGTTTCCGATGTTTGTCGGTCAAAGTGTTCCCATTTACTGAAGTTACAAAAGATGGCTACTGGTGCACCTCTTGCAAAAAAGCTTACGAAGAAGGAAAGCTTCCCAATGCTATAATTGGTAAAAGTGGAGGAGCTTGGTTTGTCAAACTGATCAGCAAAGCCAATGCTGACAAACTACGTGAAAAGGCGGCAGACTTGATTCTTAAAAATCTACAACAGTGACTTCTAGATTCTACTCAACCTCTATGTAGCGTTTACAGATGCCTGTCCTATAAAACACCAACCGTTGAGTGGAGTGAGGCTGCCATGTGATCAGGACAGAATAGAGAATTTGAACACAGAGTGGAATATCATACGACGAATGAATGATTTGACTTCAACTTTTTTATCATCACTAGTGGCTCAACCCAATCTTTGTGATCTGTTTCCTGGGATGAAAGAAGTAGGAATTCATCTCTTGCTACTCGCAGTCACAACAGCTACAGTTGAGCGTTCTTTTTCATCATTGAATAGAATTTTGTGTTCTGAAAGAAGTCGCCTTCTGCCTGATCATGTGAATGAACTAATGAGCATATCAATTGAAGGAATGGAAGTACCGGACACAAGAGAAGCCACCAAAGATGAACGCATTGCATTCAAGAAGTTCATTAACAGAGTTGTGCAAAATTATAACAAGAAACCAAGAAGGATGTAGACGTAGTGCTTCATAGAAGGCTTGAGTAGCTAACTTTAATTTGTGTGATGATTTAAAAACATGAGTTAAATCTAATAAAATGGTCATGAAACATTTTTCAGTTTTTACTATGATGCCATATAGCCCACCTTCAACCTCACAGTCTCACCCCTCATCAGCCCTGACATCGACCCCCCGTAAATTCAAACACCCCCCCCCTAATTTCAATTCTTGGGGAAACCACTGTACTTCAGCTAGAACCTAAGGCTACTTGCCACATGATTAAATTCTTATCTTCACCTATTGCTTAATCCTGCAAAGTGATGAGCACTCTAGCAAAGTACTTATGCACATACTTAACTATATGCATAGGAGTAGTCCTGTTGATGTCAATTATTGTTCATTTAAAAATAAGCAAATGATTATGCACTTTGTTGACTCAGGGACAGAGTGCTCACCACTTTACAGAATCCAGTCTGTATCACAAACAACTCCACTGCAGACAGGAACAGATGCAGTCAGATTTTAGCCATTTTTCTTCAAAACAGTAAAGTGTATGCAAAAAAAGAAAAAATAGATTATTAGAATTGACATGTCATATTTTTACAAAGTTCATACTCAATTTTACTGAATTCAATACAACTTTGTGATTATATCTACTACTGTATGTTGAAAAAACGTACATTGCTGGTAAAACACTGAACAATATGTAAAATATGTAATTATGTAAAATATTCACCAGAAACTCAAGTGGAATATTTTTCCTTTAGAACTCAAACTGCAATGCATGACAATAATAACTTTCTCTGTAAGAAGAAACTATTTCACAGTAATAATTATGGTACGCAGTGTATATATGCATGACGATTGCACTGTATTCAAAGTCTGAAATGATCGTGTACTAATGAAAAACACTGAAGTGTAGTTTACCAATGTTTTATAAAAATGACTGTAAGTTGGAGTATGTATATTACTCTGCTGCCACATCTTCAATCTTCAAATCATCTGCACAAAAGAAGAAATCATACATGAATTTCTTGAAGGCCAATAATATTCACAAGTATAAATGAAAAAAGTAGTAACTGATTGTGATACACAATCTTCCTGAACACTAATAAGGCCAAAGAAAGCTGGGAATAAGAGCAGTCACTCATGCACATCTACTGATTGGACTCTCAAAATTGAGAAATATCAACTTTTGATGTACATGCCTGCATCTGTGGATAAGTTCGGCTTCTGTTTATCCCAATGGGCATCACATGTGCATCCAAGGGTATTTGACCATCTGCCTTTACCAGTTCTCGAGGGGAAGTAGCGACTTTACTCACCTTTCAATGATAACTGTAATCACTGTTCTCTTAATGTAAGCGCTTTTTTAGCTCTGAAAGTAATTTTGCATCATAGATCTCCATGTTATAATGTACTTGAAATTAAAACTCATACTGTTTTGGAAATAAACACCTAGCTTTACATTTCTGAATTATTTGAAAGTGTAACATTATCCACTACTTAACTTAAACCACCATAGAAGATGTTCAAGCTCATGAGCTAGATAGAGGTCTGAAATTTCAAAGAAGAAAATAGAGCTCCAGTGACAGCTCTTTCCAGGTGAAAAGCTATCTCAAGAAATAGGCATCCAGAAGATAATCAGTATAAAGAGTTTGAGCAAGATAGCTAGTCACAGATGTATTTTAATAATTATTAGAAGATTTATGGTACAAAAAACTTACATTATTTAATGATGTACACTCTCTCTGCAAAAGATTAATAATATAAAGAGAAATAAGTCTGGTATTATGTGACTGTAATCAATGTTAGGTGTTTTCTTTTTAATGCAGTTGTGAAGGTACCTGTGTATTTATTTAGAAAGTCAGGTTTTTTTTCCATCACATGATCCTAGCAAACACTCCGCCTCCCGAACACCACCATTTCCCTGAAACCATTGACTTTAATGGAATTACTGTCAGCTGACCAGGATGAGGGCAGTCTAGCCTAGTGGTGGGAGCAGGCATCAGGAATCAAGGACCAAGATCAGAGCCGGAGTCAGTAGTCAGAAACCAGAGCCAAAGGTCAAACTCAGGAACTGGAGCAAGAAGGGTAGCAAGCAAGAAGGGATTCAAGGCAGGGACAGGACAGAGGAAAGGCTGAGTGCAAGGTAGAGGCAGCAGGAACAAAGTAACACAGACACAGACACAATTGTGGGCATAAGCACTGAGCAGCCAATAAGCTGCTGCTGGTTTAAGAGCCAGCCTACTGCCTCCTGCAGGTGGCGTGACCAATCAGGCAGCCTGCTACAGGCCGGATGTCTGGATGAGGCTGCCTGGAGACTAGCTCTGCTGCAGGCCCTGATTCCTGACAGTTACTCAGAATTTACACAGTCATATGAGAAAGCAGAATTTGGCCCATTTAGTTAATCTTTAACTTTCCTACAGACCTGAAGACAACATTCTTCTTTTTCATCAATTCTAGCAGCAGGGGCCCTATGCATAAAGAAGTCAAATCCAGCCAGTTCTGGTTAGTTGCCTGTTTTCTTGCTTTACCTAACACTCTATGCACTCACTGAAAAAGTGCAATAACAAATTCTCGATTTTGTGCCATAAATGACAATGGATGCTTGAGTATTAAGATCTGATAATTACCTGCAAGTCTGTTAACTGGACTCTTTTTAATAGTACTAAATGTGTAAATCTTGCTAGGATTCTTCACTCTTCTTACAATGAAATTGTGTTTTTTAGGGAACTAAGTGATGCGGGAAGTTATGGCATCTCTTGAAGTTAAACATCTTCATTTACTTTTTTGATCATGAGAGACAGTGAGGTGAAACAAGGTTCAACATTTCCATCTGAAAGCTAAATAAATGGATGACACCTCAAATTCCCGCAGGGAGTTTAAACTACCAAATTTTAATAAAATTTCTCTGTGTGTCTATATTGCCTTCTAAATTGAAAGGGATTAATAAACCAACCTTATAACAAAAGGCCAAATTCTTGGTTGATCAACTGTAACTCCAAGCTTCGTGCCTGCATCTCGGGGGGCAGAATTTATCAGACACATTTCTCTATGAGATGACATTCTGTTTTACTGTTTTCTTCCAGATATTGAAGGATCTCAAGTATTTATGATATAGTTTAAGATTTTCTTTGCATTCTACAGATCAAAACTTGCTCCATGTCTTAACTCTTGGGGGATATAAATTGACATTGATGTAACTGATTATTCCTCAGCACAGAGTACTTCTAAAATATCACAGTAAGCACTAAAATACCACAGTAAGATATTGTAGAAGTCCTGGATCGCTGCAGTCTGTATTTCTGCCTGCTTCAAGGGAGCTGATACTATAAGATACCTAGCATGTAAGATTCACTTGCCTGACAAAACAAGAAGGTCCACTGCAAATATTAAGGAACAGGTCAAAAACAGACAAGAACCCCTAAATATTTAAATAGAGATGAAGAAATATGAACAACTTCTGAGTTTTTCATTCTGTTTGCGGGATACTGTACAATATCTACTTCAGAAAGTGAATCTACAGGAATATATGTCAATGCTCTAGAGTACATCCATTCTCCAAAGGACTGTATTTTCTTAAATAATTTAAAGAAAAAAGATGTGATGCAAAAGCTCAAAAAGACAATTTTTAAGAACTTGGATAAGCTTTTCCCTTCCCAAATATGCTAAGATAAAATAGACTTTCTTGCCTCCTGAGCTCTGAAAGTCTCAGTGAACATCCCAAACTAGATCTTATAAGAGAAATTTTATCTCTGACAAAAAATACAGCCTTCAATAGAAACGCTTGAGAGGTACAAATGTAAATACCAAAGGCCAGTGCACATACCTTCTTCCAGAAGGTCTACAGGCCAATGCCCATGCTCTCCTGGCCTTGTAGGAAAGAGTAGAAACACTGCTAACTTTCTAAATTGTCTAAGTCCAAACCATTATCAAGGATTTTTGAATAAGTATCTTCCACAAAAACCCTATCTTTTAGAAAAGCATAATTACCACATACTAAACTTCCACAATACTAGGAATTATAGTCATACTACATTAGCAGTATAGTACATTGCTAACTATATTAGGATTTTTTCATTGAAATTTATATATGTGTGTGCAAAAATATTAATGAGTCATGATAAATCTATTTTTTCTATCTTAGAGGGCAATGGATAACTAGAATCATAGAATATCAGAGTTGGAAGGGACCTCAAGAGGTCATCTAGTCCAACCCCCTGCTCAAAGCAGGACCAATTCCCAGCTAAATCATCCCAGCCAGGGCTTTGTCAAGCCGGGCCTTAAAAACCTCCAAGGAAGGAGACTCCACCACCTCCCTAGGTAACGCATTCCAGTGTTTCACCACCCTCCTAGTGAAATAGTTTTTCCTGATATCCAACCTGGACCTCCCCCACTGCAGCTTGAGACCATTGCTCCTTGTTCTGTCATCTGCCACCACTGAGAACAGCCGAGCTCCATCCTCTTTGGAACCCCCCTTCAGGTAGTTGAAGGCTGCTATCAAATCCCCCCTCATTCTTCTCTTCTGGAGACTAAACAATCCCAGTTCTCTCAGCCTCTCCTCATAAGTCATGTGCTCCAGACCCCTAATCATTTTTGTTGCCCTCCGCTGGACTCTTTCCAATTTTTCCACATCCTTCTTGTAGTGTGGGGACCAAAACTGGACACAGTATTCCAGATGAGGCCTCACCAATGTCGAATAAAGGGGAACGATCACGTTCCTCGATCTGCTGGCAATGCCCCTACTTATACAGCCCAAAATGCCGTTAGCCTTCTTGGCAACAAGAGCACACTGTTGACTCATATCCAGCTTCTCGTCCACTGTGACCCCTAGGTCCTTTTCAGCAGAACTGCTACCTAGCCATTCGGTCCCTAGTCTGTAGCAGTGCATGGGATTCTTCCGTCCTAAGTGCAGGACTCTGCACTTGTCCTTGTTGAACCTCATCAGGTTTTTTTCTGCCCAATCCTCTAATTTGTCTAGGTCCCTCTGTATCCGATCCCTACCCTCTAGTGTATCTACCACGCCTCCTAGTTTAGTGTCATCTGCAAACTTGCTGAGAGTGCAGTCCACACCATCCTCCAGATCATTAATAAAGATATTAAACAAAACCGGCCCCAGGACCGACCCTTGGGGCACTCCACTTGAAACCGGCTGCCAACTAGACATGGAGCCATTGATCACTACCCGTTGAGCCCGACGATCTAGCCAGCTTTCTATCCACCTTACAGTCCATTCATCCAGCCCATACTTCTTTAACTTGGTGGCAAGAATACTGTGGGAGACAGTATCAAAAGCTTTGCTAAAGTCAAGAAATAACACATCCACTGCTTTCCCCTCATCCACAGAGCCAGTTATCTCATCATAGAAGGCAATTAGGTTAGTCAGGCACGACTTCCCCTTCGTGAATCCATGCTGACTGTTCCTGATCACTTTCCTCTCCTCTAAATGTTTCATAATTGATTCCTTGAGGACCTGCTCCATGATTTTTCCAGGGACTGAGGTGAGGCTGACTGGCCTGTAGTTCCCCGGATCCTCCTTCTTCCCTTTTTTAAAGATGGGCACTACATTAGCCTTTTTCCAGTCATCTGGGACCTCCCCCGATCGCCATGAGTTTTCAAAAATAATGGCTAATGGCTCTGCAATCTCACCCGCCAACTCCTTTAGCACCCTCGGATGCAGCGCATCCGGCCCCATGGACTTGTGCACGTCCAGTTTTTCTAAATAGTCCCGAACCACTTCTTTCTCCACAGAGGGTTGGCCACCTTCTCCCCATGCTGTACTGCCCAGTGCAGCAATCTGGGAGCTGACCTTGTGCGTGAAGACAGAGGCAAAAAAATCATTGAGTACATTAGCTTTTTCCACATCCTCGGTCACTAGGTTGCCTCCCTCATTCAGTAAGGGGCCCACACTTTCCTTGATTTTCTTCTTGTTGCTAACATACCTGAAGAAACCCTTCTTGTTACTCTTAACATCTCTTGCTAACTGCAACTCCAAGTGTGATTTGGCCTTCCTGATTTCACTCCTGCACGCCTGAGCAATATTTTTATACTCCTCCCTGGTCATTTGTCCAATCTTCCACTCCTTATAAGCCTCTTTTTTGCGTTTAAGATCAGCAAGGATTACACTGTTTAGCCAAGCTGGTCGCCTGCCATATTTACTATTCTTTCTACACATCGGGATGGTTTGTTCCTGCAACCTCAATAAGGATTCTTTAAAATACAGCCAGCTCTCCTGGACCCCTTTGCCCTTCATGTTATTCTCCCAGGGGATCCTGCCCATCTGTTCCCTGAGGGAGTCAAAGTCTGCTTTTCTGAAGTCCAGGGTCCGTATTCTGCTGCTCTCCTTTCTTCCTTGTGTCAGGATCCTGAACTCGACCATCTCATGGTCACTGCCTCCCAGGTTCCCATCCACTTTTGCTTCCCCTACTAGTTCTTCCCTGTTTGTGAGCAGCAGGTCAAGAAAAGCTTTGCCCCTAGTTGGTTCCTCCAGCACTTGCACCAGGAAATTGTCCCCTACACTTGTCAACTCATGCATAATGGACCAAATCTTGGACTTAAATAGCTTTGTTGGATGGCGTTCAATCCAGCTGCAAGGTCCAGCTTGAATTGTGTCACCTACTCAGATTCTCAGAAGTCAAATGTCCCAAAGAATAGTCCATGATTCTAAACCCCAGGCCTGAGTATTCGCTTTATTACACCAGCTTTACACTGGCATAACACCATTCACTTAAACAGTTACACTGAAGTAAAACCAGAGTAATAGAGTGAAGCATCAAGCTCCCACATCCAAACTGCTACATATGATGTTCCAGAGGTGTTTTGAGATGATATCAGAGAAGAGTATGCTAGCATTGAGAGAGAGGCTGGCTTCCTCCTCAGCTGAGCAAGAACTGGGGAAACTGCATGATGGCCAGCAGAGGCTCTGAAATAAAGCTATCAGCCATTCCCATAGTAGTTCGGGGCATGTAAACATGCCTGACCTGTCTACAACCATGGCCATTAAGGTCTTACCCCTTGGATTTGTGGCTATGTGGCTAACCAGTGAAGTGGTCTGGTAGAATTTTTCACTATGTTTCCTATTTCCAAAAAAGTAAAACATACAATTATCTTTAGTGTGGTTCTTATATTAGGCGCAGTTTAAATATGTATACACAACATGATGCCACTATGGGGATGGCTCTTTTAAAAATAATTTAAAAAAAACAACCCTGGAGCTTGGAATAAAGGATTAAGAAATCTGTTTAAATAAATATGGGTTGAAACTTTGAAAAGAAATGTATTAGCCAGAGACTGGAATCCACTGGAGTCTCCAAGGGTTTAATTCCTACATTAGTCAAAATAATTTATCACATCTAGCTACTGGAGTAATACTGGGCTCATCAATATAATATTGAATAATTTCACAATCCTCAAAGGTTATGAACTTCCAGTCATGGCCATGTACAAATGTTATAGCTACACATGATTTGTCTTTGCAGGAATCACTTTAGTCCTTTGGATAAATAATGGGATCTTCTCTTTAATGTTATATATATATATAATCAATAATAAACTGACAAAAATAATTAAAATACCTCACATTTATTTCTGAATTTTAAGTTCTACATGTATTTTAATGTCAGAATGGCACATCTGAAATACCCTCTATTGGCCTCAATTTATGGGGAACTGGAAAATGGATGAAAACTGATATTATAAATGTCTGAATTTTTTTTTATACTTCCTTTCATTCTGCCCTACAGATCATCAGCTTTTCATGAGCCATATCCACTTGTTCCAATTACCTGACCAGAACCAATCTGAGGAGTCTAAGGCCTGGTCTACACTGGGGGAGGCAGGGGGGGGTAGTGGTGAGCTAAATTGATCTAAGTTACGCAACTTCAGCTACGAAAATAGCGTAGCTGAAGTCGATGTACTTAGAGCTACTTACCGCAGTGAAGACAACTGCTGACGCTCCCCCATCGACTCCGCCTACACTTCTTGTTCCGGTGGAGTACTGCAGTTGACAGGAGAGCGCTCGACTTACTGCGTCTTCACTAGATGCAATAAATCAACCCCTGCTGGATCGATCGCTCCGGAGGTAAGTGTTCACATGCCCAAAGACTCATGTGACAGTAGGTAAATGTGAAGTGGCTTTTCATTATGAAAAACTGAACCACAAAAGTTTGGGCAGAAAAATCTCTGCTACTTACCTACTTTCTTTCAAAGTATTTGATAAACAAAACAGGTTGGTAAATAACTATGTGCATTTAAACTTTACATATTTTAAAGTGTATATAGCTGAATATTATTCAACAATTAAAGAAACAAAGAATAAATATATCAGACAATGTTGTGCTGACATAGTGAACTATCATGACACAAAGACCCTTATATTATTATTAAGGCTACGTTTTAATCATGGGTAATTTTAGTAAAAGTCATGGACAGGTCACGAGCAGTAAACAAAAATTCATGGCCCGTGACTTGTCCATGACTCTTACTATATACCCCTGACTAAAACTGGGTGGGGGGCGTGCCTTGGGAGGGTGGCCCTGGGGGTGCCGTGAGTGCTGGGGGGGATGGCCCAGGGGGCACTGTGGGTACTGGGGAGGGGGATGCGGCTTGCAGCCATCACAGGTGTTGGGGAGTCATGGCCCCGGGGATACCTCAGGTGCTGGGGCGGGGGGTGTGGTTGGTGGGCCTGGAGCAGGCTCCCTACCCGGCTCCTGGGAAGCGGTGGCCCCAGCTCCTAGTTCCACGTGCTGCCTCCACTCCGCCCCAAGCCCCAGTTCTACAGCTCCCATTGGCTGGGAACTGCAGCCAATGAGAGCTGCAGGGGTGGTGCCTGTGGGCGGAGTCAGCACATTAAGCTAGGAGCTGAGGGAGGAGAGTTGCTGTCACCCTTCCAGGGAGCTCCCCCACCTCGGGTAAGCAACACCCTGCACCCCAATCCCTAGTCCTGAGCCCTGCCCACACTCAAACTCCTACTGCTGGGGGGGTCGGGCCGAGACTGCCCCAGCAGCGGCCAATGCGCCTGACCCAGGGGCTGCTCAAGCTGCTCAGGCAGTCCCTGGGCCAGACGCAATAGCCACTGTAGAAGTCATAGAGGTGACAGAAAGTCACAGAATCCGTGACTTGGTGACCTCCATGACAAACATGAAGCCTTAATTATTATGTAATAAATCTAACAAAGTAATTCTATAGACTTCAACGCTTTAGCATGTGATATTCTACATGGGAAAATTACTTACCAGGTGTTTGTTTTGTTATGTTCTCCTCTTTTCCCTACTCTGCAAGAAAGATACCTCAAATTATGCTAGTATGGCTCCAATGTCCTATCAGGAAGCAGAAACTAAGTGAAATTGCTAGTCTCACAACCCTATATAAGATAACAGTTCATCTGCAAATTTTGTCACCTCAGTGTTTACCCCTTTTTCCAGATCATTTGTGACTATCTTGAACAGCGCTGGTCCCAGTACAAATCTCTGGGAGAAAACAACAATTTACTCCTTCCATTCTGAAAACTGTCCATTTAATCCTACCCTTTCTTTCCTATCTTTTAACCAGTTACCAATCCAGGAGAGGACCTACTCTCTGAAAATCCAAGTTCACTCTATCCACTGGATCAACCTTGTCCACATGTTTGTTGACCCCCCCACCCCAAAGAATTCTAATAGATTCGTGTGGAACAATGTCTCTTTACAAAAGCTGTGTTGACTCTTATCCAACAAATCGCGTTCATCTATGTGATCATTCTGTTCTTGAAACTTTGTAAAGAAGGCTATTTGC
Source organism: Malaclemys terrapin pileata (assembly GCF_027887155.1). Classification (NCBI taxonomy): domain Eukaryota; kingdom Metazoa; phylum Chordata; order Testudines; family Emydidae; genus Malaclemys; species Malaclemys terrapin. The sequence continues at coordinate 95,070,984 of NC_071508.1, read as the reverse complement.
TTCTTGACTTGTCATCTCTGTTTTGTCCTTCTCTGATCTCTTCTCTCTGTCATCTTTACACCTGTCATTATCATATTTCTTTTGAGAAGGAAAGGGGAGAAAGATCTTGCAGAGTTGTCTCTCCATGCTTCCAGGATGAGGTGGTAAGAGAAGACTGGGGTGTGGTAAGCAGGGTCATCTATCTGCAGGCTCAGTTTTTGACAGTCTTTCTTACCTCCTCATTCCTGATATGTGGAGTGATAACAGTATAAAGTGAGGCATCATTTTTACAGAATGGGGGAAGCAGAATAATGTGCAATCAAATCAACCATTATAATCAGAGCTCAAAAATGCTACTGCAATAAGGAGGTGCAACGGTGCTCTGCTAAGTTATACCTGAATCCAAATTTGGAAGTGATTAGATATATAATGACAATAATTAGTAAACGATGAAGTCTAATTTAGTAAATTAAAGAGGATTTTGTTAAATTACAATATAACCAAACTATCTCGATTTATCACAGACTCTGTAACATTAACAATGTTTTACCAATCTGATGCAATTTTAACCTAGCAATAATGTATAGATATGTGCCTAGCTGATTTATTAAAACACAATTCTTTTTTTAAAAAAAGAGGGGTGACTCACACAGCTATTAGGCTAAAAATCTGAATTTGGATTTTTATTAAAATATCATAATACAAACATTTTGCATCAGTAAAAGAAATTAGAAATGTGGACACACCTAAAATTTTATAGTAATATATAGTCTCTATTTAACTCTGCACTGGGTGATATGTACAAGTCTGTCTTTACTGAATGTAAACAACAAAAACCAATATATAGAATACCAATATGTATATTTAGTATACTTTTAGACCATGTGCATGCTGTCAGCATACAGGGTTGAAGTGCTGTAAGCAATTCGGATTAATTTTTCTTATATTTAGATCATGATATCATTTTATTTTATTTTTTAAGTATGGAGCTTGTCATATCAGAGAAACAACTCAATAGATACATGTTGGGACTCGTGTGAATTAGCCTGGAAACTAGTATGAGAATATATGTTCTCCAGAAACAGACAGGAAGTCAAGATGAAGAAAAGAACCTACAGGTTTTACTATTATAAAAAATATTCCATGTGTATCTAGCATTATTTTCCCGTTGACAGTATTAATTACAATCAATACTATCAAGTATCAGGATGAAGCCATGTTAGTCTGTATCCACAAAAACAACAAGGAGTCCGGTAGCACCTTAAAGACTATTTATTTGGGCATACGCTTTCATGGGTAAAAAACCTCACTTCTTCAGCTGCATGGAGTGAAAGTTACAGATGCAGGCATTATACACATGAAGAGAAGGGAGTACTCTTTGATACTATTGATAGTATAATCAATATAATAAGATTCCAGGATTGTCACTCTGAAGCGATAGAAACAGCTACATGCATGATTGAGGGCTCTTTTTGTTCAGAATACCACCAGGTTGAATCCTCACTGGGTTTTGCAATCTGTTACCATCAATTTTTAAGTTCTCAGCCATTTTGACTTTATGAATGATACCCATGTGACAGCATGGGCTTTCAGCTACTAGTATTTCATAAAACTATTAATTTGGGGGGGGAGGGGGAATTACATCAGAGCAAGAATTTTGAAAAACAGTTTGCGTGTGTTATTTTTGGCATGGTTTTATGCTTTATAAAAGTACTTTGTTGCCCCACCACTATAATTGTACTGCATTAGTGAATACCTTTGGTGAGAACCTGCTTCTTTTGTTCATCTTAATCAAAAGCCTATTCTAAATGGTTGTTAAGAGCCTCACCTCCTCTGGTCTGCAATGGTATGCTGGGAATGTCAGCTTCTGTGGATAGCTCATTGTTCATGCTGATGCAATAAAATAGTTCATCCAAGAAAGAGGGTTTTTTCAATCTTTTTGCACTGAGTGCTCTTGACATAAAGTAACCTTCAGTATTATTCTTATTCTCCATCTCCTGTGAACTTTCTAGGTCATCAGGTTCTTCTATTTGGGCCACAGAATCATGATTTGATGAATGACTAATGGCCAAAGCTTTACTGAGATAGTAGCCACAGGTTTCACTCTCTGCACTTTCACATATACTTTTATCTTCAATACCAGCCCTCTCCTGAGCTGTTAACATTCCCACACTACGGGCTTCATCTAACAGTTTGGATAGGGTAGACCTGGAGAGCAGGGTGGAGTCCTGAGTTGCGTAACAAGAGGGACTTATTCCATCAGAAAGAGATTCCTGTAATTCTGGCACGGTAACATTGCTTATTGTTCTTGGGAACTGCATACATTCTTCCAGAAGAGTCACCAGCTGCTCTTCAGAGAGACAAGGTAGTTCTTCAGGCTGGAAAGAACAAGCAAAAATTTCTTCCTGTCAAAATATAACAATTAATAAAACCATCACAAAAGAGTTTGGCAGACACAAAAGAATGAATAGGACTCTTGAAAATTGATGATATTATTTTGGGGGTTTCCTGAGTTTAAATATGCTTATATGTAATTACACTACTTATTCAACCGTTCCAAAAGGTGTGAGATAGATTAGACACTGAAACTTGTTAAGGAGGCCTGCTGTACACCAGGCACTTAATGGAGAGGCCTTTCATTTCACCTACACTCTCACACAAGACTTCATATTATTAAAGATAAAAGCACAGTTGTTTACTTACTAAGTTAAACAGTTTAGTGACTTTTTAAAAATATAATATTTCCTTGTTGATTTCAGGGTTCTAGTCTCTTTCAATTATCAAGAGAAACAGAATACATAGCTGAAAGATACATAGTAATTTGGATGATATATTTGGAGCTCTTACACCCAGGTATCCCTTTTTCAGTCAATTTCTTATACTAACAATGAGGGGGCAGTTACATTAGACAGGGCTTATGATGCACAAGTTCAGTCATCACAACCTTTAATGCTCCTGTGTAACAGAGCAGAGCAACACCACACAATGGTGTAAGGCAGGTACTGAAGAAGACTATCTTTTCCAGCTGAAAATACAGGGGGTTTATTAGGTAGCCAAAGTGTAGATACTCAAAGAGCAATTTGGCCAGAGTATCAGGGGTAACAAAATATTACTTTTACAAAAAGTATAAGTTTTTTTTTTTGTTTTTTGTTTTTTTTTTTTAAGATCACAATTGATCAGGGCCTCAGTTTTACCTGACATCCAAACATGATGGGCCAGATGATCAACTGATTATTTCAATACAGCTACACCAATGTATACTACCTGGAGATCTGGCCCACTACAAAACCTCCAACACCACAAACCATGCTGGAGCATTGATCCAGCACTGACTCAGAGAACAGTGCCACCTACCAGCATCAGCACCATTTCCTGCAGTACCTGGCTTTTTTCTACAGGACTCTTATCCAAGTATTGACCTAGCATGACACTGCTTACTTTATGTGATGTGATGAGATCACAGCCCAAAGGGGCATAGTTGCATGGATTACATGTTAAAACTGCTCATTCATGTTTATGAATCGGAATAGCCTTCAGTCAAGAAGAAATGAATACTTCTTTGTTAAATATGTTTAAGGTATTAAAAGTTTCAAGTTGACTCTACAAATCAACAAGTTAGAGATCAGGGGTCGCTTCCAGTCATCACTCTACAGTGAGTGAGTTTTCAAATCTTAGTGTCCTTTAAAATATCAAATAGATAAAAAGGAAGTGAAAAAGCCTGCATTATCAAGCCACCACCAGTTACTGAATGATAGGCAGCATGAACTGAGTTTCTTTGCAGTGGTGCACAGAATCAACAGCAATGATGATGGCTGGGAAAATGCTTTTAAAAGAACAAAAGCCCATCTAAGATCCCACATCAGTAGCAGTTATAGGTAAAAAAATGTTTCTAGCTAACCTAAAAGGTAAAAATCAGACATGAAAAAGAATCAGGAAGCTCAACTGATTGTGTGGCAATCTAATGATGTCAGAAAAAAATATTGTTCAAAGCAACAATCACTTGAGTTACAATTTATACATATGGATTTCTAATATATTAACACACTAATGAAAACAAAGATTATATAACGCTTTAGTACTAAGCAAGAGTATTAATACTTGCAAAGTCTTGTTTACAAATCTGCTGGGTGTTAATGCATAGTAATTATTAATAACTCCAGTCCAGAGGATGATAAATATTATGTACAATTATAATACCATTATATAATTCAACAATATGCCCTCACCTAGAATATTGTATTCAGTTAGTCTCATTTTTGAAAGGAGTTAACAGAATTAGAAGGGGCTCAGAGATACTCCTCCATGACCACATGACTGTCTCCATCCTGTGCAGGGGCTCTACCTCTGAGGCCTTTGTCATCCGAACTGGCGTAAAACAAGGCTGTGTACTGACACCCACCCTTTTCTCCATTTTCTTAGCAGCTATGAAAACATTAATCCAAGACAGTCTACCACAGGCCATTGGCATCCAATATCGGATTGACGGCAACCTTTTCAACCTCTCTCATCTCCGTGCCAGAACTAAAGTAATATCGGCAACAATAACCAAACTCCAGTACGCAGATAATTGTGCTGGAGTTGCACACTCAAAGGATGATCTTCAAACAGCCCTTAATTGCTTCTCTGAAGCTTACAAAAGCCTACTGATAACACTGAACATCAGCAAAAAAAAAAAAGTTCTCCACCATCCAATCCCTGGTCAATCATCAGACCCAGCCAGGAAGATCTATATGGACAAAGAAGAACTGGAAAATGTAGAATACTTTGCCTATCTTGGCAGCCATCCCTCATGGAGGGCAGACATAGACGTTGAGATTCAGCAAAGAATTCCCTGTGCCAGCCTTGCCTTTGGCAGACTGTCTCGCCGGGTGTTCAACAATCACAACATCAGAATACATACTAGACTTTAAGTTTATAAAGCGGTGGTAATCCCAATTTTCCTCTACGGCTGTGAGACTTGCGTGACCTATAAAAAACATCTGAAAAACCTGGAACTCCAGCACCAGCACTTTCTTTGAAAGATCCTCAACATAAAGTGGGAGGATTATCGCACTAATGTCAGTGTCCTCACAGAGGCCAACATCTTCTGTGTTAAGGCCCTAATTATCCAGCACCAGCTGAGATGGAGCATGCCTGATGTACACTTACCAAAATAACCGCTGTACACTCAATTCACCAAAGGAGAAAGGAAACGGGAAGGCCAAAAGAAACGCTTTAAAGACGCCCTCAAAATAAACATCAAGAGATGTGGCATCGACACCACATGCTGGGAGACAGCAGCCCAGGATAGGGATAACTGGTGAAGACTTGTCAGAGAGGGAACGTCCACTAGAGGAAAATCACCTTGCCCTGCTCGCAGAAAAATGCCAGAAAAGAAAGGAAAGACAACTGTCATGCAGCAATCATGGCCCAACCCTGTCTTCCAACACCACCTGCAATGTCTGCCAATGAGCCTATGGCTCAAAAATCAGACTCCTCAGTCACCAAAGGACCCATGAAAAATAAAACCTGTGAAAGAGATCATCTTCAACCTCAAGGGATCGCCAACAAACGACAGTTGAGTTAGTATCAGTAATTAAAAGGTAAAAAAAAAATTACAAGGATGTTGTAATTATCCCCAAAACAAACATTAGAAACTCAGAAAATGTTGAGTTAAGGTTAGTCCTAAAAGAAATCCAAAAATGTTAAGGTATAGAAATGCACAGTGAAGGCATGCAAACAACCTTAATTCTGGCCTTAAGTGATGACATATTGTAATTTTATAGTTATGATAGTGGCATAATAGAGTTTGCAAACACAGATTAAATTAAACGGATTTTTAAAGACATTTGATGTTTAATCGTTTTCTCATCATGGTTTCACTGTATGGACTCACATCTTCCCTGAGGGCAACTTGGTTTTACTCCAGTTGAGAACAATGGGAGAAGGCAGCCATTTAACTAAAAGGCTGTTTACTGTTGTTGTTGTTGTTTTTTAAAGAACAGCGCTAATTGTCTGTATTATAGGTAGAATTTTATTTTGGTGAACATAAAGAATGGTAATTACATGAAGAGTCAATCTAAAGAATAATGAGAGAATTTAGTTTTCATTAGCTAACTAGATCCTGGACCAAGTTATGGCCCTGGTATATCATTTTCTCATACTTTTAGGTTTTCATAACAGTGAAGAAAATCTTTATTAGCAGGGAATGGAGCCAGAGACTCCTGTAACTAACCCAAAATTACAGGAGAAATCAATTTGAACTCAGGACTTTAACTCCCACCTCTAAGCACAATCTACTAGCCCATGCTGTCTCTCTAAGCTTCTTGTAATAGTGCTTTAACTTGCAGGGCAAATTTTTTTGCAAGTACTTTTTATTTAAAAGGTAACTCTTGAGCATTTAAAGATATAGTGATATCATATCATGTGACAATTAACACACTACAACTAAGAAATATGTATTATTTCTGTCTTTTTAATCCACAGTGCCACTTATATGGGAATTACTTTTAGTGATTACATGACAATCTGCAGAAGTATGTAAATACTAACATAAGGAATTACACTGTGTTTACAAGGAACAGCATACTCTAGTTACCATGTAACTAAAGAGGTGTTATTAGTTAAAAATAAACACTTTAATGTACAGGGTTCTACAGCAAATATTTTTAAAATGTGCACCTATGTTTTGTATACAAAGCTGCTAATTGCACATGTAAATGAGAAACTACAGCCCAGATCCTCAAAGGTATTTAGGCAACTAACTCCAATTAGGTTTCAGAGGGGTTGCCGTGTTAGTCTGTATCAGCAAAAACAATGAGGTGTCCTTGTGGCACCTTAAAGACTAACAAATTTATTTGGGCATAAGCTTTTGTGGGCTATAACCCACTTAATCAGATGCATGGAGTGTCATGTGCTGTATATTTATACCTGCTTATTGTATTTTTCACTCAATACATCTGATGAAATGGGTTATAGCCCACGAAAGCTTATGCCCAAATAAATGTGTTAGTCTCTAAGGTGCCACAAGGACTCCTCGTGGTTTTAATTCCAATTAAAATCAATGGCAATTAGGTGCCTAAATATCTTTGAAGATCTGAGTCTAAAAGCACATTTTCCAGTTTGTCATTGTGTACTTTTCCATTGTATATGTAACTGTCCTTCCTACATGTGAAACAGCATTTGTAGGATGGGTGCCTATAGTTATGGTTGTGTGCCATTATCTGTTGTGTGCATACACCAATGTGTTCCAACGTGAGTTAAATTGTGAATGCATATTTCCCTTTGTACATGTTGGCCTCTAGATTTTGAAGATTTGACTCTAAATCTCACTTAATCTGCTATTATTTATATATTTCCATTCAGAATAAAATATTTTTGTTGAAAGGCTGACAAATTCAGTTAAACAGCTGCCTTTGGACACAGTTTGTCTGTATTTCTATCTTTTCATGGGGTCTGATTTCACATTATTGCTTGTTCCCATACCATAGAAAATATCTGAGAATTCTCGAGCTACAGTAAGATTTTTAGTAAATGGAGAACAGATACTGAATAATCTACTGCAAAATTAATAGATTGTTCAGTAATGTGGGGAAGGCATAGAAGTGCAGTGAATGTTTAGAAAAAACTACATAAATTATTTTTTTTTTTTTAAAGATTTTGGTTTCCCGCCTAACAAAAGTGGAGCTGAGTTACCCTGTGCCATTTCATTTATTCAGGTGTGAGGGTTTCTGGTTTTTGAGTATCTTGAAGTCTGATCTTGAGTTATAAAAATATTAATCTACGAATGAATGCTTATAATTGTGAAGGTTTGCTTTTCTAGCTGGTTTCAAAAAGCATAGAGAAATGGGAATATTTTCTATCAAAAAGTATTCAAAAACTTAAAGCAAAGACTCGCATGAGTAATGCAATCCTCTAATTATTTATCCAAAATCAAGTTGCGTGTTCATTAGCGAAACTGATTTACTTCCTGACAAGGAGTATTTGTGTAGGGTTGCCAACAAGAAAATAGGACAAGAGAGGAGAAATCCCAGGAAAGGTTTAAGACAGTTCTTGATGTGTTAAATCTTCTATGCAAGAAACTGTTCCTGGCCAAAGAAAAAAAGCAAGCAATTTAGAGAAAAGAACAGGGTTATGTCTGTAGAGTTTCGGACAGTCAGGTAGTTATGGAACAAACTTTCATATCAGTGAAGAAAATGTTTCACCCAAACATAACAATAACAGAAATATTTTCATTTTTTTTTTTTTACAAAATGTAAAAATATATTTTTTTTGTTTGGATTTAAACATTGTCCTACTGCATTTGCAACCAGTCTGTGGTGTATGTAGTAGTACGTGACAACCAGAATGTGAAACTGGTCATACAAAAATGTGGAACTCAGTCTAATTTTAATTATCCATTTGAATTAACTGCAAATAAAAAACCACCAGCATCTATGATAAGAAGTAAATTAGTTTTGACATTTTAGACCAAATTTAGACCAGCTCCCAGTTAAACAAGTGCAAGTCTAGTGAACACTTTACAGAGAAAAAGACGACAAGTGGATTGCATTCATTAAATTTTGGACCTTAATGGTGAGTCGCTAGAATATAAAAGTCAAATTTAGCAAATGCTGGTAATATCAGCACTTCTAACTGAAATGTCCTGGAATTACAAATTGATTTTGTATGTGGCAGCCCATTTCTGCTGGTAGCATGCCAAAATAACAACTGAACATGAACACTCAAAGGCCGGGCTCAAGGTGGACAACATGTGCTGGGAATATCTAGGAACTTCTCCAACAGCTATAGAAGGTGAGCAGAAGGCGAAGAGAGCCAGGATGGGCTCCTGCCAATCACACTACAGATCTAGTATGTAGCCCCAGCAGAGCATCTAACACTCCAGGGGCACCACACGGAGCAGGAGCTGGAGGACTGAGGAGAGGGAACAAATACTGTATGAATTATCTATGTTGACATAAACAAGAACAATTATGCGTTGCCAGTTATTCTTGTGGTGAATGGTTTCATCCAGGTTAATGAATTTTTAGATAAGTTAGAGGTAGACAAGTCAGCAAGGCTGATAAAATTCATCCTTTGGTATTTAAGGAACTAGCTGAAGCAATCTCGGAACTGTTCACAATTATCTTTGAGAACCCATAGAGGACGGGGGAAGTGCCAGAAAACTGGAGAAGGGCAAACATAGTACCTATCTTTAAAAAGGTGAACAAAGTGGACCCGGGACATTATAGATCAGTCAGCCTAACTTTGATATCTAAAAAGATATTGAAACAAATGATTAATCAATCAATCTGTAAGCATCTAGAGGATAATAGGGTGATAGTGAATAGCCAGCATAGATTTATCAAGAACAAATCATGCCAAACCAACCTAATTCCCTTCTCTGACAAGGTTACTGGCTTACTGGAATGGGGAAAGCAGCAGACATGGTGTATCTTGATTTTAGTAAGGTTCTTTACACAGTCCCACATGGCATTCTCGTGAGCAAACTAGGGAAAGATCTCAATAAAATTACTGTAAGTACTGTGACAGGGTCAGGCCAGATGGCTACAGGAGGGTGATCGAAGGTAGATACATTAGCCCCAGATTAAGCAGGTCCCCTTTCCCCTGAATAAAATAATGGGCTTTTCCAGAACAATCAGGAAGTTGCTGGAACCAATTATGGCAGGCAGGCTAATTAGGACACCTGGAGCCAGTTAAGCTGCTAGGATCAATTAGGACAGGCAGGCTAATCAGAGCACCTGGTTTAAAAAGGACCTCACTCCAGTTAGTGAGTGTGCGTGTGAGGAGCTGGGAGCAAGAAGCGCATTGAGAGTGAGAAGGTGTACTGCTGGATGACTGAGGAGTACAAGCATCAACAGACATCAGGAGGAAGGTCCTGCAGTGAGCACAAAGAAGGTGTTGGGAGGAGGCCATGGGGAAGTAGCCCAGGAAGTTGTAGCTGTCACACAGCTGTTACAGGAAACCCTGTAGACAGCTGCGATCCACAGGGCCCTGGGTTGGAACCTGGAGTAGAGAGCAGGTCCGGGTTCCCCCCATCCTCCCAACTCCCTATTTGATACAAGAGGAGTTGACCTGGATTGTGGGTCCCACCAGAGGGAAAGGTCCCTGGCCTGTCCCCCGACCCACTAGGTGGGTCAGCAGAAACTACGGGGATTGTTCTCCAATCTTTCTCCATGCTGGCCAGTGATGAGGTTAGCTGAGTGAATGGCAGGTTTGAGCCACTAGCAAAAGTGGCCAAACTGAGGGCTGCAGTGAATCTGAGGTGAGCAAATCCGCCAATAAGCACAGGACCCACCAAGGCAGAGGAAGAACTTTGTCACTGTATGTACATAACTGGTTGAAAGATACTAAAAGAGAAGTTATCAATGGTCATTGTCAAACTGTGAGAATGGATCTAGTGGGGTCCTGCAGGGATCAGTCCTAGGTCTGGTACTATTCAATATTTTCATTAATGATTTGGATAATGGAGTAGAGCAGGGTTTCTCAAACTTCATTGCATTGTGACCCCCTTCTAACAACAAGAAATACTACACGATCCCAGGAAGGGGGACCGAAGCCTAAGCCCTAGGGGGGTGCCAAAGCTTGAGGGCTTCAGCCCTGCGTGGGGGGCTCAGACTTTGGCTTCAGTCCTGAACCCCAGCAAGTCTAACAGCAGCCCTGGCAACCCCATTAAAATGGGGTACCGACTCACAATTTGAGAACTGGTGTAGTAGAGAGTATGTTTATAAAATCTGCAGATGACACCAAGCTGGGAGGGGTTGCAAGCACTTTGGAGGACTGGATTGGAATTCAAAATGACCTTTACAAATTAGAGAACTGGTCTGAACTCAACAAGGTAAAATTCAATAAAGACAAGTTCAAAGTACTTCACTTAGGAAGGAAAAAATCAAAAACACAACTACAAAATGGGAAATAATAGCTAGATGGTAATACTGCAGAAAAGGAGCTGGGGTTTATAGTGCATCACAAATTGAGTAAGAGTCAACAATGTGATGCAGTTTCAAAAAAGGTTACTATCATTCTCGGGTGAATTAACAAGAGTGACGTATGTAAGACACAGGAGGTAATTGTCCTGTTCTACTTGGCATAGGTGCCGACTCCATGGGTTCCCCAGGGCTGGAGCACTCATGGAAAAAAATTAGCTCTCCTCCCTCCCCTACTCCCATCCGCCGGCGGCCCCCACTGATCAACTCCTCTCCCTCCTTCCCAGTGTCTTTTGCATGCCACCATCAGCTGTTCAGCAGCATGCAGAAGGTGCTGGGAGGCAGGGCCGGCTTTAGGGCGATTCACATGATTCCCCCTAACAGGGCCCCGCAACGTCCCTAAGGACCCTCCGCCGATGTAGAGCCGCCGCCGAAGTCCCGCTGCTGTCTTTGGCGGCAGCTCGATTACTGCTGCAGAAGAAGGACCCTCCACCGACGTGCTGCCAAAGGCACCGGCAGCCAACTGAGCTGCCGCCGAAGTCCTGCCGCAGTCTTCGGTGGCAGCTCTTTCGAATCGGGCCCTGCAGTGCCTAAAGACGACCCTGCTGGGAGGGAGGGAGGGGGGAGGAGGAACAGGGACAGGGCGTGCTCGGGGGAGGCAGCAGAAAGAGGTGGGGCAGTGTCTTGGGGGAAGTGGGATTAGGGCCTGGTGCTGAACGGGGGTTGAGCATCCCCAGAGAAAATTAGAAGCCAGCGCCTGTGCTACTCAGCACTGGTGAAGCCTCAGCTGGAGTACTGTGTTCAGTTCTTGATATCACAATTTAGGAAAGATGTGGACAAATTGGAGAGAGTGCAGAGGAAAGCAACAAAAATGAGAAAAGGTTTAGAAAACCTGACCAATGAGGGAAGGTTGATTAAAAAAATTGTGCATGTTTAGTCTTGAGAAAAGAAGACTGGGGGGTGGGGCGGAACCTGTTAAGTCTTCAAATAAAGACTATTATAAAGAGAACTGTGATCAACTGTTCTCCATGTCCACTGAAAGCAGGACAAGAAATAATTGACAATCTGCAGCAAGGGAGATTTAGGTTAGATATTAGGGAAAACTTTCTAACTATAATGGTAGTTAAGTTCTGGAATAGGCTTCCAAGAGAGGCTGTGGAATTGCAGGCTTTTAAGAACAGTTTGAACAAACACCTGTCAGGGATGGTCCAGGGTATTTGGTCCTGCCTCAGTGCAGGGAGCTGGACTTGCCGACTTTTTGAGGTCCTTTCCAGCCCTACACTTCTATGATTTTATAGTGCTTTTGTACATTTTAAAGCTCCTAGATAGGATCATATGAAGTTAATTTTAGAATCTTGAGTTAGGTAAAGTGTAGACGACTAAGAGGTACATGAACAGGGTGGTGGCCTAATTCCTCTGAGGTCAAGGGGGATTAGTAATTTCTCATCTGTTTATGGGGCCTCCGAGTTAGTCAGGGATGATGGGGCTCACCTATCTGATTGGGGAGCTGACATATTTTTGGCCAGCATTAAAGAAGATGTCAGTAAATGTCTAGGACCCTGGCCAGCAATGGGGGGAGGCCAGCCAAACTAATTGCTGGCTCTCCCTTGAGGTAAATGTCCAGTGCAGGTATTCCATAGAGAATGGATACAGACAGAATGGATAGGTAAAGGATTTTAAGGAGGTACTTTTTAAAGGAGCAGAGAAAAAGGAAGGGGATTGACTCCTTGCTGTACCAGTCATTGGAGCCCCTAACACTTTATGACCCCCCTTAACCCTCCTAAGAGAGGGAGAGGGTGGCAGGATCTGAGCAGCGAGTTGGCTGGGATCAGAATGGAAAAGGGGGAGGGCTAATGGCAGCCCCTGAGTATATGGAAATATATATGGAATTACCTGAACTGTACAATTTTTAATCAGCTGAGTACTACCAGATATTTAAAAATAAAGTTGTGGCCTAATTAAAACCACATCCAGTCCCTCCTGTCCTTCTTCCAGCATAGCTGGACAATGACCCTGTCATCTACTCACAAATTTGGGACAGGTGGTCAGTACTGAAATCAGAGCAAAGAGGCTGCTCTTAGTGTCCATTCAAGCACTAGCTTTGGAAATTCTATTTAGAGAAGTCTGAATAACAGGGGGAAAAGATGGGAATATACTTACATTAAATGTATTGTTTATATGAAACCACATCAGCACTTTAATACCTGGGTGTGACAGGGTTGTAGCTCACCGTTGTGGCGCCTCCTCCTGGTCGTCTTGGGGAATTGGCTCGAACCAGTAGGGCGCCCCTTCGGGTGGCGTCTAGCCTGTCGTTCCACCTGCGTTGGGGCCGCGGACTTGCGTCGCCCTCCAAGTACGGAGTCCTCTTTCGGAGCACTGCCCTCCGACAGTGCCCCTTGTCCACTCACACCCCCTTCCGGGGGAGGTGTGTTAAACAACAGTCCCACACCCTCAAGTCCGATCCTCACAATCCAGGACCTGGTGTGGTTCTGACCGGCTGCTCCCTGCGGTCTGTGGCTGTGCGCAGGGTAGCACAGCAAACAAAGGGGGAAAAAGGGGGGGGGGGGAACTCAGGCCCGCCCACTACTCTGAGTCCCGGTCCAGAGGCCCTCGAGTGACAGTCTCACTGTCTTCCTTCTCCTTACTCCTCTGACTATCCCTCTGGACCGCTTCCCCAACGGCCCTTCGCTACGCTAGGCCTCCTCCTCCCAGGCCTGCCGCCTAGCAGGCTATGGAGTAGGGCCTTCTCCCACTCTCAGGCTGGCCTGCACTGCGCTGTCCGAGGTGCTGGCCTCCTAGCTCTGGAGACAGACCTTCCCCTCTGAAGGCCTGGGACAGACTGACTGCTCCTGCTCTGGGCAGTCTCTTATATGGCTGAGGCGGGCCCTGATTGGCTGGCCCCAATCTGTCTTCTGATTGGCCCTCTGTAAGCCCTTCCCTGATTGGTTGGGCGGCTGCGCAGGCGCCTAGACCTGCTGCAGCCCACCCTCTCTGAGTGTGGGCAATCGCCCCACCACACTGGGATTATATAGAAAGTTGATACAATATAATATTTGTATATATAAAAAAAAATATTTTATGGTTAACTGTACACTTTTAGGAGGCTCAATACTTGGAATCAACAGTAAATTCTTAGGATGACACTAAATTCCAGTTCTTCTAATTTTCATTGTCCTCACTGTAATGTACTTACAAAACCTCATTAAACAGACAAAACATTTACAGAGATACTATTTTAATAACATATAAATGCATCATTCATATTATTCAGAATATAGAAACCACATACTAGACAAGGCAAAATGATCTATGAAGTCTGGTTCCTATTATAATTGGAAAAGCTCCAACTGTTCTTGCTAATTTTTAATAGGGCACTGAATCACATTCAATTGCTAGGCTTTTTACTGCTAATGGTCCAAGAAACTAATTCCTAGCCTGGAGTCCTGGATGCCTGTTAATGACCTTTCCAGCAGGAATCTATTTATGTGTGCAGCTAGTTCTCCTGACCCCAGTTGCCTTTCTCTACCTGAGGGTCTTTTGTGTTTAGCTGAATTCCTCAGAGGCATGAGTCTATAGGATAAATCTTACTGCATGTGGTAGGAATGCACACTTGTACTTATTTTGTGTACAGACCTGCTGTGACTCTGGGCTTACAAGTTCAAAGCATTAGGAATGTTTTCAATTTCTATACAATAATGGAGACAGACTACTAAATGCATTCTCTATATTAGAAAAAAAGACACAAAGGAATATTTAAGCCTTTTTGTTTTGTGATGTGATATATTTTTGTTGTTCACCTTGGAGGTACTACAGTTAACTGCTGTGACTATGTCTCTGAAGTTGTTCAGTTTGATTCCTTAAAATTGTTGGAGATGTATTTTATCTGTAATACAATGTCAAATGTACGGTTTGTAATCTGTTCTGAAATAATCTTCTCCCTTCCTGCTGAAAGGAATCCATTACAAGAGTGCAATAACCTACTGAAACAACAATCTGGCTTTTGACATATCAGCACTGGTATCATTTGGAAGTTTTAAATAGTTATTTACTAAATGATAAATAGCACTTTAAGTGCATAGCTGTACCATATCACCGACAAGGCAATCCTTGCCCTGTACCTTTCCATTTAGCATTTCACACCAACACGCCCTATCAACAGCCAGGCAATGCCATACATTACCCTCCCTCCTCAATAATCACACATTTGTCAGTCAACACCACTCAGTAGGATATTTGTTTAATACATTACATACAAAAACAAATGGAGACAGTTTATTATTAAATGTGAATGATTTGCCTGACGTTTTCCAAAACACATTAAGGCCCAGACCCTGCAAACACTTACACACATGCTTAACTTTGGGCAAGTAAGTAGCATTTCTGAAGTCAGCACAGGACTGGGGTTTACAAAACTTGAAAATTGGTTTTAAGTTGCTGGGTCTTATGCTGATCAGAGTCATATGTTAATTCTGAAGGGCAGTTGCCCGTTATGTCTTTCTACTTTTTTTAGAAACACTAAGAACACAGGAAAAAGATTAAAGGAAAAAATTAGTCTGACATCTGTGAGGTTAATTCCAATAGAAGATGTAATAAAGACTGCTAAAAAGAATGGGCCACCAATATAGCTAAATAAGGGTTAATCTGGCCCAGAGTCTCCACTAATTTTGTGCCATTAAAAAAATTAAGGAATGAAGCCAGACAGAATAACCTGAAACATTTATTTTGTTATTTGTAATCCTATTTGCAAATTTTAATGATGCTAAAACTATTGTTATTCTAAAGTATCTGCTCTACTGAAATGCTGCTCAGTTACAATTTAAGGACAACAATTAAAACATCAGAAAACACAACATATGGAAACTAAATAAAATACTAACAAGCCACAGTACAAAGATATATTTACAGCTGAAAAGTATTCAATTAGAGCTACACAAAGGTTTGCATCCATTCATGCAAATAGCAGTTTTCAGCATTACACCTGGTTCATGAAGAATCCAACTAACTGAGTAGCAGGTGCAACTTGTCTTAGAATAATAGAATATCAGGGTTGGAAGGGAACTCAGGAGGTCATCTAGTCCAACTCCCCGCTCAAAGTAGGACCACTCCCCAGACAGATTTTTGCCCCAGATCCCTAAATGGCCCCCTCAAGGACTGAACTCACAACCCTGGGTTTAGCAGACCAATGCTCACACCACTGAGTAACATGACAAGACACTCAGCTTCCAGAGGCAGAGAGGGTACTCTGAATTAGCTAGAAGAAAATTAGCCAGTTTCCTTCACACAATTTGAAAGGCGTGATTAAAAAAGACAGAAAAATAAATTGAGATATAAGGATCCCAGGTAATATGAACCATCATTCAACATCCAGAGGTATCAAGCCATTAGGGGTGGATAGAGGTATGGATGGAATTGTTCTACTACTACATTTTCCAGGGAAAAATAAAAGAGCACTGGGATAAAAGAGAAGGTTGTGCATAACTCCTGATCCATGTAGGAAATTTTCCTCTGTGAGTTCTCTCTTTCTGCCCATCTGTTATTCTCCTTCCTACATGTTAGTCCCTTCACCCTTTTCTAGTTTCTGCACTGTATCCATTATGCTCTTTACTTGTGCTATTAGCAGAAAGTGAACATGTCTAATATCCCATTATCTGAAGATGCTTCTGGGAGCAGAAAAGCAGCAGAGAAACAATGGAGGGGGTGAGAAAGTTGAAGGGAGGAGGGGAATGACAGAAAAAGGAAGACAAGAGGATTAGTGGGGATCTTATAACACTATTGGTCAAAGGGGAATGTCAACTTGCAGTGACCTATTTTCATGGGCTCAATATCAGCAAGGCGACCAGCAGCTTTCAGAACCACAACAAAAGTGAGTGTTGAAGGGTACGTGGCTGATGGAAGAGGTGAAGGCTTCCCAGGGGAAAACAACCTAGAAACAGTCAAAAATTAAGAAGTGAAAACAGCCTAAAAGCTTCATTTTGTTAGTAGTTTGGGAAGTGTGGGTGGGCGGGGGGGGTGAAGAGATATCAATAAAAAGTTACTTTCCTTGTTTTCCTTTGGTGGGGGTAGAGCAAGATTCAGGTGAAATTAGTGGCCTTGATAGGGATGTTGGTTTGTGTAATTTTGTTAACATTTACAAGATCAATGCAGATAAAACAAGGAGAGACAGAAGAGTGAAAAAATAAAGGGAAGTCAGCTACCCAAACTCTGTGACAACAAAGGCTACTTGGGTAACTGTGCTGATAGAAATTAGTTTCAGCTTTCAGGCTGTCTTTTTATCTATCTACACACAGAGTAATTTAAAATGAATATACTTGTGACAGCCTGTACCCTTATGTTCACCCTTTTTACAAAACTAACAAATTTTGTACAAAGTGCCTTGTGAAGAATCATTTGAAAACCCATAAGCTGCTGCACATTATTGTCCTGGTAAAATGTGTGTAGCAACGTTGTAGGTAAAGTTATAAAATTCTACTATATATGACATGTTCCAAGTTTGGGAAACAGCTTCAAACCAGTTCCCGGAGACAAACGGCTGGCCAACACCTCAGCCAGGTGTCAACCTAATCAAATGGACTATCACCTGGTTAAGCAGTCATTCCTTGCCAGGAAGAGTGTGAGTGAGAAATTTACATCTTGGAAATGGAACAGCTGGAGGTTCCATTGCAAAGAGATTTTCTGTTGCCTGAACTTCAGCTGGAAATTATTTTCAAAGAGGAAAATAACTATAAGAAATGAGAACAGAGGATACAAGTCATCTCTCCTCCCTTCGTCTCTGTCCACAACATCTACAATGACTGAAGGATAAGGAAAGGAACATTGGACTGGGTGAGGGGATCCAGGCTGAAAGGCATCCAATCAGTAAGGCTGCAAAAGCATGTGGTGAGAGAGACTTTTTGCTTTGAATTCACTTAGCCTGTTAGCTATTAATTGTATTTTACCCTTTATTTCCTTGTAACCAAATTCTGATTGTTTTATCTGAACCAGTGTGTTTGCATTGAAGTGTTTTGGAAAGTCTATTTGAGATTTGTGCTCTTAATAAATTGACGGACTTTCTATGAGCTTGTATTGTCCTCGAGGGTAGTAGGCAGTACAAGACACACACTTCTGAGGATTAGTCAGGGACTGGAAATTTGCTGGTGTCACTCTCCAATATAATTTAGGAGTGGCTGGCTAAAGCACTCATATAATACAGCTGGGAGTAATTTCTATGCTGGAGGCAGACCAAGAGTGGTTGTTTTCAAAGTGGAGCAGTGTAAAAGACACCCCAGGTTGGAGAATTGAGGGGACACAGCTGTTCAACATTCCAGATCGCACTCTGGGTAATGTCACAATACTAATCATAGTATACGATGTTACTTTATCTTCCTCAAAAAACAGAAATTTGTTTGAGTTGGCAAGTAATGAAAACCTGCACTTGATCATCTTTGGCCTCACTCTGCAGTTACAAGGAGAGTTTAGCAGCTAGACACACACAGTGATGCCACAAGAGGGGAAAAAAAAATAAAAAGAAAGCTAATGTGTCTTTAAAAATGGTTTCCTCTCATTTGGAACTGCAGACTCTAAAATAACAAACTATCATATGGTATTACTGCAGGGCAGAGTTAAATTGTTTGGGTGCCTTATCTGTGCATTTCTTACCTTATTGTATTTGGATTTGTTTTAAATGTAACCTTAACTTTACATTTCCTGGGTCTTTAAATGCTTTGTGTTGGGATAATTACAACATCCCTGTAATGTTTTTTTGCCATTAAGTTACTGATGCACACTCTCAACCTCAACTCCTTAATATAGTTTTTTGGAAATTTGGAATTTTCTGGAAATTATATAACATGTTATAAATGGCTGTATACTATAGCCAAAATTTTCAAATGTGGGTGACTAAATCTGTATTTACGTACAGAGTATGGATTTAGGTGGCTAACTTTAGGCACCCAAGTTTGAAAATGCTGTGTATGCATACAGTTCCCTAGTCTCCTATCAGCTCTTTATATATTGATCAAATAGCTTCTGTACTTACAGATTTTTCAACATAGTATCTTTCACAATTTTCTCTGTTTATAGGAGAATGGTTTGCAGTGGTTCCTTATACAGGGAATGCTTCATTTTCATTAACTGAACCAACTATAACATTTGTGACCTTGATAGTGTATGGCATAATCTCTCACTGTGGTCTGTGCAGTATGTAGATAGCAATGGATTTCTCATCTTCAGTCTATTTGGTATGATGTCCATCCGTTTGCATTTGGAAAGGAAGATGATAGCTGTCTGTACTTGTGCAAGTTTCTTCATGAGGTTGATGGATTTCCACTCCATATGGCTAAATGCAGTGCCTTGCCTGGTGTCAAGTATCAGAGGGGTAGCCGTGTTAGTCTGGGGCTGTAAAAAGCAACAAAGAGTCCTGTGGCACCTGTTACTCTATAACATACTACAGGACTCTTTGTTGCTTTTTACAGATCCAGACTAACACGGCTACTCCTCTGATATTTGTGACCTTGTTTATTTCCAAAATAGTTTTTGGGAGATTGAAATCAAACCTGAATTGTTAAAACATTACACACAAATCCTTCAGTAGTTTATGTACTTTTTTCATAGTGGATCCTTTTTTTTTCATTTTGAGAGCTAAAATAATAAAGAAATCTTGCAATAAGTTCTTTTCTTGTGTGTTTTGAAACCGAGGTAAAAATAATTTTGTTTTACAATCCCACTGCAAATTCCATTATAAGCATGTTTTAGTGGTTGATTTGCTTTTGAATAGTATGTCATACAAAGTAAGACATAAACCAATGTAAATGGAAGTATTGTGACTGCAACATATACAGTTTTTAAAGATGAAGAACTTCTTAACTAGGAGACACCAGTTTGGGGAGAATTCAGCACTTCTAAATTCAAATCAGTTGAATGTTCAATGTGCCCAATGCATTAATCTGTAAACACAAAATAAGCACTTTAGAGAAGGTCACTTCATAAGGTTTTTTTAACTTCTAAAATCTGCTTAGGTTAAAAAAAAAACAAAAAAAAACAAACCAAAGAAACACAAACCCCAGTGTTTTTGTCTGGACATCTATTTTATGTGCCCAAAAACATAAGACAAGACATTTCACTTTTTAAAAGATGTAAATATGTATAAATACAGATAATTTACTATGCTGAGTAAAACTTTCATCATCTGGGCTCTGTAATAGTATAGAACTGTTACTTGGGAATGCAAGTTATTTGCCATGCATACAGCTATCTCATGTCTTTAATTGTTATTAAACTGTCATCAGTTTTCCTGATTAAAATATGACTCAACTATATTAATTGAATATCATTAAACTGTGGCTTTGATTTTTAGCAAAGCCAACTGAGTAGACAAAAAATGCTCAGATGTGGTTTTGGCTGTTTTCTGTTACAAAAAGCCCACATACTACTTTTATTTTTATTTTTTTGCTCATGTTTGCTTTTATTTTCCAAGCAGTTAGATACGAAGTGGTGAAAGGTGGCTGCTACTGTACCCTCTATCTCAATTTTTAAACTCTAGCACAAACTATTGAAAGATAGTAAGAAAACTCCTGGATCAAACAGATCCCTTGCCTTAGCTGAGAAACAGAAGATATGTGAACAAAACCAAGGGCATGGACTCCGTTTCTGATGACATCCAAAAAACTTCTAACGGTTGTCAACTGACAGAATTAACACTTGCCCATCAAGCCAATGACATTGGAAAAACAGAAGCAGCAAACACAGGATCCAGATGACAGATCTACCTTGTGACTAAACATGCCACTGCAAAATAACTATTTTGAGAACAAGAATTGGCCATGTGAACAGAAACCCATTAATGGTATGTCTACACTCAATGTAAGCCATGGGTTAGTGGGATTTAATCCTACATTGAGTCTTTTCTAACCCATGCTCAAACCTCGGGCTCTGGCATCCACACTGCAGCGCAGACCCAAGTCAAACCAACCATATCCCAGAGTCCCTAGTTCCTTCTTGAAATGTGACTGCTCTAGCCCTATGACCATGATGCACAGTGGGAAAACTTTCCTGCTTACCATCCATATTACAGGAAGTTTGAATAACCCACCAACACAGCCTGCCAATCAGTCATTTTGGTCTGTGTGTTCCCAGCTATCAGAGCCAGCAACATGGAGGAGGTGCCTTTTGAAGAACTTCTCTTGCTTGTGCTTTCACTCCTGTGTCAGGAAACTGGCAGAGCATCCGTGAAGCACTAGTGGACATTTCAACAGTATTTTCTGTCCCACCAAAGTACCTGACAGATTTCCTGATGGAGCAGGAGGAGGCGGCAGAGGAGGAGTACCCTGTCATGGCAGACTTGCACTGGCAGATGTTCAGTACAATTGGCATGGCCACTGATGACCTCTACGTAGACAGCGCTTCTGGCATAGGGCCACAAACACAGGCTGGTGGGATCACGCGGTCATGCAGACCTGGGGTGATCAGCAGTGGGTCCAGAGCTTTTTTGCATGAAGAAAGCAAATCTGGAGCTTTGTGAGCAGCTTGCTGCCACCCTCCACCATAAAAAGACACAACTGAGGTCACCCTTGCCAGTCCAGAAGCAGGTTGCTATTACCATCTGGAAGCTGGTTATACCAGACTACTACAGGTCTGTTGGCAACCAGTTTGGGGTTGGAAAGTCCACTGTGGGTAAAGTGGTGGCAGAGGTTTCTGAGGCAATCAGGCATGTGGTTACCCCAACGAGGTAGTCATTAATGATATTGCTTAGGTAAAGCTAACTTTGAAAGAATGGGGATTCCTAACTTCGCCATTGTCATTGATGGGACTCATGTGCCCACAGTTTGCCTTCCTCAAGAAGCACACAGTACTCCACCTACTTATGGACCATAGAGGCCAATTTATGAATGTCAATGGGGGCTGTACTGGAAGAGTTCATGATGCCTGAGTTTTTCGCCGCTGGGGAATCTACATTCATGGACAGGCTGAGACACTATTCCCACCAAATAACATTGACATAAATGGAGTCAGTGTCTCCACCATTATTCTGGGGGACCCAACATACTCCTTTTGCCTTGGTTTATGAAACCATACCCTGATTTCAGAGGCCCTAGCAAAAGAAAGTTTAATTACACTGTCAGCAGGGATAGAATGGTTGTTGAATGTGCTTTTGGCAGATTAAAATCATGATGGAGATGCCTACAGACTGTTTGGATACCAGTGTCATCAATGCTGTCGCATTACAGTGATTTGCTGTGCTCTTCATAATCTTTGTGAAGCCAGAAGTGAGCCATTTCCCCCTGAATGGACCTATGACAGAGAGGGGATGATAGATGGGTAACCTCAGCCAGAAAGTGCAGCTACCACAGTTGGAGCTGGTTGCACCCAGGCACCAGAAGTCAGGGATGTTTTATGTGCTCACATTATGGACTTGCACGGCCCAATGGAAGAGGGGGAATAGTGTCTGTAAGAATGTGTTTGTAGGAGGAAGGGGCTAATCAAATGTTGGGGCAGGGCATTTAGTGCTTTGTATGGTAATCAAGCCCACACACCTTTCAATGTATTTATGAAAGACATGATGATTAATGAACTGTGGGGGTCAGTATGGGTTTATGTATGGAATTTATTGAAATGTGAATTGCTGTACTTTGGTTTGCTTATTAATGTTCCTAATCCTGTTTTTAGCTTTCTTATCTGAAATCATGATTGTATCATGTATCAAACTTCTCAAAAAGTGGGCACGTTGTTGGCGAGTTGTCGAGGTGCAGTCCTTGTCCCTGGTCTTCTGATACTTGCTTTTCAGCCTCTTAATACACTCCCTGCACTGATCACCTGTCAGGAAAATCTGCAAGGCTGCCAGCTTTTTAGCTATCTGTTGGTACATATGGTCATTTCTGGTGCTTTTGCTAAATTCCAGTTCTACTGGCCTCACACCAGAGATTCACCAAAATCTGGCTGTGCTCCCGTGATCACAAAGCAGCTCATTTCTCAAAAGACATGCTCTGCTCAGGCTCCATTGCAAATCCAGGAGGCTCTCCAAGAGTGTGCTTGCAGATTGGTGATCAGAAGAGAATGGGTTAATGATGACCTGAACTGCTGCTGTACGCCGTGGGGTGGGGTGGTCAACTTCCATTTTCAGTAGAGTCAACTGGAGATTGTTGGGATAGAGAGGATTAAGGAATTTGGCCCATGGAATTATGGGATACTTCTGGTGGACTCCCCGGACACGAGTCAAGCGGGGCTGCTTCTACACTGCAAAGCAATTGGGCTCGAACCCTGGGTCGTGGCTTGACTCGTGCTCAGACTCTGCAAGGTCCTGGAACCCAGGGTCCAAGCCTGCATTAGCATAATTGCAGTGTAGATGAGAGGGGGGTTAGGCTTGAGTCGGAGTTTAAGCATGGGTTTATGTCGCAGTACATTGCAGTGTAGGCATACCATAAGATTTGGAGAAAGTAGTTATTGACAGAAACACAATAAATGGCAGAATAATCCTTTTACCTAACAAAAGAGCTCAGGTCATCTATACTAACCTTGTATATTTCATATTGACTTTAGTAAGGCTTTTGATACTGTCTCGCATGACTTTCTCATAACCAAACTAGAGAAATATAGCCTAGATGAACCTACTATAAGGTGGGTGCACAAGTGATTCGAAAACTGTACTTAGAGAGTAGCTATCAATGGTTCACAATCAAGCTGGAAGGGCATATTGAGTGGGGTCCTGCAGGGATCTGTCCTGGGTCCAGTTCAATCCAAAATCTTCATACATGATTTGGATAATGCCATAGAGAGTACTCTTATAAAGTTTACAGGTGATACCAAGCTGGGAGGGGTTGCAAACGCTATGGAGGACAGGATTAGAATTCAAAATGATCTTGAGAAAATGAAGAAATGGTTTGAAATAAACAGAATACAATTCAATAAGGACAAATGCAAAGTACTACACTTACGAAGGAATAATCAATAGCACACATGCAAAATGGGAAATAACTGCCTAGAAGGGAGTACTGCAGAAAATGGTCTGGGGGTTATAGTGGATATCAAACTAAATCAGTCAAAAATGTGACACTGTTGCAAAAAAAGCAAACATGATTCTGGGATGTATTAGCAGGAGTGGGGTAAGCAAGACACAAGAAGTAATTCTTCCACTCTGCTCATCAATGATAAGGCCTCACCTGGAATACAATGTCCAGTTCTGTGCACCACACTTCAGGAAAGATGTGGATGAACTGGAGAAAGTTCTGAGGAGAGCAACCAAAATGATTAAAGGTCTAGAAAACATGATTTACAGGGGAAAGAGGGGCGGGGGGAATGATAATCTTCAAATACATAAAAAGTTGTTATACTTGGAGGATGATAAATTGTACTCCTTATTCATTAAGGACAGGACAAAAAGTAATGGGCTTAAATTGCAACAAGGGAGATTTATGTTAGACATTAGGAAAAACTTCCTAACTATAAGGGTAGTTAAGCACTGGAACAAATTACCTAGGGAGATTGTAGAATCTCTGTCATGGGAGGTTTTTAAGAACAAGTTAGAGAAACACTGTCAGGGATGGTCTAGATAACACTGTCCTGCCTCAGTGCAGGGGACTGGACTAGATGACCTACTGAGGTCCCTTCCAGTTCTTCGTTCTATGACTGAGGAGAGTATAAAAACCAGGATGGACTGACTGCTTTTGGGAAATATGCATTTCACAAGCTCAGCAGAGAAGAGAACTATGAAGACATTTACTTGTGGATACCAAGGAGATTATCCATATAGAGATCTACTGAAACATATTCATATACTTAGTCATTATACTGCATTGATTTCTATACAATTGTTTCCCCAATGAGAACTTGAAATAAGTAAACTACTTTTTCTTCTACTCATTCCTTCTTCATTTCCCTATTGAAAAATTCAGTGCCTATTTCATGCCTAATCTATTTTATTGGGTAAATTGAAACTGCTTCAAAGTAAATTCAACATTAACTTAAGTTCAAATGAACAAACTCAACTCTAGTTTAATAGGCACATAACTAAAAAAAAAACTTAAAATCATTTTCTGCACAGAAAGAAGAGGCCTAAAAATAACTATATGTAACACTGAGTTTGCTCTACAGTTTAAAGACCAATTTTTGTCACAAAAGAAAATTAAATCACCAATTTCACTGAGCTTTTCTTATTTAAATCTATGCTAGATGTAAAAAAAAAAAATCATTGCCAGCCAATCCATCCATCAGTTAATTAAAGTGCCTTTTACCAAGCATATAATCCCAACTGTCCCTTCCGCACTAGGATTTTCGTTAACTGAAACCTGGATAGACAATGAAAGCAGTCTTCTCCTGAAGGTCTCAATCCCAGAATGATGCTAAGCACTCTGACTCTGATCCAACACAGTACCTAGACATATGGTTAACTTTAAACAAGTGCTTAGGTGATTTGTTTGATCAGGCCGCAGCCATCAGCATCTGGCTGGATCAAGCTCTATGCTTTTGTGTAAAGTTAAAAGCACTGACAAGGATGATGCTGCCATTCCTACCACTGTCAACAAAGAACCACTTTTGTCAGTGATAACCAACCTCCTTTTTTATTTTTGTCAATGCTAACCAAAGTCTCCATTTTATTTTTTAAAAAATTAAAAACATAGGAATTGCCACACAGGATCAGACCCATGGTCCAGCTCACTGAAGGGGTGACATGTTCGGAGTTAAACTGCTACTGCTACTTTCTAGTAAGGTTAAAAAAAGGACAAATTGCTAGATACTGGTTTGAAAGCAAAATAATTATACCATTAAGGAATAATGTATATAAAATTCGTATAGGACACCTAATCACTGTAGTATTTATGTGCTTCATATTGTTTAAACAAAATAATATTAAATTAAACAACAAATAACCAGTAATACTATAGTCCTCTGGTTGCAGTCCTTAATTTACAACAAAATAACCTCCATGCAAGAGCAATGTTTAAAGACAATTGGATCTCTACATAGTTTTACATGTTTAAGTAGACTTCTAGTGAGTATTACCCTCCTGCATCTCAAAGCACTCTCTCATGATAAATGTAATTTTGCACATGGATATTACCATCACAGATAATATGTGCATGTATGTATGTGTGTTGTTATGGAGGGATGGTAGCCATTCCACAGTGAAGGCTGCAACTATCTTCTCACTATAAGCCCATTAGTATGCATACCCCAAAGTCATACCCATAATATCTTTTATTTTTAGATATACATTTTGCATATGTTACAAAACAAGTCTTTCAGGAATGTTCTAGAGAGATTTCTAAAATGTTGTAACTTTTTCTTTTCAAATCCCTCTGCCAGTAAAGCCATGTGCCTAGAGCCTGAACCAAAACTTACTGAAATCAAAGGGAGCCTTTCCTTTATTTTCAGTGGACTTTGGATCCGACCCCTAGTTATCATGAGTCCAATTAAAATTGGACCCAATCAAAAAAATGACCCAACCAAATCTTTACTAATTATAGACGCGTAATGACTTTTATGTAGGATATATGCAGGCCTTCCTTGGACATTCCAAATAAATGTTCACTTGAAATCTTCTGCCCACTGACATAAGGTTTCTGCTGTCAGTTACCTATATTTAACTATTTACCTATCTACACATACACACAAGCTGCCATTGGGGCAGGATCAACTTCATTGGTACTCCTGCGTGTTCACTGTATGATATGGACAAAAGCCCAGAAAGAGAAGACTAACCTGAAGAAAAATCAATAGGTGTTTTAAGAAAAAAGAACAGTTGTGTTGATTAAAGGTCAAAATCTCAGCTTTGTTTTAAAAATTCTTTGTCCCTCCTCACATGGCCCACTGAAGCTTAACTAATTTGTGACTGCAGGAAAAAATTAATAATGGTATCGTGTTGAATTCCTAACTGTTTCGTGAATAACTGCCAGATACATTCAGAATGTTTGCTGATTTACTAATGCTGCTGTTGGTTTATCTGAGTCTTTTCTTTACTTCACTTTTCTTACTTTTACATGACATGAGTAGAGATTCATGTTCTTGCACTTACTAAAAGGAGTATTTTCTTTGCTCAGAAACCGGAACCGGTTCAAACAGGTTTGAAAAGCCAAAGAAAATGTTTTCCCAAAGCAAGTATACTGTTCATCACATTCTTCCATAGGGCTCTTGTGTTTGTTGTGTATGGAAATAGAAGAGACAGATGCATGTAGCTCCTTCCAAAGACCCTGCCATCATTTCAGAAAGGAAAGCTGTAGTCAGAATTTCTAATCTCTTTCTTTTCATATTTTTTTCAGTAGCTCATAAAAATTATCCACACGTTGGTGAGCACTACTGCAATATGAGATTCCCATAGTAGCTTACCAGTAACCTTACCCTTAACCTGAAGAAACCACTTCCACTGAATCTGTGAAAGAATTCAAATTCCTTGCTGACTCAAACCTTGACATCTCATACCCAGACTCAGTTATGCCAAAGTTACCCTAGCCCCATCTATATACATACACAAACGTATGCATACCCCAAATAAAAAAATTGTAAGGGAACCAAAAAAGTGCATGGTGGCTACCCAACAAAGTAAAAGAAGCAGTGAGAGGCAAAAAGGCATCCTTTAAAAAGTGGAAGTTAAACCCTAGTGAAGAAAATAGAAAGGATCATAAACTCTGGCAAATGAAATGTAAAAATATAATTAGGAAGGCCAAAAAAAGAGTTTGAAGAACAGCTAGCCAAAGACTCAAAAAGTAATAGCAAAAAAATGTTTAAGTACATCAAAAGCAGGAAGCCTGCTAAACAACTAGTGGGGCCACTGGACAATCAACATGCTAAAAAGAGCACTCAAGAACGATAAGGCCATTGCAGAGAAACTAAATGAATTCTTTGCATCGGTCTTCACAGCTGAGGATGTGAGGGAAATTCCCAAACCCGAGCCATTTCATTTTAGGGGACAAATCTGAGGAACTGTTCCAGATTGAGGTGTCATTAGAGGAGGTTCAGGGACAAATAGATAAACTCAACAGTAATAAGTCACCAGGACCAGATGGTATTCACCCAAGAGTTCTGAAGGAACTCAAATGTGAAATTGAACTACTACCAATAGTTTGTAACCTATCATTTAAATCAGCTTCTGCACCAAATGACTGGAAGATAGCTAATGTGACGCCAATTTTTAAAAAGGCTTCAGAGGTTATCCCGGCAATTACAGTACTGACTTCGGTACTGGGTAAACTGGCTGAAACTATAGTAAAGAACAAAATTGTAAGAGACATAGATGAACATAATTTGTTGAGAAAAAGCCAACATGGTTTTTGTAAAGGAAAATCATGCCTCACCAATCTACTAGAATTCTTTCAGGGGGTCAACAAGCATGTGGACAAGGGGGATCCAGTGGATATAGTGTACTTAGATTTTCAGAAAGCCTTTGACAAGGTACCTCAACAAAGGCTCTTAGCCAAAGTAAGCTGCCCTGGGATAAGAGGAAAGGTCCTCTCATGGATTGGTAACTGGACAGTTTTCAGAATGGAGAGAGGTGAACAGTGGTGTTCCCCAGGGGTCTGTACTGGAACCAGTCCTATTCAAAATATCCATAAATGATCTGGAAAAAGGGCTGAACAGGGAGGTGGCAAAATTTTCAGATGATGCAAAACTACTCAAGATAATTAAGTCCCAAGCAGACGGCGAAGAGCTACAAAAGGATCTCACAATACTGGTGGGCAATAAAATAGCAGATGACATTCAATGTTGATAAATGCAAAGTTTGCACATTGGAAAACATAATCCCAACTATACACATAAAATGATGGGGTCTAAATTAGCTGTTACCACTCAAGAAAGAGATCTTGGAGTCATTGTGGATAGTTCTCCGAAAACATCCACTCAATGTGCAGCGGTAGTCAAAATAGCGGACAGAATGTTGGGAATCGTGGAGAAAGGAATAGATAAAACAGAAAATATCATATTGCCTCTATATAAATCCAGGGTACACCCACATCTTGAAGACTGCGTGCA
The DNA here is from genome assembly GCF_027887155.1 of Malaclemys terrapin pileata. Taxonomy (NCBI): domain Eukaryota; kingdom Metazoa; phylum Chordata; order Testudines; family Emydidae; genus Malaclemys; species Malaclemys terrapin. The sequence goes on along the minus strand of NC_071508.1, from coordinate 95,042,167 downwards.
GATGTAGTCCCCCCACCTCAAAAGAGATATATTGGAATTTGAAAAGGTTCAGAAAAGGGCAACAAAAATTATTAGGGGTATGGAACGGCTGCCATATAAGGAGAGATTAATAAGAAGGGGACTTTTCAGCTTGGAAAAGAGACGACTAAGGGGGATATGATTGACGTCTATAAAATCATGACTGGCGTAGAGAAAGTAAATAAGGAAGTGTTATTTACTCCGTCTCATAACACAACAACTGGGGGTCACCAAATGAAATTAATAGGCAGCATGTTTAAAACAAATAAAAGGAAGTATTTTTTCACACAATGTACAGTCAACCTGCAGAAATCCTTGCCAGAGGATGTTGTGAAGGCCAAGACTATAAAGGGGTTCAAAAAAGAACTAGATTAGTTCATGGAGCATAGGTCCATCAATGGCTATTAGCCAGAATGGGCAGGGATGGTGTCCTTAGCCTCTGTTTGCCAGAAGCTGGGAATGGGTGACAGGGAATGGAATACTTGATGATTACCTGTTCATTCCCTCTGGTGTATCTGGCATTGGCCACTGTTGGAAGGTCTACACATGTTTCATGAATAGTAAATGAACGAAGATTCAACTCTCTTGTTTTTCTGTCTGAAGTCCCACCTGTGTAACTAGGAAGAGAGTTTCTGATGCCAAAGTTGCAATTCACACACACACACACATAGCTACCAACTGTCGCAAATTTATCAGAGGTCTTGAAATATTTGGTGTTCTTCTTAAAGCCCCAGCTCCTGAAGTCAAGCAATTAAGTGAACATCTCAGCTTTCTTTTAGATATTTTTAAAAAGCAAGTTCTCATGGTTGTAGAGAGAAGCTTGAAAACATGACCAGAGTATGCCCATAAACAAGATGACAAATATAAATAACTCCAAACCTATTAAATCTCATGACTTTTGATTGTTTTGGTTTGGAAATATTGCACACAGAGATTTTATTGCTCTTTAGATGAACCACAAATGCAGAACAATAAAGGCTGAGGGAGTGAAGACTGAAAACCTGAAGAGTAACTTTTATAGGGATCCTGTAAAAAGGGTCACTCCGTTTATCCTTTGATTTCCACCCAATCCCTCAAGGTCCATGTTGAAAAAGGGGGGGACATCATTCCATTTTACCTTTGACTGTCATGAAGTCCCCATAAGCTTCTTGTTGTAGCAATTTTCCATTAATTAATGATGGGACATGATTCCCTCTTGGGCCCAGTTAATATCATGCTCAAATTTATTACAGGGATGGACCACAACATAACAAAAATATCAACTTCCCCTGAAGTTCTTCCAACTAAGTTGCCTCAGTGAATTCACAAATAGTATCTACTTTAATTTTAAAAAGGAATTAGATTCCCTTTGTTTACTAATTAAAATATAATTAAATATAGCTATTTGCACGAAGGTTCTGTTGAAGAACTATCGAGCAGGATTCAGTGTTATGATTCCTGTTTGACAGTTATGAGTTTCACATTTTTGCTTTTTCCTGTATAGACATTCATAAATCTGATTGCACAGAGCAGCAGTTGAAACATTTACTGTTTGCATTGATGACAGATACATTAAAATTCATTGTACAGGACTTTGATTAGCCAGCCAAATTCCTGTACACAACCTTTATTTTCTCCACAAAAAGTCACTGTTCTTTCCTTCCACTGCAGTTATTTTAGTTTTGTTTAATTCTCAAGGCCTTAGAAATAAGAGCCACTTTCAGGGTCTCCAATTGTTCTTCTCACTGATAAGCTCTTTCTCAAGTGCTAGAACACCAGACAACTGAAAAAGTACATTCATTCAAATTCTTGCAATTCCTAGTTCTTTATCAATGCATCTACTGTAGCTAACCAGTAAGGGTGTCTTTCTTTAATAAGCAAGAGAAGGCTGTGGTTTCTGTAACTGTAAGTAGTGGGAGCCCTAGACCTGTGAAAATAATGAAGCTGTATACAAACACCAAAATCACCCATCCAGTGTCGCAGGCCTCATGACAGATGCATAAGAAACTAGATGGAACCCCAAATATCTTATTTTGTACAGGGTCCCTCTGAAGGCTGGCACCACAATCATCCTTTTACATAATTCCCACCTCCTTCCCAAATGGTCAACATGGATGCTCTTGCTCCCTATTCTCCATAGACATGTTTCAATTAATGTGAAAAACATAAAAATAAGATATTTGTCTAGTGAGAGAGATTTTGCATGAATAATTCTTAAAGGTTTTTGCCAAATAAGATATCTATGCGAGCTTCCTCCCTCTCCAATCTTATGACTCAAGCTCTGTTATAGTCACAGGGTCAAGAATCAGCTGGCAAAAATGTGTCACAGGCAGTATGTTTTAACCATTGACCTTCAAATGTCTTGTGTCATACAAATATGGCAAAAAAGTGAAACTGCACCAGTTTTCACCATTGGGAAAATCTATGAAAATGTAATTTGCCTAATTCTCTTTATGCACAAATCTTTCAGCACAATTAATTATATAGGTGACAATATTGCTATAGCAATGTAGCACAAAATGGTACACTAGGTGATTCTGCATTACAATTACTTAGGTTGAATATATTGCACTTACACAAAGTAATTACATTTGCCAAAATATTATTGAATAAAATATTTAGAATCTAAAATTAAACTCTCTATAGTTTAACAATATCCTTAAGTCCAGTTACCTTTCCACTGTTTCAATTATACTTACACAATTAACCATGCATAAGTGCCATCCTAAATAAGGTTGGAGTTAACAGGCTTAAATGCTTTCCTGAATTGGGGGGCAAAAAATTAAGTTGTTGCACTAGAGTCTTAAAGTCTCTGTGACAAAAGTTTCTTACAGTTATTTATCAAATCTCAATAGTGTAGGAAGGTTTAGTCAACATATTTTAATTTCTGATCTATTTTGTGCAGGATATGCTGAATAACATTAATTTTAGATATTTAGCCAAATATTAATTTTAACTAGTTTTGCTTTTAGGAAAGCAAAACCATTCTGGAAACATATCACAGAAAGGTTCAAATGTTTTTGTATTCCTAGTAAGAGAAATTGAGTTAATTTCATTTCAAGTGCAGTTATGTGTGTGATTTACAGGAAAGTTCATATACCCCAGCCATTCAAAAGATTATTTCCATAACAATTAAAATAAAGTACACATTTTAAAATTAACTTTTTGGTGATTGTGATAATTTCATTTACACCACTTTTACACAAATGTACCTACAGTGACTACAGTGGAATTACTCCTGATTTACACCAGTGTGAAAGGAAAATCAGGATCAATACTTCTCTTGCTAGAGAAAAGACATCAATGCACAAAAATATTCAGATTTTTTAAATGGAGAAAGAATATGTTTCTAAAAGAAATATGTATGGTAAAATGATCATGATTTTACTGGCGCTAACTAAACTGTGTCTTTTTGCCTACGAGGTCAAAGTTCACATATCACTGATAAGATCTGAAAGATTAATTTACAAGCAGTCTGCATGATCACATTACAAGGTCAATGATAGAAACGCAAAACCTCTCTGTACCCAGCAGTTTGGTAATTTCTTTACTACATATTGGAATTCTTTACCCAGTTACTTTAGTAAAAACAAGCTAACATTCACAGCTGTGCTTCTGATCTGAATTAATTTTGACAAGTTTTGGTTTAACAAGATATTGCACTGCTCATATTTATGTGGAATTTTATTATCATAGCTACAGATCAGCGGGCAATGCCAGAGTCAAATATTGTATGTATATCTTCAAGGTATTTAACAGAAGGCTCCTTTGTTTCATAACACTAATTCAGACAGAGTGTTCCTATGGAAACACTATAGGAAAATTATTGTTTTTTCTAAAACACAATAGTAGCAGCTTAGGATGGATGAAATCAATTTAACTGACATAACTTATTTTGCCAAGAGCACCGCTGATTTTATTGAAGTTTGAGCATTTAAATGGTTTCAGGATGGTGAGTCAAACTATTCAAGTCAAATGCACAGGAGATCTGATTTAGTCATAGTGCAACCTTAATATGAAAAATACCATAGATATCCATGGAAAGATTTGTGTGCCTCTAAACATGCATGTTCCTCATCTCCTTCATAATCAATTTCACTAAATGTAGAACGTACATGTGAAGGCTAAAGGTCTAGAAGTCTGGAGATTTTATGTTAACTATAGATTATCCTAATTTGCATATTTGATAGATGTGCATTTGCCTATTTTTATAATGACAAATGGGACAGAAGGTAAAGCACTTTGGACCTTTCCCTGGGCACAAGAACCAGGCCTATTCAAATTCTATACACATAAGAAATCAAAGCTGAATTAACCATGTAAAGAATACATTTCCAAGAATCATCAAAAGCACTGAACCATGGTTGTGTCCTTCACAATCACGACTTGTTTATTTCCTAATTTAAATGATTTTATTTCAAAGAGTTACATTCAGAGAAGAGAAAGTTAAATTTGAGATGTGTATAGTTTTAAGGATGCAATCACTGAGTAAAGGGAAGGAATTTTTCACAATCACATAACAATGGAAAAATGATTACAAGTGGATAGCAAAGTAAGTAAAGACAGAATAAACTTCAGTGTAACACAATGGGCGATGAACTGGCAAAGAACAGTAAAAGGTGGTTTGGTCATCCGAGTCTCAAAATCAGCAACATGGAGTCTAATTGCAAAACATTAGTAATTTTCATCACGTTTCATACAATAGGTTTTTCCATTACCCAAATATCCTATTTAACTCATTGTTCTAGGCACTCCTGTGATTTGATTGCAGTGCACTGCCACCCTTTTACAGGTCAGTCATGTGAACTCATGCGTTCATGTGCATGATCACGCATTCCTACAACTATGTAAAAAGCATATTACAAACCTATCTGATGGAACAAAGAAGGCTATGTGTGGTTAAAAAATAGGCCTAAGAATAAAAGCTTGATTGAGCGTAGATGTACATTGACCCCTATGAGTTTTATATTACAGCCCTGTGCACTAGATCACCACACCACACAGATGAAGGTTCTCAGTGCATCTGAATAACTGAAACAACTGGGCCAAACAGCCTTGAGCTCATCTCTTTTAAATGCCTTGTAATTTTGCATCTCTTACTCATGGTTTAGGGGTTAAGGTAGGAATGCTTCTTCACAAGACTTTCTTTGTGATGTCCGTAGACTCAATTTGTGTTTTTTTACTACATGTTTCTGTATTTGTTAATGTGTTGTATAGAAGATTTTTCCATATATTCAATATTTTGCATTTATTTAATCTAGCTCAAATGAAAAATGAATTTTTATTTTTCATTTTCAAAGAGTCCTCGCAAGACAACAAAAGTCAGTTAGCAAAAACTTAGGAAAACAACTATCTAGCGATTTACCATACTTCTATGGTCTCCATTTCTGCAGTATCTGAGCACCTCACAATCTTTAATATGTTTATCCTTACAATACTCCTGTGAAAAGAGTGCTATCTTCCCATTTTACAGATGGGGAACTGAGGCAAAGACAGAGTAAATAATTTGTCACGGGTCACATAGGAAGTGTGTCTCACAGCATGAATTTAACCCAGGTCTCCCATAGCCCATACTAATGCCCTAACCACTGGACCATCATTCCTCTCAAGATGTTCCAAGAGTTTATTTCGTCTAAATTCATATAATGAGGATGTCATTGAAAAAATGTGTCACTCTTAATGAGAGAATGGAGAATTTAAATTCCCATTTTTCAAGATATACCACTTGCCCTTTAAAATTAATTCCAATCTTGTATTCCAAAAGCAGAGAAACACCAGAACAGGCACGTATGGGGGAAAATGCATATAGTAACAATATAATAAAATAATAATATATTAAGAACTATACTAATAATATGAATGTGTAAGAAATCATTCCCTATTCTGCAGTGAAAGCAGCCAATTATATAATAAAAACATCCTCTGTATTTTACTCTTAGGCATACACATAAGCTTGGACCACAGTGTACCCAAAAACCACAAAGTCAACCCATATGTTCATGAAAATAAGCTATGTGGAAAAATCCATCTTTAAAAAAAATCAAGAATAATAAGTGGATTGACAAAATAATTTTATTTAATCAAGTATACAAAAAAGGATTTTATTTTTCTATGACTTCGAGAAAAGTTTATGCTGGAAGACAACTTAATAAAACAACTCTGACAATATGTACAGGTGAGATATAAATAGGATACGTATCATTTAGATCTAAGGGACATGCTCTCTACCCCAGATCTGCCTCTTCATGTGGTCTTAGCAGCTGGTTGATTGAGCTCAAAGTTCCCTGACACTGATGTGGAGGGGAGGTCCTGATTTGACCGACGACCATGAATCCCTAAGATCACAAAGGGCAGAGCTGGAGCAAAGGGAACTCCATGGAACTCTAGTGCATACATTGGCAGGAACCATCCAACAATCCAGGGAAGACAGGATAGTTGCCGGACAGTTGCCAGTATCTGAGCCAACAATTGTCCAGCAAATGATGAGAGGGACAGTAGACAGATTTCAACCACTCTTGCATGATTCTGAGGTGAAGTCTGGCATGTTGAGTCACATATGTGCAAGCTGCCATGTGACCTAGAAGTTTCAGGCAATTCCTTACTGTTGTATGAGAATATACCTTGAATTCTTTGCATAGGTTGAATATTGCTTGAAATCTGGCTTGTCAAATATGCTCTCAGTGACATCAAGTCCAGAACCACTCCTATAAATTCAATCCTCTGTATGGGAAGAACTGATTTGGCAGTGTTGATTAACAGATCCAACACATGAAAGAGGGACTGGATCTTCTCGATGACTTCAGGCAGCACATCCAAACACACACATTTTGCAAATTCATTCTGAAAGGTAAGGTGGTTAAGTGAATGAGACTTGCCATATTAGAAACCTAGGGTGAAATCCTGGCCCCAGTGAAGTCAATAGCAAAACTCCCATTGACATCAATTTTCACCTCTGAGCCCTACATTGCCAAGTCTGATGTTGGGGGGGAAGGGAGAGGAGTGAAAGAGAGGCTCTACATTTAGTTGCCCACTTACACTTGAAAAAAATGCTACACATATGGGCAACTTCATTTTTCTTTACATCTGATTTGAAAACTGAGCATAAATTATATTCTTGACCAGAGCTCTTTAGGTCAAAGCGATATTTATGTCTAGACTAGATTGAACACTTCTAATTTTCTGACCTGATCCTTATCCTGACTTTGCCAAAAGGTGGCAAAATTCACAGATTATTGTTACCGGGAGCTCACGATGTAATTTGTAAAAATAAAAGATGTGATGAAATATGTTATCCATGTGCAAGTAAAACAAAATGCCTCTTAGATTCATGATCTTAAAGTATTTCCGTCTGTCTTGATAAACGTTAAGTGTGCTTGACTCGTCTGTTTTTAATCAGTTGGTTACAAGCAACCAGCACAGCATGTCTTTACAAATGTCCAACAAAATGAGATGGTAATGCAAGAAAGAGCCAAAGAAACATGAAAGGCAAGGAAGTGCAATCTTTTGGCTCAAAAACATTAATGTGAACACCTTGGCAAAATGACTAAACAGTTAATCTAACATGTGAACACTTTATATCTGACATGAAAACAAAACCTTCTGAATAACAATTCAGAAGTTTGTTTTGATTTGTGCAGTCAACAAATGGTTTCACTGTATTAGCATCTATGGACCAGATTCTGATCTTGGTTATGCTGTTGTAAAATTGAAGTAGTTCCACTGAAGTATTTAGAGTTACTGCACATTTTATACTGGTGTAACTGAAACTAGAGTCAAGCTCACTCTCACTGAGATTTCATATGATTTGCAAACTATGCTGTTTGGTATTTTAATACAATTCAATCTTTGTATTACAAACAGGAAATCAAAAAATACAGTTTCTGATTCAGAGCATTATACGATCTAAATACTGAGTTGATGATAATGTTGTAAAATTTGAAATGATCTTGCACTAACAAAGACTGGATATGAGATTTGGTCACATTGCTAGAAAAGCATTTTTAATGTAATTATTAAAAGATCTGATATATCTTTTGCCTTGCAAAACTTATAAGCTCTTTAGAAATTAATTTTTGAAATAATCAGTCTGTCACGCTGTCCGGAGTGGCTCACGATCATGAGTGCCAACCTCAGGGCACCCAGTCAAAAAGCAGCACTTATATCTAAGAACAAACTTTGTCAGTTATGAAGCTGAATTAATGTAAGCTGCGGTACTGCCTCCCAGACGACCATCTGCATGCTGTACTTCAGATGAGTGTCTCTCACTTTGAGTCAAACGTCAACAAACGGATTGCTCAGAAACAACCTCAGACTTCTCGCTAACTCAGAAAGTGCACTCTTTATTTGTGATTAGGGAGAAGGTTATGTGTTTTTTCCTGTTTTTTCCCTGTTTTCTATAATTCTGATACACTGATTTGCACTGATTTGTTTATTTGTTTTTAATAGACAATGCTGTAGATAGAAACAACCTATCTAAATATATACAAAAAAAGCTGAACTTAAAATATAAATCAATACAGGTGACTTTAAATCTTATTACAATATGTAGAATCTGTTTGGCCTGTACAAGGTTGTGCTTAGGTTTATGTGGCCCTCCTCTGTTATAAGGTTGGTCACCACTGCTTTACACTATAAATGAATATTCAGTCTATGGACCTTTTCCCACTCCCCAAATCATGAAGATGGAGAGCCAGTCCCTCTGCTGCCGTTGCCAATGCTTGTGTCATGGACAATGAATCTACTAAAATGAGTTTATTTTGGTAATGAGAGACTGGCTGGATTTGCCTTACTAGAACAGATACCATGTGCCTCCTTACATTCTCTAGATAGGGCAATAAATGTTAATCTGCAATACAAAAATAATATACTTGCACAATAAACTAGGGTTACCATCCGTCCTCTTTTTCCCGGACATGTCTGGCTTTTCGGCAGTCAAACCCCCGTCCGGGGGGAATTGCCAAAAAGCCGAACATGTCCGGAAAAATGGCGGCTCTGCTCCTCCCCAACTCTTCGGCTCTGTTTAAGAGCCGGGCTTCCCGAGCGCTACCGGCTTCGGGCAGCCCCCCTGCCTCCGGACTCTGCGCCGCCGGAGCCCGGGAGGGGAAGTGCCTGGCTGGAGGCACAGGGTCCGGAGGCATAGGGGCTGCCCAAAGCCCGAGCGCTACCGGCTTCACAGTTTGCCGGGCAGCCTCCAGACCCTGCGCCCCCGGCTGGGTGCTTCCCCTCCCGGGCTCCAGCTGCGCTGGGGTAGTGCCGGCCGGGGGTGCAGGGTCTGGGGGCTGCCGGCAAACCGTGAAGCCGGTAGCGCTCGGGCAACCCTTTCCGCGTGGCTGGGAGAGGGAGGGAGGAGGGGGCGGAGTTAGGGCAGGGAAGGGGTGGAGTTGGGGCGGGGCTAGGGGTGGGGAAATGGGAGTGGCCAGGGCCCGTGGAGGGTCCTCTTTTTTTTTATTTATTAGATATGGTAACCCTAAATAAACAGTCTGAAAACCATAGACTACTTAACACACTGGAAATACAGTGTCTGTGGCAAGTTTTGGTTATTTTGTAAGTTACTCTTATTATACAATATTAGGGTCTTCACACTATGAAATAAATTCTGACCCTCATGCTGAGGAATCAATTCCATGAGAAAGACGAAGACATTTTTAACTTCCACTGAGGCTGCTCAGCACGTCTGAGGTCTAGGCCCATACTGAGGTCTATATACGTGTGCGCACACACACACACTTAAAAAAAATTATGTGGCAGTGTTTTACAGACTACTAATATGCCACCTCAAAACATCTCTTTATATTAAATTATATTGCATAGTGCATGTTAGTATAACATCACCCAGTCAAAGGTTCCCTGTCCTAGATCTTAATAGATTTGTGGATGTTTAACATGTATTTCCAAAGAGACTCTTTACTGCCTTGCCTGCAGAAACATAAATGACATACAAGAGTTTGTGTTAAACATTTAATAGACTGTAAGAAATACAGCCCCATCACTTATTCCACATCAGCACAGTAGAACCCTTTGGCTGTTTCTACACATACCTTTTTTCTCTAAAATTTCCCATTATTTCTCACACCACTGGTACCAAAGGGAGGAGTGCTGGTGCAGAAAAGGCTTCGGGGGCACCAGCATTTTAACAAATGTAACATCTAACAATGCTCAGAGAGGTCCAGATGACATTTGCTTAAAACATCAGTAGATACTGGCAGCTCATCTACATCGACACACTACTGTGGATGGAGCTATACCAGTGGTTGAACAACAGGATATATTAAGAAAAAGAATTCCTTGCATAGACAAGTCTTAACATATAGATAAATTGAGCACAGACATCACAGACTGGAATATGATCATCACTACTGAAAATACACAAACTTCTTTCCAAACAGGGCATTTAGAATCAGTTGGCATGACTATGGCAGAATAGAAATACAATTGCTCCATAAACCTTAATAAAACATGTAAAATTTAAAATAATGTATCTGTTCTTTAGAGTTTAAGGAAGGTGAAAAACTTGAACAATCCAAAACATGCTAAATAATATATCTCACCTTACTTATTTAGGTTATTTAATTACATATTCTGTTATCTTGCTGTAATACATTGTGTGTGATCCAGTCAGATCTTAAAAGCTATAATCTGGTCAGAACATGGATGGGAGACTTCCAAAGAACTAGTTGCTACAGTGAATAATGTTCATGATTCAGCTGTGCTCTTCCCTTTGAGTCACTACTGAATTTCAAGCATGGATACTTGAAAGCACTGTTGTACTGGAGATTCCTTCTTCTGAATGAGATGTAAACTCAAGGTCTTAATCAATTTGTTAATAAAAAATGGTTACTGACCTTCCATAACTGTTGTTCTTCAAGATGTGTTGCTCATGTCTATTCCACATTAGGGGTGCGTGAGCCATGTGCACCATTTCTGGAGATTTTTCCCTCAATGGTATCAGTCGGGCTAGCTCTAGAGCCCTCTGTTGCTGCATGCTTATGTGCCAGCATAAGGAGCACTGCCGGCTCCACACCCTCTCAGTTCCTTCTTACCAGCTAACTCCAACAGAGGGGTAAGAGCAGGGCCGGCGCTTCCATGTAGGCGACCTAGGCGGTTGCCTGGGGTGCCAGGATTTGGGGGGGGGGGGGCAATTCAGCGGCGGGGGGGGGGGGGGGTGTCCTTCTGCGCTCCGGGTCTTTGGTAGCAATTCTGCGGCAGGTCCTTCACTCGCTACGGGACCCGTCGCCGAAGTGCCACAAAGACCAGGAGCGCGGAAGGACCCCCCGTCGCAGAATTGCTGACGACGACCGGGAGCGCGGAAGGACCCCCGCCTAGGGCGCCAAAAACCCTGGTGCCGCTCCTGGGTAGGAGGGCGGGTTGTGGAATGGACATGAGCAACACACCTCAAAGAACAACAGTTAAGGAAGGTCAATAACAGTTTTTTCTTCTGCGAGTGCTTGCCCATTCCATGTTAGGTGACTCACAAACAGTATCCAAAGGATGTGGGCTCAGAGTTCATGGACATGCGTACTGCAACACTGCTCTCCCAAATGTGGCATCATCATGAGCCTGTTGGGTGATGGCATAGTGGGATGAGAAGGTATGCACTCATGACCAGGTTGTGGCCCTGCAGATGTCTTGGATCGGAACCCGGGCCAGAAATGCTGCTGAAGAGGCCTGAGCTCTCATGTAATGAGCAGTCAAGATGGCAGGCATCCTCCTCGTAGCATGCCCAAATACAGGAGGTTATGCAGAATGAGATTATCTGGGCTAAAACTGGTAGGCCTTTCATCCTCTCTGCTATTGCCACAAAGTCATCTTGATACAGAAGAGAGGACATGTCTAACATCCAACGAGCGAAGCTGCTGCTCTTCTGAATTTTTGTGCAGCTTTGGGAAGAAGACTGGCAGGAAAATGACATGGTTGGTATGAAACTGCAAGACCACCTTTGGCAGAAAGGCCGGATGAGGGCTCAGCTGAACCTTGTCCTTGACAAATACTGTATACAGTGGTTCTGACGTAAGGGCCCTGATTTCAGAGTCCCTTCTGGCTAAGGTAATTGCTATCAGGAAGGCAACCTTTCAGGACAGAAGAGGACACAATGCTACTGGCTCAAAGGGAGGGCCCATGAGTTTCAATAGGACCAAGTTCAAATCTCACGAGGGAATCAGTTCACACCTCACAAGGGAATCAGTTCACACACCTGATGGTAAAGTCTCTCTAACCCCTTAAGAAAGCAGAATGTAATCTCGTGAGAGAAAAATGACCTACCACCCACTGGTGGATGGAAGGCCGAAATTGTTGCCAGGTACACCTTGATAGATGTGAGGCCAGACTTGTTTTAGGTGGAGCAAACAGTCCAGAGTAGACTGAAGGGAAGACTGAATTGGAGAAAGGCCTCATTAGGACAACCATATTCAGAAACGCTTCCACTTGGCGAGGTAGGTAACCATAGTGGATGGCCTCCTACTACCCAGCAAGACCCGTCCAACGTGTTCCGAACAGGCTTGCTTTTCCGGGTTCAGCCATGGAGCTTCCATGCGTTCAGATGAAGGGAACCAGAAGACAAGGTGTTCAAGTCTCCCTGTACCTCGATGACTGGCTGATCAAGGGTCGCCCAGAGGCCCAAGTAAAGAATAGCATCAGCCTGGTCCAAGCCACCTTCCAAACACTGGGCCTGTTGACAAACGAGCAAAAGTCAACTCTCATTCCAGCACAGAGAATAGACTTTATGGGGGCAGTGCTTGACTCAAGCAAGTCCAGAGCCTTCCCTTTAGAGGCTCAATTCCAGACAATGTTGGACCTGGTATCCAAGGTCATGGTCCACTCAATCACAACAGACCAGGTTTGCCTCAAGCTCCTGGGACACATGGCCGTGTGTACTTATGTGATACGACACACAAGGCTGCACCTCAGGCGTGGTTAGCTTCAGTGTTATCATCGAACAGACCCCATTTGTACTCAGTACTTACTGGTCCTCACCTCCCTCGACTGGTGGAAGGACGCCTGGTCGGCAATGGTAGGCATTCCCTTTGTCACTCCCCCTGCTCCCCGCCATCAATGTCCCTAGTGTCGGATGCTTCAGACCTAAGTTGGGCAGCCCACCTCCATCAGCTCAGGACACAGGCCCTGTGATCCCAGGAAGAGCTCTCCCTGCATATAAATGTTAGGGAGCTCAGAGTAGTCCACTTAGCTTGTCAAGTGTTTCTTCCCCAGATCACAGGCAAGGAAGTGCAAGTACTGACAGACAGCACAGTGCCCATGTTCTACATCAACAAGCAGGGAGGAACATGCTCCTCCACCCCATGTCAGGAGGCCATTCGTCTATGAGACTTCTGTGTGAAGCGCTCCATCGACTTTGAGGCTCTCCCCAGAATGTCCTGGCAGATCACCTCAGCAGATCTTTCTTCACTCACCACGAGTGATCCCTTCATCCAGAGGTCACCAGGTTCATCTTCCAAAGATGGGGATCTCCCCAAGTAGACCTATTGATAACTAAGGGGAACAGGAAATGCCATCAGTTTTGCTTGCTGAGTGGACACAGCCCAGAGTTCCCTTTCAGATGTTTTCCAGCTTCCATGGACAGAGCTCCTATTCTATGCATTTCCTCCTGTTCCTCTGGTACACAAGGTCTATCTAAAAATCAAGCAGGACAACGCGAGTTATTCTTTTAACCCCAACATGGCTATGCCAACACTGGTTTGGCACACTGCTAAACTTATCGGAAGCAGCCACGCCCCCACTGCTCCCACTCTGCCCAAACCTGATCTCACAAGACCAGCGCCGGCAAGCGCCCTCTCTCAAAGCGCTGCTTTTTATGTTCCTTCCTCAGCACCAGAGATGGACAGCAGTACCAGAATACACACGGTGCCGGAGGAGCACTTCATGCCAAGGCCAAAGTGCTTGGTGTCAAATCCGAGTGGCTTTGCTCTGAAGGCGGTCTAAGGGCAGCTTCCATTAGGATAGCTGTCTGTCTAGCCTCTCTGTCTTTCTTCAAGGCTTAAAGTCCCGACAAATCTGACAGAGCTCTCTTACATGAGCTTCTCCCAAACATTTCACATAACTGGAGTGTGGGTTGCTCATGGACATAGGCTTACCACAGGAGGCACAAGGTCTGAAGCCTGGGAACCCACTCAATGATAAAGGAGGGGTTCTGATTTCGTACATTATTTCCACTACAACTACACAAAGATTAATAAACTACGGTATAGAGAAGAAACCTCTGAAAAACGCCTTGCCGAAGCAAGAGGAGTTGTTTCAGCAACCATGATGGGTGGTAAAAAGGAACTGAGAGCATGTGGGACCAGCAGCTCCCCTTATGCCGGTGCAAAAGCGCGTAGCACCAGAGTGCACTAGAGCGAGCCCAACGGAGGCCATTGAGGGGAAAATTTCTAGCAACATTGCACGCGGCACACTAAAGAAGAAAGATTCCTTGTGTCTTTGTGTAAGTATAGGGGTTTTAGCCTTGGTGCCTTGGCCAAATTCCAATCCAGGTAACTTTCTGCCTACTTAAATTCTTCCCATAGTTTCCATTGGAAAAGATATTTATCCTCATTTCCTGTTCTAAATCTGTTGCTATGCTCTATTAAGGTATGTGTTTCAACCCTGCTGATTTCTTTGGAGGGCAAAGTTTGTTAAGTGCTGTGTGACACTTAGAGACAAAAAATACTATATACATGACAATTATTATTACTACCAAGTAGCACAGAAGAATGGTAAAGATTAAAGGAGAAATCTTGTTCTAAACTGTAACGGTGATTTTAAAAAATAAATCTTATACCAGTAAAATACTGATAAATAAATGCATACAGTACTTTGATTAAGAAAGTTGATCCTAACTATACTGTCATCCATCTACCGGTACTAGAAGCCATTACATTTTGTCAGCACAGTAATGCTCCAGGCTGACAGCCACTTTTCTTTTCAGTTATAGCAATCAGTGAGCTTGATTCAGGATCAGTCCATCTAGGGATTGACTGCAATCATAGCATACCCATCAATTCTGCATACTTGCATAATCTCTCACCTTTATCAAGAACATCTGCAGAGCCTCACAGCATTCCACAGCAGCTACTTACTGAGAAATAAATGGGACAAGTATTCAAACAGGTTTAAGACTTTTTCTTTGCATAATAGAGATGGAAATACCATTGTGGATTGATACTTAGTAAACATATCTTCTCAAAATTAAGGTATAGAATTTTACATGGTAAACTGGATAAGAGGAAGAGGAATTTCTGGAAGAAATGCAATAGCTGCAAATGAAGTATTGCCTATTACTGTCAATGTGCTGAAATGCAGGAATAAAAGTATATCTATAAACAAGCCTTCCAGAAAAAGAGGGAAACTTCTCCAAAACTGAATTAACAAATGAGCCTGTAAAGCAGCATCTGCCATCAATGGTTGTAGCTAGGACTACCAATGTTTACATTTTATCAAACCTAAAGTAGGCAAAATATTAAGACAAATAATTTTTAGAAAATTAATGTATATATAATACTTGGCATAGTACATAGCATTTATCATAGAAGAACCTGAACCTCTAAGCCCTTTATATTAAATAAGCTTCTCAAAAGATGGGGAAACTGAAGTAGGGAGAGGTTAATGGTCAAATTTTCAAAAGCTTGTGCAAGCAGCTAAAGAGCAGAGCATGTTTAGGTGCTTAGAGGATTTTAAGAACAGGTATTTAGTCATGTCCATGTCCTCTGAACACACTGGGAGATGAGCACTCCAAAAGGCAAGTCCAGGGCATAGTTAAGGTGTTGGTGATCAACTGGCATCTTTTAAAGCAGTGATTCTCAACCTCTTTGGGCTCAGGACCCATTTGTTAATCTTGATGGCCTGTTGCAACTCTGTAAATAGGCCGTGGATAGGCAGTTGAGTCAGGTCCTGCCCCAAGGGGTGGGAGAAATGACCTGTCACAACCCAGTAAATAGGCCAGGGGGTCAGGTCCTGCCCCTGAGGGGTGGGAGACCAGGTCTTTCCCACAGGGTTTGGAGGTCCTGGGGATGGGTCCGAGGCCCTGTGGGGATCCCAAGCCCACCCTGCACTCACCTGGCAGCAGTGTCTTCTGTGGCTCTGGTCCCATGAGGCTGGCTGGAGTTGGCTCCCTGCTCTAGGTACTGCCTCCGGAATCACAGCATTGCACAGGTATGCCTCGCCCTCCTCATGGGGAGCCAACTGGGCCAAATTTGTGTGAGTGGCACTGCAATCTGGAGCATGGGGTTGCAGTGCCAGTCACTCAAATTTGACCTGACTGGCCCACTGTCATCAGGATAGAGGGGCAACTGGGCCAAACCTGAGTGATGCTATGACCCCGGAGGTCATAACACCAAGCTGGGAACTGAGCCCAACCAGTGCCACGGAACTGGAACCCCAGGAGCCGCCACATGACCCCCTGAAACATTTTGGCAACCCAATTTTGGGTCATGACCCTTCGGTTGAGAAACCCTGTTTTAAAGCACTCAGAGCTCCACATTCATTCAACAAACTGCTTCAAACTTAAATCATGTCAGTGACTCTCCATTTTGATTAATTTTCATGTAGCCAAAGACACTATTAGTCCTCAGTCACTCCCGTTTCCTTAAACACGGGTTACACAGGCCCCAGACTATGACCCAAGCCACTGTGTTCAATCCCCTTTAGTGATAGCTAATTTAAAAGCAAACCACTTTTTCTTAATAAAAGCCACTGACCATTTCTTAATCTGCATTTTTCTGAATGTATTATTACCACAAAAATGTCCAATTCTGAGCAGTGACTAGATGCTGGCAAGTATGAATGTGCAGCACTGCTTGAACAGAAGGGATTTCACAACAACTAGTTAATTTATCAGAAAGTTACTGATCTCTTATCTTTGTCCACTAGTCACTACTGAGATAAGCGTATTTCTGGTAAATCCAGGTGGCCAGAAGATCTTTCAGTGCAGATCCTTCCTTTGCCCCTGCTGAAACAAGAACTCTGCTTAAATTCTGCCACAATGTGGACTGGCACCATTTTTAAAAACAAGTTACTGCTAAGCTGGCTGGTTACTCATTACACTTGGTAGAGAGTTGATTTGTGGTGGGGGCAGGGAGGTTGAGCAGAGTTCTCTGCAGGGGATATAACTGGTTGTTATTGTTATAATTTATTATTTGCATTATCGTAGCACCTAGGAACCCTATTCATGGACCAGGACCATATTGTGCTAGCTATTGAATAAACATAACAAAACGATGGTCCCTGTCCCAAGATACTTAAAATCTAAGCTATTGTTGTCTGTGTACCCATGACAAGAGGAAAGTGTCTTCAGTACCTTTTCATTTAATAGCGAATATCCCCTACCCTACTCCATCCAGGACCCAGTTGCAGGTCACAGAGCATAACTTACTATAACAAGAGTGAGAGCGTTCTTTGAGTTAGTACAATCTTCAGAGATTCAAGTTGTTGCTGACAAAGCATGTTTCCTGAGATTTATTTGCATTTATATTCTAAATGAAAGCTTCCTCTAAGCTGCACAGCCAGGCAGCTGCCTATTAAGCCCTGTGCAGGGGCTCAGGGCTGCGGCCGGGAGAGATGCCTCTCCCCACCGGCCCCAGCATGGACCTGCTGCGGCATAGAGAGGTGCCTCTCCCCACCGGCCCCAGTACAGACGTGCCGGCCCCAACATAGACCTGCCCTGGACTTGCTGCGGCGGAGGGAGAGGCGCCAATCCAGCCCCAGCAGGGACCTGCAGTGGCTGGAGGAGAGGCACTTCTCCTCCCCCCACCTCCATATTGGTGCACATAACAGAATTCATTCCACACATGCGTGGGAAAAATTAGTGGGAACACTGTTCTAAATACATTGATTTTGGGCCAAAATAAGCTGCAGTAGCTCCTTATCCAGCATATGCTCCTTGTACTCCTTTCTCCTACACTTACCCTTAGTAACAGGTTTCACGAAAGCTTATGCCCAAATAAATCTGTTAGTCTTTAAGGTGCCACCAGACTCCTTGAGGTTTCAGAGTAGCAGCCGTGTTAGTCTGTATCTGCAAAAAGAAGAACAGGAGTACTTGTGGCACCTTAGAGACTAACAGATTTATTAGAGCATAAGCTTTCGTGGACTACAGCCCACTTAGTCTCTAAGGTGCCACAAGTACTCCTGTTCTTCTTTTTACCCTTAGTAGGCATAATATGACAGCAAGGATTTACTCATATCCATCCATCCACACATACACAAACACTGTGTAGTTTCCTGTCACGTGCTTGGGCCCCAGAGTAGCAGAAGGACACGTTTATTTTTGCCAGCAATTCTGAGGCATCATTAACTCCTATGATAGCTACTTTTTGAAAGTCCTGGTGGCCAAGCACTTTGCTAGAGCCAAAGTGCAGGCAGTCGCCCAGTAGAGGGGTTGAATTTTCAGAGTTACAGCCCCAGCTCCCCTCAGCTTTGAAGCATCCAAAAAGAAATTTCTCAAATTCCCTGCTGTGCATCCAAACTGCTCCCACAGTAAATTCTCCAGCAGTTGACTAGTCCAAGTTCACAGTGAGTCCGGGTGCATCTACACTGCAATATAAAAACAGAAGCACCAAGTCGCAGAGCCTGGGTCAGCTGACTCTGGTTTACAGGGCTCAGGCTGCAGAGCTATAAAATTCTAAGTGGAGACATTCAGGCGTGGTTGGAGACTGGGCTCTGAGACCTGAAAATGGGGAGAGTCTCAGAGCTCAAGCTCCAGCTTCAGCCCAAATGTCTATACAGCAATTTTTAACCCTGCAGCCTGACCCCTGCAAGCCCAAGTCAGCTGACCTGGGCTCTGAGACTCAGTGCAGAGGTTCTTTAGCACAGTGTAGATGTACCCTCAGTGACAGAACCAGCAAGAGATCCCATGTATCCTGATTCCCAGTCCTGTGCTTTAAACATTAGGAAACATTTGTCTATTGATTTTTTTTCCTATACAGGTTAAAAATACTTAATAGAATTCTGGAAGTGAGAAAATAAGGAAATATTTTGAAATTAACTTCCCTTACTCTATTCTGCCTCTTAGAAGAGAGAAGCAAGCTGTACTTTAACATTACCGTAAGAAAAATTTAGCTCACCGGGCAGAAATACCAACTGCCTTGCCTTAGTTTAAACCCATTCTGTAGAAACAAATTAGCTGAGCTGCAAACCCATTGTAACAAGCACGGTGACAAAATAAAATCTACACAATAGTTTCCTAGACTCTTGAGAAAAGTTGCCCCCAACCATCTCTAATTAGAGCTAAATTGGCTTTAATTTTCTTTTTCTCTTATAAAATGATGGAATTTCATGCACTGACTAAAGCTTCTAAACCCGGCTTACACCAGTACTGAATATTGCAACAAAAGAACCTGAAGTTACATGCCTACTGGCTGGCTGGATTTCTGCCACTCCTGCTTACTATACAACACAATACCATTAACTGATGTCACAGTAGAGGAATTTTCCTCCCCTGGAGTCACATATTCTAGAGGTGTTAATGTTCAGGACAAATATGCCAGATTCAGTATCCAATTTCAAATTCATGCTGATAAGGACTGAAGAGAAGGGATGGAAAATACACACTTGGGCCTTGGCAGTACCTGCAGCTATATTCATAACCACAATAAAAAATTGTACTTGGTACTCACAATACTTCCTTATAATATGAGGTTAGGAATGACAGTGGACTAAGCCATTCTCATTGAGGGGAACTTGGGCAGAAGTAACAATGTGTGGTAAATTGAGAGGAATAATGTAAGAAACAACAGGGGCTAGAGGATTAAAACAGTCTGAAGTTAGATGATAAAGAAACAGACAAAGGTACCAAAAGAATAACTTTCAGATTTTTTTTTTAATGTTTCTGAAAGCATTATTCAGTGATCCACTGTGCTCTATTTAAGTGCTGTTCCAGCGGGAAGAAAAGAATCTCATCAGGGTAGGTATTGTGCAGTGGAATTCAACAAAGCATTGTCCAGAGACATTGTCTATTCATCTCTGCCACCTGGTTTTGAATCCAGCCTCACTAATGGCAACTAAAAGCTTCTTGAATTGAAAAGCTTTAGGAGATTGCAAGTGAAATAAATGCAGAGAGACTCAGTATAGTTTTAAGCAAACAAGGATTTACACTGCATGCTTTAAAACGTATGGAGAGTGGTACACTTGGATTGACACGAAAAAGCAAGGATTTCTTTAATTTCATTAACTGCACAAAAGACGAATAATTCTTCTATAATTCTTGGACAGCTATAACTGAAGCGATCAAACTGTAGCAGTGTCATAATGTATATTAAAATAAAGGGAATCAAAAGAAAGCTACAATAATGACTAAATAATCATAATTTGTATTTTCTTTTCAAACACTGATTATTGGTTTGTAACCTCTGCAATAACCCACCTCTAACTTCCTTCCCCCTTTTATCACATCCCACAATTATGACAAATGCTAATAAATACTAAAATCCTTAAATTTCAATGTCAGATTAAAAATCTTTCATTTTAGCATCAGTAGAGAATTTGGAAATACAGTAGTTTTAGAAAAGATGATCACTACTTAAAGCAGCTGTTTTCCTAAGAAAGGCACTGTCCCTTTGCACCTGATTCATAGCAAAGTACATAATTCCCCACTCTTTGCTTTAAAATTGAGTTTCTGTAACTTTCACCACCACTGCTCCCCTCAGATTCAGAAAAGATACTCAGATTTTCTTGTTGGGGCTTATAATCAGAATCATAGGGTTAGAAGAGACCGCAAGGGTCATCTAAGCTAATGCCCTGACAAGATGCACAATTTGTTGTGTCTAAACCATCCAAGCCTCCTTTTGAAAACCTCCAGCAAAGGAGTTTTTACAACCTACCTAGGCAGTCTGTTCCATTGTCCTACAGTTAGGAAGTTTTTCCTGAGATTTAATCTAAACCCGCTATGCTGTAGTTTGAATTCATTGCCTCTTGTCCTGTTCTCTGTGTCAAGAGAGAACACCTTTTCTCCATGGAAGCCTTCAAGTATTTGAAGACCACTATCATGTCCCCCCTTAATCTCCTCTTTTCCAAATTAACATACCCACTTCCTTCAGCCTTTGCTCATATGGCTTGCATTCCATCCCTTTGATCATCTTTGTCA
This sequence comes from Malaclemys terrapin pileata, assembly GCF_027887155.1. Lineage (NCBI taxonomy): Eukaryota > Metazoa > Chordata > Testudines > Emydidae > Malaclemys > Malaclemys terrapin. The sequence continues at coordinate 95,021,109 of NC_071508.1, read as the reverse complement.
ATTGCCTCTGTCACTTTCCAGTTTCTCTACATCCTTTCTATACACTGGTGACCAAAATTGGACATAGTTCTCCAGCTGAGGCCTAACCAGCGCAGAGCAGAGAGGTACTATCACCTCCTGTCACTTGCCGGCTATGCCTCTGTTAATGCAACCTAAAAATGCATTTGCTTTTTTTGCTACAGCATCACATTGCTGATTCATGCTGAGGTTGTGATCCACCACAACTCCCAGATCCTTCTCAGCAGTGCTGCTACCAAGCCAGTTATCCCTTATTTTGTAGTTATGCATTTGATTTTTCTTCCCTAAGTGTAGCACCTTACATTTGTCTTTATTGAATTTCATTTTGTTGTCTATAGTTCAGTTCTCCAGATTAACCCTTTTTGTTGTCTATAGTTCAGTTCTCCAGACTAACCCTAACCCTGCATGCAGAAGGGGAGGAAAGTGCTGCCTCAGGAGATCATTATCAGTTTACATGCTCTGCTGCACTGCCACTCTGCACCCTCCCCTGCAGTGCTGCCAAGACTGGCTTCACTTCCTGTTTCTATAGTAACAAGAAGTTCCTAAGGGAAGCATGTCAGAAAAGCATGTCATAGGCAGAAGCTGGCAAGATCAAGGACACAGAGCATGTGGCCCATGGACACACAGCCTTTCTCTTTCCTTGAATGGAGGAGGGTGATGGGAAGCTGGGGCAGACAGGGATGATAGGGGGTATAATGATGGAAGAAATGGAAGGATGAAGTCAGGAGTAGACTGGGAAAGATCATGATAATTAATTCCAAGGTAAAGGAGCAGAGCAGAGATAATGACCACAATGGAGAGGTGAGGATTGAGAGACAAAGAAATGGAGAAAATAGAGATGGGGGTGGGGACAGAGAAGTTGCGAGGGAGATAAAAACAGGAAGATGGGAGGACTTGGAAACATAACACAAAAAGAGGAGAAAATTGATAAGAGGAAAAGAAGAAAAAATAGTATGGAACTGAGATGGAAAAAGAACAAGTCAATTAAACAAAAGAATAAGCAAGAAAAGACAAGTTAAAGATGATTTTTCTTTTAATAATGTATTCATTTCACTATTTTTCTTTGTATTTGCTGGCAGAAAAGAGGAAACCTGAAAGAATGGGAGTATCTCTGGGTCCAATCTGACTCTTCTGGAGAATAGGGATACTTTATTCAGGATGGTTGTGCTCCTTGAGTGGGGAGTGAGGTAAGGGAAGCTGGGCACTAGCCATTCCTCTCCACCTCCAATTCAAGCACAGCTCCTCAGACATAAATATTTTAAAAGAGCTCTGCAGATAAATAGATGGACAGGACAATCTGTTTAATTTTCCTTTTGGCTGGATCATTTTCACTTAGGAAAGGTGGAATTTCCTATGAAAGATCCATTATGGAATAGACAGTTCCCGTTGCTGATTTGTTAAGTGAAAATGTTTAAGGAAGTAAACAATTCCCCCCCCCCACACACACACCCCCCATCATCTCTTCTTGAACAAGCTTTCATTGGAAGAGGTCAAAGCATTCCCAAGGAAGTTCAGGCTAAAAGACTGAGAAATATTTCTGCAGAAATAATTTTTAACTTGCTACCTTTAAAAGGATTTAACAATATCATAAAACACAGGCAGATATTGACTCTTTTTGCTACAGGATAGGTTTGCAATGAGGGATAAATGATAGCAGAAAGGTGGGCTTGAGCCAAAAGAAGTCCCCCTTAATTGCACTCATATTATTCTATGAAGTAGAGACACAAAAAGCTTGTCGGTTACTCCATTTGCCCCCTAGTCATACACTTCCAGCTGGAAATGAAAACAAAAATAGAACATCCTGATGAAACCACGAAGAAAGGAAATATATGAAGCTGATCATTCTTGCTGATCCATTTGTTACAGTCCAGGCTGTCTTCCTAGTTGATGGTTGTCAGACTGTGTTAATCAGAACCAAACTTTGGATCCCACGTGCTTATAAGCCGTCTGGGCAGCATCCAGACACTGTTCCTATTTCTGGCATCTAAGGGTACACCCCCTGCAGCAGTGAGTCTCAGAGCCCGGGTCAAATGACTCAGGCTCACAGTATGTGGCTAAAAGCAGCAGTGTAGATGTTCCTGCTCGGACTATAAAACCAGGCTGGAGGGGGTGGATCTCAAAGCCCAAGTGGAAATGTTTTCACTGTCATTTTTAGCCCTGTAATGTGAGTCCAAGTCATTTGACCCAGGCTCTGAGACTCGTTGCTGCAGGTTTTTGGATTTTTTTGCAATGTAGATGTACCCTAGGGTGCAGACTCCCTGTCTGAAACCTTTCCTTGTAACGTGAATCCTGAGGATAGGTCTACACTACAATTAGACACCCATGGCTGGTCCATTTCAGCTGATTCATGTTCGTGGGGCTCAGGCTAAGGGGCTGTTTAATTGCAGTGTAATTGTTTGGGCTGAGGCTAGAGACTGGGCTCTAGGGCCCTGCAAGGTGGGAGGGCCCCAGAGTTTGGGCTTCAACCAGAGCTAGAATGTCTACACCACAAATAAACAGCCCCTTAAGCTGAGCCCCACGAGCCCAAGTCAGCTGGCTCAGGCCAACCACAGGTGTGTAATTGCAATGTAGACACACTGTGACAGGCCAACTGCCCTAAGCCCCAAGACCAGTGTTGAGACTTCCCATAGCTCCCTGTCATTCATGCATGCTTCCCCAGAATCCACTTCCATGGACTCTCTGGTTTATAGTTTAACTCTTCAGGCATATGTGGCAGGTAAAGTAATGAGCACAAGTTTTGCAAAGGAAATTCTTAAACACAGACATTTACTCAGACAGCATAAGAGTTCCAGACCTATGCAAAACAATAAATGCCTGGATCAATCCTCTGCCTAACTGTACAGGGGAATGAGAAGCAGATAGCAACTCTACCTCTATTGTTTATTTCACTACCTCTTCCCGATTAAAAAGATTGAATGATTAAAAAAAGAGTAAATGAACAGATGTGTCCCTGTAATATCAAAGCAAACTGCACGGTTACCAGTGGTTCCTACCCCTGCAACATACTCGCCCGTGCTGGACTGTAGGGACTGGCTTGACTGCTCTAGAGGCAAGAACAGGTCCTGGCTCACTGCACCACTGATCCCCGGTCGCCTGTCCCCCATACTCCTCCTCTTCCTCATCCAGCACCTTCTCTTCTCCGTTCACTTCTGGGGCCTGTGACTCCAGCTCCTCCGAAGTATCCACAGGACTCTTGAAAGTGGTCATGGGGTCTCCGCCAAGGATGGCATGCAGCTCTTTATAAAAGGGGCATATCTCTGGCTCCGCACCAGAGCAACTGTTAGCCTCCCTTGCCTTCTGGTATGCCTTTCGCAGCTCCTTGGCTTTCATGCAGCCCTGCTGCATTCCCTCTTGTAGCGCTTCTCCACCATGCCCTGAGTGATCTTTTGTAGATATCGATGTTTCTATGGATGGATCTGAGCTGTGCCTGCACAGCCTCTTCTCCGCACAGACCCAGGAGATCTACCTCCTGTGTGCTCGAGAGGCATTAGGTGAGCACTCAACATCAAGCAAACAGGAAATGGAATTTCAAAAATTCGCAGGACTTTAAAAACGGAGGAGTGTGTACCTTTGTACTGGCTGCCAGGCAGCAGCATTCAAAATGGTGACAAGAGCAGTCATGGTGGGACATTGTGGGATACCTCCTGGAGGTCACTAAGGTCGATGTAAGTAATGCAGTGTCTACATTGACACTGTGTTAGTCTAACTACATCAACCTAAGCGCTATGCCTTTTGTCGAGGTGGCGTTATTAGGTTGGTGTAACAGGTGACTTACATAGACGGGAGTGACATTTTAGTGTAGATGCTTACAGAGTTAGGTCGATGTAAGCTGCCTTACGTCATCCTAACTCTTTAGTGTAGATCAGGCATCAAAACCCTCACCATCCCTGAAAGTCCTTGGGTTTGGTTAGTGTCCTTGGGGGAAAGCAAAGCCTGTCCTCCCCCATTCCTCCCGCTGTATCTTCTATTTCTGGTGATGGACTGGCCCCTTTGCTTAGAATGCATGTCAGTTATCTCATTTAGGGAAGGTCTACACTTACCTCCGGGTCCGGCGGTAAGCAATCGATCTTCTGGGATCGATCCCGGAAGTGCTCGCCATCGACGCCGGTACTCCAGCTCGGCAAGAGGAGTACGCAGCATCGACGGGGGAGCCTGCCCGCCGCGTCTGGACCCGCAGTAAGTTCGAACTAAGGTACTTCGAATTCAGCTATGTTATTAACGTAGCTGAATTTGCGTACCTTAGTTTGAAGTGGGGGGTTAGTGTGGACCAGGCCATAAAAGCAGTCTGTGACACGTTTTCTCTTTTTCCACTGGAGATTTTACATGCTCCAACTCTTCCCTCCCCCCCCCCCCATATTCCCCCCCACACACAAACTGGATTGCTGGCAGAGAGTCATTAAGAGTCAGTGGCTTGCCAATAGCAACCCCAGTGTTCTACCAGGGTACAATTATTCAATATTGATGGCTCCTCGATAGCCCTATTTCAGCTTCCAAGACAGTCTGTTTCTGCTACAAAACAGAGGATCTAATCCACACCAAAGGTCACAATCAGAAAATATAAAGAAATAAATTGACAGACATATTCCTCAAACTGTCACACCATTCCATTGTGCCAACTATGAATTTAATACCCTTAAGAATTTGAGGAGAAAAAGATTCTCTCCCTTTCTGATTTTCCATTTCCCGGAGAGTCTTGACTTGCCTCTCCATGCCTCCAAGAGTCACTAATTAACCTGCTCTGTTCATCTTTTTCAGGTGCTCTGCTGCTCCCCCATTTGAATCATACATAAAGTTGGGAAAGAGGAAAAGCCAAGAAATGAAGAGATTGCAAATCATGCAATAAACCAATCAAGGTGCTGGTTTCAGCATGTAACAATGTGATTAACACAAAATCAATGCCTCAGAAAGCTCCTCCTGTGAGTGGTGTGTTTCCTCACAGAGCAGAGGATATATGGTAAATAGGAGACAGGTGGATTTGCTGCCTCTTTCATGTTGACTGGCACTGTAATAGTTACAACATGATAAAGTTATATTTAATAACTACAGACAGTAGCACATCCCTATTTATTACATTTTCTTTTATAGCACACAGTTTGTATTTGGAAGCCTGCCCAGAAATATCTGATAGACAGTTAATACATGGGAAAGCTTTGGAAATAGTGAGCAAAAGAAAATTAAGTGTCTGCTATTCCTTGAGCAATGGAGAGTTCTTTAAGAGAAACACAGACACATGCAGTGATAACAATCTTTCCAAAAGTCGTTCTTTATTGAAGGATAGCTCTCGACCAATTCACTTCTACAATATACCATTCTACAGGCTTATGCGTGAATGTATGTAAGGAATAAATGAAAGTGTTAAATAGAGACATATAAAACAAAGTATTTTCCTTTCATTGAACTGAAAGAAGACAAATAAAAACGTATGGAAACCACTTAAATAAGCAACTTACATTTAAAGACACAATGTGGGTGAGGTAATATCTTTTATTATTTCAACTTCTGCTGGTGAAAGACAAGCTTACACACAGCTCTTCTTCAGGTTTGGGAAACTTAATCAGAGTGCCACAGGCCTGGTCTACACTACCGAGGTAAGTCGATGCAAGGCAGCTTACATTTACCTAACACTGTAAGCGTCTACTCTAAAATGTCACTGCTGTTGATGTAACTCTCCTGCTATGCCGACTTAATACCTCCACCTGCATGAGAGGTGTACTGCTTATGTTGATATACTTGGGTTGACACAATGTCAGTGTAGACACTGCATTACTTACGTTGACTTTATTGGCCTCCAGGAGGTGCCCCCCAATGCCCTATCATGACCATTGAACTCTGATACCCTGCAGCCAGGTACCCAGGTGAATGCCCCTCCCCTTTTAAAGCCCCGCAAATTTTTGAAATTCCATTTCCTATTTGGTTGGTGTGGAGAGCTCAGATAGCAACTTCCCAGCTGACCATGTCGGCTCCACACTGCAGATGGGTTCCTGCCTGCAGTACACAGGAGGTGGTGGATCTCCTGGGCCTGTGGGGAGAAGAGACTGTGCAGGCACAGCTCCGATCCAACCATAAAAATGTTGATGTCTATGAGCAGATCACTCAAGGCATGGTGTAGAAGGGCTACAAGATGGACATGCAGCATTGCTGAGTTAGTGCCAAGGAGCTGCAGAAGGCATACCAAAAGGCAAGGGAGGCGAACAGTTGCTCTGGTGCAGGGCCATAGACACGCCACTTTTACAAGGAGCTGCATGCCATCCTCAGCGGCAACCCCACCAACACACCAAGGGCCAAGTGGATACTTCAGAGGAGTCTGTGTCACAGGCCACCAGAGTGAACCCTGAAGATGACGTGTTGGACGAGGAAGAGGAGGAGGAGAATGGAGGATCCAGTAGCACAGCGAGCCTGATGCATGGGAAGGAATCTCTGGTAAGTATGCAGTTTGCTTTGAAATTGCAGTGGCACATCTGTTCATTTATTCTTCTAATCATGCTACAAGAGGTAGTGAAAAAAACAATAGAAGTAGAGTTGCTCTCTGCTTCTCATTCCCTCTCCCCCGTTAATCAAAGTGGGGGGTCCTGAAGAACAGTTTGCTTATGTGCACCAGGATGTCACTCCCATGAATCCTCCATTCCAGAGAGGGTAGCGGGGAAGCTGTCCCTGTCCTGTCCCACCCACCAGCTGTGCTGAGGTACGGGTCTGCTTGCTTGAGCTTGCTGGAGTCACTCTGCCTGCCGCTGCCAGTGCGTAAGAAGGGGAGCTTCTTTCTTGCAGTGAGGGGGCAAAATGGGAGGGCTCAGGGGAGAGAGGAAGGGCGGATGCCAGGGACACTGGGGATGATCATGAGGATCATGGGGTGGATGTGGAGACAGCATAGGCCAGAGCTGGGAGTCTGGTAGGGGGAGGGGCAAGGAAGGAGCCATGTGGCCAGCCTGGATGGGCATCGGGGGTGGGGAAGGGGAGCAGCAGGGCCAGGGGCTCACGATGGGGGCGGGGGGTGTTTGGAGGAGCAAAACCCATGAGGGATTTGTGTGGGAGAGAGATTTTTCTTGGCCTGGGTTCCTCCGGCCACGCAATAAGCTAGACGGAAATCCCCGATGTGCTTTTAGCAATGCACGGGATTCCTTTAAAGCCATAAGGGTAGGAAACAGGTATTTTACTTTAAAAAGGCATGAGTGCAGAATCAGACCCTACTAATAGCTGGTGAGCACTTAAAACTCCAGTGCATCCTCCAAATGTTTGTTGTGTGTTGATATGAAATTCAAAGGAGGGGGAGGATGGTCTTGTGGTTAAAACACTGGCTTCTCTTTATAAGACCTAAATCTTATTATTATTTTGCCAGAGACTTCCTTTATGCAAGTCGCTTAATTTCTCTCTGCCTTAGTTTCCCTATCTATAAAATGGGGATAATTCTTCGCTAAGAAGGGCATGTGATGATGAACTTCTCTGTGAAACTTTGGAAGACTGTGCTATAGAAGGACAAATATTTATTAAAATATTAGGGATGAGACTTTAAAGAATGGGTGCTTAAGTTAGGCACATAGAGCATTATCTTGCATCACTGAATTCAAGGATACCATTGCCGTTGATCTCAATGGGAACAGGATCAGAGCCTAAATCCTTATTGAGGCTCCTAAGTAAGTGGCCCAGTTTTTCAAAGCACCCATCAGCTTCATTTTTGAAAAACTGGGTCACATATTTCAGAGCCTAACTGGGGCACATATTTAAAGGGGGGGAAAGTCTTGGTCTGTGTGTCTGGAGGTTATTACCTTCTTTGAGGCAACAATTATTGCTCTTCGGGCATTTAAAAAAAAAATCTGCAGCCAACACTTGTAGAACATTTAAGAGTAACTGTCATGCAAGGGTATGGAACTGAGTAACTGACATGTGAGCAATGTCAAGGTAACTTGGTGCAAGTTACTCATTCTTTCTTGACTATGAACACATTTTGCATTTGAGTAATGCTTGCAAAATTGTTATGAAAATTTACCAGCAGAGGCACAAATTGTACTAACCTGAACTTATATTTTAATGAAAGCAATGTTTTACTTGCTTGTTCCCCTCCCCGCCCCCCCCCCCCCCCAAATTGTTTACCATGCATGTGTGGAGTTTTGTAAGGCAGAATCAAGTCAGACTATGGGAAATACTTCAGGAATGTGTGCTGATTACGTTAGCAGTTCCAGAGTTTTGTGACTGATCATGTGGCATTCCCTAAATTAGTAGATTAGAGCCCAATCCTTCAAATATTTCCACACATGTGCAACGTTATTTACACAAGTAGTCTTCTTGAAATCAATTAGAGTAGTGATGTGGAATGCAGCTAATGTTGGTATGTTGATTACTTATGTGAGTACTATTTGCTGTGTTTGTATAATATGGTTTCAATCCGAAGACCCAATTCTGCACTTAGTGGAGAAGTAAAATCTTTAGCAGAAGCCATGAAGAAGACTCTGCTGTCTTCCTCTTTAACTGCAATATAGCAAGGTTTCTCCTGAGAGAAGTAGTTGCTTTGCCTGCTAGTTCGTAACTACACTTAAATGTCCTTACCACAACTCAATTAAATTGTATAAAGTAGGTCACTATCACATTTTGATCTAATATGTATTTAAACACCCATATTTTAACCAAGCTTTATACCAAAGATTTTTTTCATAATTCCTGAAGTAATTTCATCTAGTCATATACCTAAGTGCATTCTGTATTAACAGAAAAAAGAGCAGAACATTACTGCAGCCAGCTCAGGGAAGACCTCCACACACTGTGCAGCCACAGGGGTTAAAAAGCAAACAAAATGTTAGGATACATATGGAATGGAGACTAAATGGAAAGTAAAATAATGCCAATGTATAAATCAATGGTATGACCTCATCTGGAATACTATGCGTAGATCAGATCAGATAGGGATAAAGCAGAAATAGAGGGAGTTCAGGCATGGGTGCTGAGATTGATCTGCGGCATGGATAAGCTCTCATAAGTACAGATATGGAAAAGACTGGCATATTTACCAGAGAGATGTGCTAGAATTTTCAGAAGAGCCCCAGGAGTTAAGTGTCCAACTCCCATTGAACTTCAATGGGATTTCATTGTCTAACTTTCCCAGGCGCCTTTGAAAATCCTAGCTGAGATGAATGAGAGAGGACCTGATAAATGGTAGAAAACAATGAATGGTACAAAGAAGGTAGATTGGGAACTTCTGTTCACCCTGTCTCATACTCTGGGAACAAGGGGCTATTAAATGAAATCGAAAGGCAAATTCAATTCTTGTAAAGGGAATTATATTTTTCACACAATGCAAAACCAGCTTGTGGAACTCACTGTGATCTCATTGAGGCCAGAAGCTGAGAAGGAGTCCAAAAAGGAAATCTATCAACCTCATGAAGAAACTTGCACAAACACAGACAGATATCATCTTCCTTTCCAAATGCAAACGGATGGACATCATACCAAATGGACTGAAGGTGAAAAATCCATTGCTATCTACATACTGCTCAGACCACAGTGAGAGATTATGCCATACACTATCAAAGAAACTGAGGCACCATCTGAACAGCATCCTATACAGCAAATAGGAAAACATCAAAAAAGAGCTCTCCAACCTGGAGACTTTCATAAATAACCAACCCTCCACACAAATGGACTTTACTAAAATAAGACAGGAGAGCTACACTACACACTTCACCTTTCTACAAAGGAAAAAGGACCCTAAGCTGTCTAAAATCCTACCTGCCACATGGGGCCACAACAGTGGTACCCCTAACTCACCCAGCAATATCGTCAATTTATCCAGCTACACACCGAACCCAGCAGAAGAGTCTGTCCTATCTCGGGGACTCTCTTTTTGCCCCAGCATCCCCACGAACATGATACAGTTCTGTGGTGATCTGGAAGCCTACTTTCATCGCCTCCGACTCAAAGAACACTTTCAAGATAACACTGAACAGTGCACTGATACACAGATACCCTCCCACCAACAACACAGGAAGAAGAACTCCACATGGACTCCTCCTGAGGGTCGAAATGACAGTCTGGACCTATACATAGAATGCTTCCGCCGACGTGCACAGGCAGAAGTTGTGGAAAAACAACATCGCTTGCCTCATAACCTAAGTCATGCAGAACGCAATGCCATCCACAGCCTCAGAAACAACCCTGACATTATAATCAAAAAGGCTAATAAAGGAGGTGCTGTTGTCATCATGAACAAGTCTGACTACCAGAAGGAGGCTGCTGACAACTCTCCAATACCAAATTCTACAGGCCACTTTCCTCAGATCCCACTGAGGAATATACTAAGAAACTGCACCATCTACTCAGGACACTCCCTACACTAACACAGGAACAAATCAACATACCCTTAGAACCCCGACTGGGGTTATTCTATTTACTACCCAAGATCCACAAACCTGGAAATCCTGGATGTCCCATCATCTCTGGAATTGGCACTCTCACTGAAGGACTATCCAGATATGTGGACTCTCTGCTCAGACCCTATGCCACCAGCACTCCCAGCTATCTCCGTGACACCACTGATTTCCTGAGAAAACTACAATGCATTGGTGACCTTCCAGAAAACACCATCCTAGCCACCATGGATGTGGAGGCTCTCTACACAAACATCCCACACACAGATGGAATACAAGCTGTCAGGAACAGTATCCCTGATGATGACACAGCACAGCTTGTTGCTGAGCTTTGTGACTTTATCCTCATGCACAATTATTTCAAATTTGGTGACAATATATACTCCAGACCAGTGGCACCGCCATGGGCACCCGCATGGCCCCACAATATGCCAACATTTTTATGGCTGACCTGGAACAACGCTTCCTCAGCTCTCGTCCACTCACACCCCTTCTCTACCTACACTACCTTGATGATATCTTCATCATCTGGACCCATGGGAAGGAGACCCTGGAAGAATTCCACCACGATTTCAACAGCTTCCACCCCACCATCAACCTCAGCCTGGACCAATCTACACAGGAGGTCCACTTCCTAGACACCACAGTACAAATAAGCGATGGTCACGTTAACACCACCCTATACCAAACACCCACCAACCGCTACGCCTACCTTTATGCCTCCAGCTTCCACCCCGGACACACCAGATGATCCATTGTCTACATCCAAGCGCTGAGGTACAACCGCATCTGCTCCAACCCCTCAGACAGAGACCAACACCTACAAGATCTTCAACAAGCATTCTCAAAACTATGATACCCACACAAGGAAATAAGGAAACAAATCAACAGAGCCAGACGTGTACCCAGAAGCCTCCTGTTACAAGACAAGCCCAAGAGAGAAACCAACAGAACTCCACTGGCCATCACCTACAGTCTTCAGCTGAAACCTCTTCAACGCATCATCAGTGATCTACAACCCATCCTGGACAATGATCCCTCGCTTTCACAGACCTTGGGAGGCAGGCCAGTCCTTGCCCACAGACAACCCACCAACCTTAAGCATATTCTCACCAGCAACCATGCACCGCACCATAACAACTCTAACTCAGGAACCAATCCATGCAACAAACCTCGATGCCAACTCTGCCCACATATCTACACCAGCAACACCATCACAGGACCTAACCAGATCAGCTACATCATCACCAGTTCATTCACCTGCACGTCCACCAATGTTATATATGCCATCATATGCCAGCAATGCCCCTCTGCTATGTACATTGGCCAAACTGGACAGTCACTACGTAAGAAGATAAAGGGACACAAGTCAGATATCAGGAATGGCAATATACATTTTATAATATACAATATAAACCTGTTGGAGGAGAACACTTCGACCTCCCTGGCCACACAATAGCAGACGTAAAGGTAAAAAGGTCTTACAGCAAAAAAACTTCAGGACCAGACTCCAAAGAGAAACTGCTGAGCTTCAGTTCATTTGCAAATTTGGACACCATCAGATTCACAAAAACTGTGAATAGCTATCCAACTACAGAAGCAGTTTCTCCTCCCTTGGTGTTCACACCTCAACTACTAGCAGAGGACCTCACCCTCCCTGATTGAACTAACCTCACTATCTCCATACTGATTCTTGCCTGCATATTTATACCTGCCTCTGGAAATTTCCATTACATGCATCCGACGAAGTGGGCATTCACCCATGAAAGCTTATGCTCCAATACATCTGTTAGTCTTAAAGGTGCCACACGACCCTCTGTTGCTTCAAAAAGGATTAGACATTTATGGATAGTAAGAATATCCAAGTTATAATAGTAATTATACGTTAAAAGAAATACCCCAAGGAATTTTGGAAGGGATATAAACCCTTAACATTCTGTAGGGCATAAGCTAACCTCTGCTATGGGGGAATAGGAGTAAACTTTCCTATATTTCTGTGTTCGTTTTATTAGAAACAAGTATGACAGATTTTTGGAGTCCATCTAGATTTAAAATTGAGGGTGTTAAATATATATATTTAAAATAGCCATCAAATTAACCCTACGCAATATGAATTCTCTAACCAACTTACGAATTAAAAATAAAGCAAAACAAAAAACAAAATTAAAATCTTAGTAAACTAAGCAGCATCTGTTGTTCATCTTGTTAAACTGCCATCTTCACAATAAATCCTGAGTTGCACTGTTTATATTACTAAATGCTGGAGGCGGGGTCAGAAAAGGTGGGTAAATATGCATTTATTTTGTGGATTTCTAATTGTATGTTACCAGCTGCCCCATCATTCAGTTTATTTTTACTTTTTCTGCAAATGAAATATTCCTTTTATTACAAGTCAAAAACTCAGGAGTTAATGGAATATTCATGGTTAACAGCAGGCTACATCTTTCTATATAGTTCAAGTGTGTTGCTCACTTTGAGCCTTTTAAGGTATAGGTCCTCAACCTCATTATAGACTCACCCCACTAGTGTGAAGAAATATAGGCCTATAATGTTTAACTATGGTTTGATGCACTCTTGTGTTCTGTGTATGACAGAGCCATTGAGTTGCCTTAAGCTATACAGAACAGTTCTGTGCACTCGAGTTCTCTTGTGCTTCTATCTAGCCCTTCCAATTAACAGGAGGCTAGACTGAAGATGAGAGTTCCTTCAGGCCTGAGCTCAATAGAATTAGTTGGGAATTGGTCCTGCTTTGAGCAGGGGGTTGGATTAGATGACCTCTTGAGGTCCCTTCCAACCCTGATATTCTATGATTCTATGAACCTCCCAGTGTCTTTTTTGATCTCAGGCGTTCCAAAGAATAATTTTCCAGTCCTGGATGGTGTTCCATGAATGCCTGTCAGCTTTATTTTGCTCATCAAAACATCTGTTATAGAGGTACAAACATGTGGTAATTGTTCCAACTTAAAAATAAACCATACAAATTCCTCCTCCTCCTAACAGCAGGGGGTATCTCTGCAGACATTTTTCCACCAGATGCTCTTTTTAGGTGTTTCTATATCTGAGTGAGAACACAAATTCCCAAATAGGGAGAGACAGAAATAAATTACTTTTGTGTCCCTTGCTTGTGTATGAACCAGACCACTTGCAGCGTTTCTGGAAACATACTTTCTTCTGGGGTCTTTCTGGAGCACAAACTGCTTGATCGATAATGATTTGTCTAGTTTCCAGTATACATGAAAGATCTAAGGTTGGCTGTAGAGTAATATTTCCTGAAAGCAGGGTTGCAAAAGTGCTTACACTTTTTATTAAGATGGCCACCATCCAAGTCCCCTTACATCAGGCCTGTGACAGTCTGGAATTCCCAACGGGTCTAGGAGTCCTACATTCCTCACCCTCCAGGTGGGCAGAAACGTAGGATCACGGCTAAAAACACGTCAACTTGAAAATCACATTTCTGTCTGAAAACTTTGTACCTACTATAGTGACAAGCTAACAAGTAAAATTATGAAAACCAAAAGAGATTAGGGTATGTGTGTGGGGTGGAGAAAAGAGTCTCCTCTACTTTTATTCAGTTTGTTTATTTTATGTATTGATGGCACTTTGTGTATAACAGGGGTCGGCAACGTTTGGCACGCGGTTCACCAGGGTAAGCTCCCTGGCGGGCCGGGCCAGTTTATTTACCTGCTGACACAGCAGGTTCACCGTCCCGGGCCAATGGGGGCGGCAGGAAGCGGCGCGGGCGAGGGATGTGCTGGCCGTGGCTTCCCGCTGCCCCCATTGGCCCAGGACGGCGAACCGCGGCCAGTGGGGGCCGCGATTGGCCGAACCTGCCATGTCAGCAGGTTAATAAACTAGCCCGGCCCGCCAGGGTGCTTACCCTGGCGAGCCGCGTGCCAACCTTTGCCGACCCCTGATGTATAATCACTTTGTGCACAGTGGGATACCTATCCAGAGTCCACCACTCTCTGCATCAATGCAATCGCTGCTAGTGAGGATGCACACCACCAACACAAGGAGTGTCGTGTGGACATGCAAAAGCGATTTAATTACTGTGGCAGCTATATGTCAACGTAACTAAGATCAACTTAACGTTGTAGTGTAGACTTGCTTACAGTTAAACACTGGATGGAACAGATTTTTTAGCATGAGTCGTTAACACATGTTTCAAGAGACCATTCAACATGAAATAGTAGCCCGTTAACATCCCTCCAGTCACGGGGAAGAAGGAGGTGGGGGAAGCAGTTGGGGGGAAGGGTTGTTAGTGAGTTACAGATTATTGTAATAAGCCATAAATCCAGTGTCTCTATTCAGTCCATGATTTGTAGTGTCTAGCAAAGTCAAGAATTTAAGCTCCCAGGCCCATTTTTGAAGGTGCTGTGCAGGTTTCCTTTGATGATGAGGGCTTGAGAGGTCAGTTATGGAGTGACAGCATTGTCAAAAGTGTTTACCCACAGATGATACAGTATTTGTATCTTTTATCATTTTTCTATGTCAGCTCATTCGAGAGCACAGTGATTGTCTGGTTTCACCCGTAGTTGCTATTGGGGCATTTAGTGCACTGGGTGAGGTACACCACATATTGTGAAAGGCATGTATAGGACCCATGGATCTTGAAAGGTGTGTTGTGGGGAGTGTTGATCATTGTAGCAGTGGAGATATGCCTGCAGATTTTGCATCTGTTGTTCTGGCAGGGTCTGATGCCACTTTGAAATTGTGTGTCCTGGTCTATAGGAAGCTAGGTCAAAGCTGAGTGCTTTTGAAAATTCCACCCATAATTTTTGTGAGGGTTTTAAATAAGAGTTTTATGTTGGGTTTTTATTTTGGGATTGCTGATTGATTTTGAGAATACTGATCAGTTATTTTGGGTCAGTATTAAGATCACTGGTTTGATGAAATGTATTTTTCTTTGTATTTGATAAGAATAATGTATTTATGTTTATCATGTGAGCAGCGTAGAATTTATTATGCCCTTTACTATTCATTTAGGGATTGGTCCTATGAAGTCCTGAGATTCTTCAACTCTCAATGAAGTCAAAAGAAGTTAAGGCTGCTGAGCATTTTGCAAGATCAAAACCTTACTTGATTTTGAGTGCCTGGATTCTGTAGACAGTGTGATAGGTAAGCACACTTCTAAGGAATCCTTTTAAACACAGACATTATAAAATATACAAAATTAAACAGACTAATATGAAAATATAAATGATTCTGGTTTATGAATTATATTTCTCCCTTTTAAAATATATATTTTCCCAACAAAAGAATTAAATTTCACCTCTTGATATTATTCTTGTAGCCAAATATACTTCTCATAGCTACCTAATTTAAAAAATACTAAACTTTGGCAGTAAATCACCTTCATTTTTTCAAATGCCTTTGGTATTGAATTCTAGGTCTGCAGCTAGAAAAAAGAAAACAAGACAAGTGTATTACTATTGCACAGCAGGATTCAGATTCCTTTTTCTAAGTAAAATTCCAGACATTCCATCTGTTTCCCATAAAAGGAGAAAATAGTCAGTGTTAAAGTGGATCAGAAGCGGTGCATCTACAGTTAAAGAATATCAGAAAAAAAGCTAGCCAAACCAACACACCTATTGCAAGAATATTTATGCTTAATACTCAGCAAAAACTGTTGTAATACATGCACTGCAAGTCATTGCTTGAACTTAAAATTAGTTAAAAATTGTCCAAAGGATTTGAAGCTACTTAACTAGTAAGTGGATAAAGTCAGCTTTGGGTCTGATTAGCAAAGCCCCATTCGGCCATAGGTGCAACCACTAGGTTGGAGGCAGAGGGAGAGGGAAATGCGTTCTCCCCCTCACTCTTCACTATCCCTTTGATGTCTCCCAACAGTAAAGCTGCAGGTCTCTTATGACATTACATCTGGTTACCCACATTTTTTTTCCACATTGGACCTATGAACATAACAGATTATCTATGCTGAATGTGCATACTTATTATATAAGCAAATCCCTAAATTTCCATATGTAAATCCAGTAATTGCATAGGCAAAAAATACTTATTTGCCTATGAAATTACACAATTGGTGTGCCCAACCAACGTATGTGGATTATGCACAGTTTGCCAACTGGGTGGGACTCTGAAAATTTGACCTTTTTCTGTGTTGCCTGACTGGCCAAGGTAACATATGAAAAAAAATTAATGTTAGTTTTGAGATTTAAATCATGGAAAGTTCAGAAATAAGGCTTCCATAATAACTTTAAAATGAAAGCTGTATTTCACTTATTCTATCCAGGCATTTCTCAAGTTTTTTTTTTTTAAATCAAATATGCATTTTTGTCAACTTCAAATAACTCAGAAGTGGCTCAATGGATTTTTGTGAAGCTTTCCAAAATAATTCACTTCTAGGCTTAGTCCAAGATCAATGGATAAGATTTTATTTTGTCACTCTCAGATTTCTGAACATACAAATTATGGAGCCAATCCTGCAAACACACATGTGAGTAATTCTGCTCAGGAATAGCCCTTAGAATTCACATTACACATGTGGGCTTGTAGGATCAGACTCTAACAGCAATATAAAGAATCTAATAACTTAAATAAGATATGGAATTGGTTAGACACATAAAGAAGATTTCTACCTGCATTAGCTCCAATCCTGCAAACATGTAAACACGTGCACAGCTTTACAGATATGAATAGTCCACCTGGTTTCACTAAAACTACTTGTTAAGTACATACTTATGTCTTTGTCAGATCAGGACCTTAATTTGTATATAGGGTGACCAGATGTCTCGATTTTATAGGGGCAGTCCTGATATTCAGGGCTTTTTATTATATGAGTGCCTATTACTCTCCACCCCCTTTCCTGATTTTTCACACTTTCTATCTGGTCACCCTATTTTATAGTAAATCGGGAAGTAAGTAAATTATAGTAGAAATTTGTTAGTCATCTCAATCAAGTTCCTACTGGATTCAATGGCATGTCAAAAAACCACGACCACCACATGTGGCACCTTTCACAGCACTCCTAGAAAAGGCAAGGATTGAAGACGCAAGGAGACTTATTCCAGGTCAGGGCTGCTTCCACATATAAATTAGTTGTACCAATTAATTACAGTATCAGTATTTACTTTATTTGTGATGCCCTAAATTCATATTTCTTTATTTTCTTCAAAATGGCTCAAGTTTTATCATTCTTAACTTTAAATTAAATGGCTTTTAATGCTGCACCCAGTCAAAACCTCACAAGTTGTTATAGTGGGCTTAGTCATCTGTGACTTCACCTGTTTTACATTAAGACAACAAAACTTAAGACTCTCAAGTCTGTTCCACAGAAACATCTACATACATATATTTTGGCCATATTATTTCAAATATTATAATTATCCCCTTTCTTGTGGGATCTGGGTACATGGACACACAAAAAAAGGAATAATTATACTATGTTTTCTTTGTAGAAATACTGTAATATCTCTTGTGAAACACACAGCGAAAGTATTAACAATTTTATGAACTTAGGTAATAGATACCCCTCAAGAATTTTTAATATTTAAGCTAAACTCCAACCCAGTAGTTTGCCTTGTTGTTATGTGGATGAAACACACTAGGAGCAAGATCACTATTTTTCTTATCAATGGTTCTGGTGTTCAGTTCAAAGTCAATAAATAGTTGTCAAAATGAAATGATACTGAAGGCTACAGCGATGAGCCACCAATATTTCAGACAACCTAAGCCAAATTCTTCTCCTGTTTCATTAATCCTTTTAGAACTAGAATGTTAAACAAAAACAGATTTCTGAAGAGAAAGATGCATGATTGTTGTTTGCACAAAATCATCACCTCCTTGCCATCTAATTAGCATTCCAGATTCCCCATCACTCTTGTTTTATTACATATGTGGTCCTGATGGGACTCTCAGAGTGTGGGGAATCCATTTATTGTTATATCCTGATGAAATAATCCATTTAATAGTTTTACCAGTGATAGTCTCTCCTTCCAACAAAAACAATTATCTCTTATGTTATTAACTTATAAAAAGGAAATTGAAATTCATATGCACAGAACGTACATCAAGCTCCTTTTTAAGGTGTCTCAAAAGTTGAACATCTGCAAATGGAGATACCACAATAACTAGTCATTTTTTAAAATCTCTGCCACCATCTCTCTCTTCTCTATGCCGATTTACATAGATAAATGCTGAAGGGAATGACATCAACATGGGTAATATTAAGCACCCCACGGGACCAAACCCTTCATTCACTGACACTATATATGGCTGAGTATTGGAAAAATGTGGGTGATATAGCTTAAATGTGGGTGATATAGCCTTTGTACTCAAAATATAATCGATAAGTATTCTTCTGAATATTTTAGAGTGGATCTCAGAAAAGTGGACTAGTCAAAAATGAGTCGTTTACAACAAGCCCTACAGATCTTGGCATGCTCCTGTGATGCTCGCAGATCAGGTGTCAGCTCATGCCAAGGTCCCTAGGCCACACCGAACACTGGAAAATGCATAGCTGGAAAACAATATGGCTTATCTGTGTGTTCCTAATATTAAAACAGATATCAGATTTGTAAGACTGTTTAGTGTTTAGACTTTTTAGAATGCTTGTAGGATGCTTCATGTATTAATCCTATTTATAATATCTGTATCCCATGGTATCCAGTAATGTTTAAATGTTTGTTCTGTAACTATAAAAATGTTTGCTAAGGACTTGTCTTTACATACAGTGCTACAGTGGCACAGCTGCGCCACTGCAACACTTTAGTGAAGACATCACTACGTCAAACAGGAGAGCTTCTCCCGTCAGTGTAGTTAATCCACCTCCCTGAGAGGCTCTCCCGTTAACATAGTGCTGTTTACACCAGGGGTTAGTTCGATATAACTACATCACTATGGAGTGTTTTCAGATCCCGGAGTGATGTAATTATACCGATATAAGTCTGTAGTGTACACCTGGCCTAAGACTGTAAATTCCCCACAGTTAGGGGAGAAGCATTACCAAGTGTGAAGTGCTAGTTTACCACAAGAGATGTTATCTTCTCCCCAACAAAAGAAGCTCTTTAGACATTGGACAGGTCATTGTTGACAGAAGACTTTGCTTATTGCTTCCTCCATACCCCGGAAGAGGGTGCATGTATGAGCCCACATCCCATCACAGCTTGAATGTTGGGAAAAGGGAATAAAAATGCCTAAGGAGAAATTAGTATCTTTATGCTGTCTGGACTCTGAGGGGACTATGTGTTTAGAGTGGAATCCTCTTACTTGTGGAAAAACTGAGTGAATGGGCTTTTCTCACATGACCTGCGGTGGTGAACAGAAACTTTCTCCTTCAATGTATGCAGTATTTTCATAACCACTCTGCAGCTACAATTACAATCTCTGGGCTGTAGTAGTGGGCACAAGCCACTGTCCTCCCTCTGTGAAGGAATTTTGTGAAAGGTGTACTTGTGCAAGAGTGCTGGGGGGAGGGGTTGGTAAGACTTCTCCCCTTTCTAAATAATCCAAGTACAATATATTCTAATCAAAATACTTTTTGTTAAAAAGATTTACTTAACAAGCTGCAGAACAATCTAGGTGCTAAAAGCAGTCCAGTTTATTCTTGTTTTTATTAGCATTTAATCATTTGCAGTCAGCACATCTTGTATACATAGAACACTAGTTCATCAAGTTGAAATACGAAGGATAATTACTTTTCAGCACTATATACTAATTGGATAAACAAGAGAGGGAAATTCAACAAATATCCCTAGAATTATTGTTAAGTATGAATTTAAGAGCTATTTTTAATGTTAACTAGTAGCAAATAAAGAATTAAACACTTGGTCTTAAAAGAAAAATTATCTGAAATTTTCATTTGGAGCTGACAATTGGCAGCTAAGACCCCTATTATCATCACTAAATTTTAACTTATTGCTTGTAGTTCCATGACAGTTCCAGGACTGTGGAGAAGAGTTGTTTTCTGTTTTGCATTCTTTTGTTTCTATGTTGGATGAAAGCTGGTCTTGTGGTAAACTCACCAAACTGGAACACAGGGGATCTAGGTTCAACTGTTAACTCAGCAAGGATTCCCAAAGATGCAATGACAAATAAGAGTACGCACTTCTGGCATATGGCTTCTGATAGCACAAACAATGAATCAGATATTTGGTAAGTGATGTAGCCACCCTATCCCAGCACCATCAACTGGAGATGTCAAGCGCATCCATCCACCATCAAGAGGGTAGTCCATAATTAGATGGCATGCTGTTTGTTCTTGAGCTCCACAGGAGCAGGAGGGGGAGCTCAAGAAGCCCCAATGGCAAAGATGTAAGATAAACAGCCCATGATTATAATGTATCCTGTTATAACAAAGAAGAATCTTTTGGTTCATATGGTTGTTCGGAGGGGCATGTGAGAGGTGATTTGGGGAGACTAGAGGATGCAGATCTGTATTGTTTATCTGCCAAGAAATGCACCACTTATCCAAAATATAGTCCTGCACACCCTGTTCCCGCTGTTCCTTAAAGAGGTCATATCCGATGTACTGTCTGAGAGGCTCAAATATTTCAGAAAAGAGATGTCTTGACTACGGTCTGCATTTTTGATGTTGCTTTGAGGTGAAATTGTGAAGTAAGTTATCTTAATAATTGGCTGCATGCAGTAATACAGCCAGGGCCCTACCTTTGTGCCTAATCGTCGGAGAAGCTATGCCCGCCAGAACTGGAAGGCTGGAGACTGGAGTTGTCCAGATCACACCAGTGGATCTTTGATTTCAACTTGCCATAATGATGACTGGAGTTCCATGCTGTTGCACAGTATTTGGTATGTACAATAATTAGGGCAATGGTAGATGTCCATAAGATTGTGGCGACGGTGCCTCATGAGCTGCTGGCAAGCCTGCGGAGGAGTGACACACACAACTGGATTTTAGCGCATGTCTTCTTAATGTATTGTTGAAAGAACAGAGATCAGTCAAGCTTTATCCCCAAATAAGTAGGATATGTTAAGAAATGATTGGCAGATTGTTCAGAATGACGTGCAGCTGTCAGTGAGCTAACCAGTTGGTGAGATGGAAACAAGATGACACTGTCTTTAGTTTGTTTAGTTCAAATCTCCACTTTGAAAAGTACTTAGCCAAGGTGATGTCATCAGCATACACAAACTTAGTTTTGTGTGCGTGTGCACACGCATGCAAAAAGATCACCAGAGTGAGTACAGATCCCTGGGAAAGTCCATTGTTCAGACGACATGGTTGACTTAAACCACCTCCGCACTTAATCATTATTCTGTTAGAAATCATCTGCATAATAAACGCACTAAACAACCTAGAAACTGACTCCAAGACAAGACAAGAGACTTTTCTATTGACAAATCTAAATGTAAGCATTTTGTTTCCTATGCCTTTGTATACAAAATTACATTCATTTTTAAAGGCAGGTCTAATAAACACATGCAGCTCCAACTGCCATGAGATTCAGTACACCTCACTGCATTTAACCTGGTGCACTATAGTCAACATGTGTTCCACTGTGAACAGATGCAAAACAACAGATAAAATGAAAACAGGAAGTTGTAGCTTATAGCCCTCCTCTTGCATTCATTTTACTTTAAGAATCCTTGCATAGCTGACAAAGCAATACACTTAAGAACAGTTTTTCCAGTGTCTAGGGCTCATTTCAGGAAATAGTAGAATTCCAGTCTGGGATATATCAATGAACGCTGGTGAAGAAAACTGGATAATAAAATTATAAAACAATATATTACAGTGTGACAAGAATGTGGATCATATAATAATTTATTTTGGTTTTAAAATAAATTTATTGTGTCCCTTTATGGTGCAATTACACTGGTCCTTGCCTTACTGGTGCATGACTAAACATGTTTTTGTTAAGGATTTTTTTAAAGAATTCCATAGAAAATGAAATGTCCTAAATTGTCCCAAGGTGAAATCCCAACTCTACTGAAGTCAATGGGAGTTTTGCCATTAACTTCAATAGGGCCAGAGTACATAGATGAACTAATTCCTCTTGATAATCTCCTTTTAATAGAATATAGACTGAAGCTAGCACCAAGGAGCATTAATGCAAAATACATTATCTCATCAAGCTAGGAAACCCCCAATACTAGCATTAAAGAACACAGCATGCAGTATCTATCAAAAAAGTTGAACTGCGACTCAGTTCCAATAAACCATTATACTCTTCACTGATTTTCAAAAGGTGATATGCCCTTGCTGTCCAATCTTACTATTTTCCTTATGTAAAACTCTCATTAAAGCCACTGTGACTTTCATCTGAGCAAGGATGTCAAGATCAATCCCATACTCTCCAGTGTACATTTTTTTTCTCTTCCATGCATTTCAGACTTTGGTCAGACACAAACATGAAATCCCTTGGCCTTTTTACAGAAGTGCTCTTTTTTAGTTTAGTGAAATAAATCCTATTTAGAATTACTGAATGCCTAAATTTTAAAGTGACTGGATACAAATTAACATGTGTCTTCCTTACATTCCCAGTTTTTCTTGCAAATAATGTTCCCTCTAATATTTCATCAAAATATTTCCTCAAAATAAATAATCAACAGTTCAACGTTTAAAATGTAAGTGATACTCCTGTGTCAATCTTTGGAATTCTTTATCTGGATTGTGTATCAACACTATTTACCTTAATCTGACATATATGAATGGTCAACTAGCAGATCATAGCTTCAGGGAGTTATTACTAAACAAAACAGGGTTTGGGACACATGTTGAAACAGATTAGGTTAAGAGCGAGCTGGGTTAGAGAACGGTTGGTGCACATTTTATTGTGGAAGTAGTATGATTGGGGAAAGTTAAAAATCAAAAACAAAAACTGCATGTTAAAATCTGCAATCAACGCAGTGAAATTTCTTTCCTGTTTCTTGCATGCACAGTAGAATTTTCAAAAATAAAATAATTACTATTATGTCCAAAAATGTTTTAAAGCAACAAGAACAGCCCAGAAACATATACTCTGACCTCATAATTCTACAGGCACACAGTGGGCTGAAAATGAGATCTTGTATGGTACTTTATTCTTGCTACATACTGTGCCTAATCTGTTCACCCCACTGCGAGATGTAAAGGGAAACATTAAACCTAGGCTAAAAAATGGAATAAAATTTGCCTGAAAGAAGTACAAAGGGGGAAGCAGAACTCCTGGAGCTGAGCAAAAGCTCTCCCAGAGCACATTCCACATGGTCGAGTCTCTTGGACTCTTTAGAAGGGGTCACTCCAAGGTCCCAGATACCTGTAATAAGTACTAGATGTCATGATAAATTGGTGTAATGTAAGTACTAAGATTAGATTAGGATAGATACAATTAGACAGAGACAGACAAATGAAGAACAAGTTGGGGCAGCTGGGGTTTCGGGCTGGAGAACAGCCACTCTACATAGCATACACCCCACCTGATCCATTAGAACTACCGCCAACAAAGCAAGCAGAAGACATTGCTGCTAGTAACAGGGCAAGCAAAGTAACGATAAATAAATTAATTAAATAAATAAATGAAAGATAAGAAGAGGCAGGGAAGGAATGGGGTTACAGCAATAACATCAAGTGATTGTTTAGGTTAGTAATACAACCAGCCTAAGAAGTGCTGCAAGGGATTCTACGCAGCCATGGCAGTGCTTTAACGTGGCTGTGTAGTTGTGGTTCCAGTGCTGGGAGAGAGCTTTCCCAACGCTGTAATAAAACCACCTCTGTGAGGCTCCCAGCGCTGTGGCACCGTCTACACTGCCACTTTATAGCGCTGAAACTTGCATCGCTCGGGGGGGTGTTTTTTCACACCCCGAGTGAAGAAAAGTGCTGTAAGTGGCAGTGTAGACAAGGCCTCAGTGGCAAGCCCTGTGGGTTTAGACTCCCTTTCAGGAGAAAACAAAGTAGGTTTAAACATACTCTATTTACTGCATTTATGTTTATCAATCAAATATTTGTCAATTTTCTTGATACTTATCTAGCTACTACTAAAAATATTAAAATAAGGTTTTTCCCTTGCATAGTTCCATCTTCTCCTACTTGATCCTGCACTGAAGCCATTTTTTTCAACATTTATGATATCTGGTATTTACATGACAAAAGAAAAGACTCCAAGTGAGAAATGCAGTAATTAATTCAGTAGAAGATCCAGCTGAAGTGGAAGGTGGGCAATGAAGTGGTATGCTCCTATCCATCCTACCACAAATATCAGCAGAAACAGAAAAGAGGACTCTGAGAAAAACACTGGCCAGAGACAGATTTCCTGTTGTAGACATATCTTGCTTTACTTAAGTTTATTCCACTATCTTGTTAACACATTCCATTCTGCTACCTGGGGAAGCCATTAAAATATTTTCATAAACATGGGAATGTCCTGGAACACCTTAGGGCACTGGGACCATTTAAAGATATGATCAGTCTAATAGTTCATTCCCCCATTTGATATACAATACACTTGGATGAAGGACAGACAGGCAGTTTAGTGAATTAATAACATTAAAAAGGGAAAAGTGGTAACGTGGGGTCATCCCACAACTCAGCTATATTTTCTGGACAAATTGGGTTGCACAAATGTAAGTGAGGGCAAAATTTGTCTAAACTGATCAAACAAGGAATTTTTTCCATAAGGTTCATTTTCCCATGGAATTTTTTCCACCATATGAGATTACAGAGAGGTCAACCATGAAAGTACAAGCAAGTTTTAACTAAGTCATTCTGTACCTGGCTAACATCCAAATATAAGGTCAGGTGAGGTAATATACTCAGTGGTTTGGGGATTAAGTTTTTACTTATTTGCATGTGAACTAGGTTCAGTGAAGTGTCAAACTTTAACTGAGATATTATTCTAATGCTTAACCACCATCCTTCCTTCCCACATTTTTAAGATTACTTAGTTATTAATATCCATTCACAACAATGGGAGTTCATTCTTCATTGTTTAAGGGCTGTGTTCTCAAAGCATAGAGATTCTTCTTATGCAAGTCTGTCCAAAAACTGATGTCTTGCTGATTCTCCCCATGGATATGAAACCAAGTATGGACTGGAGGGCTCCATCTCCCAAACTGAGTGATAATTTAGGCCCCAATCCTTCAAATGGCTCTGCATCAACAGGCGCCTGCACCCACATGGAACCCACTGACTTCTGCATGGGGTATGGGATCATCCCATACTGGAACTAGCTGTAGAACTGTGTCAAGTTTGGGCCCTTAAAATAAATGCAAAATTTGATTCAGAACAATTCTAACAAGCAGGCTGGATGATTTAATGTATATGAACAGACTAAAATACAGAAGGAAACCTAATTTAAAGATTAGACAAACTGTCAAGTTCTCTCTTCTCCAGGCAACAGATTGTTGCAAAAATAAAAAAAGGGATGAGAGGGAGGAAATTTTCAAAAATGGAAGACATTAGGCTATTAGATACTGGGTCCCTCTTCTCCAAGACTAAACATATCAAAACATGTTCCACACCAGTTAAGTAAAGACACACATGCACTTTAAGAGTCCCCTAACAGATTTAATTTCCAACCTGAGAATTTATATAAATAATAGCTTACCTCTATATAGCACCTTGTTCCTGAAGGATCCCGAAGTGGTTTACAAAACCACACAGGAATCACTTCATTTACTACTTGAGTAGAACAAGTCAACTGCTTAGCAGTGCACAACATTAAAAAAAAAAAAAAAGCAACATATGACAGGATGCAAAGAACAAATCAACTAATTAAAATTATGGGGGAATTTCAGGTATGCAGAATATAATTACCCAGGCAGGAATTTGTCCAGGACACTGGGGGTTAATACCTCTACTCTTGTTAGGAGTAATGTAGAGCTTTAATGACCATAAATAGTTACAGCTTCTGTTTTATATTTCATCCATCAGACTGCCATCCCCCTGGAAAATGTGCTGGAAAGCCTGCTTCTCAAAAAGAGAAACTGAATAAAATCCAATCTCTCCTGATAAAGAAAACCATCAAGCAACAGCAGAAAGGTTTTATTGAAGATACTTCTTGATGATCAAAGAGACAAAAGCGCCAGTCCAGCCTGAATCTCGGAGACCTGAATCAGTATATGGACAAAGGGAAATTCAACATGATCATCCCAGGAACCATTGTGGCTCTTCTAAAACAAGGCAACTAGCTATGTGATCTTGCTCATGTGGACATTTGCACAGTGTACTTTGATCTGGCTGCCCTGACCATGTCAAGGGCCATTCAATTCAAGACAGGGCAGCCTGTGCTGCCTGCTTTCAGGATATTTCCATGTCAGACATATGCAAAAAACCAAGTTATATTATCAGCTTTGCTACTAACTTAATAAGTGACATTGGGCAAGTCACTTAATTTTTTGGTACTTCGATTTCTCCAGCCATAATATACCTACCTCTGTAAAGTGCTTTGAGATCATAGGATGAAACATGCAATACAAGTATAAAATATTATGCCTACTGATATGTTGCACATGACTTTTTTCTTTTGCACACTTTTATTTTCAGTAACATTTTTACGGTTTTAGAAATCATCAACTTGGGGATAATACGTGCCATCCTTAAATTGCCTTATGCCACTCTTTACTTCCATGTATATTTATAATTTGCATAGGAATGTCTACTTTATCATAATCCTCTAAACTAAAAAGGCATTTATAGTCTTCTAGGTTCCTGACTTTATTTAAATTTACCAAATCTGCTGAAAAGATCAGAATCAAACTGTGTAAAAAAGAATGCACAACAAAAAGAAATACATCCATCATCCATTTCAGTTCGGTGCCCTAGACTTTCTATTGTAGTTTAATCCCATCATCCCTCAGAGTAAAGCCTGTTACTATATAAAAGGAAAGTGCAAAGCTCCCAATTTAAGGACTAGTTACAACTCATTAAAGTGAGGACACACATAATTTGAAGCATTAGAATTTATGCTGAAATATAACGAGTGGCTATGAATCAACCCTGCATGGATTAAACTAATTCCTGGAATGCTATTATGGAGAGTACCTTGTGCAGAAAGAATGATCCTTCTGTTTGCACAGCAACTAAACAGCTTCAATTTACTTTTAATCGATTTGAATAGAGATAAAGGCCCAGCATTTCAAAATGTGGCCTTCTAAACATAATCAGCCTGAATTATGCCTGTTTCACAGGGCAGTACTTGCAACCTGGTTACAGGAAGAAGGGATAAGGCTGCACTCAGTTTATTTCACTGCTTAATTTATATGGTAATTACAGCACCATAGCCAGAATGGAAAGCATCTGCCAAAACTGAAGGCCCCACAATAATAAAACTGACATGTGCTGTGATATTGTTGAAGTGCTGACTAAGAAACTTCTTTTATCTCCTCTTGAACCCATAAAATGGTGTGCCTGTTATTACTAGCAGGGAATTTTAACAGCTTTGCATTGACAGCAATTATGTAACACATGCACAAAACAATAGAGTTTCACATCACTTAATAAATCCTTGAGCTCTCTTAGTGCCAGCTCTCTTGCTGGCTGGATTTTATGGTCTGGTAACTCCATCTGACCTCCAGAATATTGGAGTATACAAACCACAATAGCAGTAGAAAATTATTAGAAACAACTGGCTTTTGTCCCCATTAGATCGATTTAATAAACGGGGTATGATGCATAATCATGGGTTAATTAAAAGATTTGCTCATTCACTTTATTCTCTGTAGCTAAATGATATGAATGTCTGGCAAGAAATCAAGCAAGATATATATGAGTTTGCTCACTTAAAAGAACATCCTTTATCAAACATCTGACACGTGGGGGGAAATGTCAGTTCCTGAGCCATATCATATTAAACAAATGTCAAGTTGTTTTGGATTGAAATTTTATCAGCATAAAACAATTTCTGTTGAATTTCCCTAAATCTAAATCTGCATAATTGCCACCAATTATCCACTTGGGATCATCAGTCCGGAACTTCCAATGCTAAAAATTCTAATGCATTTGTATTAGTACTTGGCATATAAAACTCCTAACTCCAGTGCCAAGAATCTGGAACTAAACATACTGGAAATGTTCTTATTATTATAGAGAGTAAAAAGAACAAAGAGAAGATTAAGGGATGACTAGATTGCAGTCTATAAGTATCTACATGGGGAACAAATATCTAGCGGAGAAAGATATAACATGATCCAATAGCTGAAAGTTGAAGCTAGACAAATTAAGACTGGAAATAAGATGTAACTTTATAACAGTGAGAGTAACTAACAATTGGAACAATTTACCAAATTGGTGTGATGGATTCCTCATCACTGAATTTTTAAATCAAGAATGGATGTTCTTCGAAAGATATGCTCTAGGAATTATTTTGGGGATGTTCAATGGCATGTGCTATACAGAAGGTCAGACTAGATGATCACAATGGTCCCTTCTGGCCTGGGAATCTATGACTCTATGAAAGAAATGCCTATCAAAGAGGGATGTTTGGCTGACTGGAAAAGATGAGTACAGAGAAAGGTAAATAAGTTATAAATGTAGTGTGGACTTTATACAAATACAGCTGTAGGGAAAGGTAAACTAGCAACAGGCGAATCCTTCCTACCTTCCTTACACCAACCTGCCTGAGTACCAAGACCAACTACCTAGGGCAATTGCAAATTATGATTATTATTAATATAAAAGTTTATTCCTTTATTTGAATCCTAAACTCTCTGCCTCAATATCTTGTAGTAGAGAGGTCCACAAGATAATTATGCATTACACAAAAAGCTTTTCCTTTTTCAATTTGCTGTTAAATGTCATCGGTGTCCTCTTAGTCTTGTATCGTTAGACATAGTAAAACAGTGAGGGAGGGGAAAAATAGAAAATCATCTATATATATTTAAAGGGAGACTATATCAAGGACAGAAAGGAATTGTTTAAGGAGTTAATTACATTCCATGAGTCCTACTTTATGTAAAGAAAACTGTATCCTGGGCAATAGAAACTCTTCCCAACAACTCTTCCCGAGTGATTTATCGGATTTCGAAATAATATTCCAAGGGAAATTGCAGAAGTCCTATGTCCTCTGTATATGCACAAACCAATTCAAGCCAAAGCATTTAAAAATACAATGTAGGGAATAATCTTGCACTGACAGTGGGAGTAACCAGGTGACCTAACAGCTCTGTTCCTAATCTACCTCCTACCAGTCCATGTTTTTTAGCAAGTTACCTGCAAGACATTAGGCATATACCATTATTTATTTAAGCTGTGAGCCACAAGGACAGACAACTTTGTATGACAGCTGAGTGAATATCTCAAAAAATATTTCCAGGAATATTCACTCAAAATAAAATTCAATGTTGCTTTGTCTGTGTTTGCACCCCTTTTGGGTTGCTTTCTGAGAACAGTCCAGCAATTGAGTTTACTGGCAAAAACATTCACAAGAAACAATGAATTTTAAGTGAATATGAGAGACTATCTGCAGAAAGCAAATTCTGAATTTAAGCATGAGTATTTACATTGGAAACCTGCTTCTAAGGGTTAATCTCATTCACACAGGGGATAAGAGAAAAGTAAACTGCAAAACGCCTCTGGCATCTGGGCTGACCTGTAGAAGTACAGGCAGGAAAAAGTTATGCGGCTAAAAGATCAAGAGAGCTGGATCCCATCAAACAGTCAAGGCCAACTGCCTTGTACAGCAGAAAAGGAAGTGGCCCAGAGAAGAACAGTGGAGATAGCCTTGAGCTTAGAAAAGAGGTGGGCTGTGAATTGGAGCACAGAGTTCCTGGACTAGTAAAATTGTTTGTATGGATTTTTTTTTATTTGAACTGCTGTTTGCATGCTGGTGGGGGAACAGCATTAGCAGAACTGCTGTTTACACCAGGGAAAGCCATTTACTTGAACTGGTTTTGCATCCAGAAAGGAGGGTCTTGGTGAGGAATACACCGTTAACTTGTGTGATGCCAAAAGTGTCCAGCTAATTCTATAAACAGCAGTTCAAACAAAGCTTTCCTCTCCTGAGTACATACAACCAGCTGAGAGGGCGGAATAATATCGGAGTGTAAAGGGTTGGAGAGGAAGACAATCTTTTCTATTACAAGACCCATATATATAGTCTATTCAACTGACCAGTATCAACCTAACATTATCCACAAATAGGGACGTCTCTTTCAGTACCATCTGTATCAGAAATACCAAATAAGCCGAATAGTTATGGAAGAACATCTCTATTAAAGTACAATACAGTGTAACTAAAAACCTGTTGGGTGATTAGACTCTTTAGGGTATGTCTACACTACGAAATTAGTTCGAATTTATAGAAGCCGGTTTTATTGAAATCGGTTGTATACAGCCGATTGTGTATGTCCACACAATAAAATGCTCTAGGTGCTCTAGTCGGCAGACCGCGTCCACAGTACGAGGCTAGCGTCGACTTCCGGAGCATTGCACTATGGGTAGCTATCCCACAGCTATCCCACAGTTCCCGCAGTCTCCGCCGCCCCTTGGAATTCTGGGTTGAGATCCCAATGCCCGGATGATGCAAAACAGTGTCGCGGGCGGTTCTGGGTACATGTCGTCAGGCCCCTCCCTCCCCCGTCACAGCAACGGCAGACAATAGATTCGCGCCTTTTTACCTGGGTTACCTGGGTTACCTGTGCAGACAACATGGAGCCCGCTCAGCACAGCTGAGCTCACCGTCACCATATGTCCTCTTGGTGCCGGCAGACGTGGGACTGCATTGCTACACAGCAGCAGCTGCTAACTGCCTTTTGGCGGTAGACGGTGCAGTAGACTGGTAGCCTTCATCGGCGATCTGGGTGCTGGCAGCCGTGGGGCTTGCCTTTTGGCAGTAAATGGTGTATTATGACTGTTAGCCGGCCTATTACAAGTCGGGTCATCGCACATTAGCAGAGTCTTCCCTGAGCAGCAGCTCGTGCAATAGGCCTGAAGACCATCGTCATACACCGCCCCGTATTTGCTGCCAAGCACCCAGAAAGATGCCGAGGGCTATCAGTCACGCTGCACCGTCGTCTTAAGATGTAAAAAATAGATTTTCTCTGTATTCATTTGCTTCCCCCTCCCTCCGTCAAATCAATGGCCTGCTAAACCCAGGGTTTTCAGTTTAATCTTTGGGGGGGACCAGTCTGTGACAGTTGTTTGTGTCTCTCCCTGATGCACAGCCACCGTTCTTTATTTTAATTCCCTGTGCCTGTACGCCATGTCGTCACTCGGCCCCCCTCCCTCCTTCCCCTAGGCCGTCAGATACTACGTTTGCGCCACAGCTCGAGCCGAGAAGCGGTTCGCGCCTTTTCTTTGAATTCTGGGTTGAGATCCCAATGCCCGGATGATGCAAAACAGTGTCGCGGGCGGTTCTGGGTACATGTCGTCAGGCCCCTCCCTCCCCCGTCACAGCAACGGCAGACAATAGATTCGCGCCTTTTTACCTGGGTTACCTGGGTTACCTGTGCAGACAACATGGAGCCCGCTCAGCACAGCTGAGCTCACCGTCACCATATGTCCTCTGGGTGCCGGCAGACGTGGGACTGCATTGCTACACAGCAGCAGCTGCTAACTGCCTTTTGGCGGTAGACGGTGTAGCATGAGTGATAGCCGTGGGGCTGGCAGCCGTAGGGCTGCATTGCACCAGCCCCTTCCAGGCGATGGTATATTATGACTGGTACCCGTCGTCATCGTACTGGAGTGGCTGTCAATCATGGCCACCTGGGCAGACATGCTACTGTCTCGATGATGACGGTTACCAGTCATAATATACTATTTTCTGCCAATTGCCCAATATTGTCTGCTAAGCACCCAGAAGAGGCCGAGGGCGATGCTGGGTGCTGGCGGACGTGGGGCTGGCAGACGTGGGGCTGCATTGCTACACAGCAGCAGCCCCTTGCCTTTTGGCAGATGATGGTATATTATGATTGGTACCCATCATCATCGTACTGGTATGGCTGTCACTCATGCTGCAGCGTCGGCTGCCACCTTAAGATGTAAAAAATAGATTTGTTCTGTGTTCATTTGCTTCCCCTTCCTCCGTGAAATCAACGGCCTGCTAAGCCCAGGGTTTCCAGTTTAATCTTTGGGGGGACCATTCTGTGTGACAGTTGTTTGTGTTTCTCCCTGTTCCTGTACCTGTACGCCATGTCGTCACTCGGCCCTCCCTCCCTCCCTCCTGCCCTCCTTCTCCTGGTCCATCAGATACTACTTTCGCGCCTTTTTTCTGACCAGGCGCCATAGCTAGCACTGGGATCATGGAGCCCGCTCAGATCACCGCGGCAATTATGAGCACTATGAACACCACGCGCATTGTCCTGGAGTATATGCAGAGCCAGAACATGCCAAGGCGAAACCCGGACCAGGCGAGGAGGCGATTGCAGCACGGCGACGAGAGTGATGAGGAAATTGACATGGCCATAGACCTCTCACAAGGCACAGGCCCCAGCAATGTGGAAATCATGGTGTCACTGGGGCAGGTTGATACCGTGGAACGCCGATTCTGGGCCCGGGAAACAAGCACAGACTGGTGGGATCGCATCGTGCTGCAGGTATGGGACGATTCCCAGTGGCTGCGAAACTTTCGCATGCGTAAGGCCACTTTCATGGAACTTTGTGACTTGCTTTCCCCTGCCCTGAAGCGCCAGAATACCAAGATGAGAGCAGCCCTCACAGTTGAGAAGCGAGTGGCGATAGCCCTGTGGAAGCTTGCAACGCCAGACAGCTACCGGTCAGTCGGGAATCAATTTGGAGTGGGCAAATCTACGGTGGGGGCTGCTGTGATCCAATTTGCCAGGGCAATGAAAGACCTGGTGATAGCAAGGGTAGTGACTCTGGGCAACGTGCAGTCAATAGTGGATGGTTTTGCTGAAATGGGATTCCCAAACTGTGGCGGGGCCATAGACGGAACCCATATCCCTATCTTGTCACCGGAGCACCAAGCCACCGACTACGTAAACCGCAAGGGGTACTTTTCAATGCTGCTGCAAGCCCTGGTGGATCACAAGGGACGTTTCACCAACATCAACGTGGGATGGCCGGGAAAGGTACATGATGCTCGCGTCTTCAGGAACTCTGCTCTGTTTCGAAAGCTGGAGGAAGGGACTTTCTTCCCGGACCAGAAAGTGACCGTTGGGGATGTTGAAATGCCTATCGTGATCCTTGGGGACCCAGCCTACCCCTTAATGCCATGGCTCATGAAGCCGTACACAGGCAGCCTGGACAGGAGTCAGGACCTGTTCAACTACAGGCTGAGCAAGTGCCGAATGGTGGTGGAATGTGCATTTGGACGTTTAAAAGCGCGCTGGCGCAGCTTACTGACTCGCTCAGACCTCAGCGAAAAGAATATCCCTATTGTTATTGCTGCTTGCTGTGCGCTCCACAATATCTGTGAGAGTAAGGGGGAGACCTTTATGGCGGGGTGGGAGGTTGAGGCAACTCGCCTGGCCGCTGATTACGCGCAGCCAGACACCAGGGCGGTTAGAGGAGCACAGCAGGGCGCGGTGCGCATCAGAGAAGCTTTGAAAATGAGTTTTGTGACTGGCCAGGCTACTGTGTGAAACTTCTGTTTGTTTCTCCTTGATGAACCCTGCAAACCCCCCCCCCCGACCCGGTTCACTCTACTTCCCTGTAAACCAACCACCCCACCCCACCCTCCCCTCCCCCTTGCAGAGGCAATAAAGTCATTGTTTTTTCACATTCATGCATTCTTTATTAGTTCCTTACAGAGGTAGGGGGATAATTGCCAAGGTAGCCTGGGATGGGTGGGGGAGGAGGGATGGAAAAGGACACACTGCATTTTAAAACTTTAACTCTTATTGAAGGCCAGCCTTCTGATGCTTTGGCGATCATCTGGGGTGGAGTGACTGGGTGGACGGAGGCCCCCCCACCGTGTTCTTGGGCATCTGGGTGAGGAGGCTATGGAACTTGGGGAGGAGGGCTGTTGGTTACACAGGGGCTGTAGCGGCGGTCTCTGCTCCTGCTGCCTTTCCTGCAACTCAACCATACGCTCGAGCATATCACTTTGATGCTCCAGCAGACGGAGCATTGCCTCTTGCCGTCTGTCTGCAAGCTGACGCCACCTATCGTCTTCAGCCCGCCACTTGCTCTGTTCTTCCCGCGATTCAGCCCACCACCTCTCCTCTCGTTCATATTGGGCTTTTCTCATCTCCGTCATTGACTGCCTCCACGCATTCTGCTGTGCTCTATCAGCCTGGGCGGACATCTGCAGCTCCGTGAACATCTCGTCCCTCGTCTTACGTTTTCTCTTTCTAATGTTCACGAGCCTCTGCGAAGGAGAAACATTTGCAGCTGGTGGAGGAGAAGGGAGAGGTGGTTAAAAAAGACATTTTAGGGAACAATGGGTACACTCTTTCATTACAAGGTCGCATATTTCGGCTTGCAGGCAGCCATCGTAGGCCACAGTGTTTTGGCTTTTTTAACCTTCTTAACATGCGGGAAAGGTTGCAAACAGCAGCGCATTTCCCATATCAAGGATGAATTGGGTTGTCCATTTAAAATGGGGTTTCAATGTAAAAGGAGGGGGCTGCGGTTTCCCGGTTAACATGCGGCACAAACACAAGTAAACCACCCCCCCCCACACACACACACACGATTCTCTGGGATGATCACTTCACCCCTCCCCCCCACCGCGTGGTTAACAGCGGGGAACATTTCTGGTCAGAAGAGCAGGAACGGGCGCCTCTGAATGTCCCCCTTAATAAAATCACCCCATTTCAACCAGGAGAGCTTTCTGGAGATGTCCCTGGAGGATTTCCGCTCCATCCCCATACACGTTAACAGACTTGCTTGCTTTTTTTTTGTAATGTTTACAAATATTTACAAAGTTACACTCATCAGAGGTCTCCTGTGTGCCCTGAGGGTCTTGGGTGAGTTCGGGGGTTACTGGTTCCAGGTCCAGGGTCACAAACATATCCTGGCTGTTGGGGAAACCGGTTTCTCCGCTTCCTTGCTGCTGTGAGCTACCTACAGTACCTCCATCGTCATCTTCCTCGTTCCCCGAACCGTCTTCCCTGTGTGTTTCTCCAGTGAGAGAGTCATAGCACACGGTTGGGGTAGTGGTGGCTGCACCCCCTAGGATCGCATGCAGCTCCGCGTAGTAGCGGCAAGTTTGCGGCTCTGCCCCGGACCTTCCGTTTGCTTCTCTGGCTTTGTGGTAGGCTTGCCTTAGCTCCTTAATTTTCACGCGGCACTGCTGTATGTCCCTGTTATGGCCTCGGTCCTTCATGGCCTTGGAGATCTTTTCTAATACTTTTCCATTTCTTTTACTGCTACGGAGTTCAGCTATCACTGCTTCATCTCCCCATATGGCGAGCAGATCTCGTACCTCCCGTTCGGTCCATGCTGGAGCTCTTTTGCGATCCTGGGAGGACTCCATGACGGTTACCTGTGCTGATGAGCTCTGCGTGGTCACCTGTGCTCTCCACGCTGGGCAAACAGGAAATGAAATTCAAACCTTCGCGGGTCTTTTCCTGTCTACCTGGTCAGTGCATCTGAGTTGAGAGCGCTGTCCAGAGCGGTCACAATGAAGCACTGTGGGATAGCTCCCGGAGGCCAATAACATCGAATTCCGTCCACACTACCCCAATTCCGACCCGCAAAGGCCGGTTTTTTCGCTAATCCCCTCGTCGGAGGTGGTGTAAAGAAACCGGTTTAAAGGGCCCTTTAATTCGAAAGAAAGGGCCTCGTTGTGTGGACGTGTCCAGGCTTAATTCGGTTTAACGCTGCTAAAGTCGACCTAAACCCGTAGTGTAGACCAGGCTTAGATTCATGTGGGAAAGCTTCCAGAGCTTTTCCAAAATCAGTTTTAATCCTGTTTATAGAGTCAAAAGCAAAATGCCTCTGAGAAAGAAACAAGAGCATTCCAGCTGGAAATAGAAGAGTGGGCATGAGGGAGATCAGGAGAAGGAATGGGATGGGACAAGTGGAGAGGTTACAGAAGAAGAGCAACTGAGAGACTTCTGTATCTGTGACAGGGAAGAAGGAAGAGAGCTGGAGGGGAATTAGTGGAATCAGAATTGCTCAAGGGTGTTTTGTAGACTCTATACCAATAAAATGTAACAGATTCTTCTTTAGCACAAATAGTAGCAACCTCTACTTTGGGAGCAGTGTCTGAATTATCTCTCTGCTGACACGCAGTCCCAGGTATCCATGGTGTAACAGCATAGTGATAAATGTGAAGTCATAGGTAGTCATGGCTTTGTGACACTGTGTTTTCAAAAGTGAGAAAAAATTATATTTTAAAAAAGTAAAAAATGGAGAAAATGCTAGGGAAAAGATGTAAAAAGTAGGAAAAGTTGAAAAGAGTAAGAAAAAAGCTGAAAAAACAAGTGGGAGTCTGGGACTCTTGAGTTTTAATCCCACTCTGGTACGAATCTCCCTGTGCAATTTTTGATGAGTCACTTAACCTCTGTGCCTCCTATCTGTATACTATTCTATACATGCTTCACAGGAGTGTGGTGAAGCTTAAGATGCCAAACCTTTACTTACTAGTGTGTGGAGAGACTGCTGTACCCACACAGACTCCCAATTAATTCAATAGCTATTATATGCAGGATCAAGGCCTAACTAATAGTTATGAAGTCCTTTGAGATCTTGGGATGCCAAGTAAAATATACGTTTGCAGTGTTACTTGACTGCTATAAATGTATTCAGTTCAATTGGTCTCAAGTGTTCCGGGAAATTATTTGTATGTGTTAAATTACTAACAGTTCATATAAATAAGCATCGCTTACTTTTACAATTATTTGTTTTGAAAGTAATTATCACATTTTCAAATGGAGGAATTCATATTAAGAGAGTTCTAGCTAAGTGTTCATCTGCCTCTTTTCGTTTTCACTACTGTGAAAAACTGTAAATATTAAGAACATAATAATATTTTTTTGTTCCAAGCATCTGAGCAAAATAACTGCACAGCAGTTAATTTGTTTTTCTGTTGCATATTGTTTATGGCAGTGCTTTCTTATATCATTTTTTGTTTATACAGTAAGTGTTATGTGCAGGACATCTGGTTTTCATACTAATAATTACTTCCAGGAGGAAAGTGCTACTACTTTTCATTCTGAAATAGTTCTGTATAACCACATGAATAGAACACATATTGCAGAATTACATAAGCAAAATATGATTAAATGTTATTTATCAAACCTTCAGTACCTGCTGGCTAATAGCGCTTTGCTGAAGTGAGGTCAACACAGTGACAGAATAAGAGTTGTCTTTATTAAGACATGTGGTATGCTTTTTTCCTTTCAGTTTATACAGTGAAGCATTTAATATGAAATCACTATGATAAATAAATATTGTACATTTAAGCTTAAACACGTTTATGAGAAAACCAGATATTAGAGAATACATAATTTTTGTCTAAATATTTGTTACTTATGTGTAGGCTTGGGAGATTCAATTTTTGTATTGGTAAATGTTGATAAATGTCAATTTCACTGTACATACACAAACCACTGAAAAACTATTTCCATCAGTAATGATCCAAATTTACAGATAGACAAAGTAAGAAAAATGCTGCTAGAGAACTTATTTAGAGTTTGATTTAAGGCTATTTACTTTGTATATTTTGATATACGAGGTTGACAACTTGTGTTTTAGTGATAATAGAGCTCTAACTTTTTTAACCTCAACATTTACTGTCAAATAATTACCTGACCTCCCATAATTTCCCACAGTGAAAATTTAAATTGATAAATATAGAAAAATGATTAAAACAAACAGATATTAGCTGTCAAAATTATCAGAAATAAAAATTGTATATTGACAAGCCTACTTCTGTGTTACTCAAATTTCTAACGGGACCACCACTGTAAGATCCAATTGAGTTCTGAAAACATGTTATGGCTATTTTCAAGATGTTACTTAATATGTTAGGATCACAGGAAAAAAAAACTGTATAGGAAACTGAGTGCAAGCTCACTAGACAGACAACTATATTGTAGATTTGACAAAACTAGATATGAGAAGGTTGCTCACCCTATGCAGTAAGTGGGGCTCTTCGAGATGGTTGTCCCTGTGGGTGCTCCACTTTAGGTGTCTTGGCGCCCTGCACTTATAATCGGAGATTTATAGTAGCAGTGCCCCGGTTGGCCGCACCACTCCGAGTGGCTACTTAGCATATGCAGCCAACCAACTCCAGTTCCTTCTGTACCCCAGAGGATCAGCATGAAACTCCAAAGAAGAGGGGAGGAGTGGGGGGTAGTGACGTACCCACAGGGACAACCATCTCGAAGAACCTCAGTTACTGCACAGAGTGAGTAACCTTCTCTTCTTCTTTCAGGCGTGTCCCTGTGGGTACTCCACTTTAGGTGACTATGGAGCAGTACCCCTCAATGGAGGAGGGGCTTCAGAGTTGGTTTATTGACAGTGGCTAGCACTGAGAGTCCAAACTGTGCATCTGCAGCTGATTGTTGCTCAATAGCATAGTGCTTAGTAAAAGTGTGGGCAGAGGCCCAGGTGGCAGCTTTGCAAATGTCCTTGATGGGTATGTCATTGAGAAATGCTGTTGATGTTGAGAATGCTCTAGTGGAGTGTGTGCAAACTTCTGGTGGAGCAGGGAGATTGTTCTGCTGGTAACACCAGTGCAGCAGCCTGGGAGCTGACCTTGTTTGTGAAGACACAGGCAAAAAAAGTCATTCAGTACATTGGCTTTTTCCACATCCTCTGTCACTAGGTTGCCTCCTTCATTCAGTAAGGGGCCCACGCTTTCCTTGACTTTCTTCTTGTTGCTAACATACCTGAAGAAACCCTTCTTGTTACTCTTAACATCTCTTGCTAACTGCAACTCCAAGTGTGATTTGGCCTTCCTGATTTCACTCCTGCATGCCTGAGCAATATTTTTATACTCCTCCTTGGTCATTTGTCCAATCTTCCACTTCTTGTAAGCTTCTTTTTTGCATTTAAGATCAGCAAGGATTTCACTGTTAAGCCAAGTTGATCGCCTGCCATATTTACTGTTCTTTCTACACATCGGGATTTTTTTTCCTGCAACCTCAATAAGGATTCTTTAAAATACAGCCAGGGTCCTTGGCTCCTCAGGAAGTCTCGATACCAGATGTTCCCAGTGCCTCTCGGTCCGAGGCTCTCAGTGCTGTCGGTACCGGGGCAGATTTTTTGCCAGGAGATTGTTTCTTTTTAGGCGAATCTCACTGTGGCGATGACTGAGACTGGTGTTTGGTCGCCTTTTTAGGGACAGAGTCCTTAGAAGCGGTCTTGGTACTGGAGCCCTTGTCTGATGCTGCTGCTGGCAACCGTTGGCCAGGAGGCATCCTGGACTCTGGGTCAGAAGCTGGCCTGAGGGATTTCTCCATCATGAGTAATTTAAGTTGGAGGTCCCTGGCATTTAGTGGCCTAGCAGTCAGTTTTTTACAATGAGGGACACTTCTGAGGAATATGGGTCTCTCCGAGACAGCGGATGCACTAAGCATGGCTGTCTGAAACAGGTATCGATAACCTGCAAGTCAGGCAGCATTTAAATCCAGGGGAACCAGGCATGCCTGTGGAAGGTCCAGCTCTGGAGAGAAACGGAGCAGCCCATGTCCAA
This sequence comes from Malaclemys terrapin pileata, assembly GCF_027887155.1. Lineage (NCBI taxonomy): Eukaryota > Metazoa > Chordata > Testudines > Emydidae > Malaclemys > Malaclemys terrapin. Next base: position 94,981,298 of record NC_071508.1, on the reverse strand, counting down.
GAAGTTGTTGGTGGTGGAGGGCCACCAGGGCAGGAGGAGAAAAGCTACCATAAAATATTTTTTTAAATATGGAAAAAATTAAAAGTAATGGTAACCGAAGTTAACTAGATTAGAGGGGATAAAAGAAAAAGGAAGAAATATAAACGTTCTCCGGAGTTGAAGAGGCGCTGCTGTCGCGTCGACTCAAGCCAAGGGCGGTAGAGAAGGGACCGGGGGTCGGTTGGCTGTGCATGCTAGGTAGCCGCTCAGAGTGGCACGAGATGGCTGCCTGTGTGCATGGCCAACCAGGGCACTACTACAAATCTCTGATTATAAGCGCAGGGCGCCAAGACACCTAAAGTGGACAACCCACAGGGACATTCCTTGAAGAAGAAATATAATTGCTTTCCTAATGTTTTGGGGATTGGGAGAGTTGGGGAGAGGGGGGTTGTTGCTGTTTTGTTTGTTTGTTTGTTCGTTTGGACTTAGTACTGCACTCCTATTGACTTCTGCTCGAGTTTTGCTTACATAGAGACTGCTGGATTGGGCCCACCGAGTTAAATTAATGCCAGTGCACAGGGCTTGGACAAGATCATATGCACTACTTTAGCCTCACCTAAAGTCCTAACATAGGGTTTAAATGGTGTGTGAGGCTTTGTCCAGCTCCTCGGAACTAAAATAAATTTTACCCTGTGACTTTCTCACAGACATGTATTATACATCATTACTAGCTACTATACCATCAAGGGTATAAAGAGACACTTCCTGCCAATATTTTCTGAAGACACCAATGTGTGCTAACATTTTCTAACTTTCATATATCCTTTTAATTTTTTCTCTGCCCTCCCTATTCTAAAATGCTGACTTCCTCATGAGACTCTGAAAATTATTTTGATATTATTTATATAATATATTTTCCCACCTTCAGATTTGTTTTTATACAGGATAGGATACAAAAGGTAAACACACAATACTAGAATCACTGTTAAGAATTTACAACCACATTTTATGCTCAGCTGTTGAACCACCTGCCTGGTCAGAATGTTAATTAACAAACTCTTTCCACAGCTGTGCAGACATCCCTGATGACACTGGTTCTCAAATTAAACAAAACTGTGTTTAAAATGGGTATGGCAGATATAACTAATGGAAAAGGATATGAGTAGTTTACTGGTACTAAGTACTGTGAAGCTGAAATAAAGAGAAACTAAACTATTTAAAAATAAGCGAATAGGGTCCCAATTAAGGTAATATGTCACCACGTACTGTTATTCTCATTTACTTTGAAAATACCAAAACAATTACAACTACATAAGGCCAGTGTGGACTTACAGTAAAGCACTGGGAATCAAGATTATTTTTGTAGCTTCACAGAAAAGAAAATATGGGGCCCAGAGGAGTTTCCTGTTAATAGCTTGCCTAGATGTAGGATCAAAATCAATCATCTTCGACACTGCAGAAACCCCATATTTTCTGAGTAGGGTTCCCACTTATCACAAACAGGTAACTAATGGAAGCCATATTTCAAAATGTAAAAAAAAAAAAAACACCCACTAGATTTGTTATCCTTTGTATACAACATTCTTTTTATCAATGCTCAGCAACAAGTCTTCGGAAGCTGAACATTTTTGAAGCAGTAACGACAATGCAGTTGACTAAACAAAGCTAAGCCCAATGGTTTCCAGGAAACTGAAAGATGAAAGAATGTGGAAAGACACTGCCATAGCTTCAAATGAAGAACAAGTGAACTAAGGTCAAATAGAAAACCAAAAAGAAATTCAACAAGGGCCTAGAAACCATGGTCAGATAAATTTCAATTGGATCGAGACTTCAAAATGCATTTTTAACACGGCATACAATACATTCCTTGGTATATTATTTCATTAAGGACATTTTTTTAAGAAGTTGGGAGGGGAAGTCACATTGCAAAGCCCGTAATGATTCTCATTTACTTACAGCATAACACTATGACTGATTTACTTTTATTTTTAAATACTAAGAACATAAGAACGGCCATACTGGGTCAGACCAAAGGTCCATCCAGCCCAGTATCCTGTCTACTGACAGTGACCAATGCCAGGTGTCCCAGAGGGAGTGAACCTAACAGGTAATGATCAAGTGATCTCTCTCCTGCCATCCATCTCCACTCTCTGACAAACAGAGGCTAGGTTCACCATTCCTTACTCATCCTGGCTAATAGCCATTAATGGTCTTAACCTCCATGAATTTATCTAGTTCTCTTTTAAACCCTGTTATAGTCCTAGCCTTCATAATCTCCTCAGGCCAGGAGTTCCACAGGTTGACTGTGCACTGTGTAAAGAAGAACTTCCTTTTATTTGTTTTAAACCTGCTGCCCATTAATTTCATTTGGTGGCCCCTAGTTCTTATATTATGGGAACAAGTAAATAACTTTTCCTTATTCACTTTCTCCACACCACTCATGATTTTATATACCTCTATCATATCCCCCTTTAGACTCCTCTTTTCCAAGCTGAAAAGTCCTAGCCTCTTTAATCTCTCCTCATATGGGACGCGTTCCAAACCCCTAATCATTTTAGGTGTCCTTTTCTGAACCTTTTCTAATGCCAATATATCTTTTTTGAGATGAGGAGACCACATCTGTAAACAGTATTCAAGATGAACAGGAGTACTTGTGGCACCTTAGAGACCAACAAATTTATTTGAGCATGTGGGTGTACCATGGATTTAAATAAGGGTAATAAGATATTCTCTGTCTTATTCTCTATCCCTTTTTTAATGATTCCTAACATCCTGTTTTTGACTGCCGCTGCACACTGCGTGGACGTCTTCAGAGAACTATCCATGATGACTCCGTCTCCAAGATCTCTTTCCTGATTAGTTGTAGCTAAATTAGCACCCGTCATATTGTATGTATAGTTATTTTTTCCAAATGAGCATTACTTTACATTTATCCACATTAAATTTCATTTGCCATTTTGTTGCCCAATCACATAATAACTAAAATTATGACTCAACATTAAGGGGCACATGTTGCTTCCCTTTGTGGGTTTAACAGTTACCAGATCCAGCAGAACCAGGGAGATTTTACTGCATGTATATGCAAGGGTAAGGGAGGAATTGGTGGAGGCTATTGGGATTTTAGGAGATAACACAGTGGTGAACACCTAGTATTGGATGTCATGGACCCCAGCTCCACTGGGTTTCCCTGTGGTCTCTCACACAGGCACGGGTCAAGGGAGGTGAATAAATCCATCAGCCACCGCTCCTTGATGAAGAGGATCACAGATCTTACTGCAAACTGTGCCACCTGGAAGAAAAATTACCTTCCTCTGTCCTCATAGATACTCAGCACCCAACCACACTTGATCAGAAAAAGGATTTGGGGATAACTATGCTTCATGTGTGTTTCTGAAAGTGGTTTTTCAGAGCTTTTCCATGAAGTGTCTCGGCAAACTTTTTTATTAATTGTTGAAGGTCCACATAGAATTAAATTCTCAATAAAATTGAATTATTTTTAAAGTTGCCTAATTAATTTTTAAAATTGCTTAGAACAGTTTCATCCCACAACAGATGTGTTTCAGAATGAGCAGTACCTGAAACAACAGACCTCAGATCTGAGAAAAGGGTTAAACATACTGTTACAACAGCAATTTGTAAAATGTTTGGTACAATAGATTTTCTCCATACAAAAGGAAAACATCATACAATTAGTTTTATATTCCATGTTCCTGTAGCCGTGTTGGTCCTAGGATATTGGAAAGACCGGGTGGGTGAGTTAATATATTTTATTGGACCAGCTTCAGTTGGTGAGAGAGAGAAGCTTTTGAGCTTACACATAGCTCTTCTGTGCAAGATCGAAAGCTTGAGTCTCTCAGCAACAGACGTTGATCAAATAAAATAAAATAAATAAATAAATATATGGAGATATACCTATCTCGTAGAACTGGAAGGGACCCTCAAAGGTCATTGAGTCGAGTCCAGCCCCCTGCCTAAACTAGGAGGACCACATACTGATTTTGCCCCAGATCCCTAAGTGGACCCCTCAAGGATTGAACTCACAACCCTGGGTTTAGCAGGCCAATGCTCAAACCACTGAGCTATCCCTCCCGCCTCACCTACCTTGTCTCTCTAATTATTTTTATGACTGTGGAAGCCATTTCCTAACACACAGTGCAGGACTGTGCACACTCCTGCTACCAGAATTATCAATTACTTCTAGTACAGACATATATCAAACAGGAATTTTATTTACTTGGGAATTTAATTTGTTATAATGCAAACAGATGTAATATCTTAATAATCAAATCAGTAATAATATCATACATTTAAAAATGTCATTCATACAGAAAGATAAAGCCCTTTACAAGTATGCATATAAGCATCACATCCTCTACTGTTGAAATGCAGCCTCCTTAAGGTGGAACATAGAAGTTCTTTTCAGAACACAGCCATATTACAGAACAATTTAGGGTAAAGTGAAGGAGAATACCCTATCCAAGTACAACAGGAATTTTAAACAGAGTATCATTACCCAAACTAGAATTTGAGTCAAGTATCAGAGGGGTAGCCATGTTAGTCTGGATCTGTAAAAAGCGACAAAGAGTCCTGTGGCACCTTATAGACTAACAGATGTATTGGAGCATAAGCTTTCGTGGGTGAATACCCACTTCGTCAGACGCATGCGGTATACATGTGCAAATTGAGTATACATCATGGCCGACACCCCTACCTTGTGGGAAATGCCATGAGCTCTGCCATGATACAAGCAGTCATGATCAATGAGTACATTTTCACTTTGAGCTGGGAATCACACCTGCAGCTTGAGTAGACATACATTAGCTCCCATCACCTAGTGCACTAAAAATAAAATATAGCCATAGCAGCACGAACTGTGGGATGAGCTAGAGTCTTGGAAGGATACATACTCAGGAAAGCTAACCTATCCTACCATCTTGTGTTGCTGCTCGATAACGCTGGCATCACACCCCCAGCTCCAAGTGTAGATGTACCCTCAATTTTATATAATATAAAAGCACTTTCAGCAGCGCAATGGTCCCTAGCCCATAACTAGGCATTGCTTACTGACTCAGATGGAAGGGTGCCACCTATTCAATAATGAACATTTCCTGAAAAAAATGAGCTTTCAGTGCAAAGTCTGCCATCAAATACTGCCTGGGCCAAGCACTCAGTTTTGCCATGAAACTATTTGATGAAAAGTTAAAAAGCTGCTTTCCTAACTAAGGAGTTCTGCTATGCAAATTATGTCCAAAATTTTCAAACTTGGGTGCATAGGCAGATAAGTAAACGTGGTCTGATTTTTAGAGAGACTGAAAAGTCAGGTCACTTATATTTAGCTTCCTTTATACAGACTAGATACCTGAATGTAGCCATCCAAATTTGAAAATTTTGGCCTAAGAGGTCTAGTTACTGCAGATGACATGTCATGATGATATAGGAAAGCAATCATGTTTATTAATACAGGGATCTAAAATTAGGAGATGATTGATAATCCAAAAACTAGTAATTTACATATAACCTTAATCCTCTTGGTAGTGGATTCCCCCAATAATAAATGAAGACTGGGAAGTGGCCAGTTTTTGCATGTCATTATGATGTACTCTAAGAAAGTGACAACAAATTTGGCAGTGCTGTGATGTCATTCCAAGAAGCTTCACTACTGAGATGTTGTTTCCTAGAATGTCATTCATAATGACAAGGTAAGTGGAGTATCTTCTGAAGGTTGATGTTCTTTCAATGAAGAAATGTATACTATTTTATTTCTATTATTTCAACTACTGGGAGGGAAACCCCACCTTAATTTACATTTGGATGCTTCCATATTTTATGCAGACAACCCAGAGAATTTATAAGATATGGCACATCCATATAATTTTGAAACTGTATGTCATAATTTCATTGTTATGCTACCAGCAACAGGCGATATAAAAATGTAATATTTCCTTCAGAAGTAGATTTATGAATTAAATGTTCTGAAGTAGTTCTCACACTATGCAATAAAGCTAACCTAGTCATGGCATATACATTACTACAGGCTGTTTCTATGTTGATAAATACTGTAAATAAATAATAGGCTCTAGTCATATAATGTTCTAGACACATACAGTCCAGTCAAGGAAACATATTTGGCATGTTACAGGGGGTTGCGTGCCATAGCAGAGACCAAGAAAATACTGTGTTGTGCTGATCAAGCCTTGAAACTGAGCTATTAACATTCATAACATTCTAATGACTCAGTAGCCCATTACATTCCAAAGTGCAGTAATGTCCTGTTGTGGACCACCACACAGAGCTGCAGACACACTGCCTGCGATTATATTTGCCTCATTAGCAAGGGTCAGTGACGAGAGAGAGAGTAATGCATGGGTCAGTGACTGGAATGGATGACATAGCATAAATTTATTTTATCAGTTCCCCAGCAGACCTAATTCAGTTAAATTGAAGATTCACAAGATTGGCTTAAACTATTTGATTAACAATTACTTACATGCTAACCACAACGTAGTAAGGTGGAGGTCAACCACAGTTTAGAAATTGAATAGATGAGGAGCTAAATATGTTCTCTTGCTGAAGTGGCACATACTTGGATAGAGTCTTTGAATTTCTCATTGTCTCTTTGAGTCTGATCCTGTACTCTTTATGTAGGTAAACCTCACTGAAGTCAGTGGGAATAAAAGAGTCAATTAGCCAAACTCACTTTGCAACACCTATTTAAGGAGTGCGAGATTAGGTCTTTACAGTGTGAGTTAGATGGAAGGGTTTACGGTATATATCTCAAACTGGATTAATGTTGAAAGCAAGCTTGCTAAAAAGTCAGCCAAAGTAGGCAAGCAAGCAACAGCTGTTAATACAGCCTGTTGGAAGTTGTCATGTTTTTCTTTTCCTTCTCCCTTTCTTTGTTTCCTGCTGTTTGATAAGGAATTTTCCCTATTACGTAAATAAGCTCCCTTTATTTTTGCTTCTGAGAAAACTTCAAATTCAGTTATTTTTCTTTATCATCTCCTCTCTTTGTGAAGGACCTTTGTACCCTCGTCTTAGGTTATGTCTAAAGTGCAATTAAAAACTTCAGGCTGGAATGTGCCAGCTGACCCAGACATTCAGGCTTGGGCTGTAGACCAGGCTCTAGGACCCTGCAAATTGGGAGGATCCCAGAGCTCAGGCTGTAGCACAAGCCTGAACATCTACACCACAATTAAACTGCACCTTAGCCTGAGTCCCATGAGCCCAAGTCAGCTGGGACTGGCCAGCCCCGGATGTCTAATTGCAGTGTAGACATACCCTTAGGCTGTTTGATCCTCCTGTGTCCACACTGTCACTCTCATGGCCCATTAGTGGCACTACTACAGAAGAGGACCACAGCCATCTCTATACCCTCAATCAGTGACTGTGATATGCCCATTGTTCTCTGCCTCCACTGAGAACAGAGCTCCCTTTTCTCCAGGAGCTTCACACAGTAATTTCCCGAATATTAGACTTTGTTCAGCTTGAATTAAACCAAATAAGTATTTTTGTCTTTTTTACAAAATGAAACAAAAATAGAAAATAAAAGTTATCTTACACATTTAACATGTAATTTACTATACAATTCTTTAAACTGGCACTAAAAAATTAAATTACTGAATATTTGTATAGCTCACCTTATTCCTCAGGTAGAGAATGAATTCATTCCTATAGTAACAATGATATGACAAACATACATTATCTCTAGGAGTGTGACAGATCTTCCTAGAAGGAATGATCTCCCTTCTCCCAAGTTAAAACAGTTATGGGGGAAAGATCATTTGATCCCAAAATTTAACCTAAAGAGTCACAAAATACATATTAACTTTTGGAAAAAATTTATTCAGCCCTTTGTTTGAATACACAAATGTCTAATTTATTTTCCTTTTACCCAGCATAATTCTTTAAAAAAAAAAAAAAACAACTTTTTTTATCCATCTGTTTAAAATGAACAAAAGGGAGTATATAATTGTCAAATATACCAAAATAAATCATTAACTTTCTCTAATTTTGTTTGGCTAAAAAGTACATCCTACACTTTTCTTGTACCAGTTCTCTTTTCATGTTAATTAAGAATCACACTAGCTCTGGGAAATATATTAATGTGTGAATGCTAAATCTTTTTAAAAGTTCTGACTCTTGCTCCCCTACCCACTCACCACTTCTGCAAACCTAGGGGTAGCTACCTACACAGAGGGAGGCCACCCAACATATTATGATACTTAAACTACCAAAGATGATCTATCTAAGGCAATGTCTACACTATGGAGTGCCCCTTATTATAGATGCAGCCTACACCAACAGAAGGAGGAGTTTTTCTGTTGGTACAGGAACACCACAGCCCCAAAGGATGTTATCTACATTGATAGAAGCCCTCCTCCATTGGCACAACTGTTTTGTGAAAATGGGGGGGGGGGGTGTCAGCATAGCTGAGTGGTTTGAGCACTGGCCTGCTAAACCCAGGGTTGTGAGTTCAATCCTTGAGGGGGCCACTTGAGGATCTGGGGCAGCATAGCTATGTCAGCCAGGAGTGTGGTTTTTTCAGACTCCTGGCCGATGAAGCTATGCCGATGTAACTTTTAAGTGCAGACCAAGCCTAAGGTATTTATGTGGCCCCCATTACTACAGTAACTGAGCATTTCACAATCTTTAAGGTATTTATCTTCAAAGCACCTTTGTGAAATTGGTTAGTGCTATTATCCTCATTTTACAAATGGGGAACTGAGGCATGGAGAAACTAAAGATAGACATTTTGAAAATCCTAAGTAATTTAGGAGCACGGTTCCTTTGAAAGTCAGTGGGACTTGTGCTCCTAAATCTATCAGGCACATTTGAAACATCCATCCTAAGTCACTTGCCCAAGGTCACAACAGGAAATCTATGCCAGATGAGGGAATTGAATCCAGGTTTAAGGGTACGTCTATACTTACTTCCTGGTCCAGATGTAAGCGATCGATCTTCTGGGATCGATTTATCGCATCTTGTCTAGACGCGATAAATCGATCCTGGATCGATCCCGGAAGTGCTTGCTGTCGATGCCGGTACTCCAGCTCGGCGAGAGGAGTACGCAGCATCGTTGGGGAGCCTGCCTGCCGCGTCTGGACCCGCGGTAAGTTCGGACTAAGGTACTTCGAATTCAGCTACGTTATTAACTTAGCTGAATTTGCGTACCTTAGTCCGAAGTGGGGGGTTAGTGTGGACCAGGCCTAAGAGTCCCAGACTAGCACCCTAATCATCTGACAAGTTTTCCTCTTTGGAACAAAGACGACGTGAACCAAAGCAACAAAAATTGAGTAAAAAGCAATCCAGTTGTGGGACTTATTTTCAAAACGGGGCCAAAATTTCCTCTCAGTTACACCAGCGGCTTCTGTGATCAGTCAGTGAGGTTGTTCCAGTTTAACTTACAGGAGGATTTAGTGCATATTAGAAGTCAAAACTTCTGCAAATTTAAACACCCTTTGTACCAAGGTCTGGCTTCTTGTTACTGCCTTGAAAGCCCTGACTAATTCTGGCCCTCTCCATCTTAGTCTTGTTTAACATGCAGGAGCAGATTTATCATGAAACAAACTGTGCGGAGGCACAGGGCCACCAACAAGGGGGCCCCCAAAATGCAGGACAAATATCTTACAACCTGCCCCTGAATCCTGGCTATCGGTGCAGCCGGACTCAGGCCACCCTCCTTACCCCCTCCTGTACCCCAACCCCCTGCCCCAAACAAGGTACCTCACTTTATTTTCATTTAATCCCCTTAATTTATAATATAGGAGGAGGATAAAGAAAAAAAATGAAAAATGGGGAGGGGGAAGACAAGAGAGCATGTTCTTTTTCTTGGCTGGATCCTGGGGGGGTGTCCAAAAACGAAGCTGCGCACAGGGCCCCACTAACTCTAAATCCACCACTGATCACATGCCATGCCTTCTGCTCTTCCAGAGATGCCAGCCTCATCCAATCCAAACTTGGCAGCTTCTCACACAAACATTTCTGTGGCTCCTTCTACATTGAACCCTACAGCATAGAACATTTTTGAAAGACCTACTCTTTCCATAATCCAGCTCTCCTGAAGGCCACCTCTGCCTTATTGCCTTTGGGAAATTTGCTAACAACCCAGAGAAATAATTTGGAATAGTTTACCTGTCCTACTTAAATTAACAAATGTATTTATTTATTTTTAACTGAACTTACAGTATACCCCTTTTTTTTCCTGCCTTCTGCGTGTTTGTCTATCTTTAGATTGTGAGGTCTTCAAAACAGGAAAGCACTAAGTGCACTGTGAATAGTATTAGAAATAATAACACTACCAACTCCCCCTCCTCCTCATTAGAATGTAGTGATCCAGGTTAAGAATCTTGCCATCATTTTCAACAATGGCCTTTCTGTACAAACTTGTGTGTCAGATATGGTTCAAAATTGTTCTTTTCCAAGTGCACAGGTTGTGTCATTATTTAGCCTGTGATGATTTGATGACAGTACGCCAGCCAGAGGGGCACACCAAGCACTTCCATCAGGTGGAGAATGCTTCGCAGAGAATACCACGGTAAGAACATTTTGTTGCTTTGTACATTTGGGGCACAACACATGACAACACCATCTAGCCAAATTCTTAATCAAATAGAAAAGTCTGCTCAGCCAGTTCCAGGAGTTCCATCTGATCCACCTGAATCCAACTGGTTATATACCAACAGCAAAAATAGCTTAAAAATTAATTATATTTATCTGCTAAGGTATTTCCTCCAGAATTTCCCTACTGTTTCCACATCCTTTTGCCCTGGAAAATACACAGAAACAGTCTATGTCTTTAATCTTGAGGTGGGCACTAACAGAAATCTGGTCAATTAAAAAAAGATAAATTAGAAGTATTTTAAGGTATCATGCTGAAACTGGCTGAAATTTTTTAGTTTTAGAAACCCATTTTCTTCATTTTTAAATGTTTTTCTCTTGCTTTTTGCAATATGAAAGACTGACAAAACTAAAAGGGAAAACTAACTAGCCATACAGGGAAAACCATGAAACTGACTATATTCAAAAGGTTGTTAAATGCACAAAGTTGGAAACTAATAAATTACTTTTCTCCAATCTCTTCCAGTTACCTCTATTTAAGGGATTACTCACAACAGTAGATAAAAGAATTTTGTATTGATGTAAACAAAAATTATTTTTATTGAGGTTTCTTTTTTACCATTCCATCAATGGTCATCACTCATCATCATCTGACAACTGCAGAAATGAGCCCTCTCTCTCTCCAAGCTCCATCCTCTGTATTGTTAATCTCCATACAAGAGACAGATACAATCAGTCTTCATTTTAGTTTTACAGCACATGTTCTAGACTACACTCAGACCATTGTTCTTGGGACAGACATGTCCGGGATGACAGGCTTATACATGAGACTTCTTGCAGCAATTTTTTCCCCACTCAACTTGAGAAATGCTTGTTGAATCAACTGTGCTGAAAAACCTCTCAGCTAGAAAGACAAGGTGAGTGAGGTAATATCTTTTATTGGACCAACTTCAGTTGGTGAAAGAGATAAGCTTTCAAGCTACACAGCGCTCTTCAGGTCAGTCAGAAACCATCTACAATTTATTTTATAGAAATCAGTTTTCCTGCATCAAGTTGCCCATGCCGGTTTTCCCTCTGCTAAGTTTTTTGTCTACTCTGGTGCAATGGTGAATTACAGTTTAGCCCTCAAGCAATAGCCTAGGAAAACACCTCCCATTTAAGCATAAAACAAGAGTCCAAACAAAAACACACGTCCAAAACTTCAAAGAAACAAGTCCTTCAGCCCTGGGATTAAACAATAGCCCCAACATGGTCTGTCCTGGTCTGTCCTGGCAGGGCCGGCTCTAACTTTTTTGCCACCCCACGCAAAAAAGAAGAGTGCTGCCCTCCCCCCCCCCCGCAAGCGCCACACCGCACCGCAGTACCCCCCCCAGTGCCGCCGAAATCCCCGCCCCCCAAGCACCACGCCGCCTGAATCCCCGCCCCCCAGAACGCCATGCCGCCCGAAGCCACACCCCCTCTGAGCACCGCGCCAACCCCCGCCCCTCCTCCGAGCGCCAGCTCCCGCCCCCCCAGCGCCGCGCCAGCCCCCGCCCCCCCAGCGCCACGCCAGCCCCTGCCCAATAAATAAATTAATAAAAACCTGAGCGCCGCCCCAGCCCAAGGTGCCGCCCCAAGCACGTGCTTGGTCGGCTGGTGCCTGGAGCCGGCCCTGTGTCCTGGTCTACCCTCGGTTGATGCCATAACTAAAAAGGCACCTTCTCCAGAAATTCTGGAGAAGATCCATGGCTAGAAGTTGAAGCTAGATAAATTCACACTAGAAATAAGACACAAAATAGAAAGATTACTGAAGATTGTGGTGGATTCTCCATCACTGGCAATTTTTAAATCAAAATTGAATTTTTTCTAAAAGACATGCTCTTGTTAAAACACAAATTAATTCCGGGAAGTCCTATGGTCTGTGTTATACCGGTAAGACAAGATGATCACAATGGTCCTTTCTGGCTTTATAATCTATTAATAAAAATAAGCAGCTGTTCTCCTTCAACTCTGAGAAACTTACCCTAAACAAAATATCTGAACATTGCAGTTCATCTAGCATTAGTTTTACTCTGACATTGCTTTCAAGCTATAACAGAAAAATGTGTCCACAAATTAGAGTTAAAGGGAAAGAAGTCTGATATGTTATTTGGAAGATTCATGTGATCACCCAGGTTTGGGCTTGTTGTCAACCCTTGCTCTATGTTTTAGGCATAAATACAATATACTTTGTGCTTAGAGGATCTTTGTAAATTTCATTTCTCTTTCCCCCACTTCGCTTACCCCAAAAGAATTATTGTTAAAACTGAGAAATTACCCATTTTTTTTCTAAAGTGTTACTGAGTTGCAATTCACATTTTATACACTTACTAACATTTTAACTTTCTTGCTTCCCATTGGTCTTCAGGTACTGTATTGGACTAGGTAAAGAATTGTCAGTTTAAAAAAAAAATCATGAATTAAACAAAACTAGCTCACAGCGTTAATGTTAGAGCACAATGAATTATTTCAAACATATGTGAAGAAGCTACACTAAATTCTATAAGTTATTAGAAAGTACTTAAAATATTTACTTCTTTATGTGTATATAGCGGTCACTCTTGAAAGGCTTCTTCCATTCTAAAAGACAGTTTGAGAGATATTCCCTATATATAAATGGGGAGTATCATTAGAACTGGGAATCACTCTCAAAACTAGAGAAACTTGTATCATATATTTCTTCTTTTGGGGTTAATTTTATAAGCATATGTAATTTTAAGCTCCAGCACAGCTTTCAAGCTTAAACTTACAAGATTTCCCTCCAGATTTTTCAGCTGTTGATTAATCTCTTTAAGTCGGTTTTGTTGCTCACGTTGCTCATGTGTGTCTCGCAGGGCCTTCTCACCTGGAACTGCTTCCAAACTTCTATTTGCATAAGCCAGAGATGCCTGACAAAAGTAAGAGTGGACACAGCTAAAACATCTTAAAATATGTGCTTTAAAACCGAAAAAATGCTAATTAGACCTTTACAGAAAAAAGTGAGAGAACATTAATATTTATACATAATTGGTTAGTTTCACATTTTGGTCAATGTATGTTGTTAGTATTTAAATATCAAACAGGATTTTTTCCACAAAGAGTATTAATTAACTCTGTTCAAACTTGTAAAGGAAAAGAATAAACATTCATATTCAAGATTTCCAACAGTGGAGGGAGGACTTTTCAACAGCACACAGCACTGGTCTAACTCCAGTTGACTTCAGTGGATCAATGCTGAGTACTTTTGAAAATCTCATTTAAAATGTTTCTCTCCGATACGAAGCCTGAGTAAACAGCCTTTGCACAGTGGATCTATGTGGGGACATGAAAGACAAAACCCACTCTCTAACCCATAGCCAAGCCATGCGGCACACATGCAGCTAGACTGCAACCACTACTACAGAGCATAGGTGTACAATTTTACAAATATTCAGTAGTCTGGGACCAGATTCTAATGTTCTTACGCAGAGAGTATTACCTTAATTATTGAAGTCAACTGGACTGTTCATGGGATTAAGGTAATATTCAATGTGAGTAAGACCAGAATGGAATCTAGCCAACTGGGAATGTTAAATATTGACAAAATTTCAAATCTACAAATGACAATAACAGGGTTTGCCTTTGGTAACCAAGGATTCAATATAAGAATCCAAGTCATAGAGTAGTCAAAGTAACAGCAAAAAAATTTGCCAAACTCTAATTACCTTTAACCCAAGAGAGTATGTCCAACTATTTAAATAAAATCCTAGTCTAATTAATCACTCTTATTTTCAAAAGCAACTCATCCATTCCTGATTAACATATATTCCTCAGTAAAGGAAACTAAGTACTATACTTAACTGGAAAGAGGACAGTTTTCTAGATTTAATAATTCAGATGAAAACTTCTCAGCATACAGGCTACAGTTTGTAAAAAGTGTGACTGTTTAAAAACAATATATTTTCTGGCCAAAATGCATAAGACAAATAAGTGATTTTAAGGGGCTTTAAACCATAACACCAGTGAATCATGCAATATGGAGTTTATTTCTCAGAGTGAAAGTACAAGAGCTATCACACAATGGCTCCCAGTATCACAATTCCAAGCAATCTCAAGCACAGCGGAAGAAGGTATAAGAAGAGTCATCTATTGAAGCCTGGAATCTCCTCAAACTGAACCAGCTTAACCCTCAATAGGGTGAGCTATCTTCAGCCAAACGTGAGCTATCTTCAGCCAAGATTCTCAATAATGACCACCCATGGCTAGGTACCTAAATGCATATTTAGCTATCTACATAAGTGGACTGAAGTCAATAGGCATGCATGATTAACATCTTTGCAGGGTATAATATCAAGAACCTGCACCTCTTATCTCTATGTCTATACATTAATTCAATATACCAGTATATCATCTTCATATTTTCAATATGAATGGAGAAGTGGCTCAAGAAACCAATAATAAAGATTAAAAGTTACTCCTCTTCAGGCACAGCATTTATTGGGAGTTGATGTAAGGCTTTTTTTTCTCCCATGACTGCAATGTAAGAAAACCCATTTATTAGGTAAAATAGAAAAGATTGTGACTACTTTACATTTTCTTACAAATTACACCTATTTCTGCAATGAAGTCAAATTTCTAAATCCACCTTTATAATCTGCATATTTACAGAGATAGTGACAGTTCTATGGGTACCATTCAGTGTGGATTATAGCTGTGATTATAATTTGTTTAGGAAAATAACTAAGCGTTATAAGATATATATATATATAGAGAGGGAGAACACAGTTAGTGGTACTGCAAGGTCACTAAATGTTATATTGTATTTCCCATTCATTTTGCTTCACTATTATTTTATTTGGGATTTTGAGTATATGGATAGCAGGTGGATATTTTTATATGAATTTAGACTTCAAGGAACAGAGTTTAAATTGCATGTAAAGCCACTAAAAATGTTTTTATCTCAATATGACATAGCTTTAAAAGGATAATGATGAGAGAAGCCACTCAACTCAAAAGTTACTGGCTCCAAGTTCTTTTTTTTTTCCCCTGCACATTGTCCTGAACAAGGCTTTTTACTGGCATTGTCCTTGGTCCTGCAAACACTTAGACACATGCTTCACTTCATGCCCATGAGAAGTCCCACTGCATAAGTGCTTGGAGGAGAAATAATAGATGTGGAAGGCAACTGTGACATATTTCCATCCCCGCCCCCATCATTTCACCCCATTATAGTCACTCAACATGTTTGAGTCTTGTTGCTTCTTTGGTATATGCTATATGGTCCTATGAGGAAGAAGGTATATTGGGGTTACCTAAAGCTACTACTTTATCCTACTCCAAACATGTCTTTAAAACTCTGCTGTAATGCCTACCAATCCCTGCCAGCTGACAATCACTAGGCAGACAGTGAACTATGAGTCTACGACTATTGTTTAACATTTCAAAGCTGCTTGTTTCCGTGTTTGCTCATGAACCCCTTCTCCTCACATCCCAAATCTATTTGTTCCAGCCACTTGTTGTTTCTTGTCATATGTCAAGATTGTAAAGTCTTTTTACTTCATTTCTGAAAAACAAGCGCATATGGTCTGAATTCGCAAACAGGGCCCCTAGGCACTACCATAATACAAATAAATAATTATAATAATTATAAAATAGTAATAAAAAGTCAAATTATTCCAAAGCAGTGTGTTTTGTTGGGAACAGTTTCAACAGGAGAGATTAAGAGTCTAACTCTATATATCCCAATAATTAGGGCACTCCCAGGGAGGTAGGAGATGCACATTCAAGTCCCTTCTCCGAACCAGAAGAGGGAGGATTTGAACCTGGGTCTCCTACATCTTGGGTGAGTGCTCTAACCACTGGGTATTGGACATAAAGGCTGGGGAGTATAACCTCCTCCTCCTCCTGTCTTTTGTGCAGGGCATGCATGCTCAGGGCACATATATTTTTCTGAAGTGTGTATGTGTAACAGGGAAACTATGAGTTAGGGTTACATTAACAATTCTGACACATACCTTACAGTCAGCTTATATGTATACACAAAACAGACTATTTTTTCCACTGGCCAGCACAGAAACAGTCTAATATGTATTCAAACATCATTCAGATGATTATTGAAATGTTTACTATATCAAAACCATGACATTTTGAATATTTTTAAACAACTGTAAGGGAATTAAATGTGTGTAAATTTGAGAAGTTATCAATTAGAGGTAGAACTTATTATCTAGATTGTTCATTAGCGAGACAGATTGAATGGATTGCATGATTTGTTATTGCAGCTTAGTCAAAAAGGAATATAAACACTATGACTATTTCTCTTTAGAATTATTGCTGTGCACCAGCAGCACACATAGAACACAGAATTAAACAAAGTTAAGAGCCTGACCTTTTCCCCACTTAAATCAATGGCAAAATGGCAATTGTCTTCAATGAGAGCAAGACTTAACCTCAAGACAAACCATATACCACAAAAAAGCACAAGGACGACCAGGTAACAATATGGTTACTCAACAACACAGCAGATTCTGACTTTTTTATATATGTAATATTAAAGGACTTCAAAACTAGTGGGGATTAACAGTAAGGCTCAGTACAAGAACTATGTTTAGATGGATTTAAAGATGGAGGAATTGGAATTTGCCACATCAGGATGACAAGGGCATTTGAGGCATAGAAGGCACCACAATGGAAGGGAAGGAAAATGCAAATGAGATTGTCAGAAAGAATTCAGTAGAGCAGTGAAGGATGAGAAAAATATTGGCAGGAGCAGAGTTGGGCAGAACTGTGAAGGTCAAAGCAATCACCTTATAATTTATGTCAGAAGGAAGGCAAAGCTAAGGGAGGAGTTGAAGAGGAGGAGATGTAGTCAAAGCAGTGGGCAAGCAAGATGATCTCGGTAAGAACAGGTTTATTTAGACTGCAGGGGTACAATGTGGAAGGCAAAAAAGGAGAATGTACAATAATCTGAATTATAGATTAATAAAGCCTTAAAAGAGATTTTAACTTTAGAGATGAATAAAGGACAGAATTTAGAATTGTTCTACACAAAAAAGATAAAGTATCTGGCAAGGGTATGGCTATAAGGTGGGGAGTTAGGGGGAAAGTGAGGAAGAGGAGAAAAAAGAATGTTACCAAAAGGTAAGGAGCTGAGTAACAGTGAAGATGGAAAAGATGACAACCCAAGATGACCACCATTTCCCAAATAGTGCACTCTTTACACTGACAAAGACACCTGATAAAATAAATGTGTGCCCTGCAATTCTGTTGGGGCACAAACAGGCCCTTTGATTACTAGTCCCATTGATCTACCAATGCTGTTAAAATGCTTCTAAACAGCATCCATTACTTAGAGTATAGGTACCTGCTCATCTAATCCATCATGTTGGTGTGGATGCTAGGAGCACACACTGCCAGAGGATTCTTTAACGAAAACATGAGCTCCCTAAGCAACCTTTTGCTCTTTTGACAAGTTACTTATATAATTCATCTGGTTATTATAGCTGACTGCTGTGACTAAGATGTCCGTTTTTTCTAATGAAATAAGCCCCTATCAAAGATAAATGGAGATCCAAAAGGTTTACTGTTACTGCCTTCATATCATAATTAGGGCTCCGTATCTGTCACGGAGGTCGTGGAAGTCATGGATTCCGTGACTTTCCGCGACCTCCGTGACTTCTGCAGGGGCCAGGGTGGCTGACCCCACAGCCACCCAAGCAGCTGGCTCCAGGGCCAGCAGCTCATGTGGCCCTCAGGACAGCCACATCAACCGTTGCTCCAGCAGCCCCCGGCAGCAGTACCAGGTAGGCCGGAGCAGCCGTGGTCCACGGCCCTGGGCAGCGGTCCCCAGCCGACTGGCTGGAGCAGCCGTGGTCCAGGTCAGTGGTCCCTGGCCAGCTGGCCAGAGCAGTGGCAGCGGTCCCCAGCCAGCTGGCTGGAGCAGTCCAGGGCAGCTGTCCCCAGCCAGCTGGAGCAGCTGCGGTTGACGGCCCTGGGCAGTGATCCCCAGGCAGCTGGCCGGAGCAGCCCTGGGCCGTAGCCCCTGGCAGCAGGTGCCGCTGGCCCCGGGCGCCCACCCCCAGCACCGCCCCTTAGGAGTGAGCCCTCCACGGCTCTCCAGAGCCCCTCCCACAAGATTTAATCACAGGAATTTTTAGTAAAAGTCATGGACAGGTCATGGAGCCATGAATTTTTGTTTATTGCCCATGACCTGTCCATGACTTTTACTAAAAATACCCATGACTAAATCATAGCCTTAATCACAATCAAGCATGCAGATGTTCTGAGGCACTCTTTGTTCACTGATCCTGGGTTTATTTTATTCCCAGATGAGTTTTCCAGTTCTTCAAGTTAGCATTTGTAGTCACCATACCAACTCTGCATCCTGTTGTCCCAACCTAGCGAATAGACAATAGTGCATCTTTGGTTAACGAGGTCAGACAATTTATTCTACCCTACAAATCTTAGGTTTCCCATCCCATTTTTTCAAAATTGTACTAAACTGAATCGATATTTTTGAGGAACACAAAACAAATTAAGAGACAGGCATTTGTAAAAACATTTAATTAAGATGGCATAAGGAGAAATGCTTCGGATAGAAATAAGATTTTCATGAGAACCATCTCTAAGTAAAAAAGAATATTAACCATGGAAAAGCATTCTGGATCCAACTAGACTGATTGCAAAGAGATTAATAAAGTACACTTCTGTAATACCCAAACTGCAGTACTATAGGCTTAAAGCCAGTTGTTAAAGATTTCATAAACAAAGTCAAAGCATAATTCCTAGAACCTGAAAATATATCTAACAGCGACAAGAAGCAGTTCTCTCCAGGAACTTATGGTAATTAAATGTTTGTACATGATACAATTTTATTTTGGGAATCTACTTCGAAAGTACTATCAAATACAATTCTTGGCAGAAAAAATGGACAGATTTATTACACACACTGGAGGCTAAATTTCTTAAATTAGTGATAGTATTCCAAACGGAAACAAAAATATATGATTTGGAAACGACAACAATGTTCTTTTTATTATTCATCATCATGACTACACTATTCTTTCTTCAGAGACTATGGGTGATATTCTCGCCCCAATGAAGCAAATGGGAGTTTTGCCATTGACTTCAGTGAAGCCAGGATTTCACCTCATGAGTCAAATTCGTCTCCAATAGGAGTTGCACCCATGTCAGAATAATTTAGACTTTGTGCTGCACTGAATTAAGCTACATGGCAGGAATTCTCTCTCAGGCTTACAGACACTGTTTATAAATTTGTTGCTCTTCACTGTAAAAAAAAAAAAAAAAAAAAAAAAAACACACCAAACCCTAATGCTCCCTCACACAGCAAATTTCCTACATTTCTGTAAGCTGTCTTAACCATGAACCCCAGAGTCCTGTGCCGCAAGCAGGGCTGAAGCCTGGAACCCTGAGAAAGGCTGAAGGCCAGAGCTCTGCACCGCGAGTGGGGCTACAGGCCCAAGCTCCGCAAGGCTGGAGGTAAGGGATCAGAATCTTTTTGCAGGGGGGAGGAGGGATGATCACAATTTTTTTTTAAAGTCCAAATGGGGTCACCAGCACAAAAAGTTTGAGAAACACTGCTCTAAAGTTTTAAATTGTTTTATTTTTGAGTGAAGGTATGTAAAAAAAATCTACATTTGTAAACTGCACTTTCACAATAAAGATATTGCACTATAGTACTTGTATGAGGTGAACTGAAATACTGTCTTTTGTTTATCTTTTTTACAGTGCATATATTGTAATAAAAAATAATATAAAGTGAGCACTGTACACTTGGTATTCTGTGTTGTAACTGTAATCAATATATTTGAAAACGTAGAAAACATCAAAGATATTTAAATAAATGGTATTCTATTATTGTTTAACAGTATGATTAAAACTGCAATTAATCGTGATTTAATTTTTTTAATCTTACAATTAATTTTTTTAATTGCTTGCCAGTCCTAGTTCTAATCCCTGCCGCAAAGCAGACCCACTGGGGATTTGATACTGGGCTTCCCATAGCCCGAGTGAGTGCCCTAACCACTGGTTTATATGGAATAAGGGGGAGTACCACCTAACTCCCTAACTCCAGGAGAGAGTTTGCGGAGATAAGTGCCTCCTGTTGCATAGCCTTGGGCACTTAACTCCCATTGAGGGCCAGGACTTAGGCCATACTTCTCTTCTCAACATTTTATACACACACAAATATAGTGTCGTAGTATATATACACACACATACACACACACACACAAATATTATTCTCACAGCAAATAAGATAATACCATAGTGCAAGTTGATAACTTAATTGGTTAATAACATAGTAAAAGGATCCTGATTGATCAATAACTTACACTGAGTAATAATTAAATAACACAGTATTTTGATACCCTGTGCTGCAAAATGTTGCAGGACACATTAAAGAGCCACTTGCAGCTCACAAGCCACAGTCTGAGTTTCACTGTGCTATAGTAGGTTGAATAGCTCTGCCAAAAACAGCTCTCTGAGTTGCAGGGGCCCAGATGCCAGAATGTCTCTCCATTACTCTAGGGCATGCCACAGAAGCCAACCTCCCTCCTGCAGCTTTCTCAGCCCTTTATAGGAATCACCTGACCCCTTCCCAGCTGGTCTGTTAATTGAATGTGGCTGGTTGTCCCCAGATGTCCAGCCCTTAAAGGGGCAGACTACCTTGTTACACAATTACAGCTTCCCATTTTTAATTGAGGATGGGGTGGAGAGCTAAAAAGATAGTGCATGCTTTTTCAAAGTGTCACAGAAGTATATTAACAGTTACATGCAGGCTGCACAGGAAAGACAACTATATAGAGAGAGCTTGCAGTTCAACTATAAAGTACAGTTCGGGGAGAAGTTAAAACAAAATAGCAGATGCTTGAAAATGTTCCAAATTATCACACACATTAGCCACAACATCATTTGGCCAGAATGCTTGGTGCAAGACGAACTGTTCCCAAAAATGATCTTAGGAAGTACTTATGCTAGTTTAGGTTTCTAGAAATAAATAAAGTAAGGGATTTATTTTGTTAGAAAAACAGGAAATGCCATGAAAAAATTGAAAAAGGTATCAGAGGCTACTCCAGTTTGCTCTGAAGAAGGATCAGTTGCACTGTTGTTGCTTTAGTTATTTTGTTTTAGAAGCTCACAGAAACCTCAAAAGCACAGATGTTTCTTCTTTGTACCCATAGTGATTAAAAATATATCAATGCAGGCAAAAGAGAATGAAGTGTAATGGAGAGAACTAGATTAATATAGATATAGTCCTAAACTGTCCTATACCCTGAAATATTTTAGTATAACATGTCTCTGTTGTCAAATATTTATAACCCTAGTTAAATTTAGTATTTTTATATTAAATGACAGCATCTGATAGGGTTCATGCTTTATTTTGACATCCTACATATTGAAATCATATCTTAGTTCTACCAACAAAATCCTCTTTTTTAAAACTGACAGAGTAGCATTTGGGACAGTCTCCAGATACAGGAAATTGTTATACTTCTGGGGGTGGGATGGGTGGGGTGTCCACCTGAAAATCTAACTTAGAAAAGAGAACCCTCTGAAAAATGTTTTACTTAGTGCTTTAAAAACAATAAACACAACACAACATTTCTCTGAACATTCCAGTTGCATGGTGCACGGTCCCAGACCCCACTACACTCCATGCATCATTCTGAAGTGATCCTCCAGTTGGGACATAGACAAAATGGATCTTTCCCGGCCCCTTAGCAAGATACTTGTTAGCCCAAGGGAAAGCCCAATGGGTGGGAGACAGGTGATGTAGACTCAATATTTCTACTCACTTGTGGTAATAATTCTGTAGTATTTTTAGTAAAATAATTTTTGCCCTTCACAATCCTCATTACTGAAACAGACCTTTATCCTCCTACCTTAGGAGGGAGACAAGTATCAGCCCCACCCCCCATTTTACAGAAAAAATAACCGGAAGGTTAAACAAGGTGGTTTCTGGCTGAGCTGGGAATAGAACCCCGGGATGAAATCTTGGGCCCACTGAAGTAAAAGGGAGTTCTGACAGAAACTTCAGGGGGGTCAAGTTTTCACCCTAGGTCTCTAATATGGCAACTCCAAGTCTCATCCACTTAACCACACATCAAATCTGTGTGCTTAGCCTGGGGAGTTTGGAACATGGAGTGGTTCCTGCATGTGTAACTCATTGTTTCAGTATGCTACACATTCCCCCTTTACTGCCTGGCCACAAAGGATAACAGCCTACCAGATTGAAAATCTCTTCCATTTGGCAAGGTAGGTAGCCCTGGTGGCAGGTTTCCTACTGCCAAGAAGGACTTGTCTGACAGGGTCCAAACAGGAGAGCTCCATCAGGTTCAGCCATGGAGCTTCCACGCCGTGAGGTGCAACAACTCGAGGTTCGGGTGCTGCAGACGGCCATGATCCTGAGTTAACAAGTCCGGGAAGAGTGGTAAGGTGATCAGGGCTTCCACGACCATTTCGAGGAAGGGTGTGTACCAGTGTTGGCAGGGCCAGGCTGGAGCTATTAATATCACCGAAGCTTCGTCCCTTTGTACTCTGAGGAGCACCTTGTGAATGAGAGGAATGGGAGGGAACGCATATAGGAGGTTGTCCCCCCATGGGAGAAGGAACACGCCCACGATAGAGCCTGGGCTGTGATTCAGAAAGAAGCAAAACTGCTGACCCTTCCTGTTGCGTCCTGTTGCGTCGCATGTACGAGCAGTCATATGTCCCAGGAGTTTCAGGCAATTCCTTGCTGTGCTGGTAGGGAACTGCCTGAGACTTCAAATGATATCACCTAGGGCCCAGAATCTCGCTTCTGGGAGGTTTGTCCCAGCCTGTGTCGAGTCCAGTACCGCCCCTATAAATTCTATCCTCTGAACCGGGGACAGCATTAATTTCCCCATGTTCAGGAGAAGGCCCAGTTTGTCAAATGCTGTTCTTATGAAGTCCACTTGTGCCTCCACTTGAACCCTGGAGTGGTCCTTGATGAGCCAGTCGTCGAGGTACTAAAACACCTATACCTGCCGCCTGTGCAAGAATGCGGCCACGACTGCCATGCACTTGGTAAATACTCGAGGCGCGGCTGACAGGCTGAAAGGGAGGACTGTGAACTGGTAATGGGTGTGGTTAACCTCAAACCTGAGTTACCTTCTGTGGGACGGTGTGATAGCTATGTGAAAGTATGCATAATTCAAGTCAAAGGCAGCATACCAGTCCCCTGGATCCAAGGAAGGGATAATGGAGGCCAAAGAGACCATGTGGAACTTCAGTTTCTTCATGAAGCTGTTGAGATCTCACAGATCTAGGATGGGCCTGAGGCAGTCTTTGGCTTCTGGTATTAGGAAATACAGAAAATAGAAGCCCTTGCCCTTCAGCTCCTGAGAAATCTCCTCCACTGCCCCCAGTGACAGAACCCAGGTTTCTTGAGTCTTACTATTCCTCTGCTGTCTGTAAGTATCTGAGAAGACCACTAACAAAGTACATCTCATCCCCTTCTACTGCTTATCTACTACTACTATCACCACCACCACCAGTTACTCCCTTAGTTCAAGTGGTAGATGGCTGTGCAGTGGATCTAAATGTTCTAACCCTGATGATTAACTATGTGGGTGTCAATATGATGTGACATATTCAAAACTAGGTTTTTGAGTTTGCTTTTTTAATACAGACACCCCCCGGTTACTTACGCAAATCCGCACTTATGGAAAAGGTTCCATAAGCTAGAAATAGGAGGGGGTTTTTTGTTTGTTTGGGTTTTTTTACATAATTGTCGGGTATACATTTCTGACTTATGCAAAATTCGAGTTACGCAAGGCGTTCAGGAATGGAACGCTTGCGTAAGTCGGGAGCGTCTGTAAACCTAGGAAGTTACACACACAAAAACTATAGGAAAAGATTGCCTGTGCAACCTTCATTCTGCTCCCTTGTGCATATTCATTATCGTACAGCTTTTAATTATATGATCAAATACTATTTTTTCCACAGGACCTGCTTCAGTCAATGCACAGGATGGAAGGTGTTCGCTTAATAAACAGCTATTCAGTATTTTGCTTCAACCTCATTTTTTCTAATGTGTGGTGCAATGCCTTATTTACTGCACACTATTCAAATCCTGTAACACAGAATTGTCAATTTTCTCCTGGGTTTTCTATTGTGATCATACCTATGGTATCAGAGTGCTTCACAAACATTAATTTTCAAAGCATCTTTGCAAGGCAAGGGGCAGGGGTATTATTTCCATTTCATAAATGAGGAACTGAGGCACAGAGAGATTAAGGTCACCAGTCCCCACTAATTTTAGGTGCCCAATTTGAGATACTGAGGTCCTGATTTTTCAGAGTACTTAGCATTATACATCACTTTATACATTCAAAGCAAAGTTCCCACTGACTTCAGCTGCCATTGGAAGTATATAGCATTTTTGTAAGTCAGATCCCAGGGTCTCACTTTGGGCACCCAGAAGATGAGGAACACACAATTAGTGACCACCTGTGAAAAAAGTTTGGTTTACGTGACTTGCCTACCATCACATAAGAACTCTGAGGCAAAGATAGGGATAAAATCTAAATCTCCAGGGCAGCATTCAACTGCTTTATTCGTGAGACTATCCATTCTCTTCCCACAATCCCATGACTCCTTCATGAATCACTTAACTGCTGCAACAAATGAGGCAGGGGTTCTACATACACCTTCAATACATAAACTTGAGTCATCCCCAGAGCAGGTCCATTCTGTGCAGTGATGGAGGCAGTCATTTTGTGGAAAACATAGCATGCAATCACGTAATTAAAGACATAATGCAGAAACGCCCAAGCAGGCTAAATTAAGGTTACATAGGCAACTTCAATTCTAGCATTTCCTAACTTTCGAGTGCTTGACTTTAGAACCTTAATGTTATTTTACCATAGTTTTTGTGTTTCTAATATTAATATAACTTGAAAGCTTACTTTGAGTGATTACTACTAACTGTCGCTTATTTACCAAATGATGGTGTGTGGAAGGCAAGTGCTAAAAGAAGGTGCGTTTTTTTCCTAGTTTATTCTTTAATATTTTCCCTTTCTTGGTAACTTTTTTTTAAGGCACTTTTTATTTGCTTAGCCTTTGGCTGAATGATGAAGCATGCAAAACACCATAACGCCATGCCCTTGCATGTATTATTGGTTACCTAATCTCGTATCATATACGCTCATACTCCTATAAATCTTTGGCAGTACAATCGGTGAAAGAGATGCTCTTATTCTGGGGCACATTATATCTGGTGTGGAGCAGATCTGTCACAATTAAAATTTATAAATCAAGTTATTCATTCTAAAAGTTCAACACAATGGATTACAGGAAAAGGAAAATCCCCAGAGCATTCAACAGAAAACACTTGAAGCAAATGTTCTCTTCTTTCAAACCCCAATAACTATTATTATTTTTCAAGCACCCAGAAATGTGCTAGGTGCCTTACAAAGCACCTAAAAGACAGTGTCCCTAGAGTAGGGTGACCAGACAGCAAGTGTGAAAAATCGGGATGGGGTGGGGGTAATAGGAGTCTCTGTAAGAAAAAGACCCAAAAATTGGGACTGTCCCTATAAAATCGGGACATCTGGTCACCCTACTTTAGAGTGTACAACCTAAATACAATATGACAAACATAAGGGTTACACAGATAATGGAAAGAAGGGAAAGGAGAAGCCAGGATGGAAATGGATGACAAGTTCTGTTTCCTTTATTGTTTAGTTTGGTTACCTTTCTTCCACCTCACTTCTGAAGGAAACATGGCAAAAATGAGTTTTTAATGAGGGATTTCAATTACGTCAAGGATGTTGGTTGACAAACTGGAGAAAGCATTCCAAGAATAAGGGACAGGAGGGAGGCTCTGTCACGAAACTAAATAAAGGGGATATCAAGGCTGAAATCGCTTATGGAGCAGAGGAAAAAGCAAAAGGAGACCAACTCAGTGATGTAAAGAGGGGTTATGTGATAAGGCCTTGAAGGCAAGTACGAGAAGTTTGAATTGCAGTGGAGTGGCTCAGAGGAGACAACATCTTGAAGCAACAGACAAGAAAGACTTTTGGCAGCAGCAATTTGAATGAACAGGAGCAGCAGAGGTTAGTATTGAAACATCCAGGATGAAGAGATTGCCATAGTTGAGACAGGAGATGATGAGGCTTTGGTCAAATCAAAAATGGTGGATTTTAGAACCGTTTTGGAAGAAAAAGTTACCGGGCCTTGCCCTTGTTAAAGGACTTTTGGGAGAGAAGGAGAGGTAGGACAAAAACTTTCTCTCCGTCTTTTGCTCTTCATAGATTACTCCTGCAGTTTTTCCAGGCCAGCTTTATCCTGAAGTCCACACAAAAAATAGATCCCTCTCTGAAGTTGGCTTTTCTATCTCTCTTCTGCAGATGTGAAAAGATTCCCCAGTGTTCGGAGGTAATAAAGATTACTTGTTGCTCTTATCTATTTAATAAAAATTAACTGTCAAAAAGGCATTGAAAAGGATTGGAGGAAAGGGTTCTGTTGGTGTTAGGCTGCAGAAGATCAAGGCTTTATTCGGGAGTGCGGTGGTGAGAGTATATTCAGGATTATATATGTATTATAAATTACAGTTTGAGAACAATTATCTGGGTACCAATTGATTAACACAAAGTTTAGATAAAACCTATCACCACATTTAAATAGAGGGTATAAAAGGATGCTGGACTGAATTAATAAAGTCCTTTTAAAGGGTTCAACTGTTAGGTACATTTCATCCAAATGGCTTTCTCGTTAGAAAGAATATTTGTGTAAAAACAAAGATACCATATAAAACCTTGCAAATAATTTCCTAAATTAGAATGTCAAAAAAAAAACAAACCACCTTTATGTACTTCAAAACTGCCAGTTTATGGTCAATTTGTAATCAGTGGCATAGAATATTTATTTATGGAATTAATACACTCTCCAATTCTTTAGTTTTCATAACATACCTAAAAGGTAATAAAATGTTTTTAAACTTTCTATAAAGCATATACACACAGTATTTCAGATGTTGTGTGTTGTTGTTGTTTTTTTGGGGTCAAGTCAACTCAAAAACTTCAGAGCATTTTTCTGCAAAAGCAATGATAGGTCTAATGTGGCCAAACATAGTGCTTCTTATCATGAATAGTCCAGCTGACTTCAGCTGGACTGCTCATGGTTATGAGTGTTATACTGGATATGTTTGCAGGATTGGACCCATAAGCCTAAAAACAACGTATATTAACCATATTTATGAATGTAATTAAGTTAACGACCAGTGGGGGTTGCTGCTTCACACACTAAAACATCTGTTCCTAGTAGGGCATTAACATCAGTATCAGGAAGAGCTTCCTCCTGCACTCGGACAGGGAGGAACATTTCTATTATTCTGACAAAATGTCAGAAACAGGATGCCAAAAAGGAGATAATTCAGACTAATGTAAAAATAAAACTAATGATATAATTTCAAAAAACTGTAAACCTCAAGGGAGAAGACAAATTCACTCCTCTTTAGCTGAAAGAGATTTTTGTTTCTTTGATAAATAGATGACTGAGGACATATGGCTTTGCAAATGTATGGCTCTGTAGAAACATCTGTTCCAACAGCATGGTAGATGTAGTACAAGAGAACAAATTTGTGTAAAGAGATGCAAAAATTGGGATACGTCCCTGCATTACTTTTGTTTACAAGAATGAACACTGTACTATACATTTTTAGTCAGCATTTTCAAAAACACACACCAGTATTTTGCTTTAGTCAACCCAAACTTTCTGCCTATTAATTCACAGTACACTACATTACTGAAGACAAGAATGAGAATTTAGATTCCTCCAGGCACAAAATCTGAACAATGCTTTTTTTCAAATAAAAGAACTTTAACACCTTTTACTACTAGCATCCAAAGGGGGATTATTTTCACTACATTTGTTACTGTTTCTAACTGCACATACTTCAGCAACGGATCATGGAAAACCGTCTGAATCTTCAAAAACAAAGAGGAAACTCAATTTTAGTCCCCAAAAGACAGAGCTGTCAGCAACTATGGTAACACCACATTATAAAAGTACAACTGAAGTCCATTGTCTGTTTATTAAAATTCAAGTTACAGTACTCAGATTTTGCATCTGAAACTTCCTGATATATTTAAGTGTATTTTTCACTTTTCTACATGTTTATTTTCATTAAACCTCAACATATATTCCAAAAAAGAAATCTATAATTCATAGGCATTGTGCATTACTGTACCTGATAAATTTGGCTTGGGACTTTTGAGCAGGAGCTGTGACTTGCAGAGAGATCTCCATTAGAGAGTACTACTTGGAGTTTAGCATCTATTTCATTTAGGTGATGATATTCCATTGGTTCAGGTGTGTACCCTTCTCCTGGTATTAGCCAACCAGACACATCTTCCTATAAAAAGTTAAGAGAAACGGTTATTTCATATGACCAAAGAAAATGGCTGTTGAAGGCAAACATCAACATATATTACTTCTCAAAGAAATGTTATTTTGAAGAACTAAAATATAGTGAGCTCTCAATCACATGAGTGCAAATCTGAGCTCCCCTGAAATTAATGATGTTCTTCTAGTGTACCTGAGAACAAAATTTCATCCAATAATTGCAGGCATACATTTTTAATTTTTCTTAAATGATAACTAATCAGCAATTTTTAAAAAGTGTATGCAAACCTTCTACATTAAAAAAAAATCTACATTCTAAAAACATACATTTATACCATCATATTTCCATGAACCATTAAAATTTAACAGAAAAAACATACTGCATATGTACAATACAGTTTTGCAATGCTTATAGCTTCTTCTTTCTAAACAAGACAAACATGTCCTCATTAAGTTAGAAATCTTCAAATTAAGTCAGTTACCAGAAAGCAAATCAAAAACTAAACCTCAGACTTCTTGGCATGTAAAAATTTGTTTACTTAAATCTCAAAAATCTCAGAGACAGTAATCGAATGGAACTCTATCAACAAATATGTCACTGCATAATAAGAGAAATTTTAAGTCAAAAGGTCGTTTTAAAAAGTTTCAAATGCTTGAAAATATAGGCTCTGAATAAAGGCTCTCCTTCAAACATAAATACCACCTCATTAATGTAATGTATATGCAAGTTCAAGGGTGTGCATAAGCTTCACATTATAACTTCTCCCCAAGAAATCAGATGCCACAGCTAGCACACCAGTATTATCTGGTAAGCAGAGTAGGAACAGGACAGAAATAAGCAGAATCAAGACAAGACTAGCTGAAGGGGAGAAGAATCATGAGGGCCTGCTTTTGTGAATGTCGGGCATACAACTGTATGCAAAAACATGTAGTTTGTTTAAGTTAGTATCTGAATCTTTCCTGCACCGTAAAACATCATTTTAGGGCATGTACAAGACTCCACCATCTCTATCATGCTGTATGCTCAAATAGCTACCTTGCTGTGTTTCTATACAGTAATTTTTTTTACAGGGATAGGTCGTTAGCCTATCACTCAACCCCTTTTCATCTGGTCCCTATGCTTTGAGCTTGGGTGGCTCTACCAGGGGTTAGAACTCCCGCTGGCACAGTTCTCCAGTCACTGGAACACACAGGCTTTCCCGCTGTGTTGAGGTACAGTTCCCAGAGAAGGACACGTGTCTAGTGACACTTTAAACTGGCCATTTAGACACTCAGTTGAGTACCTACTGCAAAATTACACTCTAACATTGGTGTAAATTGACTCAGTGATTTACTCTGGATTTATAGCAGTGATATTTAAATCCCAGTTTTGGGGGGGAGATGGGAGGGGAAATCAGGCCTCGAGTGACTAAGCACTAAGAAATCATCAGTTAATGAATGAATCCTGTCAATAAAGGGCCTAATCCTGCAAGCATTCTGCATATGGAACTCTCATTGATTTCAGTAGGAGTTCAGCACTTGGGGATTTCGCAGGACTGGAGCCATAATCTTTTGTAGATAAATGGTGCTACACAGAAAAAATTGGTCCATGAAATGACACTGGTAAAAGGAGAAAATAACTAAACATAGCATTCATTTATTACTTTAAATAATAAACTGCTATCACTTCAAAGTGACATCTTACTGTAATTCCAAGGCATTGTATTTTTAAAAAAAAATAAAACTTAAAATGTTTTAAATGTAAGTAATTGAATGAATTGGTGAAGATTCTTTAAAACCAATCTCTTGTGTAAATCAATTCACTAGAAAGAAAGTCATTAACATGCAGTCTGAGAAAAACATACTCATCAGTCCTAATTCAGTGCAATTCAAGTCAAAAATAATACCTTGCAAACTCTCACTATTGTCTTTCCCTGACAATATCTCTCTATGCAAAAACTGATTATATACCACAGGCTAAAATATGAATTATGTAAGAGAATACGCATGTAATTAATAGCAACCAAGAGTTGCCAGAAGTCAGAGGAGTCTGCATACTTTTATGATAAAAACCTGAAATAAGCCTGAAAAAAATTAGAAGAGCATGTCAAACTAAATTCAACAGACAACCACAAATTAGTGGCAACATTTACTGTTCTTTTAAAGCAATACATCATGTCCATATAAAAAACAAGAGCCACCTCAACAAGTCAAAAGTTGGTTCTCTAATGGCTTCTCATACAAGGATGCATACGAAAACTAACTGGAGGTGAAGGAAGTTACAAAATCACCTTCTGGAGCCAATTAATGAAAATATCACATCAGGCTGCAGCTTGCTGAGCAAATGAAGAATTGCACGGAAATAAGTACACAACATAACTAGTTCCAGTTTAAAATAGCATGTTACGATGTCAAGATAACGTCTAGAAGCAAGTTCAGTACATACATAATCTCTCTTGTATTCTCAAAACAGCCTTATGATTTTAAGTTTTTCGTAAAAAGAAAACTTCTGAGACTCCTACTGCCAGTTTCCAGTTCATTAAATCAGAACATGCTTTTCCAACAACATAGTAAAGTCTTATTATTATTCTCTTAGAATATTTGAGACAGATTACACTCTTGCAAATTTGATTGTCAAACTACCCTGACAAAGAGCTTTTGAAAAGTTTTAAATGATAAGAAATCTCTTTTACAAAGGTTGTAGATCTAAAGGAAAAATACTATTTGCATTATTTGACAGTTATCTAGCAGAACTGACTGAATGCACAGTTGCTTAATGCAGAATACAATTCACAGACCATTTATGTAACATAGTTAGGGCGTCTGATTTTTGGTTTTAACCAATAGATACAGACAATACATCCCTGAGGTTAAAAAAAAATGAAAACTGTGTTTATTGGATAAACATTGGAAAAACACTGGTAATGGTTACTTGTGTCTAACGTCTTGCCTACATAGAGCAGTAATGAGGACTACACGGGTGTGATTTCTTAAGCATGCTAATGTGTTGCACATTATTTGATCCTCATAGGCCCTGCTGGTTCACACTAAAGGTTCCCTAGTGCGCTTTAACATAGTGCTGTTTGAAACAGCACTATGTTAAAATGCACTAGGGAACATTACAAAGAGATTCTGTATACATTATATTATATACATTACTCATTACAGTATATACAATGGAAATGGCCAGATGCCCCTTGATTTTAAACATCTACAATAAAACTCCAAAATTGCTAAAAAATAAACCCTGGAAAAAAAAAAAGCTTTAAATATAGTGTGCCAAATTTGTCCTGACTTACATCCCACATAACATCAGTGAAGCCAAGGAGATTGGACGGACTGTAAGTCAGGGCAGTATGTGCCTGGCAAAGAGATGGTCTCCCAGGGTGCACCCTAGGTGAGGGATGAGCTTTAAACTCACACAGCCTTTAATCTTCCATCTCTGGCACAGGTCTGGCTATAGGAGAGAGAGCCCTGACACTGAGTCTGTGGAAGTCCACACCTTCCAGGGCTATCAAAGATCAAAAAGAAAACCACATACACGAACACATACAAAATTACAGCAAGACTCTCTGAAGGAACTAGTAAGCAATAGACTGGTTCAGCACCCACAGGTAAGTCTCTACTAATAGTTCCAAAGTAATGGTTCAGCATCAGGCCCTCCATTCTCTTGAAGGGGGCCTCAACAGGCTGTGGGTCCCTGAGCAGCGCCTGCCTTCTGCTCAAGCCTCTCCGAGAATTGAAGGCTTTGCCTAGAGCAGTTCATTCACCCTCACCAGCCAGTGTCAGGTTTATACACCCTATCACAGTGCCCAAAAGTGTTAATCAGTTCTTGAAACAACAAGTATCGGAGCCCATTCAAAACAGTCAAGATTAGTCATTTTTTTGATAATTTCCTCAAAATCTTCCCTACCAAAGGTCTCAGGAAATGCCTAGGTCAGATTATAAATCAAATGTGGGGGGAAATAATCCATCTCTAGACTGGTCAGGTCTCAAGTGACCAAGGAAAGCATTTTCCTTTCTGTTTCCCCATGTTGGCCATAATATTCACATTTGTTTTCTACCGATCATTTAATAGAATAATCCTAAAACTGTCACTCCTATTTTCTGGTGTTCACTGTGTATTAAGTCTGCAGCAATACACAAGCATCTCCTAATGTGAGCTGCTGAAAGTCTGTCACACACAATAGAAAGTCTCTGATAGGTATCTAAATAACATGGTGACTGGTTCCAATATGAGAACCTAGGTAGACTGTTGCATTTCCATGGCCATGCTGCCATCAGAGTTGGTATAAGAAACAGCTAAAACACTGCTAGGCTGAATCTTCATTATTCATCCTAAACAGGTGACTCCTGATACACAGAAAACCTTTATTAACTATTTTTGAAGTTGTTTCCTGTTTTAAAAATCTGAGGGACTACACATCTAGAGAGAAGACATAAATCTGCATGTAGTAGAGAATGCCATTCTTCATGTTTGGAAAATGTATTACTATTTTTGATGTTGCCCACCAAAAAAACTGTTTAAAAGACTTTCAAGTGAAGGCATTTCTGAATGGGTCTCTCAGGTTTTTCTTTTGTAAATGTGAAAAGTGTGTGCTAGAATGTTAAGCATATCAAAAAAAAAAAAAAAAAAAAGAGGGCAGAAGAGGTTTGGGGTTTTTTCATTCTGTTTCTATTAGAATCTTAAAATATTTAGGTATCCTATTGACTAAAATGTCATTTTCATGCTGCCAAATCTGTTTCAAGCAGATTTGGCAACATGATCTGGTAGTATGCTCTGAACAATTTTCTGCAGGAATAGTTAACACATTGAGGGAAGGGAAGATTGACTCATAATCTGGTGAGCTATACTTTCAAATTTTGTTCTTCTAAAACTCACCAAATTAAGGATAGAGCAAAAGTGCGCCTGCATTTTCATTAGGCCTCCCCTATTGTTTGTACTTTTAGTATTAATCGTTGTACACCGTTTATTAATTACAATAATCAGCATAGCTTTTGGCGTTTACAAGATTTTAAAGCATTTTTGGAAGTTTTTGGCTCCTCAGCCCTATTATGCAGCTCCCAGTCAGACGTAACATAACTTCCTATCCAGAGATTTTACTTGCTTCCAATATGCACACCATCTGCCTAGTCTGCTTCAGAGTTCAGACAGAGATTACCCATGTAAATGCTGTGTGATGCAAGTTCCTTTTCCAAGGGTCAGAAAAGAAACGGAGAGGCCAGGTCTTGTCTTCTCATTCCTTGCAGGGCAAAGCTCTGAGCCCTTCTTCAGGGATTAAGAAAAAGTGGATACCCTGATGGGCATTGGTTCCAGAAGGTTCTGGTGCTCTGCAGCAACCTGGCACACTTACAAATAGTGGGAATGTGCAGAGGCTACCCAAAGAACCTACGTTCACTTCCAATCCCAATCTCCACCTGAGCACAAAGTGAATGAGTGAGTTTTGTTCGTCTTTTTTGCCCTACCAAACTAGCCCAGTTTGTTTCCTAAAATCAGCAAGCCTGGTGAGCAACCAACTTACAAAGCTTTCTGGAAACACATTTCCAAGAAGACTTTGTAGATTGCCTGCAATAGAAGTCTTAAATCACAAAGAATGCTTTATTTGAAAGGTAAATTTCTCTTCTAAAATAATTTGCAATTGACGGAATACAGCTCTGTATTCACACCATACATATTATTGTAATAATCTTTGTACCCAGTATGCCTTAATAAAGTATTTATGAAAACTCAAATTGCTGGTCTGTACTGTCCTGATAAAATATGTGTGCAACATTGTATGTGAAGTTATAAGATTCCCCTGTATGATATTATTAACACACATTCCAAACCACACAGCCCTGCCCAGGCAGAAGTCAGGTCTGTCATGGACAAAGGAAGGAATGTGTGTTTGCCTTAATTTGCATTTAAGCAGTAAACAGAGTCATCAAGCAGGAAGGAAAAACAAAGGAAATTCAAATAGGTGAGAAAACCAGCAGGGAATATCCTTCCAGATAAACTCTTTATCTCCTGGTTCTCAGCTGGAAATATTTTTCAAGAGGGGGAAAAACTATAAAAAGGAGGGACAAACAGCCCAAGGCATCACACTCTCTCTCTCCCTGCTCATTTCATTCTCTACACCTGAGAAGACAAAAGGAAACAGCTATTGGACTTTGGGGGCGGGGTCCTGACCTGAGAGTTGGTCAGTAATCTGCTGGAGCATGTGGTGAGAAAGTTTGCTTTGCAACAAAGATAGTTTGTTAAGTAGATATTATTACATGTTTTATCTTTATTTTTCTTGTTACCATTTCTGGCTTTTATGCCTCATTACTCACAGTCACTTAAAATATCTTTGTAGTTAATAAACTTATTTTACTATTTTATCTAACCAAGTATATTTAAGTTGGAGTGTCTGGGTACTCTATACAAAACAATAAGATGGCTTATTATTCCCTTAAAAGAATAATGGACTTCATAAGTTTATACTGTCCAGGAGATGGCTGGGCAGATACGACATATATTTCTGGGGGAAGATCCCAGATTGGGGGTGGGTTGAAGACCCCATGCAGTACAACCAAGGCTGGTGAGAGCCAGGGTGTAGATGGTCAGCTGCATTTACACATAGACACTCAGGCAGTGGCTTGCATGCCAGAAGTTTGTTTGTGAGCGGCCCAGATAGGAGCTATTACAGTAAGGCATCGTAGGGCACCCAATGTTGCAGGACAGAGGTGACAAATCCCCCCACCAATCTGGATTATGGCCTGGTATGTCACAACAACATTACACTCTATTAGAAATATATGGCATTATAATGTTTTGATGGTACAACACAGTAAAATACTGTTAGAAAATTCCTGACTTATAAATTTCAACACAATTATACTACTGGATATTGCTTAATCTCAACCTCACTCCCATTCAATTAATGGTGTTAGAACAGTATATGCTTATAACTTCTATGGTGATCCCATCACAAATGGACATAACATTGTTGTCTTCCTTACCCATAACACTTGTTGAGCAATGAACATAACATGATGTGCATCTAATTCAGTCATATTCAACTTTAGGGAAATTATGGTAATGTGTTACCAGAAAAAAAGATGGCACAATAATTTACAGTACTCAGCTAAATTTTTTAAAAGTAGTAGAATCTGATACTATTAGGAGATAAAAAATACCGTTCACTTATTTCCCAATCATATATTAACTTTGAAACTTTACATTTAAAAAAATTACAGAAGCTGAACAAAGAGTAAATAGTGTAAATCACACCTTTTCCCCTTAAACCCACTACCTTAAATCTGCAGTAAGACCTGAAAAGAAAGACAAAGCTAGAGATTTATAGTTTGATAATTGGGTCAGACCACCGGGCCATCTAGCCCAATGTCCCATCTTCCAACACTGGCCAGTGCCAGATGCTTCAGAAAGAATGAACAGAACAAGGCACTTTATCGAGTGATCCAGTTTCAGCTTCTGGCAATCAGAGGTTTAGGGACACCCAGAGCATGGGGTTGCATCCATGGCTATCTTGGCTAATAGCCATTGATGGACCTAGCCTCTGTGAACTTACCTAGTTCTTTTTTGAGCCCAGTTATACTTTTGGCCTTCACAACATCCCCTGGCAATGATTTCCACAGGGTGGTTGTGTTTTGTGAAGAAGTACTCACCTGATGCTTTTTAATTTCATTGGGTGACCCCTGGTTTTTGTGAAGAGGTAAACAACATATCCCTATTCACTTTCTCCACATCATTCATGATTTTATAGAGCTCTATCCTATCCTCCCTTAGTTGTTTCTTTTCGAAGATGAACAGCCCCAGTCTTTTTAACCTCTTCTTTTATGAAAGCCGTTCCATACTCATAATAATTTTTGTTGCCCTTCTCTGTACTTTTTCCAATTCTAATACATCTTTTTTGTGATTAGGCAACCAGAACTATACGTAGTATTTAAGGGGTAAGTATACCACGGGTTTACATTGTGGCATTATGATGTTTTCTGTCTTCTTATCTATCCCTTTCCTAATGGTTCCAAACATGGTTAGGTTTTTTGACTGCCACTGCACATTGAGCAGATGTTGTCAGAGAACTATCCACAATGACTCCAAGATCTCTTTCTTGAATGGTAACTGCTAATACAGACCCCATCACTTTGTATGTATAGGTTGAATTATGTATACCAATGTGCATTACTTTGCACTTACCAACACTGAATTTCATCTGCCATTTGTTGCCCCATCACCCAGTTTTGTGAGACCCTTTCGTAACTCTTCGCAGTCTGCTTTGGACTTAACTTGAGTAATTTTGTATCATCTGCAAACTTTGAGGTCAACTCACTGTTTACCTACTTTGCCATATCATAAACATCCATGAAAATCCAGTCACGAATCAGTGCAAATTAAAATCATCATACCTCAATGCCTTGAAGTTCACTGCCATTGTCTTCTATATCTTTCAACAGTTCAACCAATCTTTTCTTCTCTTCCGGTAGCATAACCAGTTGGCTCCCTGAATCCTTTGCCAGCTGAAGTATTTATGGATAGAAAGCATTAAAAATAAAACTATAAAACTGGGTTTGCTCACAATACTGACAATGGAAAACAGGTTTTCATTTCTGTGCTACTAATTAAAACCAAAAACCTAGTGATCGAAACCACTCACAAATCTGGTGGCCTGTAGGAAGTAAATTAGGCCTGGTCCCCACTAAGTCCCCAAATCGGACTAAGGTACGAAAATTCAGCTACGTTAATAACGTAGCTGAATTCGAAGTACCTTAGTCCGAACTTACCGCGGTCCAGACACGGCAGGAAGTCTCCCCCCGTCGATGCCGCGTACTCCTCTCGGCGAGCTGGAGTACCGGCGCCGACTGTGAGCACTTCCGGGATCGATCCGGGATCGATTTATCGCGTCTTAACCAGACGCGATAAATCGATCCCAGAACATCGATGGCGTGCCGCCGGACCAGCCGGTAAGTGAAGACTAGGCCTTAGTATTCTTATTCCTGTTCATGGCACAGAAGTGTGCACACATCAAAAAAACTCTACCACAACCTTGTTGCAGAGAATGTTAGCAGATGGGTCAAGAACTAAATGATGCATGGAAAGTAAATTGCCCTCTGATAGCAGTAAGTTGCTCCTCTCCATTAGGGTTGAGAAATACTGGCTGAATGGTATAGGACACGTTGCTGTGCCAGGGCCTTTGCTATAACTGTTCTGTAGATAGAGAATTTCAAGTCATTCAGTGTCCATCCATTATCTTTTAAGAACACCAAACATTGCTTTTGATATTTTTGGAAACAGGTTATAAAGAAGTACTTGTCTACAAAATGTATGGGCTGTGGCCAGGCACAGATTGGAAAATAAAAACTCTCTCATTGTTATATGGCCATCTAAAAGCAAATGGGAAAATGGGGACCTAATTTGCAAATTTGGGCAACCAGTGAAGGATGAATACTCAGCAGCACTTTGCAATGAGCAACAAATTTCTGTAGTATAATGTTGTTCATTTAATCTGGATTAATTTTTACAGAATTAATAATGGGATGTGTTTTAATCAAGAAAGCAACCTATTTGTAGAAGTGTGTACACTGTCATATATATTTTTTGGCAATGTATTTAGTATACATCAGTAACTCCCTAATCTTTTAGTAATTTTAGGCCTTAACACATACCTCGATGTTCTTTTTAATAAAATCTTGAGTATTTTTACTTCTGGTGTCACTTTTATGATGTGATTTTCCTGTTATTTTCAGTGAGCCACTTGTTTCAGTTTCATTTAGATGGTCTGTAGTTAAAAAAAACAGTTGCAAAAATGTAATTGTTGCCTCTCCAATAGACAAAATCAATAATTACTATTTTCACTATTATTTATTATATTTATAGTATTGGAAGTATTACCTATATTTACCATTAGAAACTATTATCATAACCATTTCAACAGTTAAATGTGGCAAATGCAAGTTTTTCAGGGTGCCCATTTAGCAAAGTTATTTCTTATATAAGATTATAGTTTTGTGAAGGCCAAAATATTTTTTATGGAGATTTGACCTCAAAAATGTTAGACACATTGCCATGATTTTAAACCCATTCTTTTTAAACCTCGTATTGTTTGAACTATATCACCAGTATTAGATAAATTAAGTGGTGATTTTTTGGGAAAGCATGCAACTGTTTGGGGATATTTCAAGCAGATTTCTTAAATGAAACAGCTGAAAAACAGATGAGGTCTTTGATGTTCTACAGTCCCTTGTTGTAACAATTTTTGTTTTAAAACTCACCTTAAAAGTTATGAAACAAACATGGTTTCTTAGTAACAATCTTAAATATATTATGTGTGATCATTTAATGATATGTTCTTATAAGCAGATCAGATTATTTAGAAAGTAACACACTGAACATTTAATTCACCCTCAAGCTATTTTCACATTTAATGTTTTCTGAATACAGTTTCTCCAAAAACCATATGAAAAGACAATATACGGTATGTGCCATTCAGAGACATCTAATAATTTTAAAGTGGTAATTCTTTCATGACTTTGGAATGATCCAGATTCCAAAGATTTATAAATGACAAAACTAAACAATCAAATTTAATGTCCTATAAATCTCACAAATTGATCTGTTCTCCTGCATACATAATAGTTCTCTTTTTTTTTTAATTTGATCCTGGGGTTAGACACAAGTTTGGGGATTATCTGATTATAAACTAGAATGTGCTTACTTATCATTGGATTTATAAAAAGATTAACTATCACAGCCTCTAGGAGCACATACATTACATTTAAAAATATCACAAAGAATATGCAATCTGACCAAAAAAGGCAACTAAAAGAAAGTTCATATATGAAGTTCTACCCACTCCTCTGCACAGAAGTCTTAGTATATATAGAGGCTGTGCAACATTCTTTAAGGTCAAAAACTTTGGCTGTGCAAATACCAATGAAGGAGGTGAATTCCCAAGTGGAGGGCCTTCCCCTTGAAGAAAAATTGCCTCCAACCCGCCAGGGTTCAAATCTAGGGCCTAGTAGGAAAAAGCATCCCAAACTATCTATCACAGAGCATAGGAGAGACATTACCTTGAAGCTAACCAAGAATCAGAGCATGCAGAGTTTTATAGATAAAAATGAACACCTTGCATTGCATCCTGAATCCAGTGCAGTCTACAAGCACAGGTGTAATAAGTGTCATATAAGAAACACTGCTTAACACCGCATTCTGTGCTAGCCGAAGTCTGAATGGCCTTCAAAGGTAGACTCACATAGAACATCTAATGCAGAATGACAGAGACATGGATAATTGTTGCAAGGAATGCATCAAAGAGGAAAGATTGCAACCTGATGTCTGGACCAGCGGAAAGAGACTATGGTCCCAATCCAGCAGAGCATGTAACTGGATTAAATATAAAATTAAACATGTAAATAGTCCCATTAATGGGACTACTCAAGTATTTATAGTCAAGCACAGTCTTCTCTGCTTTACTAGCTCAGGACCTATCTTGGCTCCTATCTGGGAACCCAGGCAGCAGCCAAGAATGCAACAGATCTCGAGATTACAAACCAATCCACAATAACAAGAAGCCTGAGTAGAAACAGCAAATATCATCTCCTCCTTAGTGCACCCCCCCAACAAACACACACCTCATCTCTCCTGTTGTGAGCAATCTCTAGCCAAATCCCTCTCGTCCAACGCCCCCATCTTGGCCAGTCACCAAGAAACCAGGTTACTTTGAATCACATAATATGCTTGTAGAGCTGAGTGTCATTGGCATACTGGTGGCAACGGCAACTTAAAACATTTCACTACTCCCCTTGTGGTCATGTATACATGCTGAAAATAACCTTTTGAGTAAATAAGCAACTGCCCAATGGCACCCACTGGAATCTCACAGAGATGGAAGAATACAGACACTGAAACACAACTCAATCTATCTGGACTGATGCCTGCCACAATAGTATCTCATAAGCAATAGCATCAAAACAACAGACAAACCTAAAAGAACTAGCAAGGATGTCTGATCTTTGTCAGGAGATCCTCAAACATCAAGACAAGTGCAGTCTGTACCATAATCAGTTTAATAGAAAACAAAACAAAACAACACTAAACTGAAGGAGATTAAGGAAGTCTGAAGACATTAAATAGGGCCAGAGAACCTTGCCCCAAAATAGGAACATTAGAGACTGGGTAATACTGCACTTTGCATCAACTACCAGATTTGAGAGACAGTTTCTTGAGCATAGGCCTACTAATTGCACACCTAAGGGAAGATGATGCCTCATAGTAAGTGTATGACTCAGTCAGGAGCACTTTATTTACCTGAAAATCAACAAGGAATCCTATAAAAAGTGGAAACATGGACAAACGTAAGGATGAATACAAAAGAACAGCACAAGCATGTAAGGACAAAATAAAAAAGGCTAAGGCAAAATGATTTACATCTACCAAGAGACATAACGTGCCATAAGAACAGGTTCTTTATATACATTAGGAGCAAGAAAAAGGCACAGGAAAGTGTAGGTCCTCTACTTAGCAAGGAAGGAGAGCTAATTACTGATGATATCAAGAAGGCTTAGGTGTTTAACACCTATTTTTCTTCAGTCTCAATTAAAAAGGTTAATGGTGATCAGATACTCAACACAATTAATATTAACAACAAGGGGAAAGGAACACAAGCCAAAACAGAGAAAGAGCTGGTCAAAGAATATTTAGATAAGTTAGATGTATTCAAGCTGTCAGGGCCTGATGAAATTCACCTTAGGGTACTTAAAGAACTAGCTGAAGCAATCTCAGACACATTAGCAATTATCTTTGAGAACTCATCGAGGACAGGTGAGGTGCCAGAGGACTGGAGAGGGACAAACATAGTATCTATCTTTCAAAGGGGAAACAAAGAGGACCGGAGGAATTACAGACCAGTCAGCCTAACTTTGATACCTGGAAAGATACGGGAACAAATTATTAAACCATCAATTTGTAAGCACCCAGAGAATAACAGGATTATAAGGAATAACCACTATGGATTGTCAAGAACAAATCATGCCAAACCAAACTAATTTCCTTCTTTGTCAGAGTTACTGGCCCAGTGAATGGGGGGGAAGCAGTAGAGGTGATATATCTTGATTTCAGTAAGGCTTTAGACACAGTCCCACGTGACATTCTCATAAGCAAACTACAGAAATATGGTCTAGATAAAATTACTATACGGCTGGAGAACAACTATTTGAAAGACCATACTCAAAAGTGTAGTATCAATGGTTTGGTCAAACTAGGTGGCAGATAATATATAGCTTGATTCCACATGGGAGTGGAAAGTATGCTTATAAAATTTGCAGATGACGCGAAGCTAAGAGGAGTTTCAAGCCCTTTGAAGGACAGGATTAGAATTCAAAATGACCTTGAAAAACTGGAGAATTGGTTTGAATTCAACAAGATGACATTCAATAAAGACAAGTGCAAAGTACTTCCCTTAGGAAGGAAAAATCAAATGCACAGTTACAAAATGGGGAATAGCTGATGAGGTGGTAGTACTGCTGAATAAGATCTGGAGGTTACAGTGCATCACAAATTGAATATGAATCAACACAATGATGCAATTGCAAAGAAGGTTAATATTCTGGGGTGTTTTAA
Organism: Malaclemys terrapin pileata; assembly: GCF_027887155.1. Taxonomy (NCBI): domain Eukaryota; kingdom Metazoa; phylum Chordata; order Testudines; family Emydidae; genus Malaclemys; species Malaclemys terrapin. The sequence continues at coordinate 94,938,820 of NC_071508.1, read as the reverse complement.
CGGGAGTGTCATATATAAAACACAGAAGGTAATTGCCCCGCTCTACTCGACACTGGTGAGGCCACAGCTGGAGTATTTGAGGCACCACATTTCAGAAAAGATGTGGACAAACTGGAGAGAGTCTAGAGGAGAACAACAAAAATGAGAAAAGGTTTAAAAAGCCTGACCTAGGAAGAAATGTTAAAAAAAATAAAATTAAAAAAAAGGGCATATTTAGTCATGAAAAAAGAAGACTGAGGAGGGACCTGCTAAAAGTCTTCAGACATGTTCAGGGCTGTTATAAAGAGGATGGTGATCAATTGTTTTCTATGTCCATGGGAATTAGGAAAAGAATTAAAGGTCTTAATCTACAGCAAAGAAGATTTATGTTAGATATTAAAACTCTGGAATAGGCTTCCATGGAGGTTGTAGAATCACCATCATCGAGTTTTAAGAACAGTTTAGACAAACATCTGTCACAGATGGTCTAGGTTTTAACTGGTGGTGCCTCGGTGCAGGCCCTGGACTAGAGGACCCTTTCAGCTACACATTTCTACGATCCTATGATTATCAGTATTAGATTAATAACAGAGATAAATTTTATTCAATTTCCAAAAAGAACCACATTGTTGATAAACTCCTAAATTTTTCAATCAGGATGTAAGCTTGTATTTCCTATTTATATTCCATACATTACGGGAATGTTATGTTTTTTAACATCTATATGGCATATAATGCTTCCCTTTCAGACTTGATTTTTTGGAACATTTTACTCATTCAAATCCAGAATACAAAAGCTCATTACATAATTACAGAACTGTAATAAGGGCTTACCCTGTACAGCTTGCTTTTCATTGCGGTCGTAATCTTCTGAATTAATTTGTGTGTGAAATACTGAAATAAATATTTCATTTTCTTCAGAATGGGAAGGATCTGTTAATTAGAAGTGTATTGAATAATTGTTGAATACTTATTTAAAGCAAATTTTTGTGACTTAACATTATGATTTACGTACATTTCTCCAAGTATGATAGTCAAGAGTCATAGAGGTTTATTACTGGTTTTCTTCAAGGAGTTACAACAATACAATAAAACATTTTACAAGAGATAGAATAGATGGAGTAAAAGAAAAGAAGAGAGGTGAGTAAGGGAGTCAATATGTGAGTAAAAGAATCATTATGAACAAGGGCAAGTAAGATTGGAAGAAAATATCAAAATGTATTATACCACTTCTGATGTATCTATGAAGTCTGATAGAGGTTTTGAGTAAATGGGATTACACGTTTTTTTCTTCTGATGCATTTGCAAGCTTCTATAGTGCTGGTAATTATACGTAAGTGATACAGCCTAAGGCCAAAATGTTCAAAAGCTTCAGTAGACATGAATAGACATTTGGGAATCATCTAGAGGTTCAATTGAAAGTTAAGTGCCCAGGGGATTTTCACAGCGGGTGTCTAGCTATGCCCAAGTTGTCAGAAATCCAACTAGCCTCTGTCAGGAGTGTGATCTGGGAGAAATGGGTACCAAACATCCCAGTGCTCAAGAGCTGCTTCAAGTACTCCAAGTGTTAGTCATGCTCCTGGCAAGAATTAGCCAGAGAGTGCAGGTTAAGGAGAAGCCCCTCACTGGCCGCTCTGCAATCTGTGCACACTTAAAGAGCACATACTGTAAGAATCTGCGTACATTTGAGAGATATAACGAATATCAACTAAACAATAAATTAATACTATCCTTCTCAACTGAAAGCATGATGATGATTGTCATTTAGTAACAACTGAATGAGAGTTTTATAGCTGCAGAGTCTAATTTCTGCCACAATTAGGACAGATGTGTTTCTGCTGCTAGAGAGGTTGAGACACAAGTGGCTGGATATAAGTGATTTTGTAGATGTAGCTGGCATTTGATACTCTAATGACTCTTTTGAAAACAGAATATTTTCAAAACAGCTTTCCTTGCATCATGTATTGTCATCAAATCAAATAAAAGCTAAATATTCAAGCGCTAAAAGACAAAGTTAATTACGTTCATTTCTTTATTTTCAACCAGGGAAAGTTCCTCTGCTGCCAATCATACAAAATGACCTGATGAATGAAAAGTATTAACATATTGCATAAAACCTTGAGGCAAGGAGGACCCTGGAAAAATCTACACTATGCACACAACTGTCCTGATGCCATGCATCAAAATCCACATGACCCATACAGCAGTAATTACCTTTGAAAAGAAAAAGGAAGTGCAGTGTGGAGTTTGTTAATAATAACCTCATAAACAAATTTTCTTTCCATATTTTAAAGGTTAAGAGACCTAGTAAAGCATATTCTTTTTATTAGATGCTGACACCTACTGGACAGTTTTAAATTGCTGTAAAGCTGATTTGTAAATCTTGTGTTTTTTGCCCCTGAACAGTAAACTAAATAAATGTTATGCAGTTATTAATGTAAAAATCCTCTTCTCCTGTGTATACTTCTTTACCATTTTCAAAAAGTACAGCACAGAATGGTACAATTCAGTTATAAAACTACACAAAGTCACAACAAGTCGAACGTTAATGGTCAGACAACTATACAAAAAAACCATTGTGATAGGAAAAGAAACAATTATAATCCAAGATGATTCCAAGTAAAGATTCTCTCATTAAATTTTGTAACAGCCAATAATATAATATTTTTAAGTTTGGAATGCACGAGGTGGTGAGAATCAAAATTCTACAGTGCAACAGGCTACCAAAAGACAACTTTTGGTAATTCTTTTATTTAAGAGGTTGAAATATTTTTTTAGATTACAGAGGTCAAAAATTTGTACTCCAAGAAATCTTTCACCAACCAAAAAGAAAAAGTCTGTGTTTAAGAGCTGGACAAAACAATTAATACATTTGAAAGCAATATAAGCATTGCCAAGGTAATTCAGTGCAAAGTGCAGTCAAAATCAAAGGTGGTAAGAGCAAAGCAGGTGTATTTGCTGCATTTTAAATGCAAAAGAGTTATTGTTAAATTATTCTTTGTAACAACGCTGCATAGCCACCTACCCCACAGAATGCTGTGTATGTCTTCAAAAAGCTGTCTGACCCTGAATTTAATAACCGGAATGTTAAAATTCATTAAGGTATATTTTTGAAACTCTGAATCTGATTATTGTTGTAACCAGAGGTTTACTTAGCGTGCTGTACGATAGACGCTCAATGCACTGGAATTCCAGTTCCATTTGAAATGTTCCGGAGTAGCCCAGGTAAAGAGTGTTATAGGCTGTAGGTTAAATATCCTTTGTTTCAGTAAAGCAGATACTTATTTTCCAGATTTCTTTCTACAGTATTTTAAAGTCATTCCTTCTGAGAAGCAGAAGCAGCAGTATTCAGAGCATTTGCTGGGCCAACCTTCCTTTTCAATAGGATAGTTATGGCCACGGCCTTACACCGCAGGAGACCATATATCTGCTCTGCTGGATAGGGCCTTTTAAAAATGTTTAGCTTTGCTGATGAATTTTCAGACAAGGCTGAATGGCTAGGGATCAAAGGTCAAAATGTAAATGTGAGGGATAAAAAATGAAGATAAAATTGCCAATAGTTAGATTCTGAAGACAAATACAGAGTTCTGTACTGATTACAATAAAATGGGATTCGCCAACTCAGTTTATAAAGCAGCTTAGAATTATTTTTTCTAACATCAGCCCTGATTTATCTATCACAGACATAAGTTATTCACATTTCTCCTATCTTGCTTCTACTTAGTTAAACCTTCACGGCTACCCAGTCATTTGAAATACTGCAGAACTATTGCAAAGAAAAATCTGTAAAGCAATACTGCCTTGTGAAGGCATGTGCAGCAGCAAAAATACTTTTTATTCAGTTTGAGGTTTAGAAAAATTGTCTCTACAAGTTTTTACATGTAAGGACTATTTTATTGATAAAAGTTTAAAACTGCACTTGTTATGGAAAACATTTTATCTATTTTAATAGCAGTGATATCTTAGAACTTACAGAAATACAGCTATAATCAACATATACAATAATCTTATGAGATATTTATCATTTACCTGTTTTACTTACTTACCAATGGTTTCCTGCAATGAGGAGGTCAAAGCTAAAAATTTGTTTGTATTTTCTATCTCCTCTTGAGTTCCTGAAGCACTTAGTGAGGTTACAGACTATTTAAAAGAGGGAAAGTTTGAAAATATAAGATGGCAACAAATATATGATCAGATTGGAATTACAGTAAAATACTTTTCCTGATGACCTATCAGAGCCCCAAGTCTAGCAAACTTCAGATCACACACCAAAAGCCTTTTTTGTCAATCAAGCTTTTGGGTAAACATTATTTTCTTACTGTTTTTCTCTTACTTTTTTGTGTGATTTGAATGTCTTAGACCCTCTGAGCATTTATGAAAGTAGCACAGATTTTTAAGCTCTGTATACTCTTAGAATTATTGTACATCATCTATATATGGATTGTAGGAACTACTATATAGTTTTATAAATACATAAATTTGAATCCTGGTAGATTTGCAGTATGATTTACATTGCATATACTGCTTTAACATTTCAAACCAAATTTTATACATATTATATGCGGGGCTGGTAGCACTGCCTATTATTAACATTGCAAGACACTTCCCAATATAAGACTCTATTTTCACCTACTCATAACCTTGCCTAAATATAACGGTTTGGTCTGAAATTTCCCAGACTTCAAGCTGATTTTTTGGAAAGTTTCAGCCACAATAGTTCATTTCTGAGAATGAGGTTTGGGAAAAATATGTTCTGTAATGTTAACAAAATTCTGGTGACCTTTTTGGTGAGAAGCTCTAGTATTCCCACACATTGGAGCAGGGACTTGAAAGGGGTGGGCTTTTTGTCAGGAATGTACCTTTTATTGTTGGGCCAAGTTATAAGTCTTTGAAAAATTTCAGTCCACACATGCTCAGCAGAGACTGAGGTTAGCAGCTAAAATCTCCAAAGAGTCTGTGTCATAACTATAAAGGGAAGGGTAATAGCTGTCCTGTGTACAGTACTATAAATCCCTCCTGGCCAGAGACTCCAAAATCCTTTTCCCTGTAAAGGGTTAAGAAGCTCAGGTAACCTGGCTGGCATCTGACCTAAAGGACCAATAAGGGGACAAGATACTTTCAAATCTTGGGGGGGGGGGGAAGGCTTTTGTTTGTGTTCTTTGTTTGGGAGTGTGTTCGTTCTCGGGGACTGAGAGGGACCAGACATCAATCCAGGTTCTCCACATCTTTCTAAACAAGCCTCTCCTATTTCAAACTTGTAAGTAAATAGCCAGGCAAGGCGTGTTAGTTTTCCTTTGTTTTTCTCAACTTGTAAATGTACCTTTTACTAGAGTGTTTATCTTTGTTTGCTGTACTTTGAACCTGAGACTAGAGGGGAGTCCTCTGAGCTCTTTAAGTTTGATTACCCTGTAAGGTTAATTTCCATACTGATTTTACAGAGATGATTTTTACCTTTTTCTTTAATTAAAAACCTTCTTTTTAAGAACCTGATTGATTTTTCCTTGTTTTAGATCCAAAGGGGTTTTGGATCTTGATTCACCAGGAGTTGGTGGGAGGAAGGAGGGGGGATGGTTAATTTCTCCCTGTTGTAGATCCCGGGGGGGGGTTGGAACTGATTCACCAGGAGTTGGTGGGAGGAAGGAGGGGAATGGTTAATTTCTCCTTGTTTTAAGATCCAAGGGGTTTTGGATTTGTTTTCACCAGGGATTTGGTGAGGGTTTTTCAAGGCTTCCCAGGGAGGGAATCCATTGATGGTGGCAGCCGAACCAGAGCTAAGCTGGTAGTTAAGCTTAGAAGTTTTTCACGCAGGCCCCTACATTTGTACCCTAAAGTTCAAAGTGGGGATCTCAGTCCTGACAGTCTGTGTGCACTTATTCCCTCACAGCTCCTACATGTGATTGGACAGTGCATGGTGCCATCACCACAGACCAAGTGAGCATGCTCCACAGCAGGAAATAGATTGGGACACGAAAAATGGTGAGATTGGGACTGGCTGGGCAAAAACACTGAGAATCAGTTGTCTGGGGGTTGAGAGGACACTCTGCTAGACACACCTGATCTGTGCTGGAGAGCCCAGGCAGCAGCTGAGAAAACTTGACATTCTTGTCAGTTTCACCACTGCTATGTTAATTTCATATATTTCCATTCAAGATCATCATGTTTTCGTGTTTCCGAAAATAAATTCTCATCCCACTGAGGGGTACCAAAGGAAATGGCACCATCTGCTCAAGAAACTCCCTGAAGAGGCACTGGAACAAATCTACACAGACACACCCTAGATCCACAACCAGGGGTATTCTATCTGCTAGTCAAGATCCATAAACCTGGGAATCCTGAACGCCCCATCATCTCAAGCATTGGCACCCTGATAGCAGAATTGTCTGGCTATGTGGACTCTGTCCTCAGGCCCTATGCTACCAGCACTCCCAGCTATCTTCGAGACACCACTGACTTCCTGAGGAAACTACAATCCATTGGTGATCTTCCAGAAAACACCATTCTGGCCACTATGGATGTAGAAGCTCTCTACACCAACATTCCACAGAAAGATCGACTACAAACCGTCAGGAACAGTATCCCCGATAACGTCACGGCAAACCTGGTGGCTGAGCTTTGTGACTTTGTCCTCACCCACAATTATTTCAGATTTGGAGACGATTTATGCCTTCAAGTCAGCAGCACTGCTATGGGTACCCGCATGGCTCCACAGTATGCCAACATTTTTATGGCTGACTTAGAACAACACTTCCTCAGCTCTTGTCCCCTAGTGCCTCTACTCTACTTGTGCTACATTGATGACATCTTCATCATCTGGACCCATGGGAAGGAGGTTTTGAGGAATTCGACCAGGATTTCAACTATTTCCACCTCACCATCCACCTCAGCCTGGACCAGTCCAAACAAGAGATCCACTTCTGGACACTACAGTGCAAATAAGCAATGGTCACATAAATACCACCCTATACTGGAAACCTACTGACCACTATACTTACCTACATGCCTCCAGCTTTCATCCAGACCACATCACATGATCCACTGTCTACAGCCAAGCCCTAAGATACAACCGCATTTGCTCCAATCCCTCAGACAGAAACAAACACGTACTGGATCTCCATCAAGTGTTCTTAAAACTACAATATCCACCAGGGGAAGTGAAGAAACAGATTGACAGAGCCAGAAGTCACCTACTATAGGACAGGCCCAACAAAGAAAGTAACAGAACGCCACTAGCCATCACCTACAGCCCCCAACTAAAACCTCTCCAGCGCATCATCAAGGATCTACAACCTATCCTGGACGATCCCTCACTTTCACAGACCTTGGGAGACAGGTCAGTCCTCGCTTACAGACAGCCCCACAATCTGAAGCAAATATTCACCAGCAACTACACACCACACAACAGAAACACTAACCCAGGAACCAATCCCTGCAGCAAACCTCGTTGCCTATTCTGTCCTCATATCTACTCTAGTGACACTATCAGAGGACCCAACCACATCAGCCACACCATCAGGGACTCATTCACCTGCACATCTAATGTTATATAGGCCATCATGTGCCAGCAATGCCCCTCTGCCATGTACATTGGCCAAACCGGACAGTCTCTATGCAAAAGAATAAACGGACACAGCTCAGACATCAAAAATTGTAATATTCAAAAACCAGTAGGAGAGCACTTCAATCTCCCTGGACACTCAACAACAGACTTAAAAGTGGCCATTCTTCAACAAAAAAAACTTCAAAAACAGACTTCAATGAGAAACTGCAGAACTGGAATTAATTTGCAAACTTGACACCATCAAATTAGGCCTGAATAAAGACTGGGAGTGGCTGGGTCACTACAAAAAAATAATTTTCCTTCTGTTGATCCTCACACCTTCTTGTCAACTGTTGGGAATGGGCCATATCCATCCTGATTGAATTGGCCTTGTTAGCACTGACCCCCCACTTGGTAAGGCAGCTCCGATCTTTTCATGTGCTGTATATTTATACCTGCCTACTTTTTTTCACTCCATGCATCTGATGAAGTAGGTTATAGCCCACAAAAGCTTATGCCCAAATAAATTTGTTAGTCTCTAAGGTGCCACAAGGATTCCTCATTGTTTTGTTTTGTTTTGTTTTGGGAGAAATTTCTGTAAAATCTGGTTTTGCTCTGAATCAGACCAAAAGCAAATTGCAAAATACCAACATTTTTGGCAAACCAAAACCCCTGAGTTTTGACCAGCTCTATCAGACATCCTCATAAGACATGTGATTTCTCTGCCAACAAAAATTGCTGCTTTTTTCATAGAGTGCATAGTAATGGGAGAAGTTGTACCAAAGGTTTTGAATGCCTTTGTTATAATCACCTCTGTAGGTTCTGTTCACATCTAACTTATACATTGCTACTTCCTTTGGATGTCTGGATGCATCCAAAAAAGGACTACAATACCACTTCATATTATATGAGGAAAATTATGGTGACCTTGTGGATGGAGGCCAGCGTAGTTCACAGAACTACCATGTTTGACAGAATGTGTAACTGAGCTTTCACTGAGAGCATGCTAAGTGCTGAAACCCCTTTGGACAAGGTAATGAGAATGCAAGATACTTTCAGGGAGAAAAGGAAGAGACCTACCAACCATGAAGCTGAAAAGTAGTTTTATGAGGATTGTAGATTCTACACACAGATCAAATTTGTTACAGGAATCTTCATATTGCCAAAGAACTGATAAGAGTGGTGAGTCCTCAGGAATCAATTATGTAACAGTAATGAGAAATTCTCATGGGTTTCTTACATTGCAATATGTCTGAAGTTGCTGACTGATCTTTCCAAAAAGTGTTGGCATGAGCCTCTTGGTCAGAACAAACTAAAGAGTGTCCTTTGCTTCAGCTGACAGCCTGACTTTGCCCTGATGTGTGTCCCTTGCAACACCAATATCTAAACCTCAAGAGATACACAGACATCATTTGTGAATTTCCTCTGAAATGCTAGGACAGTGTTTATCATCTTCTTAGAATGACTGACTGTAGTTCCTTCCTCTCAGCTTCCCAGACACAATTTAAACAGCACTGGATATTGGTACAGGATAGTTCCCTGTTGCCCTATGCTTTGTGTGTGCACTGAGAGTTTGAGAGGAGGTTCTAGTTGCAACTAAATCTGATCTGAGAACCAAGACCTGAGGGGTTAATAATAAGATGATTATAATAATGTACAGTTCTTTCTGTTCCCTTTCATGTCAGTGTCCTTCACCAGTCAATAACTATTGAATAATAAACTGTGTTCATGAAACTAGACCAGTGGTTCTCAAACTTCATTGCACCGCGACCCCCTTCTGACAACAAAAATTACTTCGCAACCTTAGGAAGGGGGACTGAAGCCAGAGCCCCACTGCCCGGGGGGTGGGGGTGGGGGGCAAATCCCAAGCCTCACCACTCTGGGCAAGAGGGCCAAAGCAGCAACCATCGCCCAGGGCTGAAGCCATCAGTCTTTGGCTTCAGCCTTAGGCCCCAGCAAGTCTAAGCCAGCCCTGGCAACCCTATTTGAAGGGGGGTCATGACCCACAGTTTGGGAACTGCTGAACTAGACTGTTCCCTTCCATAAGATAGCATTCTGAGATATTGTTTTATTGGTAAATATTTAAAAAAAAAAAAAAAAAAAGAACACACACACACATTGCTAACCTGAAGTTCTTCCCAAAGTTTTGCCCTCACTTCTCTGCCTTGTTTTTTAATTTCTCTTTCTCTAGATTGTTTCTTTGCCAGTATCTTGTCCAATTTATTCATCTTCTTCATCGCTTCTTGAATCCGAGGATCTATATCCTTCTCTTCAGTATTTTCTAGATTGGTAGAATTTGCTGTAGATTAGATATAAAATAGGATGTGAGCTTCAAGCATTTAATAAAATAATCACCAGTCAATAGGAATTATTTGGCAGCAGCTTCAGTAGGAATAGGACCATTCACTAGCATATGTTGCTTTTTGTTGGTTGGTTACAGCAGGAAAGAAATATACAGGTCCTTCTAGAAGATAACAGAACTTTTCCTTTGTGGTAGAAAGGTAGTGGTAGATGTTTGTGTTTCTGGACACATAGGACCAGAGTTCTAGTTTGGAAAGTATGTAATATTTATTCTGGGGAGGTAGTGGTTTATCCATAGCAAAGGTTGTAACCACAATCCAATAATAAGGCTGAAACTCAAAAAAATTCTCATGCTTTCAGATTTTTAGAGGTAAATCTCATTAACAACTAAAATGTGTCCTGAACTTTTTTATTAAATTAAGTCATTTTGAGATCAAGATTTTAAACTGCTCCATTTTCAAAATGCTACAAAGCATCTAAAGTTTTAATATGTTCCTCTACCTACTCAACAAAAAATTTCGATACCAAAAGATGGAAAACTCAGGTACATTTTGACATTTGATCTGGAAATAAGCAGTTGAGGACAGAAACAATAATATGCTTAAGAAATTACCATTATTTCAAAATTAAACAGGATTCTCTGTCAATGCCAACAGAGAAATGTATATTTGTGATCAGCCTCTGAACAGGTCTGGTCTTCTTTTCTAAATTTAAAGGAAATTTCAGGATCTAGTAAGATAGTTCTTCTGCAGGCATTCCCCACTAAAATTGCCCCTTTGTTTATAGGAATGTGCACAAGTCCACTTATTTGAAAAGCTAAGAGAGGAAGAAAGAGTTGACATGACCTGCCAGAGTTACATGGAAACATGTAATAGAGCCAGAACAGAACTCTGATCCAAGGCTTACTAGTCACTAGATCAGTGGTCACCAAACACTTGATCGCAATTGACTGGTCGATCCGACTGGGACAATCTCTAGATCGCGATCTCTGGTGGTGCAGCAGGGCTGCCACTAAGCGGCCAGTGCATCCCCCGTGGCCCCATGGGGGTGGGGGTGCGGCAGGGGTGTCGGCACACTGCTCCTGCATGCAAGCACCACCCCCATAGCTCCCATTGGCCAGAAATGGGGAACTGTGGCCAATGGGAGCTGAGGGGGCGGTGCCAGCAGAGAGGGGCAGCACATGGAGCCACAGGTGCATGCTGACCCCTTCCAGGAGCGGTGTGGGGCCAGGGCAGGCAGGAAGCCTGCCTTAGCCTTGCTGCGCCACCAACCAGGAGCCGCCCGCAGTAAGTGCCGCCTGGCAGGAGGCCGCACCCCAAGACCCAGCCCTGAGCCCCCTCCCGGAGCCACACCCTATACCCCCCCCTGCACCCTTACCCCCCTCCCAGAGCCAGCACCATATACCCCCTCCTGCACCCCAAACCCCAGCCTGGAGACCTCTCCCAGAGCCAGCACCCCAAATTCCCTCCTGCACCCCAACACCCTCCCACACTGCAAACCTCCCAGCCCCAGCCCAGAGCCCACACCCACTTCCGAACCCCAACCCCCTGCCCCAGCCCGGTGACAGTGAGTGAGGGTGGGGGAGAGCGAGCGATGGGGGGGGGAAATGGAGTGAATGGGGCAGGGCCTCTGGGAAGGGTAGATCCTGGGTTGCCCTTAAATTCAAAAAGTGATCTTGAGCGTAAAAAGGTTAGAGACCATTGCACTAGATCATAATGCCTCCCTTACGAATTACTTGACAACTCTGGGCCATATCCTCAGTTGGCATAAACTGGTACAGAGCCATAAAAGTCAATGATATATTTTTTGCTATGAGTGGCCTCATTATCCATATAAATGAGTAATCAATCCATTTTTAATTCCTAAAAAGTTATTGGCCTCAATGATATGGAACAACAGTTGCAACCTTAACTATGGAATCACAAGTAGCAATTTTATACTTGCACATGAATTTAACAGCCTAGTAAGGAAAAGTATTATAACAACACTCTTCCACATCCCACATAGATAATACTTTTTGATTTTCTGACTTTTTTTTTGCCTTTTCTAAGAATCTGTTTTACTGCTCTGTTAACTCAGTGCATCTGAAAAATAATACCTTCTTTCACATTCCACTGAGATGCTTTATTGAATTTAGAAGCTTGAGTTTCAACACACTGATCTTCAGAACCTACTGAGCTAGAAATCTATTGACAAAAGACCATACAAAAATATAGATTATTTCATATAACTTAAAAATATTTGACTGAAATGTTAAATATCAAAAGAACAAAGTACAATTTTTCTTCCTGTCAATCATAAAATAGCATCTCTAAAAACACTCCACAGCAGATTACTGTCTAGAAAAGGCACATTCCAGTACATTATGACCTTGTAGTTTGAACACAGGACTAGGAATCAAGCAATCTGCTTCACTCCTGGCCCTACCGCAGAATCTTGGTGTGACCTGGAACAAGTCATTTAAGCTTTCAGTGCCTTCATCTCCCTACCTGTAAAATGGCAATATATGCTTACTCATGTTTTAGGGTGAGAGAAGTATTGAGAAGTTTTATTTTATTAATATCTGTAAAGTGTATTAACACCTTTCATCTGAAGATCTCCTATAAGTACCAAGTATTATTATTAGAAAATGCAGTACTTCATTTTATTTAAAATATTTCTTTTTCAGGTGTATATTGTACACTTGCAATTGCTAGGTTGGAAAAACTGAGATAACTGACAAATGCTAGGGCACCTGTCATCCATGACTTTTTTTTTTCCTCCTCCAAGTTAATTCACATAAGTACAAATATGAAATACTAAGAACAAAGTTCTGCTCTCATATCCACAGCGTGAATTTTGACTCCATCATTCTGTTCTTACAGACACAGAATTCCCCATCTGCAGATTCAAGAGTAGAATTTTACCAAAGTTCTATAACAGTAGTTGGCATTGCTGACCGACAAGGTAAACTTATTCATTCTCATACCTGGACGCTCATTAGCATTTTGTATCTGCTGCTGGAAAATGCAGTTAATTTCCCCCTCAGAAGTATGTGGCGATATTTTCATTTTCTTCATTTCATGCTTCTCGCTATCATCATCTTTGTCTTCCTCTACACTGCTGTTTCGTGAATTGTCTTCTTTATGATCAACTGGTGAAGAAACCTAAAACTTATGTAAATTAACAATTTCCACAAAAGTATTAATCTTTTTAAAATACTTTCTTTTCTTTCTTATGACTACTAATAATAGTGACACCAAACCGGACTTTGCAGTTCTGCAGCTGCTTCTATCCAAGGATCTCACAGCACTTTACAAATAAAAAAGCTTTACAACACCTCTGTCAGGTACATAGGTATTATCCTCATTGTACATATGAGTGAACTGCGGCACAAAGTGATAAAATGAGTTGCTCAAAACCTCACAGCAAGTCAATGCAGTACTTTAACTCTGGCATCCTGATTCCCAGACACTGATATAATACTACACCACACTCCTTGCCCTGAAATTCAAATTTGATTTCAAAGATTAATATCTTCACAGTGGGGGCAAACACTGTACTTACACTGGAATTTGTTGAATAATTAAATAATGACACTGGAAACATCTCTTAATTGTATTCCACTCATTACAGAGCCCTCACCTTAGTCAGGATGTGCTTAATCAGGAATTCCACTTAGATGAGATCTCCCAAGTGTGCTCAGTTTACAAGTGCAATGACATTTATTCTAACTTGTTTGCAGTGTTAGTTAGGAAGTTGTCAGATATGCTTGAGAGTTGCTATGTGAGCTCTCCAAGCTGAGCAAACATGGAATGCCATTTCAAAAATTCACGGGGCTTTAAAGGGGAAAGGCAGCTTCCTGTGTACCTGGCCACTGGGCAGCAGAATTCACAACGGTGACCAGAGTGGTCAAGGTGGGGCATCGTGGGACACCTCCTGGAGGCCACTAACAGCCTATGTCAATCTAAACTCTACGTCGCTTGTGGAGGTGGAGTTAAGTTAAGTTACAGCAGCAGGAGCAAAATTTTAGTGAAGACACTAACGTGGTTATAAGCAACAGAGGGTCCTGTGGCACCTTTGAGACTAACAGAAGTATTGGGAGCATAAGCTTTCGTGGGTAAGAACCTCACTTCTTCAGACTAACACGGCTACCCCTCTGATACTTAACATGGTTATGTCGACGGAAGTCAGCCTAACTCTGTCGTGTAGGCCTAACTGTAAAAGAAAACAGGGTCACAAGAGAATTTTTCATCTATTTGCTGTTTGAACTCTTACAGGGCCAGAGAATTTAAACTGAAGTAAGAGGACCCCCAGGATTATCCTTGGGTTTGCTCTGAAAGACGTTTTGAATTGACAGATCACTGCAACTCTGTCATTCTTAGGTTTTAAACTGCAACTCATTAGTGTGCATGTTAGCTTGCTTTAACCTGTAAATAACTCAAGCCTTTTTCCTAGATAATAAGCCTGTAGATAGTTCATGACAGGATTGGCTACAGGCAGTGTCTTTGGTGTAAAATCTAGGGTACCAATTGATCTAAGGTAAATTACTGGTCTCTTGGGGACTGGAAGCAACCTGAATATTGTGTGATTTTTGGTGAGAGCAATCACTTAATCTCTAAGTCCAGCCTGCTTTGGTAGCAAGATAGACTGGAGAGCTTAAGGGGACTGTCTGTGACTTCACAGTAAGACTGTTATAATGATCCAGGAGTTCATATTTGTTACTGGGTTGGTGAAATCTAATTATAGAACATACCATCAGTTTAGAGTGTCTTCCCTGTTTCTGACACCCTGTCCTGAGATAGGCACTCATGGTTGTGAGACACTTCAGACAGAGTGATTGTCAGCTCTGCTTTGATACAGGCTAACAAGTTTTCTGTTTGCCAGAGGAAAGATGTTTATTCTTCTCTCTGTCAACATGTAAACTGAGCATTGTAAGTTGACACAATGGAAGCCACATTTCCATACAAAGTCAACAGGTGGAGGGATGTGAAATCAACAGGAAGGCAGCACACTGGAGAATAAACTCTGGGTACAGGCTATGAACTTTGGGGGATAGAAGGAGAAGGTAAGGAAGACATCCCTTTATCCTCGACTTAGGAAGTAATCAGGCAGTGCAATTACATTCTGAAAAACAGGATCACAACTAACCTTGGCTGAAATGCTGCAAAGGACATTTGGGGTGAAATAAACTTATATAGACAGAAGGTTAGTCTATTAAGTTTAGTCTTTAGAAATCATGTTATGATTTTGTTTTATACATTCCCTTTGTTTCCATTATTTTTACTCACTATTGCCTGAATCTCAAATCTTTGATAATAAATGTATCGTTGTTTTCACTAAAAATATATGTCAGTGCTGTCATACCATACAAAGAGATGATCCTGAGTTGAATCATTCAAGATGGTGTGTACACTGTTCCCTGAGGCCAGTAGACCTGATATTTCTGTGAGTGTTTAGCGGATAAGAGGCTGGACCCTACAGGGGAATGCTGAAAAGAGGCTCAGGAACTGGGGTGCACCGATTCATAATCTGCAAGGCAAAGTAAGGGCTGACATGGCCTAGCCTAGAGGACTTTGTTTGGGCAGCTAACAGACTGGTGGTGTCAAGGAGCTAATATACAATTAAGCACAAGAAAGTCTCCCTCACACTGGAGGCAGGGGGGAGGTTTTAACAAGGTGATTCACAGTCCTGGGTACCCCACGAACCATTACAAATTCTATCCCAAGTTACATCTGGGCAACCCTCCTGTTATCAATGGGGTAACAAAGGTTTAATTGAGGGAAGAATTTAGTTAACAATTTGACTAGTGGTACATAAAACAGAATATGATCTAGGCTAATAGAGGGAAAAAGTAGTACAGATTTATGTTAAGTCATTAAAGCAAGCAAATATTACTCTAAATACATACAAAGAGCTGACCTGTGTACACACACTCATTCTTGAAACTAGAACTGCATTTTAAGTTACTTTCTTTCTATGATAATACTGACTAGCATTTAGATATCAATTTTCATCCATAAAGCACGTTATACCTATTTTACAAAGGTTTATTCTTTTCATTTCACAGATAGGGAAAAATAAGACACCCAGAAGTTGTGACATGCCAAAGCTCATACCTTTGATAAGCATGGCTCTGGTGTTAGAACCTCCAAAGATGCACTTAAAGCTCTGCTTACAGGATGCGCTCTTGAGCTAGATGCAGGCCTTGAAATTTCATCCAAGTTTCCCCTTGTAATATCCATTGTGATCTAAAATGGACAGACAGAGAACAACAAATGCTACCACATATCAATAGCTTATTTATTAAACAAAAAACCCCACAAGGCTTAGGCAACAAATTAAACAAAACTACAAGTCCTACCCCTAACAAATTATACAACCTTTATAAACAATGTATACAATACACATACCTTTAAGAAAAGTGCAAAACAAAGTTAGGTATATGAGTTATATAGGGTCCCAGACCCAGCCAAAAATTAAGTAGGTTGGAGGCAGACACTTTAAGTGTATCTGAACAGTGTGTTCAATCCCTAAAAATGTTCTCACCAAGAAGAAATACCAAAACAGACCATTTTAAATCTTGGCTCAACAAAGATAGCATCAAACAAAAGAAAAACAGCAAGGTTGGAGTATTTAGTGGACATATAGAATACATCCTAGTAAATGATGTGAAATGTATGCTACAGTCAAATGGCAGTGGGCAATATGACTTTCACTTCAGTGTAAGGCATACCACAATATTATTATTCTTTAAAATCATATATACAGAACATTACATTAACACAGCATTTTACAAACACAAAAAAGAGGCAGGTATGACAGAAAGGAGAAATTTCCAGAACTTATTTATTCTGATTTGCAATGCTTTTAATCATTCAATCAATTGGCTCCACATCCTATATTTCGGCTGCAACACTTTAAATGTACATTCATATTAAAACATTTCATATAATTATATAGTTACATGGTATGTTGATCTTATTTATTTATGGAAGGATGAGTAATGACACACACTCCAAGCCTAGATAAATCTTCCCAAACCTTCAGACACTGTCCTCCCCAAATGCCTGAGATAAATGATGAGCCTTGTAAAGCATATGGAAAGTAAATCCACATGAGACTTGACTATTGCAAAAACAAGGAGTTTAATCAATGGGGATATCAAATAGAAGAAACTCTGATTAAAGATTAAGAAATAAGACTTAGCAAGAGAATGGACAGAGGAAAAAAGAAAAAAGTCAAATTTAACACTGACGTAGTGAGCCTGGGAGACAGAAAGGTGAGAAGTATGTCATCAACTTCTCACACATATAATTTCTTCCTGTTGTGTCCTTTCAGATATATTTTCCTAAAATAGTTAACTTGAAAAATATATTTACATTTTATTTCTCTTTATATCTAGTTTTCTGAGGTGGTCAAAAATTCTCAAACTTAGTCAAGGAGCATTTTGGGCCATCAGAAATTGTTTTTTCACTAAAACAAAAATTTTGTCTTATATTTTTCAGTTTCTTTCCTCCCTTTTTCAGTTACCAAATGGAAAAAAGGGTGGGACTTGGCAAAAAAAGAAGAAAGAGCATTAAAAAAAGAAGAAAAGAAAAAAGCCCCCAAAAAAACCAAAATGAAAACTTTTAAAACTAAACTTCATAGATACTTTTGCCAAAGTTTTCAATCAATTCAAAATTGTTTCTTTTCAAGAAGCATGGAAAGAAAAGGACTGAAATTCCCTATATGGCTAGGTACAAGCAATTCATCCAAAGTGAGAGCATAAGCCACATGACAAGATATTTGAGTCTATTTTAGATATTTCTTTGGGTTGCTGAAAGATATGCTAATAACAGATCTAAGAGAGAAAATACAGATGAGGCAATATATTTTATTGGACTAGCTTC
The DNA here is from genome assembly GCF_027887155.1 of Malaclemys terrapin pileata. Lineage (NCBI taxonomy): Eukaryota > Metazoa > Chordata > Testudines > Emydidae > Malaclemys > Malaclemys terrapin. The sequence continues at coordinate 94,921,132 of NC_071508.1, read as the reverse complement.
TGGTGATGAAAGAGACCAGCTCTTGAGCTAGAGATGCTCTTCTTCAGGTGTGGGAAAGATACTCTTTCAAAAATGATTTTTTAAAAGATCACCTTTCCCAGACCTAAAGAAGATATCCATGTACCTCAAAAGCATGTCTCTTTCACCACCAGAAGCTGGTCCAATAAAAGAAATTATCTGACCCACCTGGTCACTCTCACATCTGGGACCAACACAGCTACAAAACAGCCAACAACAGATGTAATCAGACATTGCCAATCACATAGCTGAAGCACTTCTTGCACACTGGTTATTCCATCATGTACAGGGAATAACCTACACCCAAGAAGTCTCTTCCTTGAGACAGCTGGATGCAAATACCTGGGCCCCCAGGCATGCTTCCCTCAAGATTAGTGGCGGGTGCTGCTGCCAGGCAACGCTTGCCACATGGCCCCCTTCAGTGCTCTACCACGCTATATGTGGGTGCATTTGGAACAGTGCAAACCCAGGCAGCAGAATACACTTCTCGGGCCCAGCGGCATGGAACTCCTGCCCTGGGGCAACCAGTGGGATGCATGGCCCTGGTTAGCTCCCCTCTGGAGAATGCCCTGTATGTCGTCTTCCTGTGTTGCCCATTACAGTGGATGCAGCGAGGGCGAGGCTCTGGGGAGGAGCCCCCCACTCCCCTCATCCACAGGTGCAAGAACTGGGGGTGCTACTGCACCCCCGACTCGATGTAGTTTCCATCAGAAACAGGATGTACAGTTTGGCTCAATGGCACTCAGCAGCCCTGCCCTCCCCTCCAACAGACCCTCAGCTCCCAGCCCTAAGGAGGACAACAGACCAGAGCCCCACAGCGTGCGCGGCCCCGACTCCACCCAGCTCCGCCCCTACACTCACCCTGCGGGAGCGCAGCCAGGCACTGCAACAACGGACTCAGCGCGGGGTCGCGCGTGCCCCGCTCCGCTCCGCTCCCCTCCCTGTGCAGGCTGGCGCACCGAGCCCGTTTCCCAGCCTCGCTGCGCTCTCGTGCATAGTACATCCGGGAACGCCGTTTCCGTGCCAACCAACAACTACGGTCTTCACGTCCTAGTTTATTTCTCGCGAGAACTATAACCCCACTCTCTTTACTCCCTGCCGTCGCCTGAGAGTGGGCGGTACCATTCACGGGGGGGAATCGCTGTCCGGAGCAGGCCCTGCCTCTGTGCACCTAGCTGAGGGAGGGTTCTTCTTCCTCTTACCCGTTCGGGCGAAGAGGAGGAGCCGCTCCGCTCCGCTCCCTTTGTGAGGGACTCGTCGTGCCACCTTTTCTCATGGTTCTAGACCTGACGCCGCAAGTGCTCTCGTTGAAATTAAAGCTCTGTTCTGTAAATAAGCGAATAGTGTGACTAAGCCTGGCAAGCTCGTGCCCAGCGTAAGCACAGCGGCGCCAGCCCTGCTTTCAGACGGGACAGAGAGCGTGCCACTGGCGGCAACTTTCCACTCCCTGCTGAAGCGAAACTCCCTCTCCCTGGCTAGAAAACCTACATTGAAACTCACGAGACCCTTTTCTGTTGTCCAAACTGGGTAGGGTGACCAGACAGCAAGTGTGAAAAATCAGGACGGGGTAATACGCTTCTATATAAGAAAAAGCCTCCAATATCGGGACTGTCCCTATAAAATTGGGACATCTGGTCACCCTAAAACTGGGAGAATGGACAAGAATAAGTGAAATGTAAACTACATTTTCAAAATTAATTAACTTTTACCGTTTAAAATATTAGTAAACTAGGTAATGAAATAATTTTAAAACAATTTGTTAAAAATTCTTGATGAAAAGCTAAAGAAATTCATAAAGTCCCTTTTCATCCACTAGATGGTGCAGCAAGCTGCCCTTTTTTGTGTGCACATTGTATCTAAATTCCATGGGGCTCCAGGAATCTCTCACTATAATAGGGTTTCTGGATGGGTTAAACTCGTAACAACTTACATAGGATTGAATGTGAATGACCGTTACTTCAGAGTAGCACCTGCTAAAATGGGGAAGAGGGTTAGAGTTAGTATTCCAATATTCCAAACTATAATCTGACCTTTAGCAGTTAACTTGATAGCTTCAGGCTTTCTAGACCACACATCCTTCATAGCTCTTTAATTGGTTCACTTGTTGGCAGGTAATTGCTGTATCCCTCAGTAAGAGTTTCCAACTGTGGCTTTTCTACGTGTCAGGAAAGTTTCTCCAGAAATATAGATACCGGTAGGTGCCTATTGGATACACATATATACTCCATGATAGGGGCTCAGTCTTATTCGCTGGTGTTTGCCCTCATTTTTGTACGGTCTATATCCTGTCACATCACAACACATACCTCCAGATAATGAATGATTCTTTAGAAATATTTTTGAATGAGTGATATTGATTACAAAGGGTGCTGGACATTTAGACGTGAAAACTGAAATCCTCTCTGTCTAGGATAACCAGCCCAGCAGTATTTCAGTGCCTCCCAAGAATTCAAAGAAATAATCTCTTTCTGTGTTTATTCATAGAGCAAGTAATGAACTAGCAGCAGCAGGGCAACATTCCCCACACCAATAGGTATATCAGCCCTGACCTATTAGTGAAAGAGTCATCATAACCATCCCGCTCTCTGCTCAGCTTACTAACAAGGGTGCCAATCATGATGGCAGGGTTTTTTGATTATGTGGACACTTATCCATTTGGAACTAGACTAAAACCACTGAACAGTCAAATGATTATTACTTGTGGTCACAACTGTTACTTACTTGGGATGGATCTGAACACCTTATAGAGGCAAAAGGCTTTATCTTATTACCATTCCTTCTGCCATCCAGTGCTGTCTCAACAATTGGCCCAATTACTCATTGCCCTATGGCTCCTTTGTGGCAGCTGGGCTGATGCCAAGGATCCATGACAGTAGTGCAGGGGCAAGGGGGTTTGTATGCCACCTATTCAGGAATAACAAGCTCAGGGAACATTCCAGAGCAGGGTGGGGACAGACAGGGAGGCATGTTCACAGGAGCCATTACAATAGGGGCACAAGTTTGCACTGACCTCCACAAATCCCTGAATGGAAGAGGTGCAAGCCACCACAGAAACCAGTACAGGGATTAATCTAGCCCAATATTTCTAACATATAATGCTAATTTGTGGAAAGGTGAAATCCCATAGAATCCACCATCATACTACAGTCAACAACTTCAACAGTTTTCTTTGTAAGTGTCTAGTTTTTTTAGAACAAAAGCTAGGTTGAGATGATAGGAGCTGTGTGACACATTCAACTTGAGTCAACCTTGCTTCCAGCTTATGCTACATTCTTGAGCCAACAGCAATTTATTAGAACTTGCGTGCCCATGAACCAGGGCCGGCTTTAGGAAGTATGGGGCCCAATTCGAACATTTTTGGCGGGGCCCCGGCAGGGATGACTTAAAAAAAAAAAATTCATGTAAAAAAAAGCCTTTCATTTCTTAGCAACCGGTTCCCTATAAAAAGTTCTGATTTAAGGGATGTGCCACAGTATGTATTTTTTGTACCAATAGGGTTACCATATGTCCATATTTAAAAATTCCTCCCGGATGGCGATTTAAGAACCAAAAAGCTGACATGTCCGGGAAAATACGGATGTATGTTAACCCTACCTAAAGTTCTTTTTTTAAAAAGATGGGCCTGAACTAGAAATGAGCTCCGTTTCACATGTGTGGGTCCCCACCACTCCCTGGGGGTGTGCACATGTGTGGGTCCCAGCTGCTCCCTGCCCCCCTCATTGAAGCTTCCAGGAAAGGTGTGCAGGGTTACTGCCCTGGGAACTGCAGGGCACCACTGGACATGGGGCTGGCTGGAGGCAGGGCAGGGGCTGGACTTTTTAAATAGCCCCCAGAGCTCCGCAGCCCTACCCCAGAGCTCCAGCAGTGGGGCTCTGGTGGGAATTTAAAGGGCCTGGGGCTCAAGCCCCTGCTGGGAGCCCCAGGCCCTTTAAATTGCCCCCTGGGGAAGCCGGGCCACCCTGGTACCGGGGCTTGGGCGCGGGGCCCGATTCAGGGGAATTGGTTGAATTGGCCTAAAGCCGGCCCTGCCATGAACTGTCTATTGACTCCGCTTGGGAACTTTTTAAAGCTCTATCGGGACATCTGCAAGCACTCCAAGGCTGCTTTTCATGGTGTATCTCATGTTCAAGACATAGGGACAAGGCACTTGCTGGAGGCAAAGTCCAACTGCTGCCTCTTATCTAGTTTCAGAGAGAGCACACAGCACAGGCAAGGCACATTGCCCCTAAGTACAGGATGCCACCTACTACAGTTGAAAAAACATACTGCATTTTCATACTATGTTGTTCTCAAAGGTTCACAACATTAATGTAGGTTAAAGAAAGGACTCAGAACAAAAACCCAAAATCAGCCACTTCTATCTTTTTCTAAGAGAGAACTTTATATTTCAGTGAGATCAACAGTTAGCAAAAGATTAAAATTAATCAAACAAGCCAGGATTTCTTGCTCAGAGATGAACCTGTTCACAATCTCTCTCTCAGTGTTTTAGAAACAGATGCTTTTATGGCCTCCTCCTGGATCACCTGTCAGTTAGCCTAAATCGTTAACTTCTCATTTGCCAGGGCAGGGAATGTGTACCTTGCCACAAGTGTAAATGAAAACCATTTTTTCAGGGTAAACACAGGCACTATATTTCAAATGAAGGATAAGTCTGCTCTAAGTGTCAGCTTTCATATTTCAGCTAGTTTGGACAAAGACCTATTTTTAAAAGTGGTTGACTTTAATGTAAGAAAAGCATACTTGTTTTATTCCTCTGAGAACTAAAAAAATGTCTGCATGGACTTTGTTTCAGCTCTGAAAAATAATTCATCTTTGGGCAGAACATAGAACATTTGAGACCAAAAATGAAATATTTAAGCAAGAGCTGAGCACATGAAAAGGAGAGGTTACAATGCAAAGCATATTTCAGATTTAACTATAAACACTTGCAACTAGCACCTGTTATAACCTATGTGTGTGTCTCTACATGTATTGGAAGTTACATTATAATACAGATTATAACATGCAGGAAGGACAAACCACCTTGTGCCTTTCTCCCCACAAATACTGTAGATGTTTCATATATATTCCTAATAGTTGTATCTCACTCACTGTCAGAAATTCCCATATTACAAACTGACTGCCATCTCACAAAAGCTGCTGAAATAGCAGGAGACAGCGAGCTAACATAACCCCCCATGAGAGCGGGCCAGGGCCAGTATCCCTGACTACATTTATTATTGCTGCTTGTACCTACAGAATGAGGCAGGGATTGCCACAAGGCTGTCAGAGCTAATAGTTAATTGTCTTAACACTGCTGTCTCAATCAGAGCAGATTTTATAACCTACAAGTGTTACTTATCCTTTGGGAATTTCACAAAGGAAGAGAAGTAGGTTTGCAGAGATAGCCCTCAGGCCTGTGGTACAGAGGGTTGTCAATTCGTAAGACACCCACACACAGTTCAAGAAGAAGGTGATTTATTGAGAGTAAACACAAAAGTTGTACGATATATACACATGTAAATGCTGTCTAGAGGATGTGACCTTATCTTTGGAAAGACTACTCCACTTCAGCAGCCCCATCCCTCGGACTCCCAGCACCAACATAGCAGAATGTTCTCTGAATATGGCCTCTATAATTAGCTCTATATTTCCTCAGCACACCCCTTCAAAATCTGAAACAAGTCACATGGAAGTTTTAATTGACTATGAAACCATTAACTCTTTTGGCTGTTATACTGTAGAAGCATGGTGTCATGTAGTAGTTAAAGGACTGTGACACCGGGGATATGACTCTAGACTGAATTAACCTCTCTCTGTGCCTCACTTTCCCTATCCATAAAATGAGGATAACATTTCCCTGACTCACATTGGTGTCAAGAAGCTTAATTCAGTGGTTTTCAAGCAGAAATACATGTACCCCTGGGGTACACAAAGGGGGTACATCAACTAATCTAGATATTTGCCTCATTTTGCAACAGGCTACATAAAAAGCACCAGTGAAGTCAGTACAAATTAAAATTTCATACAATGACTTGTTTTTACTGCTCTATAATATCCGTGTTTCTCAACCGGGGGGTGGCGACTTCCCAGAGAGATCGTTGGGTGGATTTAGTGGGGTTGCAAGTGCATGGCCAGCATCAGGGGGTGGTAAGCAGGGAACCCTGCAAAGCTAAGATACATGCTGAAGCCTAAGCCCCACCTTTTTCTTCCCTTTTTACATCAAACACACTTCTCAAATGCCCAGCACAAGCCTAATGTCAGCACTGGCAGCAGCCAAAACTTGCAACTAACTCCTGTTATAACCTATTTGTGTCTCTACATGTATTAGAAGTTACATTATAATATGGATTATAACATGCAGGAAGGACAAAGCACCTGTGTATAACAAAAAAACCCTCACGTTGTGCCTTTCTCCCCACAAATACTGGCATTATCGAGGATCCCAGACCAGTCATAGCTCAGAATGCCCATCACTTCTGCTCATCATGATTAGCACTGTTCCTTGTTGTCATTCTGTTTCACATGTGTTTGTTAAAGTTGTCCAACCATTTTGGGGGGCACATTAGATATTCACCTGCTCAGATATTTCCTAAGGGAACAGTAAGATTATTATCTAACTGTACAACAAACTAATGAGAGTATCTTGATATGAGAGCATGATGAAGGCAGAGAGACTGATTCTGAAATTGGTATGAATCGGGTATCTTCCAGTGTATAATGGGATAGAATAAGGCCAAAAATTCTCATCACACTCACATTTTTTTGTAAAAAGAACAGAAGTACTTGAGCTCAAATAAATTTGTTAGTCTCTGAGGGTATGTCTTCACTACCCACCATATCGGCGGGTAGCAATCGATTTATCCGGGATCGATATATCGCGTCTCGTTAAGACGTGATATATCGATCCCCAAACATGCTCACCGTCGACTCCGGAACTCCACCAGAGCGAGCGGAGGTAGCGCAGTCGACGGGGGAGCCGCGGCCATCGATCCCGCGCCGTGTGGTCCCCAGGTAATTCGATCTAAGATACTTCGAGTTCAGCTGCGCTATTCGCGTAGCCGAAGTTGCGTATCTTAGATTGATGCCCCCCCGCCCCAGTGTAGACCAGCCCTAAAGTGCCACAAGTACTCCTGTTCTTTTTGCGGATACAGACTAACACGGCTGCTACTCGGAAACCTGACATTTTTTTGTGTATCTATCTGAGATGCATCTAAGTTGCCTAAGCACCAGACACATGGCACTCTGGCAGTAGAGCTGGATAAACCTAATATAGTTCAGAGTTTAGAATTAATCCAGATAAATATTCGAAATGTGGCTGCTTCTCTGAAACCAATCTGGATTATATAACCCTCTTATTCCAACAAAATTAGGCTTGAAAGCTCTTTAAAAACAGGATTTTGTGAGGATTCTTCATCTAGTTCCTCACTTTCAAGGTTCTGTACATCACAGTTTCTCCAGCCATCCCTCTCACTGCACACAGTGTTCCATTCCCTCCTGATGTCCTTATTTGTACCCTTCTCTCTCTCATGTTAACAACTTCTTCTGTGCCTGTGAACCTCTCTGCTTGGAACTCCCTTTCTTTCCTTGCATATCTAATTATCAGAAGAGCTCAGCACCTGCATCTTCACTGAAGCTGGAGATTGTAATTGCTCAGCAGTCTCTGCGGGCCACATCCTCAGAAGAATAGCAGTGGAAGTTAGGAACCTAAATAACTTGGTGGGTACGTAAGTGATTCCCCCACCCCATTTCTTTTTTTAATTCAAATCTCTACTCACAATACTCATCCTGTACAGTCATTCACCATTAAGCTATTGGGGGGCAGGGGGAAAACCTGCATTATTTGACATTTGTATCATCAACTTCTGTATACTATTAATATGCTAGATCTATATTATCTATCTGATTTAAATAATAAACTTAAATAATAATTTAGAGGCAAGGACTGTGTGATTCAGTAATGGCTTGTAATGCACGGAAACAGTGATGCCCCCACAAGCACCTTCTTTTAGAGTGTCTAGTACTTCTTTATTATCCCCATGGCCAGGTTCCCCTCATATAGGAACCATTTTTCCAGCATGCCTTTCTGGGAAATATGCCCTTTAAAGAGGGCAGAGCCAAGCAGCTATAGATCTGAAGTGTCCATTTTGCAAATGGCCTCTGCTTGTTGTACCTCTCTCTCTTTCTACCAATAAGGTCTATTGCAGTGGTTCTGAACCTTTTTTCTTCACGGACCACTCGAAAATTGCTGAGAGTCTCAGCAGACCACGTAATGATCTTTCCAAATGTTGTTTGTACCATTAGCTAACTATTGTAAAATGCTTTGGATAAAAGTGCTATATAAAAAAAACTTAATAATAATTAACATTTTTTGTTCTACAAATAAAAGCACACAACTCATATTTTAATATCAGTAGTCTTACCTCTCTAATGCGATGGATGTGCCCTCTCTCCCCAGCAGAAGCAGCCCCCGAGCTGGGGCTCGGAATGAGGGGGTTCTCTCCCCCACCACAGCAACCACAGAGCTGAGACTGGGAAGGAGGGCCATCTCTCCCCAGCAGCCGCAGCCCTGGAGCTGGGAAAAGTTGCCTCTTTCTCTGGCTGCCGTAGCCCTGCACGTCCCAAATTCCTCCCACCTACACTCTATTTCCCCCAAGGCCACCACCTCACCTTACATGTGCATCTTCTCCAAGGTCCACGACTGCGCGGATCCACTAATTAGGTGGGTAGCCCTTCATTCTCTCATGTGTGGCCACCCACATAAGAGTGCAACTTACAGAGAACTATCTGCGGACTACCTGAATGGAGTTCACGGACCACAGTTCGAGAATCTTTGGTCTATTGTATTTTACTCTTCTTCCTGCTGAGGAAACAGTAGGGTTACCATATTTTAAGTGTCCAAAAAGAGGACACTCCACGGGCCCTGGCCCCGCCCCAACTCCGCCCCTTCCCCGCCCCCTGCCCTAGCCTGGTCCCACCCCAACTCCGCCCCCTCCCCTGGACGCTTCGCCCCCCCCGCCCCTCCCCATCCCCTGCTTCCCGCGAACATTTGATTCGCGGGAAGCCTGAAGCAGCAGGCAAGCTGGGGCGGGGGTGCGCGGCCCAGTCCGGCCCAGGCCAAGAGGCTCTGGCCCCGGCGTCTCCGGCCCGGCTTGGCTCGGGCCCTCGGGCACCGGCCCCCGGCTGAGCACCGCCGGCCCCCGGCCCGACCCCTGGCCGAGCAACGCCGGCCCCCAACCCCGGCCCTGGGCCGAGCACTGCCCGGCCCCACACCGCCGGCCCCCGGCCGAGCACCGCCCAGCCCCCGGCTCCCGGCCCGAGCACCCCCGGCCTCCAGCTGAGCGCCGCCGGCCCCTGCCCCCGGCTCCACACTGCCGGCCCCCTGCTCTGCACCGCCGGCCGCAGCCCGGCCCCCGGCCGAGCACTGCCAGCCCTGGCCCAGCCGAGCACTGCCGGCCCCAGCGGCTCCAGCCCCAGGCCGAGCACCGCCGGTCCCTCCCTCCCTATTTTCCCGGACATGTCCGGCTTTTTGGGATTTCCCCCCGGACGGGGATTTGAGGCCCACAAAGCCGGACATGTCCGGGAAAATCCGGACGTATGGTAACCCTAGGAAACAGCATATACTCAGTCTCTTTTTTCATGTATGTATAGTGCTAAGTTCACCTCTAGCACTCAATAAATAGTACAATATTTATTAAGTTGTGATCATTTTAGAAGACAACATGATAGCAATACTGGGCCAGAATTTAACTCACATGTTCAAAATCCTAAATTGGGCCCCCCAAATCATCAGCTTTTTAAAGCATTTTAAACTTTGGGGGTTTTCCTTTGCCCTCTGGTTTCTGAGCCCTTCAGATACACTCATGGCATATTTTCAAGTTTTCCTCTACAACTGTGAGGGCCAGAAACATAGGGTTTTTTTAAATGAAATCTGAGATTCTCACATAACAACAGGAGCTGGGGATTCAAACCAACACACCAAATATTATGAGACTGACAATAAAATCATAAGAGTTGGCAGCACTGCTGTCCTGACTTCTACCCCATGCAACTCCTCTGAGCATAGTTATGTTGCATGGGCTGTAAATCAGGGAACAACTGGATTCACTCTAAAGAAAATGACAGAGCTTTTTTGTAAAGGTCATGAAATCTCCTTCATGTTAGTAACACAGCAGATGGTGTTTATGGTTTAGACAACACTATAAATAGAAAAGCTAAAACAGATGCAGTTTTCATTTTGCCTTTCTGAGAATGGGTAAATTTTGTTCCATAAAAAGCACCATAAACTCTGTATCCAGAAATTTAATTAGAGAAGACTCGTGTGTAGAGAGGCCACAGAAGGCAAGAACACTCCAAGATGTGCTCTTCAGGTGAAGTGATAGGTTAGATCATGATTAGGGCACATTCATGCAAGCCCCCTTGATACAGTCATAATACACTGTTTCCATGGCAACAGAATTCATTTACCTTTCTTTTCCTAAACCAATCAAGAAGCAGCACAAATTAGGGAAAATGCCATGGAAAACTTGCTCCCATTAATATCACTTTAATTTGCACTCCTCCACTGAACCCAGTTTTAGTTCATGTCAGATTGTATTTCAGCAAAACTGAAACAATAATTTCATCTGCTTTCAGAGTAGCAGCCGTGTTAGTCTGTATCCGCAAAAGGAACAGGAGTACTTGTGGCACCTTAGAGACTAACAGATTTATTAGAGCATAAGCTTTCGTGGACTACAGCCACTTCTGGGCTGTAGTCCACGAAAGCTTATGCTCTAATAAATCTGTTAGTCTCTAAGGTGCCACAAGTACTCCTGTTCTTTTTTCATCTGCTTCAGAACAGACCGGATGGCAAAATATCAAGAGCATTTTTTAACTCTCTGGATCATTTATCTTCTGAATATTCTTTGCATTCCCACCAAAGAGAATCTTCTCCTGCCATCAGGCAAAATTATTAGGGTAGATGGTAGCGATGGAGGTGCCCTGTGACAAAGTGAACTCCACTTCCTGGCCAGTTCAGACAGTTTTGCAGTCATACACACATACACCAGGCATTTATTTCCATTTTACACACCAATACCATACAACACAGCTTATAGCACAGACATCCATCCTCTGAACCATCCTTCTGAGCGCCTCTTAAGATACCCCTTGCTTTCTCTTTCCTCTCCTTATATTCTCCCCCCAATTACCCTGTTAGCCCTGTGATTGTCACCCAAATGTTCACAATCCCCCACCAGAATATGTGTAATTGCCCTCAGCTGGGCGCGCAGCCTTTCCCAGGCTGCAGCAATGTCAGTGATCAGGGTGTTGCTGATTGCACCCCGTCACCCAGATCATAACCAGAAAGCCTTAGTACTCAAATCAGAAAAACAATTTTTAGGAGAACCATTTCTCTAAATTTCAGAAAAACTGGCCTTTTTCTTGTTTGTTTGCTTTTTCTATAAAGGTAAGCTAATTATGGGGAAAAAACACTTTTTTTTTTTTACTCATTTGACTCGTAGTGGTCTGAATACAGGACCGTGAACCAAGAATTCCAGAGGTCAGATCCTAGCTGTTATACTGACTCCCTCGGTAGCACTGAGCACATCACACTGCAATAGCCAGTCCCGAGGTGTGTTGTACCAACAGTACAGTCTCGCTTCTAGGTGTTTTGGGGGCTGCATATAATATTTCTTCTACTTTGGCACAGCACCCTAAGTATGAGTGAAATCCTGGCCCCATTGAAGTCAATGGGAAAACTCCCATTCACTTCCATAGGACTGAGATTTCACGCATGGACTTATGTTTGGAAAGCCGCCTCCTGCTGAGCCTTTTCCCCCACTCTGCTCCTCCTTCAGGGGCCAAGCATCAAGAGCTAGCAATGGTTGATGGCTAAGCAGAATTGCACTGGAGCCCCAGAATAGCTCTGTGTCCAAAGGCTGGCTGATGGGTGGGTAAAAGTGATCAGGGAGCAGGAGGCTCTGTAACTGGTCAGGCCACAGTGGCACCGGAACAGTGCGGTCAAGGAGCCATGGCCCTCTGACTTTTCCCATCCACTTTTCACTACAGGCCCGGCCTCCTGCCCCTGCTCTTCTCTCCGAGGCCCAGCCTGCCCTGGCAAGGCCAGAAGCTGGAGCCCAGCCGAGTAAGAGCAGCCTGGGCCGCCACGGACCGTCCACTTGCTCAGGATGGGGGGCCCCGAGAGCAGTCCCCAGCCCATGTCCCCGCCTCCTGGCTCCCCTGCTCAGGGCATTTGGAGGGTCCACAGCTTCCCACAGCTGCCTGGGTGGTGGCTGCAGAGGGTTGCCAGGTATCCGGTTTTCAAATGGAACGACCGATCGAAAAGGGACCCTGGCGGCTCCGGTCAGCACAGCTCACCACGCCATTAAAACTCCGGTCAGCGGTGCAGTGGGGCTAAGTTAGGCTCCCTGCCTCCCCTGGTTTTGCACGGCTCCCAGAAGCAGCGGCATGTCCCTCCTCTGGCCCCTCCACATAGGGGCAGCCAGGGGGCTCCGCACTAGGGTTGGCAACTTTCTATTCGCCCAAAACCAAACACCCTAGCCCAGCCCCTTCCCGAGGCCCCGCCTGCACTCACTACATTCCCCCTCCCTTGGTGGCTCGCTCTCCCCCACCCTCACTTACTTTCACTGGGCTGGGGAAGGGAGTTGGGGTGCGGGAGGGGATGAGGACTTTAACTTGGGGTGCGGGCTCCAGGGTGGGGCCAGAAATGAGGTGTTCAGGGTGTGGGAGGGGACTCCGGGCTGGGGCAGGGAGTTGGGGTGAGGGCTCCAGCTGGGGCTTTGGGACTGGGGATGATGGGTCTGGGGAGGAGGAGGGGGCTCTGGGCTTGGGGCCAAGAGATTTCGAGTGCTGGAGCAGGCTGCATGTTGAGGCAGGGGGTTGGGGTATGGAAGGGGTGAGGGCTCTGGGATGGGGGTTCTGGCTCTGGGGTGGGGCTGGGGATGAGGGATTTGGGTGTAGGAGAGGGCTCCAGGCTGGGGGGTGAGGCCAAGGATTCAGAGTGCTGGAGGGGGCTGCAGGTTGAGGCAGGGGGTTGGGGTGCAGGAGGGGGTGAGGGTTCTGGGCTGGGGGTGCTGGCTCTGGTGTGGGTCTGGGGTTGAAGGGTTAGGAGTGCAAAAGGGGCTCCAGGCTGGGGGTGGGGCAGAGGGGACTGCAGGTCGAGTTAGGGGGTTGGGGTGCAGGAGGGGGTGAGGACTCTGGGGTGGGGCCAGGGATGAGGAGTTTGGGGTGCAGGAGGGTGCTCTGGGTTTGGGGGGGGCTCAGGGCTGGGGCAGGGGGTTGGGGTGTGGGCTTACCTTGGGCAGCTCCCCATCAGCGGTGCAGCGGGGGGGCCAAGGCAGACTGCCTGCCTGTCCTGGCATTGCACTGCATGCTCACCAGAAGTAGCCAGCAGGTCCAGGTCCTAGGCGGGGAGGGTTTTGGAGCTGAATTTTATAATGTACTATGAGAATTAATGTATGATTTGATTTAATCCCGTCAGCCACCCTTTTTGAATAGCAGAAAGAAATGACAGACCAGAACAATCCTTATGACTGATTATGGTCACCCTTTTGTTTTAAGATAAGTTATAACGTCTGCTATGGTTTCCTATATGTATTACAATATAGGCACTCTAGTTAAATGTACAATTCTTTGTTTTAAGGTTTTAGTAAGTAAGAGACAGGATTCTCTATTGTGTCTATGTTAAGTAGATTAGAGGAACATTGAAGGCCTGGGTCTCAATGTAAATTGTCTTGGTTATTGATTGTAAAACTTAGCTAGGTTTAATTTGCAATGCCTTTTTGCTCGATATAAAATACTACTGTTTGTATTCTCAGTCTGTTCGTGTGAATGAGGAATGTATGCATCAGGAAAAGATAAGGTGTGAAGGCCACTGTTATAGCCAGAGTCAAGGAAGAAGGAGTGAAGAGACTTAAAGGACATCAAAGAATCATCAACTCGCATCTATAATGAAGGGCAGATTGACGACCCTGGGGTAAAGGCTGGCACCCCTAAGGACAATTGATTAAATCGGAACAAAGGACAGGATGACCCTCTCGGAGGTGTACTGGAATGTTTACACCAATTAAGAAGTAACCAGTCACAAACGACACAGCAAAATCCATAGGCTTCAACAGAGAAAAAAACATACAAGAACAGGGTGCTTGGCCATGGGACTTTGGGTTCGTCTTGCCACACTCCAGGAGCATCGGATTGTGACCGATAGAACCCCACTCCCCTCTGCGACCAATCTGGCAGGCCACTAGATTGATCCAGACTCTGGACTGGTAACTATAAACATCACTGCAGGACTCTGTGTGTGTGTGTGTGTGTGTGTAAAAAGTATATGCTAACTGTGGTATTCTCAATAAATGCTGTGCATATTTACCTTCCTCTATAAAGATCCCGTGTGTTTTGTATGAGAATAACAAGGGCAGGAGGCTCTACGCACCACTCTTGCCCGTACACCCCCCCCCCAGCTCCCATTGGCCGGTTCTCAGCCAATGGTAGTACAGTTCTCGGGGCGGGGACAGCACGTGGAATCCCGTGCCCCCGCCCCTCGCCTAGGACCCGGACCTGCTGGCCGTTTCCGGGACACAGGGTGGAGCCAGGATAGATAGGGACTAGCCTGCCTTAGCGATGCAGCACTGACGACCAGACCTCTACTGGCCCAGTCAGTGTTGCTGACCAGAGCTGCCAGGGTCCCTTTTTGACCGGGTGTTCCAGTCGAAAACTGGACACCTGGTCACCCTACTCTGCATGATGCCGCCGCCCCAAGCGTTGGCTCTGCAGCTCCCATTGACTGGGAACTGTGGCCAATGGGAGCTGCGGGGGCGGTGCCTGCAGACGGGGCAGTGTGCCTCGTTTCTGGCCCCACCTCTGAGCCCGCACCCCCAGCCAGAGCCCTCACCCTCTGCCACACCCCAACCCTCTGAGACAGCTCAGTGAAAATGAGCGAGTAAGTGAGGGTGGGGAGAGCAAGCAATAGAGGGAGGGGGGATGGAGTGAGAGGGGACAAAGCCACAGAGAAGGGGCAGGACAGGGGAGGGACCTCAGAGGTGGAGAGGAACAAGGGTGTCCAGTTTTGTGCGAGTAGAAAGTTGGCAACCCTACTCAGGCCAGGCCAGAAGCTGGAGCTGGGTAGGGGTAAGCGCTGCGTGGGTAGCTCTGGGGACCGCTGACCCTCCACCTGCCCTGGGCACAGGGCTCAGGAGGTAGGGACTGCTCTCAGGCACCCACACCCCAGGCAAGTGGAGGGACTCGGGCTCCCCAGCCAGGCTCTGGCTTCCGGCTTGGCTGGGGGGCAGGGTCTTGGGATAAGGAGAGGTGAGGGAGGGGGGCGGGACACCTTAGCATTCTACCTCTCTGCCTTTGTTCTCCTATCTGTAAGACAGATATAATACCTGCTGGCACCTACCTCAGAGCAGTGTCTGCGAGAAGAGCAAATCAATGTTTGGAAAGCCTCTAAGTGCTAAGCACTGAGTATGCAGAAGAGGAGTTCAGGGAGCAAAGAAATATTACATTCCACATTTTTGGTGTTGCTGAGTAAAGTAACCAGAAAAATCAATCTTTCAGAACTCTTCACTGACCTTGACTGGTTTAGCAGCTTTAAAATTGACATGAAATGAAGAACTTTCTTGGCAGCACCCCTGCTGTTCCTCTCTCTCTCTGGCCTCAAGGGAACAGGAGGGAGGCTGCAGCTTTTCTCAGTTCAAGTAGTAGAGCTTGTGTGTTCAGAGTTGAATAGAACAGGTTTCAAGTTACAGGGGGGTGGGATTATTTAATTTTGTTCAGATGTCAAAGTTTTATTGCAGATTAGCACCCAGGTTTTTGGGTTTTTAGGTTTTTTCTGTATGAAGAAAATTGATGTGTCCTTGAATTATAGGTTGTTAAAGATTACTATGACTAGTCCCAAAGCAGCAGTTCAATAGGTACAGATACCACTATAACTTCTTTATAACACCTATTGTAATAACCCCTAATTTTACATAGAAAAAAGTATTTTTCAAATGAAATAAAATGTGAATACTTTCCAGGTATACTCTTTTTGTTTTGAAAGTCTGAAGGCATTCAGCTAAACCATTAAGTTATGGCTCCTTACAAATGAGTTTTATTGAAATCATACAGTGTCTTACCTTTTCATGAGTGCTCTTTAGCTTTAAAAAATAAAAGCTTGATTATAACACTTTAAACCATACATACCTAAAGATATGCCATTAAAGCCTAGTAGAGAGAGAGAGGGGGGCTATTTTAAAAAGCTCTTTATAATCCACTTTGCAAAGTCTATATGTTCTTTTGCATGCTTTGTAAGAGCCATGCCGTGGAAGGAGAGGAGACAGGAGCTGTGAGAAGCTTCTTCAGGACACAGCAAGATAGGGAGCTGGGCATCCTACAGAATTCTAAAGCTCTGCGGGGCAGGTGAAGCAAGAAGACAGGAAACAAGAGTGCAGATGCATTTATTCCAGATGTTGTGTAAACTGTGAATATTTGAGTACATTGTCAGCTTTCCCTCAACCTTTCATTTCCATTACTTTCTGTTGCTTAGTTGTTTTGTCTTTAAACTGCAGTGTTACTTGATATACATACGCTTCAACTTTAAATGTTAAGCTAGCAACTTAAAAAGTAACAATATTTTTTGTCTGTTGTTTTAGGGTTCAATGTGATAGCCCCAAACATCACAAGATTAATGAAACTGGGAGTTCAAATCTAGTGGTGTATTCCAGATTCAAAACAAGGTTACAACAACCCCTTAGAAACTGATTATTAAAGTACTTGCAAGCAGACCTCTAGTATAGACAAGAGAAAAAGATTATAAAAGGGGACAAATATCAGAGTAGAGCAAACCTAACAGCTTTTTATCTGCAAAGTATACATACAGGTATACATGTGTATAAATATATATTAAAAATCAAGTGCATACATTAAATTACTACAACTTCAGAATAACTAAATGTTCTAATGTACTAAAAGACTCCTGGCTTTCTATGCAAGTATATCCTGCTATGCAATCAAAATCCATTGTTGCCAGAGGAGCCAACCAATGCAGCACTACAATGCTGAATAATTGCTTTGTTTAAAACCCATATGTTATTTAAATATTACATTATTTTCAGGGGGTACTTGGGTACAGGAAATTGACATTGTTTTCTAATCTGTACTTTTCCTTGTAAAAGATTTATTCTTCCGAACATTATGAGTTATGAGTGATTTTTCTGTATTCTTTCTTCTGTGGGGTTATAATGTTCTTCTTAAAGGGATAAGATCATCTTCCAGTCTCTTTGCCTGCCCAAATTACCTCAGTCTTTTCTTTCTTCTTTTTCCATCATTCAATTTCCTTTACTTTCCCCAATGATCAGTATGGGGATGGGTGTTTGGGTCCCCCCTCCCATTTGATGATCAAGAGAAGGTAGAACTCCTGATAGTTAGCTCTTTCCTCATAGCAGGTTACCAGAGAGCATATTGCACAGCTAGAAGTCAGAAGCCAACAAACAGCCTGTAATGGGTATACAAAACCCCACACAAGGCGACACAAGGTTAATGAGCTATTGTGGGCTCAGGCGGCCCTACCCTGCTGTACTTGTGAAAGATGTCAGACTTGGAGGGAAGAGCTTAAAAGGAATAGGAAGTCATTTTTCTGCGGGGAAGCAAAGAAATCTGCAGGGGATATGAATTCTGCACATACATAGTGGCGCAGAATTCCCCAGGAGTAATCTCAGTGCTGGAGTATTAAGCAAGATGCTCATCCTGAGTTGAATCATACAAACTGGTGTGTATACTGACCCTCTGGGGACAGCAGACCTGGTATTCTGTGAGTGTTTAGTGGATAAGGGGCTGGACACTACAGCCCAGAGGAGAGTGCTTGGGTGGCTAACAGGCTGGTGATGTGAGGGAGCTGACACCCAGGTAAGTATAAGCAAGTCTCTCTCATGCTGGAGGCAGGGGCATAACAAAGTGACTCACAGTCCTGGGTACCCCAAGAACTATCACAGGTATGTGTTAATTTCTTTGTGTGTTTGTTGACAATCCTAGAAGAGGTGGACTATCTGGGGCTCTGCTGGAGATCTGAGACTCTCATGACTGGAATAGTGTGGTGGAACACCTGGACAGTGCAGAGCAGAGGCTTAGGTAAATGCATGGGGCTGCTCCAACATTTAGGAGGCACCCTGATGAAAGAATGTAGTGACAAGCCCTATGATGATGATGACTGTTCCTGGTGATCTATCCTGAGTTTAAACCAGCACCCTAAAAGTGAAATACTCCCTAGCTCATTATCACTCACCTGAATTATGTATTGTTCTTTGACTACAGTTCTATCAGAGTGTTGATTGCTTATAGTCTGACTAAAGCATCTGTATTATGCGCTATCCAGGGGCTCATTCCTTCTCTGAACACAAAAGATGTGCTTTCATACATTTCTCTGATTCTCACAGAAGTTCAAATGGATAAACTCTGCTGCAAAAATGACTAAAATAAAATGCTTCCAGCTATCATTTATATTCCAAAGCAATTCTTAAAGTGTAAAAAAATGCATCCTAATCAAATTTGTTTCCTGAAACAATGCAGTGTCCCAAGTGGCAGTTTGAAAAAAATACAAGCCAGCTTCTAAATACATTCAGTGTGAATGGAAACATATATGTTTGTCTTCATAATGAAAAACAACCAAACCCGGTCACCCTCCAAAACAATCCAGGATTAAAAAGGTCAAATTCATGCCTGATGTAAGTCTATTGAATTTGACTCCATGTTAATCATTGTTATATTGAACGTGAAAGTAGGAATGGGCAAAACCAAGGGTGGCTTTGTTTTTTCAAGGGAGGTTCAGAGCTGGGTTCCATTTTATCTGAAGTTCCAAGTTTGGAGGAAGGGGAAAGGTTCAGATGAAGACTGCTGGCTTTGGCTCATGCCTACTAGGAAGTAGACCACAAATGTTTAATTTAACCAAAAGCTTATAAGAAAGATGCAGCAGCTGACAGCTTTCTTTTTTAGATGTGTTGTTAATAAAGGCTGCTGATTTAGTAACTCTGAAAAAACAAACACACATTCCATTGTAATATTTTATCAACACTTACAAAATATAACTAGCAACGGTGATTCTCAACATTTTCCATCCTGGGACCTTCCACTCCCTTCCACTAGCCAGACACCATTCCCATATAGCTAAATCGGAAGAGCAGGGTGGTTGTGACCTGTTTGTGACCCATCTGGGGTTGTGGCCCCCAGACTGAGAACCCCTAAACTAGCATAGCAACAAACCTAAAAGGAGAGGATGAGAAATATTGTTTACAATGGAGTTTAAAAAACACTCTTCACATTTTTGTTAAAATGTTTGCTTTGAGTGACTTGTACACATGAATCACCCTTAGCTCCCTCTGAAACCACTGTCCTGCTTCAGATGTGTCTAAGGAAGAACAGTTATTCATCAAGCTCTACCTAGGCAGAATTTTTTCTTTCTTTTAACACTGGGCTGGTCAGATTTGGCAAGTTATTTTAAACTAGACAATACATTTTAAAGAAAACTACTTACTAAACAGGCAGTAGGCTACAGGTGAGGGCTTGGCATGCACCAAAGATCTAAACTACAGACAGAGAACAAGTGCGCACAAAGAGTACTAGGGTATTATCACTCTGTGCTTTTGATAAACTACAGTGTGAGACAACAGCAAATGCAGAGATGGAAGAAAGGAAGGGCTGCTTGCAACTGAATAAGGATTAAAGTTCCAGGGGTACAGTAGTTTTAAGGTTGTCTTACAGACTGTCACAGTTTAAAATTCACATTCAAGACACGCAAAACAATACATCTGTAATCAAGGAGGAAGGTGAGCTACAGTACAATGCCTGAGCACTCCTAGATAGACTAGCTTGTTGATAGAATAGACAGTTTGGTTCTGATTCACAAAGGATTTAGGCACCAGGAGTGGAAATCTGCTGTGAAAGTCATACATTGGATGATCTAGTAAGAGATGAGTGGTGTAAATTACAATTAGCATATTTGGGGTTTATGCCCACCACTAAAAGGAAATTTAGGGGTTGTGATGTCTCCCTACTCCCGCCAAAGGGAAAGAATGGCACTTACATTTATTCCATTCAGGGGCTAATCATCAGCTTGCTGCAACATCACTTTTTTGCAAGGTATTACCATTTCTGCACCTTGGGAAATGCAGGCAAATAAAGGCAATGCCTTGTGTTTTCACAAAACAGTCAAAAGAAGAGGGCACAAGCAGTCCACTCTGCAGGCACATATTTACCCAGGACTCTGGCTGTTTACAGCATGCCGAAATCATGCACCCAATAGGCATATACACCATGCACATCACCATGGGATCTAACTGCCATTGGCTCATGCCCTCAGCACATCTATGCATGCTCCTTTGGGAAGAAACTGTATCACATGGTCTACAGTCTACTTTTCATTAAACTACAGGAATGCATTTGTTTTTAAAGGGAGGAAATGACTATTTTAGAAGTTTTTTTCTGTTAATTTTTAAACAATTTGGGGGGCCTCCTATACCACGAATTGGGCTTCCTCATGCTAGTTGATCCTTTTTAAGCCAAAAGTGAGCATACTTTAACTGAGAAAGTAACTGAGCTACAAAAGGAAGAGAAGAGCAACATGTATAAGAAACCTATGGGCTGTTCCTGACATGGCATTTTTTTTTTACTTTGCTGTAAGAGGTCAGCTAAAGAGAAAGGGCATCTTTTTATATTTCATTAATGAAACTCTCAGAAACTTGCTGTGTCCACTTTTGTGTAGAAGGGGCATGGCCTAGCTATTTTGTGCTCGCTGAAGTCCTGCCTATTGGCTTGCTGCTGCAACACAGAATAGTTATGTTTTCATTTTACTAAACACTGGAGTGCCCAGTAAATCAGCTGCCAGACCACAACATGAAAGTTTCACAGGAAATGTACACAAAGCCATACATACCCTTTGGAAGTGAATCAGACCTGTACTGCTGTCTGGATTTCACAAATAAAGCAGGAATGACATCAGTAGATATTTAATGAAAACACATTCATAAGGAACACTTCTGTTATATGTTTCCCTTTTGTTTTTTTATGTATTTGGCACAAAAATCAGGCTGTAACAAATTTCAGCATAACAATGATCCATGGGATCACATGTACAGTAGAAAGTGGCCTTCCTTTGTTATTCAGAGCTCCTGTTCCTACTAGGAATCCACCTTGGGAAAGATACTGACTTTATTGTTCCTGCTGATTTTTCTTTCTGCTTTACACTTGGGCTGCTTTGTCTGGATGAGTTCTTCAGGGGTATTCCCCAAGGGAGGCAGCAGTCGCTTCTTACTATTCCGATTTTCTGAGAGCCACTGTGGAGGCAACTCAAAAGGCCCAAAGCCAAACTGCATTGAATATTTGTCATTAACCAGATCTGCTTCTGTTGGCATGGCAGGGGCCACCTGAGCAGCTGAGTCTGCAATGGTGTGTTGTAGACATTTCTGAACTAACGTCTGTTCTACCTCTAAACTGGTGGTAGGGATTTCCTTTTGCTGAAAGTCACCAGAACCAATGGATTTTGTTTCATTCTCCTCATCATCCTCTGTTGGCTTGAAGATTTGCTGCTGCCCAATGTGAAACATCTCCAGAAGCTGGCTACCAGAGCGGACATTGGGCTCCAAGTTGGTATCTGCAACACTCCCAGCACTGATAATGTTCCTCCTACTATACCTCCGGTGTAGCTGCACTATTGTCCCCACTAAGCACTTCCGTACAGATTTGTTTACAGTCAAAAAGAGCAAAGGATTGGCTAGCAGGGAGACTTTAGGCAACCAGATGGCAGTGAGGAACAAGAAGACTGAAATATCTGGTATGTTGAGTATGGTGCGGTAAATCACCAGAGTCACGTAGGGAACACTGCAGAAAATAAAGATCATAACCATAGAGAGCAGCATGGCATGAAGCTCAGCTTCTCTCTGGGAGGCATAGGGAATAGAAATAGTGTTCTGAGGGGTTCTTAAGGCAGCTATGATGACTTTTTTCTTTTGGCTGGCACTCAGTGCTCTGCGGATAAGAATCATAAAAAAAAACACCACGGCCACTGGTACAATAACAGTGGTGATGTTATAAATAATGACATACACCAAGTGGCCTAGGGAGTAGCTCCAGGATCCTGTGCAGGTGGACATGGCATAAATATCAGAAACATTGGTCACAGCAAATACAGGAATGCTGGCCACCACGGCATGGGCCCAGATGTAGATAACCAGGTCTCGAGACTTCGCATCAGATATCTTTCTTTCCAATGGGTATAAAACTGAGTAGTACCTGCCAAAAAACAAGGACAGTTTAAAGAGATGTGAATATATGTATTGATTGTTTAGGATCATACAGTCAGAGAATCATAGGACTGGAAGGGACTTTGAGAGATCATTTAATCCAGTCCCCTGCATTCATGGCAGGACTAAGTATTATCTAGACCATTCCTGACAGGTGTTTGTCTAACCTGCTCTTAAAAATTTCCAGTGCTGGAGATTCCACAATCTCCCTCGGCAATTTATTCCAGTGCTTAACCACCCTGACAGTTAGGAAGTTTTCTAATGTCCAACCCAAACCTCCCTTGCTACAATTTAAGCCCATTGCTTCTTGTCCTGTCCTCAGAGGTTAAGTAAAAAGAAAAATTCTCCCTCCTCCTTGTAACAACCTTTTATGTACTTGAAAACTGTTATCATGTCCCCCATCAGTCTTCTCTTTTCCAGACTAAACAAACCCAGTTTTTTCAATCTTCCCTCATAGGTCATGTTTTCTAGTTTGTCACTTTTCTCTGGACTCTCCAATTTGTCCACGTCCTTCCTGAAATGTGCCGCCCAGAACTGGACACAATACTCCACTTGAGGCCTAATCAGCGCAGAGTACAGTGGAAGAATTACTTCTCGTGTCTTGCTTACAACACTCTTGCTAATACATCCCAGAATGATGTTCGCTTTTTTTGCAACAGTGTTACACTGTTGACTCATATTTAGCCTGTGGTCCACTATGACCCCAGATCCTTTTCCACAGTACTCCTTCCTAGGCAGTCATTTCTCATTTTGTATGTGTGCAACTGATTGTTCCGTCCTAAATGGAGTACTTTGCATTTGTCCTTATTGAATTTCATCCTATTTACTTCAGACCATTTCTCCAGTTTGTCAAGATCATTTTGAATTTTAATCCTATCCTCCAAAGCACTTGCAATCCCTCCCAGCTTGGTATTATCTACAAACTTTATAAGTGTACTCCAGTTTATAAGCCAGTCTCCTGGCTTGAAGGAGGGAGATAAGGATAGTGTTTTGGTAGCTGTCTGAGTGTGATGTGGGTTGCCAAATGACTACCAGTTTCTGCTTTCTCTTAAACAAGAGTCTGGCTTTACAGGTCTGGCTCTAGAAAAGAACTGAAGATCCACACCTGGGAAGCACATGATCAGTGATAAGGCAATAGCTATCCCTACCATACCTGGGGTTATATTACATTTTTGTTTGGATTTATGTTCATTAAAAATAACTTAATACTGGTCTTGAAACTTCCAAGTGGCTCTCTCATAATTTTTTTACCTCCATGCACATTGCATTTTCTTTCCATTTACTTTATCCTCTCCCATCTATACCTACCTAAAGAGAGTGAGAAAACTGTGGAAATAACATGATTGCTGCCATCACACCATTCATTCTGCTTGTGCTTTGTACCCCGTTCCCCACCCTAGGTCTGTCTGGTCTATTTATATTGTATGTTCTTTGAGGCAGGGCCCATCTTTTTGTTTTATGTTTGTACAGCGCCTAGTACAATGGGTCCCGGTCCATGACTGGGGCTATGACTATGGTAATACAAATAGTAATTTTGTAAAACAAAAATGTGTATTTTGCTCACAGAACCACTCATGTGAAACTGTACTTTTCCCTGTTAATAGAGATCTGCCTCAAGATGGGTGGGATCAGAAAGTATTAATCACATAATTAGTGAGTTAATGGACAAGTATCCATGAAGTTTGTTCAGCCCAAAGACTTAGTAATAAGAAGGATTAATGACAGGAGGAATAAGAGGATAGAAGCATGTTTGAAAATACATCTGCATATCAAAACTCTTTGTGAAGTCCATAGATATCAGGATAAACTGAAATGAAACTGTTCCACACAACAGAGATTAATCTTTATATCCATATTTGTGTGCAAGGAAACTGAACTTTGTGGACACAAAGCTGGGATGGAGGCTGTTGATATATTGGCACAAGGCACCATTAAACAATATTTAACATTCAGATGTGTGTAATTAAGCGGGGAAGGAAATAAAGAAAACCAAGGACAGGATGTTTGTAAATTTGATTTCTTACCTGTCCAAAGCAATGGCAGGAAAACTAAGGATGGTCACTGAGCAGAAGACTTTATGCAAGAACTTGACAATTTTACAGAAGAGCATGGTGTAGATCCACCAACAGCAGTGTGGACTGGCACTAAGGACAATATCAAAAGGCACACAGACTAGACTGGCACAGATCCCAGAGCAGGCCAAGTTCTTAATGAAGCGGTTTGTTACTGATTTAAATACTGATGTTCTGCAGGTCGACCACAGCACCATGAAGTTTCCTGGGAAAAGGGGAAAGAAAAAGACAAAATACAAATCCATACTTTTGACTAATTTGAATGTTTCAAAGTACTGCAAATAAAAGCACTTGTTTAGAATTAGCTATATATCTTTGGTTCTGTCTAATATTTGTATTATGTAAGCAGAGCAAGACCATGTATGTATGTGCATGCACAATTGGCCACAAAGAGTTCAGTTTCCAAACATAGGTGGTTAACTAGGATGCTCAAACCATGCACTTAGATGCTTAAACTGACACATAGGTGTTTCAAATGGGTAGTTTGTTTTGAGTATCCAAATATGGAAATCTATTAAGGTACCCACATTTCAAAAAATTGGCACACAGTATTTTTAAAGATGGATATACAGAGTAAGAAAACAAAGATTCCAGGTAAAGCTGATTTTACACTACTAGTCTGGGTGTGAAAATGGGTCAGCAGCCTGCTTTATTTACTACCTCTGGAGACCTTGGTACAAGCTTACAGTAGTGCATTGAGGCCTGTATTAGGCGACAAATGAATGAATTTATCTTCATTTACTTTTCAATTTATGGGATTCCATGTAGACAATAATGTCTAATTATACCAAGGGAAAAAAAGAGAAGAGAAACACACAAAATGGAATCAACCAAGTTTTTCCAATATTCAAGATACTGTATATATAGTTTCAGAGTAGCAGCCGTGTTAGTCTGTATCCGGAAAAAGAAGAACAGGAGTACTTGTGGCACCTTAGAGACTAACAAATTTATTAGAGCATAAGCTTTCGTGGACTACAGCCCACTTCTTCGGATGCATATAGAATGGAACATATATTGAGGAGATATATATACACACATACACAGAGCATAAACAGGTGGGAGTTGTCTTACCAACTCTGAGAGGCCAATTAATTAAGAGAAAAAAAACTTTATGTGACCACCCTATACCAGAAACCTACTGACCGCTACACTTACCTACATGCCTCCAGCTTCCATCCAGGACACACCACACGATCCATTGTCTACAGCCAAGCTCTAAGATATAACCGCATTTGCTCCAATCCCTCGGATAGAGACAAGCACCTACAAGATCTCTATCAAGCAGTCTTAAAACTACAATACCCACCTGCTGAAGTGAAAAAACAGATTGACAGAGCCAGACGAGTACCCAGAAGTCACCTCCTACAAGACAGGCCCAACAAAGAAAATAACAGAACACCACTAGCTGTCACCTTCAGCCCCCAACTAAAACCTCTCCAGCGCATCATCAGAGATCTACAACCTATCCTGAAAGATGATCCTTTACTCTCACAGATCTTGGGAGACAGACCTGTCCTCGCTTACAGACAACCCCCCAACCTAAAGCAAATACTCACCAGCAACCACACATCACTGAACAAAACCACTAACCCAGGAACCTATCCTTGTAACAAACCCCGATGCCAAATCTGTCCACATATCTATTCAAGTGACATCATCATAGGACCTAATCACATCAGCCATACCATCAGGGGCTCGTTCACCTGCACATCTACCAATGTGATATATGCCATCATGTGCCAGCAATGCCCCTCTGCCATGTACATTGGCCAAACCGGACAGTCTCTATGCAAAAGAATTAATGGACACAAATCTGACATCAGGAATCAAAATACTCAAAAACCAGTGGGAGAACACTTTAACCTGTCTGGTCATTCAGTGACAGACCTGTGGGTGGCTATATTACAACAGAAAAACTTCAAAAACAGACTCCAACGAGAGACTGCTGAGCTGGACTTGATATGCAAACTAGACACAATCAACTCCGGTTTGAATAAGGACTGGGAATGGCTGAGCCATTACAAACATTAAATCTATCTCCCCTTGTAAGTATGCTCACACTTCTTATCAAACTGTCTGTACTGGGCTATCTTGATTATCACTTCAAAAGTTTTTTTTCTCTTAATTAATTGGCCTCTCAGAGTTGGTAAGACAACTCCCACCTGTTTATGCTCTCTGTATGTGTGTATATATATCTCCTCAATATATGTTCCATTCTATATGCATCCGAAGAAGTGGGCTGTAGTCCACGAAAGCTTATGCTCTAATAAATTTGTTAGTCTCTAAGGTGCCACAAGTACTCCTGTTCTTCTTTTTGTATATATAGTCTACAGTTTGAAGAGAAATGTGGGATGAGAGAGCGGGGAGGAAAAGAAAAAGGAAAGGTAGAAATCAACATTAGTTCAGATAGTATTTATCACTGATCATACTCTACTTCTGACACAAAAAGTCTGACATCAAAGACTCAGTTCTTCCTGAATAACCTCGACAGTAACTAATAATACATAATGTTATGGCAGGTGTCACCAAGTGGTGCTTTTGTACATAGTCTTTCAAGTTCTTTTTCTTTAGTGTGCAACATAATGTTCAGTCTTGGGAAGACATGCTGTGCTGTTGTTAGTATTTCTTAGGCAGGGTTCTCTGTAGGAGGTAGCTTCTGTAGAGAGGGAGTTTTGTGAACAGCAGAAAAGTTTGCTATCTGCCTTTGGCTTTGATTAAAATAAATTCTTGAGGCAGTAACTCGTGTTGCTGCTGGGCTGAGATTCCTGGAAAAAGGGACTGACTGCCCTGCATGCTATCTGACCACCTTTGTTCTAGAACTGATGTATGGGTATAAATAAAACAAGTTGCACTTAGCATATACTCAAAATTCTATGTCACTGATATCTTCTCCACTGGGCAGCTGACCTGCAAGGCTCCAGATATTTGTTACTTCTCAGCAGAAGCATGACACTGGTGTCAGAAAAGGACACTGGTGTCAGAAGAAGGGACAACACCAGCATGCCATTTTTCAGGATGATTGTAGACCCTAAAATCCCATCACGTTTCCCCTAATTTTAAACAGAACCAGTAACAGAACACATATACCCAGTGACAAGACATATACCCACTACAACTAGAGAGCTGCATTTGCCAACCTTTTCAAAAGTGGCTCAGAAATATCACCCACAAAGTTTATCACCTAACACACAGAAAGACTTATATGCTAAAAACAGAAGGCGAGAGAAATATCACTTCCCCTGCTGAAGGCACAACCAATCCAGATGGGTAGTTGGTTTCACAAGAAGTTGTTAAAGGCCCACAGCTGCCATTGTACAGAGAAGGACTCCTTACCCATGACATTAAAATCTCACAGCAGCAGCACAACGGGAAAGGAAGCAATTTGCCTTTGTGGCACGTAGTGCTGGGTCCCTCCTACTGCACACACACCAAAAAACTCAAATACGAGATTGAGCATAATCAGATTACAAGAGAGAGATTTTTACAGAAAAGAGAACATTCCCTAATAGGAAAAGCACAACCAGAGATCACAACTAGTGTTAACAGACAGATAGAAATGCCATTGAGTTGAGTGTAGGTCCTTGCTTCATTCTGCCAACTAGCTTTTTAGAAACTAGCCAGTATCTTTATTGTATCATTTCAGAAAAGTGTGCAGTATAACTTCTGAAATATTCCCCATTGATGTGCTGGATAGGATTACAATAAATAAATATAACTCTTACACCATACAATTGATATAAAATTGAATGATTTCTTATTACCCAAATTCCTATTTGTTAGCTGACAAAATATTTAGCTAAGTATTTACTATTTGATGTGTTTAAAAATGGAATCATCATCTAGTTTTGGCAGGTGCCTTGGGCATGATAAAATATTCACCAAGCAGTGTTCAATCAGCTGTGTTTAAAGCGTCCTAAAGCACTAGGAGGTATTCAGTCAATCATATCACTTGCTCAACAAAGTATTCCTAGTTATTCCTATCCTCCAGTTATTAAAGGAGGACACTTCAGACAGTAACAACATACTATTAGGATGCCCTGGAGCAGGGGAGAAGCGGATAGCTTTGTTTGTAAATTGAACCCATTTACCTATTTTGAATTTCTTTAGTAGCTCTTCACAGTAAATCACTAAATCACTGCATGGTTCACCTCTGTTAGAATGAATACAAATAAAGAAGTTGAGAAAGAAAAGCAACCAGCGGGAGTTTTTATGGTTCAGACACTGTAGGACAGTCTGGTTCTAGAGAGACAGCCTTGGAGTCAGTTTTATAAACCATGAGTTATCATATGATTTCTTCCATTGGGAGGTATAGAGGAAATGAAAATAGCACAAGTCCTGACCAAACCTGGCTGATGAGTGGGAGGAGTAGAGCCCACAAGCATCGTTCCTCTCTCTCTCTCTCTCTAAGATGGAGGAATCCTTTACCTATACATGATGCAACTGGACCCCCACATGTTTGGTGGGTCATGTCAAACATAGCTTGGGGACAGAGCTGAGTGCAAGCACTCAAAAGGGTATTATACCTCCAAAACCAATGTTTTTTCAATGGAAAATTAATCAGAAGCATTAACTTTATTTGTACTTGCAGCCATGGCTAACTAGCTCCTAGGCGAGCCAGGCTACCAGAGGAGAATAGGACATTGGGCATTATGCATGGAGTGGCAAGCTCTCCATGCCGATTCCTTGAAATCAGCAGATTTTCCACCATATGCCACAAAGCCTTCGCCTCAGAGAAAATAAGGCACTGAAAACTCCACGCAGGAGTCAGATAGTATGGAGACGATCAAAGCCTACATAGTGAACTGCACAGTTTTCCATATCAGTTTTGCTCACTGCACCAACAGGGGATGTAGAGGGGTATTTTAAAACCTTGTGGCAAATAACACAGGATGGAGACTTATGTTTACACATCTAGGGTAAACTTTTGGACCATTTAAGTCAACAGAGAACCTCCCACTAACTTCAGTGTAACCAGAATTTCACCTCTGTGATATTTCATTGCGCACCTGAGGTGATGCACAACTCCCTATCTACATGCCACATGGGCTGTTACAGGATTGCTTTCCCAAACAGTCTAGATTAAGATCTGGGTTGTTTCCCTGTTTTGTTTAATTTCTTCTGCTAAAACCATTAGGTAATCCTTTTGGGATGCCGCACAGTGCTATACCATGGGGAACAGCAAATGTTCCCGTACAGAAAAAAATACAACAGCTCCAGAACAATGTGCACCAATGTAGGTGAATTTAATTGTTTCCAATACGTTTCAAGATGTGTGTTGTATCCTTGGGGGCAGCAGTTTTAGGAAGAAATCACTTGAGACACAGAGAGCTGTAGACCTTGAAAAGCAGCCATTCATTGCCACACACTGAACTAACCAACAACCAGCCAAATTCGGCTGGGCTATCCCCTAATAATCTAACTCAGCTGCCATAGCAACAACAAGATTTTATTACTACGACAACCAAATACACAACATATTCCTCCCCCCTTAATGAGAACATCCCCTAAATAAAACAAACACTATACTAGAGAAAAGCAACAGAGGGTCCTGTGGCACCTTTGAGACTAACAGAAGTATTGGGAGCATAAGCTTTCATGGGTAAGAACCTCACTTCTTCAGATGCAAGTCACTTGTATCTGAAGAAGTGAGGTTCTTACCCACGAAAGCTTATGCTCCCAATACTTCTGTTAGTCTCAAAGGTGCCACAGGACCCTCTGTTGCTTTTTACAGATTCAGACTAACATGGCTACCCCTCTGATACTATACTAGAGAAGGGGGGTAGACTGCCTCCGTTCCCGGCTACACCCAGGGGATTATTTTGCCCTGTAACTGCGGGGTCGCCCAAGCTAAAGATCCAGCCATTGAGGAGGCCTTCTCTCTCTACATGGATTATGGCGAACTTTTGGTGTTGGTGCACCCAAAAGTATCTTGGGTGCAGGCCTGACAATGGGCTCAGGGTTCGTAGTGCGAACGGATGAGGATGTGGTATCAGCTCATTCAGGGAAGGGATGTATCTCCACCGCAGGCAGTAATGGATGGGGAATGTCAGGAACAGGTGACTCTTGATTCGGTGCCTTGCCGGAAGTGGTGAAGGAAACAGGTCCTGCTTGAGCAATGACAGTGGCAGGGACCCATTTAGCTCCAGAAGCATTCATAAAGCTCCATTTGCCTTCATAAAATTTCCAAACTCCTGAGAGACAAACTGCGGTCCGTTGTCATTCACAAGTTGTTCTGGCAGACCAAAACAACTAAAGAGTCCCGTAGTTTTTGGATAGTACTCTCTGCAGTAGTGGACTGCATTATAGACACTTCTGGCCATTTAGAATGGGCATCTACCACCACCAAGAATATGCTTCCTTTTAGTGGGCCAGCAAAGTCAATGTGAATACGCTGTCACGGGTTTTCAGGCCAGTCTCATGGGTGTAGGGGTGCCCACTGGGGTGCATTCCTCACACCCTGACATGACATACAAGCTCTTACCTTTTCTTCAATAGCACTGTCCAATCCCAGCCACCAAAAATAGCTTTGTGCAATTTCCTTTATGCGCACTATTCCACAGTGACCGGAATGTAGCTGTTCTAACATCTGTGATCTCAGTGGTGATGGGATAATAACACGTCTTCCCTACAACAAACAACCAGAATGGACTGATAACTCCATTCTCCTGGACATGTACGTAATGAGGTTGGGTGAGACTGGAGAGGTTCGCTGAGATGTTCCATGCATCACCAGGTCCATAACTTTGGACAATACTGGGTCAACGCGAGTTGCCTTCTTTACCTGAGTAGCGGTGATGGGTGTGTTTTCTACCTGTTCAAAGTAAAAGATTTCCTTCTGGGCAATATCTCGACGTTTGACTGGCAAAGGCAGCCTTGAGAGACCATCTGCATTGCCGTGCAGAGTGGATTTCCGATACCGGATTTCGTATGTGTGTGCGGAAAGCAACAATGCCCCTCATTGGATATGACTAGCAGCTAATGGGGGAATACTTGTGTGTGGTCCAAAAATTGAAGTCAGAGGTCGATGGTCTGTGAGAAGTGTAAACTTCTGTCCGAACAGATACTGGTGAAACTTCCAAAGTCCAAAAATTATTCCCAATGCCTCATGTTCGATTTGGGCATAGTTAGTTTCTGCTTTGCTTAGGGTGCATGAAGCAAAAGCAATAGGTCTCTCCTCTCCTGAAGGCATAATGTATGACACGACCACTCCCATTCCATAAGGGAAGGCATCGCAGGCCAACTGTAGAGGTAAGGATGGATCAAAGTGCGTCAGAACTCCCGAATTTAGCAATGCACCCTTAGCTTTGTTAAATGCAACATCACAGGCTTAAGTCCACTTCCAGATCTTGTTCTGCCCCAGGAGTTTGTGAAGTGATTTTAACAGTGTGGCTAACTGAGAGATTAACTTCCCATAATAGTTTAATAGTCCTAGAAGTGAGCGAAGCTGGCTAACATTTTGAGGAGTTGGAGCCTCCACAATAGCCTTAACTTTTGCAGGGGCCTTATGAAGACCCGTAGCATCAATGATGTGTCCCAAATATTCAACAGAGGACTGGAAGAATTCACACTTGTCTTTGCGGACTCGTAGGCCATGCTCTTCCAATCTTCATAGGGTAGCCTCTAAATTCTTTAGGTGATTCTCCTCATTCCTTCCAGTGACCAGGATGGCGTACAGATAGCACTAGACTCCTGGCAAGCCACACAAGATTTGGTCCATAGCCCTCTGAAACAAGGCAGGAACAGACGTTATTCCGAAGGGTAGGCGACAGTATCGATAAAGCCCCTTATGCGTCACAATAGTCAACAGTCTTGGGACTTTTAATTGATGTGCATCTGTAAATATGCTTGACTCAGATCAATCTTATTGAACTTTTGTCCCCCAACCAGCCCTGCGAAGAGGTCATCGATGCGAGGAAGCGGGTATTGCTCTGCACACAACACCAGGTTGACCGTGACAAATACAGAAGAAGCCATCTTTCTTTACTATTGGAGCGATTGGAGTTGCCCATGGGCTATGGGTAACTGGTATTAGGACTCATTTGTGACCGGGCGCTCCAGGTCCACTTCAACCTTTGGCCTGAGGGCATATGACACAGTTCTGGCTTTCAGGTATTTGGTTGACTGCCAGGTTTAATGTTCAATGTCACGGTGATTCCCTTTAGACTTCCCAGATCCTCTCCAAAAACAGCAACATGTTTCCTTAGTACAGCGGTGTAGTGAGTCGGTGTGGCTCCCCTCCTGCCCAGAAGAGGGAGCCCACGTGCAGGCACCAGAGTGGGTGGAGCCACCGCCGCCTGTCCCCGACCCCCGGAAGTCAAGGGGTGGGACAGGAAGTATAAAGGCCGGCCGCCAGAGCTCAGTCGGCGGCCAGCCACCACAGGGAGCAGACGTGCGGCCGGGAGCTCCCGGCCAGGAGACCGCCGAAGACCAAGGCCTGGACCCTAGCTGGCCTGAGCTACCCTGGGCACGCTACGAGGAGGAGCCACCGGAGCCTGTCCGCTCCCGTCACTGGGAGAATCCCTGGGAACCCCACCCCACCAACCCTGAGGGTGAGACTGCACCCGAACCCCCCAGCCCCTGCTGCTACCCAGAGGAGCCGCCCGAGGACCGTTGGCCTGACTTCCCGGCAGAGCTACCGGACCTGCCACCGAGCCCTGGCCGAGAGGAGCCCATGCAGATGGACTGGCCCGAGCCCGGCGCGACAAACGAGGTAGGCTTTGAGGGGGATCATGGAAGTAGCCCGGGGGTAGCCGACCCCGGTCCGGCTGCAACCGAGTGTGAGCCAATGTCAGTGTGTTGCGGTCTGGATACCCCACTGACCAGCAGCGGCAGTAACCGCTGCTAGGGCCCCGGGCTGGAACGCAGTGGAGTGGGTGGGCCTGCGTTCCCCCCTGCCACCCCCGCTCACGGGTGGCAGGCTTCCCTCGCACCCAACGCCCGGCTACAGAAAGCCTAGGCGTGCCATACCTGAACTGCTTGCTCGCTCAGCCCTCTGCAAACAAGGGCCTGAGCTTAGCTGTGTTTGCCCCGCCCTGATCCAGGGCCTGGGCTCTGAACTATTGGCTCGCTCAGCCCCTGCCAACAAGAGCCTGAGCTTAGCTGTGTTTGCCCCGCCCTGATCCAGGGCCTGGGCTCCTGAACTGTTTATTCGCTCAGCCCCTGCCAACAAGGGCCTGAGCTAAACTGTGTTTGCCCCGCCCTGATCCAGGGCCTGGGCTCTGAACTATTGGCTCGCTCAGCCCCCTGCAACAAGGGCCTGAGCTTAGCTGTGTTTGCCCTGCCCTGATCCAGGGCCTGGGCTCCTGAACTGTTTATTCGCTCAGCCCCTGCCAACAAGGGCCTGAGCTAACTGTGTTTGCCCCGCCCTGATCCAGGGCCTGGGCTCTGAACTATTTGCTCGCTCAGCCCCTGCAACAAGGGCCTGAGTTTAACTGGGTTTGCCCCGCCCTGATCCAGGGCCTGGGCTCTGAACTATTTACTCGCTCAGTCCCCTGCAACCGAGGGCCTGAGCCCTGAGCTAACTGTCGGCTTTGCTCCACCCTGCACCAGAGAGCCGGAGCTTCGGGACTAACTGACTGCTTGTTCCCCCAGTAGTGAGTCGGTGTGGCTTCCCTCCTGCCCAGAAGGGTCGAGCCCCGGCTAGGACCGATTACAAGCGGTCAGACTGGTTTCATCTTTAGTCATTCAATGCACTTCTGCCCAGTTCAAATTAATCTTCCTCAGCCAAGACCTACCCATTAAGGCTCAGTAATTGCCTTTCACCACAAACAGTGGCAATTTAGCAGCCTGTCCATTGAATTCCACCTTAACATCAGTAGTGCCCAACATGGGCACAGCTTCTCCCATGTACGTCTTCAGAACAGTTTTCGTTGCCTTAAGCGGAAGATGCTGTAGCTTTTCTTTCTTTATACACAGTCTCTGAGACCAGTGAGATGGCTACGATGGTGTCTGGCTCCATGTGTACAGGTTTGCTGTCCAACAACCGGGTTACCCAGTATTCATGTGATCCCACTGCCAAAGACAAAACGTGGAATGGCACTTCTTCTGACGAGGTGTCCTTGATCATCCTGGGTCTGCTCCAGGGTATGCAGATTTTCCTTTCTGGTCCGCCAGATCGCAGGCCTCTTTTTCTTTTGAGTACAGGTACACTCAATGTGTCCCTTTTTGCCACAGTGTCGACACACCAGGTCCTTACACCAGCATTCTGATGCATGGTGACCTGGCTTACCACATTGGCAACATTCCTGACTCCCCACAGTTTTGTGGATAGCTTCTTGTGACACCTTATGCACCCTAGGGGATGCACAAATCTATTGCACCTTCTTTGTAGCCAGTTCCATGGAGACCGCAATATCAACGGCCTTCTGTAAGGTAAGCTGAGCCTCTGTCAATAGGCGCTTCCGTATAGCGTCCCTGTGCAGGCCACACACTAACCTGTCATGTAGGGCGTCATTTAACATCCCCTTAAACTTACAGTGTTCCGCAAGCTTTTTCAAAGTTGCTACAAATTGTACAACTGTTTCGTCTTCTTTTTAGTCTCTTTTGTGGAACCTATTGTGACGTTGTGCAGTCTATATGGTTTTATAAAAATTTGATAATAAGTCAATATAATGTAACTGGGATAGTTTTAGAGAAAATACGGTAATAAGTGAATGTAACGTAACTGGGATATGCTTCATGCAAAAGGTCTCTTGTAAGGTATCATTACAAAGCTTATAATCTACTGAGTATGATCATCTGATTTGTATAAATGTACCACTCTTGTATCTAAAACTAGAAATATAAAATGTAACTCTGAGGGCCTATTGTAATTATGTAAAGTGTGGGCCATTAATGATGGTTTGGAATCTTGATGACTCCCATTGTCTGGAGATGGCTGTTTACCTGTGAGTCTCCCTGTATATGTGTGTGCTGGCAAGTGAGTAATGAAGTCTTGCAGTGACATGTGATCATATCACCTGACCTGGAATCCATCTTTAACCTGGTGCTTTTCCAGTGAGGGGGGGTGGAAACCCAGAGGGACAAAGGGTTCCCGCCTTATGCAAAAGATATATAGAGGGGTGGGAACAGAAGAGAGAGGGAGAGGAGCCATCATGAAGAATCCCCTAGCTACCACCTGAGCTGGAACAAGAGCTGTACCAGGGAAAAGAATTGTGCCCAGGCCTGGAAGATGTCTGGTCTGAGAAAAACTTACTGAAGCATCTCTGAAGGTGAGATTATCTGTATTCAGTTTGATTAGGCATAGATTTGCGCATTTTATTTTATTTTGCTTGTGACTTACTTTGTTCTGTCTGTTACTACTTGGAACCACTTAAATCCTACTGTCTGTATTTAATAAAATCACTTTTTATTTAGTAATTTACTCAGAGTATGTATTAATACCTGGGGGAGCAAACAACTGTGCATACCTCTCTATCAGTGTTATAGAGGGCGAACAATTTATCAGTTTACTCTGCATAAGCTTTATGCAGGGTAAAACGGATTTATTTGGGTTTAGACCCCATTGGGAGTTGGGCATCTGAGTGCTAAAGACAAGCACACTTCTGGGAGCTGTTTTCGGGTAAACCTGCAGCTTTGGGACAAGTGATTCAGACCCTGGGTCTGTGTTGGAGCAGATGAGAGTGTCTGGCTCAGCAAGACAGGGTGCTGGAGTCCTGAGCTGGCAGGGAAAACAGAAGCAGGGGTAGTCTTTGCACATCGGGTGGCAGCTCCCAAGGGGGTTTCTGTGATCCAACCCGTCACACCTATATCTTTCAGCAATTACCAGTGGTTTTGGAGAAAAATGGGACCCTGGGATTTCCACAACGTCACTGTAAGATTTGGTCTCTGGCTTAACAGGGTGTAATAAGCTACGTAGCAGAGAATAAGTCTTAGCCCCTACAATACTCAAGAATATTGGCACCTTCTTCTCTTCTGCAATGTCATTTGCAATAACAAAAAGCTCAAAACGCTCAGTATATATGTGCCATTGCACTGTAGTCTCCTCAAAAGGTTTCAGGAGCCCCGTAAGTGTAGCCATTGTTTTAGTTTCATTTTGCATTATCAGTGCAAACAAGCCAGTTCACACCCCCTTCCAACAGCAAAAAGGTTTTATTTTTTTAAATATTTTTTTTATCTTGACTTCTACCTTCTTCTGTTGCTGGTAGGGTTACCATATTTAAAAAATAAAAAAAGAGGACACTCCACGGGGCCCTGGCCCCACCCCTTCCCCACCCCTACCCCGCCCCAACTCCGCTCCTTCCCCAAAGTCCCTGCCCTAACTCCCCCTCCTCCCTCCCAGCCACACGAAAAGGGCTGCCCAAGCGCTACCGGCTTCACGGTTTGCCGGGCTGCCCCCAGACCCTGCGGCCCTGGCCGGCGCTTCCCCAGCGCAGCTGGAGCCCAGGAGGGGAAGCGCCCAGCCGGGGGCGTAGGGTCTGGAGGCTGCCCGGCAAACCATGAAGCCGGTAGCGCTCGGGCTTCGGGCAGCCCCCATGCCTCCGGACCCTGCGCCCCCGGCTGGGCACTTCCCCTTCCGGCCTCTGGCTGCTGTGCTCCTCCCCTGACTCTTCGGCTCTGTTTAAGAGCCAAGCTGCCCGAACGCTACTGGCTTCGGGCAGCCCCCTTGCCTCCGGACCCTGCGCCGCCAGAGCAGAGCAGCTGGAGCCCAGGAGGGGAAGTGCCTGGCCGGCGGCTGGGGTCCGGAGGCAAGGGGGCTGCCCGAAGCCGGTAGCACTCGGGCAGCTCGGCTCTTAAACAGAGCCGAAGAGTCAGGGGAGGAGCACAGCAGCCGCGGGAGGGGAAGTGCCCGGCCGGTATTTTCCCGGACATGTTTGGCTTTTTGGCAATTCCCCCCGGACGGGGGTTTGATTACCAAAAAGCCATACACGTCCAGGAAAAACCGGACGTATGGTAACCCTAGTTGCTGGGCAGCACAGGGATCCCACTGTTGTTGCCATGTTGTATTCTTGGGGGCAGCAGTTTTAGGAAGAAATCATTTGAAACACAGAGATTTATTGCCACACACTGAACTAACCAACAACCAGCCAAAACCGGCTGGGCTATCCCCTAATAATTTAACTCAGCTGCCATAGCAACAACAGGATTCTATTACTACACCTACCAAATACACAACAATGTGCATTTTTGTATTTTTGAGCAAAATTCATTATAAACTTGAATATTATTTTTTCATTCCAAGAATCAGGCCATTCTATTCACATACGCATTATTTTAAAGATAATGTTTCTTTTTCACATGCTTGCAGTTATCCTTCACACATGATTCTGAGAGATTTGAAACTGGTATGCAAATCGATGATTGTTGCTTGCTCCTGCATTTAAAATACCAGTTGTGTTCTATCTCTCTCCAATACACCAAACAACTGGAATGCATTTTTAAATGGTTTCATGTATACAGAGGTCTTTAAATAGAAAAGTGTAACATTTCCTCCATCTTGCTGAGACTTCACTAAGCATGTTCCTTCCCTCTCCCCACTTCCTTCTTTGTCTGGCTTTAAGGAATTTAATAACCATATGCAATAGCCTTTAGTAACAAGCCATACTCCAGACCTAGCTTCTTCCATTTACACATAGCTCCTTATGCTACAAACACCCTACACACACCACTACCATTTTCATCAATGGGATTTAAGAATGTAGAGAGTTGGTAGGATTGGGCCCATAATGGTCTGACATTCATCCTGGTGCAAAGATACTGAAACCAATGGAGATACCCCAGAGATTAATTTGGCTGATACATGGTAACCAGCTGTGAAACATTTGGTTATAGATGTAAATTATCTTTGAAGCCCTTTTATTAGAGTGTGTTCTGTGATTATGCTGGGCTCCTTTCCCAAGAGTGAGTTTCTTTTACTAGTGTAAATATAAAAGGTGGGAACATGGAGTATTTGTGGGAGATTGATTGGCAAATCATTGTTGAAGAAGTTCTGCTGTTGAAAAAATACATGGCTTGTGTCCTGGAGCTATTACACAAAGGTGAATGTGAGATTTATTGCCATTGGTTTACTCTCTATAACTAACTTGGTAAACCAGAAGTATAAAAAACTCTTTGCCTGCTGAGGCACTGACAGCTTTCCAGGAGCTCAAATGCTGCACTTAATTCCATAAAATGGAACAGATAAAAGTCAACCACAACTCGATCATAAAGATGTGGTATTTGCATAGCCTCTATCGCCATAGTATCTCAGTGCCTTCCAAACAGAAATAACAGCCCAAGTCCCAGAATTCAAAGCTCCATCTTGATCCCAACAGCTTTTCACAGGGATCCACCTCTTACTTAAAAATGAGGAAGGCAGTGGGCTGTAATCTAGTGTACTACTGATTGCATTCCATCATATCCCTGAGCCACACTGACTTGCCCATAAAACTAACCTTGAATCACACTCATCACAACCTCAAACCTACACTTTTTTGGCTTACAGGTTGGTACCATATGCTTGGTAACTTGAATCTGTTTCTGGCATGTCTACAGAGGAATGAAGTAAGTCTTACTCAGATACGAGAAATCAGTGCTCATTTTCTTTGAATGCCTGAGTGGATAAAAAAAATGTCCCTTAGAATACTAAAAATAGTTGGAGTAAACACAGTGCAGTGGAGCTTGATGTTCTATAAAATCCTTGTTTGCCAGAGGAGTAGGTGTTCAGAAAGTCTGTCTGTCATGCTCCTGCCTCCATGAATGCTTATCTGCTTTTACAGGTATAAAAGTTTCACATATTTACTTTCTCTTGATCGCAAAATGTAGTCAGTGTAATCTGGAGTGATATTGTATCCAACAATTGCACCACATTATATCACTAGTTCCCAATTGTACGTACACAGCATGTTCTGCCATTCTTTATTTGCCTTTTATTTCCTTACTAATCACACTACGGAAAGAAAAAACACGAGAGTAAGACTCCAAAAACTAGACAACTTATTAAAATAAATAAACTTATTAAAAATAAACTTA
The DNA here is from genome assembly GCF_027887155.1 of Malaclemys terrapin pileata. NCBI lineage: Eukaryota > Metazoa > Chordata > Testudines > Emydidae > Malaclemys > Malaclemys terrapin. The sequence continues at coordinate 94,881,846 of NC_071508.1, read as the reverse complement.
TTAAAATAAATACAGGCATCACTAGAAGAAAAAGAAAATAGAAGCAACAGCCTGTCACTATTTGCAAAGTGATTAATGTATTTGTATCTTCATTAAAGATCAGGAAATCTATACACAGTGATGAGCTGCCAAAATCTTAACAACCGGTTCCCTATCGGGTCTTCGGCGGCACTTCGGCAGCGGGTCTTCAGTGCCGCCGAAGACCCGGAGCAAGTGAAGGACCCGCCGCCGAAGTGCCGCCGAAGACTCGGAGCACTGCCCGGTGAGTACAAGCCCCACTTGTTTTTTTATGTGGTTTTTTTTAGTCAGCCCTGCCGGAGCCCCGTCGAAACTGTTCGAATCGGGCCCCGTACTTCCTAAAGCCGGCCCTGCACATCGGGGTTGCAAAATTGTATCGGGGTGCAGATAGGGAAGGCTGTGCCTCTCAAAACAGCCTGTTCCTCTCCCCATCCGACCCCCCCCACATCCTGCCCCCAACTGCCCCCCTCAGAACCCACAACCCATCAACCGCCCCCGCTCCTTCTCCCCTGACTACTCCCTCCCAAGACCCCCCATCCTAACTGCCCCCCAGGACTCCACCCCCTACCCAACTCGCCCCGCTCCCTGTCCCCTGACTGCCCCGACCCCATCCACCACCACCCCGACAGACCCCCGGAACTCCCATGCCTAACCAAACCCCCCCCCATTCCCCATCCCCTGACCACCCCCCCATAACCTCCGCCCCCTCCAACTGCTCCCTGCCCCTTATCTAACCCCTCCTCCCAGGCCCGGCCCAGCCCCCTTACCATGCCGCTCAGGGCAGCATGTATGGATGCCGCGCAGTCTGTTGGAGCTCGCAGCCCCACCCCCTTACCATGCTGCTCAAAGCAGCAGGAGCTGCAGAGCTGCCCAGGAGCAGTCCAGAGCGCTGGCGCCAGCAGCGCAGCATGCTGAGGCTCTGCGAGAGGAGGGAAGGCGGGGGAGGGGCCAGGAGAGCCTCCCCAGCCAGGAGCTCAGGCGGGCCGGACAGGACGGTCCCGCCAGAGTTCGCCCACCCCTTTAACAACCGGTTCTAAACCGGCTTCTAAATTTAATAACTGGTTCACGCAAACCGGCTCCAGCTCACCTCTGTCTATACATGCATCTCCTGCTATGGTCCCAGTGGTGTGAGTGTTAGTACAGCTAAGGCGCTGGCACTTTTACCCATTGTCTAAAGTTACTCTGAGGAGTTAGATGACATGGGGTTAAAAGGCCAATGCCTGTCTATATTAGGACTCCCACTATAGCTACCACTGGTGGCACACTTTAAGTGTAGACTTCCTCACAGACTAGAAGTGTGGTTTCACTATAGCAGGCAAAGACCTATGTGACAAATGCTCCCCTCCACTCCATCTGAGGAGCAGTGGTAGAGCCTCGTACATCACATGCGGCTCTAGAAGGCCACATCTTTACTCTCAAGCCAGATCTGCTCTAGGGAACTGTAGCAAAAGAATCCCTACTGCTGGTGCAGCTGCATCGGACAGACCCACTCATGTTAGCAAGGATTGCTGGCTACTGGCGCTTTTACCACCATCTCAATTAAACCTGATCAGGATGTTCCTGTCACTGAATGTCTTGCTAAAATTCCCTAATGTGGACATGGTCTGAAGCCAATATTACCCTATGGAAAGTGTTTGTTGCTGACAACAAGTGACAGCAATGAGTGCAGATGACCTAGTGCTAGATATGATTTAACTGCAAGAAAAGTCAAGGAAAACATGTATTCTATTTCAGTGATTCTCAACCTTTCCAGACTACTGTACCCCTTTCAGGAGTCTGATTTGTCTTATATACCGCAAGTTTCGCCTCACTTAAAAACTACTTGTTTATAAAATCAGACATAAAAATTTGAAAGTGTCACAGCACACTATTACTGAAAAAGTGCTTATGTTCTCATTTTGTCTCTATGAAATTTTAGTTTGTACTGACTTCGCTAGGCTTTTTATGTAGCCTGTTGTAACACTAGGCAAATATCTAGATGAGTTGATGTACCCCCTGGAAGACCTCTGCGTACCCCCAGTGGTACATTTACCCCTGGTTGAGAACCACTGTTCTATACCAGCTCAGAAACAATTGAAAGCCGAATTCTAAAAAACAGCAAAAGCCTGTTATTCCATCACACATTTCTCTTCTAATTTCACAATTCTCACTTGATTTCTCACTTTTGCATTCTGTGCCATTAGGGTGACCAGATGTCCTGATTTTATAGGGCTAGTCACGATTTTTGGGTCTTTTTCTTATATAGGCTCCTATTACCCCCTGCCCCCATCCTGATTTTTCACATTTGCTGTCTGGTCACCCCTGTTTAACTCTCCTGCTGGTTCTGACACCAGTAAGAAATGCTGCTAGAGTGTAAGGGAGATGGAATCAGTAGAGCTGTGACCTCTTTTATTTATCCATTACAAACAGGAGGAGGACACAGGAGGAGGTGGAGAGCATTTACTTCTGTGGTTGGCTGGTTTTTCACTTGGCAAATTAGTGGGTTTCCAAGCTGAATCTGTGTCATTGGCACAGTATGTGGGAAGTAAATAAATGATGACTGAAATCCTTCCTAACTTCCAATAAATGGTACTTTCATCAGTTTCAAACCTAGAGAATGTTTTTGTAAATCAACTCAGTAAATTGCATAGCCCTTTGGATCAGCACTTAATAGTCTCTCTCTTATATATGTAAACCAGTGATGTTTGCAGTGTTGTTGTAGATATGTTGGTCCCAGGACATTACACAGACAAAGTGGGTGAGGTAATATCTTTTATTGGACCAACTTCCGTTGGTGAAAGAGACAAGTTTTCAAGCTTACACAGAGCTTTTCTTCAGGTTTGGGAAAGGTACTCAGAGTGTCACAGCTAAATTCAAGGTGGAACGGATATTTTAGCACAAGTAGTTAACACATATTGTAAGAGACCATTCAAGGTGAAATGGCCCTCTGCAGTCATCGGACAAAAAGGGGGGGTTATTGGGTTATAGATTTTTGTAACAAGTCATAAATCTTTATTAAGGCCATGATGAGAGGTCAGATTTGGAGTGATTGCTTTGTGAAAAGTATTCACCCACAGGCAATACAGTGCTTTTATCATTTTGCTGCGTGAATTCATTTGAGAGCACAGTGACCACCTGGTTTCACCCATATTATTGTTATTGGAACATTTAGTGCACTGGATGAGCTACACAACATGTTGTGATAGGCATGTGTGAGACCCATGGATCCTGAAGGTGTATTGTGGGGCTGTACTGGTCATCATGGGGTAGAGAGATATCTGCAGGTTTTGCATCTGTTGTTATGGCAGGATCTGGTGCTGCTTTGAGTTGGTGTGTCCTGGTCTGTGGGTAGCTTGCTTCTGATGATGAGCTTGGCAAGGCTGGGGGCTGTTTGAAAGTCAGAAGAGGGGGGTTGGGAAAGATTTCTTCGGGATGTGGTCCGCATTGAGTACAGATTGAATTGTTTCATGATACCCTGTATGGGTTCCAGTGTGGGGTGGCAGGTCTAGCCACTTCACCTTGAATGGTCTCTTATAATATGTGTTTATTAGAGGTATAGTGGAGCTAGGACGAACAGTGTTCCAGCACTTTTGCCACAAGACACTGTTTTGCTCTTGTGGTGTCCTCCACCGAGTGTGATGTAGCATGTGCATGCAAGATCACACTGGCAGGGGCATTCCAGTAGTGTACAGCCCATTCAGGACTACACCACTGTATGTGTTAACTACTTATGCTAAACAAACTGATCCACCTTGCATTTAGCTGTGGCATTCTGAGTACATTTCCCAAAAGAAAAGCTCTGTGTAAGCTGGAAAGCTTGTCTCTTTCAATAAGACGTTCCAATAAAAGTTATTACCTCACCCACTTTGTCTCAGTGATGGTAGGGCAGTTTGGTTGGGATCAATATCCAAGCCAGGATGCTTATTTCATCCTCTTTGGTCCAGAAACCTGACTGTAAATCTCACAAGATTTTGTCCTTTTGTGAGAAGTCTAATAATTCCTGGTTTAGGTCCAGGTCAGAAATATCTTGATTATGCGGTGCTTATGTTGCCCTGAATACATTCTATATGGAATTATTTGCCCTCAGAAGCCAGTAAAGTTCCTTAAAGGATATTAGGAACCAGATTCTTGACTGATGAAAATCAGCATAGTAGATTCTCTGAAGTCAATGGAGCTTCACAGACTTACATCAGCTAAGAATCTGATCCTACAAGTTTAGCTAGTGATGAAAGAAATCGTCAGAGAAGTAGATGTTGCTCACTAATTTTAAACAAAAGAAAAACTATTCAGGAACTGATATTTTTATATTGCAGCAAGCGACCAATAATGCACAAAAGGCTGACATAGAAACAGCAATTGTCTATCTTCCGTAAAATTCAGAATGACTGTCTTTGGGAAACAAGAACACATAGCACTGTGCAAAACTTTAACAAATCTGGGAAACAGGTCAAAAATGAAACCAGAAAGTTTGGGTCAGATTTAAGAACCTGTGCTAAACTCTGAGCGCTGGATTAATGGTTTTGGTGAAAACATACAAAGATGAGGGGGTTTTATATGGTTATGTCCTTAATCTGGGAAAAACTTGGTATTTGTAGACTTTTATTTTGAGGTTTTGGGGTTTATTTGATCACACACCAAATCGTAGTGGTGTCACATGAAAAATAATGCATGAAATATCAGCAAATGAACTGCCATAACAGAACACTTTGTTTTTCTTTAGTCCAGCAGGCTGAAAATTCATAAAAAGGCATATCTCAACAAACTGAAAAACATACTATGCTTGAAAAATACCGTGTTTAATTACAACTGGCTTTTCTGAGTCTCTTACTTGTGGCAGCCATCTTGCTATAAAAGATATGATTTGTCCCACCTATAGTCTGGAAGCTTAGAGAGATTTTAAACTAGTTTTCAATCTGCAGTTATACTGGTGTAATGATCAGAAAAGGGTTGTGTTTACTATTTACCTAAAATATTTCTTTTTGAACACTGAGCCTTTTAAGAACCTTAAATTCAACTGCCATATTATTAGTGTCAAATTTAAACACATTTTAGAAGTAAACAATCTGTTCAGCAAACAAGACAAATCCTTCTTCACCCACATACCACATCCTCCTTTTCCCCTTTCAAGCAACATTATTTCATTTTCAGTAATTTCACTTTGTGTTTTTTACTTTCTCAAGCAGCAATTTATTTCTTATAGTATTGTCTGCTAAGGTTAAAATACAACCTTTCAATGCAAAACACCTACATTATTGCAGCTTTATGGTTTGGAATTTACATAATATTTAGCTCTCATATAGCGCCTCAAAGCCATTTACACAAGCTTAATCCTCACAACAGTCTTTTGAGGTAGATAAGTTAGTAAACACACAAACATCAAGAAATTCAAAGTTTTGGTTCCTATAGCAACCATAACTTGTTCTTAACATATATAGGAGCTCCAGCCAAAGCCGCAACTTCAAAGCAGTTGACACAGCTATTTTTAGAGTGCAAGCCCCACTACCCCAAGTATGAGTGAGCGAGTGACTCCTCTACCTTGGGTCCTCCTCTCATTCCTCTTATTTACCCTCCCCCTTGGTGGATTTGGCTAAATATGGTCTGAATTCCTGTCGAGCCACCCACTTTTGGCTAATTCCACTCTGCTTCATGACGATGTATGTATATTCAAGTTTATGTGTTTAGGGGATGATATCATTGAGATTCTTCTGCTCATATCCCAGGTGCTAATTAGTGCAGATTCACTTATGGTCTTTGAGATAATTCCAGCCCCTGGTATGTTCCCCCAGGGAATCCCCTTAGTGCAGGGCTGTTGTAGGGGCCAGGATAGGTTCAGCCCCAGCCTAGGGATATGCCCAGGATGGGGGTCGGAAGAGGAATGGCTCTGCACTCTGGAAGGTCTGGAAAGCAAAGTAACACAAAACTATCTACAAAATATCGGAGATGCCAACTGCAAGGAAATGAACAAACTAAAAAGTGTTTGGATTTGAGTCAATGGTGATCAGAAATCCTCAAAAGATGCTTCATTCTCCTTTCACAGCTTCTCAGGCTGTGAGCTCAAGTACCTTTTCAGGGATTCATCCTGTTCTCTTCCCACAGATTGAAAGTGGACAGTTAGTGGTGTGACTGTTTTAATTATTATTCTTGGCTTGATAAAGGACTCAGGACTGTCCACACTCATTACTTGTCTTTGGTCTGTTTGTCAATGACAACAAAATATTCACACTCTGATTCCACCCATTCTCCTTGCCTGCCTCCCTCTGAATATACTGCGGTGATTTGAGAGCTCTCAAGAGCATTCGAGTCTGTCAAGAAAAACCAAACCCTTGTTTTATTAAAGTACACTTGACTTGATAGAATTTCTTGCCTCTGTGACTCTTAAATGAAGTCATGCCCAGCTCTCCTATTCTAGTCCAGGTGTGTCTAGTGTGATGTAATGAGGAGGGTGGGGCTGCCAGTGGGAGTTATAAATGAGACAGCCCAAAGGCAAGAAGGAGTCCAGGATCCTCAGGGAAAGGATGCCCTGAAGGAGAGTCCAGAATGGGAGAGTTAAGAACCCAAGCCCAGATTTTAAAAGCTGTTTAGGCGCTGCTGCGCTCAGTGTCGCAACACTAACTGATTTAGGAGCCTATATGTCATATAGTCTAAGTTGCATCAGCTGTCAATGGGATTTAGAGTCCTAAGTGCCTAAATCCCTTTTAAACTGAAATTTAGGCTCCTAAATCAGGCGTTGTGACACTCAGCACAGCGATGCCCAAATAGCTTTAAAAATCTGGGCCCCAGAGCTCAGAGTAAGAACAGAGCTGGGTTGAGAACTTCAGGGAAGGGATGCCCTGAAGGAGGGAGTGGTAATGAGCAAAGAAGCCAGATCAGGGTGGCGAAAGCAGAAACTTCCCCAGGTTGGAGATCCATGGGTAGAGAGGGCTGGTGTATGAGAGCAGCAGACGGAGATGCCGAGCCAGAGAGCTAAACCAGTGGACCTAAGAGGGCTGAAGGCTGGGGAATGATGGAGGGCTGAGCCTGCTGATGTCTCTGGGCAGGGGTTGGAGCTGTAGCTGGGAGCTGGGGCATGGTGACAGCTGTTGGAGCTCTACTTGGTGTTTAGATGGACTGCTGGGACTTGAAAGAGTGAATGTACTGTTTGGACTATGCTGGGGACATCTGGATTGTGGTTGTGAGACTTTTTGTACCAAATCAACCCTGCAAAGAGCTATTTATATTTGAAAAGCTTGTCTGGGGTTACTGCACGCTCTGCAAGAGGGAAATTGAGGTGGGGGCCCACTTGCAGGGCCACCCGTGAGGCCACAAGGGGACATGCTGGAGGCAGTCATCCTGTGATAGTGACACTGACCCCCTCAGAGAATTTGAAACTATTTCCAATTCTTCTGCAAGGTGGAGATTTAAGATTACTACTGGATCAGGACCTAAGACTGTTCCCACACCAGGCACCAGCATGAACACGTGGGGTTACCGTCAAAATATAAACAAATACATTAAAATCCTGACAAAATAAATGGTTCTTTGAAAGTCCAGATTTGACCTTCTAGCCATGGAAAGCACCTAGAACTTTACGAAATCATGGCCCCATTGTGCTCGGCACTGTACCAACACATACCAGTCCTTGTCCCAAAGACTTTACCAGATGACAAATAAAGGGTATAGGAAAACAGATGCATGGAGAGGTGAAATGACTTGCCCAAGGTCATGCACCAGGTCAAAAATAGAACTAGGAAGAGATCCCAGGTCTCCTAAGTCTCAGCATACTGCCGCATCCACTGAATCGTGCTCCCTCTCAGCTACAGAATGTCTAGAGCTACCAAACTTTATGCTAGCCATCCTCACATAGCAAATCCAAGGTGGTAACTGGAACCTTGCTCTTGGTCCCAAGGGACTGTACTAAAACAGCAGACACTTCTGAAAATTCAGTTGGTCCACATGACCACAGATCTTGTCCAAACCGCATGTCCCTTGCTATAACATGGATGTCTTTTTGCATTTTTCTTTATAAAGAGGGTAGTCAAAAGCCCATTTATATTCTGAAAATCTATTTTTGCAGGGTCTTTTAATAAGAACCAGACTCTTTCAAGGGAGGCAGTGATATTTATTATACTCTCAAAGATGCAGAATTCAAGTCAAGCAGCAGGTAACTATTAACTAGAATCTCTTGATTAATACATTGAATTTAATTGCAAATAGGAAAGTTGTTACAGACCAAGTGAATTTCATTTTTAGAAAGAATCCTATTATCATTTCCAGAAGGTCTGTCTCTTTGGCTGTAGCTGGCAAGCATCCACAACTGTCGGAAATGCGAGTGCGTGACTCTGCTACCTTGGGTTCTCCTCTCATTCCTCTTATTTACGCACTACCAAGATGGATTTGGCTAAATATGGTCTGGATTCCTGTCTAGTCACCCTCTGTTGGCTAACTCCACTAATTCAGGACCATGCATGTATATTCAAGTTTATGTGCATTGGGGATGATACCATTGAGATTGTTCCTCTCCTTTACCAGGTACTAATTAGTGCAGATTCAGTTATGATCTTTGGATGGATTCCAGCCCCTGCTATGTTCCCTCCGGGAATCCCCTTAGTTCAGGGGTGTCATGGGGCCAGGACAGATACAGCCCCAGCATAGGAGCATGCCAAAGGTGAGGCTAGGAAGGGGAATGGCTAAAGTGCTCTGGAAAGCAGAGTAGTTCACGTGGGGCACGGGGAAGCTGCCGTAAGTTAGACCAGTCTCTTGGTGGAACCAGGGGCTGCCCTAACTTATGCTAGGAGCCACTGTGACTACCAGAGTAGACTAGAATCTGTGAGATTTAAAGGTGGTTCAAAGTCACCTTTCCACCCTCCCCCTCCTGCGTCTTTTGTGCTCTGCCTCCTGAGAAGTGCAGCAGAGAATCTGGCTCAATGTGCATCTCAAACTATTTGGATTAGTTCAGTTGTTAAAAGGTGTTCTAGTCCTTTGGCTGCAAGTTACAGGCTTATTTTTCCCTCTCTCCTCTGAGTCAAAGAGGAGTCATTAGACTCTTACCCTTGACTCTTGGAAAATAGGTTTGTATTGTCTTGAACTAATTTTAACAACAACCATCAGAAAGATCAAACAGGAAGCGTCCCATGATTTGCAAAATCTAGCAATAGGAGTCAGTGGAATGCCATTAAGCATTTAGGGCCTGATTCACAAAGGGATTTAGGCATTGTGGCTGAGTGTTTCAAAACCTAACTTTTAGGTGCCTAGGAAATCACAGGAACACTCTGCAATTCACAAACCCTCAATTAGGCACCTGGACTCCCTGTACAATGAATGGGAAGACACATGTGCCTTAGAATGCAACTCACAAAGCCAGCACGCTAAGTGGGGAGTCGCCTAAGCTAGCCAATGAGAGATGCTGATAAGAGAGGTGTGTCTTAAGTCCCTCCCATCTTTCAGAAATAGACACCTAAATCCAGGCTGCAGGAAGGAGATCCATGAACAGTGGGAAGACAGGCACTTCTCTGTCTAACTTGTGTGCAGAGCCCAATCTGGTAGAGGTGGCAGGTGCCTCTTCAGATTCCTTCTTCTCATTAGGCAGAGAGGAGAATAAAACTGGTGGCTTCCCACATCGTGAGTTCCCTAACCACAGGGCTAAAAGTTATGAGGGAGGTCCCCCTCCCCTTATCTATTTTGTGTGGAGTTAGTTTCTGAAGATGCCTACTGGATTGGGCCTCACACAATTTCGGCAGAGGCACGGCGGTCTTGCCCTGGTTCATGAGTTGCTTTGAGGCTTAGGCGGAAGATAGGTGCCCAGCTGCCTAGAGTGAGGCAGCAGCACACATGCTCAGAGGCAGGAACATAAGAGCCTATGGAACTTTTACTGCAGAAACTGAGGCACCAAGTGAATTTAGGCACCTATAGAGTTAGGCGGCAGCCAAGTGGGAGTTTTGTGAATTGCAGTGGCACTTAAAAATAGGACTTAGGTCCCCAAGTCTGAAGATTAGGTGCCTAAATACCTTTGTGAATCCCATACCTAGTCACCCAAACTATTGTCAGCTGCCTCTGGCTGCTGGCACAAAACAGGGCACTACTATGTATTTCACTTCTTATTTAAAGTCCTGAGCAGTGAAGCTCCCACCTCCCACACTGCAGACAATATGAACCCAATATAAACCTGATTCTCCTCTGCCTTGCACACTTATGCCTGTGCAAAGGTGTAAAATGCTACCAAACCAGAATAAAGGCAGTGGAGTATCATATCATCCAAACTTGCTCCAATACCATTCTATAAATTTTAATAAATTGTATTTCTTTTGTATTTAATATTGTTCTGATTGTTGGTCGTGGCTATTGAGACAATACTCCTAAAGGAAGCTGGTCGCCAGGGCCGGCTCCAGGCACCAGCTTCTCAAGCAGGTGCTTGGGGCGGCCGCTCCGGAGAGGGTCGGCAGGTCCAGGTATTCGGCGGCAGTTCGGCAGATGGTCCCTCACTCCGCCTGGGAGCGAAGGACCTCCCGCCGAATTGCCGCCGCTGATCGCAATCGCGGCTTTTTTTTTTTTTTTTTGGCTGCTTGGGGTGGCCAAAACCCTGGAGCCGGCCCTCCTGGTCGCTGCCATATTGTATTACATAATGCTATATTTCAGACATCAAAATATAGGATCCATTGAACAATTTGTTTTACTTTTATTGCATTACTGTTTAGTTGTTTTTCCTCTTAGTTTTTGACTAAAAAGAAGATACTTCCAGTTAACATTTGTTAAAAATTACTGAGTAACAGGTGAATGCACAGCTGAAAAAAACCTGTGTTCATTACATGTAATCATGAAAGAGTAGTCCTTCTATTATTGGTAATTGAGGTCCTCCTGTATACTTTCATCCTCTCTCAAGAAAGACTTGATTCTTACCCATTAGATTCAACTTCTGTTCTCCTTAGGAACTCTGACTATAAAGGCTGCAGCTCAAAGTTACCATAGCAACAGCTATTTCGTAGAAATGAAACGATTTTCTCAGTAGGAACATAGACTTGTGAGTCATTTTTTGTTTTACACTCAAGACAGCACATGAAGATCCAGTGCCATTTCTGAAGCAATTTGAATGGACTTCCCTCCCCCTTCCTAGAACGCCAAAGTAACTGAACAAAACAAAAAAGCCATAACTTTATTCTATACGAATTTTTGCAATGTAATTACACACCAGGACATCTACTATCCTTAAGGTGCTTTTACTTTTATTTCTTTACACAGAAATTACCTAGAGCTGAAACACCTTTGGCATATTAGCTTTATTTTCTTTTATCTCTCAGTGGAAATATTTTAAGACTCTCTCAAGTCTCTAGCTTCATGCTGCCTTTGTAACAAAAGAAATTCTTGCTGATCCTACAAACATAGTGAACAGAGCCAAAGAATACACACCAGGAAGAGAAAAATAACGTCAAACCACTATTAATTCTTGAAATTTCAGAGATTCAAGTATTTGATTATATAAATTAAAACAACAAAAATCAGTAAGACAAAATTACATGGACAAATATTTTGTCTAGTTGCCATGTTAAGGCATTTCACTGAGACATATGTCTATAGAATTCCAGCTTTTTTATTCAGATTTTCAAGGGAAAGAACAACTTATAAATTAAATACCCGGGCAGTAAACTATCAACATCAAAGACCAGAGTGAAATCCTGGCCTCACTGAAGTCAATGGGAGTTTTGCCATTGACTTAGATGAGACCCAGATTTCACCCCAGGACTTCATCCCAGTCAAGTGTTCTGATTTCAGCAGAACTGTTTTAATTTTGGGTATAGAAAGAAGTCCACCTCTCTCTCTCTCTCTTTTTTTTCCCTGCAAAGCCCTGCTAACAAAGGGTCATCACTGTAATGCCTCTACAACACCCATTTCCCACAAACTTTTTTGAAATCTTGGTATCTTTTCTAGCCACTAACTGGATTCCCCATTTGTCCTGGATCCTCTTACAAAAGAATTTTGCTGTTTTCAGCTTAATCCTGTGTGGCCTGGCACTTTTAGGTCTAATAAGTGCCCTAGATTCCTTTGTGCTAGCTACCATTGTGTCACCTTTGACTGCGTTCATGGAAACCCTGTCACTTTTTGCCACCCTCATATGTTTCTATTGCAAGAGTCAGAACATTGGCAGGTATGTAATTCAGACTGACCCAAATTCTGTATTTCCTCCTTCAGGGAGGTGCAAGTCCCCTTGGCATATACCACCAGGCACAGCATAGGCCATGCGGAAGATGCATGGAGCTTGCTGAAGTGAAGGGACTCACAACTAATCATATTGACTGAAGACGTGCTGTAAATCAAAAATAGATTTTTTTTTTATCAAATTTACTTGGTTTTAGGAATAGTGGAATGACTAAAAGTAAGAGACTCAGAAATCCTCTGGCAATAAACCAATGCTTGATACCAAACAAGATCCAAATAGTAAAAGACTGCCTGGAAAGTCTTGATTTTTACTCTTGCCATCTTGTATTCATATTAGTTCAATGTTATTTGAATTTTCTCTGTACCTGGAGAGCTGTATAATTCGCACAGCATTCATCATCCAGAAACAGGCACTGAAGCAAGGTTCTGCCAAACCTGTACTTGAGTATGTGTGTTGGATCCTCTTATAACTGAGTCTGCATTTCCCTACAGCTGTTCTGCACCAATAGTTAATGGAGAAACAAATTCTCCTTTTACTGTACCAAAGATCTAGAGGAGATGATTGAACTAATGAGATTGGGAAACGCTGTGATCATTTCCCCTGTCCCCTTCCTCCTTTTTGTCCCGCGTTAGATCTATGCTTACTAAAAGACACCAAAAACATTATTCAATCTAAATTAGTACCTGGTACAACTGCCAGCAAAGCAGTTAATCAATCCAGCAGCAATCAAGGGCTCAATCACTGCATAACTGACTTTGGCTTAAATATTTAACTCCTCTGTCACTGCAGAAATACTACATTATTTATATTTCAACAAATTCCTCTATTTCCATATCTGTCACCTTTGTTTTAAAGGTTACTATCCTGCCGTTCAGCCTTCATTTTCATGTATTTGGGATGGCCCCATGTTTTAAAATCCTTCCACTAAAATATAAAAGAAACAAGAAAATAAAGCACAACTTCATGGTAGTCAGAATATCAGTTTTGCTCAGCTTACATGATAACCTCTCTCTCTTTATCCAGTATACCAGATTCTCAGCTCCTCAGATAGCAACAGTGATAGCAGAACAGGGCACTTCAGATACCTCTGCACCATCTGCAACCCACATTCTCTTGACTATTGTATATGAAGTAGCAACAAAAATTCCACCCAATCTAAAGAATGCCAATATTTTGACCATTTTTAAGAAAGGGGACAAGTCAATATGTGGGAATTACCGAGGTATTGTCCTCCTCTCCATTGCCAGGAAGATCCTTGCTCGCATCCTTTTGAACTGTCTCCTCCCTCTTACTGAAGACATTCTTCTGGAAACCCAGTGTGGTTTCAGACCATCTCAGGGCACCACCAACATGATTTTTGTTGCACGGCAGATCCAAGAGAAGTGTAGAGAACAACACCGGCCATTGTTTATGGTATTTATTGACCTAACTAAGGCCTTTGATTCCATCAGTCATGAAGCATTATGGAAGGTGCTGTCTAGGTTCGGTTGTCCATTGAAGTTCATTCATGTTCTCAGGCTACTTCATGATGGGATGACCGCCAATGTTCTCTGTAATAGTTTGGAGATGGACCCATTCAACATCCACACTAATGTTAAGCAGGGTTGTGTTATTGCCCCAACTCTTTTTTCCATCTAATCCGTAATCTTTATTTTTATTTGTGACCGCCTTTCTTCTGGAATTGGGATTGAGTATCGCATAGATGGCCAGCTCTTCAATCTGTGACATCTTCATTCTAAAACTAAAGTCACCAGGAATGTTATTACCAACCTTCAGTATGCTGACTACTGTGCTATCCTCATGCACACTGAGGCTAACTTGCAATCCACCCTAGAGCTCTTCTTAGGTGTCTATCATAGCCTGGGACATTCCCTCAACATTAGGAAGACAAGGTGCGCCACCAGCCTGCCCCAGCACAAGTTGCCTCTCTTCTCCCACAAACAGTCATGGCATTTCCCTTACCCTTAGTAGCCATCTCTCCCAGACAGTTAATCTTGATGTGGAGATTGAACATAGGATCTGTTGTGACAGCATATCTTTTGGAAAGTTCCTCCGTTGTGTCTATATTGACAGAGATCTGCAGATGGAAACTAAAATCCTGGTCTACAATGCAGTAGTCATCCCCATTCTTCTTTTTGGGTGCGAGACATGGTGACATACTAAAGCCATCTTAAGTGTCTGGAGTGGTACCAACAGCGCTACATTAGGAAGATTCTCTGTATCAATTGGAAAGACCATTTCACCAATGCCAGCATGGTCTCTGCAACTAACATTATCAATGTTGAGGCAAAAATTATGAAACATCAACTTTGCTGGGCTGGTCATTAGGTGCAGATGGCTGATACTTGTCTTCCGAAGCAAGTCCTCTTTTCTCAATTTAGTCATGGTAAGAGGATCCATGGGGGACAGAGGAAACACTACAAGGATACCCTGAACGTATATCTTAAGAAGGGAGGCATTGACCCCATGAACTGGGAGGAGCTGGCTGGCAATAGACTGCAATGGCATCACATCATACATCAAGCCTCAGCCCATTCTGAAGAGAATCACCTTGCTCAAGAGGCTGAGAAATGGCAGAGGAGGAAGGAAAGGGCACAGCATCCCAGCCAGCAGTTGTGCTAATTCCAAGCAACCACCTGTCAATATGTGGAAAAACCCATAGAGGACAAATTGGACTTCTCAGCCATCTTAAGTCTCATCATGACTTTCCCCCTTGGTAGACATCATCTTCATATCAAGGGACAGACGATGATGATTTTTGCCAGCTCTGGGTCTCTCAGGTCCTCTCCTGTTTCCGGGAGAATGAGGATCAAGCTGAGCAGCCAGAGCGTGTAGAGTCTCCATCCCTGCCAGGCTGGGTGCTCTGCTCATTGTGAGCAGAATCTAGTGGCCCATAATGGTGGCCAGCAGCTCTGCAGCCCCAATTCTGCAGGGGAAATATGGAATTCTGCACAAATTATGCATTGCACAGTGGCAAAGAATTCCCCCAGGAATCTCACAATAAGCCACTCACCTCTTGGTCCTGAACAGCACCAGCACATCCTCCATTCCCTAAGGAGGGGGCCAGGAGGAGAACGTGATGGGAGCGGGAGAAGAGACAAGGCTAGATAAATAAGAGGGAGCAAAGGGGAAATGTCAAAGAGGAATAAGTGGGGAAGGATAGGAGTGGGGAAAGAGAACCGGGGAAGGAGGAGGAAAACAGTGATGGAGAAAAAGTAGATGGGAGACAGAACAGGACACAGAGAGGAGAGAAAGCAGGAGTAGAAGGGTGAAAAACACTAAAACTAATAATAGATAGGGGGAGCCAGACTGAAAGTCAAGCCTCTTTATTTGATCATATTGGAAAGAAGTTTCTCTCAAGGAACTACACAGCACTTAGTAGCTGATCTTTATTTACAACTACACCCAAGTAACCTGAAAATAGGAGAGGAAGAAAGGGATAGAGAAAGAAAGAACCACTTTTGATGTGACTAAGGACAAGAAAACATAATTCAGTTTTTTTGTAGGCAAACTATTTCTCTGAGTAGGTGGAAGAACAATAATATAAGAAAAAGTGCTCCGTGTCACAGTATATAAATAGCTGCAGCTGAGAGCATAACAATAGTTCTACTTCTGTTTGTTTTTCAGGACTAAATTATATTTTAATTAAAAAGCAACACTTGATCTTTCCAACAGCTGCGCCTGGCAAGGGCTGTAATATTGTCAGTTGCCTCAAGCTTGTTCCTGCTGGGAGGGCTGTGATTTGTCACACTCAAAAGAAAACTTTTCTGTGACCACCTATTGGTTTGCACATGACTATACTATGACTTGATATGTGATTTATAGAGAAGACAGAGATTTATAAAAGATGTTCAAAGCTACTAACACACACTATCTATGTATCTTAGATATTTCCATGGTGGCCATCATTGTAGTAATTAAGCACAAAAGTACCCATTTTTGCTCCTTATTATGCACAAGGGAAGAAACAGGTAATACAGTTCCTAATGAGGCAGGTTAATTGTGAATAATGTGAATGCAATAAAGAACCCAGTAGGACATGGTCACCTCAGTAGGACATCCAAATTCATTTGTATTTTTAAATTGACATCTCTTGTATATTTAAACTGACATACCAGTTTGGTGCACTTACCTGCCCATATGGGGTCCTGAATAGGACCTGATGGTTCTATTACAACACCGACGTTTAAAAGCTAGGCCTACGTATTTGTTTCCAAGAATGCATGATATTTAGCTACCAGAAAATTGTATGTGTAGCATCTTCCAGGCTCGCATACCAAAGTGTATGATGTTCTGCATTAGTGAAGCATTAACAAAAATACAGTAGCCTTGAAGAAGTAAACTGACAGCTGATTAACAGGCATGAATAGCAATCAAAGACTGCAGTAATTATTAAAATTGAACACTCTCCTGCTCCTGCTGTTATAATTATTTCTCTAGCTTTTACCTTTTTTTACCTTTGCAATAGCATTATTTGAAATACAACATGACTATTAATATGAAAGCAATTCTGTGTGTTCTGAGCATAAAGTGTGGAAGAAAAGAATGGAATTCAAAAGGAGCCCCTCTAATTTAAATGAATACTATACATTCTCACTGGAGTTTAAGATATTGATACCTCACTGAGTTTAACTACCAAAACTTGCTAGTTTCAATTGCTTCCTGCTGTGGCTCTGAATTTTTAGTACCAAATGGACTCCATACAGGAACTTAAAATCTTCCATTCATGAAAGAAACTCGTACAAGTGTGTGACTGTTCTCCAGATACTGAAATATTCAAGGCCCAATTCACATCAAGTAGCACTTAATCATCCGATTAGTCCCAATAACTTCAAAGGGACTACTTGTGCAAGTAATTGCTCTTGAATATGAAATAAGGTGTGCAAAATTAGGCCCTTGTATTTCCGCTGATCCTAGAAGGCTGTTGTAGCAGATACAGAGGTCATGATCTCTTCACAGATAGCACAGCCAAAAAAAAAAGTTTCATGTTAATAATGACTTACTGCATAGCTGTATAGCCTTCAAATATTGACCTAAAATGGATTTTTTAAAATGTGCGAATCCAGTTGTTGGGCATAAAGTTGATGCTGCTGACTTCTTTTTGTTTGGATCTAATACCCTCTTCTAATGAACTCAAATATTTATTGAAATTCCACTTATAGTTAATATCTAAATGTGTCAGTGCATTGCAATTTGAAAACTTTAAGTAAAAATTCCCATTGATTGTACAGAATGCAGGCTTGGGCCCATATTGAACTTCCATTTATACAGTATGGTCAAATTCTGCCCTCATTTATAAATACCCATTCAATTCCCATTTAAATAAGAAGCAATTAATTAGTGGCAGAATTTGGCCCATAGTGATAGAGTTCTATGAAAAAAATCTTGCTATAAGAGTACCACAATATTATATTGGATTTAAAAAAAAAACTTGTTCCAAAGTCTACAAAAGATTCTGCATTGTACTGGACAAATCCAGTTGTGGGGGTTTTCGTCTTTCAGTGTCTGGTCAATTGGCATTGTCAGACACTAAATTTGAAAGTACAATAGTTTCCCCTTATTTGAATGTTCATTATGTGTTAATTCCAGGAAGAAAGCCTTTCAAGAAGCTAACGGGAGATTTAAAATCTATGATACTGTTATTTTTATTACTTTGTGAGACAATCATAATTTTAGTTCCTTATAAATGCCTTTTTGTCTCAATTTATGCTGAAGATCGTTTGGATCTTTATATATCCTTTATTATTTGCACCAGTGGTACACTTGCTTGTATGAATACTGAACACAACACAATTTTCCACACCCACATATGCCCCTATATCTGTAAAAACTCCAGTCTTTTGTTCTGGATAGCTGGATTTGTAGAAACCTATTTCTGTGTAATTTCATAGCAATAGTATTAAAAAGAAAGTAGATACACACTAAAACTAAATACAGTCCTTGGATACAGCAACTCTCATCATGTAAACACTGAGTGACTGATGAAAAACCGTTAAACTGAAGTAAAAACAGCTGGATATATCAGATTATCTATCTATTTTCTTATATAGCACCCACTGCTGTGATACTAGAGTTCCATTTCAAACACAAAAACAAACCATCAGAGTACACTTTCACAAGAATGTTTTTGTATTTTATTCTTACATAGGCAAACTAATGAATATGGATTGTTGGAGCCGTCGCCTACAATAACACATTCTGGAAAAGATATTGTATAGAAAAATGAATTATTGAACAGTAATTACAGAAATTCTCTCTGATTTTTTTAAAGACAATGAAAATAGCAGCTCAAGCGCTGAAGTGCCCTGGGAAGTACAAATCGTGTCTAACGAAGAGGCACTCATAGAGCCAAGCAGTATATTGTGTGATGTTACCCTCACTCCTCTTGATTTGTTACTGTGTTCGCTTGAATAAAAAGGCAATGTCTTGTGGCAAAGAAACAGAAGGCTCATCTGCACTAGAACAGTTTTACACAGTGTATGTGTATGGCACAAAAATATGTTAAAACCCACTTTTTCAAAGTATTTGAAATGAGGTCCAGATTTACAAATGGACTTAGGGCATCTAAACCCCAGATTTCAGTGCCTAAGGCCCAGTTTTAGGCACCAATGTGATCCACAAAACCGACGCTCAGGTGCTGCCTAATCCTGTAGGTGCCTAAACTCAGTCAGCACCTAAATTTTGACTGTAAAAGTTCCCTAGGTGCCTAAGTTTCCGCCTCTGGGTATGCACACTGCTGCCCACTGCAGGTGCTCAGTTACCTCACTCCTGCCTAAGCCCTAGCGTGAGCCACAGTGCAGGGGAAGATAAGTCATATTTCCCTGCCTATTTTGCCTGCATGGCCTGATCCAATAGGTATGGTCAGAGCACACATATCAAACCGAGACCCATTCAAAATTAGGGTGACCAGATGTCCAGTTTTCGACCGGAACAACCGGTCAAAAAGGAACCCTGGCAGCTCCAGTCAGCACCACTGATGGGGCTACTAAAAGTCCAGTCTGTGGTGCTAAGGCAAGCTAGTCACTACCTGTCCTGGCATCGCGCTGCGCAGCACCCCGGAAGCGGCCAGCAGGTCCAGCTCCTAGGCGGGGGGGAGCCATAGGGCTCCGCGCGCAATCCCCATCCCCAAACACCCTTCCCGGCCAATGGGAGCTTGGGGGATGGAATCCCAGAGCCTACACCCTGAGCCCAGATCCCCCTCCTGCACCGCAAACCCCTCATCCCCAGCCCCACCCCAGAGCCTTCACCCCCAGCTGGAGCCCTCACCCCCTCCTGCACCCCAAGTCCCTGCCCCAGCCCGGAGCCCCCTCCTGCACCCTTAACCCCTTATTTCTGGCCCTATCCCTGAGCCCTCACCCCCAGTTAGAGCCCTCACCCCCTCCCATCACCCAGCCCAGTGGAAGTGAGTGAGGGTGGTGGAGAGCGAACCATCGAGGGAGGAGGAATGTAGTGAGCGGGGGGTGGAGCCTCGGGGAAGAGGCTAGGGTGTTCGGTTTTGTGCGATTAGAAAGTTGACAACCCTATTCAAAACGTGGGATAAGGAGGAGATGCTGGTTTGCTCCTTATAACTTTCAACACAGTGATCAGAGCTCTTACCCAGGATACGGGAGTCCAAGGTTCAGTTTACCCCTCTCTGCCTGATGGAGAGAAAAGATTCTGGGGGGGGAGTCTCCCAAGTATCAGGAGGGTGCCCTAAACACTGGGCTATGGGAAACTCTGCTAAACGAACAGCAAGGTTGTGAGCTATTATTAAGAGTGAAACACAGACTTTATAACCAGAGTGGTCTTTCCTCTATGTTTTGAAAATTGTATGAACACATTAGGCAAAATACAGCAATAGTTCACAGCAGTCCCGTCTGACGATTTCTTTGTTATGTGACTTTTGGGTTCCTTTAAAGATTTTCTACATTCTTTTTTATTTATAAGTCATTTAAAATTAATGGAGTGTTAATATTGACAGCCTGGGACACCAGGATCCTATACTAGCAACAAAAAATGCACAGCACAGGTAGCGGCAGTGCAAGCTGCCCCACACTACCCTAGGTTGTTGTACTCAACCTTGACATGGAGGGTCCTCTTCTTATCAGACAATATTGTAGCTGTGTCCATGATCCATTCAGCCCTTCCCCTTTGTGCTTAGACTTCTAGTAACAGGGCCGTGTGCAACTTTTGGGAGGGGGAGGAGGGTATTATGATCCTTCCCTGTTTTTATTTTATTTTCTCATGTTTTAGAAATGGCAATTCTAGATTCAGCACTAGGAGAAAAAAATTTTTTTGACGTTTCCAATCTGCTTTGAAGCCTACACAATAAAAGTTATTGAGGTGTTACAACCTTTCAGACTAGTTTAAAAACCACATTTTAAAGAGCCATTTAAATAACCCTAAAATCATCAATCTTTGCTTCATATTTGAAAGTGCCTCAGGAGTAGAGAAATAAAATATTCAGCATTTCAAGCAGAGAGAAATCTGCTTAACATTTCAAGCTTTACTTATCAAGCATGTTAAAGGAAAGCAAAAAATCATAGAAATGTAGGGTGAGAAGGGACCTAGAGAGATCATCAGGTCCACCCTGTGCACTGAGGCAGGACCAAATAAATGTAGACCATTCCTGACAGGTGTTTGTTTACCCTGTTCTTATAAACCATAATTCATTAAAATTAATTAACCATCTAAGGTACTGTTTGATAAAAATAATATTTATTGAATACATACATGCAAAAACATGCAAATGAAATGTTAAAGGTTGAGTATTTAGATATACAAAAAACAATTCCGAAAATGCAAATGTTAATGTTCTTATTACACCATTAACTCACCGACATTGAACAAACTGTAAGTTATACATTGAACAGCCTACTTAGCACTAAAAATGTCATATCTGGCTGTGTAGTAGAACAAACATTTCTTGTATTTGGTTAATCTTTCTTGTGTCTAGATGCTTAACCTTAAAATTGCATTAATATAATTATTTTGCACCTAATTCCCTCTGGGTTTTTAAGCTAATCCTTCCCCCCAACAAAAATACTCGTTCAGGCTTTCAGCCTCAGGACTTATTATGATTAGGCTTGAAGAAGTAGATTTTTATCGGTAAATGTCTGTAAACTTCAATTTCACCATACACACACAAACTGAGAAAAAATATTTCCATCAATAATAAGCAACATTTACAGATACCCAAAATAAGAGAAATGCTGCACAAAAACTGAATAACATTTAATTTACGGATATTTACCTTGTATATTTTACACGTGATTTTGAAAATTTATGTTTTAAAGGTTATAAAACTTTAATTTTTGAATCTCAACATCTATTGGTCATTAAATAATTGTCTGATCTCCCCCAAAAAAATTTCCTGCAACTGTGAAAATTGTAATCAATAAAAGATGCTTAAAATAAACAATCAATATTATCTGTCAAAATTGTCAAAAAAATAAAAATCAAATTCTACCAAGCTTAACTATAATGTTAATGGCAGTCATGTAGCTAAAATCTCTGCAGTTCTTTGAAACTTTATTCCACAAACACCACAAGTAACTAGCAAGAAAACATTCTTACAAAAACCAAAGGAAGTTGCTGTAACCTTTTCAAAGTTATATATTTTTTAATTTTACTCGTTAATGTTATTTTGCAAAGAAAATGAAAATTAAAAGCAAATAAAAAAATCTACCGTAAAACAAAATTGCAGGATGGCCCACAGATCAATTTCAGTCAGGGCCGGTGCTACCATTTAGACGGACTAGGCGGTTGCCTAGGGCGCCAACATTTGGGGGCGCCAAAAAGTGGCGCTCCCAATTTTTGTTAAAGTGTTCCAGCGGACGCTGTGCTGGGAGGAAGAGGGAGTCTGAGCCGCCGGCAGGCAGCCCAGGGGTTCCCCTGGGTCAGCGCGCCGCCGGCAGCCCAGGGGTTCCCCTGGGCTCACGGCGGAACTCCTGGGCTGCTAGCGGTGCGCGGACCCAGGGGAACCCCTGAGCTGCCTGCCGGTGGCTCAGACTCCCTCTCCTTCCCAGCACAGCAGCCGCTCCATCCCATGCCATTCTTCTCTCTGCAGCTCTGCGTATAGCACGTGGCACGAGCCCGGCGACGGGCGCGACTCAGCAGGGCTTCTGGAGGAAAGGGGAGGTTGGCTGCCTCCTGGCTCAGCCTCCACAGTCAGCCCCAGCGGGGAGCACAGAGAAGAAAAGAGCCTCAGGCGGCGGTCTGGTGGAGCGGAGGAAGAAAGAGGACCCCGACACCCCTGCGCTGGGCAAGGTAAGCGCTTCCCCACACAGCTCGGCCTCAGGCGCCTGTGCTCCTGCCCCTTTGGTCCTTGGCTGGTCCCTGCTCCTGCTCCCCTTGTGGGTGGGTGGCTGGAGAGGACGGCAGCCTGCAGAGCTGAGCTGCCCCAGTGCCCCCCTCTCCCTGCTCCAGCCTCTGTCATGCCCGGTATCTGAGTTCAGGGCTGCCTGGCGGGGGGGAAAGTGGGGCAATTTGCCCCAGGCCCTGGGCCCCGCAGGGGCCCACACGAGTTTGTCGGAGGCTCCTGGGAGAGGGGGTAAGCGGCATGGTAAGGGGCCGGGGCCGGGCACGCCCCCCAACCCCATCCCCCACACAGTCCTGACCCCCATCTCCGAGCCCAGCCCCTCTGAGCCGGGCACCCCCCGACCTCATCCCCCCCACAGCCCTGACACTCAGCTCCGAGCCCGCTCCGAGCCCAGCCCCTTTGAGCTGGAAACCCCCCGACACCATCCTCCCCACAGCCCTGACCCCCAGCTCCGAGCCCAGCCCCTCTGAGCCGGACACCCCCCTGACCCCATCTCCCCACATCCCTGAGCCCAGCCCCTGTGAGCCAGGCACCCCCAAACCCAGAGCCCAGCTCCCCACTTAGCCCTGGGCAACAGCAGCACCACCCCCAGGCAGCAACAGCCCATTGGTACCAACCATCACCATCACCCAGCAACAGTCCATTATGTAATTGCAGATGTATACATACCATTACAGCTTTTTTAATGTTTTTAAATAATGTATTCAGTGTATTTTCAAATTATTACAAATTAATTTTTGAATGTATTTCACTAGATATTTTTTACATTTCCAAATACGTTACTATAGTATTGCAACTTTTTTTTATGGAAGGGGCCCCCAAAATTGCTTTGCCCCAGGCCCCTGGAATCCTCTGGGCGGCCCTGTCTGAGTTTTAACCCCTGCTGCTGTGTTATGCCTGCAACAGGAAGGCCTAAGCCTGTGAGTGACCCCCATAGCAGCTGCCTGAAGAAGTGCTTGGGGGAATCACGCAGAAGGAGCGTGATATTTGTTTGAATTCTCTCCTCATGGAGGCTGCGCTCCACTTGGCGCAGGACAGCAGTCTCAGCAGGACTCTAGGCCCAGCACCTTGCGTCGGTTTGTAGACTTGTAGTGCACCCCGTCACCGGGCTCAGTCTGGCACCACTACCCCTCACCAGTGCCCAAGGAATTAAAAATAACTAACAATAATGCAATTATTGGTCTCACACTGCTCTGACAATACATAAAGCTGAAATCCATTAGGTGCCAACTGTATAATTTATTCCTTCGTCCCTTTCAACCTTTATTTTGTTCACTTATTAAAGACGAAGAGATATCTTTCATCCAGTTCATGTTGCCAGGAAACAGAATATGTTAAAGAACAAATGTCAGCAACAGAATAAGATCTTTCTCTTCCTTTCATCCATACACATACCCTCCCAGAGTTACCATTACCACTAATAATTTTGTTTCACAAATATAAGCGTAGAGTTTGACAGAGACTCTGTTTACTAACTTACTGGTTTTTGTTTGGCTGTAGCAACAACAAATCTGGTAGCTAGTATTGTTGAGCTAATACAGCACAGTGAATGTAGCTTCTTTCTGCTCTGGGAATGTTCACAAACAGATCATTAATTCAATTTACACATATTTTTAAATGAAATATTTCAGATTTTCCCCCAAATGGATTAATCACAGTTTGCTGTGAGTATTCAATACTCAGTATTTAAAATTCAACATGTGTGACCAGTCATAACTATCCAACACAAGTTACATGGTATTGATTAATTTTTGTAAATGGGTAAGAACATCTCAGAACCAGGAAAGGGTTCTGAAGAAACCTCTGGGGCTTTTAAATCCTTCCAGGAGAGATAAGGGAATTTTAAATCTTAATGTTTCAGAATCACAGAGGCCTTGACCAAGACATAATTCTTAGGAAAAGTAGGCTATTGTAAGATTTTTAGACTAGGGAGAACATTTTCAAAAGCACCAGCAGGATGCAGAGCCTAAATTCCATTGAATTTTAATTAGAGCTGGGCTCCTAAGTCACTTTTGAAGATGGAACTCGGGTGCTTTTGAAAATTTTACTCTAGATGTGGACTTCACATTTTCTCCCATCACATCCAAACAAAGTAACTGTGGTCTTGTCTAAACTAAGATTTAAACGCTGTGATATTAATATCTTGGAGGATAACACCATTACTGCCTATTAGCCAAGATGGTCAGGGACACAACCCCACACTCTGGGTGTCCCTAAACCTCCAATTGCCAGAAGCTGGGACTGGAGAACAGGGGATGGATCACTCAATAATTGCCCTGTTCTGTTCATTCCCTCTGAAGTATCTGGCACTGGCCATTATCAGAAGACAGGATACTGGGCTAGAGGGACCACTGGTCTGATTCAGTACGGCGATTCTTATGTTTGTACTTTCATACATATCACCTCTTGGTTACCTGCCTTAATTCCACCGCTTTGACAACATAATTTCTAATATAGATACATAACTCCTTAAATAGAATCCATACACAGAATTCATAATGACTATGATGACCAGTGGGTTACTGGCTCTTGGCAGAGATCTCACATGCCACCCTTTAGTAAAAACTTAATATGCATTAATCTGACCCAGCATCTCACAATGAGTATGGAATTCTGGTCACCTGCTCTCCTTTGCTGTTGTCTCACTGAATGTACTGCTCGGGAGTGTTTGTGCATCCTACGGCTTTCATCCTTTTTCTGCTGCATGCCCCATGTCTAAGCATCTGTCTAATGTGCGATTGCCTTCCTGGAGCAGCTGCTCCTGCAGGTAGTGACCCCAAGTGCCACAGACTATGCTGTCCTTAATTAGGGAAATTGAATGTAGCAGCCAGTGTGTGTAAGGCTAGAACAGAGGTCTATCCCCTGCCCTTCAGATTGGTCTCTAGTGAAAAACCTGTGTTGCTCCATAGTTTAATTCTGTTTGGGGAGTGATACACCCCCAGGACTGTTAGCACTGCTGTGAAGCTTGAGGCAGGGGTGAGCTTCAGTGCATTGCAAATCTTTCTGCCATGTTCCCCATTAAGGTAAAATAACAGTTTTGCTTTCTTACTGTTATTGTCATCCTGCATGGCCAGGTCTGTGAACAGCTTGAACTCCTCCTTCCATTATGTCTGTCATTGGGCTAGGTTTGTGTCTGCAAAATCCAGGGCTCCAGATCACATTTCCAGGTTGCTGCACTGCAGAAAACTCACTTCTTAGATGTTGCCGCCATGTTCCATTTGCAAAGACTGAAGCTGAATGCCAGTTAAACTGAACTAGGGTGACCAGAAGCAAGTGTGAAAAATCGGGATGGGGTGGGGGGTAATAGGAGCCTATATAAGAAAAAGATCCAAAAATCAGGACTGTCCCTATAAAATCGGGACATCTGGTCACCCTAAATTGAACAAATGGAACTTCATTAAACCCTGTGCACTGCTCTTTGTGACTGAGTTGCTTCCCACCTAACCCCCTGCTTCCCTGGTGTCCCATCAATTACAGTTCCTCTAGGGAACATGGGCCCTCTGACTCTAGTTCCACCGATCATGAAAAAATAAACACACCATCCCCACTCAGGAGATTGTCAAGCAGTACTATGGGCTCGGTGCTTGGTGTAGTTCCCAGCACCCAATCAACTTCCTTGTAGAAGTGGCAAGTAGACAGTTCATTCCCTGAAGCGTGGGTCTCATCCCTGGTTTGGCAGCAGGCTATCTTAAGGCGCTTGACCACCTACTGGTATTGATCAGTGGTCCAGTGGATCCGAACACCACCAGTCTTTCCAAGATACTTTTGTACACATGCTCATTTCTTGTGCTCATACTGAAGCTAAGAGTCTTGCTCTCCTCACACCACAGATTTACCATGCTGATGCAAGAATTGGACAGCATTCCTTCCTCCACTCAGAAAATGAGCACACACTCTGAAGTTGAGCTTGAGAAGCAGGGTGGTCTTGGAACATATTAGATTTAGTGGTGGCATGATGCAGTGCACAAACGGGTTGCAAGGGTCCAATCCTACATTTCTTGTGTAACCACATCTTCCAATCTATATGAACAGTTAGCACGTGGCAAGCTGGAGTGTAACTCTACCTTGAACTAGCCTGCCGTGCACTAACTGTCAGTGTGGACCCTCCTATTGTGTGCAAAAAGTTCCATATTGCGCTTTGATCTACTTCTATTTAAAAGCAGGGAGATCAAAGCAGACTATTGAACTTTTAGTGTGCAATAGCAGGGTCCAAATGGAAAAGCAGCATGCGGCAGGCTAGTGTGAAGTACATTTATACCCCAGCTTACCGCAAACTGACTGTTCATATAGACAGGTTGGATGTACAATCCTGCCATAAATCTGTACAAAAATTTGCAGCAGAAAACATGTTTATTATGTCAATGCCATTAACTTCAGCAAGCTTGCCTCAGGGATGAATTTGATCCATTTTTATAAGCAGAGGTCTTTTCTTAAAACCAGAGATTGTTTGGAATAGGCAGCTGTGTGTTAGTGTATATGTAACAAGACAACTGAGCAAGACTCATTGATTTGGACTGTGTGCATTTGTGAGAGCTCTTTTTGCTTTTAGCTCACGTGATTTTATAACCAAAGTTTGCTTTGAATTTTGGATATGAAATTAACCAGAAAAATCTAAATGAAACTCAGCCTCAATTGCCCATTTTCAACTGGTTTCAAATCAAAACCATTAATTACATTTTTGTTCAAGTTTAGTGCAAAACCAAGAAAACAAAAATTGCAAAACATGGTCATGTTTGTTACAAACTTCAAAAACAATGTGAGTTTCATAACAAAATTTTATACAGCTCTAGCAGTTATTATCCAGAGAGAGAAGGAGAGATGGTATGTGAGCAAGCAGAGAGAAAATTACAGAAGATTATTGACCAAGAAGAGAATCAGGAGTCAGAATGAGACAAGATGTAATGGGTCATAGTCATTCATGGTGTGACTTTATTTTCTTCAAAAGAGCTTCATCAAGGTAGGATGTGACTTAATACATTGCAGAATTACTACTCCTAGATTAAAGTCTAGAACCAAATTCTGCTCTGATTTATTTATTTTTGTTTTTTTGGTTGCAAATCAAACCAGATTTTGTCCCTAGACAGCTTAATGATTGTCAGTAGAGAGACAATAGTAGTAAGGAGCTCCAAAAATTCAAGGTTTCAGGTTATTTAGAATTTGTTATTTTAAGGAGATTCTCCTTACTTAAAATTAAAAAAAAAAAACGATATTCTAGCCCTCTAGTACTGTTCTAAATCAATGCACTGCTGCCTTTTCTGCTCAGCAAGCCAGGTACACTGAATCAATACAGCAACAACATAGATGACCTTCCCCCATCCATTCTAATGGAGTGTTAGCATCAAACTAGTCAGATCAACAGTTCTCAGCACCAGGGCCGGCTCTAACTTTTTTGCCGCCCCAAGCAGCAAAAAAAAGTGCCGCCCCACCGTAACATCCCCCCCCCCACCGAGTGCCGCACCGCCGAAACCCCCCCCGCCGAGCGCCGCCGAACAACCGCCGCCCCCGCCGCGCTGCCGAACACCCCCCACCGCGCTGCTGAACCCCCCCTGTACAGAGTGCCACCAAACACCCCCTGCCGCGCCGCCGAAACCCCGCCAAACAGCCCCCGCCTCCCCGCCGCACTGCCAAACACCCCCACCCCCAGTGGAGCGCTGCGCCGCCGAACACCTCCCCCCCCGCGCAGCGCTGCACTGCTGAAGCCCCCCCACATGCAGAACACTGCCAAACACCCCCCGCTGAGTGCTGCGCCGCCGAACACCTCCCGCCCCCGCGGAGCACCGCGCCGCCAAACACCCCCCGCCGAGCGCTGCGCTGCCGGAACCCCCCCCCGCCAAGCGCCGCGCCGCGTTGCCCCCCGCCACTCCAAGATTGGCCGCCCCTTATCAGGTGCTGCCCCAAGCACGTGTTTGGTTGCCTGGTGCCTGGAGCCGGCCCTGCTCCGCACATTTGTCCAAAATCTTTCTGGCTCAAGTAATTTAAACTTAATTTTAAAAAGTCCGTATGAGCCTACAAATCAATATCAACTTTACAAATATTAAGTACATCACACTGAATTTTTGACTGGTAAGTGATCACATCTCCTTATAAATGGTTGGCACGTACAGAATGAAATGTATTAAACTGTAGATTCACAGAGCTTTTCTATTTCAGCTATTTCTTTCTGATTTATTGCAGGTGTAGTTGTAGGCGATCTAAGAAGGGCAGAACTCTTTTTGCCAAATTTAGAACAAATTCAAAAAATGTGGCACCAGCTAGCACTTCTTGATAGCCACTTTCTCTGAGTGAGCCCTTTGAGGGCTTAAAATGATACCTCTCCACCTTCCTAGAGGACAGAAGACAATTATAGTTGATAGTCCTCTTGTGACCGTGGGGCCTGGAGGGGGGCACACTAAGAATGCTTAATCAGGGCAAACTTCAAGGAATAAGGTAGACAGTCCTTCAAACTGGTGGCTTATTCTATAATTAGATTCACCAAGCCAGCAACCAAACCACTTCTATAATACCATACTGGTTACCAAGAAGCTAAAATACAGTCCCCTTTAAGCAATCCAGCTTTTGGCTCCCATCCACACAGCCAAGTCTAATACAGTGAGGGGTTACTAAAACCCTTATTCACCATATATAAAGTTCTACCAATCTCAATTGACTGCCACCAGGTCAATGAATATTTCAAATCTCACCCAAATACACGCTTACAGCCAATCTTTATTAACTAAATTTATTAATAAAAAGCAAAAAGGAAGAGCGTGATGTATGGTTAAGAGAGCAATATACTGATACAATATACAGATAGATCAATATACAGATATGAGTTAAGTTCTTAGGTCAGTTTCATAGCAGAGATGATGAGGCTGCTGATTTGTAAAAGTCCTAGAATCAATTTAAAGTGCTACTGTCCAATAGGCAGACCATGTACAGAGTCTGTTCAAATTCTTCCATGAGAATTCCAGGGTGAATCCAGAGTATATCTGGAGACCTCAGTTTTGTGACTGACTGTATGTCTACACTACGGAATTAATCCGAATTTATATAATTCGAATTTTGGAAACAGATTGTATAAAGTCGAATGTATGCAGCCACACTAAGCACAGTAATTCGGTGGTGTGCGTCCATGTACCAGGGCTAGCGTCGATTTCTGGAGCATTGCACTGTGGGTAGCTATCCCATAGCTATCCCATAGGTCCCGCAGTCTCCCCCGCCCATTGGAATTCTGGGTTGAGATCCCAATGCCTGATGGGGCCAAAAACATTGTCGGGGGTGGTTCTGGGTATATCCTCCCCCCTCTCCAGGGAAGCAACGGCAGACAACCGTTTCGCGCCTTTTTCCTGGGTGAACAGTGCAGACGCCATACCGCGGCAAGCATGGAGCCCGCTCAGCTCAAGACAGCAGTCATGAACATTGTAAACACCTCGCGCGTTATCGTGCAGTTTATGCTGAACCAGAACCTGCAAAACCAGACGGCGAGGAGTAGGCTACGGCAGCGCAGCGCGAGAGTGATGAGGATATGGACATGGAATTCTATCAAACCGCGGGACTCAGTGCTTTGGAGATGATGCTGTTAATGGAGCAGGTTATAGCCGTGGAACGCCGATTCTGGGCCAGGGAAACAAGCACAGACTGGTGGGACCGCATAGTGTTGCAGGTGTGGGACGATTCCCAGTGGCTGCAAAACTTTCGCATGCGTAAGGCACTTTCTTGGAACTTTGTGACTTGCTGTCCCCTGCCCTGAAGCACCAGAATACCAAGACGAGAGCAGCCCTCACAGTTGAGAAGCAAGTGGCGATAGCCCTGTGGAAGCTTGCAACGCCAGACAGCTACCGGTCAGTCGGGACTCAATTTGGAGTGGGCAAATCTACTGTGGGGGCTGCTGTGATGCAAGTAGCCAAAGCAATCACTGAGCTGCTGCTACCAAAGATAGTGACTCTGGGAAATGTGCAGGTCATAGTGGATGGCTTTGCTGCAATGGGATTCCCTAACTGTGGTGGGGCGATAGATGGAACCCATATTCCTATCTTGGCACCGGAGCACCAGGGTACCCAGTACATAAACCGCAAGGGGTACTTTTCAATGGTGCTGCAAGGACTTGTGGATCACTAGGGACGTTTCACCAGCATCAGCGTGGGCTGGCCGGGAAGGGTTCATGACATTCGTGTCTTCAGGAAAACTAATCTGTTTAAACGGCTGCAGCAAGGGACTTACTTCCCGGACCAGAAAATAACCGTTGGGGATGTTGAAATGCCAATAGTTATTCTTGGGGACCCAGCCCTGCCCCTTAATGCCATGGCTCATGAAGCCATACACAGGCAGCCTGGACAGGAGTCAGGAGCTGTTCAACTACAGGCTGAGCAAGTGCAGAATGGTGGTAGAATGTGCATTTGGCCATTTAAAAGGTCGCCGGCGATCGTTACTGACTCGCTCAGACCTCAGCCAAACCAATATCCCCATTGTTATTTCTGCTTGCTGTGTGCTCCACAATCTCTGTGAAAGTAAGGGGGAGACCTTTATGGTGGGGTGGGAGGCTGAGGCAAATCGCCTGGCTGCTGATTATGCGCAGCCAGACACCAGGGCAATTAGAAGAGCACACCAGGAAGAAGCACTGTGCATCAGAGAAGCTTTGAAAACCAGTTTCATGACTGGCCAGGCTACAGTGTGAAATTTCTGTTTGTTTCGCCTTCATGAAAACCCGCCCCCTTTATTGACTCATTCTCTGTAAGGAACCCACCTTCCCCTTCCCCCAGCTTGCTTTCAAAGGAAATAAAGTCACTATCGTTTAAAAATCATGTATTCTTTATTAATTGATTATAAACATAGGGAGAGAACCGACAAGGTAATCTGGGTGAGGTTTGGGAGGAGGATAGGAGGGAAGTAAAAGGCCACTGAAAAAATTCAATATAATGACAGCCTTTTGGTTGGGCTGTCCACTGGGGTGGAGTGGGAGGGTGCACGGAGCCTCTCCCCCGCGTTCTTACACGTCTGGGTGAGGAGGATATGGAACATGGTGAGGGGGGAGGGAGGTTATACAGCGGCTGCAGCAGCAGTCTGTTATCCTGCTGCCGTTCCTGAAGCTCCACCAGACGCTGGAGCATGTTCGTTTGATCACGCAGCAGCCCCAGCGTTGCAGCCTGCCACCTCTCATCTCGAGCGTCCCTCATGACCTCACGTTCACTGGCATCTTTCCTAAATTTAAATACCGTGTCCTTCCACTCATTCAAATGAGCGCTATCATTGCGGGTGCATTCCATTATTTCCGTGAACATTTCGTCTCGCGTCCTCTTTCTCCGCCGCCTTATCTGAGATAGCCTTCGGGACGGAGGAGGAAGGCTTGAAAAATTTGCAGCTGCTGGAGGGAGGGATGAAAAAAAGGAGAGAAGTTTTTAAAATGATACATTTTACAGAACAATGCTTATACTCTTTCATGGTGAACAACACTATTCACATTACATAGCACATGTGATTTCAGAACAAGGTCGCATTTTCCATCTTAATATTGAGTGCCTGTGACTTTGGTGTTAGAGATCACAGACGCAGGTCCAGGCAACAGAATTCAGCTTGCATGCGGTCATGGTAAGCCATTGTCTTTCGGCTTCTGCGCCCTCCTTTCCCACATACCAAGCAAAGCCCGTTGACTGCTTCGGTTTTCCTGTTAACCTTCAGCAGTAGAAAACAAACTAACGCCCCCCATCCAATTCTCTGGGATGAGAGCTTTATCCCTCCCCCCACTGCGTGTCTGGTATCAGGGAATATCCCTGCAGAAACCAAACTAACCCCCCCGCCCTCCCTCTCCCGCCATGAATTATCTGGGATGATCGCTGTACCCCTCCCCCCACCGGGGCTGGTAACAGGAAAGATCCCTGCTAGCCAAACGTGAAAAGCTCAGGGCCAATTCCCCCCTCCCCCCGCACTTAGCTAACTGCAGGGAAGGATTTCTTTTCAGCCACAGGCAAACAGCCCAGTAGGAACAGCCATCTCTGTCCCCTTAATTAAATTCCCATATTTCAACCAGGTTACAATGAGCGATATCACTTTCCTGAGGATTACACAGCGGGATAAAGAATGGATGTTGCTTGAATGCCAGCAAACACCGGGACCATACGCTGCCAGGCTTTGTCATGCAATGATACCAGATTATTTGCTGCAAGCATGGCGTGGTCAAGTGTCCTACCATGGAGGACGGAATAAGGCTGCACTGCCCAGAAACCTTGTGGCAAGGCTTTTGGAGTACCTCCAGGAGAGCTTCATAGAGATGTCCCTGGAGGATTTCCGCTCCATCCCCAGACACGTTAACAGACTTTTCCAGTAGCTGTACTGGCTGCGAATGCATCCCAAGTCCTCAGGGCAAAGTAATCATTAAAAAATCGCTTGCTTTTAAAACAAGTTTTATATTTTAAAAGGTAAACTCACCTGAGGTCCCTTCCATGGTGTCATGGTCTTGGATACTGGGTTGGGAGGGTACCTCAGTCAGGCTGAGAAAAAGATCCTGGCTGTTGGGGAGAACGTAGTGCTGGGTGCTCTCCGCAAGCTCGTCCTTCTTCTCCTCCTCCTCCTCTTCCCCATCTGCAGAATCCTCAGGTGTAGCTGATGAGATTATCCCCGCCTCGGAATCCACGGTCAGAGGTGGGGTAGGGGTGGCGGCCCCCCCTAGAACTGCATGCAGCTTGGCGTAGAAACGGTATGTCCGCGGCTCTGACCTGGAGCAACCGTTTGCCTCCTTTGTTTTTTGATAGGGTTGTCTGAGCTCCTTGACTTTCACGCGGCACTGATCTGAGTCCCTATTGTGGCCTCTCTCCATCATGCCCTTGGAGATTTTTTCAAAAGTTTGGGCATTTCATCTTTTCGAACGAAGTTCTGCTAGCACTGAATCCTCTCCCCATACAGCGATCAGATCCAGTACTTCCCGTACGGTCCATGCTGATGCTCTTTTTCGATTATCGGCCTGCATGGTTACCTGTGCTGATGAGCTGAGCTATCTGTGGTCACCTGTGCTCTCCACGCTGGGCAAACAGGAAATGAAATTCAAATGTTCGCGGGGCTTTTCCTGTCTACCTGGCCAGTGCATCCGAGTTCAGATTGCTGTCCAGAGCGGTCACAATGGTGCACTGTGGGACAGCTCCTGGACGCCAATACCATCGAATTGTGGCCACACTAACTCTAATTCGAAATGACAATATCGATTTTGGCGCTACTACGCTCGTCAGGGTAGAGTACAGAAATTGATTTTACAAGCCCTTTATTTCGAAATAAATGGCTTCGTTGTGTGGACGGGTGCAGGGTTAATTCGATTTAACGCTGCTAAATCCGAATTAAAGTCATAGTGTAGACCAGGCTTCAGGCTTTCCCTATCTAAGTTTAAGCAGATTTGAGATTAAAAGGATCAGGCTTGAAGCTTCCTTTATAGCTGAAGCAAATTGGGTGCTGACAGGTAACTCAACCACCTGGGTTTTGATGACAGTGAGCTGACAGTTTGGTCTCTATCCAATGGGTCCTTTCTCAGATAATACATTAAGCAACAGCCATTCAAACAGTTCACAGATAGTTTACTATGTGGAGTTACAAGTTCCAAAGAGAAATGCGGACAATAACATTATTACACCACAAGTCCCATTTAAATGATACTATCCCCCTTCTGATCTCTGAATCAATAGAATACAGTAATGAATCATTAAAGACAGGAGGAGGATTTTAGCATCTACAACCTAATTAGATCACATTAAATTTCTAACAAGATATAGGTAAACACAGATGCATACAAGTAGTATCTACTCTTAATTCCCTAACAATACAGGCCTACATATTAAACATTCTAGTCTATTTAACATGGCTTTGATAACTATCTACAAGGAATGGCCCTGTTTACCCTTTCAATGCCTTCTATTAAGTTGTTATGGGTCATGCACCGGTTGACCAGTTTGTCAGTGTCACACCGCTAATAAAACAGTCACCATCACCAGTTTCAATTCAGGTTGCCTTAATAACAAGTTTACTAGAGGAAAATAAAGAATTGGTAAAAAAAATAAACAGAATAAAAAATCAGAACTAACTACTATGCAAAAGTATACCCAACTAGGCTGGTTATTTTAGTTACAAACTAGTCAGTAACTAGTTTTCTAAAACTATGCATTTCAGAATATCAGACCCCACTCCTGCATTAGTTACAGCTGGGCTCAGTGAAGATGGGATAGTCACCATCTTGGCCGACACCAACAATTGAACCAGGGACCTCCAGGCATAATGCCTAAATGTTCAACAATGACCAGTGATTTTGGTTCTCTTAATTTTGTGGGTGATCAACTTGAGATATTTCAAAGAATCCTAACTTTCAGAGGGTGGGTGCTCAATACTTTCTGAAATCAGGCCTCTTTAAGGTGTCCCAAGTTTGGCACCTAAAAATTGAAGTTCCCAGGATCACTAGTCATTTTGAACAACGGCAACAACACACTTAGACAGCAAAAGTCCCTAGCGCTGAGTGTCCATGGTCACACTGTATGGCTTTATTCCAGGCATCTAAGAGCTC
Organism: Malaclemys terrapin pileata; assembly: GCF_027887155.1. Lineage (NCBI taxonomy): Eukaryota > Metazoa > Chordata > Testudines > Emydidae > Malaclemys > Malaclemys terrapin. The sequence goes on along the minus strand of NC_071508.1, from coordinate 94,846,911 downwards.
CACCAGGTTATTACTAGTCTGGTGCAGCCAGCTTAATTGCAGGTGATCGCATGGCCATGACCAGGCAGTGTCCCTACCTGACCTTAAGTCTGATTTTCAGAGCTCAATGAGTGAGGACCTTGTCTCCAAGATGAACAACATGACCAAAAAGGGCCAGCCAGCAGTGGCCAATGATAACTTCATTCCTGTTAAGGCCAGTTCTCGAAACATCCCTATAACTGATAAGATGGTTTGACTTTATACCCAATACTCACTCTGGCAATGCATATGAAATGCCTCCAGCTTCCTGATGTCTTATTTAAGTAGTATCCATGTTTCAGATCCATATAAGAGGATTGGAAGTATGCAAGTTTGATAAATCTTTACTTTTGTATATTGCTTCACCTTCTTTTGGCTCCAGACCCTATGCAGGCCCTTCATGGCTGAGCCCAGTTGATGATAGTTTACTGCCTAGATTGATGAAATCATCCACTACTTTCATGGTTTGTCCGGAAGCACAAATGTCACAACTTTTGTGCTGACACTCTGGATTTTTGTTTTTGCCCAAAAAACCCTTAGCCTCAAGCTGGAAGCTCTCACTTTTGAACATTTACACCTAAGTCTATAACATGAGAGCAAAGTGCTGTAACAGACTCACATCCTCCATAGATCAAGCAAAGTGAGACAAATAACACATATTGACTGGTGGGTTTTACAGGAACAGAGGTCTACCCACCCAAAGTTCATTGAAGAATTAGGGTCTTGATTTGCTTCTGTCTCTGACAGCAGCAAACTGTCAGTCCCTGTTAGTCTGTGCCCCATGACTCCTTTAAGTTGTATCCAGGGTAAGTGAGCATCTTCAAGCCTCCAAACCTTTGTCATAACCCAGTTAAGGGGTTTTCCACTGGTACCTCCTCTGTAATATAAGAGGCCATTTCTATTCTCTTCAGGGCTTTGTACTAGGTTTGAAAACTTGCTATTAAAATGTGGCACCTTAAATCATCAGCGATGCACCATCACAATTGTATTTCCCAAATTACAACATATTTGATTAAGTTCATTACCTCCTCTGTAAATTCAGTTTTTTAATATTGCTCCCAATTTGCATTTGGGCAAAACTAATGGCATTGACCTGTTTCACAGAACTTGTTGATCATGTGAAATGGGGAGTTGTTAAAATTGGTCTCCACATCCTTTTCTCATCAAAACTAATTAGGGCCTTCATAATCTGCATAAATACCTTTGTAAAAACAGTTCATTAGCATGTTGATAGCTCCCTCATCCTGGGAGTGGTTACTTTGGTTCTTAGATGTTTTTGTTAGTAACTATAATCTTGTTTTTAGACAAACAATTAAATGAATGATGTATTCATATTGGATGGTCCAGGCTCAGACTTGCAAACATGTGCTCTAGCTTTAGAGCAGAGCATGTATCTTCTGAGGTTTGAGTTTCATTTAGGTCTGGGAAAATGTAAGTTCAGGACTGCTACATTTTTATTTTATGCAGCGTTGTTGTACCTGTGTTGGTCCCAACACATTAGAGAGACAAGGTGGGTGAGGTAATATCTTTTATTGGACCAATTTCTGTTGCTGAGAGAGACAAGCTTTTGAGCTTACACAGAATCCTTCTTCAGGATTTATTATTTTGTTTGTTTTATTTCACTCTCCTTGTAACCACTGAAGCAGGGTTCAGGGTCAGCTGCACCTTTGACCCCTCTTAGGTCTCTCTCAGGTGCACCCTTTCCAAAGGAATGTATCATTCAGAGAAAAAAGGTTAACAAAACGGCCAACACACATATGTCTTACTTAAAGCTTAGCATTTCCTTCAAAGTTCAGGCAGGCCTACCCCATCCCAGACACAATCCTGGTTCCCAGAAATTGGGTGTCTGCTTACCTATAGACCCAATTACTTACACTCTCTCTCTCTCTCAGCTTCAGGGTCGAGGGGAACTATGCTAAAGTTCTTTGTTTAATCCCCCCACCCCTTTTGATTCCTCCCTACCCATTCCAATCAGCCAGAGCATGGTGGAGGTAAAACTTAAAAGGAATTGACATCTGTATTGTTTGTTAAGTAACACTGAGATTGGGTTACCTAAAGCCATTGACTTTGGTTTCTGCAGACATCCAAAACAACCTAAAACTCAGCCCTGGTTTACACTACAAAATTACTTCGGTGTAGCTGCGTTGCTCAGGGGTGTGAATAATCCACATCCCTGAGTGAGGTAGTTCTATTGATCTAAGCACTGGTATGGAGAGCGTTATGTCAGTGGCTGAGCTACAGCATGTCAAATTGCTCTAGAAGTTCTATAGCGGTTCCTGGCACCCACACATCCATTCCAGGTGAAAACAAAAAACTCTCATAATTTGTTTTTTAAATTTGGAGAGTGGGGTTAGGTTTGCAGAGGAAGACTCTGATTTTCCCAACTCCTATGTTCCAGAATTGTTATCATAGGGCATGGACTACTCTTGTGGTTTGCACTGATTAAAAAAAGAAGAAGGTGGTTTGGTTATAAAACAATTCTTGTGACTTTTAAAACTCTATTTTAATGACTCTTTTTGCTCTTTTCATCTTGACCATCTCCTAACTTTTCCTACGAGATTTTCATGGCAAATAATCACAGCTCTTGCCAGGAAGAACTAGGACAACAACTGTCTCAGCAGATAAACCAGCATAAAACCCCAAAGCAGCAATGTGCATTGATTGTGAATCAAATAAAATGAGCCATACACTGGCTAACACCTTTGTTTGTATAAACATTGTTTAATATCATCTGTCACCAAGAATCAATTTAAACCTTTCTCTTGCAACCAAAGTAAAGTGTAAGATTCTTCCTCTCTCCTATCACAATGCTACTAGAATATTATGCATTTCCCATATACATTCCTCTTATATACTCGTGTGGGAAGACACACTTTCTCTAGTAAGCCAAGATCCTATTAACGTGTGTCTCTTTATAACACTGCTTTTTCAGCTTCTGTTGTTATCCCAGACAAACTTTCACTTGGTTTCTTGCTAAGTAGACATAAACCACCAAAATATTCTTCTATATTTACAGTAATAAATAGTAAGTAATGGACTATGAAGGCAAAAAGCATGGCCATTTAAAATGTGTACCAAGGAGACCCTCGCTTCCCACAGCCAGTGGCTCAGTTACATGGTCCAAGTGGGGATCTCAAGGTATCACATTCATTCTTAGCCATTCCTCATTTTTAATCACTTTCCCCATCCTGTAAGATGACACCTATAGCAACAGCTACCTCCAGGATTCCAGCATTGCTCTGTAACCACCTACCAGAGGGTGTAAGGAAGAGTTGCTGACATCACCATCCACCACTAAGGTACAAAGTATTGTCACCTTGCTATGCCCAAACAGTCCAAGGACAGGAAAGCTGAAATTATTGCAGACCTGGTATTAAGCAACGTGCATTGGTGCACTTCCACAGAACTCCTAAGAGGAATCCCGGACCACTGGTGGGGGGACAAAAAAAGCCTGAGTAATGCTGTGATCCTGTGCACCAGGTCACACCACCACTTAGATCTGGCCCAACTGCCCCTCTGTCATGACAGAGGAGAAGCTGGGCCAAACTTGAGCAGCACTGTGACCCCCATGCATCATGTCACAATGCCACTCACTCAAATGTGGCCCAATTGTCCCTCCGAACCTGAGCGGTGTGGGGTCTTGTGAGTGCGGGGTGGGTAATGGGAGCAAGCAGAGCTGGGCAGCCACAGTCAGGAGAAGTCACTCTAGTGTGGGACAGGAGTGGAGTGCTGAGCCCAGGGGGAGGGGGAGAAGAGGAGTGCCGGTGAGTATCCAGGAAGGTTCCAGGGGCAGTGGGTGAGAGGACTGGGGAGAGTTATTGGCAGTCTATGGGATGAGTGGGGAACATTGCGGGGCTGGGGACCAGAATACAGGAGGTGAGTGGGGGATGTTGGGGGCTGAGGCGTTGGGGGCTGCAGTGAGACAGATGTATGTCAGGCTGCTGGGAGGTGGGGGGACTGTGTGTCAGGATGGAAAAGGGTTGGTGGAGGGTTGTTGGGATATATGTATGGAATATGGTATGCATCAGGCAGGGGCACTTTAAGGAAGGGGACACCCCTCCAATTTCTATAGTGAACAGGGCCCCAAAATTCTTTAATGACATGCCTCCTAACTCTGCTTACTGTGCCTTTCACTGAGCCATTTGTGTCAATCTTTCTGGCTCTTTAACAAGAGCAGTAAATAGATGTGCATTGGATCAAAAAGGCAGAGAGCAAAATGCTCCTCACCTACTAGCAAATTGTTCAGAGAAGCAAGTGCATTGATCTTCCTCCCCCACTTCCATTCACACAAAGTAAACTTATTGTAAATATAAATTAACACCTCTGTAACATCATTTGTTAATATTAATCCCGCATAAGCTCTCTTTAGAAGTGTGTGCAAAAGCAGCTTTTACCCAAGTCAGGTTCCATGGCCACTACTATACCCTCCAGGTGTGCGGGGTGGGGGTGCTGCCAGTAATCCTGTGTAGCTATGAATTCCCAGATCACATTCCCAAAATACCTCTCTCTGAATCGATGTAGCTCCACAATGCACAGCTCTGCTGAGTACTGAGCATGCAGATCCACTATTCATCATCCCTGCATCTTTGCCCCACTGGTGGAGCAGAGCCACAATGGTCTACTCTACAGCCACATGTACTGACAGGTGACAGGATCTGTCTTTAGGGGAAACCAGTGTTACTGCTCTACCTTTTTCCAGTGGTTATGAGCATGCTCTTTTCCCTTTGTAAACACAAGACTGTAAGGAGGATGGTGCCACACTGCCTCTGAAGCTTACACATTATTCTTCCATAGACTCTTTACTAGGCTGGCTCTTGGATGTTTAGGTCTTTTATGTTATTATTTGACTTCCACTTTAAATAAACAGATATTGTCAAGTTATGAGTGAAGCCACTGCCAGGCAACATGCTGAAAGAGCGCACCTTTGGGCAGGTATGATATTGATGTCTGAAGGAATGAAAAATTTTGCTGGCAATCATCATTCTGGTTTGAACTAGTGCGCCCCCTTGCAGGAAAGTGTGGTGTTGCAGGACAGCCTTTATTCTGGGTGAGGGAAAAAGTCAACTATCAACAAGTCCAAATAGCCAGTTAAATGTTAAAGAACACCCTCTTGTGGAAGGTCTCATTTATTAACAGAAAAGCCGGTGCAGAACAAAAACAAAACTTTCACTCCGATATCCCAGCAGGGCGACTAAGTCAATCTTAGACCATGTGCCCTACCTGGCCTCAGTGCTTATCTCTACTGAGGCTCTTCCCCAAGGGTCCTCTTGGTTCTAGTCTGCGCCCCTGGGGTTAGGTCTCTTTACTGAAGTAATGCCCTTCTCTGGAGTCAAGGGGAGGCCATCCATTGCGACTCTTTCCCAAGGCTAGCAGGTTATCCTTGCCAGGCCAGGCTTCCAGCCAGTGTTTGGGAGACCCCTGGCATGCCTGCTGACTGCAGCCCTCTGTCTAGGAGATGATCTTCTCCAGAAGTTCCTCTTACAGGCTTCCCATCCTCATGAATTCCCTAGAGCAGCAGTTCTCAACCAGGGGTCTGCAGCCCACTGGGGGTCCACAAGCCCTTTTATAGGGACCATGGGGCTCTGAAGGGCGGAAGCCACGAACCACAGGGCTGAAGCCCTGAGCCCCAGCACCCCCCACAGGGCTGAAGCCCCGAACTGTGGGGCTGAATCCTGGAGCCCCAAGTCCTGGGGCTCCCCATGTGCCAAAAGCCCTGAGACCATGGGCAGAGTTGGGTGGCACAGGGGCATTGGCCCCCCAAAAATGCAGTGCCAGAGTGGGGCAGTCCCAAGGCAACTCTACACATCCCCAGCTCCTCCCTCCCCGCTCCCGAGGCCCCACCCCCTGGCCAGGTCGGAGGCAGGAAGCGGGATCCTGTCAGTGCAGGGCAGGCAACTGCAGGGTTCCCAGTCTCCTGCTGCTGCTGGTGCCCAGGATTGGGCTGCTCCTCAGCTCCCAGCCCCCTGTGACTGCTCACATAGCCAGAAAGAGCCACCAGGGCGGGGAAAGCTGGTTCTGGGGCAGGCAGAACCCTCAGGGAAGCAGTGACCACAGGGGTGCCCTCTGTGCACCCAGCCCCTAACTCTGCCCTCCCTGTACCCTGAGCTACCCCCGTGCCTGCACCTTGAGCTGTTTTCAATTTTTTTGAGCTGAGCCCCCCACTTTGAGTAATAAATTTTTGGTTGCACCCCCCCCACACCCAGAAAGGCTGGGTGGCCTGCTGAGGTGAGTCAGGGGGTGGAGGTAGCACTCCCTCCCTGAACCCCGCTGGCTCCTGTGCCCCCCCCCAAATAGAAATCAAACTACACCTGTACCTGTTGGCCCCCCAACCCAGAACCCCGAGTCCCCACACCCCTATTGGACCCTGGAGTTTTTATAGCATGTTGGGGGGGGCTCAGAAAAAAAAGATTGAGAACCCCTGATCCAGAGAGCCCCTCAGCTCCCTGCTCAGCTCTCTAGCTCAAGCTTCTCCTGCAGTCTCACCTCCACAGGAGCCTCCCATATCCCTTTGGAGTTCTCCCCTGACTGAACTTGGGTAACCTTTTTTAAGGTCCAGGTGCCCATTCACTAATCAGCCACCTGGGCTGATTATGCCCAAGCAGGGCCTTCATAAGGCAGTCATGGGCAGACTGGGCCCTAACTCCCCATAAAGAGCAGCTGCCCCTGACCCTGGCAAATAGCGTTGCTCATAAGCGAGTGAAGAGAGGTGTCATATTAATCACTCAGACACAATAGGAATGCTGGGGTTATGGTGGTCTTGTGCCATCAACACATGGGTGTTAGACAAGATTATGTATTCCCCCCAGAATGATTTGAGGAAGATAAAGTACTGTTTATTCTTTACCCCATGACGTATGTTTCCTGAGAGAGGATTTTTAAAATAGTAATAGTGCCCTTCCTCACTTTCCTTGAAATGCTGAACTATGAGCCATCTACATGTGACGATACATTGAGCGTGATATATTCCCTTTCCAAAAGGGGAAAGTTACTAAAACACCCTCCCGTCATTTCCACTCCTTCCATTTTTATAGAATATAAAACGAAAGAAGCAAGGAACCTGCAGGAGCTCTCCAAGGTGTGTGACATGCTGTTGAAAAAGCCAAGAGCAGTGGATCATATAGAACTATGAACTGGAGAAGCCCTACTGAGTTACCTTGTTTACCTAGAAAGGCTGAGTTTACAGCAAGCACTCTTGAGTTAGTGACACCTTTCAAAAGCGTTTCAGCAGCAACTGGGTCACATTTAACTTTCTCATAATGTTTCCTTAATAAAATGTTGGGAAGACTGGGCAAAAGCGCAAACAGTCTTCCTTACAGAAAAAGAAGGTGTGGGTGTGGTGTGGCCACAGTCTAAGCAGCTGGAGAGACTGCACAGTGAGTTTGATTAAACAAACCAACCCGTGAAACACTCCTTGGGGTTTCTCATTTATTTATAGGGTTCTTGTCCAATACAAGAACCAGTACAACTCCAAGCCATGAATATAAAGCAAAACAAACAGAGCAATTCTGTCTCCAGCAGTCCTGGTCAGCAAACCCTGATCTTCTCTTTCCTGAAAAAAGACTAACCTGTTTTTAAGGTTCTGAGCCTAATTAAGCTCATCTAATTGCCTGAGCTCGGGAAACCATTCCCATCTGCAACTCTGAACCCTCTGCTGGTATTTAACTTAACTCCCCACCAAAACCACACTATTGCCTGCTTCTGTGGATGTTCACCCTAGAGTATCTAACTGAGATGGGTGTGGCAGGGCTGTAGGATCTGCTCCAGGGGACACCAAACACTCTGGCATTGGGCAGGGAGGGCTGAGGCGTTATATGAGAGACCTATACGGATCCTCTGTGACTCTCTTGTGTTTAGTGAAATTATGTGTCAACTCCTCAAGCAAAAGTCAAACTCCAGAACCAAAGTTTGGTCCTTGCAACCATGCTGGCAGTGTGAAGGGGCCATATGTCTGAGAATCTGCAGTTGGTGAAGACAGCACCCGCTGGCCAGTGGAGGGGCCCCTTGAGGGCCATTACAAGCCCCTGAAAATGAGATTATCCCAAGGCTGATCTAATTTACACCTAAATTACACCTCTAAGCTAAACTGGCCTCTGGTTGCCCTGGAGACTGAGGGAGCATAAAGGTTGTATACAACCACCTTCTCCCGTCCCACCAGCTGGGTTAAAAAGAAAAATGTCATCAATGGTATCTTCTGGCATCCACTTGTTTTAGTTTGAGCCATGCAGCTTCCATGCTCTTATTTTCCATCTTGAGTACATTGCCTCTAGGGCTGTCTAGCTGCTGTGAAGCCAAGCAAGTTAAATATAGTAAAGGCACAAGCTCCCAGATATGATCAGAATCAGTCCAGGATCCCCATAGTTTCATTAAATAGAATGGGGCTTTCTGGAGCCTGTGTTTTGGGTAGGTATTTCTGCAGTACAGTGTTATAAATTTAATGTTCCCCACTGACTGCTAAGATATAAAATTCATGACTGCTACTGTATGTCACTGTTGCAGGAGCAGCAACCATACAAAAGACATAGCACTCAAAAACTACCATTCACTGCACTTAGGAGACACAGTGACAGAACAAAAAGCCAGGAGGTTAAAGGAACAAGAAAATTAGGGGGACTTGACAGTCAGATTGTCCCCTTCTTTTCCACAAAATAACGTTTTTCTCTCATGTATCTACAGCCAATCCTCATTTGCTTTAGCCCACTCCTTTTCAGGCTTTGTCACTGCTATGGGGTAAATCAGAAGAGGAGAGCATGATTTTTACTGCGCTCTCCTGAGGCAGTCATAGCCTGTAATCAATCCTTCAGCAACACCTGAGTAGCAGCAAATTGTCCAGAAAGACTCCCCTAGGTACCAGTAGAATTATTCTACACAGTGGTAGTATCTGGTTAATCAGAGTAACAAAAATTTGATTGCCAGCAGGGAGTTTCTAACTGAGACTCTTCCACTGTATTTAATAATTTTACAATCAACATTTATTTCAAGAGTAGGTTGGGTTAAATAGAATAAAGGAGATAAAAATCAAAAGTTAATTTTCAATAAAAGTTAGCTCAAAATTCAATCACTATGGTTGAACTGCCAGGGAGTCAGCATGGTTAGAGCAAGGGACTAGAAATATTCTTGTCCCAGCTCTTCTGACTAGCTGTGTCACATCAGCTAAAGGGCCACATTTTCCAGAAGTGGCCAGCCATTCTGGTGCTTCCATTTTTGGGCGCCTAATCAGATGAGCACCCAGAGCTCCTGCTGAAGTCAATGAGAGTTGTGAATGTTCAGCACCTCTGAAAATCAAGCCCTAGGTGTCTCAATTTAAGCACCCAAAGTCACTGGCTACTTTTGAAAATTTCAGCCCTAGGCTCACCTTTTCAAAGGCGCTGAGTCACTGATGTTAACTTCAGGCATCTTGGTTTGAAAATGTGGCCTCGATGTCAAAGTTGGACACAGAGAAAACTGAGGCACCCATAATTACAGACCACTTTTGAAAATGTGTCCCTTCACCTCTCTCTGCTTCAGTTTCCTGATCTGTAAAAAATACCCACAGTGGTCAAGGTCTTGAGTTCACTGCATGAAAAATGCTAGTTATGTGCCAAACACTATTACCACCTTCATGCACTCCTGCCCCCTAGTCTACCCTGCTTAGTGGATGTTTTAAGTTAAAATATAAAATGTTCACAAACTTCAGGGAAGAACTGTTTACTTCAAAAAGTGATTTTAAGTAGAGATGTCCCTCTGGCAAAATGCTGGTGCTGAATGCCTCCAAGCTTCAGGACAGTTTAGTTTCTAATCTGGATCCAAACTATGCAGCTCCAGCCCATCTGTGGTTTTAAAATGAACTGAAATATGAAATCAGCAAAGAAACAAGTAAATCAGTTCAAGAGAAAGCTATAAAAACCATAAGATGAATTAAAGGCCATATAGTCAGTAGCTGGATTGTTGTGGCAAAGAATACACAACACATGATCATGAATACTGGAGGACTGGGGTATAAACAATGCCTCCCCACACAGAGGAAAAGGCACAAGATATTCAATAGTACCAAGAACATATACACCAAGGATTAATACAGAATGTAATAGGCTGCAGCATATTTTAAGTTGCTTACAGTCTTGTCCACAGTCCTTCATATCTATGATACAATGAAGGGTAATTAAACATTTTTGCTTTCCTAGGGCTTATACAAACATTTTCTTTAGGTCTGATACTTGTGTCATGTTCTGCTGTTACATAGAGCCTCTGGACCTCCCCAATCCCGCACGGGGCATGGGTAGCTACTGTTGCTCTTTGAGGGGACGGGATTCTTTTCCACTCTTTGGTTTGCTACACAGGCTGTGTGTGGAAGAAAAGATTTTAACCTTCATTTATTTTACCTTGGGAATTTCTAAAGTGCCTGTTACTTTAATAGATAAACATGTAAATATCAAGTTTATCTCTTAACTTGTGCTCAAGTCCCTCCGCAAGCTCCCAGTTATTTTCAGGTGCCAGTTTAAAGAGTTTGTCCTAATCTTCAACGCAATTAATGGGTCAAACCCTAGCTACACTCAAGATTGAGCTTCAATCTAAGAATCACTGATACAGCTATGCTTCTCTGGGACCAGGCAGATCACAAAGCCAGGGATGAAGCGTACGAGTGCTGGAGAGAGAACAGTCTCGGTCAAGGGGATTCAGCTATGGAACAAACTTACAAAGGAAATCCAGTCTGACTGTGTAGAGGAAATGCTGCAAAAAACTTCCTCTTTGACAGGTTTCAGCGTGGTAGCCATGTTCGTCTGTATCAGCAAAAACAACAAGAAGTCCTTGTGGCACCTTAGAGACTAACAAATTTATTTGGGCATAAGCTTTCATGGGCTAAAACCCACTTCATCAGATGCACGGAGTGAAAAATACAGAAAGCAGTATAAATATTACAGCACATGAAAAGATGAGAGTTGCCTTACCAAATGGGGGTCAGAACTTTTGGTCAAATGTTGGAAATGGGCGATGTCCACCTTGATTGCATTGGCCTCATTAGCACTACAAAAGTAATTTTCCTCCTTTGATATTCACCCCTTCTTGTCAACAGTTGAGAATAGGCCACTTCCACCTTAATTGAATTAGCCTCGTTAGCACTGACCCCCTACTTAGTAAGGCAACTCCCATCTTTTCATGTGCTGTAATATTTATACTGCTTTCAGTAATTTTCACCCCATGCATCTGATGAAGTGGGGTTTAGCCCACGAAAGCTTATGCCCAAATAAATTTGTTAGTCTCTAAGGTGCCACAAGGACCTTGTTCTTCCTCTTTGAGAAAGCCTTTCCACCACAGCAAGAATGACATCCCACTTCTTCCCGACTTTGCTCTGCCCCCACCCCAACCCTTCTCCCAAGTCCCCACCCCCACCCTTCCCACCCAGTTCTGCCCCATACCCTGAGTGTGCCCCATCCCTGCTCCTTCCCCCCAGAGCTTCCTGCACACCGCGAAAGAACTGATTGCAGCAGGTGGTAGACACTGGGAGGGAGGGGGTAACTAGTTGCCAGTGGGTGCTATGCACCCATTAATTTGTTTTTCCTCATGGGTGCTCCAGCCCAGGAGCACCCACGGAGTCAGTGCCTATGACCCTGACAGTTAGTAAGTTTTTCCTGATGTCCAACCTAAACCACTCTTGCTGCAATTGAAGCCCATTGCTTCTTGTCCTATCCTCAGAGGTTAAGGAGAACATTTTTTCTCCCTCCTCCTTGTAACACCCTTTTATGTACTTGAAAACTGTTATGTCCCCTCTCAGTCTTCTCTTCTCCAGACAAAACAACACCAACATTTTCAATCTTCCCTCATAAGTCATGTTTTCTAGACCCTTAATCATTTTTGTTGCTCTTCTCTGGACTTCCTCCAATTTGTCCACATCTTTCCTGTAATGTGGTGCCCAGAACTGGACACAGTACTCCAGTTGAGGCCTAATCAGTGCAGAGTAGAGCAGAAGAAAGAGTGGCAAAGGGGGTGGAGGGTAATTGGGGCCTATATAAGAAAAAAGCCCCAAATAGCGGGACTGTCCCTATAAGAATTGGGACATCTGGTCACTCTAATATGCCCTTCCAGCTTGACTGTGAACCACTGATAACTACTGTCTGGAACAGTTTTCCAACCAGTTATGCACCCACCTTATAGCAGCTCCATCTAGGTTGTATTTCCCTAGTTTGTTTATGAGAAGGTCATGCAAACCAGTATCAAAAGCCTTACTAAAGTCAAGATATACCACATCTATTGCTTTCCCCTATCCACAAGCTTGTTACCCTGTCAAATAAAGCTATTAGGTTGGTTTGATATGATTTGTTTTTCACAAATCCATTCTGTTACTTATCACCTTATTATCTTCTAGGTGTTTGCAAACTGATTGCTTAATTATTTGCTCTATTATCTTTCCAGGTACTGAAGTTAAGCTGACTGGTCTATAATTCCCTGCGTTGTCCTTATTTCCCTTTTTATAGATGAGCACTATATTTGCCCTTTTCCAGTCCTCTAGAATCTTTCCCATTTTCCATGACTTTTCGAAGATAATCACTAATGGCTCAGATATCTCCTCAGTCAGCTCCTTGAGTATTCTAGCGATGCATTTTATCAAGCCCTGGTGACTTAAAGATATCTAACTTGTCTAAGTAATTTTTAAACTTGTTCTTTCCCTATTTTAGCCTCTGCTCCTACCTCATTTTCACTGGCATTCACTAAGTTAGATATCCAATCACTAACTTTTTCGGTGAAAATGTAAACAAAGTCATTAGCATTTCTGCCATTTCCACATTTTCTACTGTTGTTCCCCTCCCCCATTGAGTAACAAGCCTACCCTGTCCTTAGTCTTCCTCTTGCTTCTAATGTATTTATAGAATGTTTTCTCTAGTTTAATCTAGTTTTGTGCCTTGGCCTTTCTAATTTTGTCCCTACATTCTTGTGTTATTTGTTTATATTCATCCTTTCTAATTTGACCTAGTGTCCACTTTTTGTAGGTCTCTTATGAGTTTCAGAGCATTGAAGAGCTCCTGGTTAAGCCAGTGAGGTCTTTTCCCATACTTCTTATCTTTCGTACACAGTGGGATAGTTTGCTCTTGTGCCCTTAATAATGTCTCTTATGTTTGCCATTGTTTGGTTTCCTGTTGGTCCGTCTCCCCTCCACACAGCTTCCTTTGATTTAACTCAATGCAGCCATGAGGGATAATATTACACAGGTAAATTGAGGTGCACATGATATTTATAAAAAAAAGAATATACATAACTCCCTCATTCTCCACACTATATAAATAAAGTTTCCGGAATCCCCTGCCCTTCCAAAAAGAAAAAAAACCATTGATGTATATTCTAAAACTGCAGCTTCATGAACAAGTTAAGAGGGAAAAAATCATAAATCATTATAAATCGGCTTTATAATGTCTAATTATGCTCAGTTTTCAATAAGCAAATTAAATACACACACATTTTTTAGATAAAATCTGCCAACCATCATCCTGAACTTTTTTATAGACCAAATCTGTGTCAAATGTTCCAAGCTGAGAAGAGCTGTGGTGAAAAAGGAAACCCAGTCCTCCCCTCCAGCAGGAAAATCTGGAGGAGAGGGTTAAAGAGGAGGGAAGAGCCACAGAGTTCAGAGATTTCTCCCAGATCGTTCCATCAGGCTGGTAGAATCTGCCTCTTTGCAGCCAGGCTATGGAACCTGCCCACAATCCTATGAACCCCTGGGATGCTAATGAATCCCAGGGGATTAGTAGGAGGCTTGAGCCATCCATAAGATGGCCTTGTATCTCTGTGCTGGTTCTGTGACTAACACCAGCCTCTCCCATCTCCAGCTACTTATATGACTCCTCTCCCTCTCAAAAGAGGATCCACAGATAGGATGTATCATTCTCTGTGATGAATCTTTGCTAGGCTGGTAGAAGGCCACAGCATCCTCACAGACTCATCCACTGTCTGTCCACTCCTCTCCCCAGACCACCACCCATTGGCTTGATCTATAAAAATCACAGAGCACCCTTTGCAGGGTCCAGTGATGCTATTTTCCATTCAGAACAGGACGGGTGTGATTTGCATATGGAAGGGAACAATAAGATCCTGAATTACTAAGGGTTTATCTACACACAGTTGCAGTTGTCATCTTAAGGTGATTTTAAGCCAGTGCAAAAGGTAAGTTTAAACTTGTAAACTGAACCCAGCTTCTCCAATTGAAATAAGAAGGTCCAAACAACTTTTTACAATGATTTACTTAAATTAGTTTAATTAAACTGATGCAAGTTTGTGGGTAAACAAGGCATGAGTTAACTGATAGGTTGTAGGTATCATTTATCTAGCATACTATCAGCAGAAAAAAAGCACCACATCTGAGATAAAAGTTCTGCTGTTCATAGAGCTGAGTAGTACGCACTAGGTAGTTGACCTCAAACTATATCTCATCAAAGCAAACAGACATATACTGCAGAATTTCTTAAACTGTAAGGCTGGCCTTACTAGGGAATCTGTTACCTCTCCCAGAATTTTCAGAGAAAAGCTTACAAATGTAACTGTTTATCTTACATAATTTAATTTGTAACACAGCAAAATAAGATTTTATGTAATGTCCCTAATGACTGCAAACAAGGGAAGAAACAGTGGCAAAACTATATAGTTTCTTGGGGTTTTTTGGAGGGGGCGGGGGGACTATGTGACTACACACTTGCTGGGGCCAGGTGGAGTGACTCTGATGGAGGAGCTAGAACCATCCAGAATCTGGGGTGTGTAGTCAGAATGTGTGTTCAGTAGCCATTCTGAATCTATATAGAAAGCTTTCAGTATGGCCAAACTATGTGGCAGGACACACCCATGGTCACCATCTGAAGGTTGAGCCAACTGCAGCTCAGTGAGAAGGAGGCTATGAACTGGAGTATGTAGGAGCCAGCCTGTTGGAAGCAGCTGAACCAAATGGGGATAAAAAGGTGTCTACTGTGAGGTCTGTGTCTCAAAGACTGCTATCCATTTGAATCCGTTCCCTCCTTCTCACTAGGGCCAACTAAAGCTAGTGTGCCAGTGCAGGATCCTGAACTCACTAGGTTTCAAACTCACTCTGAGAATAAGCCACACAAAGACAGGGCCAATGAGTCAGTATAACACTACAGTCACCTAATATCCACGGTCAGTGTGGCCTTGACCCCAAACTGCTCACTCCCCCCACAATGACAAAGATCACCATGGTTCAGAGATGAACTACAGTAGATGAAATGCACAGGTAGAAAGTTAGAACAGTGGTGCAAATAAATAAATCTGAATCCATCTGTCAGTAGCACAAACAACTCTTACATGATTATACCAATGCAGTTAAACAAGCCTTCTCTCCACCACAATCAATGCAGCAGAATCATGGCCAGCAGAGCTATTTCACCTAATAAATTGGCTTATCAACTCAGATAGCATAGTCTTGATTCTGATGTCTGGGCTAACAAGTGTGAAGATTGTCAGCATGCTTCGCTGATAAGGAACTGAATATGTATGGAACCAACTGAAAGAAAATTCTACCCCTCACTAGATCACAGTATCCACATCACCCTTGAGAGAGTTTTGCCCCATCACATATGCCAAAGTTCAAGAAGCTCTGAAAAAATATTTGATCTACAACCTGTGAAATGGACCCATTCCCCTCCTGGAAAATCCATTTCCCCTCTGGGGAAAGCCAGTCAAGAACAAGTATGCCCATTACTAATTACTCCTGGGGTAATTCTGTGCCACTGCACATGCACAGAATTCATTTCCTCCACAGATTTCTTTGCTTCCCTGCAGAAAAATGACTTTCTGATGAAGAAGGAAAGGGAAGCCACAACAGCAGTCATGTGACTCTACCTAGCTGTATGTTTTGGGTGCCCAGGACAGGTAAATCACTATGGGGCAGGAGGTGGGACTGAGAAAGACCCATCTGGTGGCTCCTATCCTACACCTGGCTCAGCTGCTAGTCCCGGCTGGGCAGGATGGGACTTCCTCTTCCTCTGCACGGCATCCGGGGCTGGGTCAGACTCCCACCCCAGATTTCTCCCTAGGCTCCAGGAAGCTCTGCAAACTCCCCTGTCCTGCTTCCTACAACCATCGCTCCTCAGCTGCAGGGGGAAGGATCACTGTATGGGGAGCTGCTCCCCCATCCACCCAATCCATCCAGATCCCATCATAGCCAGCCCCTCCCGCTGAGCCTCACCCCCCACACACTCCCAGAACCCCCCTGCTGGGCCCCACCCCCCCTGCACCTGGACCACCCTGATGAGCCACCCACACCCAGATCCCCACCCCACCGAGCCCCAACCAGCTGCACCTAGATCCCCACCCCCACTGAGTCCCACTCCCCCAGCATCTGGACTCCCCCACATCCAGACCCCCCGGCTGAGTTCTATTCCCCCCACACCCAGACCCCACACCCATGAATCCCAACCACCTTATCAATCATAGAAGATTAGGGTTAGAAGAGACCTCAGGAGGTCATCTAGTCCAACCCCCTGCTCAAAGCAGGACCAACACCAACTAAATCATCCCAGCCAGGGCTTTGTCAAGCCGGGCCTTAAAAACCTCCAAGGATGGAGATTCCACCACTTCCCTAGGTAACCCATTCCAGTGCTTCACCACCCTCCTACCGGTAGTGAAATAATGTTTTCTAATATCCAACCTAGACCTTCTCCACTGCAACTTGAGACCATTGCTCCTTGTTCTGTCATCTGCCACCACTGAGAACAGCCGAGCACCATCCTCTTTGGAACCCCCATTCAGGTTGTTGAAGGCTGCTATCAAATCCCCCCCAACACACACACTCTTCTCTTCTGCAGACTAAATAACTCCAGTTCCCTCAGCCTCTCCCCATAAGTCATGTGCTCCAGCCCCCTGATCATTTTTGTTGCCCTCCACTGCACTCGCTCCAATTTGTCCACATCCTTTCTGTAGTGGGGGGCCCAAAACTGGATGCAATACTTCAGATGTGGCCTCACCACTGCTGAATAGAGAGGAATAATCACTTCCCTCCACCTTTACCTGGACCCCCTGCAGAGTCCCATTACTGTTGCACCCAGACCCCCCCCCCCCACACACACACACGAGCCCCTGTGCATCCAGATCCCCCAACAAATACCCAGATCCCACACTGTGCCATCTGCACCCAGATTGCCCCACACAGAACCCTCTCAACCCACCCCTGGATCCCCCCACACTACACCCCTCCACACTTGGATCCTGCCAGGCTGAACCTGCCTGCTCACACCTTGTGCACCTGGCACGGAGGGACCGGGCCCTGGGGTGTTTCTGGTGTAGGCCCAACCCTTGCGCTGTGTCACGGTTGAGTGCAACCTTATTGCTGAGTCCATGTCCTCACGGGGAGCTGCAGAGTGCTCTCCCACCTCTGTGCAGCCAGTGGCCTATACTCCCCAGTACCATGCTGGAGCTTTCACATTTGTTTGACAAATAAAATTTGCAGAATTTTAAAATATTGAGCGCAGAATTTTTATTTTTTTGGCACAGAATGCCCTCAGGAGTAACTAATGGAGATAGCCAATTCCTCCATCAGAGCTGCATGCCTACCAAACTCCTTGAAAACTGCCACAGTTGCCCAATTCTCAAGAATTCATCACCCAACCTTGAAGACCTATCTAACTACCATCTTATCTCAAAGCTCCTATTCCTGGGTAAAATAACTGAGAAAGAAGTAGCCATCAGGCACCAACAATATAGGACATCAGCCTATATCTTGGATGCTTCAACAAGGGCACAGCTACTGAGACAGTTCTAGTAGCACTAAAAGACAACTTTCTGGCCTGTGTCCAGGGCCATAAGATCTCCATGATCATACTGCTGGAATTTTATGCAGTTATTGACACAGTGGACCAAAAAGTATTGATTTCACATGAGAAGATGTCCCAGCACTACAATAGCTGCAATTGTTCCTCTGTAGTAGAGCTGAGAGTGGTGATGAATAACTGCTCCTTCTCTCCAAAGGCCTTCACCTGCAGGGTCCCACATGCTACCCCTTCTTCTCTACAGTATCCACATGAGACCACTGGCAAAGGCAGCAAGATACTACAGGCTCAGCTGTCAATAGTATGCTGATGTATTCTGAAATGATACAACTACCATCACTACGAAAATGTTAGAATTCCTACAAGAAATCAGCTCTTGGATGATGAGCTGAAGCTGTACAAGTAATGCTGGTTGAAAAGGAGAAATTCTTTGAAGAGCTACCCAAGATGTTGTCTGCCCCTTCCATTGAAGGTATACAGCCTCCTTTTATCAAAGCGGTGTAATGTCTCGGGGTTCTGTTTACTAAGGTTGGGTAACTAGGTAGCATGAGCATCTAAAAATGCCTCCTTTCACATCCAGCTTGCTAGGAAACTTCACCCCTTCCTTCCAGTCAAGGACCTGGCCACAGTGATCCATCTACCTGTTACACTTAAGTCACAGCCTTCCACACTGGCAGTGGAGAAGGAAGAGTGGTGGGTTTGCTTTGCCCCAGAGAAAGGCCTGTAGAGCAAGACCCAAAACTTCATAATTTTTTTGTGTGTGTGTGTAAAACTGTAGCACAAGTTTGGCCGCTACATTAACATAATTATCTCATCTAACTGCACTAAATTATAAAAAGGATTTTTAGACCAAAGTTCATGTTTGTCCAGTCAAAACCTGGCATTCTCTGATTCTTTATTACTGATGTCAGAAATGCTGAAGTAGAAAATGAAGGTTATTCAAAATATTTACACATTTAAAAAAATAATAATGAGCCCCACATCATTGCATGCCCTTCTGATATTTTTGGTTTGTGTCTACCAGTTAAACCCTGTCACATATTTAAAAGCCACTGTCCATATTCAGGCCTTGGCAGGCTAGTGACAGCTGGGATCCATTCCCCTTTAAAGCAAACTAACATCTGCTAATCTAATATTATCAATTAAATTATAAAATATAACATCTGCGAATGTACTGTTAATGTATTTTTAACATTATCCATAAAGAAAAAATTACTGGAGCTGTTTGTTTACTTTGTGTAGAAAACTAAAGTCAAATACCAAAACCATTCACACTAACAACTTCTTCACATATTAAAGGAAAAACTAACAAATATACCACCTACTGTTACAAGTCTTCCCACAAGTCACAGGTATTAAAGAAAAAAAAAAAAACGTTATACATCTTTCTTTAAAAAGACCTGTTACTGTTAAATTTTCTTGTAGGGCTCAATCTACATATGGGAATTTAAGGTAATGAGGGTGCTCACGTGAGTATTGATTTGTGGATCTGGTCCCTAGGTTTATATTACAGCTACAGTTTCACAGGGTTTAATCTTAAAGATTACAAAGTAATTCCACACCATATAGACACCTAATCCAGCAAATATTTAAGCATTTGCATAACTTTACCATGGGAAGTTAACAACATGCTTACATGTTTGTAGGATCAGCTTCCATTCAAGTGACCTGAAACAAATGACAAACCCTCTACATCCTGAAATTACATTCAACACAGTGCTATCTGCAATATCCGTACACAGCTGTTCTGTCAGACAGGAAGGATGATTCAGTGATTAGGGCACTAGCCTGGAACTCAAGGGATTGGGGTTCAATTCCCTGCTCTGTATTACAGACTTCCTGTGTGATTTTGGACTAGTCCCTTTGTCTCTCAGCTCTTTGTGACTCAGTCTCCTATCTGTAAAATGGAAATAGTCTAACTTCCCTACCACACAGGGGTGTTGTGAGGGTAAGTACATTCAATAGAGGGAGGTACTCAGATATTATGATAATAGGAAGTCATAAGTACTTAAAAGAGTTAGTGATTCAGTGCAGCAGAGACATATATAGGGAGAATGGATTTTCAAAACCTAAGAGGTAGTAGTAGTTTTAGATACTACATCTGTTCCAAGCCCCCTGACCATTTGTGTTGATTTTCAATCACATTTTCCTATTTAAAAAAGTCTTCCCCTCCTTTTTTGTTGTGTGAAAGACCTGCACAGACAAAGGAAGCTGACAAAGGCCCCAGACTGCAATCTAATCTGCAGATGCACCCTTGCACCTATGCCAAAGCCTCAGTTACTTCACTGGGGGTCTTGCTGGGTGAATCAGATTGCAATGTTGCCAACTCTCATGATTTTATTACAAGTCTTGTGAAATTTAGTATTTTTCCTTAAAGCCCAATTCCTGAGAAGACACCAATTACATGAAAATAAAGTTTTTAGCTCTCATACCTGCAGAGAAAAATCTGAATAGATAACCCCATGCTATTCTAAAGCCTCAAGAAACAGAAGGCAAATGAATTGTATTTGAAAATCTAATTTTTAAGCCTGATTTTTTTTTTTTTTTTTGGAGTCTGATTCATGAATGCCAATATTAGGACTGGGGCTTAACTGAGTATACATATCATTACTTGTATTACAATAGCACCTAGAGCAGTGGTTCCCGAACTTTAACAACCTGTGAATCCCTTTCACTAAAATGTCAAGTCTTGCAAACCCCCTCCTAAAAACAAATGTTTCCAGGGATTTTCTCCTTTACCTGAGTATAAATTATAAAAGCAGTGATCTTGGAAATATAAAATTTGTTTTTATGACATGCTTATTACACACTATTTATTATTAATTATTTATCATTACAGTATTTTTATTACATTATGAAAATGGCAACACTCTTCCAAGATCTCACTTTCGTAGCTTGTATCACTTTGAATAAGCCGGTTATAAGACAAGGCTCCTATATTTCATCGAGTATCAGATGTGAAACAGCATGAAGATATTTAAGAAGCCAACTCAAATTGTTCCTCCTACACAAGCATTCAGGTCTTGAACAGTCCAGGCAAACAACGCACGTTACAACAAAGCTTAAACTTGTTCTTCATAATAATTTTAAAAACAATACTAGCTGCCTATTTAATTTTAAAAACAGCAAAAAATATCCACCTCCCTTTCCATTTCTTATAAGGAGTCTTGAAGTTTAAACCTCCTCAGTGTGATAGATATGTTTGCTTTGATCTGCTTAGCTCTTGGAAGTCCAGGGGCTCCAGGCTGCTGGCCCCCTGCTGTCCAGGGTCCCTAGGGATAGCTCTGTCTGCCATTAGGGAATTTTTTCCTCCCGAGAACCTCCTGTAACATTTTGCAAACCCCAGTTTGGGAACCACTGACCTAGAGACTTTGACAGAATCGGTGGATCCACTGTGCTAGGAACTGTACAAACTCCTAGTAAGGGAATCCATACCACAAAGAGCTTATAGTGTGAATAGACAAGACAGAAGAAAAGAAGAATTCTCCATTTTATAGATGGGGAAACTAAGGCCCAAAGAGTAAGTGACTTACTCAGTGTCACACAGCAAGGCTGTGGCAGAGCTAGAAATTGAACTTGAATAGGAGTCCTAGTCCAATGTCTTTATCACAAGACTTTTCTTATTCTTTATTTAGAAAGGAAATTATTCAGTATAATCATTTAAGGTAGACTAAAGAAATATGAATTGTTACCAGGGAGAAGTTAATTTTAAAAATTATCACCACCACCAAAATACATCCTAGCACCACTGAAAACGTTCAGTCAGTTGTGTCCAAAAGACTGTAGCCTCATCCTGCGAGGTGGGGACCATCCGCAAGTCCCTTAGAACTCAGTCAAAGCCACAGGTGCTCAGTAGCTCTCAGGATCAGCTCTTATGTGAAAAGTCTCATCTTATTAAAATAATTGGCTTTGCATGACTTACCTCTTAGTGGCATTTTATTAAAATCTATTGTATTGAGCTCCCAAACTGTATAAATCAAGATCACCTACAGGTATGACAGACAAAACTGTTTCTAATGCCTGTCTTGGCTTGTCTCTTGAAAGAAAAGAAAATGTAATTGATAAAATGCCACATTACAAATCCTTAGAAAGCAAATATATACAAATGGGTAAAGTTATGTAATAATATATTAGCAGTTACTACCATGTATCTAAACTGTATATGATCTTAATTATTTTAATTTGTTAGCTATTACATAGCAAATAAGTACAATATCACATGGATAACTTACAGCACAAACATTTACAAAGGATTCAGTTGAAATCTGCAGGAGACCAATGTAAAATTGACAGTCTCAAATATAAAAATTCAGTATCATTTATCCAAAACATTTTAAATTAATTTTTATTATAATTACTGTATATCCCATTACCTTTGAAAATAAGAGCACACTCAATGCATTATCCTTTCATTTATTTGAATTCCCAAGGGAAAGTTTACTAAATAATACATATGCATATCAAGGCAATTTCAACTGACTAATTTTTGATAGCTGTAATCTATATTACAGAGAGCATCAGAAACCTACAGAAAACTCGAAGGCACACTTTATTAATTCCACTTAAGGAGACAGCAAAAACCTAAAATGACAACCAAGAGTTGCCTGTGTAGTAGTAATTTGTGACCACAGTAATTATTCTTTGGGTGTGGGGCACAGACTGCAGCCACCAGTAAACCCACATAACAGAAAAACTGCAACAATGCTTACTTACCCAGTAGAGAGCCTATAAAGATGACAATTTGCACAGTGGTAGTGAAATGTCTGTAGGTTTGCTCCTCAGTGTACTCCCCATTTTCCAAGGGTCCGATCCCATTGTAGCTTCTATTGTTCCACACAATTTGTGTATTAGACACATTCCTAATTTCTAAAGCTCTGGTGACATCCTGATAGAGGGCATGGTCACTTTCATTTCTTGAAATCCAGCTTCCATTGTACCCCATGGTGAGTGTTCTTTCTTCCTTCTCCCTATCTAATAATCACACATGATTGAACCAATGCTTTCCACTGAACAGAGCGTACAGGCAAAAGAACTGCTTTTGTGAATAAAGCCAAGTTGATTGTACCCAGCAAAGTCTTCACTGAATTTGTGTCCTGGAAAGCAGGTTTGACTTGTCATGTCTCTACCTCATGAATCATTATACTCAGGAAAGGAAAGAAGGGGAAAAAACATGACTCTGCCCTGCTATTACTTTTTCCATATTTCTTGTTTCTCCATGTCACAGTGTTTCCTCAGCATGTTTTACCACAACAAACATGAATGAGAAAAATCCAGTCCACACCATACATCGCCCTCCCAGTAGATCATAATAAAAACAACTTATTGTACATTAAAATAGGATTGGAAAACTTACAGAAAAATCAACTATGTTATTTCCCCCTGTTCTCAGTCTTTGCTTAGCTTTTTCAAAAAAGAGAGGAAAAGCATCTCTTTTTCAGTGCTAAGTCCCCTACAACTGTCCTAACACACTATATCCACTTTTCTTACTGTGAAAAATGAATTAATTTTGCATATATGTTCTTGCTCACTTGATAGTAAGAAGACACTTAAATTCCATTCAGAGGAAAGTAAATGAACATCCAATGGCTTCCACAGAGTACCAGCTTGTTCCCATGAAATATAATTTTTAAATCCTAAAACAGATACCACTCCAGTCTTCAATGAACCAAAAAAACCCACCATAATCCTATGTGACCTTCTGTGAGTGTACCCCCAGATCAAGCACAATTCTCTTTAAAAATTATAATACATGACAGAGCATCCAAGTAATAGAATCAACATGCATTTCATCTATCTGTATTCTTAACGCTCCACAGATTGCAGAAAACCTTCAGAGCTTTCAGCAAGTCTGCTTGCAGCACTGGCTGTTAGACTGCTTGCTGCTGTGTTCATACAGATCCTAAAGAAGAGAGATTAGATCACATGACCCTCAGCTGAAGGCTTTAGTTTTTGATGGCAGCCATCTTGCTTGTGGAGCTGTCAGCTCAGCGTGCCTGAGAAAGACAGAGGAAAATCAGAAGTTTATTTTCTGAAGGGGGAAAGTTTCTGCCAATATCTAAAATAATTCTAATATTAGGAGGGAGGGGGAAAGTATTTTATTGTCAGCTTCTGATGGTAATTTTTATTTTGTTCAAAATTAGGAGTTTCCAAATTTTATATTCGTGCAAACCAGTCCTGCAATGTCTAGGGTCAAATTTCCAAAAACCTCTCTGAAGCTGCGTGAACATATCATCTGTTCATGCAGAATAGGTAGCTTTTAACTGGCTGATTTAGGTACTTGGACATGCAAATTCTGTTGTTTCATTGCACAAATAACGGTGCGTGCAAATTATAGGCAGTTGGGATAAAGTAATTTTGCAAATTTGTCTCTTAGATTGGGTGAAATTTTAGCTTCCTAGTTTATTAAAATCAATCTGAGTAATATCTTTTTGAAATATATATACTTTAAGGTTCCCAGTAAATTTACGAATGTTAACTTATTCAGATATTTTTAAATATGTTACATTAATGTGGGCAGGTAAAGGGTTTCTCAGCTACTGGCAATCAATTATTTCTTGTTGTAAAGATTGGTGAATTGAGTTATTACACCTACGTGTCCCTGTTGTGAATAGGGAACATAGCCAACAGACAGCAGGTTGCACAGGGACCATCTCAGCCTCTGTGATCATGATTTCCTATGACAGCTATGTTCCACTGGAAAATTTAAACTGTCAACCTCAAAAGTGAACTTGTGTGTAGGAAAGACAACTTTCACAGTAATTGGTCAGCAAATCAGGAACTCCATCCCTGAAAGAATGGGGATGACCATGAACTTTAACTCCTTCAAAGAAAAATGCAACTCTCTTTATTCTAGCCTTCCCATAACACCAGATTTTTAAAAATATGATACAAAATAAACAAAATCTGCTTATTCTTTAGTCTTAACCTAAACTTTATCTCTGGCAATTATGCATTATAATAGTCTTTAATTACATGATCATACTGTATTTCTAAAGTCACACACCGATAAATTATGTTAGAAGAATATTAAGGTTACAGAGTTAAGCACTCAAAAGTTAGTAAATGCCAGAATTAGTTACCCAACAACCTTATTTCAGTCCACTTGTATGGATGTGTGACGGGGTGGACTGGCCCCGCACTGGGACTGAGAGGATTAACCCTTCCCTGCTGGCAGAAGAAGCCACGCCCCTGAGGCTCTGCTGGGCATGCGCAAACCGGGAGTAAAGTATAAAAGCCTGCATAGCTGCTCAGTCAGGCTGGTGGCTGAGGAAGGAGGATGCCTAGTAGAGGCTCTAGCCCAGGAGCAGTTGCGACCCTTACCGGAGAGAGCTGAGGAGCCAGGGACTGGGACCAGAGGCCGGCAGCTGTTGGAACCCCAGGGAGAACCTAAAGAACCTGGAGATCCTGATGCCACAGGGACTGCTACGTTTGGAGAACGGGTAGCAAGTGACGAAGGGAAGGGAGTGGTATCTCCCACCATTCTGAGGGCAGCGTGTTGCGGTAGGATTCCCCGCTGACATGTGGCGGATCACACCGTCACTGACAGGGCCCTGGGTTGGAGCCTGGTAAAGGTGGGTGGGCCCAGGATCCCCTACTGGGGGTCTCTAACCCCTCCCCCCTTTTGGTAATGACATAGTTCACTGACCCCTCTTTTACCTCAAGGAGATAGATGAACTCTGGCCGCTGGGCCACACTATCCTACGAGGGGAAGAGAGTTTAGAGAGACTCTGGCCATTGGGCCACGCTGCTTTAGGAGCGTACTATAGGGACTCTGGCCACCAGGCACCACTATCCCACCAGGGGAAGAGCATTTAGAGGGACTCCAGCCATTGGGCCATACAGCCCTGACTACCGGGGAGGTAGTAGAACCGACATAGATGCAAGGAGGCGGGGTTAACCTCACCCTCCCTTGAATCGAAGGGGTTGACGAGGTACAAAACCCGCCATAAATGGTGGAGAATGTGGGCATCGACCAGGGCCTGCTAGAAGGACCCACATGTACAAGCTCCTAAAATGGCTGCTGGTTTTCCAGCAGCAACAGGCTATACAACAGCAACAACAGCAGATGCAGCTGTTACAGCAACTGGCTGCACAAAGTAACTGCAGGCAGCAAAGCAACAAGAATATCAGCAATAGCTGGTTCAGGAGTTAGCCACCCAGCAGCAAGTAAGTCAAGATTAACTCTTTCAACAGGTGGTGACCTTGTTGAAGATGGCAGCCAGTCCTACCCCCAACCCAGCCAGAGGAGGGCCAGGGGAGGGCTGAGGGGGAATACCGGTGCAGCTGACTAAGATGGGGATGACCCCGAGGCCTTCTTAGTAACTTTTGAATGGGTAGCTATGGCCACTCAGTAGCCCCTCGAACATTGGGCCACTATTCTCACCCCGTATTTAACGGGCCCTGCGCAGGCCGCTTACCGCAATCTTGACCCACAGGAGGCACTGCAATATGAGAAGGTTAAGGCCACCATCCTAGACCAGCTGGGCATCAGTCCAGAGACGTACCGGCAGAGGCTGCATCGAGAGAAATATCCGCCAGGAGCCCGGCCACGGGCAGTAGCCCAGAAGGTCCGCAACCTCTGTTGGAGGTGGCTAGAGCCAGATCGCCATACTAGTTGCCAGGTAGCCAAGACTGTGGCATTGGAGCAGTTCCTCTGGATCCTGCCCATTGGGGGGAAGGAGTGGGTGCAGCGACACCGGCCGAAGACCCTCACAGAGGCTATGTCCCTCGCCAAAGACTACATGGCGGTGGAGCCGGAAGAGCGAGCGGGTCTTAAGACAAGGACTTCAGGAGTGGGAGACCGACCTCCAGAAGGGATGGTCCATATGACCCGCGGAGGAGGTCCCCGTTTGCCCATTCGACAGTCGGGGTTGCCAACAAACCCCAAGGCCCGGGGCCCCTCAGGGGCGCGCCTGTCCCGGGACCAAGAGGACCCGTCTGGGGAGTTAAGCCTACTGCAAGGCACCCTACCCATGGAGGGGAATCGCGATAGATGCTACCAGTGTGGACAAAGGGGGCACTTCAGGAGAGAGTGCCCCTACATGGACTGTAATTATGGACAGGTCCTGACGAGCCTGGAAGGACCTGCCGATGAAGATGGTGATCCCGGTGCGAGTGGAGGGAACCCCAACCTTAGCACTGGTGGATTTGGGGTGCAGCCAAACTGTCATTTGCATGGGACTGGTAGAGGACTCCCTTCCCACCGGGGCCCCAATACAGTTACAATGTATACACGGAAACGTGAAGTCTTACCCCACCGTCTGGGTGCAACTAGAGGTCGCCCAACAGGAGTTGCATTGCTTAATGGGGGTGGCCCCTAGATTAGCATACCCCGTGGTGTTGGGCCGCAACTGGCCGGGTTTTGCCAGTCTTATATGGGGGTGGAGTTGACAGCCTGAGAAGAGGAAGAGAGCCCGCTTTGGGAGACAGGGTTTGTTGGGCCAACCTGAGCCACACGATCTTTTGGAGGGGACATCGAGAGGGCCTGAAGTAACCAAGGAGAGCCAGGCCTCGACCGACGGTCCGACAGGGGAAGAGACGAGGTGGCTGGATATTGATGGAGATTTTTTGGAGGAACAGAGAGGGTACTCCAGCCTTAGTCGAGCCTGGGAACAAGCGGTCAGCCAGGACGGAGAGGTCCATCCTTGGCAATATCGGCCCTAAGGCCCCCATTTTGAGATCCACAAAGACTTACTTTATCGAGTGGCCCAGGAGCCAGAGACCAGAGCCAAGGTGTGCCAATTGTTGGTCCCCCAAAGGTTCTGAAGAGGGCTGCTCCGCCTAGCCCATGCGGTCCCCTGGGCGGGTCATTTGGGGCGAGAAAAGACCTTCCTAAGAATAGCCCAATGGTTTTTCTGGCCAGGCATACACCAATAGGTCTGGGATTACTGTACCTCTTGCCCAGAGTGCCAGAAGGCCAGCCCAAAGGGGGTACCCAGGGCCCCCTTGGTGCCTTTACCAGTGATTGGCACTCCTTTTGGGGACTATCCCTATAAAATCAGGACAGCTGGTCACCCTAGGAGGGTGGGGCCCATTGATTATGAGAGCCGGATGTCAATGGGACACCCAAGTATACCACGTAAACCTGCTGAAGGTGTGGAAGGACCACAAGGGTTTTATGATTGCCCCATACCCCCCAGAACCCGAACTTAGGCCCTTAGCTGGCAACTACGAGGAGCCAGGCATGGTAGCCATTGGCCGAGAGCTCAACCCTATGCAGCAAGAACAGATATGGCAGGTAGTAGCCACATTCCCCACAGTACTGTCCGCTCAGCCGGGAAAAACGACACATTGCCACTATCCCCGGCCAAAAGGTGAGAGAGAACCACTGCCCACTCCCTAAGAAAATGTCCATGAGAAGTCTGAATGGAAAAGCTCAGACTTGCAGATGGAAGCAGGACCAAAGAATTCTGAGGGGAGACTGCTGGGTGAGGAAAGTGGACAGTGGAAGCATGTGACTAAGAGAACCAGGCAGAGGAAAAGACGGGCTAGTGAAGGAGAAATAGAGCTCAGGAACAGGTCTGCAGAGTTGGAAAATGAAAAAGGGGCACAGCAGGTGGTCGCTGAAGGTGAGAGGGCAAGGAAGAAGAGAAGAGCAGCTAGTCCTATAGGAAGAGGGGAAGAGTCAATGGAGGTATCAACACCAAACATGAGCCCCAGGAGGATACAGGATGGGTTGCAGAGGATTGCAAGGGTGAATAGGAATCAAGAGGACTAGCAGCCAGAGGGAACAGGGGATAGACCGGAGAATCGCACTGTCACCACGAAACATGGTGAAATAGTAGTCCTGACTGGAGTACAGGTATTGAAGGGTATGTGCTGTTTAGGAAAGACAGAAATAAAGGCAAAGGTGGTGGAGTAGCATTGTATAGCAATGATGAGGTAGACTGTAAAGAAATAAGAAGGGATGGAATGGATAAGACCAGACTCTGGCCAAAATCACATTGGGGAAGAAAGCTACTAGAGCCTCCCCTGAGATAGTGCGTGGGGTGTGCTATAGACTACCGGGATCTGATTTGGATATGGATAGAGACCTTTTTAATGAAGTAAATACTAATAGGAATTGTGTGATCATGGGAGACTTTAACTTCCCAGATATAGACTGGAGGACAAGTGCCAGTAATAATAATAGGGCTCAGATTTTCCTAGATGCAATAGCCGATGGATTCCTTCACCAAGTAGTTGCTGAACCAACAAGAAGGGATGCCATTTTAGATTTGGTTTTGGTGAGTAGTGAGGACCTCATAGAAGAAATGGTTGTAGGGGAGAACCTTGGTTTGAGTGATCATGAGCTAATTCAGTTTAAATTAAATGGAAGGATAAACAAAAATAGATCTGTGACTAGGGATTTTAATTTCAAAAGGGCTAACCTTAAAAAATTAAGGAAATTAGTTAGGGAAGTGGATTGGACTGAAGAACTTGGGGATCTAAAGGTGGAGGAGGCCTGGAATTACTTCAAGTCAAAGTTGCAGAAACTATCAGAAGCCTGCATCCCAAGAAAGGAGAAAAAATTCATAGGCAGGAGTCGTAGACCAAGCTGTATGAGCAAGCATCTCAGAGAGGTGATTAAGAAAAAGCAGAAAGCCTACAAGGAGTGGAAGATGGGAGTGATCAGCAAGGAAAGCTATCTTATTGAGGTCAGAACATGTAGGGATAAAGTGAGACAGGCCAAAAGCCATGTAGAGTTGGACCTTGCAAAGGGAATTAAAACCAATAGTAAAAGGTTCTATAGCCATATAAATAAGAAGAAAAGAAAGAAGTGGGACCGCTAAACACTGAGGATGGAGTGGAGGTTAAGGATAATCTAGGCATGGCCCAATATCTAAACAAATACTTTGCCTCAGTCTTTAATGAGGCTAATAAGGAGCTTAGGGATAATGGTAGGATGACAAATGGGAATGAAGATATGGAGGTAGATATGACCACACCCAAGGTAGAAGCCAAACTCGAACAGCTTAATGGGACTAAATCGGGGGGCCCAGATAATCTTCATCCAAGAATAATAAAGGAACTGGCACATGAAATTGCAAGCCGATTAGCAAGAATATTGAATGAATCTGTAAACTCAGGGTTTGTACCATATGACTGGAGAATTGCTAACATAGTCCTTATCTTTAAGAAAGGGGGGGGAAAGTGATCCGGGCAACTACAGGCCTGTTAGTTTGACATCTGTAGTATGCAAGATCTTGGGGCGGGTGGGGGGAGGGGGGGAATTTGAAGGAGAAAGTAGTTAAGGATATTGAGGTCGATGGTAATTGAGACAAATTACAACATGGTTTTACAAAAGGTAGATCATGCCAAACCAACCTGATCTCCTTCTTTGAGAAGGTAACAAATTTTTTAGACAAAGGAAATGCAGTGGATCTAATTTACCTTGATTTCAGTAAGGCATTTGATACTGTTCCAGATGAGGAATTATTAGCTAAATTGGAAAAGATGGGGATCAATCTGAAAATTGAAAGGTGGATAAGGAACTGGTTAAAGGGGAGACTACAATGAGTCAATGGGGGGGAGGGATAGCTCAGTGGTTTGAGCATTGGCCTGCTAAACCCAGGGTTGTGAGTTCAATCCTTGAGGGGGCCACTTGGGGATCTGGGGCAAAATCAGTACTTGGTCCTGCTAAGGAAGGCAGGGGGCTGGACTCGATGACCTTTCAAGGTCCCTTCCAGTTCTAGGAGATGGGATATCTCCATTATTATTATTATTATTATACTGAAAGGTGAACTGTCAGGCTGGAGGGAGGTTACTAGTGGAGTTCCTCAGGGATCGGTTTTGGGACCAATCTTATTTAATCTTTTTATTACTGACCTTGACATACAAAGTGGGAATGTGCTAATAAAGTTTGCAGATGACACAAAGCTGGGAGGTATTGCCAATACATAGAAGGACCCGGATATCATACAGGAAGATCTGGATGACCTTGTAAACTGGAGTAATAGGATGAAATTTAATAGTGAAAAGTGCAAGGTCACGCATTTAGGGATTAATAACAAGAATTATTGTTATAAACTGGGGACGCATCAGTTGGAAGTAACAGAGGAGGAGAAGGACCTCGGAGTAGGTTGATCACAGGATGACTATGAGCCGCCAATGTGATATGGCTGTGAAAAAAGCTAATGCGGTCTTGGGATGCATCAGGCGAGGTATTTCCAGTAGAGATAAGGAGGTCTTAGTACCGTTATACAAGGCACTGGTGAGACCTCATCTGGAATACTGTGTGCAGTTCTGGTCTCCCATGTTTAAGAAGGATGAATTCAAACTGGAAGAGGTACAGAGAAGGGCTACTAGGATGATCCGAGGAATGGAAAACCTGTCTTCTGAAAGGAGACTCAAAGAGCTTGGCTTGTTTAACCTAACCAAAAGAAGGCTGAGGGGAGATATGATTGCTCTCTACAAATATATCAGAGGAATAAATACTAGGGAGGGAGAGGAATTATTTAAGCTCAGTACCAGTATGGACACAAGAACAAATGGATATAAACTGGCCATCAGGAAGTTTAGACTTGAAATTAGACAAAGGTTTCTAACCATCAGAGGAGTGAAGTTCTGGAACAGCCTTCCAAGGGGAGCAGTGGGGGCAAAAGACATATCTGGCTTTAAGACTAAGCTTGATAAATTTATGGAGGGGATGGTATAATGGGATAGCCTAATTTTGGCAATTAATTGGTCTTTGACTATTAATGGTAAGTATGCCCAATGGCTTGTGATGGGATGTTAGATGGGGTGGGATCTGAGTTACTACAGAGAATTCTTTCCTGGGTGTCTGGCTTGTGAGTCTTGCCCACATGCTCAGGGTTTAGCTGATCACCATATTTGGGGTCAGGAAGGAATTTTCCTCCAGGGCAGATTGGCAGAGGCCCTGGGGGTTTTTTGCTTTCCTCTGCAGCGTGGGGCACGGGTCACTTGCTGGAAGATTCTCTGCATCTTGAAGTCTTTAAACCATGATTTGAGGACTTCAATGGCTCAGACACAGGTTTGATACAGGAGTGGGTGGGTGAGATTCTGTAGCCTGCGTTGTGCAGGAGGTCAGACTAGATGATCATAATGGTCCCTTCTGACCTTAAAGTCTATGATTCTAAGATGGAATTTTCAGAGATTTTCAACCTCGAACAAGTCTCTTCTGAGCATGTGCAAACTACAGCTTTTCAAAGGTTTGTAACTTGGACAAAGTTGGGCAGATTTTCACAGTTATAGCAAAAGGCATACCCTTGAGACAAAGGCCACCCCCACACCACATTTTAAGTTCTTACTACAAAGCATGGGGGCATTAGAGCTTCTCAAAGAAAAGGTCACTAGAATTTTTGTTACATGGGCAAAACAATGTATTTTTAACTAGCCTTGCCCTCAGAAATGGCAGAACCATTTTGACTGAAACTTTTCATTCCGCGTGAGACAGACATCTAGCATGGAAAATTTCAACCTGAATGGTTACCGTTTAGCAAAGTTATAAGCAACTGAAAACAGGGTCTTATGATAGGAAATGTGGGGCAACCTTAATATGTGGTGCTATCAGCCCTGCCTTTAATTATGCAATATGAAACATTTTTTTCTACAACATTACATACACATATGTTTAATTTTTAGCACTCTATCCTATTCTGTATATGCCACATAAGTAAAGTCCATTGATTTAATGTATATTAAAATTACATGGGGTAAGCCATACTTACTTCATGTTAAAGTATATAGCTCTTTAACAACCTGAAAATCAAAAAGAAATCTTACACAAAGTGAAAACATGGACAAATTGCTAAGGAGGAGTATAAAAGAATAGTCTTCCCACAAGCACAAGGTCTCAGTCTGGCTTCCCCAGCCTAGTTACTCCTTGCAAAATGACACCAACAGCCCTTCCAGTCCCAAGTTTCTACAAATTTGTCCTCCCTGAGTTCTTTTAACTATCAGACACTCAGACTTTTCCTGTTCGGTTCATCACCCCCTATGGCATGAAACCAGCTCCTCAGATACCAGCTTACTTTGGTCCCCAAACTCCACCTAGTTTCCACACCAGATATGTGCTTGGGATAAAAATAAACAAAAGGTTTATTTAATAGAAAAACCACAGATTCAAAGACAAAATAGTAAGGGAAAGCAAACACATACAAATTACACAGTAAATAAACATAAAGATGCAACCACAGGCTTTACACTTCCATGTTAGATGAATTCCCTTTTCTAATACAAGTTACCTAACGCCTTTGAACAGATCCTATAGATCTTTAACTATAGGACAGATCCAACATTTCACTGAGAGCTTCCTGCCTAGAGGCTTTCCCTCAGTTTCTGGATGTCTTTCACTTCAAACTCCTTCCATTTTAAAAGGGTTTGCAGGGTTTTTTTTTTTTTTTTCTTTAGTCACTATACCTATTCAAAGTGGGGAAATCCCCAGTTGTCACAATATCTTTCTATTAACTTTAATGGCCCATCCTAGACTTTTCCTGGGTTGTACAGGGAATGGGTACTTGAAGCTGGTTTCATGTAAACAACTGGTTTGGGAGGTACACCTCTACCCCGATATAACACTGTCCTCGGGAGCCAAAAAATCTTACCACGTTATAGGTGAAACCGCGTTATATCGAACTTGCTTTGATCTGCCGGAGTGTGCAGCCCCGCCCTCCCAGAGCGCTGCTTTACCGCGTTATATCAGAATTCATGTTATATCGGGTCGCGTTATATCGGGGTAGAGGTGTAGTACCTCCCTGCCTGATTGCTTCACTGTCCTGTTGTGAGATGATGCTAAAGTTATACCACAGTTAAAATGTATAATTTTCTCTATATGCCCATGTATACATTCATAACCATAGTCTGTATTCATAACTTATAATGACCATCAAGTTCAGAACATTACAACCTTTCATAAAAGACCTTACTCAGTATGTGTTATAGTACAATAATATTGTATACAACTGTGTTGTACTCGTGTTGGTCCAGGATATTAGAAAGACGAGTGAGGTAACATCTTTTATTGTACCAACTTCTGTTGATGAGAGAGACAGACTTTCAAGCTTACACAGAACTCTTCTTTGGGTCTCTAGACCTGAAGCTCGAAAGTTTGTCTCTCTCAACAGAAGTTGCTCCGATAAAAGATATTACCTTGTCTCTCTTGCATACAATCAGTTGATTTAACTGCAAAAAGAAGAACAGGAGTACTTGTGGCACCTTAGAGACTAACAAATTTATTAGAGCATAAGCTTTCGTGGACTACAGCCCACTTCTTCGGATGCATATAGAATGGAACATATAATGAGGAGATATATATACACACATACAGAGAGCATAAACAGGTGGGAGTTGTCTTACCAACTCTGAGAGGCCAATTAATTAAGAGAAAAAAAAAAAAAACTTTTGAAGTGATAATCAAGCTAGCCGAGTACAGACAGTGTGATAAGAAGTGTGAGAGTACTTACAAGGGGAGATAGAGTCAACGTTTGTAATGGCTCAGAGAATTTTTTTTCTCTTAATTAATTGGCCTCTCAGAGTTGGTAAGACAACTCCCACCTGTTTATGCTCTCTGTATGTGTGTATATATATATCTCCTCATTATATGTTCCATTCTATATGCATCCGAAGAAGTGGGCTGTAGTCCACGAAAGCTTATGCTCTAATAAATTTGTTAGTCTCTAAGGTGCCACAAGTACTCCTGTTCTTCTTTTTGCGGATACAGACTAACACGGCTGTTACTCTGAAACTTGATTTAACTGGTTATTTTTTGGGGGGAGGAGGTTAAAGCTTCTGCTCTCCAATGGGGGTGTCTGGACCCCAACTGTTACAATCCTCCACACTCTTCTTAGTTCCTGGAGGGCTGTGGTCCCCCTCCCTAATGGAATTACATTCACTCATGGCCCACAATGATACATAAACTAGTAAGATCTCCCAAAGATATTGCAGGAAATTGCCATATTTGTCATATGCCACTTAAGTTTGCAGCTAAATAAATGACTTTTGCAGTAAACTCACTTGTCTGCTGTATTGTGTCTAAAGAAGGCTATGTCCATTTATTCATTATTCCTGCATATATTTCTGTATATAAATATTTTTTCACAGAAAATAAAGAGGGACTGATGCAAATATTTACACTTCTGTTTATTCTCTGGAGACAACTACTACCAAATGGCACATTCTGCTATTCCTTATATAAGAAGGCATTAGAGGGTAGCTGTCTAGTACCTGCTGGTGAGTCTTACTACCTGGAGTTGTAACTACCTGGAAAAGGAAAAGAGTGCAGAATGTGTGTCCAACTCCTGCATGCCCAGAAACATAGGCACCGATTTTCTGATTTCCCAGGGGTGCTCCACCCATGCTCTGCACCAGGCTCTTCCCCCACTCCACCCCTTCCCACCCCCACCTTGCTCCAGCCCCGCCTCTTGCTGTGCCCACTCCACCCCCCCATCCTCCTCCCCCTCGCTCTGCCTCTTCCTGCCCCTGCTTCTCCCCATATCCCCCAGCGCCTCCTGCCCGCTGATGAACATCTGATCAGCAGTGGGCAGAAGGTGCTGGGGGAAAAGGGGAGGAGCTGATCAGTAGGGCCACCAGTGGGTGCTGAGCACCCACTATATTTTTTTTTCAGTGGGTCGGGTACTCCAGCCCTGGAGCAGGCACAGAGTTGGTGCCTATCCCTAGAAAGATCTGCAGAGATACACTAGGAGCACTGAGAAAAATGTGTCAGGACAGAGTAGGCATGATAATTATCTGCAGTTTTAAGTGATTCTTGCTTCTGAAATATAACAATTGCTTCTGCAATGATTTTGATGTCTACCGAATTTTATCTCGTTTCCTTATATTAAGGAATAATGAGATTTTATGAATTAACAGCTCTTCAATGTAACAAGATTTTGCACAATATAGTCTTTATTAATAGTAACCATACTTTGCCATTTCATCTGAGGCTAGCTAAGCACCTTAAAAATACAGTGGAACCTCAGCGTTACCAACACCTCAAGGAATGGAGGTTGTTTGTAAATCGGAACAAAATGTTAGGTTTGGTCTTTCAAAAGTTTACAACTGAACATGAACTTAATACAGCTTTGAAACTTGGCTATGCATTGCATGAAATATAATTTTATTAAGCTTCTGGGGCTGGGACCACGTCTTCCTGTGTATTCATGCAGCACCTAGCAAAATGGGGCTGCCATCTTAATTGTGCCCACACCCCCTAAAGAAAGTGTATGAGAAGTCTCTAGGGTTCATAAACACTAGAAACTATCCGTTTACCTAACAGACTTTGATATATTTACAATCTTAGACTGAGGACTTTTGGAGAGCCAGTTCTAGTAAAGTTCAGAGTATCATTTCCCCCGCGGGTGCTCCAGTCTTGTTCCTTCCTTTCCCCTTCATCTGTCAGACGCCAGACGGGGTCTGGGAGTATCAGGGCTGAGGTGGAGAAGCGCGGTGCAAATGTCAGGACATGTCCCGAGGCTGAGCTGTAGGGAGGAGGCCGTGAGGCCCTCGTTTTACTGGGCCTGAGAGGCGGCGGCTCCTCCTGCGACCGCGGGGGGCAGCACCAGCGGCGGGTGGGGCCTGCAGCAGAGCCCGGCTCCCAAGGTGGAAGGGCCGCGCTCTCGCTGGGGCCTCTGCCGCCTCTACGGTGGCAGGCGCCCGGTGCGGCCAGTGCTTGGCGGCGGCCCTGCCATGGCTGGCAGCGGCTCCTGCTGCCGCTGCCAGAGCTGACATGGCCCGGGTGAGCGGCGCGCCGGCGGCGGAGGAAGCCCCGGAGAGTTACCCGCTCCGCCAGGAGAACGAGCTGCAGGTGCTGGAGTCCATCTACGGACAGGACTTCCGAGACCTGCGGCAGGAGCGGCCCTGGAAGGTAGCGAGCCGCGCGGCCTGAGGCAGCCCGGCGCGTGGGGCGGCCGGGTGGGTGCCTGGCCGAGACCCGCCGCCCGCAGGGAGCCCGGCGCGTGGGGTGGCCGGGTGGGTGCCTGGCCGAGCCCCCGCCGCCCGCAGGGAGCCCGGCGCGTGGGGTGGAGTGGGGTGCCTTGAAGGGAGCTCGGGTAGCCTGGTACTGCTGCGACAAAAACTGTGTCCTGCTGGGGTGTCCCCTTGCCCTGCCCTTCCCCTCTTCCGAGGAGCCTGGGGCGGGGCTTCCGTACAGACCCCCCCACCCGGGGGCCCTTTCCTGCCCCCCTGCCTCGCCCCCGCGTCGCTCTGCTGCTCTCCACGTAGACCTGCATGGAGGGGGCGTTGCTACTGCTTGAGCTAACCCACATCCTGTCGCACAGCACGCAAGGCGGTCCCTGCTTGGCCTGCCCAGCCAGATGTGCGCTGCTCCCTTCCCTTGCAGCCCCAGAGCTGCTGCTAACGTGAGAGCCCTGTGGGAGGTAAAGGGAGGGAGCCTTGTTCCTGGCACGCT
Source organism: Malaclemys terrapin pileata (assembly GCF_027887155.1). Lineage (NCBI taxonomy): Eukaryota > Metazoa > Chordata > Testudines > Emydidae > Malaclemys > Malaclemys terrapin. Next base: position 94,809,810 of record NC_071508.1, on the reverse strand, counting down.
GTCAGGCAGGCGTCTGTAGCTACCGCTACACTGCAAGGTTCTGAGCGTGTCCCCCCAGCGCAGCTCCATGCACCAGAGGGACCTTTCTTGGAAACCTAGCAAAGGTTTTCTTACTTCCCCTGCGGAGCAGGGTGTAAGCGGCAGGGCCTGCCTCCGCTAGCATTACCAGCACTGGTTTGGCACTACAGGAGCAGTGGAAAGTTAAAACAATAACGATAAACTGAGCAGACAGACTTCTCAGGCCACGTTTATGCTAGGGAGGTGTAGCAAAAATGATCTCCTGTTTAACTGCATGCTATAGCCAAAACTCAAGCCAGTGCTGGGCTTTCTATCACAGTATTAATTAAACTTTTCAAGGAGCAGCTTTAATATTGAATTGAATTAATACAATTAACTAAGAAGCTGCTGACCCCTTGTGTAGACTAGGGTTGCCACGGGTGCTACCACTGAAAGTTGGTGGGAAGTTTTTGCTAAAATTCTCTAGTGTAGTAAAGGCTAAAATGGATTTTTTTCCTTTCCTCTATCTGGAACTCCACTTGAGAGTTCTGTGTATAGTAATCATTAAACAGAAATGAGCAAGACTGTTAATAGGGATCTGGGATGACCAAAGGGAATTGTCCCGTTGTTCTTCTCCCAAGAGCTATTTCTAAACATAACTAATGGATTCATTATCTATCAAGGAAAGGATGTGTTTCCCTGGCACTCCCTCCCCATCAAGCTGTTGCTAACCTAAGATATCTGTGTATGACACTTACTTAATAGCACCAGGGAATTATTATCACCTGCATGTTCTAGAATGATGTAAGTGAAATAAAAGGATAATTTGGGGTTGACTTTAAAGGAAAGCCCCTCCCATCCTCACCTGCAGCTGCTAAACTGATACATTTTTGTATATGATAATTCCACTCTTATGCTGTATAATTAATGTCCTCCATCTCTTCCAGAAGCCTATGTAAAGTACAGATCATTTTGGATTGCCACTTAGAACTTTTTATTACTGGCTCCCCACAAAGGTTGCTGCTAAACTGACAGTTCTGTGTATAAAAATACTGATTGTGTGCTGTGTAAACTGTCTTTAAACTCATATGATCCTTAACAAATATACCTTTATTCATGATTAACAAAGTTTTGGTGGTGTTTCTCTTGTGATGGTCTGAGTAACTCCTAGATTAAACTAGGAGGTAAAGCCTCACTGTTTTCCCTATTTGAGTAACTCAGTTCTCTCACCCTAGCTAGTCTCTCAGCAGTCTTTTGAGAGAGGCACATCATTGCCCTGCCAAGACCAGCCACCATTTCTCCCTTTGAGCAGGGCATGCCTTCAGAACATTTTTAGAATGTGGTTGCTGACATCATCAAGTCCTTGATTTCTCAATAACACCAGAAACATTCAGCCTCCTTACTGGTTGCCAATTGTCTTCCAATTCTTTGATGGCCCTCTATATAACTGACTTTATAATTAATCCTCAGCACCCTTTTTTAATTCAGTCTATAATTAATACTCTGCATATGTGACTTGCTTTTTAATTAATTGTCAGCATTCTTATTTCCTCTGTAGTTGATTAATTCCTTAATAGATTAATTACATACCTATTTGCTTACTTGACTCACCTCATAACTGGTTCTCTGCATTGATTCATATTACTGTTGTTTCTCTGCATATTTGTTGCATGCTATAATTGATTCACCATATAATATTTCCCTGATTATTTGGCTCACACTAACTTTCAATTTCACAATAATTGTTTCTTAGGATAACTGATTGATTAATATCATGACCATTCCCCTACTCTTCTCTAATTCTTTCCATTCCCCTTCTAGATGTCATAGTCTCTTCCCACATATTCTCTGCTGCTTCCTCCTCACCTCCAGTGATATCATCTCAGCCCCGGCCCTTCCTTTCTACCGTTCCCAACTCCTACAAACTTCTCTGCTGGACTCGCCACTTCCAACCTCACTTATCCCTACCCATGCCTGTTCCCTTCTTTTGCTACTCAGGAGTACCTGCAGTGTCTCTGAAAGTATCACTGCCATCCCTGACCTTTTATATCTGCCACTCCCCATATCTCATGATTCTCACTGAAACTTGAGGTGGATATTTTCAATATGGACTTAATCCTTCCTAAATTATAGTGAACTAAGGCTACTTTACTCCTGAATAGAGAATCCACATGTAGTTTAACATATTTTAACTTATGTGCATTAACTTCACACCTTTAGTTGATTCACATTAACTTTCCTGAGTGTCCCCATGTAGACAAGCCCATACACTCCTGGCCCTGAGGAACATGGTGGGGGCGTTGGAATGTTTCTAGCCTGTGTTTTCCTCTTGTCGCTCTTCCTTTGTCATTCCAGCTAGCTCTTCTTTCCTTTGTACCAGCATGTTTGTCATCTATGACTCGCTTTTCTCCTCAGTAAATCCAGACTCCCAGTGTCAAAAAGTTTGTGTACTTTTTCCACTTTACTTTGAAGTCAGTTTACAAAGAATGTTTAAAAAAACTGAAAAGGAAAGAAAGAAAATAGTAGTTAGCAAAACTCTGCCAATATGCCTAAAATAAAAAAGCTCCATCTCTGTGCTCTAGCAGGGTTATATGGTAGCTGTGAAGGCTTAACACTGAGGACATGTCTTCACTAACAACTGTGGCAGTGTAGTCATGGCTCTCCCAGCACTTTAAAAAAACCACCTCCACGAGGGGAATAGCTAGCAGCACTGGGAGCACTGTCTACACTGCCACTTTACAGCGCTGAAACTTGCGGCGCTCAGGGGGTGTTTTTTCACACTCCTGAGCAGGAAAGTTGCAGTGCTCTAAAGTGGCAGTGTAGACAAGGCCTAAGCATAAGTTTAGATTTCTTTCTTTGTGGAATGCCCCTCTAACTTGCTGTTTGTGACATTCCACAAATAACTCTAAATTCCATTCATTTAAAAAAAATGCCAGTCACTTTTCACATACCTTTCTCCATTTAAAATATAGTGAACCACTGTTTAACCTCACCCATTAATCCCAGAACTCCCTCTTACCTAAATATGACCCATGGTAGGACACTACTTCTTCAGAATATCTCTATCTCCACTTATTCCATGAATCTTCCCACACAGGCCGGATAAACTAAGGTTGAACTGTTTAAAATAAGATAATCAATGGAGTTAGTTCGCATGTTCACTAATCAATTGTAAATAAATTCATAGATTTTTAAGGCCAGGAGGGATCATTGGGATCATCTAGTCTGACCTCCTCCATAACACAGGATGGGACGTTCCTGAATTCATTCCTGCTTAAATTAAGTCTTGTTTTATATTTTAGGTAAAACAGCCTCCAGAAATCAGTTTAGTTCTGCGTCCTCAGGGTTTGACAGGTGACAATGAAGTTTATGCCAAAGTTGATTTGTGGGTCAAATGTCCCCAAACCTATCCTGATACGTGAGTGAAAATCAAAATATAGTCTTCTAATATTTTCTCTGTTCTCTCCTTGACAAAAATGAAAGTTGAAGTGTAACATTGTGTTCATTGCCCTTATTCTTGCCTTGATTTAAATGTGTCTCTATTCGTTAGACGTATAGTGTTGAAGTATAAAAGTGGGTAACCTTATCTCTATAATTAATCCATCCGAAAACATGTATCTGAGATAGAAGTATCCTCATCCCTTCTGTGATGTAGCTGCCAGTGAGTAATAGAGATGCATCTGCCAATTGGAGATTTAGGCACTAATTCAGCAAGATATTTAAGCTATATGTAACTTTAAACATGTGAGTACTTCCACTGAAATCATTGAGACAACTCATGAATTTAATGTTAACACAGTACCTTGCTGAATGGGGAACAAAATCTTCAACTTTAAAACTGTCATCTTATTATAGTTCTATCATCTGCTGGTCCTGTATTGTGCCGAATTAGCCTTTTGGAGGGCTAATGGATATTTCCTTTGAATTATGAAAAGGGTTGTTGTTGTGGGTGATCAGCCGCTACTGGGATTTGGCCTTGATAGTAATTTTCTGGACAAGTATTGTTGTGTCAGAACACCCCAATAGTCCATCTGCCTCCAACAGTGGCCAGTGTCAGATACCTCAAAGAAAAATAGTATGCCCAGTTGTGCAATGATCTAACATATGGGAAGGGAAATGTTGTTCCTGACCAAGTGATGATTTCATTATACCCTGAAGCTTGAGGCTTGATAACCATTATAATTTTTGTTTAAGATAGTATAACTACAGATGTTTTTCTTACTCCTATAAATGTCTCAGCTTTTAAAAAATGTTGGTTATTTATCTGAATGTACTTTATTGCAGTGTATTCCTCAGACTAATTATATATTGCTTACATAAAGAAAAAGGAAAATCAGCAAATCCAAAACTGCCATATCTTATGCTAGAAATATGTACTACATTTTCAGTACATCCCTTTTAAAAAAATAATGTATTGATCTAGAACTGTAGTTGTCACAAATTATGGGGTTACCCTGATGGTGGTTCTGCTAGTTGAAACTGTTGAGTATTTGTGTGCAAGCAATTCGGATTATGCTGAATATAAAGCAGAACTTTTTTATAATCATGTTTGTAGATAGAGTATTACTTGTTTGAGTGTTGAATGACAATGGTCGGGTTCCTGAAAAAAAAAAAAAGAAAAAAAAAAGTTCTTATTGACCTGTCATGTGGCCTCTATGGGTCTCCTTATCTGTCTGTACACCTTATCCTTAATAAGAGAACATTTCTTGTGATCTTTTTTTCTCCAGTGTCCCTGAAATACAGCTGAAAAATGCGAAAGGTTTGTCAAATGAAAACATTGATTTGTTAAAATCCAAACTAGAGGAATTGGCAAAACAACGCTGCGGAGAGGTAAGAACTCTCACTTTGTGAAAAGCCTAATTGATCATAAATAGTCTTGAAAATTATGTATAGTAAAATGTTATCAAAATAAGGAACTACAAATACATCAAAACTAGAATGTGATTATATATTATAGTAAAGCAGGGTGAGGGTTCTGTTCTTCCCATAATGGTTTCTCAACTCAGGAAAGTTCAGTGTGCGCATCCAGCAAAAATAAACCACATAGAGACTGCGTTTGCATTCGCTGCCTGTCTAGGGACTGCAGGATCATACCCTTAGAATGTTTGTCATCTTATAGAAAGTAACAAGCAGTGTATAAAATTGAGAGGATTTTATACAGTTTGTTGATTTTTTACAACGAAATTAAAATTTGTTGTAACTATTTAGTCAAAAACACTTTTTACTTGGTGAAGGCAAAGGCAGTGTGGTCTGGTGCACTCAACAATGGATTCTGGGACAAGAGATCTGGATTCTAACCCCAACTCTACTGGTCACATCATGGCTGTGTGCCTCAATTTCCGTATCTGTAAGATGGGGATATTAATACTGACCTTCTTTTGTAAAGCACTTTGCGATCTATTCATGAAAAGTACTAGTTAGACAGGAGCTAAATATTCTGATTATTTATATACTACAAAATATAGATTTTTGTATTTACTTTTTTCAGATTTTAATAAACACTTCATGTATGTTAACTACAGGCAACAATGTAAATGTTTTACAAATTCAGTATCCATGTAGACTGAATAGATACTGAAATGATCCAAATGGTTGACAATGAATGTGGAAGCCTTTTGTAAAAGTAGTGTTTGCAATATGCATTTCTTATGTGCATGTGCATATTTTACATATAAATATGTTTGTGTTTAACTTGCTTGTTTTAACCTTTAAAAAGGAAAAAAAATTAAGCAGCAGTAACTCCTACAGTGTATTAAAACAGGAGAATATTTTTGCTACCAATTTTCTGTGTCCATACGCCAGTTCACTTGGCACATATACCTCTTTTTCCATTTATACAGCTTATTCTTGTTCTATTATTTTTAATATGTTCTCTGATAGCTACTTTCATAAGAATTATTTTAGATAATTTTTCATTCAAATTGTGTTTAGTAATGAATTGTTACTACAAAACTTTTTGGTACCTTCTAGGAATTAACAGTTCAACATTGTACTCTTGATTTTTGTAATAGATGTGTTAATGATAAATGAAAGCAATATTTGAACTAAGGCAGATGTTCTCAGACTGCGATCTGTGCACCCTGGTGGTCCCCTGTGCGCTTGCTGGTGGTCCACGGAGAAGTGACTGGTCACATCATGTTGACATTCCTTATTCCTTCTAGCTGCTGTATCACATTAAAAGGAGCTAAAATAATCAAATAATTTCCTAATATTACTGTTCCATGTGAGCAATTTCCTGTACTTACTACAGGAATATATTATACAATCATGAATCAGGGTTATCCTTACTATCAGGAATGGGAGGGTGATCCCTGAGAGCCTCCTTATTAGATTGTGGTCCGCTATGTGGACCCCTCAAAGCAGGGTCCTTATCTTCCTACTCTAAGTAAGAGTGTGTTAAACAGTAGGTGGAAAGCTTTATTTCTAAACAAACATTCTAAAAAATACCTTCTTTATTCTCTCTCTCTCTCTCTCTCTGCACTTGCTTTTGGTTCAGTGATGCCGTAGGAAGGGTATTTTTGCTTTGTGCATGGCACAAGCAAATGTGTTCATGTTGTGCTATGTCTTCTGTTCCACACTGCCTTCTGGCTTCATTATTGCAAGCAATCCAGGGATTAAATATTTAAGATTCTTGGAAATTTCAATTCCCTGTAGGCAGACAGTTTAATGTGCTGTAGTCACATGCACACCTAAATTGAAACCAAACCCTGTGCTGTGGGTTTATCAGTAGATCACTCAGCTGAAAAGATGAAACCCTCTTTGTGCTGTTGCTTTCATTTTGGAGAGCTAATAGTCTTTTTCACTCAAGGGGTTAATTGATTTGAAAAGCCCATTACTAGATGGTGTATGGGACAGGTAATTGCCTTTCATCCTAGGTCACCAGCATACTGGCCAACATTTTTCAGGTTACCTTCCAGGGGCATCCCATCCCTCCAATGTCCCCACAGCCCCTCCACTAATATCCCCGTTCCATCTTTCTCATCCCACTCAGTGCACTGCCCTGTACTCTATAGAGTACACAACAAGGTGAGCAGAGTTCCAGCTGCCGCCTCCTCCGGGCCCCACCCCAGTGGGGCTATAGTAAACATGGCTGTTGGCAGTGGTCAGGGAGGCATGGCCATAGTTACACCCGGTAAAGTGGAGACAAGATGCTCGCTCTTGGCAAGATGCTTGCAGCAGAACAAAACCCCTTGGGCCCACCCCCTCCCTGCTCCACTGTGTCCTGAAAGAGGAGGGGACATTACCCCTCCTTCATTCCCCTCCTGCTGTACCAAAAAGCCTGGGGAGAATGGGGCATGAACCACCCTGCCTGATCTCTGAACCCCCCTTGCTGCATTGAGGCCCTAGGTGAGTGGGGCTGTTCTCCATCCCTGAACCTTCGCCATCCATCCTCTTGCTCCTGCAGTCAAGGCCTGGAGAAGGGTGGGGCATAATCCCCTCCCTGACATACTGACCCTCCGACCCACCTACCAGTATCTGCCTCTACCTTGCGCTGCCTGGGCTCTACACTTTCACTACCATGCCCCCCGCTTCATACTCCCCTTGTCCTACCATTGGTGGCCGACGCTGCTCCTCCCACACTCCCGTTGGCAGAAGCATAGCAAAGATCAACTACGTTACCCAGAATCTTGTGTGTCAGCCACACAGCGTATCAGTGTCTGCAGGAGTGGCGCCAGGGTTTTTGGCACCCTAGGCGGGGGACCTGCCGTGCTCCTGGTCGTCGTCGTCAATTCTGCGGTGGGGGGGGGAGGGGTGGAGTGTCCTGCCGCGCTCCCGGTCTTTGGGACACTTTGTCGGCGGGTCCCGGAGCGAGTGAAGGACCCGCCGCAGAATTGCCGCCGAAGACCTGGCACGTGGAAGGACCCCCCGCCGCTGAATTGCCGCCCCCCCAAATCCTGGTGCCGGTCACCTAAATGGAAGTGCCGGCCCTGAGTGTCTGTCACTGACTCAGAGAGAACACAAGAGGCTGATGCATGTGTGGCCAACACACATGATTCTGGGTAAGGTAGTTTTTATGCTGGAGATAACATTATGAAGGAATAAGGAAGTGTTATTTACTCCTTCTCATAATACAAGAACCAGGGGCCACCAAATGGAATTAATAGGTAGCAGGTTTAAAACAAACACAGGAAAGTATTTTTTCACGCAACACACTGTCAGCCTCTGGAACTTCTCGTCAGAGGGTGTTGTGAAGGTCAATACTATAATGGGGTTCAAAAGGGAGCTAGATAGATTCATGGAAGATAGGTCCATCAATGGTTATTAGCCAGGATGGGCAGGAATGGTGTCCCTAGCCTCTGTTTGCCAGAAGCTGGGATTGGGTGACAGGGCATGGATCACTTGATGATAACCTATCTATTCATTCCCTTTGGGGCATCAGCCATTGGCCACTGTCAGAGGACAGGATACTGGGCTTGATGGACCTATGGTCTGACCCAGTATGGCCGTTCTTACATTCTTAATACCATTAAAATAATTTGGTTTGGAAGAAGTTATGTTTTATCCAGGAGAGTGTTTGCATATTTGTAATGAAATTAGTGAATTTTTGATGCCCTATTAGTGACCATCATGACACAGTTAATAACCATAGTTTTCACAGAGAGTGGTATAAGGAGAAATGTGTTAAATTCTCATAATAACTAACTGAGCACTATCAGTGAGAATCTACTGACTTTCTTTCTTTTCTAAAGCCTCATTATTATATTATTTTGTATTTTGAACTGTTTTGAAAACTGGGTGTCATTTGTGTTTACCTCTTTTTTTAGGTGATGATATTTGAACTTGCGGACCACATACAGTCATTTCTCAGTGAATATAATAAGCCACCTTCTAAGTCTTTTCATGAAGAAATGCTAAAAAATCAGCAAAAGGAACAAGAGAGACTGGCCCAGGAAGAACAGCGTCGGATGCAAGAAGCTAAGAGACGAGAGGAACAGGAGGTAAAAGAATTAAAATGTTCATGTTCTTATTGTTTGTTATGAATATGTAAACTTTATAAGTGGATCCATATATATATATATATATATATATATATATATATATATATATATAACTAGTTGTGACGTTCCCCTCTGGTATTATCTGGACCGGTGATCTGCTAGATCACTCCAATCCTTGATTCTGGGAGCCAGCCTTACCCTGCTCTGCTTCTTCGGATGCATAGAGTGAAAGTTACAGATGCAGGCATTATATACTGACACATGGAGAGCAGGGAGTTACTTCGCAAGTGGAGAACCAGTGTTGACAGGGCCAATTCAATCAGGGTGGATGTAGTCCACTCCCAATAATAGATGAGGAGGTGTCAATTCCAGGAGAGGAAAAGCTGCTTCTGTAATGAGCCAGCCACTCCCAGTCCCTATTCAAGCCCAGATTAATGGTGTTGAATTTGCAAATGAATTTTAGTTCTGTTGTTTCTCTTTGAAGTCTGTTTCTGAAGTTTTTTTGTTCAATGATAGTGACTTTTAAAGCTGTAATAGAATGACCAGGGAGATTGAAGTGTTCACTTACTGGCTTATGTATGTTAGCATTCCTGATGTAGATCGTGGATAATGCGCTGGAGAGATACAACCGAATTTGCTCCAACCCCTCTGACAGAGACAAACACCTATAAGATCTTTATCAAGCATTCATAAAACTACAATACCCACCTGGGGAAATGAGGAAAACAGATTGACAGAGCAAGACGGGTACCCAGAAATCACCTACTACAGGACAGGCCCAACAAGGACAATAACAGAACACCACTGGCCATCACATACAGCCCCCAGCTAAAACCTCTCCAGCGCATTATCCACGATCTACAACCTATCCTGGAAAATGATCCCTCATTCTCACAGATCTTGGGAGGCAGGCCAGTCCTCGCTTACAGACAACCCCCCAACCTGAAGCAAATACTCACCAGCAACTACACACCACACCACAGAAACACCAACCCAGGAACCTATCCCTGTAGCAAACCTCGTTGCCTACCCTGTCCCCATATCTACTCTGGCAACAGCATCAGAGGACCCAACCACATCAGCCACACCATCAAGGGTTCATTCACCTGCACACCCACTAATGTTATATATGCCATCATGTGCCAGCAATGCCCCTCTGCCATGTACATTGGCCAAACCGGACAGTCCCTTCGCAAAAGAATAAATGGACACAAATCGGACATCAACACCATTAATCTGGGCTTGAATAGGGATTGGGAGTGGCTGGCTCATTACAGAAGCAGCTTTTCCTCTCCTGGAATTGACACCTTCTCATCTATTATTGGGAGTGGACTACATCCACCCTGATTGAATTGGCCCTGTCAACACTGGTTCTCCACTTGCGAAGTAACTCCGTGCTCTCCATGTGTCAGTATATAATGCCTGCACCTGTAACTTTCACTCTATGCATCCGAAGAAGTGAGGTTTTTACTCACGAAAGCTTATGCCCAAATAAATCTGTTAGTCTTTAAGGTGCCACCAGACTTCTTGTTGTTTTTGTAGATACAGACTAACACGACTACCCCCTGATACTTGACACCTGCTCTGCTGTGAGAACCCCCACTGCTGGGCTGTTCACGCACAGCATCTGGCATGTAAGCTGCTCTTTGAATTGTGCAACCAAATGACACTATCCAATATCTCCAGTCCCAGACACAACACTAGGAACCTCTGTCTTGCAGGGTCCAGTTATGCCTGCTTAGGGTGACCAGACAGCAAATGTGACAAATCAGGACAGGGGATGGAGGGTAATAAGAGCCTATATAAGGAAAAGACCCAAAATTGAGACTGTCCCTATAAAATTGGGACATCTGGTCACCCTGTGCCTGCTGGATACTGCAAGCTAATATGAGTTCGTCAATTTAACAAAGAAATTGATATGTACCAGGCTTGTTATCCCAAGGGGAGTCTCTGACGTGCTTCAAACCAAATGCACTGCTTCAGGTAGAATAAACAAACAGATTTATTAACTACAAAGATAAATTTAGAGTGATTATAAGTCAAAGCATAACAAGTCAGATTTGGTCAAGTGAAATAAAAGAAAAATTCATTCTAAGCTGACCTTGACGCTTTCAATGTCCTTAAAAACTTAGATACTTCTCACCACAGGCTGGCTCGTTGCTCTTCAGCCAGGCTGTCCTCTTTGATCAGCACTTCAGTCACTTGGTGTGGTGTCTGTACATGTAGGTGGAAGAGAAAGGAAGAGCATGGCAAACGTCTCTCCCTTTTATCATGTCCTTTCTTCCCTCTTGGCTTTACCCCCCACCCCCCCCGGCCCCTTCAGAGTCAGATGAGCATTACCCCATTGCAGTCCCAAACTGATCAAAGGAAGGGGGGTGACTCACTCGAGAGTCTAACAGATCCTTTGTTGTTGCCTAGGCCAGTGTCCTTTGTTCCTGTGGGGCTGGGCTGGGTTTGTCCTATACATGCCCTGATGAGGTGTGAACTGCCGCTCTGCTCTTGGAGAGTTTTCCCCTGGGCTTGCTTTAAGCCATGAGGATACATTTTCAGCCTCATAACTATATATATATGAAATTATAACCTATAACATTACTGTAAGAACAATGCTCAGTGCATCATGAGCCTTACAAAGACACCCAACGTGACAAACTTTGCATTGGAAACCACACGATCATTTTACAAGGATGAACATGGGGGTGCTGGGTGTTCCCCCGAGGTACAGAGCGTCACAATAGTTTATAAAGGTTACTAGTTAATAGATATTTTAATAAATGGCTAATCAGTTGGTATAGATTGTTACAATGCAACAGGGTAATAGCTTCCTTATAACAATGGCTTATAGTCATCAATAACACCTTTTTTTCTGGTGTGCGTATAACCATCAGTAATGCATATTACTTGTTATGATCTTGTTGTGGACATCGATTATTTTATTAACCTATTGTAAACCATTTTCTATATAAAGTTTTATTTATAAGAGTGACCATATAAATATTTGAAATGCATTTCATCTTCAACTACAAAGGGAGTCAGTGTGTTAGCTCACACCAGAACACCAGATACCCTGGAAACTGGTCTTGTCTTCATACCACATCTCCCTACCTACCTGCAGTACCTCTGTTCTGGAGTATAAATCCGTGCCTAAAACTTCCTTTTCTTAGTATCATTAAGAGGCTATGTCTTTGAAAGTAATTTTCCTTTTGTTACCACTCTCCTTCTCTTTAAACATGGAATTATCATTTCCTTGAAGTGATTTGACTGAAATATTTATGCATCTGGGATTAGTAGATCCTTTTAAAATCCTTGAAAAATCAATACTTTAGCTTTTTTCTCAGAAGTAAAATTAAAGTTTGTTTTGTGTTTCTAATACCAGTAAAATGTGTTTCAGCAACGTGAAATTCTTGATGAGATTCAGAGAAGGGAGGAGGAGAAGAGAGAAGGAAGAAAAAAGAAAGAAATGGCAAAACAGGTATTGTTTTTAACCTAATGTGCAAGAACACTTTGTAATATTTGCTATAAGCACTATAGCACATGATTATAAAAACTAAGGAGAATAAAATTAATACATTTGTATCACATGCTTTCTTAATTTTCTCTATGGAATATTTTTGATGGGTATTCATAAATTTAAGTAATTATTTTTGTTCTTGAAGTGTAGCTGTTGCTTCTGAAATTAATTCGGTATATACTGAATTTTATCTGTCTTATTGTATCTTTTCAGGGCACTGACATTCTGAATTAATTTATCCAAGTGAAAGATATCAAACAGATTAAATAAAGCTAATCTATAATCTTCAATTTCAACATGAAATGACTTTATGGGCATGCCAGTGCATAATGCTGAAACCTTCCGATTCTCAGTCTTCTTCCCCAACTTCACATATGTACTCATAGTGGAAACCTACCATTTCCTTACCTAGGTGATTTTACAGGATGCATAGTGAAGTTAATCCATGCATTTTGAGGACAGAAGCAATCCTTTTACTTGTTTGTTTCTTTCACCTATTCCCAGGAACGTTTGGAAATTGCCACTTTTACAAGCCAAGAAAATTCTTTCAAAAGAGACACTGTAGGGAACAAATCTCCTTCCGGTTTAAATGGAGGTGCACTGGAACATGGAGGGAACAATAAGCATCGCACACATTCCACTGGGCGTTCAAAGTATGTAATGTTTCATTTTGGATGTGGTCAGGGTTTTTTACTATTTGGCAAATATTAGATTTTAAAGTGCTGTGGGCATCATGCAATACTTTATAATTAGGCTTGGAAGGATTATCAACATTTACCGATAAAAATCTAATTATCTGTTTCAAAACACACACACACACACACACATTTCTGTCAATGATAATAGATATATACAGATAGGCAAAGTAAGAAAAATGCTGCTTGAGAACTTATTAGATTGATTTAAGGATATTATATTTTGATATGTGATGTTGATAGCTTGATTGTCTGACCCCCAATTGTCTAATCTCCTCCCCATACTTTCCTGCAATTGAAAATTTAAATAAATAAATCTAGAAAAAAATGCTTGACAATAAACATTGATATTATTTGTTGAAATTATAAAAATTGAATTCTGCCAAGCCTATTTATAAGCTTTGTTTAAATTGGGAGTGCTTAACATGTTAGCGATAAGTAGAAAACTTCCTTGTGTGTGGGAGGCTTATCCATCAGTTTAAATTAAAAATATATATTTCTGTCCTTCGTGGCTATGAGGAAAACCTCTGAATGTGAATTGATGCAGTGATTTCTTCCTAAGTCTGTATTCTAGTGGCAATTCCAGGTGAAAATTATCTGGTTCCAATTGATCTGAGATACTGGAACAAAGCAGCAAATATATTAGTCTGTTCTGATTCATGTGGTTACTGGTCCTCCACTTGAAACCAAATCAATAACTAATTGAGACTACTTAAAGGAGTCTAATGGATTTCCAGTAGAACAGACAGATTGGAACGGTATAAGGTGTGAATTTCCTATTCCCAAATCCTGTCTTTAATGGATAACCTGAGCAGTATGCCTCTGTACCATGGAGTTTCTTCACGTCAGAACAAAAAGAAATCCTCCTCCTCCATCTCTGGTCTCTGTAGTTGCTGCTCCAGCACAAGGCTCAAATGGCCTCTGTATCACTTACGCTATTGTCTCCCTTGCTGCTTGGGTGGGAATGGCTGGTGGATTCAAGTAGTGGTAGAACCAGAGCTCTGTCTCCAATTCCCACAGCAAAAACAGAGGATTCAGGATGCTACTGCAGGTTCATGTGAATAACTGGGCACTCACTGTTTTCAGTATGAACAATGGGAAGATTGGTGCACTATCTAAAAAATGCAGGAACACAAGAGACGAAGATAAGTTTGAAAAACATGGAACCAACAAGACACACAAACTCTACCGCTCTATTCCTTTGCTTATGGTTGTTACCCATCCCTTTTTCTGCATATTGCTATAACTTGTACTGTCATCTTATCTACAAAGCATGTAGCTCATCATATTTCTTTCACTCTTCTTGTTAGTTATAGTTTGTGTTTTCTTTTCCTCCTCAGATAGCTTTATTACACACTCCTTGATTAATGCACCTTTTAAAATATTTTCTCCACAAATATTTCACAAAAGTTAAAGATATCTTTAATAAAAAAAAACTTCTGTGCCTTCTCTATCTGCGCACATGATGCTGTCACTGCCCTCCCTCTTCTGTCCTGCATTGTTCATATTTGACCACCATTATATTCCATAAAGCTTTTTTAATATTTCCCTAAATTGTCTTTTCTTCTCTTTAATAAGGTTTCACTAGGCTGTACTAAGATGATTTATTTGTGCCTGCTATACAAAAGACAAATGACCTTGATATAGGAAATCACAATAATATATGCTATTCTTATTTTTGTGTGTATAAACTGCATCTTCTGTATGGACTTGGCACAGTATCATTTATATTTTACTTGTTCATGTAAAATAAATAGATCTTTTTTTTTTAACTCTCCTAAATGTGTTGGAAATAAATAGGGACAACTGAAACCTCTCATGGTGCCATTGTTAGTTTCTTGTTGCAGAATTAACAAAATATTTTAGTTTAGTTTTTGAAGGTTGTCTTCACAACCAGAAGGAGTAGGGGTTTTATTTGTTAATCAAACCTTAAATTCTGGCCAAATAGAGTAATATCTCCTGGAAATTTGTAAGGGAACTGTAGATCTTACTAACTGAAATTTTCTTCATTTGCTAATTGCTTTTGTCCCAGCTAATGTGGTTATTTTTGTCAGGTGACCCATGTGGTTGCTGTTATAAGTTTAAACTATCATCAGTTTCTTATTACTTCAGATACTTGTCTTGTGATGAATAGGATTTGCTGCACTAGTCCACCATCTCAGAAAAACAATTTTATCTATAAGAATGAGAAATGAATTACTTTTTGTCATGTTCCTAATTTGAGGACTGTATCAGTTTTAATTAAGGTCCTTGTAAAATTATGCAGTTTATTAAGTCTTTTAAAATGTTGGTTAGAAATGCTAACATAATATGTGCACCTGTCTAGCCAGATAAACTTCTCTTTTCTATGAGCGACACCTGTGCTGAGTTGGACATAAAATCTTTTAGAAGGTCAATTTTGGTACATGCACTTTGGGATTGGACACTGGAAATTATGCAGCAGCTCCAAAACATTTTAAATCCCTAAATTTTAATGGACTATTAACATTGATATTTAAGTATTAATTATATAAATATTTAATATGAGAAATAATAATAGTCAATATACTAACTCCATGTTATTTTACTATTTTCTGCCTTGGAAGCTGTGGAGGCAGTTTGGGTTTAGGATAGTTACATTTTCTGAGTGTTTCTGCCAAAATGACTAGCAGTGATCTAGTTACATGATGACGTAAATTGTCATCTCTGGGTTTTAGCATTAACAGACCAATGAGATGAATGGGGCAGTTCGCACCTCTGAGCTATTTTTTTTCTGCCTGTGCAAATTCAGGCATTACATTGACTATGGCCAGGTCTACACTACGGACTTATGTTGGTATAACTACGTTGCTCAGGGGTGTGAAAAATCCACACCCTGGAGCAACATAGTTATACCGACCTAACCCCCCGTGTAGACAGCGCTATGTCGGTGGGAGAGCTTTTCCTGCCAACATAGCTACCGCGTCTCAGGGAGGTGGATTAACTACGCTGACTGGACAACTCCTGTTGGTATAGGAACATCTTCACTAAGGCTGTTTCTACACTGCACACCTTACAACACCGTGGCTATGCCGCTGCAGCCATGCCGTTGTAAGGTGCACTATGTGGTCACTCTTTGTCGCTGGGAGAGAGCTCTCCTGGCAACAAAATAAAGCCATCTCTAGTGAGGGCTGGTAGCTTTGTCCTGCCGACAAAGTGGTGTCCACACTGATGCTTTTTGTCACTAAAACTTTTCTCGTTCAGGGGTATGTTTTTTCTCAACCCTGAGCGACAAAAGTTTTAGTTACAAAAGTGGCAGTGTAGACATAGCCTAAAGTACCGCAGCTGCAGCGCTGTATGTGAAGACATGCCCTTACATTCAGCATGTGTTTTTATGGTTATCCTTATCACCATGAAGGGCTAGAAACGTATTTTTAAATAATGAAAGCTGAGATTTTACAGCAGGAGGTGGATTTCAAGGCATGGAGGGGATTCCATTTTAAATTCCGCCACTACAGCATCGCAGAATCCATGAGGCCCTAGCTATGAGTGAGCAGTTTCTTATGGGACTTTTATGTTTGTTTTTAGGATTTCTTTTTAAACTGTACCAAATAGAATAACGTGATGTATTTATCTGATAGGGCAAATGAGTATTAGCACAGTAAATTAGTCAGCCCTCCCTAAGGAGGAATAACTTAGTAGTACTGTTAAACACAACCTTTCTCAAGTGCCCAAGGAGCAGCCAGACAGAAGTAGTGTTCCAAGGGGAAATGTTCATGTTGGTCCCTTGGAAAATAATTTGCTAGCACTAGTTAAATCCTAGGTCTGTTAATGAAGTTCTAAGGGGAATAGTGCATTGAGAATTCAGTTCCCCATAGTCTGTCTGTAGCAGCTCCATGGAGTCATCTCAGCAGCACACCAGTAATCTTGAGAGTAGCGTGGCACTTATTTTCAGAATTCTGCTTTTAATTTCTGTAGGGATTTTTTCTGCTGTGATTTGAACTGAGGGTACCCAAACTTTGTCACATTGAGGGTGCGCATAATTTGCGTATAAATCTTATATAATTATTTTAGCAAATGTAAATGTGTACAAGCAGGGTAGCTTGTTTTAGAGTCTCCCTTGCTGAATAAAGATTGCTTGTTTGAGTTCACCAGCAATAGCAGCAATACGTGCTACTAAATCTTTAAATCGCTTTACAGACTTACTGATGGGTCAGTGAAAACCTGGTGTTGATCAAGTTTATCTTCTCTTTGCATTTATAGGAAGTGTGGGGACTAAGGCTGCATTTAGTTCTTGGCTTTTGCTTTGAGCATCCCTCCTTTAAAACAAGAACAACAAATTGCCATATTTGTGTGCTCCCAAACAGTGCAGTTTCTGCTTTAGAATTAATTCTGCATTGCTTTGTCACTGGACATGTGTAATGATTCATAACTACTTGTAGATAGAAATTGATTGACAGATATGAAGTTTTATGTGCAACATCAATATTTGAACACTTCTTCTGACTTTATAAATGAAAGCCTCTGCGCAGTGGTTTCCATTTACTCTGTTGTCGTTACTACTTAAGCACTAGTAGTGTGCTTCATGCTAGTAGTGTGTGCAGAGAGCATAAGGGAAAACTCACTGGGCATATTATCTCATTTAGATCCCCAAAAATTTCAGCCAGAATGGTTCAGCCATTTCTGAGAATGAGGCTAGAGAAAAGTCTGATGTTTTGCCAAAGTTAAAATCTGGTGAGCTTTTCTTTGAAAACCTCTATTAGCCCCATGCTTTGGAGAAGGAAATTGAAATTTGTCAGGGAGTGGCCTCTGTCAGGGATGTGTCTATTGCCTCCATGTGAAAATCTGCCCAAACTTGGCCCAGTTATAAGCCTTTGAAAAATCTCAAGATATATTTTTGATTTTAGGAGCTAAAAATCTCTGAAGACTCCATCCTCACTAGGCATAAAGCCTCTCACAGCTCCTAGTGCTGTTCAGACTGTGCATATGCCATCCCCACAGAGCAACTGAGCATGCTCCCTCCATCCCAGCACTACAGGAGCAATGCTGGACCTCCTTGAAATTGCTGCTCCAGGCCAGGATGGAGCTAGATCCTGGAACTGCAAGTAGGGAGTCTCTCTCCTCTGCCCGCTGTGACCTAGACAGTGTAGAGGAGGATGTTGTCTAATATAAATACAGAGGTGACAACAGCTGGAGCCAGGAGGGGAAAGGAATAGATTGTGATAAATTTAGTGAGACTCTGGCTGGAGCGGAGAAGAGAAAGTGGGACTGGGAGATAGGGGAAGGGGATTCTGGGACTGGTTGGGCAAGGAGACTGAGACATGGGCCAGGAAGTGGAGAGACTGAGACAAGGAGCTGGGAATGCAGTAGAGAAACAACAAACTGGAGCTCAGAAAGGGAGACTGAGACTGGAAGCCTGTGTGGGGAGGGAGGAGGAGACAGATTAGGACTAACTGGGCCAGGAAACTGGGATGATGAACCATGGGTGGGAAAGGGATATGGCAGGAGGGATCAGCTTTCAGGGGAATGGGCAGAAGAGTCTGTTTCTACTAGAACACGTGCCTCTCCAGAGCCCAGAATGGAACTCAGGATTCCTGAGTCTCACCATCTCTTTGTTGTCAGCAAATATCTGTAAAACCTAGGTGGAAATGGTGTGTTGAGTCCCCCTCTTGTGCTGCTCCAGGTGGACGATAACTTATTAGAGTTATCAGTTACTGCATTAACTCAAGTGGCAGAGGTGTGTGCAGTGGATAGAAAGGATGTCAACATGAGGCCACATGATTAAATTTGTTTTTTTCAGTTTGCTTTTTTAAAAACCCAGGAAACCACACAAAATATGATAAGAGAATTTTACTATTGCAAAGTCAAACGCTCAAAAAATTAGTAAATACTAGTGCAACCTGTATGTATTATTATACAGTCTTTAATTATGTGGCCACATACTATTTTTCTGCAGGACCCCTGATTTCATTCAGTTCACAGGGTGGACCTGCTGTAAGGATGAATTGGCGCTGTGTACTAAAGAAGGCTGTTGTCTGTAGGACCCTGCCTCATTTGTTGCAGAAGTAGGACGGTGTATAGTGAATGAGGCAGGGGAGTGTGCAGGGAGCAAAAGGATGGTCTCATAGTTAAGGGTAGTTGAATGCTGCCTTGAAGAATTGGATTCTATCGCTACCTTGTCCACAAAGTTCCTCTGTGACTGTCCTGTAGACCTGTTGATCAGTGGATCTAGCTTTAATAAAACAGTTGCATGTGCTTTCTTTCTTGAGGGTTAAACAAAAATTTTATTCATTCTTCTTCAGACTGGGAAAGGACATGCGCAAAGCCCTTTACATTTTTTTTTATTGCTTCACTACCAGTGCATTCCATGTGCAGTCTTCCCAGCTTTGGTCTCAGTTCATGAGGTTTAAGCATCCCAGTATCTGGATTCTGAATGCCTGCAGCTTTCAGAATTTAAATTGACTGCATAACTGCTCCAGTAAACGGCTTGCATCTGCCTATCCTAACTTCAGTTCATAAATTAGCAGTTCCAGTTCAGAAGCTTCATCCTTACCAGACACACAAGGTACCCATTCTTTCTGAACCACCCGCTCTTCACAAATTCAGGAAAATTGTTTTTTTTTTCTGTCCCATCCCCTGTGCTGTTTGGCCCAGAGCCTGCTTTCCTCACCAGGCATAACCATTCTCTTCCATCCCCTAGAATCAAATCAGGGCAATTCATTCCCATTTCTTTTGGCTAATTGTTGGCATGGCAACTCCAATTTCCAAGTGTCAGCACTCTCTGGAACTAGTTTAATTTCCAAAGAAAGTGAAAAAGAACGAGAACAGGAAAATGGTACACCATAAGTAGGCATAAAGCCTGTGGCAGGGGGACAAGATGAGAGTTTCTCTCATACTCCATTTATATCACATTTACGCATTTAATCATACCATATGCAGTGCAAAACTTTTATAAAATACAGAATTTCTTAAAGGTAAAGAGAAAAAACCTCTTCCAACTTACACAATTCCACAGTGCTTCAGAGTACCCTGTCACAATGATTCTAGGCAAGTCACGTAAACCACACTTTTCTCAAATTGTGTGTTTCTTATTTTCTGGGTGCCGAGCTTGATACCCTGGGGTCTCATTTACCCAAGATCTGAGCACTCAAAGCTACAACTGAAATCAGTGAGATCTGTGCTATGAACATATCAAGTTCTTTATAATACTGAAAAATCAAGTCCTAGTCATTTGAAATTGGCACCCAAAATTAGTGGATACTTTTGACCTTAATCTCTCTGTGCCATCACCTCCCCTCACAGTGGTTTTGTTAAGATAAATTCATGTTTGTGAAGGACTCTAGTGATGAGTGCCATAGAAAAGCCCATGAGAAAATTTATAATTCTGTTTTCCGTTCAGGGTTTGAATAGTGTGCAGTAAATAAGGCCTGGGCTACACATTGAACACTGAGGGTAAAACGAAATATTGAATAGCTGTTCATTAACTGAGCACCATCCATCCTGTGCACCAAATGAGGCAGAGGTCCTGTACTAAAAATAGCGTGTGATCATGTAATTAAAGCCTGTATGGGAATACTTAGGCACAAGGAGGCCAAATTAAAGTTGCACACTGAACTTTAATTCCTGCATTTCCAAACTTTTGAGTGCTTGATTGTGCAGCCATAAAAATAGATTTAACGTAGATTTTTGTGCGTAATACATAATAGTGTGATTGAAGATCAGCTTAATGCAGTTAGTAGTACTTAATAATCATCTTGAACAAGGCAAGGTTGATGATGAGCAATCACTGTACACCTTGTGGTCAAAGTGCATTTTGACAACAGACTGGATTTTACTTGACCAGTAGATGAAAATTGTTCTATACTTGAACAGATTTGGCCTATATCTCATGAAGAACAGTAGTAAATATACACACTAGTCTCTACATTTGTCTGAGGTGTAAGTTACAAACTTTAGGTTCTTTTAAGTTTACCACTGTTAATAAATGTCTACACACTACATTTGAAGGAGGGCGGAATACATGGGAAAGAGAGGATTATGTATTCTTGTTTAAAAAAAAAAAAAAAACTGTGCAGAGGCAATAAATAGGCTGAACAGTTTTGTAGTAATTGTATTCTGTACCATAAAAAAAACAAATGCATAAATTCCTCCTCCTCCATGGAAAATCCCAAAGGGCTCACTGCCTCCTTGCAGATGGAGCACCACTTAGATCAATCTCTGCGTAGGCCCAAAGGTGATCTGGCTGGATGTTGTTTATGTCCATCCCTAGCAATCTAATTGTGCCACCTGACACTTTTGCTGCCCACATGATCACTAGCCATGTAACCTGCCTGAAACCAAAGACCCCTAGATTTCCTATATGTTGTCATAGGATCCAGGTTATTTTGCAAATATTTTTGGAGCACTTTGTCAAAAATATTCACTTAAGGAGTGAAGGGAGGTAATGAGCAATGTGCTTAATCTTTGTTTGTGAATAGTGTAATTAATGATAGTCATGTATGGGGAAGAACGATAATAGACCCTTTTTGTTAAATCTTAATCTGACCAGGCCATGTTTGCTATCTGGTTATAAATCTTCAGTGACATTAACTACCTCTTAAGACAAAATAGAAGCACTCACATGTTCAGTTTCTCTAAATTAAATTAAAAAAGAACTTGCAGCCTCTGATAGTCTTAAAATCCTTTCGAAATGTAGGTGCTTGGATACCATGGTGACTGACAGTATAAATACCTAGATAGATGATGAAAACTATGAAAGTCTTGAGTAGAGTGACCAAATGTCCCGGTTTTATATTTGGGGTTTTTTTTTATATGGGCTCCTATCATCTCCCCCCCACCCCTTGTCCCGATTTTTCACACTTGCTATCTGGTCACCCTAGTCTTGAGTTGGACATCATGTTGCAATTGGAAAATGTGTCTAGATTAATGACCTGGCAATGTGCTTGCTCATTTTTATGCTGTTGCTCACAACTCAAAAGTGCTTAAATCCCCCTGTCAAAAGTGACTCAGGCACTTACGACCTTTTGGACATTTTACCCTTAGCCTCCAATTATGTGCAGTCTTTGGATACAAAATGTAATTGAAAATTTATCACCTAGATATTGATAGTGTTCAAAGAGCTCAGTCTTGCTCTCTAACTATTGCTGTCCCATGCATTTGGCTCTTAAGGTTAGAAGCAAAAGCTGTTGTTTGGCCAGGGGAAACTGCCTTGAGGAGATGTTGATATACAACAGTTTCAGGTACTCTGACTGTTCTGTCCTTAATTCTATGCTGTTCTAAACTCTAGCAGTTGATGTACAGTACATCTAAGTGACTATTTGAAGTGCTATTCTTGGAAGGCCCATCTATTGAGATGGCTTTCAGTGCACCATCCTGCAAAATAACTGTTTTTTTCTGCAGCAGTGTGGTTTTCATAGCTGGAAGTGTTATCACTTCTGATTGTTTTAGGTTCCTTATATTTTCCACCAAGAGACATCTCATCAAGGAGCATCTGTGCAATGTAATCAATTTATTTAAATAATGTAAAGATCATCTAATATAGTGGCATATACAATATATTTAACTTTCCATATTCACAGAACAGTACATTTCTTCGTGTAATAGTATTTACTGTACATCTATCAGAGGAATCTTCTTTTATACATTTATGTCATAAATGCTTTGGGGACCTCTCTTGTTAACTTAGTTTTTTCCTTCTTTTGCATAACTGAACATTTCAAAAGGCTTCTAGCCTTTGTGCTAACTGTATGTGCTAACATATATTTTTGCCATCTCTAAGTATCACAGATTGTTATTTGGAAAGGTCTTTCTGTGTACTGGTGTTTTTGCTAACAGAATTTTGAAGCTGATTAAACCTGTGCAGGAACTTTAATTCCTGATCCTGTTAAAATGAAGATAATTTGAGTGATTTTTGGATGGTGCCTGCCTCATTGCTGAGTGTCCTTTGTGACCTTATACAAACACAGCAATATTTATATTAACTTTAAAAAACACCGAGTGCACTCCGGGGTTAGAGGGGAATAATACTGCTGTGATTGCTGGTTCGATATATACTGGCAAGCGAAGCATTCTCCACGCAAGAAATAAATTCTTATTTGTGTTTCCAGTAACACTTCATATTGTTTTTTAAATGATTTCATCTTTAATAACCTAATTTCCTCTTCACAACTGGCACTACGTACTATTTCGCTTCATGCAGCTCAGACAGTGAAGCTAGGTTGCTCTGTTTCATATGGGGGTTCTAACACGTTAGCAGAAGGCCATTGTATTGGGGTTTCCAGGGAAACAGGCAATGCTTAATTAAAAAATAAACCTGTTACTTAATATTTCCTTTTAAAAAAAAACTGTTTCTATAAACATTTGGCCCATATCCAATCCTTTTTTGAACAAAATCTAAGTTTTAGGGACTAGTCTGCTGCATCATCCCTTTAAAAGAGTGGGCTTAAGAGAAAATAGAAGAAATAAGTGGAAACTCCACCTTATATCACATAAAATAATTAATATAAGATGGCATTGAATTTAGCTAAATTAAATCCATTTCTTTCAAATATTTTGAAAGATGTAGCAAAATTGAGCTGTGTTCATTTACTGTTTTCAGAACTACAGTATCAATTACAGGTATATTCAGAGTAGAATTGCCATCAGAGGCTGCAGAAGCATTAAGGCCTGTATTAAGCATGGAAGCATAAGCTTAAGTGCTTTGCTGAACTGGGGCCTAAGTATAGAGACCCACTGCAATATGTTAACTTATCTATAAGCTAATCACAACTAGGATCCTGATCTTGCAGTTGGATTTATACAAGTAGATGTTTGCTCTTATGCAGTCCCACTGAAATCAATGGGTATCTCATCGGGTGCAAAGGTCTGCTTCTCCAGATCCATTTACAAGATTGAGACTGTTATTGATTGTATTAGTAATATATTTCCAAACTGAAGATAACACTGTTCACATTTACAGGCGAGAACGTCAGCATTCTGCATGTAGTAGTGAAGATTCTCCTGGAAATTATGAAATTTTGAACTTCAGTACTGGTGGTGCTGGTCAGCTTACTGTTCACAAAGGAAAATGTATAGGTGAGCAAAACAGCAATTGAAACTTTACTTTTTTAAAACATGCATTGCTCACAAAAGAGGATTGGGTGGATAGGTGTTTGCCACATGGAGGGAATCGTGCTGCAGGGACTTTTTAATGGTGTAAATAGGGGTAAAGTGTGGAGGGTGGGATGGGATGGGAAGGGGAAGGATGTTGTTCTAAGGGCTCCGATAGGGATATGGAGAACCTCGGTCAAGGGTGGAGGGAGAAATGAGAGATTTTACTTGAGTGAATATTGTTTATTTGTTTTAGGAATATTTGAAGTGAAATGTATCTAGATCTGCAAAGAAACCTTTCCAGGGGAGAAAACATTTCAGTGTGTTTACTGTTATTCTTTACTTGACTAATATACTCAATAAATGGATCTTGTTTTTATATTTGTAAATAGAAGGCTTGTTAAACATTGCTACCAAACTTGAAATTTTAAGCTATTAATGAAATACTTAAAACCAATTATAATAGTAGGGCTAGACCAGGGGTCAGCAACGTGTGGCACGCGGCTCGCCAGGGTAAGCACCCTGGCGGGCCAGGCCAGTTTATTTACCTGCTGACACATCAGGTTCGGCCGATCGCGGCCCCCACTGGCCGCAGTTCGCTGTCCTGGGCCAATGGGGGCGGCGGGAAGCCGCGGCCAGCACATCCCTCGCCCGCGCCACTTCCCGCCGAGCCGCATGCCAAACATTGCCGACCCCTGGGCTAGACAATACTAGGATGCCCCCCGCCATTGCTAGCACTGGTACGACAGCATTAATAGGAGAGTTTCACAAAAACCTCAGTGTAGACAAGGCTAGGAGGCTCAGATAAGCATCTGAGCTTTATACTGTCTGCTGAAGTTAATGATCAAACTTCTTCAGCATTCTCTCTCACTACATCACTTTAATGGATTTGCTGTTGAAAATACTACTTACTTTGAACAAACATAGTTTCATTATTTATTGTACATTTTGAAGACACATGATTAAACTACTATATATAGAATTAAGCATTTGGTCAGAGGAAAAGGATGTTTGGTTACTGAAACCTCAAATTCTTACATAAAACATATAAGTCATTTTATTTTAATGTAAAGTTTGTTGTACATTTTCCTGTAGTTTGATTTTTTTTTTTTTTTTGTCAATCATTTGACTTCAGTGGAGCTGATATTCTGTTGGCAATTTATATCAAATTCAGTTACAGATTTTGTTCTCATTTTGATTACGTTTATATTTTCAGATTTAACCAAATTAACTAAAAAGCAAACCTTTTAATGTTTATTCACCATTTGTAGGAACTCTTTCAGGCCCATTAGAAGTGAAAGAAGTTATCTTTCTCTCTCCCCCTCTTTTTATGTGTAGACAAGGATGAACAGCTTGGAAAATCAGTCTACAATGCCTTGGAAATATATACTGGCAACTTTGTCTTAGTATATGAATGGGTTCTTCAATGGCAGAAAAAAATGGGAAGATTTCTTACAACTCAAGAAAAGGAAAAAGTTGATAAATGCAAAAAACAGGTACTAAATACACTTATTTTCTATTTGGCTTGATTTTTTTTTCTTGCTTTTGCTTTGGCTGTCAGTTATACTGTGTAGCATTGTATATTGAAATGAGACACTGGTGATGAGATTGAAAATTCCAGTGTTTGAAAAGTTTGCATCATTCACTAACAGAGATGTTGATTTGTTCAGAGGTCATAGGCATATTTTCTATAGTACGTAAGTAAAATCTGTTAATACAGTATTAAGGAAAAACCTAGAGAAGGGGAAAATCGAGCTTCTCTGGCACAGACCTATGGCAGAAGAAAATTTTGTCTTTGCTACCTGGCTGTGATGTCCTCACTTAACACTGGGATAGGGCTCTCAATCTGAAATTTTTTAAGTACAAATGTGCTGCTGTGCATGCTCAATAGAACATATTTAAGTCTTTTGGCTTGAAGTTTTAGGGGAAAATTCTGCCCTGATTTGAAACCCTTGAAATCAAATATTGGGCTGAGACCAAATAATGCAACATTTCAGCTCAAAAGGGGATTTTTTTTTTATAAAGGGTGAGCAAGTGGAAACAGATTTATTACAGAAGTGCTATTGCAACTTAAAAATACAATAGTTGCGACTGTGAATTTAATACATAGCACTCCCTTGTGGAGACAAGGTATTCAAATAGAAATGTGGGACACAAAGGAGTGTGAGTGAATTTTGGGAATCTTTTAGTAAATAAAAGGCTATAATTTTATTTGTAATAGATAATTTTTATTATCTAGCTTATATATCTGACACCCTATTATTGAATTAAGGGCATGTCCATCAACCCCATTTCAGAATAAGTTAGGTTTGAATAAACAGTTCTCCACAAAGGAGAGGCAGAACAGAGGTGCTTGAAGAAGGGACCCTAAGAGCCAGGAAAAGGAGCTGGAGCAAACCCTACCACTCCCAGAAACACTACAGGAACAGAATTTCAGGGTTATGCATTCCTTTAATCTTTCCAGTAGTCATATCCTGTGTATTCAGTATAATTACACTGAGTAAGCTGGTCATTAATTCTAAAATGTGTGCTTAAAGTCAGTTCCCGTCAGGGCACATTTCTACAGCCTGCTTGCCATCTCCTTTGAATATACTAAGTTATCTGGGCATCTCCCAGGGCTTTGTATTATTTGGGTTACTCTGTGTTAGACTCTGATTTAAAAATTACTAATGAGTACATCTCAAAAGGCACCAGGATGGTTTTCCTTCAGGTAGCACCCAAATATTTGGATGTTGATTGAAACTTGAATTAAACCCTTGACTATGCAAGATTTAAGTTGGTGCTGTTGCGAGAATAGCCTTTGGTGTTTCGATGCTTCCATTCCCATCTAAATTTAGAAGCCAGGAAGTGCAGAAGCATGAGAACACAAAACAGTTCTTACTGAAATTATCCAAATTTTTTTCAAACCTCAAAAAAATTGATTTAGGTCTTGGTATGAAGTTTGGTTCTTCTCTTGTTCATACAAGTTCACTTGGCCTTATTAAAAATGTACTTTTTTAATACCACTTTTATGAAATGTGAGATTTTGTTATGCATGTTCTATTTTGTTTCTCTCAAACAGATTCAGGGTGCAGAAACAGAGTTCAGCTCACTGATGAAGCTAAATCACCCAAACATAGTACGTTACATGTCCATGATCCTTAAAGAGCATGATGATTCAATTGTGGTAGATATTTTAGTGGAGCATATTAATGGATCTAGCCTTTCTACACACCTGAGCAAAGAGGTCCCGATTCCTATTGATCAGCTGCGCCACTATGCAACCCAACTTTTGTCTGCTCTTGACTACTTGCACAGTAATTCAGTGGTGCACAAAGTCCTGTGTGCTTCCAGTATCCTGGTAGATACTGAAGGAAATGTCAAAGTGACGGACTACAGCATTTCAAAGCGCCTAGCTGATATCTGTAAGGAGGATGTTTTTGAGCAAACCAAAGTTCGATTTAGTGATGATGCTCTGCCTAACAAGCCTGGAAAAAAAGGAGATGTATGGCGGCTGGGCCTGCTACTGCTTTCTCTCAGCCAGGGACAAGTAACCAGGGAATATCCGGTCACTATTCCTAATGACTTACCTGCTGACTTTGAAGATTTTCTGAAAAAGTATGTGCCCATCATTTTGTTCCTTTTCTCTGCCGTCTTATTTTTTTTCCCTTGTCTAACTTCTAAAAGAAAGTTTTCTGGAACAGGTTTTCAATAGTATAACCAAATCCATCTGTCTTACTAGTAATAATTCTATAGAAGAATGATGGTCCAGGGCTTTCTGCATTAGCCTGGGACTCTGGAGATGTGGATTCAGTTCTGTGTTCCACCACAGCCTTCTTGTGTGACCTTGGGCAAATCACTTAGTCTCTTTGTGCTTCTATTCTCTATCTGTAAAACGGTGATACTCGTATTTCCCTTCCTGTTTCTAAAATGTAGGGAAGCGCTCTGGTAGTTTAGAGCCCATACATAGTTTTGTGAAAAAAGGTTTGTTTCTGGTTGGTTTCTAGATGTGTTTGCTTGGAAGATAAGGAAAGATGGAGTCCTCAGCAGTTGTTACAACACAGTTTTATAAATCCTCCACAAATGAAAATACCAGTTGGGGAAGAAAATCCAGATGGTAAAGAATTCAGTCTCTTCTGCTATACCCTGGCATTAAGTAATTAATGATGGGAAGGTAAACACAAATGCATATATAAAATTAGGTGCATGCAGGTAGCTTGAGCTGTAGGAATATCAAGAACCTGTGCTTATTTGTATAAAATATTTTATAAGGTAAAGACCACAATATCTTTGTTTTGTGGTTACTTGATGTGAATTGGCTCAGTCTGTACCCCACCTTCAGCAGAACACACTGACCCTGAATTAGTGTCCAGTCTAGCCCCCTTCCTGGAGTCTGGCTTTACTGGTAATTCAGAAATAACAGAATGTAAAACCTTAGCCTAAACTTTCTCCTGAGCAAGGCTCTTCCTAGGATTTCCTTCCTCTGGTCCAAAGACACTTTTTTCCAAACCCTTTCTGTTATTGTTGGAGCTAATTGTGCTTATCTAGTGGCATGATTCATTAGTACTTACCCTGAACTTTAATGCAGGGTTTTAGTACCTGAGCCTAGCATAACCCAACAGGAGACTCGCCCTACATTCCAGGTCTTAATCTGCCATCCTGTCATACTTGATCATGGTTCTTTAAAATATGTGTCATTATTCCTTCTGATGACTGGTTAACATTGCATTGCTTTTTTCCACATTCTGTACTATGGTTAACTGTTACTTTTGTTTCAGATTCAGCAGGAATAGATTACATTGAGACTGTTATCGCCAGCAGTCACGTACCTAGTGCTGCATTCTTCACAGAAACGCAGAAGCAATTTTCACGTTACTACACTGAGTTTGAAGAGCTACAGCTCCTTGGCAAAGGGGCTTTTGGAGCAGTCATCAAGGTTCAGTATGGAAAGTCATTCCCCTTCGTTTTATAGAACCATTCTTGTGTATGCATTTTTTTCCATGAAATATATATTAAATGTTATGGTATTTTATTTTTGAAATACGTGGAACTCTCATGAGAATTGGTATCCTTACTGATAGCCCTAAGCAGAGGCCAAGGATTGAATAGGCCTAACTACACTTTTGCTCTAGTCCAGGGGTTTGCAACCCTTCAGAAGTGGCGTGCAGAGTCTTCATTTATTCTCTCTAATTTAAGGTTTCACGTGCCAGTCATACATTTTAACGTTTTTAGAAGGTCTCTTTCTAATAGTCTATAATATATAACTAAACTATTGTTGTATGTAAAGTAAATAAGGTTTTAAAAATGTTTAAGAAGCTTCATTTAAAATTGAATTAAAATGCAGCGCCCCCCCCCCCCCCCCGGACTGGTGGCCAGGACCCGGGGAGTGTGAGAGCCACTGAAAATCAGCTCACGTGCCGCCTTTGGCATGCTCTAGTCCATGGGGTCAGGGTAGAGGTATACTGGTGAGGCAGTGTGGGGAGGCTTACACTGCAGTTGCATTTGTTTCACAGATAAATGGAGGATTTCTTCAGTGCTGTCACTCTGGCATCTTTCAGGAGCTTCAACTGTGAATGAACTAACAGTCCTGTAAGGTTAGATTTATTTTAATTCGCAGGTACAAAACAAACTTGATGGCTGCTACTATGCTGTGAAACGTATTCACATAAATCCTGCCAGCAAGCAGTTCCGGAGAATTAAAGGCGAAGTAACGTTACTTTCTCGTCTGAATCATGAGAATATTGTGAGGTATTACAATGCTTGGATAGAAAAACATGAAAACCCCCCTCCCAGTAGCTCAACATCAGAAACTACAGAAGGGAAAAAAGCATCCGCCAAGTTAGATCTGAATGGGAAGAATGAAGAAGAATCAACAGATGATGTGGAAGCCAATGCCCCTCCTCCTGTTTTGACAAGTTCAGTTGAGTGGAGCACCTCTTGTGAGAGATCTTCTAGCACCAAATTTAGTGGAGCTGATCAGGAGTCCAGTGATGAAGATGATGATGGTGGAGGAGTGTTTTCACAGTCATTCTTGTAAGTAGGCTTTAGCATTAGGAAGAAAATTGTCAAGTCCAAATTGTGATCTCCCTTTTACATCCCATATCTGGCAAATAACATTTATCCATAATCAGAGGTGAAAGTAAGCCGGTATGCCCTGATACGGTGTACCAGCAAGAGCCGGTGCGGTCTTGATGGCTGCTACTATGCTGTGAAACGTATTCACAAGAGCCGGTGCGCTGTACCGGGGCGGATCAGCTTCCCCTGGCAACAATTTAAAGGGCCTGGGGCTCCCAGCAGCAGCTGGAGCCCCGGGCCCTTTAAATTGCTGCCGGAGCCCTGGGGAAGCGGTGGCAGGGCTTGGGCAGTGATATAAAGGGCCTGGGGCTCCTGCCACAGCTACTGCCCCGGACCCTTTAAATAGTCCCCAGAGCCCTAGGGTAGCGGTGGCGGGGCTCGGGTGGTGATTTAAAGGGCCCGGGGCTCGGCCGCCGCTACCGCCCCAGGCCCTTTAACTTGCCTCCGGAGCCCCGCTGCCGCTACCCCAGGGCTCTGGCAGCAGGGCTCCAGGGATGATTTATAGCGCCCAGGGATTTAGAGACCCCGCCTCTTCAGGTAGAGGCCATGCCTCTTTCAGTTGAGGCCCCGCCCCCTCCCAAGGACTCTGGAGTACTGATAAGTCCTTTAAGTTACTTTCACCCCGTCCATAATGTGCTATTCCAAATGAACATTTTAATGTTTTTTATAATACTTTATTTGCCAGCAGCCAAATAGCTGTGATGAGCAAAATTTACAATAGATCAGTGACAGCTTGCATTGTGGGGGAGGGAGGGATGGAAAGTTCAGCCTTAAGCTTCTAAGCGTTTTTATAAATGGGGTTATTTTGGAAGATAAGATTGCTCAATCCTGCTCTATTGAACTTTTTTTTTTCCCTACCTGACAAAAGCCTGATATGCTGTCCAGGAGAAATTGTTAGCAGTGCTACCAGCATTAGACACTGGAAGAGAAAAGCAAAGGGAGAACCAAGTGCTTAATCCTGCAATAGGGTGACCAGATGAGAGGAAGAAAATATCGGGACACATGAGGGTCGCTGGCGGAGCTAAAAAAAAAAAAAAAAGCCAAGTGCTGCCGGCAGAGTGAAATATCAGGACAAATTGCGTCCCGACCGATTAGGACAAACACCTAAATATTGTGACGGTCCCGATTTTTATCGGGATGTCTGGTCACCCTATCCTGCAAGCATGAATGAGAATGAAGTCACTCGCATGAGTAGTCCCCTTGATGCGTTTGCAGGAATAGGCCATACAATAGTTTTATCCTATATCAGAGACAATCTACTTGCTGGGCACAGACAAAAAGTAGTGGCTCTAGAAAAGTCACATCAGATGCCAGGAAGTAGCAGGACAAATAGGAGAGTGAAAGCAAGATAAAATAAAAAAAATATATGGAGATATACACCTATCTCATAGAACTGGAAGGGACCCTGAAAGGTCATTGAGTCCAGGCCCCTGCCTTCACTAGCAGGACCAAAGTACTGATTTTTGCCTGAAATCCCTAAGTGGCCCCCTCAAGGATTGAACTGACAACCCTGGGTTTAGCAGGCCAATGCTCAAACCACTGAGCTATCACCCCCTCCCTGACCTCAACTAAGAAAAGTAGCTGGGATGTGTTCCTCTATATTTTTTGTCAGTGATGGGACATGATCTTCTGGGGACACATTTCTGAAATATATATAAAATCTGCCTAAGAGGTGCAGAAATAAAATATATGGTTGGAAATACTTGTCTTCCTTTTAGTAACTTGGAGATATGATGATCTGTCAAGAAATATTTTTGCTGCATTTAACTGCACAGTTTGGGTGCAGTTTTTTGTCATGAATGTAATATCTCTCCACTCTAAGCTCAAATGTTCTATGTTTATAGTAAATAACATACTAATATCCTTGCAAAAGGGATGGTAAATGTATTCATTACAAATACAAGTTTTTGCTTTTTCTTCTTTCTTTTTTCCCTAAACAGACCAGCTGCAGATTCTGAAAGCGATATAATTTTTGATAATGAGGATGAAAACAGTAAAAGTCCTACTCTGGTAAATATAAAATTACTAAGTACTGGAAGAACAAAGGGGATAAAGTAACATTTGGAGGTAGGAATATAAATTTACAAACCAAAGATCAATCTGGCTCTTCGATATATAGGGACACCGTTGGAGATCTTCCCTGAAAGCATACACTACACACAACCAATGTGTATTGTAACAGTAATAAAATGGCCTCTTGCTTATAGATGGAAACTGAGCGTCAGGACTCCAATTTTCATTGAGTTAAATTAGACTACTCATTTGTAAACTCATGAGCACGGGTACTTGAAAGTTTGGAGTTTTAATATTCACAGAATTTTAGTAGCTGATCTCTGACTGCCAAAATTAAAGCTGATGAATGCTTTATATCAATTGAAAGCTGGGATGCTGAGCTGCTTTTAGATGGTATAAAACAAAGATTTTTATTATAGTTCTAGTAGTTCTTAATTTAACAATTGAAATGGGGGGGGGGGAGATGATATTAATCAGAATAATGTGATTTATTTTTTTTTAAGGTCCAACCCCTTACCACTTGCTGCATGAAATAATTACAACATCTCAATGGAGTATCACTAAAAAGCTGTCAAATATCAGGGGGTAGCCGTGTTAGTCTGTAGCTACAAAAACAACAAGGAGTCTGGTGGCACCTTAAAGACTAACAGATTTATTTGGGCGTAAGCTTTCGTGGGTAAAAACCTCACTTCTTCAGATTGTTAGTCTTTAAGGTGCCACCAGACTCCTTGTTGTTTTTACTAAAAAGCTGGTGTTCTCAGTTATTTTGTAGCAGACAGCTTATGTCTCTAGTTCTAATGGCTGACAAGATATTTGACCTTAAATCTATCACTCTTTCCTCCTCCTATTTGTGCTCTTTTGGCACTGTGGACATCTTGTATCAATATAGCTTTCAGTTACTAACTTTGATATGGGTTAAAAACACAAACTCCAGTGCAATACATTTTGATCACTAAAGAATAGACTTTTTGTTGGATTTTGTAATATATTTATTAGTTTTATGTTATAGTTCACTGAACTGTATGGTAACATTTTACCTTTCTAAGTATATTACCCGTGCTTATTTTCCACAAATAATTTTTTTCCAAGATAAGGTAGTTTGAGGTTCAGATTAACTACAGATATTCCACTGTGTACCCTTTCTCTATTACTTGGTAATGATAAAAATATTCATTAATATTTTGAAAATGAAGCAGTGTTAATGGATAGATAAGGTACGACACTTCTTCCTGTCTTACTATGCTCAAAATTCAGCCATAGAAAGTCACAATACAAGAATGTATTCTGGCCATCCGAAAATGATTTGATGATTAAGGAACTGGACCATTCTGTATTAGCTTAACTCTCTTTCTTTCTTTCTTTCTTTCTTTCTTTCTTTCTGTGGTGTAGGATGAAGAATGCCATCAAAAGAATAGTCACAGTAAAGAAGACTCCACTTCAGTGGTTCAGACAGTACACTGTCTGTTCATTCAGGTTAGACATCTGATGTGGGTGGTATTTGGTTATGGAGAATAGCAAGGTTATTAGATAAACCTTACATTGTGTAAACATAAATTAATTGCTTTCTCTATGTAGCTGGACAAGTAACCAAACAGAATCAGATGGCTGAAATGAAACTCTGAAGATTAAGGTTTCTTTAATATATAAAACTAGGATGTTTTTTAAAAAGGCCTGGCCACTTAATGTATGTATTCTTGTTATGGAAAAAAGAATGTGAAATACATCGAACCCGTCGACGTAAATACAATACATTGACTTTTTAAAGTCTTTATCTAAACTGAAAGGAGCCAACTGAAGTCTGTGGTCACTGGAACTGGAAAGCCCTGCCTATGTAGCACTCAATAATCAAAGAGTGGGAACAATTTCCACTAGACAGTGTGACATCACTTTTGCTTATCATCTTCACTAGTAGTGATTTGCCCTGCCCTGATTGATGGGAAAGGGATACATGGGGCATATGCTGGGAAGAAAGATGACCCCTAATGAAGTAGAGCTGAACACTCCCACTTGAAGTTGTTGCTGTTACCTGTGATGAGATGAGATTAGGGACAACCCCTTGGCACATACTTAAGAGTGGTACAAAAGAAGCGTAATTCTTGGATGCCTGGGACAACTCTGCCTCCTTTTTTTTAAAAAGAATTATGATCAGCCTTTACTTTAGCAGGATTTTAAAAAAGCAGCCTCATCACAAGCAGTTGCGTACATTAAAAAATAGTAGGAAAGTATCTGATATATTTTTAAGCTTTTTGTCATGTGATTTACTAGATGAGAACAAGGAGCAATAGAATCATGGAATCAGTCAGCTCTCTCAGGACCACAGTTAAGGAATCACTAGGTTAAGGGGCTTTACAAAGCAGTAAGTTAGACACTGTAGTACCAGTATGTATGTCAGCAAACAAAACAGGCATTGTAGGTTCAGCAATGTCTTGCTCACCACCTTGAACATTAGATCACTTAAATGGAGGGAATGTTAACCAGGGCATGAGGGTTATCCCCTAGTTTTTGGAAGGATGGAAATCATTTGGGGATATTGAATTTCCAATTAGGCTGACAAAAAGGGTCTCTCTTTAATGTCTCATCACAATATCTCCCATTGTACCACAACTGCTGTATGGATTAACTTGGATCCCAGTATGGGACTTGAACATACACCTCTACCTCGATATAACGCAACCCGATATAACATGAATTCGGATATAACGCGGTAAAGCAGTGCTCCGGGGGGGGCGGGGCTGCGCACTCTCGTGGATCAAAGCAAGTTCAATATAACACGGTTTCACCTATAATGCGGTAAGTTTTTTTGGCTCCTGTGGACAGCGTTATATCGAGGTAGAGGTGTACTATGTTCACTTTCACTTCCAAAGATGAAAATCAAATTTCATAAACGTGAATGCTTCAGTGTTCTCTTCAAAGCTACCACATTATGTGTTCAGTTAATTAAGAAAATGTAATAATTAGAAAACTATTATACAGTTATAATAGAAAATCCAAAATCTGAGTTTTCTGAAAGTGCTAAAAGCCTCATGCTTCAGTGCTTAAGCCAGTCTGTAATTGTTAAGGGTTAGGAGAAGATTTCACTGAGAGTCAGACTATCCTACGTGTACCTCTCTCTAAGGCATCTGATGCTGGCCACCGTTGAAGGCAGGCTACTGTACTAGATGGACTTCTGGTCTCCTCTGGTATGGCAATTCCTGCATGTATTTACATATATACATTGTTTTAATACAAGCAGTTAAAGACCTAAGCAAAATCAACCCAGAAATATTTTAAAAGCCAATTTTAAACTAGCATTTTTTCTAGACTAAAGTTCCACTAGGTGTTTTTTGTTGTTTTTAAATTAGAGGTCAGGGAGGTGTTGGTTTTTAAGTGTGTGTTAGTACAGAAATGATGGAAGTTGTGATAATATCCATAGATGACAATACAATTTTTTTCTAGTAGAAATACTTCTCACAGAAAATTCCAGATTGTTCGATATCACAGTTATGGAGATATGGTGTTTACAAGTTGCTCTTGACTGTATTTGGTTGTAGTACAGAGCTGAGTATTAACATATTGACAGAGGAAATCTTCTGACAATTTTTTTTCTTAACTGCAACCATCTCTCTCTTTCCTTGTGTCTGAAGATGGAGTATTGCGAAAAGAGCACATTACGGGACACTATTGACCAGGGATTGTATGAAGATACTAGTCGGCTTTGGAGACTTTTCCGAGAAATTTTGGATGGATTAGCTTACATCCATGAGAAGGTCAGTAAATGTTACAATATCTACACTCGTTAGCAACTGTCAAATCTATACAATATTTTTTCTTGTTTCACACCCATTTTTATAAGGTTCTGGAATAGCGTATCATAAACCTGCACTGGTGTTTTTAAATTGTTCTAGACTTGTTTTATTGTTATCACAATTTAGTTAGTTTTAAAATACCTTATTGGGTATATATTGTCACTTAAAATTATTTTTAGCTGTTTTTAGCACCTTCAAATATTTTCCCAGTATCAATCACTGATGAATTAGTGGAATGGGTTGGTACTGTATACAGAACCAAAAAGGGGGTCCCTTTCCGATACTGTTTTATAGCCTGGAAGGAATTTTTCTCTCAACCACTCTGATTCAAACTTTTTTTTACTGTGTTAACAGGGAATGATTCACAGAGATTTGAAGCCTGTGAACATTTTTTTAGATTTTGATGATCATGTGAAAATTGGTGATTTTGGTTTAGCTACAGATCACCCAGCATATGCAGTAAGTATTACATAAAATTAAGCTTTGCAACACATCATCTAGGCCATTACAGAAAGCGAATGAAATAATTTTAATTTGGTACAGGAGTAACATGTAAAAGAAAAATGTCAATAAAACCTAACGTTGTTCAGCAGATTTAAATGTGCAGTCCATAATTCCTTTATCATTTCACTATTGCATATTCTAGTGTTGGATTATAAATTGTATAAAAGCATTTTCTGTGTTTACACATACATATGCCAAAGGGTTAAATGCATTTCACACTCATTAACTGGTTAAAGTGTTGTCTAGAATTGTGGTAGTTGATCTTTAGAAGTTTAAGCCAAACATTTTAAACTTAGGTGCCAAAAGTTACAGACTTGTATTTATATTTGAGAATAGAGGCTAATAAATAATGAAAATGCTTTATTCTGAATAAGTCTTTTCAGTTAAGTCACTATATTCATTGCAATCATGAAAATTATAAAATAGCTGACCTTTGCATGTGTTTACTTTTCTGTTTCAGGCGGACACTAAACAAGGAGAAGATCATTCAGGAAGCCATCTGGCCAAATCTGACCCTTCAGGTAAGTGCAAAAAATATTGTTTACTCTAACTGGTGCCAAGAAAAATTGTACATCCAACAGTCTTGCTTTCTGTACCCAAATGGAGTGAAATCTGCCCCCTTCTATGCAAAACAAAAGGCCCCTTCTATATTCAGTTTTATTTATTTATTTTATTTTGCACCACAAAAAAACTGTGTGTGTGTGTGTATACATATATACATGTGTGTATGTGTATATATATATATACATATATATATATAGTTTCCAAATCATCTGGCTTTGGGTAGGGATGTCTGCCTCTACTTCATGTTATGAGATGGAATAGCAGCTGCTTTCCTTCCATACCCTCTTTGCCAGGAGGTCATTGCCACTTGATCTACATAAAAGTGATCTTAACCTAACTCTATAGGTCAGGGCAGATCCCATCTCTGACCTGCATGGGTTGCAGAGATTCCTGTGTGGACACTCTGCCTATACTTTCTCCCACCCTTCCCACACCCATGCAGGACTTTTGCAAGACTTCAGTGGTACAAACCTCCACAGAGTGTGTCTGTGTGTGCGGGGGTGGGGGGGACTCTTAATACATTCTCATTTGATCTACCTTGCAAATATGTTGAGGATGAATATAATGAATATAATTTGGTTGCGACTCTAGTCTTAGTACACCTCTACCCCAATATAATGCGACCTGATATAACACGAATTCGGATATAACGCGGTAAAGCAGTGCTCCGGGGGGGCAGGGCTGCGCACTCCGGCGGATCAAAGCAAGTTCGATATAACGCAGTTTCAACTATAACATGGTACGATTTTTTGGCTCCCGAGGACAGCGTTATTTCGAGGTAGAGGTGTATTAACATACTGTGTCACAGTATCATAATGGAATCCGATAAAGACAGGGTGATTGACATACAAAAAGGAGACATGTCCAAGTTATGCCTGTTTTGTCTACAAATATGTAGGATATTTCACTCCTCAACTTTCACAAAGACGGAATTCCCATTTAAAGAAGAGTTTAAAAAAAACAAACTAACTACATTTTCTTAACCATTAGATGCTGTATTCCACTTGGAGGCTCTGTGAAATGAGTAACTCTTTTATATCCATACAGATAATTTGACAGGGATGGTTGGCACTGCACTATATGTGAGCCCTGAAGTCCAAGGAAATACTAAATCTTCATATAATCAGGTAATATTAATAGGACTTAATACAAGGGCATTTTGAGAGAATAGCAGTAGAGGTTTCTATTTTGAGTTGCATAATGTCTGATCTTCACCTGTTGTAAATAAGATCTGACTATCCATAGACTGTCCAGTGATCTAAATGTAAAGGCTTAAAATGCCACGGGTCCTTAATATACAGTAATTTTAAAAAATGTACACAGTACCCATTTTTAATGTGATTAGTTGGGTAAGTTCATTATATTAATAAAATCAAGACACTAGTCAAAGTTAGGGACACTTCAAAAACATTTATCTCTTTAGACGTAAGATTTGTTATCACTTGTTTACAGAAATATCAATTTTATATTGCTAAATTTGCTTATTAAATTTCCATGTAGGTTGCATTTCCCTTGTTTGTTTGTTTGTTTGTTTTGTTTAAAGTTTGTCATTCAAAAATATTGCATTATTTCATATACTTTCTGCAAAATTCACAGTTAACAGAATTTCAGTTAATTTCTGTTTTCACTCAAGTTACTGCAGAGAATCACAGAATTGTAGGATTGGAAGAGACTTTAAGGGGTCAGCTAATCCAGTCCCTTGCACTCATCATCATGCCAGGACTAAGTATTATCTAGACCATCCCTGACTGGTGTTTGTGTAACCTACTCATAAAACTATCCAATGATGGAGATTCCACAACAGCCCTGGGCAATTTATTCCAGTGCTTAACCATCCTGACAGCAAGTTTTTCCTAATGTCTAATATAAACCGTCCTTGCTGCAATTTAAGCCCATTGCTTCTTGGTCTATCCTCAGAGGTTAAGGAGAATAATTTTTCTCTCTCCTCCTTATAACAGCCTTTTGTGTACTTAAAAACTGTTATCATGTTCTCACTCAGCCTTCTTGTCTCCAGACTAAACAAACCCAGTTTTTTCAATCTTCCCTCATAGGTCATGTTTTATAGACCTTTCATAATTTTTGTGGCTCTTCTCTGGAATTTCTTCAATTTGTCCACATCTTTCCTGAAATGTGGTGCCCAGAATTGGACACAGCACTCCTGTAGAGGCCTAATCAGAGTAGAGCAGAAGAATTACTTCTCGTGTCTTGCTTTCAAAACTCCTGCTAATACATCCCAGAATGATGGCTGCTTTTTTTTTTTTTTTTCAACAATGTTACACTGTTGACTCATATTTAACTTGTGGTCCACTATGACCCCAGATCTCTTTCTGCAGGACTCCTTCTTAGGCAGTCATTTCCCATTTTGTATGTACTCCTAAGTGGAGTACTTTGCATTTGTCCTTATTGAATTTCATCCTATTTACTTCAGACCATTTCTCCAGTTTGTCCAGATCCTTTTGAATTTTAATCCTATCCTCCAAATCACTTGCAACCCCTCCCTGCTTGGTATTGTCCGCAAACTTTATAAGTGTACTCTCTATGCCATTATCTAAATCGTCGATGAAGATATTGAACAGAACCGGACACGGAACTGATCCCTGCAGGATCCCATTCGATGTGCCCTTCCAGCTTGACTGTGAACCACTGATTACTCTCTGGGAATGGTTTTCCAACTAGTTATGCAACCATCTAGGTAGCTCCATCTAGGTTGCATTTCCCTAGTTTGTTTATGAGAAGGTCATGTGAGACAGTATCAAAAACCTTACTACGGTCAAGATATACCACATCTACCACTTCCCTCCATTCACAAGGCTTGTTAACCTGTCAGAGAAGGATGTTAGGTTGGTTTGACATGATTTGTTCTTGACAAATCCACTCTCACCGTTACTTATCACTTTATTATCTTTTAGGTGTTCGCAAATTGATTGCTTAATTATTTGCTCCATTATCTTTCCGGGTACTGAAGTTAAGCTGACTGGTCTGTAATTCCCTGCGTTGTCCTTATTTCCCTTTTTATAGATGGGCACTATATTTGTCCTTTTTCCAGTCCTCTGGAATCTCCCTCTTGCATCTATTTTTGCCAAAACCATTTTCATCCACTAAATAAAATTTACTTTGGGGCTGAAAATTGAACTTCGCCAGCCACTGTGGGTACATCTATACAGCAGAAAAAAACTCATAGCAGTGAGTCTCAGAGCCCAGGTCAACTGACTCAAGCTCATGCTAAGGGACTAAACATAGCAGTGTAGGTGTTCCCACTTGGGCTGGAGCCTGGGCTCCAAGACCCGGTGAGGCAGGAGAGTCTCAGAGCCCAGGCTTCAGCCTGAGCCTGAACAGCTAAACTGCTATTTTTAGCCCCACACATGAGCCCAATGGGCCCAGGTCAGTTGACCTGGCTGAGACTCGCTGCCACAGGGGTGTGGTGTTTTGTTTTGGTTTGGTTTCTGCTGTGTAGCTGAGTTGCTATCGCAGTATTAGCATTCATCTTGCAATAATACACATTCTTAATCAGAAAAGATAATTCTGTATACTGTAACACCTCTCTCAAGTGTTAGGATGAAGCTTATATAGGGTGGAGGGGCAGGGGGATTCTCAGTGAGGTAAAATGGTCCCAACTTACTGATCTACTAGACTCCTAGTGTTGTATGATTTTTTGGTGTGTATTTTTTTTCTGCTAAACTAGAAAATTTAACTAAAAGATGGACATGTGTGTGTCAGGTTACCTACATACACACAGTTAAAACCCCATGATTTCAGTGCATAACTACAGATTTATGATTTTTCTGGACCTAATGCATCAGAATCCGATAATGATCAATGCCACTTAGTATTTGAAACTTGAAGGTGAAACTGCCCTCCTGCCGCATCCCAGGTTTCTGGCATTGCTGGCAGTATGTACTACATAGGCATTTTTAGAGATTGATATTTGTTTGTTTACTTTTTTGCATTTCTCTCAGGTTAGACAATAAACATAGATTGGCCAGTTTGACTTGTGTTTAACCATTTTACCATATGTTTGACTTGGTTTCACATGCAGTAGCACGCACTGCTGTCACATTTAGGTTTAAAACACTGCAGGAGAATATTTATTTGTTCAAAAATTGTGTTTATATTTAAATTAAAAAAAACAATTCATGGAAACGTTTCTTTGTCTTAGGTTTTGTAAAAGCTTGACAAAATAGACTCATTGCCCAAAATTTGGCCAATGTTATCAACTGATATATTTTCATTAAAGAAAATCCTTGAGAATTAGGAAAGACTATCAATATTCCCGAAAAAAAGGGAGATTTGGGGGGGAGGGTTAATAATGTACTGTGGTGAAAAATCATCTCTTAAAAGCAGCCCCAAAATACTTGTTGAAATCCTCTAACTTTTATAGGGCTACTTTCTGAGAGGTGCTACAACTTTTGCTGGAATCAATGAGAACTGCAGATGACTGGTCCCTCTTGAGATGTGGTCTATAGTTTTAGTCATGCTAGTTAGAAAATGCTTCGTTACCAGAATGGGTTTCAGTGAAATATATCTTTCCCATAATTCCATTTTAGACCTGATATATTCATATGAAAAAATTTACATGTCCAAAAATGGGTTTGCACTGTGTCCTTTCCCTACTTTAATCACTCACGTAGTAGGACTAAACTATGAGAATGTATGATGAGGCTAAAGAATAGGCAAACCGCTAGCTTGAGAAAGTGAAAATATAATTGCTAATAGGATTGGGCAAAAATAGACTGCAGCAGTGGCGACATCAAAAGAGAACAAAAAAAGCAGATGTTTTCTTTTGAGGGAGGGCTAAGTCCTTCTCAGAGCACAGAAGAGCCCACCTGCAAAGGAAGACAAGATGCAGCTCCTTCTAGGTTGGATATTAGGAAACACTGTTTCACTAAGAGGGTGGTGAAGCACTGGAATGGGTTACCTAGGGAAGTAGTGGAATCTCCATCCTTAGGTTTTTAAGGCCCGGCTTGACAAAGCCCTGGCTGGGATGATTTAGCTGGTGTTAGTCCTGCTTTGAGCAGGGGATTGGACTAGATGACCTCCTGAGGTCTCTTCCAACCCTAATATTCTATGATTGCTTCTAGGGACTTAAGATGGAGAACAAGTATCAAGAGTAGATAAATTCTTAGGTAAACAAAGATCCTGTTTTCATACAAGTGTGGTTTGAGAGAAGAAATATTTGGTGCCATGTATAAGCAGAATATTTTCTAAATAGAAATGTTTTCAAAATAAAATGTACTTCCTACCTACCTCATGAGAGCATGGTGAGGATAAAGTACATTAAAGATTGTGAAGCACTCAAGTACTGTAGTAATGGAGGCCATATAAATATTTAGAATAGAATGGAAAATATGTTCATTTTTGTCTGCTGATAAGTTACTATCATCATGGATCAGAGACACATCTCTTGCAGTTAGATTTACTACTTACTTGATTTCTTCTTCCCTAGAAAGTTGACCTTTTCAGTCTGGGTATAATATTCTTTGAGATGTCCTACCGTCCCATGAGTACTGCATCAGAAAGGATCTTTGTTCTCAGCCAACTAAGACAAGTATGTATAAATGTTGGGGGGTGAGGAGGATTGGAGGGGAGGGTCTCCATCAAATATTTCATTGAGTAACAGAGAAGAAAAAAGTATGCAAAATATTAACAGTATGCTTTATATTGCAACCAAATGTTTGAAGGTTTTTTTTATAGTAAGCTAAAGGGAGGAAAATACGTAATTGTCACATGAAGAAAACTGGGGTTTTCTGTATGAACCACATTAACCCATTGTGGTATTTGTCCCCTTCTAGTGACAGGACTATGTATTTGGTTTGAGTAAACTATTGCCTCTAGGTTAATGGAAGCACAAGAATCAGAGGCTCAAGCTTTTAGATAAAGAGGTCAATCAGTCCTTCCTGGTTCACACCCAGCAGCTTGTCACACAGAGGGTATGGGGCTGTGGTTGTATCTTGTAAACTCTTTTTATGTGTTACAAAGCACCATATAAATGCTCATGAATAATAATAGAACACTGTCTTGGCAATCTTAACTATAACAGCTAGCTAAATTTTTTTGCTTGGAGTAATAAAAATATCTAGACTTGCTGTTTCTGATATATACATGTGTTAATACGGTTAGCTTGCTCAAGTTTGCGTCCTTATTCTAATTCAAATATATTTATCTTTTTTAGTCTACTATTGAATTTCCAAAAGACTTTGATGAAGTGAAACATAAAAAGCAGGTAATTTTATAGACATTTTAATTATTATGTGTTCTCTATTAAGAAATGTTAATGATTATTTTTTCACTT
The DNA here is from genome assembly GCF_027887155.1 of Malaclemys terrapin pileata. NCBI lineage: Eukaryota > Metazoa > Chordata > Testudines > Emydidae > Malaclemys > Malaclemys terrapin. The sequence continues at coordinate 94,766,416 of NC_071508.1, read as the reverse complement.
CATTTTAAATTAGTAAGCTCTGCTAAGTCATCACATGACACTGGAACAAAGTAAAAAAAGAAAACTCAAAAGGTTAAAGCAATTAATACAACTGACATTGAAATATATTTAAAACACACAGTTCCTGAGTGCAGTCATAATGGATTAACAAACTGCAGAGTTCGTTGGCGTACCTTTTAAACTCTGAAGGACTATTTTGACTCTAGGCTCAGACAAATTGAAGCTACTCTGAACAGCAATTAATTTAACCCTTTGAAAACTCTTTGTTTCAAACATAGTGGGATGTATTGTAGAAAAAAAGGTTTGTAAGGTGAAATGATAGCTATACGTTGTGTCCATGGGCACAGCCGGGGACAGCTGGAGCTTAGTGGATTCAAATGCTATCTTAGGTTATTTTATAGCCCGTTTCTCTGAACCATGCCTCTACTCCATGGGCCGGGAGTGGGATCTGCTGTAGAGATACCATACTCTCCTGTACACCATCTGGAGATTTTCTTTACATTAGGAGAGTCCCTGGGTAGCCAGTAACACCAGCTTTCTGGCTGCTTTGCCCTGCTGAACAGTGATATGGCTCTTTGTTAGAGCATCATAAGAACATCAGAACGGCCATACTGGGTCAGACCAAAGGTCCATCTAGCCCAGTATCCTGTCTTCTGACAATGGCCAATGCCAGGTGCTTCAGAGAGAATGAACAGAACAGGTAATCATCAAGTGATCCAACCCCTGTTGCCTATTCCCAGTTTCTGGCAAACAGAGGCTAGGGACACCATCCCTATTTATTTTTTCGCAGCAGTTTATTAAAAGAATCCCAATACTTGAAGTTATACCAAATAGCCAACAAACAGAATCTTCATTAGCCAGTAAGATTCCTGCTTTTATATCTGTATTTTATAAATCCTTATTGCATGTTTTTACCTGCATATCTTCTATAAATTAATAGTATTTAGTATCATACTTTACATTATATTGAAGTTTTGCATCATTTTGTGTCTGTTATGAAATTATTACACAGCATCCCAAGAGTCTTGCCTGGGGGAGGATACATTTTTAGGGATAATAGTATTCTTACTCTGTTGATATCCCAGTTAAAGATGTTCAGAACTAGTGAGGAAAGAATAATTTTTCTCACAAGATTCAAATAGTATCAAAACTTTCTCATACATGAGTATCTTACTGACATGATAATGTAACTGATGATGCTTACTGAGATATTCATAACATGAGATGTTTTTAATAGGAGTTAAATTAGTAATATGTTTTGGTTTAATTTGTAGAGATCGGTTATTACTTGGTTGTTGAACCATAATCCTGCAGAACGACCAACTGCTGTGGAGCTGTTAAAAAGTGAACGCCTCCCGCCACCTCAGATGGAGGAATCAGAACTTCATGAAGTGCTTCATCATACCTTAGCAAATGTAGATGGGAAAGCTTACCGGACTATGATGGGCCAAATATTTTCACAACGCATCTCTCCAGCAATGGATTACACCTATGACAGCGACATGCTGAAGGTTAGTTTTAAATTGATTTTTAATATCTACATTTTCTTGGTTGGAGTTATGACTTAGCTCAAAACCTGTGCTTCATAATGTTTTATCTCAGTGATTAGTGTCCCTTTACAAACTGATTATTTAATACTATTGGTCTGATATCTCCAATCTAATTCATATCCTGCTCCCCATTTGAATTTCACATACTTAGTGAAGAATTAAACTAAATTTGGCTATGGCAACAAATGGCCACAAACCTGTGTGCATATGATTGCTTCTTACTCTTAGCAATTATAATAGTCATGATACTCACATCTAAGTGTTAGTAAAATATTTTTGTTTTGGGGCAACAGCCATTTCTACCCTGTCAGACAATCCCCTTTAATGGCTGCAGTCAATATTCTCTTCTTATTCTAAAACACTTAAAAATGATTGTTCTAAATGTGTTTTGTTTCCTTGTTTCCATTGCACTTTTTAACTATTAATCAGTGTATAATGGGAATATTATGTGTGGAAAGAATAAGGACATTATGTTGTATGCAGTGCTCATTGTGGTTTGCTATGGTCATTTGATTCATTTGTTGATGTCTTCTGTATTGGAATATACTTAAGTTCTCCTTATTTTGGGGTGGTTGTTGTTTTCAGGGTAGTTTTTCCATTCGAGCAGCCAAGATACAACAGCATGTATGTGAGACTGTCAGCCGGATTTTTAGAAGACATGGTAGGTTTATGTTCAGATGTTATTGTTCCTTTTGTTTTTTCCTTACTCAGAAAATGGTGTTGAATGGATTTGAGAGATGGTGAAATGTTTTCACTATTAAAAAAATAATCACAAGGTTACATGGGATGATAGATGCATATTTAGAACTTTGACCTTCATTTTGGTTTCCATAAGAGAAATTGGTTTGAAATCTCAATTATTAATCTACCATAAATGGAATATGATGAGGATTTCAAATCTTAGTCTATGTAAATCTTTTGTCTTTGAATTTATACTAAATGATTTTGTATTGGTGACCAATACTTCAGGGCTTTTTCAGGGTAGGGAATGCTATATGAATATTATTTTAGGTTAACATGTAGACCATAGTAAGACAGTGATAGATAAAACTTGCTAAGGCTAGTTCAAAGAAATGGGGTGCCGGGTGGGTGGGGACACCATACAAATGTTGGAAAATTTTGAAACCTTTTCAGTCACGTTATAACAATCACTTGTTGAATTTTCCATTAAATTATTTCCAGAAAGCAAAAATCAAATTTTTTAAACATTCAAAATGAGAAAAAAATTGATCAGCTCTCATCATATGGCTAAACTGACCAATCAGTGGCAACCAGAAAATGAGAATCAGAAACCAAAACACATTAAGCCAAACAATCAAGTGGCCTACCTTTATTTAATTTAAAGCATTTCATACTTTTGAAAATTTTCTTAAACCAACTACTTAGGAGAAATTTAAAGGTTTTCACAAAATATTCAGTTTTTGGTGAACATCTCTAATATTTATACTTGCTGTGGCTGAATCAACATGTACAGATTTTTATGGGTACATACTTCTTTGCTCAAAAGTAATTTTAGAGGTGAAACAAATATTTTCAGGAGAGAGGGAAGGAGGTTTTGATTTATTTATATTGTTATAAGGTTTATAGGATATAGGTCTGATTAGAGGACAGGTAATGTATCTGAAAAGTGCAACAGACTCTGACTTTCAGATCAAACTTGCTCTTTTACACTTGAAAAGATTTTCTAACTTCTAGCCCTGCAGACTTAAACCAGGGATCTTAAGGTCAAGCTGGGTTTGTTCTTACTCATGTATTATAGCAACTAATAAAAATTCTTCATTGGAACTTGACAATAACATTGATTATATGTGAGTTAGAAAATAATCCAACTGGATGTTGTGTATTTGTATGGACATCCAGTAGTAAAAGGATAATATAAATTACTCTAGTCATTAAGGGCAGCAGCTGTGACTTCAAAAACACACAATGAAAAGTGGTATTTTACAAAGTTGTTTTTTCTGATGATAACCCATTTTTAAAGATGGCTTAAAAAAATAAACAAAGGTGTTAACAGCATTAGCCCAGCGACTGAACCACAAACTTTTGTGCTGCCATGTGGGCCACTCTGTGAGATTCCTAGACTTTGCCTTTCAGTACTTTGGAAGAAGGATCCTCAGCCCACCTTGCTTAGCAGCAACCATATCTGACAAATATAATAGTATTGGCAAGCTTAATGAGACTCTTACCTGTCCTTTTGTAAGCTTTGTGGAAGCTGGAGGTTGAAGAGGGAGGTAAAACTGATGATTTCAGAATTCTGTCTAGGGTATGGAGTTAGTCTGTAGGATTCTGTAATTATCTCACACACCTCTTCTCCCTCTCCTCCCCCTCCCCAAGAAAAAAAATAAAAAAGGTAACACTTACGTCTATCAGTTTATTCATAGACCCCAAAATTAATCTATTTCAAAAGGTAACAGATTTTAAACAAATATTACTTTAGATTCTTATACACTTGGAGTTTTGATTTTTTTTTTCTTTTTAATGGCTTCTGAAGAGAAGGTGTGACCTCTATTCGAATTGTGTTTTACCAATTTTGCCTAGGAGCTATCAAGCTGCATACCCCACTGCTAATGCCTAGAAATAGGAAACTGTATGACCATAATGAAGCTTCATATTTCATGGATCACAGTGGGATGCTGTTGATGCTTCCTTATGATCTCAGGGTAAGTGGTACCCTTTATACTTTAAGCTAGTAGGTTTGGGGAATGTTGTAGTTTCTATTATTGTCTTTGATTCACTAATCAAGTTTTAGGCACAGTCTTCTACTTCTTTCTCTCAACACTCAGGCATCTGATTGTACAGTGTCAATCTATTTTTTCCTTGACTGCCAATCTCTCTCCTCTACCCTGAGTTGATGACATTTCCAGAAATGATAGGGAGGGTAGAAAAAATGGCCACTGGAAAAGAGTAACCTTTGCAAGTTTGCCTTACTTTTTGCATCATAATTGATTTCACCCACAACTCCAAGGAGTGTGTCCAGTCAGAACTGTGCCTGCATTTGTCTCCACGTGTAAGCATCACACCAGTCACAAAAATGAACTACGAAGAGTGGAAGTACACTGAATACAATGAAAACATTGCTACTTTTTCCACACTTAAACACTTCTTAAAAAAACAAATTTAAGAAAAAATGCTACACCACAAATATAGTGGATGACGGTGTTGTAGATTTTTTTTTTTCACTTATGCACATGTGAGGGAAAAGACTTCATAACTCACTTTTTAATGGTCCCTTCCTTCACACTTGTGACCCAGTGAGAATAACAGCATCCCACTTCCTTTCCTCTTCAGAAATTTGCCTACACTATGTGTGTAACTGCCATTGCCCTAATGTGGCTACTGCCTATATTGCCTGTTTGGTCATTTTACCTTCCTATATACTCACAGAAATAGTCATTGTCCTGGCCACAGCAGGAGAAAGACAGGAGGCAATGGATCATAGGAACTAGGAGTGCTATTGCACCCCCAGGCTTGAAGTGGTTTCCATCATATACAGGGTTTACAGTTTGGTTCAATGGCTCTGAGCACTCCCACTATACAAATTGGTCCAGCACCCTTGCAATGGATGTGGTTTAATTAGGCTGCAAATTTATTCAAACTTCACATATCTGGGAATACAGTGAAGGATGTCAGTATAATTGTTTCTGCCTATTTGGAGGAACTGCTGTCAGCCCATCCCCTTCTCAGCCTGGTCCCAGCCCATTTCTGGGAACCTGCTACCCTCCCCTTCTGTGAGTGTGAAAGGGCTGGAAAATAGGGGGGTTGTCTCCCTGCTGTACCAGACATTAGGATGATGTCTAAACTGCTTGCAGATGATAGTAAACTGCTAAAGATAGTTAGGACCAAAGCAGACTGTGAAGCACTTCTAAAAGATCTCACAAAACTAAGTGATTGGGCAACAAAATGGCAAATGAAATTTAATGTGGATAAATGTAAAGTAATGCACTTTGGAAAAAATAACTCCAACTATACATACAATATGATGGGGGCTAATTTAGCTACAACAAATCAGGAAAAAGATCTTGGAGTCATCGTGGATAGTTCTCTGCAGATGTCCATGCAGTGTGCAGAAGCGGTCAAAAAAGCAAACAGGATGTTAGGAATCATTAAAAAGGGGATAGAGAATAAGACGGAGAATATATTATTGCCCTTGTATAAATGGATGGTATGCCCACATCTTGAATACTGCGTACAGATATGGTCTCCTAATCTCAAAAAAAGATATACTGGCACTAGAAAAGGTTCAGAGAAGGGCAACTAAAATGATTAGGGGTTTGGAACGGGTCCCATATGAGGAGAGATTAAAGAGGCTAGGACTCTTCAGCTTGGAAAAGAGGAGACTAAGGAGGGATATGATAGAGGTATATAAAATCATGAGTGATGTGAAGAAAGTAGATAAGGAAAAGTTATTTACTTATTCCCATAATACAAGAACTAGGGGCCACCAAATGAAATTAATGGGCAGCAGATTTAAAACAAATAAAAGGAAGTTATTCTTCACACAGTGCACAGTCAACTTGTGGAACTCCTTGCCTGAGAAGGTTGTGAAGGCTAGGACTATAACAGCGTTTAAAAGAGAACTGGACAAATTCATGGAGGTTAAGTCCATTAATGGCTATTAGCCAGGATGGGTAAGGAATTGTGTCCCTAGCCTCTGTTTGTCAGAGGGTGGAGATGGATTGCAGGAGAGAGATCACTTGATCATTCCTGTTAGGTTCACTCCCTCTGGGGCACCTGACATTGGCCACTGTCGGTATACAGGATACTGGGCTAGAGGGACCTTTGGTCTGACCCAGTACAGCCGTTCTTATGTAACTCCAACCCTCCTTCCCCATCCCTTAAGGGGATGCCTTCTCCTAAATCCAAAGCCAGTTTATCAGAGAACTCTGTCCCTGCTATAACAAGTACCTGCAGTGAACACCTGCCATGAAGAGGCACCGGCATTTAGCTTGGATGCCTCCCCACAGCTCAACTGCTGCAAGAGAGGGCTTCTCCAGAACTGCCCAGGATATACATACCCCCACCTCTGAGCAGTGTTACCCATCTGGTCCAACCACTTCCTGCTCCTCCCTGCTCTGTCCAGGTCAATTTTCCCCTTCCTTCCCACCCCTGCAACCCAATTGCATGTCCCTTAAAAGAGCAACAACCCCTTTTCTTCTGGTCAGCTGGAAAAAGACCCACTGCATTCAGATGCAGGAAGCACATTCTGTGGTACTGCTTCAGAGAAAGACTGCAGTATGTATTGATGAACTGGTATGCCAACAAAGTTATCTTCACCTTTCTCTGCCTCCAGTGAAATCACAGATTGTTTTCTTCAGCCACAGCTCCAGAGATATCAGATACCCAGTTCAGTTCAGCTTAAACAAAAGATTTTGTTGGTATTTTTACAGAAACTGATATGAAAGGAAGCTGCACTAAACCTAAAATGACAGCATATTACAGGATTAGCTTGCCTGTAGCTTGAGATATTATGGATAAATCTCTCTCCTTGCCTGGGAAGGTTACAGCAGAAAAGACAGGCTCCTCTGTGGAATCCCCAAGGGTATGTCTACACTACGAAATTAGGTCGATTTAATAGAAGTCGATTTTTTAGAAATCGATTTGATACAGTCGGTTGTGTGTGTCCCCACTAAGCACATTAAGTCGGTGGTGTGCGTCCACAGTACCGAGACTAGTGTCAACTTTCGGAGCGTTGCACTGTGTTAGCTATCCACAGTTCCCACAGTCTCCACCGCCCATTGGAATTCTGGGTTGAGCTCCCAATGCCTGATGGGCAAAAACACTGTCACAGGTGGTTCTGGGTACATGTCGTCAGGCCTCCCTCTCTCCATGAAAGCAACGGTAAAAAATAGTTTCTCGCCTTTTTTCCTGGGTTACCCGTGCAGATGACATACCATGGCAAGCATGGAGCCCGCTCAGCTCACTGTCACTGTATGTCTCCTGGGTGCTGCTGGCAGACACGGTACTGCAGTGCTACACAGCAGCATCCCCTTGCCTTGCCTTGCCTTGCCTTGCGGACGGCAGGCGGTGCAATACGACTGCTAGCCGTCGTCGTCGTCCCATGAGTGCATCAGAGAAGCTTTGAAAACCAGTTTCATGACTGGCCAGGCTTCAGTGCGAAAATTCTGTTTGTTTCTCCTTGATGAAAACCCGCCCCCTTGGTTCACTCTACTTCCCTGTAAGCCAATCGCCCTCCCCGCTTTGATCTCCGCTTGCAGAGGCAATAAAGTCATTGTTTCAAATTCATGCATTCTTTATTAATTCGTCACACAAATGGGGGGATAACTGCCAAGGTAGTCTGGGAGGGGTGGGGGAGGAGGGAAGCACAAGGGTGGGGTAGTTATAGGGGCACCCCCTAGAATGGCATGCAGCTCATCATAGAAGCGGCATGTCTGGGGCTCTGACCCGGAGTAGCTGTTTGCCTCTCTGGTTCTTTGGTAGGCTTGCCTGAACTCCTTAAGTTTTACGTGCCACTGCTGTGGGTCCCTGTTATAACTTCTGTCCATCATGCCCTTGGAGATTTTTTTCAAATATTCCGGCATTTCATCTTTTGGAACGGAGTTTGGATAGCACAGATTCATCTCCCCATACAGTGATCAGATGCAGTACCTCCCGTTCAGGCCATGCTGGAGCTCTTTTGCGATTCTGGGACTCCATGGTCACCTGTACTGATCAGCTTGCTACACTGGCCAAACAGGAAATGAAATTAAAAAGTTTGTGGGGCTTTTCCTGTCTACCTGGCCAGTGCATCTGAGTTGAGAGTGCTGTCCAGAGCGGTCACAATGGAGCACTCTGGGATAGCTCCGGAGGCCAATACTGTCGAATTGCGTCCACACTACCCCAAATTCGACTCAGCAGGGTCGATTTCAGCATTAATCCCCTCGACGGGGAGGAGTACAGAAATCGATTTTAAGAGCCCTTTAAGTCGACAAAAATGGCTTTGTTGTGTGGACGGGTGCAGGGTTAAATCGATCTAACGCTGCTAAATTCGACCTAAACTCATAGTGTAGACCAGAGCCAAGATTGTCTGTGTGCAGTCCCCACCTTCCAATTACAGGTCCTTTTTCTCTCATGTGATAATGTCTTAACTTTACTCAAGAATGGTCAGCTCCTTGTTGAGATTATTTGAATGGTTTGTCATCTGGAAGTATTCACTTTTCACCAAGTCTTGCATACCATGCCTATTAGCCTTTGTGTATCATGGCTGCATGACGGTTCCAAGAATCCATGTGCATTATTTTTCTCACCATCATATCTACTATGTGACATCAAGGCTGCTAATCATCTTAGATCAACAAAACATGCACTGTTTGACTACAGCTAGTCTTTTACTTCACCTATGGCAGTCTGCTATCTTTGACTCCTCTACAGTTATTAATAAGGCTACGATTATGTCACAGAATCCACGATTTCCAGAGACCTCCATGGCCTTTTCTGCTTCAGCCCCCGGGCCACAGGGCTGGACCTGTCAGCTAGGGGGCCCTACTGCTCTGAGCTGCAGGGGCTGCTGCAGCTGCCTGCCCTGGAGCTTGAACCTGAGGCAGGGCCCTGCAGCTCCCAGCAACTGTGGGGAGCTCCCAGACCCATGATGTAATATGAATCAATATATTTGAAAATATAGAAAAACATCCAAAAATATTTAATAAATTTCAATTGGTATTCTATTGTTTAACAGAGCGATTAATCATGATAAAATTTTTTAATCACGATTAATTTTTTTGAGTTAATTGCATGAGTTAACTGTGATTAATCAACCGCCCTAATTTTTAAAAGTATAAAGGCTAAAGACTTTTTTAGTGTCATCCTTCAATAGTGCTAGTTATAATGTCTAATTCTGCCTCTGTTACCCCAGTTTTAGACCAGTGTGATACCATTGGTGTAATAAAAGGAAGAATCAGACTAAATGCTATCAATACTCTAAGGGCCTTCACAGGTTTGATCTCTTTGTTGGAATGAGTGGTTTCCTAAAATGTGTTGGGTACAGAAGCATTGACTGAATATGGCAGCTGATAATCGCCTTCTGTGTTCCTGGAAATAGGGTTTTATTAACAGCACACAAACAATCGTGGTTAGTCCGCCTTTTGCTAGATGCATACCCCCTTTTGCAATGCATACCTCCTGTATCAGCATAACTGAAAAACTGAGTTCTCCCCCACTCAGTGAACACCGTTTTCCTGAAAGATACACCAGAGATGCTTAATACCATTTAGTTGTGACAAATACACATTTTCTGAGACATTATTACAGATGGGAGAATAAAGGTGTAACTGCATGATGTATATATAATTCAGCATTAGTCTAAGAGCATAAGTCAGAATGAAGTTATGCATATTTGTCTCAACCACCTTTTTTTTTGTTTGTTTTCAGATTCCTTTTGCAAGATTTGTAGCTAGAAATAATATATCAAACTTGAAAAGGTAAGAAAATAGTTGGGAGGAATTATGCCTCATCCAAATAGGACTAATATTCACCTGTTGCACATGTAACTTTCTACACAATGACTGAATAAATGACAGCACTGAATGTATTGTATTGATTCTTTCTTTGGTGGTTTTTGTAGATATTGTATAGAGCGTGTATACAGACCTCGGAAGTTAGACCGCTGTCACCCCAAAGAACTCCTAGAATGTGCATTTGACATCATCACTTCCAGTGGAAACAGCTTTTTACCTATTGCAGAAACAATCTACGCTATTTCTGAAATCATCCAAGAATTTCCAGTACTACAGGTTGTTCCCTCATCTTACCTCCTTTATTAACAGACATTTTTCATTGTCTTTGATTTTTTAACCATAAAAGGCTGTTTCATTAGAGAGGGAATTGTAAATAAGGAAATATGTAGGCAACAATGACTAGAAAAAGACCTTCTCACCTTGTAACACACTAAATATTTCCAAGTTTTGACTTCTGATAAAACTTGCAAACTGAGTCTGTAAATAACAAAAGTTTTTTCAAGTACAATTTACAATGAACAGTCTGTTTGCAATGTATACACTACTGAACATTTTTACAGCACTGTTTGAAATAAGAGCTATCTTCTTTTAGGTGAGTGAGAGTTTGGCTCTTAATCCCGACATTAAAAATATAAAATAGCACAAATCTTGCCAGTTCTGTAGTACACAGAAGGGAATTAAGGTGATGGGGAGATTCAAAGTTAGTCTTATGAAACGGAAAAGCTATTTTACATATTGGAATGCCAATAAAACATAAGATATTTTTTCCTCTGTTAGGAAAGAAACTATAGTATTTACTTGAACCACACTGCTTTATTGAAAGCTATACTCTTGCACTGTGGGATACCAGAAGAGAAACTCAATCAAGTCTACATCATTCTGTATGATGCAATGGTAAGATATTAATGACTCATGCAGAGATCAGTTTAATAACTGTAAAGTGCCACATTAATTATAGAGCCATCTTTAAATATGAGTAATAATACTTTGGTAATTTACCAGAGAGTATTTTAACCATATATTAAAAGTGGTGGATTATTCCAGATTATCATTTTGTATTAAAGCCTTTTCTGCTATCTCCTTATAGGAGAACTGTTATCTTAAAGCACATATTTATTGGGGGGGGAGAGGGAATTCTTTACCTATATGACTAAAAACATCCTAAATTGTTAAAACTGAAAACATTGCATTCAGATATATTTTTATTGTTTTATATTTTGCTTTTACTTCACACAGTTTAATCAGAGAAAATGGACTAGTCAGTTTCATTTGCGAACACTACAGAGGAATGTTTAAATCACAACAAAGAACTTCCATAGGTTTTTTTAACTTCATGTAATATTTCTGTTTAACATAGTTTGTATTTTTTTTAAGCAAAAGCTATGTTTTAAATAGACTTTTTACATGTAATGCGACCAAACCAGATATGGAATCACTGAGAGGCAAGTAAACATTTTGCCATTGTTTACAGTGATATTTCAGAGAGTAATTGATTGAAGATGGGTACATCAAAGGGGGGGGGGGGGGAAGTAACCAAGGAGCTGCATTATTAATTCTTGTCTCAAACAATTAGTAAACTTTTTTCTCAAAAGTGAATTTTCTAAAAATATGCTACAATATAATGTTTTTTTGTTGTACTTTAGACCGAAAAGTCAACAAAAAGAGAAGTGGAAGCCAAATTTTGTAATCTTTCTCTGTCATCAAACAGCGTAAGTAGTTCAACATTACACATTATATTTGTATTTCCCTATAAATTGTTATAAATCTGTAGTACTTTATTTACTATGAAACCCATTAAAACCTCAGCTAAGAATATGCCACTCGTATAGAGATGATGCCATTGCATTTGCAACTGAAATGCTATTGATCTCTTTACTGTCATACCTCTTTGGAAATGGTCTAACTTGTCTCTTTCAGCGTTACTATTTTCTTGGTTTCTCCCTTTTTTAATATTTGTGTTTCAGATTATGCAGATGTTCAAAGGGTAAATGGAATATTGTAGACTGAGATTTCCAAAAGAAAAATGTGTGAGATACTAAATAATATTAAGCAGAGTTAGATGCATGAATATAGAGAATGGGTTGAGATAGATCTCTCACCATCCAACTTCTTTATGCCCTGATTAGGAATTTTCATGTGTCCACTCCCTCCCCCAAATTCTTAAGCAGAATTATTAGTCCACTCTGCAAAACAAGTATAAATGGTAAACCTTTAGTCACACCAAACCAAAGCTATGTTGTTGTTCATATGCCTTCTATTCAAGCATGTGTATGGTATTGTATCTGTGTATATTTTCAGCTTTGTCAACTGTACAGATTTATTGAGCAGAAGGGAGAGTTGAACGATTTAAGCCCATTGATAAACACAATGATAAAACAAAAAACTGGTGTCACCCAGCTGGTAAAACACAGCATGAAAGATCTGGAGGAAGTCATGGGTCTCTTAAAGAAGCTTGGTATAAAACTTCAGGTTTGTAAAGCAGTCGGATTATAAATTCATTGATTTATAGCTCTGTACAACTGCTCTGTCTTCATAAACCTTTCCCCGGGACCATGGATAGTCTGAAGAACAGAAAAAAGAACCATAAAATTGTGGTACTATATATGATAAACACTACTGGTGGCGCCTGTTTTTAGATCCTTACTCTCAGAGTAGGGCCTGTATTGGTAAGAAACCTTCAGCTGAAGAATACTTATATCTGTGTAATTGGACTATTTCAATTGCATTTTTAGTTGAAAAATAATTTTCTCTACATACATATCACTGAGAGCACTAGGGGATTCTTTGAAAATTTTAAATTTTGAAAATTTTAAACGTTTCTAAAATACTGATGGTAACAATTGAAATAGCTCATTTTCTCTAAAGGCTTGCTATTTGGGATGTATACACAAATCTTCAATAGTTCATGTCCCCTTGTGATCCTTTAGATTTAAGGCATTCTTTCCTCTTTCCAGCCTTTTTGGCTGAATCTGTCTCTTCAGGGATCAATATTTTAATTGCAGTATTAAATCTCCTCAAAAGCAGAGAAACCATGTTAAGCTTTCATGATATGCTGATGTGTATCTTTAATACCTTACAATTGTGTAACTAAAACTGGTATAAGACTTAGTGAGGATATAATACTCATTTTTGTTTTATAGGTGTCTATAAATTTAGGACTCGTTTACAAAGTGCAACAGCATAATGGAGTCATCTTTCAGTTTATAGCATACATCAAACGCAGACAAAGAACTGTGCCTGAAATTCTTGCAGCTGGAGGCAGATATGATCATCTGGTGTGTGTAATTAACTTTTTTTTTTTTTTTTTAAAAGCATATACTTTTTTGATACCTTACTAAAAGCATTGTTTCTTGTCTTTTCAGATTCCACAGTTCAGAGGGCCGCAAACAATAGGACCTCTTCCTTCTGCTGTTGGAGTCAGTATAGCTATAGATAAAATAACTGCTGCAGTTTCCAGTATGGAGGACTCTGTATGTTTCAGTTCCTGTTTCATTCATATTTCTGTCATTTCAGTAATCTGTATGTAGCCATAGATAGTCAAGAAATATTAAGAGGTTCAGATGTGTCTCAAAATAATTCCATACTAAAATAGACAGAAGCCTCAAGATATGCTGCATTTTCCTTTGCTTCTATCTATGTAGATACTTTAAAAAATGGTAAACTGAAATGTAGTATATGGCTTGTTTAATGGCATAAAAATTTCCTTTTTGAAATTTATTCAATGATTAATATCTGTGAAAGGGGAAAGATATGTTTTCCCATATGTAGAGTCATTTTCTTCCCCATAAAAAAAAAAAATCGTATTTTTGTCCCTAGCCCTTCTTTTTGTCATAAAATGGGCTTTTCTACATAAATCATATAACAATTTCACTCAGCAGCAGAATGTGTATATTTTTAATCCTTCTTTGTGAAGAGGTACATTAACATTGCTAAATAGGGAGGAGGTAAAGCCAGGTAACTCACTGATTTAGGCTTTGCAAGTGCTTTTTCTGTAACAGGGTCAGATTTGCTGAAGAGTTTAATTTAAAAAAATGCTTAATAATGAACCATCTCCTAATCTCTGCCTAATTTGCTTGAAAAGCAGCACAATAATATATTTGTTCTCCAGGAATATCAACATTTTTACACCTGAAAACAAGCTCTGGTAGCTCACATTGCCCCTCTCACTTCTACTTTTCTTCCAGGTTACTATGGGCGCTTGTGATCTGTTGGTTGTGAGTGTTGGGCAGATGTCAATGACGAGAGCCATCAATATCATTCAAAAACTCTGGACTGCGGGAATTCCAGCTGATATCATGTATGACTGGTCCCAGGTAAAGAGTGTCTACATATTTGTTAGCTATATGTCAGTTTCATAAAGGCTGGTATTGCTAAAGCAGCCTCTTAGAGGTTATTCATTTATAGAATCATAATATTGAACAGCTGGGTGCAATTCAGCTATCCTTAAATCAATGAAGATTACGTTTGCTTTTATACTATTTTTCCTCTGTAGCTCTCATCACCTTTTACAATGCGGATAAGCATCATAATCTTCGTTTTACAGCACAGACAGATTAGGTGACGTACCTGTGACGGGTTAGATCACAGAAGCCCCCCTGGGAGCTGCTAGCCGATGTGCCAAGACTACTTCTATCCCTGTTTTCCCTGCCAGCTCAGGACTCCAGCACCCTGTCTTGCTGAGCCAGACACTCCTGTCTGCTCCAACACAGACCCAAGGTCTGAATTACTTGCCCCAAACCTGCAGTCTGTGTTGGAGCAGACGGGAGTGTCTGGCTCAGCGTCTGCTCCAACACAGACCCAAGGTCTGAATTACTTGCCCCAAACCTGCAGTCTGTGTTGGAGCAGACAGGAGTGTCTGGCTCAGCAAGACAGGGTGCTGGAATCCTGAGCTGGCAGGGAAAACAGGGGTAGACGTAGTTTTGGCACATAAGTTGGCAGCTCCCAGGGGGGTTTCTGTGATCCAACCCATCACAGTACCCATGGTTACTCCCTGAGGGCATGATACAAAGTCCACTGAAGCCAGTGGAAAGACTCTTACTGAATTCATGGAGCTGTGGATATGTCCTGAGTCAGGGTCAACAGTGAGAGAAGAACCAAGTCTCCTGATTCCAAATCCCGTGCTATATTCACTGGGTTATGCTGCTTCCATGGGATGACATGTAGTGGAGACAGCTTTATTGAAAAGCACCCAAGATTCTGTAGATCCTGGACAAGTATTTGACATAAATCTTCCCCAAAAATGTATTTTACCAACCTACATCAACAATATAAAAACAAATATACTCCAACCCACCCCCCTCCCACCTCCAAAATGAAACAGAGGGAGTCATTCATAGGAGGAAATGGAAAGGTTCTAAATATGGGGCCAGTAGTGGCAATAATGAAAAACACCTTTTGCAGGAGCAGTTTTCATGTATTGTTTAGAAGTGGGAAAGGACGGGCTAACATGGCTGCGAGGCAGGAGCATATTCTGCACTCTAGTGGCCACTACAGTGGCATAATGAAGCTGTACTCCAGGGACTGCAGACAGTACTGTTGGATTACTGACCTAAAACATACAAGTGTCACCACAGTGTTAGTCATTAAGAATATCCAGTGCTGCAAGATTCCTGAAAATGCTATTTGTATTGAAGGACTGACTTCTCATTCCTTTACAATGAGCCCAAACGAAACAGTAGGTGCCCGACACAGATAGATTATGGGACGATAAGCAAAGTACTTACCTACCTTATACCCCTCTGGACTGTTTGCCAATCTGGTTCAGTTAATTTATATATATGCTAAATGGTGAATGTCAAAGGAAATGCCGTGGAATTGCCCATTCTCTCAAATTTAGTGAACTGTGGCTCTGCACATTCAGAATGCCCCACAGCATAGAGTTCTGAGTCACTTAGCTTCCTTGCAGATACTATGGTATTCTATTGTCTTAGTATTGGCAACAATTTCCCTACTTTTTCTCACTTTTTTCCTGCATCTGGCTATATGCTGTTGAAGTGCAAGTATAACTGGTGTTTAATACCCTTCAAGTAACTTGTTTTTTCCTGTGTGTACATTGGCCCTTGCTGGCCTCCTTGAGGCTGTTCACAGATGGCAAGTTGCAACCTCTTGATTGCACTTAACCTTGGACAGTTTTCTGCCTTGACATCTAATGCTGACAAACTTTTACGTCAGTACAGGAAGCATTGGCCCTGATTCTTCGCTGAGAATTGCACAGGTGGACACCCTGTGCAAAGCCCAGTTGAAGTCAGTGGAGCTCCACACAGGGACAGGGATCCATCCAGGTAGATCTCCGTGCAGGAGTGGGGCTAGTAATGAAAGTTACAAACACTGGAAGAATAGCCCATTCTTGCTAATAGATGTAAAGGAGACAAATATCCAGCTTCTACTTCTAATTCTTGGTGAAACACACTTTAGTGAGTTATAGGATTTGAAACATGAAAATAAAGAAATTGACAAGGAGATTGTTCTTCCTGGACCGATGTACAAAGCTTTTCATTACTCAGAAGGTCAATAAGTACACTATATATGTATTTCCAGTCAACTTAATTGAGATTTTGATTGTCTAAATTGTCATTTTATACTCTGCCCTACTTCTCTACTATTACTTTTTCTTGTTTTAGTCCCAAGAAGAACTGCAAGAGTATTGCAAATGTTCTGGGATCACATATGTGACTCTTGTCTCTGAGAAAGAAGGAAATCATGTAAAGGTAAAAGTAGGGTTGGAGAGAATTTTTGTAAATACTTCAGATGAATAATCTGCTCTAATATGAGTTTTTGTGGAGCTAATAGAATATTTTCTGGGGAAAGTGCTCTATAATTTAATAGTTGGCATTTCAGCTCAGTACAGTTTCAGAGTTAATAACTAGTACGAAATTACTCTGAAGAATGGATAGTGGATGCACAGCAGACCCATCTTCCTAGTTTTTTACCAGGCCCAGTCTCCCTCCTCTTTTATCTGGGGGGGAAAAGTTACCACTATGTAATGGCTGTTTGTTTGGTGACTTTATGAAATGAATTGGTGATCTCTGGCCTCTTCCAGTTGGGCAGTTGTTTACATTACAAAACAAATACCAAGAAAATTGGCAGCCTTATTGGCAGCTAGCAAAATAGACAATGTTTGAATAGACATAGAACTATGAACTACCATTTCTATTTGTCTCTCCAGGTCAGGGTTGATGTGCAAAGGCGTTACTGTGAGGAAGCTTGAATTGCCACTGTCTGTATTGTATCTCTTCTGTCCATAAACAGAGGTTTTTGGTGCCCAAAGCTGTCACTGATTCTGGACCATTATCTCTGCTACTTCTTTTAATCATTTTCATAAAAAAACAGTGATCTGTTAAAGTCATTTGCCCCTATATGGCATGGTTGTATAACATAGCTATAATGTATAACAGTAAGATACCTTTCACTTACTTCAATTATCAATCTTCCTCTTACACTAACTGTAAGAACAAGCTGATCTTGACAATTATTTGATCATAGAGTGATGTATCTAGGCATTAAAGATGCAATGAAAAAAACGTATTTAATCTTTTAGAACCTAGTGATGATATTTTGTTACGGTAGAGCAGAAATACAAAGAGCATGTCAATATATTAAATGGCATAGCGATTCTCTAGTTTAATTAGTCTTTTCGTAATTAATAAAACAAAGACTGAGTAAATATGTGTAGGTTCAAATGCTGGAGAGTTACCTCTCTGCAAATTCAGTGAAAGGCAACCACATTCCAAATTAATCCTTTAATTTAAAACAGAGAGAGAGAACCCTGTGTTTAACGCAGTATTTCCCCCCGGACACCAGCCAAAGGTCATTATCCTATATTAACAAGTGCAAGCGGCAAAGCCTAAGCAGTGAAAATGCAAAAGAAATTATTGTTAGTTATTTGGTTGCAGAAATCTAATCAACCAAGTCAGAGGGTTTAATTGGCCAGTGATCAGATGAACTGATAGTCTCAGTCTTATTCCATCTGATAATTGCATCTTTAATAGGTAATGAGCCTAGTCAAACTTACTTTTCTTTGTTTCCACAGTATATTTATGTAGATTACCAGATTTAGCAATCTCATTAAACTCATTGAAATGTTAAATTACAATTTTGTAGGTGAAATCCTTCGAGAAGGAAAGGCAGACGGAGAAAAGGATTTTAGAGACTGAGCTAGTAGAACACCTGGTCCAGAAACTGAAGACTAAAGTCTGTGATGAAAGAAGTAACAGGTAGCTGCATAAAAAGTGAACAGGAGTATTCAAATTAACGGTCATTTCATAAATCAGATTAAATAGAGACTTTCAAAATAAGACTTCCGTTGAGGTTTCTATTACATTGATTTTTAATTAAAATTACCATTGAGAAAGATTTGCCAAATTCCTTTTTGAAAAAGAAGGAAAATAATGTGATGGTAGGACTTCTGTTATGTCTTGAGATTTGCCAAAGGCAACTGAGAGAAACATTTTGAAGTATTCTTCCTACTGCTTTACAGATTTAGGGCCAGATTTTCAGCTGGGCTTCTAAGTGAGCAAAATTGTTCAGACTTGCAACATGTGAGCATACCTGCCTGAACTTTGATATTACTTACTAATTGTATCGCAGTAGCACCTATGAGCCCCTTTCGTGGACCAGGGCCTTATTGTGCTAGGTGCTGTACAAACACAGAACAAAAGAGGTCCCTGCCCCAAAAAGCTTACAGTAAAATTCTTGCATTTATTAGAATCATTCAAGTATGCACATGGGCATGTGAAAGTAGAAGCGCGGATTGAATAATCAGGTCTTTACTTTTATACTGTCACGGATGTACATGCAATAATCATTACAAGATTGGCCTTCAGTATTATTCTTGAATAGTTTTGCAAAATGTAGCTCTGTAATAGGAAACTTCCATACTGGGACACATTTGAAGAAAAGTCCATGTGGGTGTTTTTTTTAACAATTTGATTTGCAAGAAAAGCTCTTTCTTTCGCCTGCTGCTCATCTCCTCCTGCTTGATCAGGCCATGAAGTCCAACTATTTTTCCTGTTTGACATTCATTTATTGAAGTTAACATGACTGTTATGGCACAGAAGCAACTTTATATGACATAAATGCAGGATCCTATATAGGAGTAGAAAGGTAATGAAAGCGAAACCTGGTGTCTAAAATATTTCCCATTTACAATTAGTGAAAGTAGCAAGGAAAGTTTTGCTGTTTACTATGATTGTTGAAGACAGTTCTTTTTAAATTAACAAGTTTAATTGTGTGTTGGCATTTCTTAACTAATACAGGATTTAATTTGCAAATATTTATATGCTGAAAATCTTCATTACATTTTTTTCAGCTAATTGGAGTGAAAAGAATACAAAATTCCTTTGTATGTGAAAGTTTGCTAACAGTAGCTTACATTACTGTACTGCTTTTACATTGTGTCTATTTTTATAACTGTTTTTGTTTGCTTGCTTTTAGAGAAACTTCAGATAATCTCTCAGTACAAAATCTAAAAGGATCATTTGCTAATACTTCAGGTATATAATCACTAATTCTAGGCTAAAATTGACTGTTTTTGTGTACAGTAAACATTCTTTGCAATAAAGTAGTATATATTTTAATCACATTACAAGAATCGCTATAAATAAACCACAAATGTCTTTCCTTACAACTTTTACCTGGCTAGAGTTATTTCTTTCTAATCTCAAATGCTGTGTCTAAAATTTGAGAAGTTTAAATTACATTTTCCTATAAAATGCAGAAGTCATTTTATAATAAACTTACAGGAAACATGCAACCATTTTTGCTAGGCCCACCAGTTAAAATGTTCACAAGGCACAAAGGACTTTTTGCCACACTGAATAAACTAAAACTTTGTTTACAGTAGACATTTCTGATTCTATAGCTGGAAGTGGCTATCTTGCTGCAAAGTGATGTGACTTATAATGCGGACAGTGCAGAAAGCTAATGGAGACGACTCTCAACCAAGTTCCATCCTGTTTTTTCTGTTGGTTTAAGAATCAGAAGATTTTGCAGGATGAGTCACTTTAAGTTGTAGCCACAAGACTTGCATCTGAAGAAGTGAGGTTCTTACCCACGAAAGCTTATGCTCCCAGTACTTCTGTTAGTCTCAAAGGTGCCACAGGACCCTCTGTTGCTTTTTAAAAATTGCATAATTGCTTCAATAGCACCCATCAGAGTAGTCTTGACCCATTAAGATTAGTGGGGGTTAGTTTTGTTTAAAACAGGATATAACATGCTTGTTTATGTGAAGAAAGAATATTCTCAAACTGTTTGCATTTTAGGTTTATTTGAACCACATGGAACTTCTGTAGTGCCAAATGTGAGTGTTATAGCTCCTGAAAAATTGCCTGCTAGTGTCAGACGGCGTTATGAAACTCAGGTATATGTAGGTTTTTTTTTTTTTTTTCTTTCTTTCCGTTTTGGTTTGAATTTTTTTTCCGGCCTGCACGTAGCTGTAATATCATGATCACAGGCTGTTTGTCCTGCAGGATCTGTGCCTCATTTAGTCTGCAGAATGGACAGTGAATGGGGCAAAGGGTTACAAGAGGAAGAAAATGGATTTTTTTTCATGGGTGTAAAGCATTGAAATGGGACTCAAGGAGACTAGTTCTTGGCTCTAACACAGATTTCCCACATGATTGGGGGCAAGGCTATCAAGAACATGAGAACGGCCATACTGGGTCAGACCAAAGGTCCATCAAGCCCAGTATCCTGTCCTCTGACAGTGGCCAATGGCAGGTGCCTCAAAGGGAATGAACAAACAGGTTATCAAGTGATCCATGCTGTGTCACCCAATCCCAGCTTCTGGCAAACAGAGGCTAGGGACACCATTCCTGTCCATCCTGGCTAATAGCCATTGATGGACCTATCTTCCATGAATCTATCTAGCTCCCTTTTGAATCCCGTTATAGTATTGGCCTTCACAACACCTTCTGGCAAGGAGTTCCACAAGTTGAAGGTGCATTGTGTGAAAAAATTCTTTCTTGTGTTTGTTTTAAACCTGCTACCTATTAATTTAATTTGGTGGCCCCTTGTTCTTGTATTATGAGAAGGAGTAAATAACACTTCCTTATTTTCTTTCTTTATACCACTCATGATTTTATAGACTTCTATCATATCCCTCCTTAGTTACCTCTTTTCCAAGCAGAAAAGTCCCAGTCTTATTAATCTCTCCTCATACGGAAGCCGTTCTATACCTCTAATCATTTTTGTTGCCCTTTTCTGAACCTTTTCCAATTCCAATATATCTTTTTTGAGATGGGGCGACCACATCTGCATGCAGTATTCAAGGTGTGGGCGTACTATGGATTTATATAGAGGCAATATGATATTTTCTGTCATAATGCATGTGTACAAGAGAATTCAGTGAAGATTCTATGGGGAACCTTAATTCTGGCATTTCCTGACTTTTGAGTGCTTAAGAAAATGTTAAGGTTACAAATTAAACATAGGTTTTGTATTTAGTATGTATGCAGTAGACTCAAACGTTTGCCTCTATAATTTAATGTTTCATTATGGCCTCTCAAGCTAGGGGGTGCAAGCAAAAGTTTTCCAACATGATGCATACTAACAGTGCCCCGCCTTGCCAAAAACAAAATGTTTAGTGGTATAATCTTAGACCACTGTATGAAAGAGAGATGGAGTTTTCCTCACTTGGATACTAACAATGTACCAAACGTAAGACAAAAAAGAACAGGCTCCAATCCAAAGTGGATAGAAAATTCAGGATTTACTGGCTTCCAAAATACTTGGATTGTATGATGGGATATAATTTTCCTTCCATATCAGCAAAACCCATTTTTTAATGCAAGAATGCAACCATTTTTATAGACTGCTGGTTTCTCATCCTGCTTCAGAAAGGAGGCAGTAATGTAATGGGACTGCAATGCACCAGCAGTTCAATATCCTACTGTCCAAAATGCAGCTATCTTCTCTGAACTGCAGAGGAGCTACAGTGTATTCCAGGACTGCCTTCTGTGATTCTACTGCCAATTTCTGATTAAAGTGGTGTCTTCTCTTATCTTTGGGAAAGGTGGCCTCCACTAGTGCCCAGGAACAGCATAACTTTGACTCTGTCTAGGGAAATTCATAATCAGGTGTTAATTCTGCCTAACCTCAATAGTCCTAATATCATCTCTCCTACCACTCTCCTCCTAATTGGCAAAAATACTTCGTGAGTGGACATGAGCCCTGTGCTCATGCTCCTGACATTAATGTAAGATGCCCACATATTCCTAGTTAACAATTGACCATCTGGCATATCAAAGTTAATTATCGAGAATTAAATCTTACGTTTCCTGAAATAGAAAACAAAGTTCCCAACTTCAGTGTAACAGGAGATATTTGTATGCAACTTTTACCCACTATTAATTTTAATTTGCAGGTACAAACAAGACTCCAGACCTTCATTACTAATCTGCAACAGAAAACAAGTGAGATTGAAATTTTAGCCGTAAGTCTGTTTGCTACAGCCTAAATGAAATGGCAAATGCTTGGTCATTAGAGTCTTTAATGTTAATTGCTAGCAAGGTAGCTGTCACCAGCTGTAATCTCAAATTTTAGAATTGGCAATTGTAACCAAATTTAGAAATCTGTTGTAAAATAAAACCCACACAATGTTTAGCTAGTATATTGAGAAAGCTTCCTGCTGTATGAATTCAGACTGTTGCATATAGTAAAATGTTTACATTTTAACTATTTGCACCTCTAACTCCTGTGTGGTGGTGGATTTAATATTAATTTGTTGCTGCATCTTATCACTATAAAGCACATTTAAATGTTACTTTCTGGGTTCCCTCTCAACACTTTCTGAAGAGGTTAAAAATAGTGCATCCTTCCTATGTGCCCTTTAGGAATAAGCATGTTTACCTTTTTTGAAATTAAGGGAAGACTTTCCATGTACACAGATGAGCTCTGCCAAACATAAATTGTCTTTGGAAATGCCTAAAATTCTCATGCAGTCCAAATGTGTTTGCAAAACTTCTTTATAAATTAGAGATTAAATTTTGACCCCTTTTTTGAGAACTGAGATCTTCACGTGGCCAGAATGATGACAGGAATAGAACTGGAAAAATAAGTTACTTTTACTTGTTAAACTATATAACATTTGATTCCTTGACATTGACCTCTTTGCCCTGATATTTTTGCAGGTAGATCTGTCAAAAGAAACTCTAATACACTTCTTGTCACTAGAGGTAAGCAATGAGTTGTGTATATGTAATTTGGATTAAACAGTAGGTTTTCAAAGGTTTAAAGTTAATGGGGTGAAATCCTGTCCTTATTGAAGTTAATGGTAAAATTCTCACCCCCGTGTTTGTTTGTTTTTTAAAGAGTTTAAGAAAGGCTAAGCAATTCTGTACAGACACAAAGGGTTTAGAACAAGCCTTGAAAAATCCATTTGCCAAATGCACAAGTAGGAAACTTCTCCCTCTTGAGCTGGTGGAGTCCTTAGCCAACAATTTTTGCAGAAGTTCAGCTTTCATTTAAAATAAAGAAAAGGTTTTTAGTCTTTGTTCATGAAGATACCCTGCTGAATGTGAACAGAGCAGTGTTGGCTTGAGCTGTGGCTGCTCCTGGCTTTCCTAGGCAGCAGCCATTGAAATTAACATGATTCTGATTCGTTTTATGGTTACTGCTCAGAACCCTATGAGCTAGTGTATAATGCGAGTTTTGTTCTGCTGCAGCAAGGGAGTACACTGCAGCAAAGGTGTGTGATGCGGTTCTTAGTGAGGGAGGATGACCCAAACAGCATAAGATGAGGAATTGAGTCAAGAAGCAAAAACCCTATCCCCATTTCTCAGTGCTGTTGGGAAGTTGAGCTGAGGATGTATTATGGTACTGTGAACTTCCCCTACACGTCAGGAGACTCTGAAGCAGTGGGAGCGAAAGGGGTGGCTTTTATATCCGTTCAGGGAAAAAGCCCATCCTGTAGCAGAGGGGACTAAAGAATGATCTGGTGCATGTACATGTGAAAGAACAGGGGTGGGACAGGAGAATCAAGTGTTTCTACAATGGTGATAACTCTGTAGAGGAAAAGTGGGCGACTCCAGCCTTCACAGCATGATGCTGCTGTTGTACTGTAGGAGGGGAGAAGCTGATCACCAGCAGCCTCCTTACAAAGATCTCTGCTATAACAGAGTCAATTTGTACATGCAGTTTTGTGCATTTTGCTTCAAGAAGCTAGTTCTTTGGCAGGTTAAGAAATAGAGTATTGCTAGTCTGTCTGCATGACCTTCAGAAAAGTGAACCCTCCCCTCAGTGACACTATTTTTTTTCATTCATAGTGAAATGTAATATATATGAAAATTCCTCGTCCTTTTTCCTTACAGTATGATGGAGATGAACAAGCCTTTTACACGACTGTAAAACAACTGATGTCACGATTGCCAAAGCAGAGATACCTGCAAGCAGTTTGTGATGAAATTTACAATATCAAAATAGAAAAGAGGTAAATATATTTGTTATACTACTGTAGGTGCTGCAACAATTGAGCTGTTCCACACATTTGAACTGTGGTAAACAGGCTGCTGTAAATTTTCTCTAGAGAAAGGCAAAGAATGCACCTTCTTGAAAAGTGTCTTACTCCATATAAATATTTCCTAAAATTACTCCTGTTTATCTTAGGTTGAACACACCTGACTGGTCCTCTTGTCCCCATTTTTATAGTCTTAAGGTGTGACCTAACATTCATCTAAACACCACAAAAAGAACGAGGAGTACTTGTGGCACCTTAGAGACTAACAAGTTTATTTGAGCATAAACTTTCGTGGATCTGATGAAGTGGGGCTTTAGCCCACGAACGCTTATGCTCAAATAAATTTGTTAGTCTCTAAGGTGCCACAAGTACTCCTGTTCTTTTTGCTGATACAGACTAACATGGCTACCACGCTGAAACCTAAACACCACAGTTTATAGAACTATAAATAAGTAACTGAGCTGTGGGACATGTAAATTCTTGACAGGGAGATGTTAGTCAACATTTAATCACCACATTTTCCTCTCTGGGTAATTTACACATTTGGCAGCATAACTAGTAACCCATTTAGACGGATGTGGGTTCTGACAGCTGGGAATCTTTGTTCTCTTATGTCAACTGTGCAGAATTTCCCTTCTGACACAAAGACTTGGACTTCTGGACTGTTCAGTATCCATGGCTCCCACTGATTTTGGTGGAAGCTGCGGGTATTTGGCATAGGTGAAAAGATTAAGGACCTTTTAAACAAACTCTTTCCATTGATATATGGTAAAACGTAACATAAAATACCCTCAGCATAAATGCAGAAAATAAATGTGTAGATGAAGAAAATAATTTAGAACTCAAAATGTCTGGTTTAACTTTTCATTGACCATTTCATTCTCTTAAAAATTGAATATTTTCAAAGTTAATATTTAACTTTCTGTGCATTTTGTTGAGAGCCAGTCTTCCCCCTCCAACATGAGAGCAGTATTCAGTTAACTTTGGTGAGCCATTCAATGAGACTAGAATTTGGCTTTCTAATAATAGTGCCTTTCAGTACTGACGATATCAAACACTTTAGAAGACAATGACACAGACACTAATCATGCATTAACAGCTCAGACAAATTCCAGTATTCCTCAACAGCTTGTAAAGCTTTGAATACTAAAACCCAGTGACTGCACTCTCTCCTTTAGTAGGAGACTTCCAGAGGATCTTCTGTTAACTTTTTTTAGTTGTTTAGGTAACACTGCCACACTCAACCTCTACTTTATATGAGGAGAAAAAAATACATTTGAGGCAGAACCATATCAGAAAAGAAACTTAAGTATACTAAAGTTGAGTGTAGAGATAATTGTTATTTAGGGTAGCAAAAAGAGGTATAATGAGGAAAAGGTTGAAATTAGGAGTAAAAATTTAGGCTAAATTTTAGGAAAAGCTTTGACAGTGACGTCTGTTCAGGGAAATTGTAGAAATACCATTACTTGGATCCTTTTAAAATAAGTGGACATAATACAAGAAAAATTATTTAGAACAATCCTGCATTTACAGCAGGATGGACTAATGATGTATAATAAGATCTTTCCTATCTCTAATCTCTTAGGGTCTTAAGAGTAAATTATGGCCTCTGAATTCTCCTGTCTCTAGAAATTACTATTTTTGGAGGGTTTAGAATGATCACTGACTTACTCTGTTCTCTTGAAGGTAAATTCTAACACTGTCCTTTTTCCTCTACAGAATTCCTGTGCTTATCCTGTACTCTTATCGAGACGACTACTACAAAATTCTGTTTTAGTTCTAAATTCTGAACTAAAGCATCCCACTATTTGGTGGGATGCTTAAATAGCATGTGTCTCTACCAAAAGATACATAATCTGGAACCAAAACCATTAATCAAATAATGTGAAATAATTGTTGCACATTCATTATGACTTTTCTGATATAGGAATATGTACTTCATGAAATTTCAGTAAGCTGTGAGATAGAGAGACTCAGGCAATTACTGCCTTTATTTTTTTAGTGTGTAGTGGCCAGCTTCATACTTTGCATTTTTATATGTAAAACGTATTAAAAGTGTCAAAAAAGTTCAAAATAAATGTTAAATGGTCATGTTTCTTAATGCACAGTCACATTACTGAAAGACACTGTACCTTACACTTCTAAAACTTTCCTTGTAATAGTATTTGCTTGCACAGTAATCAGTGTTAAGTAAGGAAAATGGATGGGAAAGTGAAACTGACTCAGCAAAAGAATTGCAGAGCTGTTCCAGAATGTCTCTAACTTGCAGCTGCCTTACTACATCAGTTAATGCTGCAGCCTCCTGAATAGTACTATAACTAAATTTCTTTTAAAAAAAGCCATTTTAAGTAGGTAGCCAGTGTTTTTCAAATATGTATGGCATTAATCATCAGTAGACAGGATAAAAACCCCATGAATGTTCCTACTCAACTGTGATCTTAAAATAAAGGGTCTTACAAGCCCCTTATATAACATTCACTGCCTGTGTAAGCCAGCTGCAGATGGTGGAGGAGCAAGAATCAGTAGAAATGAATTTTACAGAACTAATATAAAACAGAGCTTTTTGGAACGGAGGACAGGTTTGCTTTGAAAATAAATACCATTGTGTCCCAACAGCTTAAGTACAGAGAGAAAAGCAATAAAATCAGGGGAGAGAGGGAGTGCATTTTAGGAATGATTTTTAAAAGTAAAGGTATAAGTGGACTTAAGATGCCCCAGCAACCTTAACTCCCTCCCCCCCGTGCATCTAGAGGGGAGTTTTCTAATAGTTACAGACCCACCATTTCCACTCTGCTCTCATTGCTCTTCCTTTATATGGCCACAGTGACAGCCTCTTCTCTCAGCTCTGAGATCTGGCTGCAGGAAGGACCAAGTTCAGGGAAAGTCTTGGCTCAGAGCATACTCAGTACAGATAGCAGCATATTTAGGGAATTTTGCTAACATGCCTCTAAGCATGTCCAATATTGATTGTTAGAGGCTTATAACCACAGTTAACTCAGATAATTAACTGAAAAAAATGAATCACAATCCGTTTTAATTGCACTGTTAAAGAATAAAATATCAATTGAAATGTGTTGAATATTGTGGATGTTTTTCTACATTTTCAAATATTTATTTCAATTACAACACAAATTGAAAGTGAGCACTGTACACCTTGTATTCTATATATATTTGCACTAAACAATAGTATTTTTCAATTCACCTAATACAAGTGCTGTAGTACAATCTCTATCATGAAAGTTGAACTTACAAATGTAGAATTGGGAACAAAAAAAACTGCATTCAAAAATAAAACAATGTAAGACTTGAGCCTACAAGTCCACTCAGTCTAACTTCTTGTTCAGCCAGTCGCTAAGACAAAAGTCTGTTTACATTTACAGGAAATAATGCTGCCCTCTTCTTATTTACATCACCTGAATGTGAGACAAGGTGTTCGCATGGCACTTTTGTAGCCACCATTGCAAGGTATTTACATGCCAGTGATACTAAACATTTGTATGCCCCTTCATGCTTCAGTCACAATTCCAGAGGACATGCTTCCATGCTGATGATGCTTGAAAAAAAAAAAATAATGCATTAATTAAATTTGTAACTGAACTCCTTGGGGGGAGAATTGTATGTCTCCTGCTCTATTTTACCCTCATTCTGCCATATATTTCATGTTATAGATGTCTGATGATGACTCAACACACGTTGATCATTTTAAGAATGCTTTCACTGTAGATTTGACCATATGCAAAGAAGGTACCAATGTGACATTTCTAAAAAGATAGCTACAGCACTCGACCCAAGCTTTAAGAATTTGAAGTACCTTTGAAAATTTGAGGATGACAAGGCGTGGAGCATGCTTTCAGAAGTCTTAAAAGAGCAACATTCCAATGCAGAAACTACAGAACCCAAACCACCAAAAAAGAAAACCAACCTTCTGCTGATGGCATCTGACTCAGATGATGAAAATGAACATGCATTAGTCTGCACTGCTTTGGATTGTTATCCAGCAGAACCCATCATCAGCATGGACGCATGTCCTCTGGAATGATGGGACATATGAATCTTTAGCGCATCTGGCACATAAATATCTTGTAACGCCAGCTACAACTGTGCCATGTGAATGTCTGGTCTCACTTTCAGGTGACATTGTAAACAAGAAGCGGGCAGCATTATCTCCTGCAAATGTAAACAAACCTGTTTGTCTTAGTGATTGGCTGAACAAGAAGTAGGACAGGGTGGACCTGTAGGCTCTGAAGTTTTACATTTTTGAATGCGGTTGTTTTTTTTTGGTCCCAATTCTACATTTGTCAGTTAACTTTCATGATAGAGATTGCACTACAGTACTTCTATTAGGTGAATTGAAAAATACTATTTTTTTACAGTGCAAATATTTGTAATCAAAAACAAATATAAAATGAGCACCATACACTTTGTATTCTGTGTTGTAAGTGAAATAAATATAGTTGAAAATGTAGAAAACATCCAAAAATATTTAAATAAATGCTTTTCTATTATTAACAGCACGATTAATCGCTTGACAGCCCTACTATAACACAATCAAGAGTGGGTGAAATGTCTCCAGGACAACATCAGACACCTCTCTGATCCCCACCACCTGCAAAGTTTCAAGTCCTTATTCCACACTATAGAGGTGCTAAAACTGTTCCACTGAGAAACTAAGAATCTTTCCTAAACCACAGTTTCAGAAACAGCTAAACTGTGTTAGCTGTAACTTTCCCCACCAAAAAAAAAACCACAACAGCCCAAGCAAAACCCCAACATGGAAAATTCAAGCCCAAAAGGTTAGCAAAGTTAAGTGAGAACAGGATCTTAGGATGGAAAGGTTTAGGCAATCCTAAACTCTTTGGGGTAGGGACTGTATTCTTAGTTTGCATTGTGCCTACCAGACCTTGATCCTGGTCCACAACTGGGGCTCTTAAGTGGCATAATAATATAGACCTTCATCCCAGTCCCCCTTATAATTAAGGGTACAACTTTATTTACAGGATTGCTTAACTCTGTCTTTTGTTTGGGGGGGAGGGAAGGGCAGGGGTTTCTGCCACTCAAAAGTCCAGCAGCTTTCCCCATTCTGAGAGTTTCATTGACCCTAGCACAAGTACAGCATTTGGTTTGACTACACAGGTATACAGTGCCTTTATTTAAGCTGCTTACGGTATGGTATGCCATCTTAGTCCTGTACTCAAGTGAACTTTCCAGTGCTGCAGTCTCTCTGGCCCTTTATTACATAGCTAGCCTTAGTATGACCCTCCTACATGCTGCTATCAAACTTTACCTTCAGCAAAGAGTGACCAGAGGAATTACCTTCCACTTACTCCAGGGGAGGGGCCACTAGTTTTTTAGAACAGAAATTATAGACAGCTCAGAATGCTACAAGAAAATTCTATACTTATTTATACAAGTACAAAAGGTCACTATGTTTGTGCAGGAGGAGGGGTTCTAATGCCTGTATCACTACTTGTAAGTAGTACAAGACCTGTGTGACTGGCTTGGATCCCCACTGTAAACATGGACTAGTATATGATCAGACTAATCATTCACTAAAGACCAATACAATTACAGTAGTCATTTCAACCAAATGCATTTCTGATTGTTTAATAGGAACAAGCAAATAATACTATATTTACAGTTTTCAGAGTGGTAGCAATATAACCATTCAAACTAAGAATCACCCAATAATGAGACTTTTACTAAAACAGTCATTGCACTTGTAACGTGAAGCTGTAGGACTTGCTTTTTTTGGTCATGACCTCTTAACCTCCAACCACTTCTAGAAGCTAAAATAGAAAAAAAGTCAATATTCCCACTAATTCTCAACTTCCTTACTTAGTTTACATGAAGCTTATCTACAGAATTAGGCTTTCATTCACTAAAGATCTATTCTTACTTTGCCCTTGTGACCACCTACTGCATCCCCCAAAACAGTTTACACTGACTATCCTGTGTAACAAAACACAGCAGCTGAGAGTGAAGAGGTTTCAGTCTAATCCTGTGAATGTTCCTGCCAAATAATCTACAGAAACCACCTTTTATTTTCATTTTATTTAAGCGAAGGTACTATTCACATCTCAGTATTCTACTGCCAAAAGAAAATGTTGACGTAGGAAAAAATGGACTTTGAAGGCTAGAATGCAAGTCTTGCAGTGATGGAAAGACATTCTGTTCCATCACTGGGTTGCTTTACTTTTCTTATTTTTGCTTTTCTTGTCTTTCTTCTTCAGGCCATCCATGTTAGCTCTCAACAGGTTGGAATAGGCCTGCAATCATGAAATAAGCATCTTTAAGATAGACCAAATACTCAGAGGCAGTGCACTAGAGTCAAAAATAAAAATTATCTAAAATCTCCATTTTAGATAACCTATATTTCCACATAGCTCCTTTTTACAGAATGTTCAAACTCATCAGGAAACCACCCTTTTCTTCCCCACAATGACACAAGTAAATAAGATGCTTTGGAGAATTTCATGCAAATGGAGAGACCATATACATATCAAGATATGAAAGCATCTGTCCTATAATTTTAAATATTTAACCAACCCATCCATTTAGGGATGGGAGAATGATTTGTAGCTTTCCATGGCTTATCTTAAATTATTGAATATTCCTCCTTACAATACAGAAAACAAAAAGAGAAGAAGAGAGAGAACATAGGAAACTTACCATCTGGAATTTATTTACTTCCTTTGAGCTTACCTGTGAAAAGCAAATTCGGGTGTTAAGCATAAAATACTGGAAACATTTTATCCTAGGACTAAAAATTTCAATAGACATTTTCCTGTCAGTTAAACACTAGGTCCCACCTAGCAGCACTTATGTCTGATCAAGTGATCACATTCAATCTCATGAAGAGTTGGCATCAAAATAGGTTCAGAGACCACATGTGGAGGGGTAACAGGAAAGTACTCTTGGTAACAGATCCAGTTTTTTGGAGGACTATTCCCTCTCCTACCACCACCAATGTAAGTCATCTCTTAGTAAAAGGGTAGCATTTCCTCTCCAAATCTACAAACTTTCAAACAGTGAACAATCCTCAATGTAAAGTCCCAAGCCAATTACATCTGCTTATTCCAGTGCCTTCCACTTCTGTCTAGATTACAGACTAAATTATCCTGGCTAGTTTTTCAACATAATGTACTCTCTTCAGATTCCTTTTCATTCATTTGTGACATTCATTCAAGTTCTCCCACAGCACATTCAAACTCTCTCGGGAACACTGAGCCCCATATCTCCAGCATCCAAATGCCCATGCTATCTTCATATACCCAAGCTGTGACTGCTCTCAGACCTGACACTGATGGTTTATTCACCACATGTAAAAATTCCAGATAATGCTACATGAGCTAAAGTTGGCCTTCAGCCTGAATGATGCAGGCAATTATTTCAGGAACAAACTAGTTTGCACGCTCTCTCTGACCCAGATTTGCTACTTACCACTGTGCTAATCTTCTTCTTCCCATCCGTTGCTCTCAGAAGACATTTATTGTCCGCTGGCTCAAAACCTTCCACATGGCCCTTACGTGGAATGGGTTTTGTTCGACCATCATCTGTGTTGAAAACCAAAGGCATGTCATAATCTGTTTATCCAGATTTTATTAAAACAGATACATTTTTCCAAACTCTCAGTGCATCAAGAGGATGCCAACCACCACCACCACCAACAACCTATATACCACTAGCTTGTAAAGCAATTTGGAATTCAAGACACCATATCAAAGATTTTTCTGCACAGGTTATACCCTGAAGCTATGCAGCATATGCCTCCCCTCAGGAAGGGATAGTGAGCTATTTTGCTGGCCCAGTTCACCTCCTCTCTACAGCATTTATAAATCTGAGAAATAAAATTTCCATAATATCTTTTAAAAAGTTCCAATGAGAGCTGTTCAACATTTCATTGCAATGTTTAAATTTCAAACAGTGCATCACTAACAATTTGAAAGTGAAACAACTTGACTTTTCTTTGCCTAAACTGAGAGAAATGGAAAAAGTACACAAAGAGCATAAATCGCTTCACCTGGATTTTTTAAACTCTTATTTAATGATAACGGTATTAGGAACAGGAGAACTTTGATTTAAACCAACAGTGTTCCTTTAATCCAATATAAAGGCACTGATACTTACATTTTTTCAGTGTTATGTAAACACTCCCTGAGGTTCTGCATTTTTGAAAAAGCCTTGTTAGTTCTGTCAAGAACTGTAAATGAAAGAAGAGATCCATCTCTGGTTAAGACCACTGGGGGAGGAGGGCAACAGACATGGAAGTTTTCTGCTAGGTAGCAAATATTGCCATTCTCAATGTAATTAACAGCAGATGTCTCATTAAAGTAGCATTCTTACAACACAATGCTTCCCAGCAATTTATATACAGAATTTGCATGGATTAAACCAGTGCAGGTATTGTATGAAGAAAGTATTTATATAACTTCCTTCACCCAAAAGACAGAGGGAACTAAGCTATTTAAAGTAGCTTAGATGGGAACACTGTTTTTATCAACAATGTTTTGTAAAATCTAGACATTAGTAGCATCCGTATTATCATTACTATGTTCTTTTATAAGTTTATATTTTTAAAATCAGAGGAAGACACTCCAGCTTGATTTAGACACTTTCTTGAGCGTTTGCAAATCAAGCAGAACAGCAATTTGCTGGCATGAGAGAACCTGAAAGTCAGGCCGACCCCTCGGTGTCTGTCCCTGCTGAGCGCAATGCCAGGGGGAACCAACCCCGCAGCTGGTGAAAGGGACACTAAGAGCCGGTCCGCCGCAGCGCTACTGTTCTTCAGCTGGCCAAGGCCCCTTTCAAGCAACCGCTGCCTGCAAGCAGACTGACCAGCCGCAGCCGAAGCCCCGGGCTCTTAGGCGAGGCCCGGAGCCTTGCCGGCCCCTGGGGTTTATGGGCAGGGTAGGGGACACCTTGCCCCGAGGAGTGTGTCCAGGCGCCCACTGAGCGGCCCGGCCCGGCCCCGCGGGGACCCGTACATGCCGCACGGGAGCGGCTCCGCTCCGGACAGAGGCCGACGGGGCGCCCGGCAGCCCCCGCCGGCCTGGGGCCCATGGAGCGGGATGGGCCGGGGGCAGCGCCGCGGGGCCTGGCCCGCACCTGCTCGCTCTCCAGCAGCACCATCGCGCCGACCCGCCGCCGCCTGCCCCGGAAGCGGAAGAGCCGCTCCGAGCTCGCACCATGGAGCGCGGGGCGGGGCAGCTGCTCCCCGCCGCCCCCCGCGACGCAGCCTGAGAGCGCCTGGGGCGGGGGGACAGTGCTACGGGTCCCGCCTGAGGCCGTCCCGGGACGCTGCAGCCTCGGCCCCGGGCGTCTCCCTGTCAGCCCGGCTGGGCTCGGGGGTCCTGGGGAGCCGCCGTGTGCGCGCCCCCTCCGGCCCTGCTCCCTTTGGGCGGACTCGGGCGGGGTGGGCACAGTTAGGGTGACCAGATCAGCAGTCCAAAATATCGGGATGGGGGGGAGGGGGAAAAAAGGGAGGGAGCAAAAAAAAAAAAAAGGCGTTTAAAAGGGGCTGGGGGCATTAGCAGGCCTCAGCCCCGCGCGCTGCCCTCCCCGCGGAGCCTCCCGCCCCCCGGCTCGCCATGGGCATATGCGGCACGCGGTGGATCCGGGCAGGGGCAGCGCAGAGCGGGCAGTAGCCGGATGGGCGGCAGGCGCCAAATCCCCCCAGCTGCGGCTCCTTCCCAGCGGGACACGCCTCTCGCCGCCCCGGCCACATGCGGCACGTGTCCTCTGCGCCTACTCTCCCTCCCACCGGGAAGGAGCAGCTGGACGCGTGCCGCATGTGGCCGGGGCAGGCCAGGGGGCACGTCCTGCCGGGAAGGAGCCGCAGCCGCGAGCGGGAGGGAGAATCATAGAATAGAATATCAGAGTTGGAAGGGACCTCAAGAGGTCATCTAGTCCAACCCCCTGCTCAAAGCAGGGCCAATTCCCAGCTAAATCATCCCAGGGCTCCGTCAAGCCGGGCCTTAAAAACCTCCAAGGAAGGAGATTTCACCACCTCCCTAGGT
The DNA here is from genome assembly GCF_027887155.1 of Malaclemys terrapin pileata. NCBI lineage: Eukaryota > Metazoa > Chordata > Testudines > Emydidae > Malaclemys > Malaclemys terrapin. Next base: position 94,731,948 of record NC_071508.1, on the reverse strand, counting down.
AACCCATTCCAGTGTTTCACCACCCTCCTAGTGAAATAGTTTTTCCTGATATCCAACCTGGACCTCCCCCACTGCAACTTGAGACTATTGCTCCTTGTTCTATCATCTGCCACCACTGAGAACAGCCGAGCTCCATCCTCTTTGGAACCCCCCTTCAGGTAGTTGAAGGCTGCTATCAAATCCCCCCTCATTCTTCTCTTCTGGAGACTAAACAATCCCAGTTCCCTAAGCCTCTCCTCATAAGTCATGTGCTCCAGACCCCTAATCATTTTTGTTGCCCTCCGCTGGACTCTTTCCAATTTCTCCACATCCTTCTTGTAGTGTGGGGCCCAAAACTGGACACAGTATTCCAGATGAGGCCTCACCAATGTCGAATAAAGGGGAACGATCACGTTCCTCAATCTGCTGGCAATGCCCCTACTTATACAGCCCAAAATGCCGTTAGCCTTCTTGGCAACAAGAGCACACTGTTGACTCATATCCAGCTTCTCGTCCACTGTGACCCCTAGGTCCTTTTCTGCAGAACTGCTACCTAGCCATTCGGTCCCTAGTCTGTAGCAGTGCATGGGATTCTTCCGTCCTAAGTGCAGGACTCTGCACTTGTCCTTGTTGAACCTCATCAGGTTTTTTTCGGCCCAATCCTCTAATTTGTCTAGGTCCCTCTGTATCCGATCCCTACCCTCTAGTGTATCTACCACGCCTCCTAGTTTAGTGTCATCTGCAGAGGCGCAGGGCTCCCTGGCAGCAGCAGGGATTCGGCCCACGCCACCCAACCGGCCCCTGCCCGCTCCACGCTGCTCCCGCCCAGACCCACCGTGCTACCCCGCAGGCTGCAGGGCTGAAGCAGCCTCCAGGCTGCGCTCCCGGCCCCGGGTGCAGCGGCCCAGGCACGAGCCTCAAAGCTGAGCCCCCCCGTCTCCCTCCCTTGCCAGCCCCCCTTTGCCCGCCGGGTGCCTGGGTGCCGGAGCTGACACACCAGCTCCAGGATCCGGGCAGCTGGTCCTGGGGTTGCCAACCCTCCAGGATTGGCCTGGAGTCTCCTGGATTTAAGATTAATCTTTAATTATAGATTATGTCATGTGATGAAATCTCCAGGAATACAGCCAACCAAAATTGGCAACTCTACAATACCAGATACTTCAGCGAAGGGTGCAGGAAATAAGCAGTTATGAGAGGGGTGGGCAAACTTTTTGGCCTGAGAGACACATCTGGGAATGGAAATTACATGGCAGGCCATGAATGCTCACAAAATTGGGGTTAGGATGCAGAAGGGGATGAGGGCTGTGGCTAGGGGTGCAGGCTCTGGGGTGGGGCCAGAAATGAGGAGTTCAGGATGCAGGAGGAGACTCCAGGTGGGAGGGCGGGGGGGGCTACATCTGGAAGTGATGGCTCTGGGGTGGGGCTGGGGATGAGGGATTTGGGGTGTAGGAGGGTACTCCAGGCTGGGACCAAGGGGTTTGGAGGGCAGGAGGGGAATCAGGGCGGGGGCAGTGGGTTGGGGCGCAGGAGGGGCTCAGGGTGCAGGCTCCAGAAGGCACTTACCTCAAGCAGCTCCTGAAAGCAGCAGCTTGTCCTCCCTCCAGGTCCTACGCAGAGGTGCAGCCAGGCAGCTCTGCGCACTGCTCTGTCCGCAGGCTGCCCTTGGGGTTGGGGCAGCGTGTAGAGCCCCCTGGCTGCCACTAAACAAAGGAGCTGGAGCGGGGACATGCCACTGCTTCCGGGAGCAGTGCGGAGCTGTGGCACGCACACCCCACTCCCCGGCTAGAGCACAGGAGCGGGGCAAGCCCCACACCCTGCTCCCCAGTGGAAGCTCGAGGGCGGGATTAAATCGGCTGGTGGGCCAGATGTGGCCCATGGGCTGTAGTTTGCCTACCCCTGAGTTATGTCATAGAAACTTTCAGTAGGAAGAGGTTAAGCCCTATAAAATGGAGGTGGGTTATATCCTGAAGCATAAAGGATTGTATCCTTCCCACATTTTTTAATAAGCTTTACTAAAGTAAATGGCGATTCTCAGCATCCATATAAATGTCCAGGGAGTATAGCCTTCTAACACTCCTCTGATGTAGGGAACCATTATTATTCCCATTTGACAAATGGGGAAGCTGAGGCACAGAGGAGATGAGGGATTTGGCTAGCATCACTCAGCAAGTCTGTGGTGAGCTGGGAATTGAACGTAGATCTCCTGATTCCCAGTCCAGAACTCAAGGTTTGAGTTGGGAGACAGGGGGACATGTACGGCTCTTATGGTCGGAGAACACATTCAGAATGATTACATGAGTCAAGTGTAACTAATGAAGTGCTATGTGAGTTTGCAAACCTCCTGAAACAAAAGCTCTGAGAAGTGTGAACTGCCCCACTTCATTTCCATTAGATGTTTACTCAGAGCCCAAAAATGATAATATAAATGTCAGCATTGTTAACTATCTTACTGCTGATGAGGACATGTAAGAAAGGAAAGGGATGATCATGTCACAAAGGTTTGCATAATGTATTGTGAGTGACCTCTCATTGGCACCACAAGTGGGTGGTGAATTCACAAGTTATCCCCACTTTTTTTTTCTCCAATGAAGGGAGCTAAGCCAAGCCCAAAGAGCCTAGCAAAAGGCTTGGGTGCATTTTTGCACTGAAGGGCAGTTCAGACTGGAACCAAGTAGATCAAGTGTGCTCATACTTACAATATGAGGGGATCAGTGCCAATAATGAATAACGATGGTGGCATCTCATTCTGGCTTCTCAAGTAAGCAGAACTTGATTTATTCAGGAACTTGAAGAATACCACTTATCTTTTTCATTTCCAATTTTAATCCTCTCTGTGCCTTACTCACAATGCTGTTTTTCCTAACCGTGCTCTCCACTGATCCCACTGCCAGCACCCATTTCCCTTTCCAGTCTGAACTCTCCATATAAATGTTTCATCAAAAAGAGCTTCCTGAATGGACCAGAACATAAGACATTCACATTAGAGAGCCAAGGTAGGTGAGCTAATATCTTGGCCCAACTTCTGTTGGGCTAGGTCTACACTACCCGCCTGAATCGGCAGGTAGAAATCGACCTCTCGGGGAGGGACGCGACAATCGATCCCCGAATCGGCGCTCTTACTCCACCAGCGGAGGTGGGAGTAAGCGCCGTCGACAGAAAGCCGCAGAAGTCGATTTTGCCGCCATCCTCACAGCGGGGTAAGTCGGCTGTGATACGTCGAATTCAGCTACGCTATTCACGTAGCTGAATTTGCGTATCTTAAATAGACTCCTCCCTGTACTGTAGATGTACCCTTGGTGAAAGAGACGTTTTCAAGCTACCTTGTCCCTGTAATATCCTGGGACCAACACAGCTACAACAACAAACAAGCATTCATATGTTTATTACACTCTTTGCAGGAGAATACTATGGTGTTACTTATAAAAACTATTCATAAAGTGTGTTCCCAAGGGAATTACCAAAAGCAGTCTATAGGGATGGTGGATCATGAACCAGCTCTTATTCCTTGTTTCAATTATATTGAAGTAGATTTGCCAAGTTCCTTGAAGAATCATAGAAGATTAGGGGTTGGAAGAGACCTTGGGATGTCATCTAATCAAACCCCCTGTTCAAATCAGGACCAACCCCAACTAAATCCTCCCAGCCAGGGCTTCGTCAAACCGGGCACCAAAAATCTCCAAGGATGGAGACCCCACCACCTCTGCAGGCAACCCACTCCAGTGCTCCACCACTCTCCCAGTGAAACAGTTCCTCCCAACATCCAACCCAGACATCCCCCACTGCAACCCGAGACCGCTGCTCCACCACCACTGAGAACAGCCCAGCTCCATCCTCCCAGGAACCCCCTCCCTCAGGTAGCCGAAGGCTGCCACCAAATCCCCCCTCACTCTTCTCCTCTGCAAACCAAACAAGCCCGGTTCCCTCAGCCTCCCCCCACAAGCCACATGCTCCACCTAATGCTAATTGCCACTAAAGGACATAAAATCCTGCCCAATATGACACTTTCTCTCAAGTGCTCTGGAAAGGATTTTGGGTTATGTCTGAGAATGACTGGTTATAGTTTCAGGAAATGACAAATGTAACTTCAGAATATAAAAAGGGTAAGACTCTTAGCCTTGTACAATAAATGGCTAAGTGAAAACAAAGTGTATTAGGGTGGAGAGAAAGGGCACTTTCCATCCATAATACTTGTAGTTCTTGACTAAGGTCAAAATTCTGAAGAGTGGAAATTTCCTGTCAGTCCTACATTGGTTCAGCTCTAATTGTAGGGTTCTCTGCAGCAAGTGAAATTTGATCTAGTGCTTTTTCATATTTCTAATAAAGCTCCGAAACTGACAAACTTTGTCTTTTGGTCTTCACGGGCCTGACAGAATGGATATTGAAGAAATAATTCTTCACCAATGCATGAAAAAAGAAGCGTGCCAAATATTTTAGCTCAGTAGAGGGATAAGCCTCTGAGTGTACAGTCCCACACCCAGAGATGAAGTTTCCTCTAGGGTCAGCACCTAATTTTTTAACGGTAAAACGATCCAAGCTGTTTGCATGAGAAAAAAATTACACAACAGTGCCTTAGAGTTATAGGTCGGGCCCTACTCAATTCATGGCCATGAAAAACATGTCACAGACTCTGAAATCTGGTCGCCCTCCCCGCCCACGTGAAATCTGGTCTTTTGTGTGTTTTTACCCTATACTATACAGATTTCACAGGGGAGACCAGTGTTTCTCAAATTGGAGGTCCTGACCCAATAGGGAGTTGCAGGAGGGTCACAAGGTTATTTTAGGAGGGGGGAGGGTTGCAGTATTGCCACCCTTACTTCTGCGCTGCCTTCAGAGCTGGGCATCCAGAGAGCGGCGGTTGCTGACTGAGGGCCCAGCTCTTCAGGCAGCAGCCTGGAAACAAGGGTGGCAATACCATACCGTATCATCCTTTCTTCTGCGCTGCTGCTGGCAGTGGCACTGCCTTCAGAGCTGGGCTCCAGACCAGCAGCCACCACTCTCCAGCTGCACGGCTCCGAAGGCAGCACCGCCACCATCAGCAGCACAGAAGTAAGGGTAGCAGTACCGAAACACACACACACACACACACAAATAGCCTTGCGACCCCTCCTTCCCCAACTCCTTTTTGGGTCAGGCCCCCTACAATAACAACACTGTGAAATTTCAGATTTAAATAGCTGAAATCATGAAATTTACGATTTTAAAAATCCTATGACCGCGAAATTGACCAAAATGGAATGTGAATTTGGTAGGGCCCTAGTTATAGGTCAATAAATATTGGAGAATTGATCTTTTTCAGCACCTATTAGCAGTTGCAGTCTGTCTGCAGATTGCCTAAGAGGCAGTAGAGGGTGCTATGACTGCACAGACAAACTAAGATCAACAGTGTGGGCCTGAAGTACAAGTAAAGAAATATATGAGAGAGACAAGAGATCACAGCAGTGGCAAGGCTCAGACGAAATCTACCACATTATACGATTCACTCATTTATGCTGCTGGTTTCAAGGTAATTCAACCACTCTTTCACAGATTTCTGATGTTGAAGGGTCCCCCGACCCAGTCTCTTTTCAACTGTTATATTTACCAGAAGGAAAAAATATTTTCTAAGTCTTCTGAGTACAGGTTTCCTAATGGGACATCAACATCATAATCATTAGCAGTAGTAGTAGTACTGGCCAAAGCCCCATTGTGTTATCATCATCATCATGGCAAATTCCAAAGGGATGTAGCCTCCTTGCAGATCGAGTGCCACCTGGATTGATCTCTAGCTAGGTCTTTAAGGCAATCTGGCTGGATGTTCAGTCTACATCTGGCATTTGCGATCTTACAGCACTACCTAAGCTTTTGGTGACCATGTGATCACTGACTGCATAGCAGCATGCCTTAGTAAACTGAATATACTTCATATTTTATTGATCTTTCATCCTAATAACGAGTCCATACAAAGAAAGCCACTGAAACCGAATCAGTGCTGATGGAGGTGATTGGTGAGTTCAGTTACACAGTTACTCATTGCTGATCTTGTCCTGCCATTTAACATGGAGCAGCTGATGAAGAGGACAAGAATCACAAACAGAAGCACAAATCTTGTACTCTTCAGCTTTCCTCAGCACCCAGGTTTCACTGAGGTACAGTAAAGTTGGTATAACTGTGGTTCTAATAGAGCCACAGCTTTGTAGCAAGCTTGATACCACAATATCACCACAGAGGCCACAGAAGGGCCTGAAACATGGCAGCAGCTACTGCTAAATGAGCAGCCACATCTTTTGAGCATCCTCCATGACTGTCTACAATGCTTCCCAAGTATCTGACAGTTGCCACCTGCTCAATATCCCATCCAGACAGGTTAATACTACACTGGTTGTAATTTGGAGTTAGAAGCTGCTTGATGGTAATGGTGAGGAACTTAATTTTATCTCAACCAAATCATGCTGCTTCTTGCCGAACCTGACTGGTTATCAGCTACAGCGATTCACCAAACTGAGCCAATTAGACAATATCATTGACATATTTCATATTTGAAATGTCAAAGCATAAAGGTATTCAGCTCAGTACCACTGACAGCTGTCTTCTTGAGCTTATTCATCAACCAATCAATGCCAATATTAAACGATGGTGACAGGACACATCCTTGCCGAACTCCCATGGAAACAGGAAACTATGCCATGTATTTGCCATTGACACAAACAAACTTTCTGTTCCATTACTGAGCTCTTCTGTCAATGGCATTGTTTTCTCATGGTGCGAGACACTGTACAAATATATAACAAAGTGATGGCCCCTGCCGTAAAGAGCTTACAATCTAAGTATAAGACAAGAGAAAACAGACAGGGAGCACAAGGAAATAGTGACACAGCTGGTCAACCTGATAAGCAGCAGTCACAGCACCTCAGATGCCTAACCATTGTAAGAGACATTCATAGAATTCATTGTAAGAGACAGAGGACAGTTTCAACCAAGAATTTGAAGGGGGTCACTGTTATAGCTTGATGGACTTTTATGGGGAGCTCCTTCCATGCATAAGGAATAACATGGGAAAAGGCGCAACAGTGCTCTCAGATTTGTAGTGCAGGTCCATGGAAAATTGTCCAGTTGTTGCATACTGCATGTACTGATGAAACAGAAGAACAGAAATGGAAAAAAACACAGCAATTACAATATATATCCTTTTGGAAACTTCCGTGATCATGGACACTGGGAGAAAAGAGAAGCTCATTTCCATACAGGCCTGGTAACAGAGATTAAGAATGGTCTTTTGGCCAAAGCATTGCACTGGGATTTAGGAGATCTGAAATCTATCCCTGAGGTTTATGACTTTGGACAAGTCAGTTATCTTCCCAGTACCTATCAGTGCCCCTACTTATAAAATGGAGATTATTATACTTCCCTTCTTCATGGGGTTGTTTTGAAAGTAAATTCATTAATGTTTATGGAATGCTCAGATGATATGACCACCATAGAAGGGATTTTTTTGCCTACAATTCTCTCATTCTGCCACAAGGAGCCACTGCTGTAGCTTCCAGAGTTTGCCTTTCTGCTCCCTTGCTGCCCCTACACTAAGTCAGTGGTTCTCAAACAGGGGTATGTGTACCACTGGGGGTACGCAGAGGTCTTCCAGGGGGTACATCAACTCATCTAGATATTTACCTAGTTTTACAATGGGCTACATAAAAAGCACTAGCAAAGTCAGTACAAAGCTAAAATTTGATACAAACAATGACTGTTTTATACTGTTCCATATACAGTACTAAACACTGAATGTAAGTACAATATTCATATTCCAATTGATTTATTTTATAATTATATGGTAAAAATGAGAACGTGAGCAATTCGTCAGTAATAGTGCGCTGTGACACTTTTGTATTTTTATGTTTGATTTTGTAAGCAAGTAATTTTTAAGTCAGGTGAAACTTGGGGGTATGCAAGACAAAGCAGACTCCTGAAAGGGATGCAGTAGTCTGGAAAGGTTGAGAACCACTGCTGTAAGTGTTTCAGTGGAACCTCAGAGTGTTACCAGACCCCATCAACCTTAAGCAAAGAAAGCAACTTCCCTGAGGGGAGTTAGAGAGACAGGAAGGACGAACACAAGCGGGGAACAACCAAGGGGCATGGGGAGAAAGGAAGAAACAGTGAGATCCAGAGACAAGGAAAAGAAAGATAACCCTAGATGGGGAAGAAAGGAAAAACACCCCAGATGGGAAGGATGAGAGAGAGAAAAACCACAGGGAGAAATGTTGCAGCTTCCAGAACAAGGGGACATCAAAGATTACACTGCTCTACAGCCAAAATGCTTCTGAAATAAATGTAGTCAAACTTTACTAATTCTGGGTCACTGAGAACGAAAATGATGCTTAAAATTATTGATTGGCTCTAGTTTTCAAGATATGCTATTGGGTCAGTATATACAACCCTTGACTTAGGAATGGCGGAGGATAAGTGAGTTATAAAGGGAAGGGATCTCAATTTAAACCAGAAATGACTAAAATAAATCTTTGACTGAATCTATGAATAAATCTATGACTGGGTTTGGACAGTACTTTGTTTTTAGGCAAAACAATGAACGATGCAATCTGAAGCTGGTATTGCATCATACATGATATGAATTGCATCATGTTATTCCTAGAAGTCATGGATGATGCAATCATAACGAAGCTTACATCACTCTGCTGAACAAATTGCCCTATATCAGCTCTAGAAATCATACAGTGTCGTGCTCTCTTATTTGTCAGTGTTTGATTTTGCAAAGGGACACATTTCTGTTTAGCCAAAGTGAGCAGAGATGCCTCGTACTTGTGTGAACAGTGCAGATAACGTCTGCTATGTTTGTGGTGAAGTGACTTTTGCATCACAAAAGCACAGTATAACCACTATGGTTAAGAAAGCCTATCACCTTTATTTTGGCTGCAAAATTGGAGATCAGGACAAGAGGTGGGCCCCACACATATGCTGCAACACTTGTGCAACAAATCTTCGCCAGTGGTTAAACAGGAAAAGGAAATCTATGCCTTTTGCAGTGCCAATGATTTGAAGAGAGCCAACAGATCATACCAGCAATTGTTACTTCTGCATGGTGCCTCCAGTTGGGAAAAGTGTGTCAAAGAAGAAAAAGTGGACTGTGCATTATCCAAACATTCCATCAGCTATATGCCCAGTACCCCACGGAGAAGGACTGCTGGTTCCTGATGCACCAGAATCATTCTCACTTGAGTCAGACGAGGAAGAGGAAGAGGATGAAACTTCTGGTCCTGAACCATCAATGTCACAGGACCCACATTTTCTCCCATCCTCCTCCTCTGAACCACACCTCATAACACAAGCTGAACTGAATGACTTGTCAGGGATTTGGAACTACCCAAGAGTAAGGCAGAGCTGTTGGGCTCCAGACTACAGCAGTTGAATCTCCTAGCAGGTGATGTTAGGGTTTCCATGACCGTCAAAAGGATCTTGTCCCATTCTTCTTCATGGAAGGTGATCTTGTAGCCTGCAACAACATCCATGGTGTGATGGCAGCCCTCAACATCGTTCACGATCCAGATGAGTGGAGACTGTTCATTGATTCATCGAAGACGAGTCTTAAAGCTGTTTTACTGCATAATGGCAATGTTTTGCCATCAATTCCAGTTGGTCATGCAGTCCATATGAAGGAAACCTATGACAACATGAAACAACTTTTGCGGTGCATAAACTATGACCAACATCAGTGGCAGCTTTGTGGCGATTTGAAGGTTGTTGCTCTCTTGCTTGGTCTGCAGACTGGATACACAAAGTACTGCTGTTTTCTCTGTGAATGGGATAGTCGTGCAAGAGATTCCCACTACATCAAGAAAGATTGGCCACTCCAACAGTCATTGGAGCCTGGGAGGAAAAGTGTTCAGCATCCACCACTTGTTGAATCAAGGAAGATTTTGTTACCACCCTTACACATCAAGCTGGGTCTGATGAAGAACTTTGTCAAGGCCATTGACAAAACACAAGCAGCTTTCAAGTACCTCCGTGGAAAATTTCCAAGGTTAAGTGAAGCTAAGATAAAGGAAGGTGTCTTTGTTGGTCCTCAGATTCGTGAACTTCTTCGAGATGATGCATTTGACCATGCACTGCGTGGCAAGGAAAAGACGGCATGGAAAGCCTTCCAGTTAGTGGCAATAAATTTTCTCAGAAACAACAAGGCAGACAACTACAGGTTGTTGGTGGAAAACCTCTGTGACAGTGTGCCCCATAAGGCTTTATGGGGAGGGGGTGCTTATAAATGTACGTATGACATAACTGGAATATGTTTTGTGCTGCCTGTGCCATGTAACATATCTCCGTAAGGGTTATGGTCTACTATATCTATTCATCCTATTTGTACATATATATCATTTTCTACTCGAGGTTAAGAATATGGGCTGTATGCTTGCCTGATTTCTAAGTAAGCTTTGTGAGGAATTTGGTCAGCTTCTTTGGGAAGGAATTTGCCAGGTTAAGTACCTGATCAGGAGACACTTAGGGAACAATGCATCTTGGAATGCTCCAATCCACATGAGAAGTCTTCCTGGAGACATGCAAGATGCCATGTGGACAATGGCGTTGGCCTGCAAAGTCTGAGTCACGCAGGGGCATGTGACTTGCCCAGGTGACTCCAAAACTCCATCTTGGAGCTGGGCTTTGCATAGGAGGGAGGTCTCCACCCACAAGAGAGAGTCTACTTAAACCTGTGGGAGACCCCTCCATTTTGTCTTCAGCTGGCTAAAGAAGGAGCCTCTCCACCCCCCCCAGGATACTTGAAGGAGACTGAAACAAAGGACAGTAACTACAGGGGGGGTGAGTGATTGCTGGACCCAGGCTAAAAGGAGCTTAGCCTGTAAAAGGGAGCACTCTGGAACTGGTGAGGAAATTATCTGTATTTAGTTTGATTAGGCATAGATTTGCGCATTCTATTTTATTTTGCTTGGTGACTTACTTTGTTCTGTCTGTTACTACTTTGAACCACTTAAATCCTACTTTCTGTATTTAATAAAATCACTTTCTATTTAGTAATTCACTCAGAGTATGTATTAATACCTGGGGGAGCAAACAACTGTGCATATCTCTCTATCAGTGTTATAGAGGGCGAACAATTTATGAGTTTGCCCTGCATAAGCTTTATGCTGGGTAAAACGGATTTATCTGGGTTTAGACCCCACTGGGAGTTGGGCATCTGAGTGCTAAAGACAAGCACTCTACTGTGAGCTGTTTTCAGGTAAACTTGCAGCTTTGGGACAAGTGATTCAGACCCTGGATCTGTGTCTGGAGCCAAACAGGGGTGTCTGGCTCAGCAAGACAGGGTGCTGGAGTCCTGAGCTGGCAGGGAAAACGGAAGCAGGGGTAGTCTTTGCACATCGGGTGGCAGCTCCCAGGGGGGTTTCTGTGATCCAACCCGTCACAACCTCCTCAAGGCATACAAAAGCCTTGGTTGCAGCATGTCACTAAAGATACATTTTTTGCATTCTCATCTAGATTTTTTTCCACCGAACTGCGGAGCAGTGAGCGACGAGCATGGCGAGCGATTTCACCAGAACATTGCAACAATGGAGAAACACTGTCAGGGCAAATGGAGCCCATCAATGCTTGCAGACTATTGCTGGACAGTGATAAGAGATGCTCCATTTAATGAATACAAGAGACAAGCCAAGAAGCGCCCAGTAGACACTGAATAGGACTAAACTATGTACATAATAGTTTTTTGCCTTTTGCTTCATAATACATTTTATTTAGATAACCCTTTGGCTGATTTTTAAAGTGTTACATAAACAGGACAGGTGAATTATCATCATGTAAAGCAACCATAAACACATGAAAAGACCTAGGTTTACAATTTATGATTAAAACTCTACTATCTACACAATATACATAGACATAAAATGTAAAAACTTAAATATCTTAGAAACAGTAGCGAATCAGTTGTTTTGTCATATTTGAATTCAGCACATCAAAATACATAATAAATAGCACATTTTATCTCTGAAGCAGATGACTTCTCAAAAATTGTAGACCAGTGTTACAGAGGGAGAGAGGAATGGAAAAACACTGCAGTGACTGAATTGGAGACAGCCTGTAAAAATGGTGGAGGGAAAGGGAGACATGCCCCCCACCCCCAGACAACAGGTAGGAGCTGTACCAGTACCAACAGGAATCAGTGGATATTGGCATGTGACAGGAGTATTGTCCTTTTGTAACCCTGATCCATGTCATGTGACTGGGGTGAGGCAATAAAAATAAGTCTCTTATCAGCACTCCTGGTTGCTACCCTTTATGCATAGTGTCAGAAGAAAACTAAAATGAAATCGTGAAATTTACAATTTTTAAAATCCTATGACCATGAAATTGACCAAAATGGACTGTGAATTTGGTAGGGCCCTAGTTATGGGTCAATAAATATTGGAGAATTGATCTTTTTCAGCACCTATTATCAGTTGCAGTCTGTCTGCAGATTGCCTAAGAGGCAGTGAAGCCACCTGAATCATTGAATCTTGAAGGAAAACTGGCAGAGAACTGGAATAAGTGGTTGCAGTAGCAGTGGTTTTCCTGGAAGCTGGCAATATTGAAGAGGACCAAAAAAGGTTAAATCATCTACACTGGTACATGCAATAGTAGGGTTGGAAGCAACCTCAGGAGGTCTAATACTCTATGCTTCTATGATAGTCTCAGAGGCAGGAAACAGAATGTGAAAGAACTACACCTCTACCCCTATATAACACAAATTCAGATAGAACACGGTAAAGTAGCGCTCCGGGGGGGCAGGGCTGCACACTCCGGCTGATCAAAGCAAGTTCAATATAACGCAGTTTCACCTATAATGCGGTAAGATTTTTTGGCTCCCGAGGACAGCATTATATTGGGGTAGAGGTGTACTAGAACTAAATTAAATTTTTGATCACCTTTGGTCAAACATCGGCAAAGATCTATTTGCATTACATGGAAAAGATTATCTCATTAGTGGACTACCACTTTTTTCCCCCTCCCCCGCAATTGAACTGTTTCATACCACATTAAGCAACAATATAATAACATATTGTAAATTACAGTTTTCTCACCATGGGACTCTACATGAGTTAATAACAGATAATGGCCCACAATTCACAAGTGGTTCATTTTGGCAGTTCTCTTTGATCTATCATTCAGCACACCACGGTCAAGCCCTAACTATGCACAGTCCAACAGGTTAGCGGAAAAGTTAGTACAGATGCAAAGAACTTGATAACAACAACAAAACCCCAACATGTTCAAGGGGTCTATAATTAGCATTGTTAGCATATTGCAACACACCTCACAGCTTTATTAAGATCACCAGTTCAGAGACTAATGGGCAGAAGGAAAAACTTTTTAGTGTCAACATCTAACAGACTCCTTGAGCAAAAGACAATTAACCCTGAAGTAGCTACAGAAGAGTTATATGCCAGAAAATTAGTAGAGAAGAAATACTATGGCGAGAATGCCAGTTAATGTCTTTACAAATGGGAGAGGCTATTAAATTTTAAACAGAAATTGACTGACAGTTTGCCAAGGTAATAGGTATGTATCATCAGCACCAAGGTCATATACCCTAACCCAGGGGTAGGCAAACTACGGCCCATGAGCCATTTTAAGCCGGCCTGCAAGCTCCCACTGGGGAGAGAGGTCTGGGGCTTGCCCCACGCAGGCACTCCAGCTGGGGCAGGGTCAGGGGCCGCACCATGCGGCTCCCAGAAGCAGCTGCATGGCCCCACTCAGGCTCTTACGCACTCCAATGGGAGCTGCAGGGGCGGTGCCTGCGGATGGGGCAGCGTGCAGAGCCGCCTGGCCGCGCCTCTACGTAGGAGCCAGAGAAGGGACATGCCACTGCTTCTGGGAGCCGCTTGAGGTAAGCGCCGCTCGGAGCCTGCACCCCCCAAGCCTCTCCCCCCACCGCAATCCCCTGCCCCAGCCCTGATCCCCCTCCCGCTCTCCAAACCCCTTGATCCCATCCCAGGGCACCCTCCTACACCCCAAAGTCCTCATCCCCAGCCCCACCCCAGAGCCCTCACCCCCTACCACACCCCAACCCCAATTTTGTGAGCATTCATGGTCCGCCATACAATTTCTATACCCTGATGTGGTCCTCAGGCCAAAATGTTTGCCCACCACTGCCCTAACCACTCGTGTGGGTCACTCCTACAGAAGGAGCAGAAAACATCTAAACAAAAATAAGGAACTTTGGTTCTCTTTTCTTGAGGACATCCAGAGTAGCACAGACTTGGGCTAGTGGAGCTCGTGCTAGCACTCTAAAAATAGCAGGGTAAACAGCGCTTTGAAGTTGCAGCTCAGGCTGGCTTCAGAGCCTGAGCTGTAGCCTGAGCCACAACTCCAAAGTACGGTCTATACAGCTATTTTTAGAGCTCCCTTTATATATTTCTTATCCCTCCAACTGTATCTGTTTCCCTACCCCAATATATTTGCCTGGGGGGTTAGGGTGGGGGAGCAGATTAATCCTGAGAATGCAAGGCAGAGGTGAACAATAGGGACAGGGAAAGCTGAATGACCACAGATCCAGGGCCGTCTTTAGGCATACGCAGCTGCGTAGGGCACCCGAAAATTTGGGGCACCACCAGGACAGCAGGTAAGAGCAGGTTGGCTCCCACCCACCCAGTACACGCTGCAGTCTCCTTAAGCAGGGGCCATATTCACAAAGGCGAATGTGCCAGTCCGGCGCATTCTGCATGAGGGAGAGCGTACGGGGGTCTCTGCGGGGAACTGCTGCTCAGATTCAGAGCATTGCTAGTGCATGAGTGTGTCCTACCTGTGGATGGGACTGTCACTCGCACATCGGACTCAGCAGCCATCAAAGAAGTCATCAGTACTTATACCATGCTCTGTAAAGAGCAATGGTATCATTATTATTATACAACCTGATTACACCTTTTTCATCCTACTCTTTTCTCATCAATTTTCCTTATTCTGGCTATATTAGTTCTTGCTCCCAGCTCTCCGGAGAGAGAAGTGGCTTTCAGTGTCCTGTCTTTATTAATGAAAAGAGCAGAAATAGCCTGGCTTCTCCCTCATAAACTTCCTAAAGAGACGTATATCTTGTATTCTATTGGTTCCCTCAGGCTGTCTTTCAGCTTCAAGATCCAATCCCATTACCTCATTCACATTAAGAGGTGGAACCCCTTCCTCACTCTCACAACTGCCAGCTACTTGGCCTTGATGGGGATGGATGCCCGGAGCTTCTTCAAATCGGGGTCTCCATCTAAGTTCCCTCTAAGCTGTGCGGCCGCGCAGCTGCCTATTAAGCCCTGCACAGGAGCTCAGGGCTGCAGTGGGAAGAGATGCCTCTCCCCCAACACAGACCTGCTGCGGCAGGGAGAGACGGCCCTCCCTGCCAGCCCCAGCATGGACCTGCCCTGGACTTGCTGCAGCCAGGGGAGAGGAGGCCCTCCCCTGACCCAGGTCCGCCGGAGCTGTGGGGAGCGGCGTCCCTTCCTCGGCCCAGCCCAGCCCCACTGGAGCTGCTGCAGCCGGGGAGAGGCACCTGTCCCCTGCCCCCAAGCTGCTGGGGCGAGAGAGGGCTGGGGAGAAGTCCTCTCTTGCCACTGCTGCCCTCGGGCAGACCGCACCCCAAACCCCTCATCCGTGTCCCCACCCTAGATCCTGCACCCCAACCCTCTTCTCCAGCCCTGAGCCCCCTTCTGCACCCCAATCCCCTCATCCCCACACCCCCCCCAAGCCTTCACCCCTAGCCGGAGCCCTCTCCCCCTGCACCCAACCCCCTGCCCCAGCCTTGAGCCCCCTCCTGCACCCCAAACGCCTCATCCCCAGCCCCACCCCAGAGCCTTCATCTCCAGCCGGAGCCCTCACCTACCCCCCTGCACTCCAATCCTCTGCCCCAGCCCTGAGCCCCCTCCTACACTCCGAATCCCTCGGCCCCACCCCTACCACATGAATTTTGTTATGTGCACCATTATAAAGATGATGTGTGTACATAACAAAATTCATTCCGCACATGGATGTAAAAAATGAGAAGGAACACTGGTCTCCATGCTCTCTGATCTTAGAGTCAGGATATGCATAAATGTATGTGGGGCTCCAGACACTGGGGCACTGTATCAGACAAGTTTCTCTCTCTCTCTCTCTCTCCCCCTCATATATACATACGCACACACAATTTCCTCTCTTTTTGTCTCTCAGTTTCTTCCCTTTTAACTTTCTTGAGAGATCCCCAGATTCTAGGAGAGTAAAACCTAGTTACTACTATAGTAATAACAATAATTAATAATAGTCACTGCTATTGGACAGCCTGTCATCCATTCAAAGCACTTCATTAAACATTAAAGGCTAAATTCTCCCTTCAGTTATACCCTTGAAGGCTCTCTGAAGTTAATGGGGTTGCGTGGATGTAGCAGAGAGCAACTAATTAACTTGTACCTTTAGAGTGACATGTTCTATAGACTAAGTTCTTTCTTGCAAAGACTGTTAGTTGCTTTCAACAATTCATCTAATGTGGGGCTCAGTCAGGCCCTCATTGAAGTCAATGGCAAAACTTCTGTGGACTTCAGTGGTGCCGGATCAGGCTCATATAGCACTATGTACTTTGAGAATGTGATCTAAATCATAAATACTTACCAAACCGCACACCATCTCTCTCTGGCAGAAAGCGGACATATAGCGATCACGTCATATTGGTTATACGTAACACAACTATTTAGAGATGAAATGGAGAATACCATATCCAACTGAAATTGCAATGGTAAATTTAGGTCAGCAGAAAGTCATTACATAAACTGGGATTTGGCCTGGATGCCAGTTAATAATAGGGGATGGTGTAATTATGAAAAGTGCCATGAGAACTTTAATCTCCTCCATGTTACATCTCATTGAGAAGATGGAACACCGGCTGCATAGGGCTCCCTAACACCATGCTGAGGCTTTGTTTCCTACTAACTTTCCAACACCATTTCCTGTAGAACCTCTGTGTTCCTTGGATGTCTCCTAACCCAATACCAATCTGGCTTGACATGTGAGATCTAAGAGGATCACAGCACAAGTTGGAATGACCATAAGACAATAATTTCCCAACAGCCCAAGTGAGAACACATAATGTCTGATGTAAGAGCTGTGCAGAGTAGCAGGGAGGTAACGTTAGCATTCAAGAGTAGTGAAGTGATAGCGATTATATTGAACATTATTTCTTTCACTTTAATGTGCCCTAATTTCAGAAATGCAGTTTTGAAAAGTTTCCATCAGAGATTTCCAGGAACATTACAGTCCTCTTTGAAGAGCTGCCACATTTACCTGCATATTCAGACTTCACTTGTATTTCTCCCTCATCCTCTAGTGCCCCTCCGAAAATGCAGACACTTTCTAAGAACCGGGTGGCCGTGGTGAGGCCATTTTCAGCTACCAGCAGCTGGGCTGTATTCACTGGTGTCAGAGGTTGGAGGAAGCCGTTTCCTGTTTTGATGGTATTCAATGCCATTGAACAATAGGGGGAAAGAAAGCTGCATTAAGACTGCAGGATCTAAGCATAGGGAAATTGTTTTCAACATTACAACTCTGCACATCTCCCTGTTCTGCCCCTACCCTCGCCTCCATCTCCTGTTCCTAAGTCTAAAAGTGGGAGGCAGCAGTGGAGAGAAGAGGAGGAAGAGTCAGTTAGGGCTTGGATAATAGGTACTTATAGATGTCTCTGCCACAAATGGCCTGAAGGCCTAAGCATCAAGTTTGAAATACTAGACTGCCTAAAATTACTGGTTCATATTTCAGTCCTTCTTCCTTCTAAGTGAGATATGCCGAGCTCCACGTGTGGGTCTTTCACAGACTTTGAAACTTGCTGCACCATCATGTTTTCTGTGGCTGTGGTGAAAATATTTGGTCTTGTCTACTAAGCGGTTAAATTGTTTTCAGCACCAGATGAAGGGGACCAGTAGCTGGTCAGCTTACTGGAGTAGAAATGGACATTAGTGTAGGACGTGCTTAGCCATTTCCCCTCAGTACAGAGTTCTTATCACCTTTCTTACCTGCAGAGAGTCCTTAATCCCCTTGGATCTGTCTCAGTTCACAGAATGTCTTTATCCCTTCCCCCCTCTCATTCTACTTCCCCATAATTTATACTTGTACAGTATCTCTCACTTCAGTCCATGCAGGTCATCCTCAGGGACTCTCCATCTAGGAATCCCACCTCACTTACTGGCCCTCCTTTTCAGAAAGCAAGCTCTGGGGCTAAGAGTTTGGGGTACAAGTGGGTAAAGAACAAGTTAATTAAAGTAAACAATATAGCTTCTACTGGAGCCATTCAACAACAGGAAACAGGTGTTTCTAGAAACCCAGAGAGTAATTTGAGTTTGTCACCTTCCCTCCCACTTCATTTCTGCATCCCCCGCCTGGCACTCCTGAACACGCACTGTCTTCAAACATGCAGAGAGCAGGAGCATACAAGGGCCCCGGGCAGATTAGAAGTTGCAGACTCTTCAGCACCTGCACTGCAGAAATCTCAAGTGAGTCACCTCCATCTGCGGTAGCAGGTAACCCAGCCATAGTCAATCAACTCTGCAAAGCCTAAAGCACAACACTGTCAAAAACCAGTACTGGGACAAAACTGAGCTTGTAAATGTAATTCCTTTACAATGGCCTATAACCTTAAAGAACCTCAGAATCATCATAAGTAAGTCCTGCAGTTTTTAGCTACATTCCAGAATGATTTTGCTTTAAGGGCACACAGCCATCAGGTGTTGAGATAGGTTTACAGTACAGCAGGACAGGAACCTCTAAGTCTGAGTGTGCAGTGAGGGGAAATGTTCTGAACTGGTTGGAACTGGGTTACAATGCCAGTGCTAAAGATAAAAAGAATTGGAGGGTGCCAGTAATGAAATGGATTGGGGCATAGCACCAGGGTAGTAGGAGAATGTAAAGAATAAAACTATCTTAGACCCAGACTGCATTATGAAATCTACCACGCTTAAATACAGTAATTGCCCAACCAGCTTATATCACTGTCTAGACAGAGCCAAACTGTTATCATTATGTTCAGAAATTTCTCTCTAGCTCTTTATCAGGGATGCCAGGAAAGAGTATTTAAAAAACAAAAAACTAGGCTCTTGTTAAGGCCCCATCTACACTAAATACAACATTGTCTGTAGCCAAGCCATGACATGCTTCTCTGATCTCAGTTCTTCAAACATGACTGAGATGTGTTCACACAGCAGTTTTTTTTCCACAACACAGCCCTGTGTCAATTGCATTTGTGTGTCCACACCTATCATCCTGCTTGATCATGCAAAGGACTATAACTACACAGCAGGCACATCCCAAAACCGAGACATTGGGTGTGGTAGGGCCAGGGGAGAGTGAGCAGATGTGCCAAATGTAGGCCAACCCAATCTATCACACTTTCAGGGCTGTGGGCTAGGACTTGGTGGAACCAGGGAGCCAAGTTCCCCTTCACCTAGCCCTGGTATGGGCAGGGCTAAGGGATTCGGGATACACTGAACTAAAAGAGGGACTGGAGCAGCAGGACCTATCACTAGGCCAGCTGACCAAACAGACAACCTTGCTACAGGGAGCCAGAGATAGATCACTGCTGATGACAGTTGCCTACTGAGAATACCAAACTATCTCCAAGATTTACCAGCTGAATCTGTGGTAAAGACAGGACTCCAACTCAACTATGTGCTAGCAACCTCTGGCTGCAGGGACACAGAGTGGGGGTCTGGGCATCAAATTATTTGTTGTTAATGTTTATATTAAAATGGTTGTAAAATAGAGAAGATGTTTCATGATCAGTGGAACTGGAGTCAGAGGGCCCATGGTCCCTAGAGAGACTGTTATTGCAGGGATACCGGGAAATCGGGGAATGTGAGGAGTTGGGCTGGAAGCAATGCAGCCATATGGGCGGAGCAGTGCACAGTGTTTAATAAAGCTCCACATGTTCAGCTTAACTTGCATTCAGCTGCACTCTTTGCTAGTGAAACGGGGGACTTGGGAGGTTGGGTGCTACTGTGTTGGAGTAGCTGGGGGTTTCAGCGTGAGCCCAGCCACTGTTCATCCCACAGCAGCTGCTCCCATGTCCTGCAGAACTGGCTGGTCTCAGCTCCCCACTCCAGGCATTGTGATCTGTCCCCTTGCACACAAGGTTGCTGCGCCACTCAGTTTTGGCCTGGCTCCTCTAACAGGGGTGGCTGGGACAAATTTGAATGAGTGGTGCTGTGAACCAATGAGCCGGGGCCAGGTTGAAATACCTGGAGTGAGGATTCGAGCCCAGCCAGCCCTTCAGGACATGAGCTGCTTCAAAAGGGACAGGGGGTTTTATGGGTCAAAGCAGGACAGTCCCACAAAACCTGGGACTATTGGGAGTTCTGAAATAAGACAACCTTTTCTGATGGTCCCTTCTTCCTTGAAATTTTAGCTTGTGGCTTCCTATCTTTAGTGTATAGGAATTGGGTAGTATCCCTTTAAATTGTTTGGGAGCTCTCTAATGGACCTCTCTGTCTTCTATTGCACAAGCCCCCAGAACGTAACGGGGAGAAGTATATATATATATATATGTACTAGACATTGGCTGTTTATATATAGCTAGTAAACATGGTTATTTGGAACTCAACTATGTCCATGTGGTCTTTGCAGAGTCTTAATGTTGGATAGAGAGCAAAGACACTTTCACTTTTCATGAGGCAGCTCAGATTTTTATGGGTCACTCCCACATGTTGCTAGGCATTTTGAAAGTCTCCAAATCTACTCTGGGTACAACACTGTGTGACTTAATAGTATTCAATTGCAGTGCAGGGTCATGGCATGATGTGAAAAGTTTGTGCAGCAAGAACACTGGTAAATCTCATGTGACAGAGAGCGCAAGCGCTCCCTAGGGATCACCAGTCCACCCTGTGGCAGCAGGAATTCCAGCAAGGCCTGTCCTGGGCCTAAGCTCCACAGCAGCAGGAATTTTGGGAAGATCAGTCCTGCTGCTGTTCCCCATCCACCCCCATAATGGAAACAATGATTCTAGGAAGGCCTATACTGGTCATGATCCCCAATTTGCAGGAATTCCAGGGAGACTTGTCTTGGGCCCAAGCATTACCAGCAGCAGGAACTCTATATGTACAGCATCTCCAAAATCTGGTTTTGCCAGATGTTGGTGTTTGACCAAAGGCAGGCCCTGACATCTGTCATCAGACTCAGCTGACTTACATTATACTTATATACACTCCTTTGGTCTTTGGAAGGAATTAAATGGTACATTCTGCTCCAAGCTGAATGGAAAACCACTTGACCTTTGGAAAGGTGTCAGTTCCATAACACAGTGCTTTCAGCCAAAGACTGTGCCGTGAGACTGATTTGTCACTTAGGCATAGGTCTAGCGCAGAACTGCTAAGCTCCTTCAGATTTAAGAGGCTGTTTGCTGCCAGGACTTCTCTGCCAAAAGATAACATTATAATCCTGATAATCAGGCGCTCTATGATGATAAAATGGCAGCTGCCTGCACCTGTATGAAGAGTTTCATTCTGACAAGCTTGATAAATACGGAAAAGCCATTTGTGCTGTTTCCTATGGAACAAAGCAGAGCCTTTTACTCAGAGGTATCTGAATGCAATGTCCAGTCCTAAACTAGAAATGGAGAAGATGCAACAGACTATGCCTTATCTCTTAAGGCTTGTCACCAAGTAGACTGGTTTCTAGCTGCAGCAATGAATTGCTTATTGCATTATAAACTATTTATGAGGACTGCTGTCAGTTCTAAGAATGCCCTGTTTAGGCCTCTCTAAACTATAACTTTTAGTGGAGTGTGTAACCAAATAGTGACATGGTCGGCTTTAAACAAGATTTGTGTGTACATACAACATAATTAAGGCTACGATTTAGTCACGTAGGTCACGGCACTCACAGATTCCGTGACTTTGCCGGACCTCCATGACGTCTAAGGCTTTAGGAGAAGGAGGCAGGACTGTGGGCCCCTGCCCTGCAACAGGAGCTGGCTGGAACAAGGACCCTGCAGCTCCAGCCCAGCAACTTCCTCCGGGGGCTGCAGCCGGGCCATGTGCTGCAGCCAGGGCCGTGTGCCCCAGCCCTGTGGCACCCGGGGCTTGGCGGGGCTGCAGCCAGGGCGGCACAGCCCAGGCCAGTGGCTTTTGCCAGAGGCTGCAGCTGGGCTACACGCCCTCCTTGCGGCTTCCCAGCGGTCTGCCCACCCCCCGCTGCAGCCAGGGCTTGGCGGGGGCTGCAGCTGGGCTGCATACTCCTACCCCACAGCTTGGCCAGCTCTGGAGCAAGGGCTGTGTTCCCCTCGTGGCTGCTCCCCCCGCTGCGGCCACTGGAATTGGGGCTGTGCCCCCTGCCACTTTTACTAAAAATAACTGAAAAAAAAAATCTTAGCCTTAAACATAATTAATATGTGATAATAGCGACTGCTATTTGTCACCCTTGCAAGAGGATTAAGTTGCACCTGGTCACCTTTCGAAAATACTGTTGCTTTGCTGTTTTGATGGCACCTCTCTAACCATGCGTGTGTAACTGAGCTAGGAAATCTTCAAAGCTCTATGTACAACATGACATCCCAGGGAGCATTGCTCCAGGTCTCACTGATGCCATGCTGTGCTTTTCCTTGGACGCTCTATCCCCTGCTGAGGCAGTATGGGAAAACTGCCCAGATTTGCTCAAAATGCACAAGTATTTGGACTAATGAAGATGACCTTCTGCTAACTCTGCACACGGTTCTCCCTACCTCTTGGGTGATGTCTAAAGGCGGGCGGGGGGGGTTGGGGGGGGGGAGAAGCTCACTGCCAGACCTCCTCAGTAAGGGCTTCTTCTCCTATTGTTGCAGGGCAATGATCGATCAGGAGATGGGTTCTCTCCTCCCCCTTGCCTGGGCTGCTGGACATCTCTTTACTCTGCTCCTTTCCCCAGCAGAAGGCCTGAGGTGGAGCTTTCCTATCCCAGTAGAATTACAGAATATCAGGATTGGAAGGGACCTCAGAAGGTCTGCTCCAGCTGCTCCCTTTACTGCTGAAGTCCTTTTCCATAACTGCTTTGATTTTCATCACTGTCACTGATGAAATGGGGAGACAGTGCAGCATGTTAATGGATTCAATGTCCTGATACCCACCCGCCAACTTGCTGCTCAGAGCACCAACTGTATGCACCAATGATCAGTAATCATCCTGGATAATATCTGACCTCTGCCTGGTAGCACTGGAGGCATGTCACTATGTGCTGCAATCTCTTTGGAGTACTAAGAAGGGACTTTGCCAGGACTGTCTCTAGGGGTTTGTGGTCTGATTGCACTATTACAGGTGTACTGTTGGAATCACTCCACTCCATAAACCACAGTCAGTAGCTCTTTTTCTATTTGGGTGTACCCCTATTCAGTCTCTAGCAGGGTTCTGTTAGCGTAAGCAACTGGCTGCTCCTGCAAAAAAAAGCTACATCCAGTTCTTTCTCCAGTGCATCAAACTAGAGAGTCAGTGGTTCTCCTGGCTGGTTGTACTTCAGGACAGGGGCATGTGTTATTTGTTTCAGTACACCAAATGCTTGCTGTTGGGAACCTGCCTAGTCCCACGCAGAATCCTGACTTGTGAGCTGACATATGGGTTCCACTACTGCCTCCAGGTGTGGATAGAACTGAGACAAATTTTTTTATCATTCCTACAAAGTGCTGTAACCATTTCACATCCACTACAGCTGGCATGTCTCTGACTGCCTTGATCTTGTTGGGATCTGCTTTTAGTCCATAGGAGCAGATGTCCAATGTATGTCACCTGACAATCTTTGAGTCGCATTTTTTCTGGGCTGAGTTTTATGTTCTTGTCCTTGCATTGCTGTAGAAAAGCTTGTAGTTCCCCATCATGGTCTAATTTAGCTTCTGTATCATTGTTATCTTCATCACAATGAGGATATCACCTGCAATTATTTTCCCAGCACTTGGGTGAGTCTTCTCCGAAACACCTCTGTTGCTGGGCTTAGGGTTAGGGTTCGGGTGTGGGCAGCAATTCAATGCCTGGTTCAGAGGCTTTGGGTCTATGCATATGTGTAATTTGCCTAATGGCTTCTTTGCCATTGCCAGGCTGATTACCCAGGATCTACTGGCCTCTACAGATGCTATGATACCCCTGTTCTGCAGTTAAACAGGATTAAGTTTAACAAAGACAAATGCAAAGTGCTCCATTTAGGAAGAAAAAAAATCAGTTTCACACATACAGAATGGGAAGAGACTGTCTGGGAAGGAGTACGGCAGAAAGGGATCTAGGGGTTATAGTGGACCACAAGCTAAATATGAGTCATCAGTGTGATGCTGTTGCAAAAAAAGCAAACATGATTCTGGGATGCATTAACAGGTGTGTTCTGAGCAAGACACGAGAAGTCATTCTTCCGCTCTACTCTGCTCTGGTTAGGCCACAGCTGGAGTATTGTAATCTGAATGTCGGATTTGTAAATGTAATTAGTGTCAGAACATTTTTTAGACCATGCTAATGTATTATTGTATGTATTATTACTTCTGTGAAGCACTATATTGTGTCCAGTTCTGGGCACCGCATTTCAAGAAAGACGTGGAGAAATTGGAAAGGGTCCAGAGAAGAGCAACAAGAATGATTAAAGGTCTTGAGAACATGACCTATGAAGGAAGGCTGAAAGAATTGGGTTTGTTTAGTTTGGAAAAGAGAAGACTGAGAGGGGACATGATAGCAGTTTTCAGGTATCTAAAAGGGTGTCATAAGGAGGAGGGAGAAAACTTGTTCACCTTAGCCTCCAAGGATAGAACAAGAAGCAATGGGCTTAAACTGCAGCAAGGGAGGTCTAGGTTGGACATTAGGAAAAAGTTCCTGACTGTCAGGGTGGTTAAACACTGGAATAAATTGCCTAGGGAGGTTGTGGAATCTCCATCTCTGGAGATATTTAAGAGTAGGTTAGATAAATGTCTATCAGGGATGGTCTAGACAGTATTTGGTCCTGCCATGCAGGCAGGGGACTGGACTCGATGACCTCTCGAGGTCCCTTCCAGTCCTAGAATCTATGAAAAAAAATAAAATTAAATTCCCAGTCTATAAACTAAGCAGGATTTGAATCAAGCAGTATCTCAACCTGACAGATGGTACAAGCAGGTTACAGTTCCTCAATACACAGGTTAGGACTTACTTTTTGGGGGGAGGGATAGCTCAGTGGTTTGAGCATTGACCTGCTACACCCAGGGTTGTGAGTTCAATCCTTGAGGGGGCCACTTGGGGATCTGGGACAAAATCAGTACTTGGTTCTGCTAGTGAAGGCAGGGGGCTGGGCTTGGCTTGATGACCTTTCAAGGTCCCTTCCAGTTCTAGGAGATGGGATATCTCCATTAATTTCAATTTCAAAAAAATTTCAATTTCCCCAGTTCAAAGTCTTTGTCCAGGGGAGGGAGGAGAAAGGCCAGCCGCTCCCAATCTTTATTCAGGCCTAATTGACAGTGTCCATGGAGATGGAAGGTTTTTTTGTTGAAGAATGTTGACTTTTAAGTCTGTTATTGAGTGTCCATGGAGATGGAAGTGCTCTCCTACTGTTTTTTGAATGTTACAATTCTTGATGTCTGATTTTGCAAAAGAATAAATGGACACAAATCAGGCATCAAGAATTGTAATATTCAAAAATCAGTAGGAGAGCACTTCCATCTCCATGGACACTCAATAACAGACTTAAAAGTCAACATTCTTCAACAAAAAAACCTTCAAAAACAGACTTCAATGAGAAACTGCAGAACTGGAATTAATTTGCAAACTTGACACAATCAAATTAGGCCTGAATAAAGACTGGGAATGGCTGAATCACTAGAAAAAATAATTTTCCTCTCTGTTGATACTCACACCTTCTTGTCAACTGTTGGGAATGAGCCACATCTACCATGACTGAATTGGCCTCATTAGCACTGACCCCCCACTTGGTAAGGCAACTCCCTTCTTTTCATGTGCTGTATATTTATACCTGCCTACTTTTTTTCTGATGAAGTGGGTTATAGCCCACAAAGTTTGTGCCCAAATAAATTTGTTAGTCTCTAAGGTGCCACAAGGACTTCAGGATATTAATATTCAACAGATCAAGACTTTTAAAATGATACCTCACACAAGCCATACTTTGTACAAAACATCTCAATTATATGACAGGGATGAATATGTGGGTTCCAGGGTGCTTACATTGAGGTACAATGTGTCACAGTGCATTTGAGTCCAATTCACCCCAAGGAATCACACTGCAGAAGGCCCTGCTATCCAGCTGAAATCACACCATAGTTGCAGGCACAGAGACTGGTGTTGTCCCGGTTGTTTCCTGTCCTGACAGCCTAAACCAGATATGTTCTTGGACACAAGTAGAGACTCATGATGATGAGCCACCACTGTCTGGTGTGCCTTTTCCTGCTGAATCTTTTTGAGAGCTGGTTCTGCTCTTGTACACTCTGCTAAAATGGTTTAATTTGCCACATTCCTGGCAATGTGGTCATAGTGTGGGGTACTTCTCCATTACCCGCTCCTGCTGTCTCCCACAGTAAACGCATCTCACTTTGGATATGGAACCCTGGCCACCTGCTCTCCTCTGCTGTTGTCTCCCTCCATGTATTCCTGGGGGTGTTGTATCACCTAGGGCTTTCATGTCTAAGCATTTGTCTAATGTGACAACACCTTCTCAGAACAGCAACACCTGAGTGCAGTGATCCCAAGTGCCACAGACTATCCTGTCCTGAATTGGGAAGTCTGTCAAGTCCCCAAAATTGCATGTAGCAGCCAGTGTATGTAAGGCAGTAACATAAGGGGTCTTTCCCCTCCCCTTCAGATTGGTCTCTAGTGAAAAGACTGTGTCACTCCACAGTTTCATTCTGCTTTGGGGAGCAATACGTCCCCAGGGCTCCTAGGACTGTACTACTGTGAGGCTTGAGGCTGGGGTGAGTTTCAGAGTGCTGCAGACTTCTCTGCCTTGTTCCCCAGTGAGGTCAAATAATTTTACGTTCCTGCTGTGTCATCCTGTGAATAGCTCAAACTCCTCCTTCCATGGGATCCATCTCTGAGCTAGGTTTGTGTCTGCAAAATCCAGGGCTCCGGGGGACTTCATATAGAGTTCCCTGGCTCCCACTGACAGGTGCTGCACTGCAAACTAAACACTGCCACCATGTTTGTGTGAGCCTGAATGCAGGATAAGCTGAACAAGTGGCACTTTATCAAACCCTGACCACTGTCCTGTCCAGGTGGCTGAGTTGCTTCCAGACATTCCCAGTTTCCACTGGTGTCCTGTCAATAACAGTCCCTCCAGAAAGCATGGGGCTTCTGTCTCTAATTCTACTGATCACGATACACCACCCAGAGCTTCCCACACTCCAGGGGTAGCACCTGACCCTCTCACTGGCCGGGCCTCCCATGCAGCAGAGGTAAGACTTCTCTGGCTTTACCAACTTGAAATGTTGGGAGGTATGTTATTGGGTCAGAATGTTGTAGTCAGCTTTAAGCCTTTGATGAGAAAGCCTCCATCAGCAAAGCCCAGGAGCTGTAGACACTGGAACTACCACTCAGCTGCCTGAATGATGAGGCGATAGAGGAAGAAATTGTTCCAGTGGAAGATGCTAAATTTGCTAGAGGTTTTTACATCCCACACATGGATGGTAGATTTAAGAAATAGGAACCTTTCTGTCTCATCTGCCTTTATGTCCTCTTTTTTCCCCTCCACATTTGGTCAAGAACTTGGGGCTACCTTATTGCTCATACCCCATCCTGATGCCTGAATTAGATTTTTAGATGCAAAACTTCTCTACAGATACAGGGTGCTGTTTCTGGCAAGAAAGATATTGTCATGTTCTCCCTTTATCTGTTCCCTTTTGTTTTCCTCCTGCTTTCTTCCGTCTCTCCCCTCCTCTCTTTCCCTTCTCTTCTGTAAGGGCGCCTCGACCAATTTTTCACATGGTACCCACAACTGAACCACTTTCACTTTGACTTAGCATGGTGTCTACACATACACTTAGTGGCAAAACAGGCAATTAAACTAAAAGGAAGATATTAAAAACACAAGTTGTAAGTTAATGTCAACAATCAGGAAAATGTATAATAAATTTTAATGCTAGAGACTAACAACATTCAAATACAAATGAAATTTAAAGGTGCACTTACCATGCAGAGCCCTGGAAGAGGAGCAGTATTCTTCGGATTCCTGTTGTGAGAGCAGAATTGTTCCTGAGTGCAGCAACCGCTGAGCCCAGAGCAGGGGGAGCCGGGCAAATCCCAGACGTCACCGCCAATCCCTGTGGAGCCATCCCTGCTGCAGATGCTGGCCCCAGCACCTCACCTGTTGAGTCCATGCCATGCTCAACTCCCACCTTCCAGCCCAGCCCAGTCAGCTGCAGTGTCATTCCCATCCTTAAGTTCCCTTACAGCCATACCTGAAGGAGCGGAGCATGCCCAGGAGCACCTGAAGTCACTGACCACTCCTGCCCCCCACATGTCTTACAGCTGCAGGTGCCACTGCTCTTCTGTACTGTTTCCTTTCCTTATCTTCTCTCATCCCTTCTTCCCTCCTCCCAGATCTCTCTCTCCCCCTCACCCATCTATCACCCCCTTCTTTCCTAATAGTCTTTCTTTGCTGCATTCACTGTCTTGTATCTCTCCATTCCCCTGTGATGCTTTTTCCTAACTGTGAAGCAGACAAAGAGGAAATGAGAACTCCATTTAGA
Source organism: Malaclemys terrapin pileata (assembly GCF_027887155.1). Classification (NCBI taxonomy): domain Eukaryota; kingdom Metazoa; phylum Chordata; order Testudines; family Emydidae; genus Malaclemys; species Malaclemys terrapin. The sequence goes on along the minus strand of NC_071508.1, from coordinate 94,703,339 downwards.
GTCTCTTCTGGGCAAGTGTTCTTTGATGGAGCAGAATGTAATACTTGTCACTGATTGTCCCTCAGCTTTAGAGTCAGTTCATGTAGCCATGTTGGAGAGGCCTGTGACTGAATAAATGTGGCTGAATGAGACTGAATTTCCCTTATCCCAGAAAAAGGTGCTCACTTCCTCTGAGGATGGAGGAGTGACTGAATGAGCAAGACAAGTGAATCTTTTTTTTTTTTTTTTTTACTCAAAAAGAGAATAGTCCTTCCATTGGGTGAAGAAGCAGTGGGGGCCCCTGGAGGAGAAGTGTACAGATGCCCGTGAGTGACTGAACATTATTATTGTTTATATGACAGTAGCTTCTAGAAACACCAGTAAGGATTGAGGTCCCATTGTGCTCAATGCTGTACAAATATATATAAAAAAAGACGGTCCTTGCTCAAAGAGCTTACAAGCTATGTGGAGACTACATTAATTTCTTACACTAACATTACAGTCCCTAGTGAAAGGCTGAAATGCTTTCTTGGAACAGGTTGGGGAAATCCCTCTCTGTGTCTGGAGTGAAATGAAAGTCCCATCTCTCTGGGTGACAGAAGATTTCTCTCACTTTTCTCAGCTACGTATTTTGCTGTTGTTCATAAACTAGAAAACAAACCCAGTGTTACAGGGGCCATACAAACTACAGCTTGTTCTCAGATTATCTTGTTGCAGGGAGCAAGCCTCTGGCTGATTCACTAGCTGTAAAAATAAACACAGGGGGTGGGGGGGGGGGGGAGAGGCTGCAGGGTGCCGAAGGAGGAGTAGAAGCTGCAGCAGCTGGTGTTTTCTTTGCTGTTTCTTTTCAAGGGATCTAGGCAGGTTGGCGGTGCAAGTGATTAATGTAGAAATGATAACACCTCCCTGCCCCCTCAGAGAGGAAAGGCAACTCCTTATGTATCACTGTTCTTCAAACTCTTCCCATTCCAAACTTAAAACATCCCATCCTCTCTGATGCAATACCATGGGGACTGACGGCACATCTGTGTGTATTAACTGTACACGGTGTGGTTTTCATATAGGCTGGGGGTTTATTCTGCAAGTTTTATAGAGTTGCGCACACGTTCTCTGAGACTTCCCTCTTGGATTTGTCTAGTCCCAAGGCAGCATACTATATCGCTTGTTTGCAACTGATTCTTTGCTAGGTGGTTCCATGCCAGCCCCTCTAGAATAGGGAGCATATTGGAGGCATGTTTGGAGCACACTGCACTCCACTGATCCCGGCCTCCATAATGGCTCCTATGCTGCTCTAGAATGAGCCACAGATCAGAGACTCCTTATTTCTGTTGCAGCGATTTGCCTTGCTCTTACCATTTTTGTGCAGGAGAAAAAAATCCAGTAGACACAGGCAGGCAAGGGCGGGCATTTAGTTTCCAAGGCTAATGAACTAAAGAGGGATGGCAGAAGGTCCGTACGCTAACTTATGGACAAAGATTTCCCACAAGTGATAGCTAAAGTCCTGAGGTGAAGGAGCCTGGTTGTCATCTTTCTCAAGTGGGGCTGATAAGAGGCAAAAATTGAAGTCTGTAGATGTTTGTGTATAAAGACAATAAAATCTTCCTGTTTACTCAGTTCATTTATTTAGAGAGCAGGACAGGTTCACTTTGGGGACTGGTGATGGGATAGGGAGCCTTTAACATCTAGGTCACTGGTTGTAATCCAGAAAAGATTAGCAGTGGCGGAAAATTGATTCTTCACTATATGACAAATGACTGGTAGCCTGTGTGGAAAATCAAATGTTCACAGGGTGATTTCCAGTGGGCAGGTGGCTGTGTCACACAATCACCATCAATGATACATCTTCTGGCTGACAATCTTTACAGAAAAGACAGAGCTTGACTGGACAGAGAGAATGAACACACCAAAAGGTTGAGGCACATTGGCAGGGCTGTATCAAGCTGCTCACGCTGCTGTTTTACCTGCTCTGTGCACAAACAAAGGATTTCAGTCTCCAGGACTGTCAGCCTGGCACTTGCTACTTTTCAACACTGAATCTGAATGTACTTTCCAAACTGAAGGCCAAGCCTGTATTCAGTAAAAATGCTCTGTTATTTTTAATGTGGATGTTGGTGTGTATGCTCCTCACTCTGTGTGGTATATGCATGCATAATTGTGACAAGGCCCTGATTTACAGAAGCGCAGACCATGCATGTTTGTGAAGCACTGTGTGGATGTTCCCAGCATGTATCAATGTATGTTTGTTTCTCTTTGTGTGCTGGAGCAGGGGGAGAAGAGGGCTGCTAAAGACTGAGTCACGAACACACTGGAAGCTTCTTTAGTTTTACTGTGCAAGGTTGGCTCCTGCCAAGACAAGTGGTGGCAAATCCTGCAGCAAAAAGGGGGAGGGGGGGTAGAAAGAGGGAGAAGGGAGACAAACAGAACAGAGCTGGCTAGCCCACTGCATTTTAAAGTGATGGCCCTGTGGAGTCTAAGAGGTCTAAGTGCATATGCAACACAATTGGGTGTTGCCAAGAGTGTCTGTATAGATGTATGTCAGCAAGAGGACATGTCTTTCTGTGCCCTCGCCTTCACCTGTTAAAAGGGTGTGTTTTTTAATCTTAGGGTAACCAGCAACCATGAGCTATTGTGTGGCAAAAATCACAGTGAAGAAGAGGCAATTTAGTTTTTTCTGAGAGGTAAATTAGGTGAGGTCATCCCCTATACCCCTACCTGGGGCTGACCTGCCTAGTTTCTCTCACAGTAAAACTGAAGTGCCTTGTCTTCGCTATGTTTTTATATCATGATAGCTCCCATGCATTAGCTAACCTGAGGTAAAGAACATACTTTTTTTTTAAGCAGTGAAGACATGGCCTGTGAGAATTGTAGCAGTGACTAATGTATCAATGTGTATTAGGCTAATTGTGTGCGTGAGAGTGAGAATTTTCTCAGCTTTTGATAGTTAAAATTCTGGGCCTGCCTCAACACTCCTAGTTTAACACAATTTTAGATCAGGCTCAGGGAGCACACATTGTTCTCCAGGGCATAATTTTTAAACCATCCTACACCTATGTTACAGAGCTGTGCTGTAGGCTCACTTCAGAGGTAGTCGTGAACACAATGAAGAGCACGGCTTCTTTATAAATGTGGTGTGCCTATTCTACACCAGTTTTGAAAACAGCTGACAAGAAGGGGTGAATATCAAGAGTTGGCAACGGGGTTTGTTGCAGGGATTGGTTCCCGGGTGACTGTTTTTGTTGTGTGGTGTGTACCTGCTGGTGAGTATTTGCTTCAGGTTGGGAGACTGTAAGCGAGGACTGGCCTGTCTCCCAAGGTCTGTGAGAGTGAACACTAACCCAGGAACCAATCCCTGCAACAAACCCCGTTGCCAACTCTGCCCGCATATCTATTCAAGGGACACCATCATAGGACTTAACCACATCAGCCACACCATCAGGGGCTCATTCACCTGCTACCAATGTAATATATGCCATCATGTGCCAGCAATGCCCCTCTGCCATGTACATTGGCCAAACCAGACAGTCTCTGTGCAAAAGAACAAATGGATACAAATCAGGCATCAAGAAATGTAACATTCAAAAACCAGTAGGAGAGCACTTCAATCTCCCTGGACACTCAATAACAGACTTAAAAGTGGTGATTCTTCAACAAAAAATACTTCAGAAACAGACTTCAACAAGAAACTGCAGAACTGGAATTAATTTGCAAACTGGACACCATCAAATTAGGCCTGAATAAAGACTGGGAGTGGATGGGTCACTCCAAAAGTCATTTTCCCTCTCTTGATATTCACCCCTTCTTGTCAACTGTTGAGACTAGGCCACTTCCACCTTAATTGAATTGGCCTCGTTAGCACTGACCCCTGACTTGATAAGGCAACTCCCATCTTTTCATGTGCTGAGATATATATACTACTTACTGTATTTTTCATTCCATGCATCTGATGAAGTGGGTTTTAGCCTAAGAAAGCTAAATAATAAATTTATTAGTCTCTAAGGTGCCACAAGGACTCCTCGTTGTTTTTGCGGATACAGACTAACACACCTACCACTCTGAAACCTGTCTATACCACTTGCCGCCCTTAAAGACGTTCTGGCTGACTCAGTGAGGATTCCAAAAGGAGTGCATACCAGAACATGGGAGCCTGCCAGAGTCCCAGTGCCAGCTCAGCTCTACCCTCACCCCACACTTTTGGGCAATTGTCTCTCTGGGCAATGCTAGTCTTTCCCTCTCCTTGTGCTCAGAAATTCTAGGGGGGGTTATGCCTGGCTGCTGGGCTGCACTGGGTGGAGACTGCATGTGGCTTCTCACCAAGCAAGGCCAACCCCAATCTGGGCTCAAATATCCCTCTCTACACCCTATTGCATACTATATGAACATTTTAAAGACTGCCAAAGACTCTTTTGAATTCAGAAAAGTGCACAACCTAAGTTGTGGATTGAAATAAAAATAATTAGGAGGTAAGAGTTGACAGTGTGCGTGGCACTGTACAAAGCCCAGAAGATGACAAAGCCCAAGTTGTTTGAAATCTAAAGGGGAGATTGTGCCCAGCTCCTGTGTGGGCGTGTGTAAAGGAGGGAGCTCTTTGGGACAGGGACTTTGTTGTTGTTCTGTGGTTGTACAGCACGTAGCACAGTGGGGTCCTGGTCCACGACGGGGGCTCCTAGGAACTGCAGCAATTCTGCTACTAATAATAATGAGTCTTCCTGCTGCCCCTTGTGTTCTTGGGGTCAGGCACAATGGGAGTTGTGAGGAAGTACCAGAGATTCACCCAGGGCTTTAGACAGATAAAATAGAATTGGTCAAAATAATTTGAATGTTCAACTAAAATCTTTTGCACAACTGAAATTTTTGGCAACAGTTTTTTGTTTGTTTTTTTACAGTTTTCAACTGGCTCTGACATTAAATCAGTATCAGCAATCTCCATCTACCCCTCAACCTAGCATAATTAGTTAGGTGATTTCTTATAGGCAGGTTCCTATGTATTCTGTAGTTCCACAACCATGATACTTGCCATGGAATTCGCCACTTGCCACAGAACGGTGTTTCAGAATCTTAGCTCTCATTTAAAAAAAAAAAAAAATGTTTATACCCCTTCTGGTTATGAAGGGTTGTTTGAATTATTAAAATAATTGTTCCTAGATAATTGCTTTGACAAAAGGGAAAGTTTGCTAATAAATTTATTTGACAAATATTATTTGACCATCCATGGAGTTTAATGGATAATGGAAATATGTATTCACTTATTAATTCAATAGCTGACAGAAAATGTCAACAGATATATTATTTGCAATTATTATTCAGGCAGCTTGTATAACATACTAATGTTATATAATATAGAACATACTAATAATTGCTCCTGACAACAGAGGAGAGGAGACCCCAGATGTTATAGGGAATCCATACAGTACCTGTTAACATTGGGGAGCTATAGAGAAGTTTGAGGAGGGAAATAAGAATGTAACTTCATTGAAATACACTGATTTTGGAGAGATTTTTTTGGAGGCAAAGAGTGAGGAAAATGATCAACAAGTTGTTAAGGTATAAAGAATGGCCCTTCTAAATGGTAGACATCTGGCATATATATGGATTGGGTTTATAACTTCTCTCCCAATACGAGGCACCCCTTAAAAGGGCCAGAGAAAGAACAAGAATGACTCTTTAGCTCAGTGGTTTGTCACTCACCTATGACGCAGGATACTCAAGCCCAATTTCTAATGGCTATTTATGCAATATAGAACAGCTTCAACAGAAGAGATTGAGAGACCCTCCACTCCAGAATATCCCATAGCCCAGTGTTTAGAGCACTCTGAGAGTTGGAAGATGCAAATCCAAATCAGCTGGAGTTGGGATTTGAACCTGGCTCTCCCATATCCTCCTGCAGCTGTGTTTTGTTCAGGGTTTGATCTATTAGTCTGCCTGTAAGAACATCTACTTGCTCAATCCCTGCAGGCAAGAAAGGCAGAGGAATGCCTACTTGAGGATCCTACCAGGGCTCAGGTGTGAGCTAAGGGCCTGGGAGTCAGGACTTAAGTGTGCACATGCCCAAGACAGATTTTTAGGCACCCACAGGACTTAATCAGCAGAAATTTAGGCACCTATGGGCAGAAGCTGAGTGGCTGTTCTGAGGATCGAAATTTTGAACTTAGGTACCTAAATCCCTTTGGAATCTAACCCTTAGTACACCTTTGATCCTAGGTTCAGGCTTGGGAAAAGTTAATCTGCTAGCCTGTTTGGAGCCAGGCTTGTGGACATATCCCAATTAACAGTATCCCCACAGTATCCCCAGTATCCTTAAGTACCCTTGGTAGTCTCTCTGCCAGTCCCTTACCTTTATCACTATTGATTTGTTTCCCTCTAACAGCCATCTTTGCTTTAATCGCATACAGTTGGGCAGGATGATATCAAACAGGTACATTGGGGTGCACATAATATTCCTAAAAATAAAATAAAAATGACTGCTTCATTCTCCACAATTGGCATAACAATGGTCAGGAAAGGGTAAACAAGCTGCTGGTGTTGGAAGTCAAACAGCTATTTGGAATTGCTGGAGTTTGTTTTTCTAAACATAAGAATAAATAGATATTTTAATAAGACTGATTCTTATTTTACACAAAGGAAATCAATAAAACAAAAAAGAATGAAAGTAAAGTCTCTTTGAGAGAGCACTGTGTATATGCCTCACTCCATAATAGTAGCCATCTGGAATAGAAACTGCTCCTCAAACTCAAGGGTCTCACAGAAAGCAGGCAGGTAGACTCCTTAGAAATTATACAGTGCAGTACACAGAAAACAGTCATAATAGCTACATACAGCACAGAACTGAAACCTCCAAGAGGAACTATCATGCCACCCCATAATGAACCTCTCCCTTACTGCTAACTGCCTCCTTTCTTACCTTAGTTCTCTTTGTGGGATTTTTGGGCTTGTTTGTGGGGAGGGAGAATCAAGGCTAGATTTGAGGAAGAAGTCTTGAGAGTTTTTGCCTGTGTGAGTAACCTTAGCTTATATGCACCAAGCCGTTTTGAGCACTGGCTGCAGTTTATAATCTACTGTTGGGCCAAAGGCTCTGTGGGCTTGAGATGCAATGTGAATGTTTTCCAGTTGTTCATAACTCTGTGTACTAGGTTGGATTATTTGATTCACTGAGATATAAGTGAGAATTAATGGGAGAGGGGCTTCTTGCCATTTAATATTTAGGTAGATTGCAAACAAGGTGTTCATGTTACTGATTGCTGAAGTTGGTTCACTTGTTCATCTATATATGGGGAACCATATCCCTGTGCACATTTCATCAGCTTTCTTTTGCAATCAGTATCATTGTCAGCTACAAATTCCAGCTGTGTTTCATGAGAAGCTGAGAGTAAGTAATGGAGCCATGGCAAAACCTTAGCAAGGAAAGAATTTCCTCCATAAGCAATAAGTGGGAGTGTTCCCTTGTAGCTAATGGTAGCAGCAATTCTTAAATCAAAGGGCATAATGGGACTATCTCTAGACAGCAACGTGCTTTAGATCATGTTCCTGTCTGTGTCTGTTTATACATATTGTGCTTGGACTATCCCCTTTTTCTATTAGCAAGATTCCCCTTCCCTCCCCCCTACAGCTGAGCTGTGGAGAAGCTGAGAGGCTGTGGGTACTCGATGCTGATTAAATTCTGCTGACTGAGGAAGATGTCAAACTCTACCCAAAGCACAGAGCCGCCAAGGAAAAGCTGCTTTTCTTTGCTTTTGACAGCTGGAGCCATGAATTTAAGCAGAGGTCTCACCTTCAGGCAAGTCAACAGCTGGGCAGAGAGCAGCCCCTCTTAAAGTGAGAGGGCTCTAAATTTTCAGGAGTTCAGTGTTACCAAAAGGTGAAGAAGTTGAAGTACAGGAGAACAGTCATCTGAAAGAAGGTGGTGCAGCTGCTCCCTCCCTCCCCCCCCCCCCCCATCATAATATAATTTTTGTCTCTTGTTAAAGAACCACCAAGTGACAAACAAGAAAGAGGAAATGAAAGTCCAGCCAGAAATCCTACCAGTGGTGTTTTCTTCTCTTCCCCTGCCCCTTAAAATGTACTACTAAAAAATAAGGAGGCAGAATAAAAAAAACTGTAGTGCAGAAATTCAAAGAGTCTATGAAATTTAGGCTTCCTGAGAAACAAAAATGTGTGTACTGGGCCTTATATACTCCTATATTTGTTAAGGCCACCCATGTTGTGGGAATTGCTGGCTCAGTAGACTGGTAATGGGTTAGTGGAATTTTTTTTTACCACTGGGTTGCCTATTTAAGTCTAGCTCTATATAGTGTTGATCATAAGGTTTTTAGCATCTAATGGCTGTTCAGTTCCTATGTGACATGAGTTTTCTGGTCTCCATTCAGTGGATAGATGTCCATGTCCCAAAAATCTGTCATAGCTGCCACTAATTGGCAATTAGTGGCAGCTATTGACAGTCATAATGGAGAGATGGAGTACAGAATGGTCACTGAAATGGGATTAATCTATACAAACATTTTCTCCCTAAAAATTCCTGCATTTGCTACTACATTTTCAACTCTATTAGTGATAGTAGTGGTGGAAGCCCTAACAAAGACAAGTTTTGACCAATCTATTGTCTAATTTTGACAATGTGCCAAACAACTAAACCAAATATAAATGTGATTTCATATTTTTTTATCTATGCCAAGAAAAAGGAGATTAAATGCAATTTCTGTTAGTGATGATTGATGACTTCAGATAAGAACCAACCCCAAACTTTGCCCAAATTTGGGCCAAATCTAACCGCCCACATTTTTTCAAATTCAAAAATGATTGGTAATTTTTTTTACTACAATTATATTTCAGTACTAAGCAGCTCTGAAATTCCAGCTTTTCACAAGAATTAAAAATGGAAGAGTCAATATGATGAGAGGCTGTTTTCATGGAACCAATATTTCAGCTCCACTCAATCAGGAAGGAACTGGAAACGGGTACAAAGCCTGTTCTTATAAGATTTCCAACTCAGTTTTATCGATCCACATGGTTCAGCTAGAAGTTTGGCTAAATATTGAACTAGCGGGGTATTTTTCTGAACCAAATCACTGAACTTTTAGGGATCATCCACCATCACTGATTATCATAGTAAAATCCAGGATCTAGCCTAAGTCAGCCTAAGCCATCAACTGAAACACCATCCTTGTGCGCAGGCTTGCCAGCCTTTTGAGTGTGCCTAGTGAAATAAAGTCAACTGCCACCACATCACGACATTTATGGCATGATGTTGCAATGTCCTGTGTTGTTACTTTAGTGTAACATCATGATAACGCATCCACATATTATGTAGCAGCAAAGCATCATCACCTTGTGTTGCAATGTTGCTGCTATAACTGTGCCAATACTCAAAGAAAGTCCACAAATATTCATTGTTTTTAAAAGAATTAACTCCTTTTACTCCCCTTCTGTGTTTGCTTCTCACTAATATTCTAGCAAACAAGTTTATTGGCAAAGATGATTGCAGAAACAGCAAATTTAAGGGAATTCAGGAAAATATTTGAGGAAAATCAATTTAAAATTCATTTTCTGCAAACATTCACACTGGAAATCTGATTATGAGTTACATTCATCTAGCCATATCATGTAATCTATGTGACCAGTCACACACATTTAATTTCAGACACTTATTATGATTAATGAATAAACTAGAGAAAATCATTGTGCTCATAGATGATTTTCCAACAGAAAAAATGTGAAATTCTTCTGATAAAGTATCCATTAGGAATTACTCTCCTAACTCTAGTTCCCATATGTTTTGGGGATCAAAAGTGATTTTGTGATCTGCAAATCTCTCTCAAGCTCTGTGTGTAAGACATAGGATCACCTTATTAAAACTAGAGTCATCCTGAAAAATCTGGGACAGGTGATAATCACAACTTCAGCACATAAAGTGCTAACCTAACAGTAGTGGGAGTCAGATGGCTAAAACCTTGCATGCTACTTTGAAATTTTAGGGCATATAAGTGTGTAAATTCATCAGCTTGATGTCAATGAGAATCAGGCCCTGGATCTTCTTTCTTCCTTTTGTCACTTAGAACAGATTCTCAGGGCTAGATGAATGTAGATTTTGTATTTGATTGGACAATAGCCTCCCACATTTTCATGCTCATAGTATGTATTGGAGACAGCAATAGATAATTTCATCTGTGCTAGAGATCACTGTGTTCCTGTTACCAGGAAATAGTTAATATTCTTCCCCGCTAGGGCCCACATGCACCTGCAGGTCTGTGGTGTGTGGTTTCTTCTCACAGCTGCATCTGTGACTCTGCAGCCTACATGGAGGTTATAAAGTGTAAATGGAGAGTTTGTGAGATTACCCTTCAGTGGTAATGCAGCCTCAAGGGCTAGTACAGAGGCAGTGAAACCACTATCTTAGTAGAGAAGCAATTTCTCTGTGGTGAGCAGTTTCAACGAAGCACAATTCTCAGCTGTTATATTTCCCACTTATACAGTATCTTCCATCTGAAGATCTCAAACCACTTTATATACATCAGTTAATGCATCTTTACAACACCCATTTGAAGTAGATATTTGTTATTATCATCCTGATTGTCCAGATGAAGAAAACGAGATAGAGAGAGGTTAAATAAGTTGCTTGCGGTCACAGACAGCAAGTCTGTGGCAGAGCAAGATATGGAATTCAGATCTTCTGATTCCCAGTCCTGTGCTTTAGCCACTCAATCATCCTTCTTCTCCCATAGTTAGTTATCTAATAGCCTTAAGCAAGGAAAGAATTGTTAATCCCAATGGCTAAAACCCATAGTTAACTATATCAGCTAGCTCACAGCAGCCAGGGGATTACTGGGGTCAGGAGTTATAAGGGAGAGTTGTCTGCTAGCCCTGGGCAGAGGGAATAGTAATTAGGATCATCTGTTATAAACTACACTCACATGTTCTGAATAAAATGACAGCAAAAGGGCTTGATTCTTTCCTGCATCTGAGGTCTGCTTGCTGCAGGAGCGGTGGAATGTGAGTGTTGAGCTCATCAGGATGCTGGTTATAACTCCCTGTTTCTGTGGGCTGATCTACTTTGGCCCTAGCTCTGGCATGAGTTAAAGTAACTGCTAGGCAGCTCTAGCTTATGCAGCCGTAGGATTCTGTTAGAGACGATGCCCCAACTAAGAATCAGCACTTGAGGAAAAGTCCCCCTGCCATTCTTTACTTGCTCTCTTGTCCCTATTCCATGCCATGGTGGGGTGGGGACAATTGGTATGTGAGCCAGATGCACTGGCTTTATGCCAGCTGAGAATGCCCTGCTATTAGGGGAATTTTTAGCCAAAGGCACCAGTGTAGGCCTCTATTCTTAGTAAAAAATGTCCTGGGATCTTTAAGCTACACCTTCTAAACAGAAAGAGGAGGCTTTCATGCAGAAAATAAGAGCACACGTGCACCCAAATATGGTAAGACTGCATGCACAAGTCAGGCAAATGCAGACAAATGGAATTACCATACACAATTCCTGCTCCACTTTTGAAGATGGAGTTGTGACAATTTACCCCATTAGGCTTTATGGGGGGGTGCTTATAAATATATGTATGATATAACTGGAATAGGGTTTTGCTACATATGCCATGTAACATATCTATGTAAAGGTTATGATCTACTGGTTATGTACATCCTAGTTGTATGCAGGTACCATTTGTGTGTTCAAAGTTATGTATACTTGTTTGATTTCTCAGTAAGCTTTGTGAGGCATTTGGTCAGCTTCTTTAGGAAGGAATTCGCAAGGTTAAGTACCCGATCAGCAGGGCCGGATCCAGGCACCAGCCTGGCAAGCAGGTGTTTAGGGCGGCTGCTCCGGAGAGGGGCGGCACGTCCAGCTATTCAGCGGACGGTCCCTCGCTCCCACTCGGAGCAAAGGACCTCCCGCCAAATTGCCGCCACAGATCACGATCGCAGGGTTTTTTTTTTTTTTTTGGTTTACGGAGTTTTTTTGGCTGCTTGGGGCAGCCAAAACCCTGGAGCTGGCCCTGCCGATCAGGAAGCATTGGGGGAACAATGCATCTTGGAATGCTCCAATCCACGTAAGAAGTCTTTCTGGAGACATACAAGATACCATAAAAAGAACAGGAGTCCTTGTGGCACCTTAGAGACTAACAAATTTATTTGAGCATAAGCTTTCGTGGCTACAGCCCACTTCTTCAGATGCATAGAATGGAACATATCTGAAGCAAGATACCATGTGGACAGTGGCTTCTGCCTGTAAAGACTGAGTCATGCATGGACATGTGACTTGCCCAGGTGACTCCATCTTGGAGCTGGACTTTGCATAGGAGTGAGAAGGGGGGTCTCAACCCTCAAGAGAGAGTCTATTTAAAGCCATGGGAGACCCCTCCATGTTGTCTTCAGCTGGCTAAAGAAGGAGCCTCTTCACCCCACCCCAGAATAGTTGAAGGAAACTGGAACAAAGGACAATAACTACAGGGGGTGTGAGTGATTGCTGGACCCAGGCTAAAAGGAGATTAGCCTGTAAAAGGGAGCATTCTGGAACTGGTGAGGATATTATCTGTATTTAATTTGATTAGACCTAGATTTATTTTGCTTGGTGACTTACTTTGTTCTGTCTGTTACTACTCGGAACCACTTAAATCCTACTTTCTGTATTTAATAAAATCACTTTTTACTTATTAATTAACTCAGGGTATGTATTAATACCTGGGGGAGCAAACAACTGTGCATATCTCTCTATCAGTGTTATAGAGGGCGAACAATTTATGAGTTTACCCTGCATAAGCTTTATGCAGGGTAAAACGGATTTATTTGGGTTTAAACCCCATTGGGAGTTAGACATCTGAGTGCTAAAGACAAGCACACTCCTGTGAGCTGTTTTCAGGTAACCTGAAGCTTTGGGGCAAGTAATTCAGACCCTCGGTCTGTGTTGGAGCAGCCGGGAGTGTCTGGCTCAGCAAGACAGGGTGCTGGAGTCCTGAGCTGGCAGGGAAAATAGGAACAGGGGTAGTCTTGGCACATCAGTTGGCAGCTCTCAGGGGGGTTTCTGTGATCCAACCCATCACAGGAGTTTTACTTAATGTCCATGCGATGAAGACAGCATCTCATTTTCAAGCAAAAGGAACTCATGTTATATTAGGCTATGTAACTGGAAGGAGATGCTGTCATTCTGTTTTCTGTGTGTTGCACCTTTAAGGGAAAATCTTCTCTGCACTACCTGCACTGTTTGTTTGTTTTGTTTTGTTTGTTTTTTGCTTCTCCTCCAAAATACAAGTGTTACAGATCGAGCCTCTGTTTTCTTATTCTCTCTCTCATGGAGACTTTATATTTGTGCTTTCTTGTTTTTTGCTTTTCTTAATCTGAAATAAAAGTTGCCTGGAATGTTTTCCCATTCATAAAACAGAACAGTCCCCATTTCTGACCACACCACCTGGTTCTCAATTTATCTGCCTTGGAAGGCTGAGGGTTTGAATTAACATTCCTAGGATTATTATTATTTGTATTACCAAACTACCTAGGAGCTCTAGTCATGATCCAGGGGCTGTACACACAGAACAAAAAGATGGTCCCAGCCCTAAGGAGCTTACAATCTAACTTGTGGTTTATGGATTTTTAAGGGTCTGATTCTCCTTTTAGTTATGGTAGTGTAACTTAGTTGGAGATACTCCTGATTTGTGCTTGTGTAAATGAGAGGAGAATCAGGCCCTATGTGTTTCAAAGCTGGTGCTATGCAACTAAACCATCTGCCTCTGGCCACACAGGGGAGTAATGCCAAATTAGGCAATAAAAGACATTGCTTACTTTGAACAACCTTTTATTTTCCTCCTTAAATTATTTTTAGTTAAACAACTTTTTGCCAAGGAGCTCTGTCTATGTACAGAACTGCTCTGGTCACCAGCACTGTTACTAGGGACTTGAGCTTTATGGCCCTCATAACACTGAAGGGCGAAGGTCAAGCTGTGGAGCCATTGTGCCAGCCCCACATTTCTTTTTAAACACATATGAGAGACAAAGCTCCCCTGAGACCCCTATGGAAAACTGCCTCAGGGGGAGATGGGACAGAGAGCAAGAGAGCACTGGCCTGACAGATAAAAGCTACATCAAAAGAAGCAGGGAGCAGCTGTCCATCTGGAGAGGGGGGGGTCTTTTCTTTTCTTTTCTTTCAACAGGGAGAGAGAGACTGTCTCAGAGAATAGTCTTAAAGTATTTTGCATGCAAAGCAAAAAAGCGGGGGAAACAACCCATAAGGAGGAGGGTAGAAAAGCCCCCACACCAAACAGAAGGAGGTGCTGCTTGCCTGGAATCTCAGGTTGAATCACTTAAATCACTTTTAGTGTCTCCAATGTAAGTTACTGCCTCTGTTTATAGAGTTACAGCGAGAGGCCCAAAGTGAACACACTTCCCAAATCAACATCTGAACTCGGGTCTGAATCAAAATTAATATCATAAACTTCAAAACTCCTTCATTCTGACAAAGCTTTTGTTCTGTGCATGGGTCCATTTTAAGTCTGTATCTCCATAAGGAAGAAACATATCCTGATCCACAGACAGCTCACTGTATTTGCTGTAGCATAGACTATTTCATTACACAAAATCTCCAGTGCATATAATAGCTAATAATAACCTTGGTACATACTGATAACTGTTGATTATTAAAACAGTACAAAGTTACTCAACTGTTCTAACAGTAACACATTCCATGTACTTATTTTATTCATGTATTTAGCTTTAGATACACAAAAAGCCCCAGTTCCCAGTCATAGATGCTTTAACAGTTACACACACACACACACACCCCCTCAGCCCAAACAAATCCAGCAGCAAATCCCAGCCCATATAATAAAGCAACCAGCTGACAGGAATATCTCCCTCTCCAGCCCTTGCCAGAGACCCCTCTCCCCCACTTCTGCTTGCATCTCAGAGCACTTAAAAGGACACCAAGAAGTTTAGGTCTTAAATGTAGGTTGAAAGTGTCCCTTTAAAGCTATATAATGACTCAGATGTGTAAACTGAGAAAGTTCATTTGCTCTTTTGTTAAGTTTTTTTTCCACACCTCCAACCCATACCTCAAGGTTTTAAATTGTTTGAATATCTGAGAGCAGCCCAACCTGTAAAATTTGTATCCAGCTTTCAATGCCCTCCCTCCCCCCAATCTGATGGTGTTTTGATCTGGGGCTTAGGTTTGGTCTGTAATGGCTATCCCAATATGGTAGTAGTTGAGCACCTCACAATCTTTAATGTATTCATCCTCCCAACACCCTTATAAGGTTGGGAAATACTATTATCTCCATTTTAGAGATGGGGAGCTAAGACTCAGGTCATCAAAAGTATTTAGGCTCCTAACTTCCACTGATTTCCATCAAAATGAGAAACAGCCTAAGTCCAAAGTCACTCAGGAAGTCTATAGCCGAGCAGGGAACTTAACCTGTGTTTTATAAGTCCTAGTCTAGTACCTAAACACTGAATCAGCTTTCCTCTCATGAAGCGGAGACTGGATCCAAATATGAAATGCATCTCTGGGTTTAGAGCAGGGGTAGGCCACCTATGGCACGCGTGCCAAAGGCGGCACGTGAGCTGATTTTCAGTGGCACTCATGCTGCCTGGATCCTGGCCACCGGCCCGGGGGGCTCTGCATTTGAATTTAATTTTAAATGAAGCTTCTTAAATATTTTAAAAACCTTATTTACTTTACATACAACAATAGTTTAGTTATATATTATGGACTTATAGAAAGAGACCTTCTAAAATATTAAAATGTATTACTGGCACACAAAATCTTAAATTAGAGTGAATAAATGAAGACTCGGCACACTACTTCTGAAAGGTTCCCGACCCCTGGTCTAGAGTCAGATTCCAATCTCCTCCAAGTTCTGTGGTTCGGTTTGGGCCCATCTTCATTAAATATGGTATTTACATAACAGATTGTAATGGCTGGATGGTGAAAGTAATAATCTTTGAAAACATGCATCAGGACATAACTTGAGGTGTTTAGAACAGAGTTCCCCTCCCAAATAATACAGACATGCATTACTGGCTAACTACTTTGTGGGATTTTTCTCCTTCTTTGTAGCACCTGGTTTAAGTCTTTACAGGAGGCAAGACACCAGACTAACTGAACCAATGGTCTGTTCAGGTACAGTAAGGCCTATGGTATGTTTCTTCATACATATGGTTTTAAATGATTCCTTCTGTAGAAACTTCAGTGAATCCTGCAGGTTGGTGGAGGGTATGACCATGTTCATGATCCAGTCTGTGATGCTCACCAGCCCAAAGTGTCTTTCAGTTTTTGTCACACACTGTTGTGTGCCATGATGCCATCCCACATCTATCCACAAATCCTTATGATTCAGGCTATCTGGCATCCAAAGTATAACTGGGACATGGTGCACCTGTGTGTGAGATATTGCATGTAATACTTCAAGCCTCACAAGCTTGGGTAAAGAGACGTATGTATCTTTGGAACTGTCAAGAGATGTTGCCATTCTGGGTTTCATGTACTGCTGCCTTAAACTGAGAGGCATTTCTCTGCCTGCTACAGGGATATCTGAAAGGCAAGTGCCATTTTGTGTTGCTGCAGCAAGTTTGAGTCTGATCTGCACCCTCCTGAGCAGCACGGGCTGGGGGCACAACATTTGCACTCTCCAATTCTAGGCCTGCCTGGCCCCCACATAAGCTAGAACAGCTTCAGGGGCTACACTAGCTTATGCAGTTCCTCATACCCACCTATGGGACGCCCTAGTTCAGAATACCCAAAAGACAGAGAGCATTATCCACACCCCCATCAGCCTCCGGATTGCCCTTGATACTCCCCTGCACCAAGTACTGCAAGAGGATCTCTTATTCTGCCCCTATGCTGTTCAGAGATATTCCTGGCTGGGCAGGGGAGGAGCATCCACCTGTGTTCTGGATAAGAATGTTACAGGTGAAATCACTGTGATCTTGCAATATCTCTCTCTCATCCTCCTCCATGGAGGCCTTATGTTTGTTCTTTCTTTGTTTGAGTTCCTTAATCAGAAATAAATCACCTAGACTGAGATATACATATTTCCCTCCTTGTGTGTGAGGGGGAAAAACAACAAAGAATGACAAAAGAAGATTCAGCTCAGAATCTGTGATATGTCGCCATCCATATCAGGTTGCAGTCTGGCACTTGTAACATTCACATCAACCCCACAGGCATATTTCCTTAATTTCAAGGATCTGATGGTAAGGAAAGAGTTTATCTGTAGTGCTCTGATTTACATGCCAGTTTTAAGCACCAAAAAATCAAACTACCACTTGGGACCCCATACCCTTGTGCTGTCTTGGCAATTCACAAGCCTGCCTAATCTCCCCTTCTAGATGAGGGGCCAGAGTGGGAAGAAGCCCATAGCCCAATCCTTCCGAGTAGCTCAGGATTCCATTTTTCTTCGAAGCCCCACAAACTTAGGGTTACCATATTTTGAGTGTCCAAAAAGAGGACATTCCACGGGGCCTCGGCCCAGCCCCGCCCATGCCCCAACTCCACCCCTTCCCCAAAGTCCCCGCCCCAACTCCGCCCCCTCCCCTGCTTCCCGCGAACATTTGATTCCCGGGAAGCCGGAAGCCTGAAGCAGGTAAGGGGTGGGGGTGGAGGGAGGAGGCGCGGCCCAGTCTGGCCCCCCCGGTGTCTCCAGCCTGCCTCGGCTCGGGCCCTGGGCCAACCCCCGGCCCCGGCCACCGGCCCAGCACCGCCGGCCCGGCCCCTGGCCCGGCCCCGGCCCAGCACCGCCGGCCCCGCATGTCCCGATTTTCCCGGACATGTCCAGCTTTTTGGGATTTCCCCCCAGACGGGGATTTGATGCCAAAAACCTGGACATTAGGGTTACCATACGTCCGGATTTTCCCGGACATGTCCGGCTTTTTGGGCTCCAAATCCCCGTCCGGGGGGAAATCCCAAAAAGCCGGACATGTCCGGGAAAATCGGACATGCGGTCGGCGGCTCGGGTGCCGGGCCGGGGGCTCGGGGGCTCAGCCGGCGGTGCTCGGGGGGGCCGGGTGCCGGGCCGGGGGCTTGGGTGCCGGGCCGGGGGCTCGGCCGGCGGTGCTCGGGGGGGCCCGGGGCCGGGCCGGGGGGCTCGGCCGGCGGCCCGGGTGCCGGGCCGGGTGCTGGGCCGGGGGCTCGGCCGGCGGTGCTCGGGGGGGCCGGGTGCCGGGCCGGGGGCTCGGGTGCCAGGCCGGGACGGGGGCTCGGCCGGCGGTGCTCGGGGGGGCCCGGGGCCGGGCCGGGGGGCTCGGCCGGCGGCTCGGGTGCCGGGCTGGGTGCTGGGCCGGGGGCTCGGCCGGCAGTGCTCGGGGGGGCCGGG
Source organism: Malaclemys terrapin pileata (assembly GCF_027887155.1). Classification (NCBI taxonomy): domain Eukaryota; kingdom Metazoa; phylum Chordata; order Testudines; family Emydidae; genus Malaclemys; species Malaclemys terrapin. The sequence goes on along the minus strand of NC_071508.1, from coordinate 94,685,076 downwards.
TGCCGGGCCGGGGGCTTGGGTGCCGGGCCGGGGGCTCGGCCGGCGGTGCTCGGGGGGGCCCGGGGCCGGGCCGGGGGGCTCGGCCGGCGGCTCGGGTGCCGGGTGCCGGGCCGGGTGCTGGGCCGGGGGCTCGGCCGGCGGTGCTCGGGGGGGCCGGGTGCTGGGACGGGGGCTCGGGTGCCGGGACGGGACGGGGGCTCGGCCGGCGGTGCTCGGGGGGGCCCGGGGCCGGGCCGGGCCGGGGGGCTCGGCCGGCGGCTCGGGTGCCGGGCCGGGTGCTGGGCCGGGGGCTCAGCCAGCAGTGCTCGGGGGGGCCGGGTGCCGGGCCGGGGGCTCGGGTGCCGGGCCGGGCCGGGGGCTCGGCCGGCGGTGCTCGGGGGGGCCCGGGGCCGGGCCGGGGGGCTCGGCCGGCGGCTCGGGTGCCGGGTCGGGTGCCGGCGGTGCTCGGGGTGGCCGGGTGCCGGGCCGGGTGCTGGGCCGGGGGCTCGGCCGGCGGTGCTCGGGGGGGCCCGGTGCCGGGCCCGGCCGGGGACTCGGGTGCCGGGTCGGGGGCTCGGCCGGCGGTGCCGGGACGGGCCGGGGGCTCGGGGGACGGGCTGGGGACCTGCGGTGCCGGGGGTGGGCCGCGCCTCCTCCCCCCCCCCACACACCCCCCCTTACCTTCTTCAGGCTTCCCGCGACTCAAATGTTCGCGGGAAGCAGGGGAGGGGGCGGAGACTTTGGGGAGGGGGCGGGGTTGGGGCGGGCGCGGGGGCGGGGCTGGGGGCGGGGCCCCCTTTAAAGTGTCCTCCTTTCGGAGGCACTAAATATGGTAACCCTACTGGACATGTCCGGGAAAATCCGGACGTATGGTAACCCTACACAAACTGTCAAAGTCAGTTCTGATTACCTCAGTGAAAAGCAGAGTGCTAGTTTTTCCCAACAATGTGCTAGCTGCCATGAGCTGTGCTCGATCTGTAGCACTGAGGTGAAAAGTTTGTCACTGATGTGGTATGAAATGGTGTGGACAATTCATAGTGTCTCTCTTTTTGTCTTGTAACAGATCACAGACTAAAGCCAGTACTTCAGTGATCCCTTTGTCTCCCAGGCTGTGTCTATATTAAGGTTTGGGGGTTGTTGGTTTTTTTTACATTTCTCTCTACTGCTGTCATTGGTTCTGCTCCATTGGTGGCAGCAATGGTAGGAGCATGAGTGTAGGCCTTGAGTCTGATTCCCAGCTTACACTAGTAAATATGGAGTGACTCTATTGACTAGAGATTTACTCCAATGTATTTGAGATCAGAATCTAGCCTTTGTTTGGAATCCATTTGGACCTTTGGCTAAAATCAAGCATGTATAATCTTGTTTAATCTTGTGTAAACCTGTTTAAAAGCCTGTGTAATGTTGCAACAGTTGCAATCCATGGGTTGCCCTGATTAACTAGGCAAAATGTGTGGGGCCAGAGAGAGGTGTTCCTAATGGCTGTGCATAAATTCTGGCATTTGCCTCTGCTGGAGATCCATCGGAGCTTGAGTCTCACCATTTTTAGCGTGGCATACTTCTTGGGTTATTTAAAAAAAAAATCCCTATAAAAACCCTACAGATTTGGAGGACAAACCTGAAGAATTGATTAGGGAATTTCCCAGCCCAACTTCCACAGATTCTAAAGAAAAGACCCACAGGAATTTCACAGACTGGGGAGAAACTGAAGATTTTTCAAAGATCTCCATGAGATTTCCTTTCTCCCCGCTCACCAGCACTTATTGCACTTTTCAGGACTAGAAAATCCTCAGGCCAGAATCCTCAGCACACACCTACACAGGGAAAGCTCATGAGAGGAGCGACTGTGTTAACTCAACACCCTCATCAGATGGTATAAAACCTTCTGCAACGGCCTTTAGAAGCTTTATTACTTTATATATTTTACTGCTGCCTGTAATGAAAGGGTTACAGTCTCATAGACTGTAACAGTCCGGGCCGACTTGGCTGGAACAGACATTAACTTCCACAGTAAATCTGGCAGGAGCTGGTAATTACAGAAAAAGCAGCCAGGGGTCATGGCCAGCCAAGGCTCTGGGGTAACAGAGCAGAAAATCAAAACAGAGGGGGAGGGGAAATCATGTTCATCATAGTCTTAGGGCTGAGGTCGGTCTCCTCCAAACTGTCAGGAGCCTGTTGTCAATTGTTATGTTTAAAAGGAGCCCCTGGAAGATGAGGTAATAATAATGTTAAACATTAACTGTGCTAGTGCTCCCACTGCACTGTAAATTCACGTCCACCCCAGCACAGTTGGGAACGGCAGAGCACTTTGTAGAGACAGTCAGAAAGTGCGGTTTTCTAATTGTGCTTTTAGAGGTGTCCCTTTTTCCACTGAATTGTGGCACTAACCCTAGACTCAAAGGCTCCTGCTTCTTTGATTGTGTACTCCCACTTCAGAGTCCTGGTTCAGCTCAAAGGTCACTGTCCATATGCACGCAATCCTTATCCCACCATTTGTTCAGCCTCCGCAATGGGGCTAATGTCTGTCTGCATACCTGCAGTGTTGTTTTCAAGGTGGTGGTGAGAGTGCTTATCCACTCTCACTAGTGACAGGACAAAATCTCAAATGCAGCGTGGCAGGGTATGTGCTGACCTCCTCATGATAAAGTCTTGGAAATAGGGAGACTGACTATATGACTGCCTTGCAGTACAATTGCAGAGTCCCATACTCCAGGGTCTCACCTTACAACTGATCTAAATTGCGGTCTGTCATACGGCTATGTATCTGAAATACAAATACTACCCTGTCTCTTCCATGAAGATGGTGGGGATAGGGGCATGGCAGTGGGGGAAGAGGTGTAAAATGCAGATCTGTTTACAAACTGTAAAATTCACCTTCCACTGAGTAAATCAGAGGCTTTTCGGCATCCCTGTGGGCTTCTCTCACACACAAGCAGACTCTCATGCTATGCTGTTCCTTTCCCACCCCCATTTAAACTCCTCATGCCTCAACATAGTTACTGTGGTTAAACACATGATGTATCATCAACAGAACAATATGAGACAGTTAGGCTGGAAAGTTTGGTTCTACCCCTGACTGCATCAGTGACTTGCAGCATGTCCTTGGGCAAGTCACTCACTGTAACCTCTCGCTGTCTCATCTTCCCCATCTGTAAAATGGGGATAAAAAAACCTACTTTAGAGATGTGCTGAGCCTTAATTAATTCATGTTTATAAATAACTTTTATTAGGAACTTTAAGATGCTTCCAAGACAAGGCCAACATAAATGTAAAATATTATTATTGATAGTAACAATTAATGAAGTTTAATACACTTTCAGGTGCATCTGAAGTTATACTAGTCTCTTGAAAAAGTCATCAAAACTTACAATTCTACATGCTTATACACAGTCTGCTCACTTGTTTTGCAACTGTGTTCTGCTTCAAGGAACAAGCCTCGTCACTATCTCCTCTAACCTAAAGACAAGAACAAGAGCCCCTTTAGCTTCAAACAGGAGTTCCATCTAAGGCTGAGTGACCACGGATAAAGCTGGAAAAAGTGGTTTGTTTACTCATTACACTGTAATTAGCTGCGCGCATCTGCCTCTTTTAGTGCATTATATGTTGTCTAACGAAGCGGAGATACACTAAGATAGAAACCATTTGTTAAAAACTCAGGGCTATGAACTTACTCAGAAAAAAGGGCATTGCAGCAGCAGCAAGAAGGTCCAAGCACCAGCTGAAGGTCAGGAGTAGCACTTCTGTCTGTGGTTTCCAGGCCGTCTGACACTTGCTGACTCAATTTATTCTGTAAGAAATGTTGATTTTACAGTAAAATGTCCCACACCTAAAATTTCCATTGACATAATAATATCTGAAATTGCCCTTTTGAAGATAGCTACAGCACATCTGCTAAAGGTAATTGGGCCTGTTCTGTGTTCTCTGAGCCTCATGCCAATTTAGAACTGAAAGTTTGTATTCATTTTTCACGTTCCATTTTCATTAAGATGAGAAATTTTTTGGAAGGTTGTGTGGACTAGAATCCAATCAAATGCTTCCATATGGTCCTCAGTTATCTCTGTTCAGTTACTAGTAGATCTTATGCTTTGTGACAAACCATGAAACAAAGGGCCAAGGTCAGAGGTGATGTGTGAGGTGAAATAACTTGCACATCATTAAGAGGGCGTAAGGGAGTTTAACTTGGTAGAAAGTGTAACAAAATATAAGTTAAATCCTATCCTCCTGCATGTTGCTTTTCCTGATGCACCTCTGTCTTTCAGTCAATCAGCATTTAAGTTACAAAAATGTAGAATTATGCAAGTGGTGGATTGGTCCCGCTGTTGTGGGGAACTTTCCCGGTTTATACACTACCTTGGTGGAATTGGCTAGTGAAAGGATCAGAGTCTTTGCTCCAACTCCTTTACCTAGAGGCCTGCCTAACCTCGAGGTCTCCCCTTTCACTCTCCTGGGTGGTAGAGTCCTTGTAACCCCGACAAGGCTGGGCCCAGGATTCCTGGGGGGCTCAACCCCCAACCTTGTCATGGTCACTTAGGTCAGGGTCTAGGGTGTTCCCACTCCATAGTGCTCTCTCCCTGACCCACTGAGCATTACATATAGTTCAAGCAAATACACTTTAATAAAGAGCAAACAATTTAAAAAATAAGGAAAAATTGGGAATGGTTAACCGAAAACACATAACCCCACTCTGTGATATTGGGACATCACAACCAGCATCTCTGGAATGTAAGGGAAGTTCACAGTCTGTTCCTCACACGTCCCAGGCCCTGGCTGTGCTGCAGGGATGCTATGGGTCAGACACTTGCTCTGGAGGTGGCCACACGCTCTCAGGCTCTAGGTGGCAGGACCCTTCTTCCCAGTGTCAGGGCCTCCACCCCCCTCCAGGGTTACAATCCCCCTCCAAGTGTGGCCTGCAAGGCCTCTTGGCTGGGGTGTCTCCCTGCACTGGGCCTGCTGCCCAGGGTCCTCCCCCGCTCTTCTCAGCTGCTCACCGCACCTGGCCAGCCCCAGCTCCACTCTGCCTCCAGCCCCCTGGGCTGCTCCTTCTGGTTCTGGTTGGTGTGGCTCTGCTCCCCAGCTCAGCCCAGGCTCCTGCTCTCTCCTTAGCTCAGCCCCATTCTGGCCCAAGCAGCTCCAGCCCACATGGAGGACAGGACCCCTGGCCTCCTGATTGCCTCATTAGCCTGCCCGTCCTGTCTGGAGTGTTTGCTGACCTGGAGTGTTGGCCTCTCCTCATTGCCCCTGGAGACTGTCAGTCTCAGGGTCCTGGTCTCCCATCAACCCTTCCCCTTTCTTTTGGTACTGGGAGATGGCCAACCAAAAATCCCCACTAAGCTTTAGTAAGGGGTCAACCTTACATTTAGTTAGACTCCCTTTCTCCCACTTGTACCCACTTCATGACATGTAGTCACCTCACACATCACCTCGGAATCTGGTTGCCTATATTCATTTTACTTACTTGGTTTGACAGAATGTTGAATGTGGTCAGAATGCCTAGCTGGCTGCAGTGACAGCCTGAGTGTATTGGGATGAGATTCTAGTTCAGAAAGGCTGCCAGAGATCAAATTTAGGACAATGTGAAAATGAAAAACACAGGTGGCTCAGGTGATTGGTGATAGGAAATAGACCTTTTGCCCTAGATCACTCGTTCTAATCTCACCAGGCTGGTAATGATCTAACTTACCGGTAATTATTATGTGATGGCTGTGATTTGGAATATATGAAATGAGTCGATGGTCTAAGTCCAGTTCCTTGTGGACAATAAATGAATTGCTTCTGAAAAGTAAGACTAACCCTAACCTTCACCTCAAACTGAACCTTTTGTGAGGTTCAAAAATTATGATAAAGTTTTAGTTTTCATGTTCACTGCTGCCTCTGCACACCTGGTTTCTTGCTGGAAGCCAAAGTACCAAAATACAGTGAGAACGGCTGTTCTTCTCTTATTTCTGGCTGGATTAAAAAAAACAGAAGTACTAGAAGTCTCGAGAGAGCCTTTTCTCATGAGATTTCCAGCCCAGTTTTGCAAACCAGGAGACTCAGACTGTCAGAATAAGCTTCAGATATGCTTTCAAACATTGCGGTGTTTAGCTGAATTGAACCTCTGACTTATTTGAGGTTCTTCCATCACTAGGGTGACAGGTGCCTTTGTCACAATACTACAATTTGTCCCCTTATTTGTAGTCTCAATAAGGCCAAAGATTGAATGGACTTAGAGAGTCACTACTTTCTCCAGGGCCGCCCAGGGCGGGGGCAAGTGGGGCAATTTGCCCTGGGCCCCAGAGAGGCCCCCACGAGAATATAGTATTCTATAGTATTGCAACTTTTTTTAAGGAAGGGGCCCCCAAAATTGCTTTGCCCCAGGCCCCCTGAATCCTCTGGGTGGCCCTGACTTTCTCACCACGAGAGGAGGTCACTCTGTAACAGGGTGCTGGCACATTGGTAGGGCTATGTGTGGGAAGCTTGCACTGCGGCCCAGTATGGTTCTTGAGGTCTTTGGTAGACAACCATTCCAAAGACTGTTAAACAAGCACTGTCTACAAGCATTCAATTCACTGAGGGTCGAATTCACCCCTATGCAAAGGACCAAGGTCAGTGCATCCCTTAAATCCTATTCAAAACATAACACATAAAGGCACAAAGAAAATAATAGTATAGGGATTTTACAGTGATGTGGGAATAATTTTTACTTTAACCCTAAAAACCATTTTATTTAACCTCAATGTCATGATTCAGCATTTCTCACATAAATAATTTAGACTAACAAAAGGGAGAGATTATCGGGTTTGTGTGGGATGAAGGTAAATATGAATTTTGTAATGTGGCACAGATGAGAGGTAAATTATGGTGAAGCGGGCATCTTGAGCCCACCTTTTAAGGAAAAGCCGAATCCTCTTCCACAAAACCAAGGCTGACTCATTGCTTAATGAACTGAACATTGCTCACAAAAGCTTAGCTCTGAGTTCCTTTTTTATATACTGAATGTGAGTCTTCACGAAGAACCACAAAATTGCACTTTGCCTTAGAAACGCCTACTGCATAGTAGTAATAAATCCCAAGGGTAACAAAAAGGTCCTAGAGGAATTGTTTATTTAACCTTCTTAACCTCCTCCCCCGCTCCCACCCTAGTACCTAAACCCACTCATTTGCTTATTAGGAATTATGAGGTAGGTTCCCAGGGTCACTACATTGTGGTTCCAAAGAAGTGTAGAAACTGTTCTGTTCTTTCCTTGTACTTGCTAGCACCACTGACATTGAAAAAGAGAAAATTATAGACATAGTTTAAGTCTCAGTGGAGCCACAGCAAGTTATTGCTATGTTGCACTTACAAACCATTCATAGCGTCTTTCATCCAGTGATCTCAAAGCACTTTACAAAGCTGGGTAAGTATTATTATCCATATTTTACATGGGGAAGCGGCCCAGAGGATAAGGTGCTGTCTAAAACTGGAGAATTTTTACAAAAATGGTGCAGCTGCTCCAGAGTTAGTAAGGTCAGGAGCCATAATGCAGATAGCTCTCCAGATTCAGCAGCAGAGTACTGAAAACAGCTGTTGGAGCCACAGACCTGTCTACATAGGAGCTCCAAACCTTGCTAATACCAGCTGCACCAACATGAACAACAGTGGATTTGTTTGTAAAAATTCTCTAATGCAGAGAAGGCCTCAGCAACTCACCCAAGATCACAGAACCAGTTAGTGTCAGGGTCAGGAATAGCGTTGTTCCCAGAATGGTTAGGGATATGAGTAGACCATTGGGATGGAAGGCTGGAATCATTTCCTGGGAAATAAAAGGGGGAGGCCTCTCTTAGAAGACCTCAGTGCTATTACTGCAGAGAAATATTCCAAAAGATTGCTCAGTAGAACATGATCCAGATGCTAGAGAGAATTCAGTCTGAAACACCTTGATTCCTTTTGCCTCTGGAAACATGTTACAGCAGATCTACTCCAGCTCCTAATGCAAGAAAACAGTGGTGCTAAATGGCCCAGGAAGCCTTTTCCATAGAAAAGCACCACTTTGTCACATTCCATTATTTTTAAACCAATCCTCTCACCTATTTCAACTGTAAGCTCCTTGGGGCAAGGACTGTCTTTTTGTTCTGTGTTTGTACAGAGCCTAGCACAATGGGGTCCTGGTCCATGACTGGGCTCCTAAGCACCACGGTAATACAAACAAATAATAATACATTGTCACCAAAACTATTATAGACCTTGGTTAGGACAGATCTCATCTGTGACTATTTCCACTAGTCGTGTGACTAGTCCTTTGGTAATTATTAGTGCAGAGCAGATGGGCTAAGTTTGAAATTGCACTTTACCTCTATGTAGCCCTTTTTCTTACCCTTTGACCTATCAGTTTGAATGCTGCTGACAAAAGTTTTCAACAGCCCAATTTGATTACAATATCTCAGGTACCCGCTTCAGTAAAAGTCAGTCAGTAATAGTCTGTGTGCTTGGCTCCCTCACCTTGAGCCTCCATTGGTCTGGTTGACAGTGTAGTCACTGATGTGTGAAAGCCAGTGTTCCCTTGCTCCCTCATTTGCTCTCAACCCCCACACCCCATGGCCATTGAAATGTTGCTTTTGGCAGGAGCTAGGAGGTAGGGGAGGGACAATTAGCATGAACACTCATTGTTTTCAGAATGTTTTTCTTAATGTCTCAGGAAAAAAAAGAAGGATCAGGTTGAAAGGTCATTTGACCTCTTTGTTTTCTTTGGAATGGGAGATTCAAACCCTTCAGAAAATGTTTTATTAGTTCTTCTGAATTTCATTTTCCACTTGGGTTTTCTCTCTAGGCATTGCTCTTTGAAGGCACCAGCAGACAGTGCCCATGTTTATCAAACTGGGGGGTTATTTAAGGAGAACAACAACATCTATCCCTTGGCTAACGGAAAGCAGTTCTTTTGTATTTAACTTTAAAAATAAGAGACAAAATTCCACTCCCTTACTTTCAAGGGATTGAGTAGCTTCAGGGGACTGAAATTTTTTTGCCATTGGGGGGTCAATTCGTCTTCAACTAAGGTCGATATTAACCAAAAGTTGTTTCATTCGCGACTGAGCAGATAGCAATTCAAAATAGGTTTGTGGCCTTAGTGAAGTTCATAGTGGACAGAGGCTGGTATCACAAATTGGCACAAAGTTGCATTCTTGATTGCAGTCTCAGCACACTAGCTACTGAATGAGTGGACCCTACCAAATTCTCGGCCATGAAAAATGCGTCACGGACCATGAAATCTGGTCTCCCCAGTGAAATCTGATCTTTCGTGTGCTTTTACCCTATACTATACAGATTTCACAGGGGAGTCCAGCGTTTCTCAAATTGGGGGTCCTGCCCCTAAAGGGAGTTGTGGGGGGGGGGGGAGTCATAGTTTGCCACCCTTACTTCTGTGCAGAGCCATCCTGTCTGTAGGACTGACCGGGGCAATCGCCCTGGCCCCTGCGCTTTGGGGGACCCCGCGCTTCAGAACGTGGGGGTCCAGGGCGGCCTGAGGGGTTAGCGGGGGGCCTGGTGCCAGCAGCAGTGATCCAGCCCCAGCCTGCCCTACTCTGCTCTGCCCCGCTGACTCCTGGCGTCGCTCATTGAAGGGGGCGAAAGCCAGAAAGAGGCAGGGCGGGGGCAGGGGATTGGGGGAATAGGTGGAATGGGGGCAGGGAGAGGCAGGGCAGGTCAGGGTGGGAAGGGGTGGAGTGGGGGCGGGGCCTAGGCCAGAGCAGGGGGGTTGTCCTGGGCCCCGTACCCCGTTAGGGACGGCCCTGCTTCTGTGCTGCCTTCAGAGCTGCCTTCAGAGCTGGGTGGATGGAGAGTAGTGGATGTTGGCCGGGTGCCTAGCTCTGAAGACAGAGCCACTGCCAGCAGCAGCGCAGAAGTAAAGGTAGCAGTACCACACACCCCACACACACACAATAACTTTGCGACTCCTCCCCTTGGTCAGGACCCCTACAATTACAACACCATGACATTTCAGATTTAAATAGATGAAATCATGAAAATAACTATAAAAATCCTATGACCGTGAAATTGACCAAAATGGACCGTGAATTTGGTAGGGCCCTATGAAGCATGGTCATAATATGATCCTGGGTAGGCAGTGTGACCTAGTGCATACAGCAGTGGACTAGGAGTCAGGAGGGCAGGGTTCAAAGCACTGCTCTGTGCTTCAGTTTCCCCATCTGTAAAATGGGGATAATGAAACATACATCCTTTTTAAGCGCTTTGAGAACTACAGATGAAACATGCTATATAATGGCTAGGTGGTATTATTACTTTGAGGTGGTCTGTCCAGGTCAGGTTTGGGATACTCTTAAGTAGGTTGGTGTGGGGAAAGCTTGTGCTGCCACGTGCTATCCTGTACCTGTTATGCAGTTAAATAGAACACATCAGTTTTTAATCCCCTCAGTTTAGTCCCTTCTAATGAGCACCATGTTCACCAAAGTAAAATATAGCTTTAAAAAAATATTTTCAGGGTTGTTTAGAGTGACCATTCCACGGCTTCAGTGAAGCTGAATTGCCATAAGAAAATAGTGCTGCCTGCATCCAAGAAACAGATCTTAAAAGCTGCATCCCACTTTTTATCAGAACAAAGCATAAAGATGTACAGTAAAGGGGGGGGGAGAAAAGGGAGAATGGAACAACTGGGGAGCAAGGGAAAAGGGAATAGGGTAGCAATTAGAGGACAGGAGGGAAGAGAAAAACAGATACCAGATACGAGAAGAAGAAATGTGGAGAACAAGAAAAGCATGTCAGATTGGGGACATGAGAGAGAAGGAGTGAAAAGTAGAAGAGAGGAGTGGTCTGATGAGATATGAGCCACACTTTTGTGATATTCAACTCTGCAGTGCATATGGTTTAGATTAGAGTCAGAGGCTGAGCCAGGTCTAACATTTGGATTTGATGGCATCAAAATCTTGCAAACTCTTCTTGTGAGATTTCAACCCAAAATGTTGGCAATCTCATGAAGATCAGCTGTTCTTGTGAGATTTTCTCCATCTGGGGCCACACCAGAAGCACATCAGAAAATAGGCCCCTCTGGTTTTGGATCTGACCTGGAACCAAACCCATCAAAATCTGGAATCAAAAGTGGTTTTGATGCAAGAATCCAAATATATACCCAACCAAAATGTGAATGGAAGAAGATGGATTTCAACTTCAGGATCGAATTTGAGCCTCTCTCTAGTTATGACCAAAAGACTGAAGATCATTTTGGAATAAGAGATGGATGAAGAGAAGTTCTGGCACCATTTGTGAGAATTGCTGATTTAATTCTCCCTACAGATTGTCAAAAGAAGAGAAACACTCGTTTAACATGTCTTCCTATTCCTATTTCCACCAAACTGGTTCAAATGTCCTCCTAGGAGATGGGAAGAAAAGGAGGGAATACTGCTGCATCAACCAGGTATTTCTGTTTTTTGTGCCCTTAAATTTATTCTTTTCCCAACTGAACTGGCACATACATCTCTGCTTAGAAGCTCCTTCTGCTTGGGATCTGCAGTCCATTAACTGCCTCCCCTACGTACACACAAAACCATTATTTCTCTAAGGGTATGTCTACACTACGTGATTACTCCGATTTTACAGAATTCGATTTTTGGCAACAGATTGTATAAAGTCGAGTGCATGCGGCCACAATAAGCACATTAATTTGGCGGTGTGCGTCCATGTACCGAGGCTAGCGTTGAATTCCGGAGTGTTGCGTTGTGGGTAGCTATCCCATAGCTATCCCATAGTTCCCGCAGTCTCCCCCGCCCATTGGAATTATGGGTTGAGATCCCAATGCCTGATGGGGCAAAAAACATTGTCGCGGGTGGTTCTGGGTACATGTCATCAGGCCTCCCTCTCCCTCCCTCTGTGAAAGCAATGGCAGACAACTGTTTCGCGCCTTTCTTCCTGGGTGAACTGTGCAGACGCCATACCACAGCAAGCCTGGAGCCCGCTCAGCTCAAGACAGCAGTCATGAACACTGTAAACATCTCGCACATTATCGTGCAGTTTATGCTGAACCAGAACCTGAAAAACCAGGTGAGGAGGAGGAGGAGGCAGCGACGGCAGCGCGGTGACAAGAGTGATGAGGACATGACACAGAATTCTCTCAAACCGTGGGCCCTGGCACTTTGGAGATCATGATGTTAATGGGGCAGGTTCATGCCGTGGAACGTGGGCCCGGGAAACAAGCACAGACTGGTGGGACCGCACAGTGTTGTGGGTGTGGGACGATTCCCAGTGGCTGTGAAACTTTCACATGCATAAGGACACTTTCATGGAACTTTGACTTGCTTTCCCCTGCCCTGAAATGCCAGAATACCAAGATGAGAGCAGCCCTCACAGTTGAGAAGCGAGTGGCGATAGCCCTGAGGAAGCTTGCAACGCCAGACAGACGGTCAGTTGGAACTCAATTTGGAGTGGGCAAATCTACTGTGGGGGCTGCTGTGATGCAAGTAGCCAAAGCAATCACTGAGCTGCTGCTACCAAAGGTAGTGACTCTGGGAAATGTGCAGGTCATAGTAGATGGCTTTGCTGCAATGGGATTCCTTAACTGTGGTGGGGCGATAGATGGAACCCATATCCTTCTCTTGGCACCGGACCACCAGGGCAGCCAGTATATAAACCGCAAGGGGTACTTTTCAATGTGTCCCTGCCAGCAGGTAGGGGATCTTGGGGGACAACTACTGCACTGGTGGGGTGCAAAATAAACTTTATTAAGAAAATGCAAAAACAGGGAAAATTCAATAGTGAGGGGTATGGGGTTTGTTAAGGTAGACAATTGGGGAGGGGTTTCTTTTAGTAAATAGGATAGGGGATTTCAATAGTGGGGTACAATACAGTGGGGTACAATACAGTTGGTAACCAATTAACACTGAAGTATAAATGTAACAGGTAGCTAACAATTTCTGTGTAAAGAGTGTGTCACAGCAGCATATAACCAACTAACAGTATGGGTAAAATGTGTTAAATAACCAACAACTTTAGGTAAAAAATGTGTCACAGTGGTGTAAATGTAAAATGTAAGGTGTGTTAGAGAGAAAAGGGGTAACCAATGGGGTTTTATGCTAGACTTCAGTAATACAATTGAGGTTTGGCAGCAGTGGGAACGGGGTGAGCATGTGGGGGAAGGGATTAAAAGAGAGAGAGAGAAAGTGGTAGAGAAGTGAGTTTGGGGGATGGGGGAAGAGGAGCATGTGGTGGAGCAGAGGCCAAAGGCAGAGGGAGATTTAAACTCAGGGAGACACAGAGAGCAGACAGGCTGCAAGTTTAAACAGCAGAGAGACAATTATACAGAACACAGTAAAATCTTATCTATGATTTAACTTAACCAAGACTACACAAATTAGCAAGTAACAAAACACAATGCAACAATTCTTTAAGCCTAACTTAGAGTACAATGCATGCAATTTCCTAAACCTAACTTAACCACAGCTATGCAAAATGAAATTACAACTTATCTAGACTAAAAGCTAAATCTAACCTAATGGGTGCACCTTATACTAGGGGTAGTTCCAGAGGGCAGACTGGTGTGTGCCCAGGATACAGCTCCAAGGGGGGGGAAGGGTGATTAACTAGTGGTGGCTGCAGCAGTGGGGTGGCTGCAAGCTGGCAGCCCAGGATACAGTCCAGGAAGGCACAGGCCTATTTCTAGCAGCAAAGGCGCTGCGGAGCAAGAAACAGATTACAGATACAGACCAAGGAGTTAGCTTGGGTCTGCCTGCTGGGGGAAAGAAAGCCAGCAGGTAAAACAAGGGGAGTGTGCAAGAGGTTTTTCCTTACCAATCCCCAAAGCAGCAGCAGGAACAGCAGTTTCAACATCAGAGGACACAGAGAGGACTCGATTTGCTTACAGTAATCAGGAGATCTCCAGGCACAAATTCGTTGTTCGTGGGAGGGGAGTTTAAAAATGGGGGTACGCTCAAAAACAAATGAGAACGGGGAGAGGGCCCCCCAAAGACCCCTAGCTGATCAGACCAGGTGGCAAAGCAAGGACCTTCTCCAGGGGTCTGATCAGAAAATGTCTGTTTTTAAGAGCAAATTCAGGCAGTTTCCCGCCAGTAACTTTGATTGACTCCTCTTGATACAGGGGAGGAGAGAAGGTAGGGAAAGGTTGCAGGTAAGCATAGGCATGCCTGGGCATGTTCTGAGCTACAGGTATGACTCATATGCTTAGCTATGTGGCCACTTTAGGTCTTGCATACCTGGGCAGAGCACCCTACACCGAGCCGGATCCTGAACAAAGAAGCTAGACAAAGGAGCGAAAAGCCCAAAGCAGAGCAATGGCTCTGGGCAGTCTGCACAAGCCATTTTCATGAACAGGGCCAGGCTGTGACTTTGGTTAGTTCCATGGCCGGGGGGGGGGGGGAGGGGGCGGCCACACAGCACAAACAGAACAGCAGGGGGACAGCTATAACAGACACAATGGTGCTGCAAGCACTGGTGGATCACAAGGGATGTTTCACCAACATCAACATCAGATGGCCGGGAAGGGTTCACTACCCTCGTGTCTTCAGGAACACTAGTCTGTTTAAACGGCTGCAGCAAGGGACTTACTTCCCAGACCAGAAAATAACTGTTGGGGATGTTGACATGCCTATAGTTATCCTTGGGGACCCAGCCTACTCCTTAATGCCATGGCTCATGAAGCCATACACAGGCAGCCTGAACAGGAGTCAGGAGCTGTTCAACTACAGGCTGAGCAAGTGCAGAATGTTGGTAGAATGTGCCTTTGGACATTTAAAGGGTCGCTGGCGCACTTTACTGACTTGCTCAGACCTCAGCCAAACCAATATTCCCATTGCTATTGCTGCTTGCTGTGTGCTCCACAATTTCTGTGAGAGTAACGGGGAGACATTTATGGCAGGGTGGGCGGCTGAGGCAAATCGCCTGGCTGCTGATTATGTGCAGCCAGACACCAGGGCGATAAGAGCACACCAGGAAGCACTGCGCATCAGAGAAGCTTTGAAAACCAGTTTCATGACTGGCCAGGCTATGGTGTGAAAGTTCTGTTTGTTTCTCCTTGATGAAAACCCACCCCCTTGATTGACTCAAGCAATCCACCCTCCCCCTTCGATCACAGCTTGCTTTCAAAGGAAATAAAGTCACTATCATTTAAAAATCATGTATTCTTTATTAATTGATTATAAAAAGAGGGAGAGAACTGAGAAGGTAGCCCGGGTGGGGTTGCGGAGGAGGGAAGGGAAAGGCCACTTCAAAAGTTGTGGAATGCCAGCCTTTTGCTTGGGCTGTCCACTGGGGTGGAGTGGCAGGGTGCACAGAGCCTCCCCTAACCCCCCCGCCCCTGCGTTCTTGGGCGTCTGGGTGAGGAGGCTATGGAACTTGGGGAGGGCAGTTATACAGGGGCTTCAGCGGCACTCTGTGATCCTGCTGCCATTCCTGAAGCTCCGCCAGATGCCAGGGCATGTCTGTTTGATCATGCAGCAGCCCCAGCGTTGCATCCCGCCATCTCTCATCTCGAGCGTCCTTCCTGGCCTCACGTTCGTCCCTCCTGGCCTCACGTTCGCTGGCAGCTTTCCTGTACTTTGATACCGTGTCCTTCCACTCATTCAGATGAGCTCTTTCATCGCGGGTCGACTGCATGATCTCAGAGAACATGCCATATCCGCCTTATCTGAGATAGCCTTCGGGACGGAGGAGGGAGGCTTGAAAAATTTGCAGCTGCGGGAGGGAGAGAAAAAAGGGATAGAAGTATTTAAAAAGATACATTTTACAGAACAATGCTTATATTCTTTCACGGTGAACAACACTATTCACATTACATAGCACATGTGATTTCGGTACAAGGTCGCATTTTGCATCTTACTATTGAATGCCTGTGGCTTTGGTATTAGAGATCACAGACACAGGGCCGGGCAACAGAATTCGGCTTGCATGCGGCTATGGTAAGCTATTGTCTTTCAGCTTCTGCAACCTTCATAAAAGCAGCACCCTCCTTTCCCACATACCAAGCAAAGCCCGTTGAGTGCTGCGGTTTTCGGGTTAACATGCAGCAGCAGCAGAAACCAAACTACGCGCCCCCCCCCATCCAATTTTCTGGGATGATTGCTTTACCCCTTCCCACACTGTGTGGCTGGAATCAGGGAAGATCCCTGCTAGCCAAACGCGAACGGCTCAGGGCCAATGGGTCCCCCCGCCCCCCCCCTACTCCCCGCTTGGCTAACTGCAGGGAAGGATTTCTTTTCAGCCACAGGCAAACAGTCCAGTAGGAACAGCCACCTCTATCCCCTTAATTAAATTCCTGTATTTCAACCAGGTTACCATGAACGATATCACTCTCCTGGGGATAACACAGCGACATAAATAACGGATGTTGCTTGAATGCCAGCAAACACCGGGACCATACGCTGCGAGGGTTTGTCATGCAATGATACCAGATTACTTGCTACTAGCATGGTGTGGTCAAGTGTCCTACCATGGAGGACGGAATAAGGCTGCACTGCTCAGAAACCTTCTGCAAAGGCTTTTGGAGTACCTCCAGGAGAGCTTCATGGAGATGTCCCTGGAGGATTTCCACTCCATCCCCAGACACGTTAACAGACTTTTCCAGTAGCCGTACTGGCTGCGAATGCATCCCAAGTCCTCAGGGCAACTTAATCATTAAAAAACGCTTGCTTTTAAATCATGTTTTATATTTACAAAGGTACTCTCACCAGAGGTCCCTTCCATGGCTTCATTGTCTGGTATACTGCCTTGGGAGGGTTGGGAGGGTACTTCCGTCAGGCTGAGAAAAAGATCCTGGCAGTTGGGGAGAACGGAGTGCTGTGTGCTCTCCGCAAGCTCGTCCTCCTCCTCCTCCTCCTCATCTTCCCCTTCCGCAAAATCTTCAGGCATGGATGAGAGTAACCCCTCATCGGAATCCACGGTCAGGGGTGGGGTAATGGTGGCGGCCCCCCCTAGAATTGCCTGCAGCTCAGCATAGAAGTGGTATGTCTGTGGCTTCTTTGGTTTTCTGGTACGCTTGTCTGAGCTCCTTAACTTTCACGCGGCACTGTAGTGAGTCCCTATTGTGGCCTCTCTCCATCATGCCCTTGGAGATTTTTTTCAAATGTTTTGGCATTTCGTCTTTTGGAACGTAGTTCTGCTAGCATGGAATCATCTCCCCATACAGCGATCAGATCCAGTACCTCCCGTATGGTCCAGGCTGGAGCTCTTTTTCGATTCTCAGACTGCATGGTTACCTGTGATGATGAGCTCTGTGTGGTCACCTGTGCTCTCCACGCTGGACAAACAGGAAATGAAATTCAAAAGTTTACAGGGCTTTTTCTGTCTACCTGGCCAGTGCATCCGAGTTCAGATTGCTATCCAGAGCCATCACAATGATGCACCATGGGATAGCTCCTGGAGGCCAATACCGTCGAATTGCGTCCACACTAACCCTAATTCAAACCAACAATATCAATTTCAGCGCTACTCCCCTTGTTGGAGAGGAGTACAGAAATCTATTTTAAGAGCCCTTTATTTCAAAGTAAATGGCTTTGTTATGTGGACAGGTGCAGGGTTAATTCGATTTAACGCTGCTAAATTTGACCTAAACTCGTAATGTAGACTAGGCCTAAGTCCTGGCAGAGAGGTGGCTGCACACAAACGTCCCCTCATCAGAAGTTGCCCAATCACATTTGCTCTGTGATTTCATGAAGAAGTAGGGCTCAGTCCCGTACTCTCTCCCTACATTTTCCAGTGTGTGAAATGTAACATTAATAAAATAACAACAATAATACCTAGCTCTTACATCAAACTTTTCATTTTTAGATCTCAAAGTGCTTTACAGAAGAGGTCAGTATCATTGTCTTTACTCACATGTGTGTAAGTATTGATTCTGTGGAAGATATATTTGGTGTTAGTAAAATGTTCATAACTTATTGCAAAAGCCTCAGCTGCAAACAGAGTTTTCTTTGTCAGGGGAGGGAGGGCCTTCTGTTATTAAGGATCCACAATCTGCACTCCCTTCCTAAAGGCTGTGCCTTGGGATGACCTTCCTCCAGCTGTGAGGGCCAGGGATTGTCCTCGAGAGATTGTCTGACAGCACCACTCCTAGATGAGTAAGAGAGGATCACTGCAAACTCATAGAAGGTGCTTCCTCCCCCAGAGGTTGATCTGAATGCCTCTGTAATGCTGCAAGTCCTGTCAGCCTCAGGAAGCAAGAGGCCAGCCCGAATGAAGCTTTTCTTTACAAAAAAAAAAAAAAAAAAAGAGCCTTGCCACCTCTTTTCCCCACTAAGACATAGTCTTAGTGTTCATGGAGACACCATCCATTTTGCAATATGGCAGACCCCTGCGTTAAAGGGCATCAGATACCTTTGGATAAATGGGATCCCATGTTGGATGGCAGGGAGGAAATGCATGGTGCACATTTATGTCAGGGGATGCCATAATGCTTTGTTTAAGCAGTAGTGTTGGTACTTTATGGGTTTGGCATGACAGATCCAGTTCTAGGAAGAAAAATCCACTGAGAATTATAGTTTGAATCGGTGTGAGTTTTGGAGGTAGGCAGTATATGTGAATATGAGCCACAAAAACAAAATTTTGACCCGCTTTTCAAGCAGGGTGACCAACGCCCTGGCAGCTCTGTAAAGCATTGACTCTTGTTACCTAATCTCCAGCTGTGGGCCCTGCTTCGTGCCAAGTCTCCTTTGGCTCTGTCTAGTAATAATAGTTTCTGGAGTCCAGCCAGGGACTGCTGCCAGTTCCAGTCACACTCTGCTAATGCAAGAGGCAGAGTTTATTAATTCATCGCCAAGGCCCATTGTCTGGGACACTGCCTGGCTGTTTATTTACTCCAATATGGTCTGTATTTACTCAGACAGAGCAAGCGAGGGGACATTGTTTAACTTTGCAAGCCCTTCTGCTGGAGTAGACATGTGACCTTATGCAGGGCTCCAGATAAATGTTCAGAACTTGAGTCTTTTTTTAGTAGTATGGCCTCAGATAACTCTGCCACGATTCGGCAACTAGCTACCAATCTCATAACAACGTTCTCATATAAAATGTTTGATGGGACAAAACCAATCAAAGCTAAAAGGAGAAAAGCAAGTGTGTAACCTAGAACTAAGGACATAAAATACAAACTCTAAGCTAGGTTAAGTTCCTGCCTTAAAAGAAAACCACAAGACAGGACATGTAGAGCTGAGGCTACACTCTACCTTTAATTGACCCGAGTGGAGGGTTGCCACCTGTCTGCATTTTACCTGGACAGTCTGGCTTTTGGCATCTGTGTCCAGGTGCCACTTATGGTTGCCAGGTGCCTGGGGAAGAGGCAGAGAAGGGGTGGGGCCTCAGAGAAGAGGTGGGGCATGGACAGGGCCTTGGGAAAAGGGGCAGGGCAGGGCCTCAGGGTCCGGTTACCAGCAATTAGAAATGTGGCAACTCTACCCCACTGTGTCTATAGATTTTGGGGAGCGGGAGAGGCACTTAGAAGGGTATGTGATGTTACAGGATAGTAGTATATTTGCTATAATGTCTAAGGGCACATCAGGGGAAGGCACTAAGGCCCAGTCTACACATATGGTATAGAGGTGATGGAGGCCTACTCTACAATTAAAAAGTAGATTGACCTAGCTACGTCACTCAGGGCTGTGAGAAATGTTGTGCCCTGAGCGCTGTAGTTAGGTCAAACTAATGCCTGGTGTAGATGCATCTAAATTGATGGAAGAATTCTTCTGTCAACGTAGCTACTGCTTGTCAGAGGTGGATTAACTATATCGAAGAACAACCGCCTTCTGTCAATGTAGCGCCGTAGTGTAGATGCTCCCTACAGCAGCACAGTGGCAGCTCTGTCGTGCTGCTGTAGTGGCAGCAGTATAGAGATCCCCTTCGAGTGCTATAGCTTAGTGCCCTGCCCAAATGGGAATAGCTATAGGATATAACACATCTTTACTGGTATATCTTAGCTACTCTATGCGGTTTATCTAAAGTGCTACAATGTTTGTATGTAGACAAGCCCTTGGGGGAAGGGGGAGACAGAGTGGCAACCTGAACTGTGTATGCCCTTGTTTGGGTTGATTTAAGTCAGATCCTCTATGCTATTGTAACACAGTTTTGTATTTAATTTCCTGTGTTTGTAACTCAAGCCGGACTTCCAGTGTTGCATGTGTGAATGTTTGTTTGGGTTTTTGTAAGGGCCTTTCAGTTGTTGGAAAGCATGAGGATTTTTAAATAGCTGTTAACACTAAAAGCCTGATCTTCCTTCCATTGTGGTCAGTGATAAAACTCCCATTGATTTAAAACAGGAATAGCTTTGCACCCTAAGGGCCAGATCCACTATTGACCCGGGGGCGTGTGCTGCCAGATCAGAATAGGAGCATTTTACTCTCTCTTTGCACAGGTGTAAATGAGGGCACAAGTACAGGGCAGTGGCAAATCAGGCCATATCTCCATTTGGATCTTGTTTGTAACAAACCTGGTCAGACACCTCCTACTGTGAAAACAGCAATCCTGCTCATCAGCAACCACGTCCCCACCCTGCACACACACACTTTGGGTATGACTAATCGATACCATGGCACGCATCTGAAATCTGCTGGCGGGGTCCTGACTCCTATTCTTTCAGGAACTAGGACAACAATTGGCTGCCCAAGCTGAAAGAAAGGGAGGGTTATATCAACTGGGAACCCCAAGAAGTGCACATGGGCTCATCTTGCTCTGCAATAGCATCTACCCTTATGAGATTCCCCAGAAAGACATTACATTGCATTGCCGTGGTAATGTTTATTTGCAGTGTTGTTTGGCAATTGTAGCTGTGGTTGCCAGTTGACCCCCATCCCCACCCCCGATATGGTTTCGCGTCAGGTAACACATTGGTTTTGTTTCAGTGACACGGTGATACCATGGTTGGCTGTGCTGTACAGTAGCACAGCCGAGTCTTTGTTATGCTGTCAGCAGAGCTATTTATACATTGTGACTCTCCGAAGGGCTGCTTCCTGTGTTTTGCTCTTCCACAGGCCAAAGCAGTCTGCCCAGATATGTGGAGTAGCTAATGCCATTCATTTGTTTACCGGTATTTTCTGCATGGAGTACGTTATACTTGTGCTATGTGAACTGTACATGCTCCCTGTTCATTTCTGGGTGTAATTTAAAGTGTTTATTCTTAACTTTATAAGCCCCTGAATGGTTAGATCCTAGGTTCCTCTCCAATGTGTGATACTGCAATGGTTGAGATTAACTGAGATGCTGGTACCAACACACCTCTTAGTTTAACTGGGAGAGGACTGGGGACAGGGTTACTTCTGTGATGTAGAGTCTATGGGCTAGTCTACACTGGCAATGCTAATGCGCTGCCACAGCAGTGGTTTAGTGTGGCTTGTGTAGTTGTGGCATAGCGCTGGGAGAGAGCACTCTAAAAAAAAAAGCCCACCTCCATGAGGGGCGCAGCTCCCAGCGCTGCTGCACTGTCTACACTGGCGCTTTACAGCACTGACACTTGCTGTGCTCGGGGGGATGTTTTTTCACACCCCTGAGCGAGAAAGTTGCAGCTCTGTAATGTGCCAGTGTAGACAAGCCCTATAACCTTGCCTCTCCCACTGGTTCACTTGAGCCCAAATTTGTTGTCCTTTAGCTCATGCATGCTGCAAGTTCACTTTATGTCCCATGCTTTTTCTGGGACAGGTTGGCTGTACTGAGTAATGTGGGAAGCCTAGTTTGGGGTGAATTGAGGAGGACATTATATTATTTTGGACATTAATAAAATATACAAATTAGGACCAATTTTTAAACATGCACCCAGGGCTCTAGATCTATTTTTAAATAAACCAAAATAGAAATAAATAACTGCTTGGTATGGGTTTTGATGCTATAGAAATAGCAAATCAGGAGGGAACACTTTACTAACCTCAACAGAAAAAAAAAAAAAAAAAACAAAAAAAAAAAACTGGACTGAGTGAAAACAGGCTCTAAAAGAAAGAGGAAAAGACACAGCAACATGTATTTTAGAAGGAAAGGGGGAAATAGTACAGGACTTAACAAAAGAGAAGCAAGAATGAAAACGGGAAAGTTATTTAAAAATGTGTTTTATAGAAGATTTTATGCTCAGACACTGCAGTAAACCACGTTGCACATTAATTTCCATTAGAGACAACTATAAATATGTATGTGGAAGGGAGTGGTAACACTGGTCTACAATTTTTGAGAAGTCGTCTGCTTCAGAGATAAAATGTGCTATTTATTATGTATTTTAATGTGCTGAATTCAACTATGACAATTAAAACAACTGATTGGCTACTGTTTCTAAGATATTTAAGTTTTTACATTTTATGACTATGCATATTGTCTAGATAGAGTTTTAATCATAAATTGTAAACCTAGGTCTTTTCATGTGTTTATGGTTGCTTTACATGATGATATTTCACCTGTCCTGTTTATGTAACACTTTAAAAATCAGCAAAAGGTTATATAAATAAAATTTATTATGAAACAAAAAGGCAAAAAACTATTATGTACATAGTTTAGTCCTATTCAGTGTCTACTCGGCACTTCTTGGCTTGTTTCTTGTATTCATTAAATGGAGCATCTCTTGTCACTGTCCAGCAATAGTCTGCAAGCACTGATGGGCTCCATTTGCCCTGATAGCATTTCTCCATTGTTGCAATGTCCTGGTGAAATCGCTCACCACTCACTGCTCCGCAGTTTGGTGGGGGGGGGGAAAAAAAAAAAAAAAATCTAGATGAGAGGGCAAAAAAAAAAAAAAAAAAAAAAAAAAAATGCATCTTTAGCGACATGTTGCAACCAAGGCTTTTGTATGCCTTGAGGAGGTTTTCCACCAACAACCTGTAGTTGTCTGCCCTGTTGTTTCTGAGAAAATTTATTGCCACTAACTGGAAGGCTTTCCATGCCATCTTTTCCTTGCCACGCAGTGCACTGTCAAATGCATCATTTCGAAGAAGTTCACGAATCTGAGGACCAACAAAGACACCTTCCTTTATCTTAGCTTCACTTAATTTTCCGTGGAGGTACTTGAAAGCTGCTTGTGTTTTGTCAGTGGCCTTGACAAAGTTCTTCATCAGACCCAGCTTGATGTGTAAGGGTGCTAACAAAATCTTCCTTGATTCAACAAGTGGTGGATGCTGAACACTTTTCCTCCCAAAAAGAAGAACAGGAGTACTTGTGGCACCTTAGAGACTAACAAATTTATTAGAGCATAAGCTTTCGTGGACTACAGCCCACTTCTTCGGATGCATATAGAATGGAACATATATTGAGGAGATATATATACACACATACAGAGAGCATAAACAGGTGGGAGTTGTCTTACCAACTCTGAGAGGCCAATTAATTAAGAGAAAAAAAACTTTTGAAGTGATAGTCAAGCTAGCCCAGTACAGACAGTTTGATAAGTAGTGTGAGAATACTTACAAGGGGAGATAGATTCAATGTTTGTAATGGCTCAGCCATTCCCAGTCCTTATTCAAACCGGAGTGGATTGTGTCTAGTTTGCATATCAATTCATGCTCAGCAGTCTCTCGTTGGAGTCTGTTTTTGAAGTTTTTCTGTTGTAATATAGCCACCCGCAGATCTGTCATAGAATGACCAGACAGGTTAAAGTGTTCTCCCACGGGTTTTTGAGTATTTTGATTCCTGATGTCAGATGTGTGTCCATTAATTCTTTTGCGTAGAGACTGTCCGGTTTGGCCAATGTACATGGCAGAGTGGCATTGCTGGCACATGATGGCATATATCACAATGGTAGATGTGCAGGTGAACGAGCCCCTGATGGTATGGCTGATGTGATTAGGTCCTATGATGATGTCACTTGAATAGATATGTGGACAGAGTTGGTATCGGGGTTTGTTACAAGGATAGGTTCCTGGGTTAGTGGTTTTGTTCAGTGATGTGTGGTTGCTGGTGAGTATTTGCTTTAGGTTGGGGGGTTGTCTGTAAGCGAGGACAGGTCTGTCTCCCAAGATCTGTGAGAGTAAAGAATCATCTTTCAGGATAGATTGTAGATCTCTGATGATGCGCTGGAGAGATTTTAGTTGGGGGCTGAAGGTGACAGCTAGTGGTGTTCTGTTATTTTCTTTGTTGGGCCTGTCTTGTAGGAGGTGACTTCTGGGTACTCGTCTGGCTCTGTCAATCTGTTTTTTCACTTCAGCAGATGGGTATTGTAGTTTTAAGAATGCTTGATAGAGATCTTGTAGGTGCTTGTCTCTATCAGAGGGATTGGAGCAAATGCGGTTATATCTTAGAGCTTGGCTGTAGACAATGGATCGTGTGGTGTGTCCTGGATGGAAGCTGGAGGCATGTAGGTAAGTGTAGCAGTCAGTAGGTTTCCGGTATAGGGTGGTATTTATGTGACCATCGCTTATTAGCACAGTAGTGTCCAGGAAATGGACCGCTTGTGTGGATTGATCTAGGCTGAGGTTGATGGTGGGATGGAAATTATTGAAATCATGGTGAAATTCCTCAAGGGCTTCTTTTCCATGGGTCCAGATGATGAAGATGTCATCAATGTAGCGCAAGTAGAGTAGGGGCGTTAGGGGACAAGAGCTAAGGAAGCGTTGTTCTAAGTCCGCCATAAAAATGTTGGCATATTGTGGGGCCATGCGGGTACCCATAGCAGTGCCGCTGACTTGAAGGTATATATTGTCCCCAAATGTGAAATAGTTGTGGGTGAGGACAAAATCACAAAGTTCAGCCAGCAGGTTAGCTGTGACATTATCAGGGATACTGTTCCTGATAGCTTGTAGTCCATCTTTGTGTGGAATATTGGTGTAGAGGGCTTCTACGTCCATAGTGGCCAGGATGGTGTTTTCTGGAAGATCAGTATCTTCATATCAATATATGTTCCATTCTATATGCATCCGAAGAAGTGGGCTGTAGTCCACGAAAGCTTATGCTCTAATAAATTGGTTAGTCTCTAAGGTGCCACAAGTACTCCTGTTCTTCTTTTTGCGGATACAGACTAACACGGCTGCTACTCTGAAAACTTTTCCTCCCAGGCTCCAATGACTGTCAGAGTGGCCAATCTTTCTTGATGTAGTGGGAATCTCTTGCATGACTATCCCATTTGCAGAGAAAACAGCAGTACTTTGTGTATCCAGTCTGCAGACCAAGCAAGAGAGCAACAACCTTCAAATCGCCACAAAGCTGCCACTGATGTTGGTCATAGTTTATGCACCGCAAAAGTTGTTTCATGTTGTCATAGGTTTCCTTCATATGGACTGCATGACCAACTGGAATTGATGGCAAAACATTGCCATTATGCAGTAAAACAGCTTTAAGACTCGTCTTCGATGAATCAATGAACAGTTTCCACTCATCTGGATCGTGACCGATGTTGAGGGCTGCCATTACACCATCAATGTTGTTGCAGGCTACAAGATCACCTTCCATGAAGAAGAATGGGACAAGATCCTTTTGACGGTCATGGAACATGGAAACCCTAACATCACCTGCCAGGAGATTCCACTGCTGTAGTCTGGAGCCCAACAGCTCTGCCTTACTCTTGGGTAGTTCCAAATCCCTGACAAGGTCATTCAGTTCACCTTGTGTTATGAGGTGTGGTTCAGAGGAGGAGGATGGGAGAAAATGTGGGTCCTGTGACATTGATGGTTCAGGACCAGAAGTTTCATCCTCTTCCTCGTCTGACTCAAGTGAGAATGATTCTGGTGCATCAGGATCCGGCAGTCCTTCTCCGTGGGGTACTGGGTGTATAGCTGATGGAATGTTTGGATAATGCACAGTCTACTTTTTCTTTTTTGACACACCTTTCCCAACTGGAGGCACCATGCAGAAGTAACAATTGCTGGTATGATCTGTTGGCTCTCTCCAAATCATTGGCACTGCAAAAGGCATAGATTTCCTTTTCCTGTTTAACCACTGGCGAAGATTTGTTGCACAAGTGTTGCAGCATATGTGTGGGGTCCACCTCTTGTCCTGATCTCCAATTTTGCAGCCAAAATAAAGGTGATAGGCTTTCTTAACCATAGTGGTTATACTGTGCTTTTGTGATGCAAAAGTCACATCACCACAAACATAGCAGAAGTTATCTGTACTGTTCACACAAGTACGAGGCTTCTCTGCTCACTTTGGCTGAGCAGAAATGTGTCCCTTTGCAAAAATCAAACACTGACAAATAAGAGAGCACGACACTGTATGATTTCTAGAGCTGATATAGGGCAATTTGTTCAGCAGAGTGATGTAAGCTTTGTTATGATTGCATCATCCATGACTTCTAGGAATAACATGATGCAATTCATATCATGTATGATGCAATACCAGCTTCAGATTGCATCATTCATTGTTTTGCCTCAAAAGCAAATACTGTCCAAACCCAACCATAGATTTATTCATAGATCCAGTCAAAGATGTATTTTAGTCATTTCTGGTTTAAATTGAGATCCCTTCCCTTTATAACTCACTTATCCTCCGCCATTCCTAAGTCAAGGGTCGTATATACTGACCCAATAGCATATCTTGAAAACTAGAGCCAATCAATAATTTTAAGCATCATTTTTGTTCTCAGTGACCCAGAATTAGTAAAGTTTGACTACATTTATTTCAGAAGCATTTTGGCTGTAGAGCAGTGTAATTGGACAAAGGATACAGGTTTCTGAAAACTAATACTATAAGCTGCTTTAGCATTTGCCTGCATTGTTTGTGCCTGCCAATTCATTCCTAAGTACAAAAAGTCTTTATGTGTATTACATTAAAGACTACATGCAATTGAACTGAAAATGACACTCACTCTCCTGCATAATGAAGGTAGCTCTTAAAAAGACTGGGATTTTTCAGCTTGGAAGAGAGATGACTGGGGGGGGGGGGGGGGGAGGGGAGAGAATATGTCTAGAAAATCATGAATGGTGTGGAGTAAGTGAATAAGGAAGTGTTATTTACCCCTTCATATAACCCAAGAACCAGGGGTCACCCAATGAAATCTGTAGGCAGCAGGCTTAAAATGAACAGAAGGAAGTATTGCTAAACACAATGCACTGTTAACCTGTGGAACTCATTGCCAGGGCATGTTGTGAAGGCCAAAACTATAACGGGGTTCAAAAAAGAATTAGATAAATTCATGGAGGGTAGGTCCATTAATGGCTATTAGCCAAGATGGTCAGGGATGCAATGCCATGCTCAGGGAATCCCTGGGCTCTGACTGCCAAAAGCTGGGAGTGGATAACAGGGGATGGATCATTTGATGACTGCCTGTTCTGTTCATTCCCTCTGAAGCACCTGGCATTGGCCACTGTCAGAAGACAGTATCCTGGGCTAGATGGACTATTGGTCTGACCCATTATGGCTGTTCTTATGTTCTCCATCTGTGGCAGTGGAAGAAAGAGGGACACAATCAGGAGGTCTGTGAGGGCAAGGTTTCTGAAGGGGTTAGCACATTTCTACACAGAATGGCCGCTGGGTACCACCCCAGAAGTAGCTGCATATAGCTAGTGAGTAATTAATCCTTATATCTTCTTCTTTAATGCTTAGCCAGACAGTCAGCCGTAGCGACTGTTCGCCATTTGGTCCATTCCTGCGCAATCACACAGGCTTGATGACCTGAGAGTCCAACATCGGAACAGATTTGATGAACCCATGTAATGGGGGTCTGCCTCTGAGCCGCCTCCACCTCTCAGTTGCTGGAATTTTAGCCCGGATGTTACAAGCCACCCGGAGCAGTTTATAAAATGCTTTGGGATCCTTCTGCATAGAGTGAGCTACAGGGTTCAGTTTCTTTGCGTCCCCAAATGTCTGACCAAAATAGGGACTTATGAGAGATCCATTTGGCAGAAACTCAGTTAGAGGATGCTGGTGGGTTGAAGCAAACACCTAGTGGGCTTGCACAGATGGTGTGTGTCCTGGTTGAGAAGGATCCCAAAATGCTTTACAAGCTGCATATAGGGGACATCATTGTACATGTCATATTCAATGATTGCTTCTCTCATTAATGTTACAAAATTGTGGCCACTTATTGCATCCTGTTTGTCACTTGCATGGCATCCTGAAACTTTGCACAATAGTGGGGCAAGAAGTCTGGACCAAAAGCACAGGCATCTACCATTTGGACCAAAGGAAATTCTCTTTTGTTTGCGTAGCGTCTGTGACAGGCCGCTGAACAGGTCTGATTCTATACCATGGAGCTCCACTGTACAATACATTTTTAGCTAGTGCATTACGATAAATTCATTAGCAAACCCAAATAGCTTCAGCGACTGGGACTGGAATATAAAGTCTTTCATTTTAGATTGCTAGTTCAAATCTGGCCTAGACTGCTATGCCCTCTGAAGGCTGTCTAGTATCTGCTGTAAAAAAAAAATTGGTGGTTGCAGTCCATTTCCTAATGAACAACTGTTCCCATGTTACAACCACCACCACCACCGACTAACTGGCACTCTTGTTAGTAATCTCAGAAAATAAGACAACTGAATAGGCATGGCGACTAAATTTCACCCTCTCCACTAGAGGTGATCCCTCCAATGCAGGGTTGAGGCATATTGGCAGGGCACTGTGGGGAAGCTTGCCTTTGTCATTCCTGTTCTGTGGGGAGGACTCAGCTTACAGAGATGTGAAAGGTGCCAGACTGACAAGCACAGCATTCATGTAAAATCTGTTCTTTAAAAGAACGTGTCCTGTGCTGTAGTAGGTTGTATACCATCTGGTTGAACTAGTTGCTGAAGTAGGAGTTCTTATAATTGGCTGACTCAGACAAGAGACTCACAAGTTTTCATAAGTGTGATTTAGCATAGGTGTGAAATGTCCTCTTCTTCTTTGTCTGGTTTGTCAGCCAGGAGACGTCTGTTCCAGAAGCAAAGGTCAAAAGTAGTAGTTAGTGTGTGCAGTGTTTGCTTTGTATAAGACCGAAGACAGGGGCTGCATTTACAGCCCATTAGGAGAGAATACATTGTGGGTGCAGTGTTGGGGAGTGCCGAGAGAGCAGCTTTGGAAGTGGGCAGCTGGTAAATGATGGGCTAATGCTTGGGTGGTTAAAGACTAAACCAGAATAAATAAATGTTATAAAGAACTGAGCAGGGGACTCCAAGTATTTCTGAACCATGTAGCAGCAAAGAAATAGGTGCCTCAGGGGAGTACTGAGTGCACAGCTCAGCAATTCATTAACTACAGAGACTGGAATGATTAAAGATTTCGTATTAAAGACTGAGGAGTGGCCCCATGTAAGGCCAAATACCCACCACTCTCCCTTCCATGCCCACAAGGGTGGGCACCCTATAGTACTGAAACAAGGACCAACCCACCTTTCCTGGAAGTCAATGGGAGTTGTATTCTGCTACGATTCTTACACTGTGCCTATAACAATAGCATATGAGCACCTACTGTTTTGCTACTAGCATCTACAAGAGCAGGATCAGACGCTAAATGCATGTTTCATTGGAGCTACCTTTGATAAAGGTAGGCTCCATGTCAGCTTTCTTGCACAGGCAGTGAGTGGCAGCCTGCTAGGTCAGCTCTAGATCCTTGGCTTCCCGGTGACTCTCTCATTCTCCTACTTCTATTTTTGAAGATCCTTCTGAATAACATATACAGTTTCAGACTATGGGGAATTATGCTATCCAGGCAGCTGTGGTTTATTTGTGTCAAGGTAGGGGCACTAATGTGTATTTGGCCATTCAGAATCACAATTCTTTCAACATCTTCTAAATCTCAACTTCATCATTTCTACAGAAATGGTGTCTGGTAACTCTTTCAACAGCTTAACCCTTAATTCACTGGATTCCCCCCGCCTTTACCACTCCCCCAAATGCTTCTCTTTATGTGCATATGTGTTTGTATGATACACAATGGTTTAGTCTTCAAATGGTTAAAAAAAAAAAAAAATCTTGCACTTAAAATCCTCCCCCTCCCCAATCAGCTGTGACAGGGCTGCCTACTTTCACGCAGTATGTGCCTTTGATTGTAAAGCATTGGATACAGGCTTATTTCTTTCACCAAAGCTTGATGCTTCTACAATTCTATCTTTTCTCCAACTAATATTTCCTTCAGTTCTCTATGTTTTCTTCCCTTAAAGCCTTCAATTTTGCAGCCCTGCCAAAATGTCTGCATTTTCTTAAATTCTCATTTCCTCTGGCACTCACTTCTTGCTTATAGTTACAGTAACTTTTAAAAAAAAGATTTTACATTGAGCCCAATTTCCAGTCTGTAATCTTCTGTTTTAATATTGCTTCACTGCTGACTCTATTCTCATGTTTCTTCTGCTTGATGCAAATATACCTGCTTCGGTTTGGAAACATTAATTCACTTCAAAGTCGGACCTGTTTGTTTTTTTTTTTTTTTTTTTTAAACAAGGGGGGTGGGGTTTGATGTGTTCTGGTTCCTTTTATTAACTTAATTTTTATTTGCTGTGCAAAAGGCTTAATTAGTGTTTAGTTTTGTATCAGATGTTGCTGGTTACCCATATCTCTTCTGCCTTGGGCCTCATTGTGCTGTTCACAAAATTAGCATTTTGTGTATAATTTGTTTTCTTCTGCAGATACACAAATATGGTACAAAAATACACCCCCACACCCACCCCTCCAAATTTGCAAGGCTAATTCATGCAATGGGCTGATGCTTCTTGAGAGGTGCAGATTAAAGATGCTGAATAGCTCTCATGAGTCATTAAGCATCATGTTGAATCTGAACCTCAGTGCACCAAGAATAGATAAAGATATTTGCTAAACAAGATGGTAAATAATAGCAGAAGTAAAAATAATGATGATTTTCCTTTAAGCCTAGACTTTCAAGACATTTTAAAATAATGAAACTTCACAATTCCATTATTAAATGTTTTCACAGCCATTTTTCACATGGGTAAACTGAGACAAAGAGCTTAAGGCCTAGGTTTTCAAGATCATTTGTATACCTGCATGCCTCAATTCTTCATGCATTTACCCCAATTACACATATAATCATAGCAAGTATGCATGTGAATGAGAGGCACAATTACACACACACACTTTTCTGAAACATCTGAGCCTAAGTGACTTTCCTAAGCCACAAAGTGAACCAGTGACAGAGCTGGTGATAGAATCCAGGAGTTCTGACACCCAGTTCTCTTGCAGTTTCTACTTTTCTTTAGAAAGTAGGGCTTGCCTTATATAGGATATTGCATGGTCTTGATCAGTGAACAAAGGCCATAGTCAGTAGTTTTAGAAAGAGGCTCTTTCTTGTATTAATATCTTCTAGAAGACTGTATGAAGCATAGAAGGGGCAGTGGGAGCAGAAACTTATTCTGTGAAATGTAATAGGAAGAGCATAACTAAGTTTGCTACAGACAACAAAGATTCTCTGACTATACTGAGAAAATAGAGAGAGACCCCCTAAGGGGAAGTTGAGACACAGCAGTAGTTAGGGAAATGAAAGTATCATTTTTGAAAATATCAGAAGTTGCAAATCTCTCACTGCTTAGTGAGAAAACACCCCCTTCCATGATTTGCTATGCTATGCATGATTTGCATATGTTAACTTCCTCAATCTGATAACTTCTTTAAAGTATCAGCACTAAGGGTCACATGTTACTAAAGTAAATCCAGGAATTAGTAGGAAATCTGAAGGTGGAAGACAATTTGGGTGAAAGGGATCATGAAATTATAGATTTCATGATTCTAAGTAAAGGAAGGAATGAAAGCAGCAGAATAAGGACAATGGATTTAAAAAAAAAAAAAGCAGATTTCAAACTCAGAGCTGATAGATAAGCTCCTATGTGAATAATATCAAAGAGAAAAAGGAGTTCTGGACAGCTGGCAGTTTCTCAAGACGACAATATTAAACACACAACTACAGACTATCCTGATGCAAAGGAAAGATAGGAAGAATAGTAAGAAGCCAATATGGCTCCAGCAGGAGCTTCTTTAATTACCTGAAAATCAAAAAGGAATCCTACAAAGATTGGAAACATGGACAAATTGCTAAAAAGGACTACAAAGAATAGCACAAGTATGTAGAAACAAAATCAGAAAGATTAAGGCACAAAATGAATTACACCTAGCAAGGGACATAAAAAACAATATGACAATGTTTGTTAAATACATTAAGAGCAAGAGAATGACAAAGGAAAGTGTAGGTCTCTGTAACAGGGTAACGCTCTGTCCCAGTTTTCTGATGCCCCTGAACCTGCTCAGACCCACTTTTGTCTTATGCGTTGGCTGTATTTTATTCTAAACCTGTTCACAAACACCAGTAGGGTATAATATCACAATTTTAACTTCTAGAGCCCTACCAAGGACTTAAAGGAATAGGAGAAAAGGAGGTCTCCCCACTTCTCTCTAGGGAGCTCCTTCATTCAAGGTTCAGCTAGTCCTGTAAGACTGCCTTACTGTCTTTTTACCAGGTTGTTCAGCTGAGGACTAATTAGTTCCTTCCCTCCACAGTCTCTGATTCACTAATTATTCAATCAGCTTTTACTGGGAAACTAATTGAGCATAACTCAATTGAGGCAAGTGATCAGAGTGCTGATCCAGATCTCAGAGGCAATGACTTGAATAGAATGGTAACATGGAGACCTCAGAGCAGATGGTTAGGCAGCAGAAGAAAAATGTAAGGCTCTTGAATCAGAATGAAAACTTTGTGTTCCTAAAAAAATAGAAGCTTCAGGAAAATACCTTCCCAAAACACTGATTTATTAAATTCTTCCTTTAGTTTTAAAGATACTCAGTTCTTCCAATAAGTGAAACTTTGGAGTCACCTGTTTCTCAGTCATTACATTATTACTTCTAATGAGTAATGTGTTGGTCTCAAAATATTCAATATATTTGTCTCCCTCAGAGCTAAAAAAGGTCAGCCACATTCCCATTATTATGCATGGACATTCCAGCATCGCAAGCATGTTCAATAAGCATCCATGGGCTATGGTCAAGAAGTGTTGAGAAAAAGGCTCTAGTAGCCAGCAATAAACATTTCCCTTCTATAGAGTCAAGTATCAGGGGGTAGCCGTGTTAGTCTGTATCTACAAAAACAACAAGAAGTCTGGTGGCACCTTAAAGACTAATAGATTTATTTGGGCATAAGCTTTCGTGAGTAAAAACCTCACTTCTTCGGATGCATCCGAAGAAGTGAGGTTTTTACTCACGAAAGCTTATGCCCAAATAAATCTGTTAGTCTTTAAGGTGCCACCAGACTTCTTGTTGTTCTTCTATAGAGTGAAACTCATTCATTTTGACTCCATTTTAAGGCTTTTGGCTCTGGCAATGATTGAGTTTGATACTGTGTGGTCAGGGAGAGCTTTACAATTCCACAAATATTTATTTTTAGATCTTGCACATTTGAATTGTCACAGCAGTTTGGCAACTCTGTATTGGTGCCTTGTTGCAGGGGGACTATTAGCAACTGCAGTAGCAACCAGCGACAGGGTAGAAATCCACCCTGTTTCTGGGTCAGGAAAACCACATGGTCCAACAGGGAGATGTAAAGAGATCACAGAGATTCAGACCCCAAGAAAACCCTGAAGTTTCATTTCTCTATTATGATACTTTTGAAATGGTCTCTATACCTTTAATGGATGAGTTAATCATCTGAGACCATACTGGAGATGACTTTTCTCATGTTTTTCTGTCTATTTTCAATGCATCCCAATGGAACAGCAAAGTACCAAGCTATGCACAAATTCTCGAGAGTTAATTGTGATCAGCTCCCAAGTGCTCACAAGAGGCTCCGTTGAGAGCCAAGAGCTTTGGTCTGTTGAAGAGAGGCTCTTGTTGGAGGAGGAATCTTGACAGCTCAGGCTCTTGACAGGGAATCAAGTCTTCTGGGAGATTCAAGGTTCTTGAGGGGGTGAAGAGACTTCTTGACAACTTTATAGGCACTTGGCCTCCGTATAGTTTCATTTTACTCTCTAGATCATTGGTGGGCAACCTGCAGCCCATGGGCTGCACACGGCCCGTCAGGGTAATCTGCTGGTGGGCTGCGAGACAGTTTGTTTACATTGACTGTCTGCAGCCACGGCCGCCTGCAGCTTCCAATGGCCGTGGTTCACCATTCCCAGTCAATGGGAGCTGTATGTTTTCCAGAGGGTGTGGAAAATACATGGCAGGTGCAGTGAAAAATGGACTGGAGGATAGAGGAAGCAAGGAGAAAAGAAGGATTAAAGAACTCCACTGCATCCTTTGATAGGGACATGCAACCCTAAAGATTTCTTCACTTGCTACACCACTGCTCCAGAATGATGGCATTGCTATCCCATTCTTCCTTCCTGAGCTGTGATTTATTAGCAAGAGGTGTCGCTGTCGAGGGATACAGTGTGCTCCTTACCCAGTGTTCCCTGCCCCTCCTGGATGCAAGAGTTAGGGACCATGATGGGTAATGGAACTCAAGTTTCAGACAGCACTACAAAGCTCAGCCCTTAAAACAAACTCACAGCATCCAAAAAACAAACAAAAAAAATCTGGTGTACTTATGCTCAAAGCCATACATTTGACACAGTCTCAAGAGATGATAGTTTGTAACTGAGCAGTACGACTCAAAGAGAACCCGTAATTTGTGTGTGCAGAAACATTATAATTTCTGATTGTAGCGGGGTGGTCACCCCACTCTGGCCCTGAAGGGTTAAAGCAGCCCTGGAGAGGGCTGGGGAAAAGGAATGAAAGCAGCAAAGCTAGACTGATTGAGGTAGCAGCCACAGCGGTGGCCAGCTCAATTAGAGCCCAGCAGACCCTGATAAGAGGGCTGTGGGCTAGAAGCTGGAGGAGTCTCACTGTAGTGCTGGAGGGAGAAGGACTAGCTGCCTGAGAGGAAGGTACCTGAACTGGATCAGTGCTGGGGAATACGGCAAGGGAGCTGGGGAGCTCCAGCCTGGTAAAACCCTAGGCTGCAGGCCTTGTTGAAGGCCTATAAAGAGGTACTGGGGCTACAGAGGTGCAGCCTGGGAATACGCAGAGGCAGCTGGTCCTAACCCCTTGCCAATGATGAGTGGCCATTACAGACTGCAGTCTGCTCCAGTGAGCAGGGGCTAGATGATGACTGGCAGTAGCCACTAAGGCAGTGTGGGTTTAGAGGGTTGGGGGTTCCCCAGGGAGGGTAGACTGAGCGTGTGGAGGTACTGCAGTGGGCAGAACCCTGAGGTAAAGGGGCACTGGGGCCTGAGATGGACACGGGGCCTGAGGCAAGCAAGACATCTGCCAGCAGAGGGCGCTATGGAGGCTGAAGAGCTAATGCAGGAGAAATTGTTGAAAAGTATTGTTGAAAAATTGGTAACAAGGCTCTGGACACTTGGCAAAGACCATTTCTGAGCACAGGTTAAAAACAAAACAAAAACAAAACAAAAAAAGAAAACACACCTGCAGAGCAGGTAGGACCAACAGGATGTGCACATAACAAACTTAAGTACCTATAGGATCATCTTTTGTATCTTCAAGCTCCTGCTCTCTGTGCCCCCCACGTCCCAAGTCACATTAATCACTGTTCTGGGCTGACTCGTATCTAATTTTGTATTGTAAGCTCTTCGGGGCAGGGACTGTGTCTTCTCAGCACCAAGAACACCATCAGGCAGTTGATTAACAAAACAAGTAGAGGGGCAGAAATAGCACTGCATGGGGTCATGGTGCATTTATCTGTTGATAACATGTTCAAAACCAACCAAGGCTGGTAATGACCCAAAGTAGCTACTAGCTGTCTAGTGTTTGGTAGCCTCTGACATGAGTTAGTGTTTTAGTAAAGTTCTCTGCAAATATGTCCAGATCACAAATACCACCACATTTGCCACTAAGTGGTATCCTTGTAGACAGAAGACCGACCCAGGATTGAACCAGCATGAAAACTAAACTGCTCCAGTACCTAAAGCTGATCTCAGTAGACCAAGATTGAGACATATTGGCAGATTAGCAAAAGTTCAAAAATCATGAGTCAGACTCCTAAATAAATAAATTTGCTCAAAAAACTTGATTAAAAAATGTTTTGACCACCTTGTGCCCTTCCCGCCCAGTATGTGTGTGTGCGTGAGAGAGAATTACAGTGTTAATTCTTCCAAGTGTATTGTGAAAGATTTAATGGAATACTGGGCATCAGATTCTTGGCTCAGCAGATTGTAGTCTAGTAACTACAAACAGCATAACCAAATGTAACACGCTCATCTTTGAGTCATCTGCCTGGAGTGAATTTGGGATATCTGGATATAAAAACATGAGCCTCTACCACTTGAATTAAAGAAGCTCTCTTAGGAACACTAGCAGAGTCAAACTATTACATGTGGTTTTGTTGCTAAACACAGAAGCACATTGTGTTAGTGTGGGTTACAGAAACACCTAATTTGGTATTTTCCTTGTGAAAAACTATGTGGCAAAGAGAATCAGATTTGGATTCTGTTCCTAGCTCCTTTGAAGTTATCTTAATGATCTTATATTGAAATGGATGAATGATAGTTACTCTTCAGGGTATGTGAGAGTGGCTTATAATAATATAATGGATATTCAAATAGAAACAGTCTGAGAGTTAGGACTAGAACTCATGGTCTCTCAAACATGATGAAATCTCTCTTGAGATTTTTGCTTCCCCACAATTATGTGAAGGCTGGAGTTTTTGCATTATTGCAAGATTGCCTGCAGCCAGGGCCAAAATTGCATTATCATAGAATTATAGGACTGGAAGGGATATCAATAGGTACTCTAGTCCACTCCCATGTACTCAAAGCAGGACTACATAATAATTAGACCATTCTTGACAAGTGTTTGTCTAACCGGTTCTTAAAAACCTCCAATGAGGGAGATTCCACAACCTCCCTAGGCAATTAGTTCCAGTGCTTAACCCTGATAGTTAGGAAGTTTTTTCTAATGCCCAACCTAAACTGCCCTTGCTGCAATGCAAGCCCACTGCTTCTTGTTCTATCCTCAAAGGTTAACGAGAACAATTTTTCACCCACCTCCTTGTAACAACCTTTTATGTCCTTGAAAATTGTTATCCTGTCCTCCCCCCCTCCCCAGTCATCTCTTCTCCAGACTAAACAAACCCAAGTTTTTCGATCTTTCCTCATAGGTCATATTTTCTAGACCTTTAATCATTTTTGTTGTTCTCCTCTGGACTTTCTCCAATTTGACCACATCTTTTTATGAGAATTGCTAAGGAAGTTTGCACTTCAGCTATCTGTGTAGCATTTGCTCTGAGGATAAATACAGGACTTCATACTTTAGCTAAAGTCTTCACTAGATTTGTTGAAAAGAAATGACGTTTCTGAATTGTTGGTGCACCTTTCCTTGTAAAGGTTAAGGGCTTAGGTCCTAGAATAGGCCCATTACCACTGAGAGCAGTTTTCTACACTGTATGCAGCATACATTCCTCCAGTTTCTCTGCTAGGCTTGTAGAAGCTGCTGAACCTGTCAATATATCCCCTTAAGAAGCACTACCTGGCAAAGTAAAGAAGTGGCCCTCACCTGCACCACATGAGGGTCCTGCCTCTCAGGAAAGAAGAGATTAAAAATAAAAACCCACCTCTAAGGCAAGGAAGTGTCATGTACTGTAGTAATACGACTTTGTCTTTATAGAGCATCTTCCATTTGAGACTCTCAAAGCTCCCTACAAACTAATGGCTTAAGCCTCACATAGGATATCAATAAATCAGTATTCACAAATGGTAAACTGAGGCTCAGATAACATACTGCAAGTCACTTAGTCTATCACACAACACAATATCAGATCCAGGAATAAACCTAGCTTTCCTTTCCCCATCTATTCTTTAACCACTGCACCATATATGGCAAGTGACCCAGCCCAAGCACCCTTCCTTTAATCAAGAGATTACAGCCTATCTCGGACATCAGCAGCATTCCAAGTTTAACATGATGCTCCTGGATGAGTCATCAGAAACAGGGATCAAACCCTGGGAACAATAGATGGAAGAGAATAAGCCTCTACTTTCTAAGCTGAAAGATCCAGCCCTGTTAGTTCAAACCCCCATGTGGTCCAGCCTCTGTGTGGGCAGGGGTTAAATATTTCCCATAGCCAGAGAAGCTCACTCCAAGGTTCAACCCAACTCATATTCCAAGATGGGACACCACTTATAACCCAATCCAGGTTGGTTAGTGGCAGTGGGAATTGAACCCAGGATCTCTGGATGTAGAAGAATGAGCCTCTGCTGCCCAAGCTAAAAGAGAATTTCATAGGCTATAGCAGATTCAGTGTAGCACAGAGGCTAGAGAGAGCCGCACTTAGTGTTGTTTGCATAAGGATATACTGTACCTGCAGGGAATCATGTAAAAGCACTGTGCTCCAAGGACTATATAATAAGCATATCTGCACCACAAGGCAACCTCCACCATCACCAAAGGTGAAGAATGGTTGCATGCCAGCACCTGTGTGCAATGCAACCCCCTTCTGCATCCCCAGACCTAGCTTAGAAGGGGCATCACCAAGATTAACTATTACATGCATATTTAATAAGAAATAAATCCAGGGCACATCTTGTACAGGTGCAAGGATGCAACAGACCTTCTCTGAAATAACCACTGAAGCTGTGCAATGTCCATGCCCATTTTGACAGCAGGAATTTAGGATCTGGACAACGCAGCAGAGGAGAACTCTTGCTGTTCCAATCCAGGCTCTGAAATGCAGCATCACTGTGGTATAACTTACCCAAAGATGTATTAAGAACTGCCCTTTTTTTTCTCCTTAGGAGGGTAGATTGATATTTTGTGGGGGAGGTTGTCTAGAGAAATGACATTTAGCTCAGGAATATGGTTAAACCTGTGGTCATAGAACTTTAGGTCGTAAAATAGAAGGACATTTTAAAGTGGCTTTTGAGTGAGATGGGGAGTGATAGATATTAGCTTACCATTGTTTGTGTGCACAATTCAGTTTCACTTGAGCCTTCTACTCACGTGTATTATGAGTCATGATTGCTAAGAAGATAGAATGAAGGCCTTGTTTCGTATTAGATATCATATTATTAGTGTAGTCCCAGGTAGGACTACAGCCATAAGGGAAAAATCAGTCACAGGTTCTGGAAAGCTTCAGACAGTTGGCAATTACATTGCATTCCCCCTAGTGGACACTGTTCAGGTTGCTGTATTTTGATCCCACTACTGGGTCTCACACCTTAGGATGGGTAGAGTCTGGGCTCTGCCTCAGTCTCTGGGGCTCAACAGGCATTTCACAGTGTCAATCCTCTAGCATGCTTTCCTGAAAGATGAGACTCTGCAGTCCAACTTCCTACACTCTGAAACTAGGGCCAGCTCTCCCAAGTGGCTCTTGAATGTTCCCAGAGCTCCACTGAAGCTGTAGACCCAAAAAAATTACTGTAACCTCCTTCAGGAACTATGAGACAGTGAAAGCAAAGGGACACAGACTTTGCAAAGGAATTTCTAAACCAATCACACCTTAACACACACTTAAGCACAAGAGATACACAGATTTAGGGAGTAATAATAAATACCTATAGACAAAACCTTTCTTCCAGTGTCCAGAGAGCCCTTTGGGTTTTAGTCAGTGTCTTCTAGGGAGTCCAGGATTCTTTCTTACCACCTGCACAGCCTTGTGTTCCAGTCTCCACTTAAATGGCCAGTGAGAGAGCCTTCCTTTTGTAAAAAGTTCCAGTCCCTCATCAGGTGATTTTCCTGAGTGGCTTCAAGTCACTCATCAGGTATTTTGTTGCTTTGGTTACAAGCCCACCTGGGACAGCTGCTTCCTTGGGGGCAGATAGCCAACTCATTGTCCTAGGAATCTGAATGGAAGATCATCCAGGTTAACAATTCCTGATTGCTCTCCATTGTTAGCCCTCTACTAACACCTCCTGGAAGCCCAATTCAAGATGGAGGTTAAAAGGCAACAGTGAAAGTACAGTGTACTTTAAAGTCAAAATGGTGGTCACAAAACAAAATGGGATTTGTAGTTTGATATAGACATATTGTCATGGAATTACAGGGGTGTACAATGCCCTAGACTTTATACAGTTTCTTTGGGAGTACCGCCAGGGCCGGCTCTAGCTTTTTTCCGCACTAGGCAAAAAAAAAAAAAAAGGCGGCCGGACTGCCGAAGCAAAAAAAAAAAAAAAAGACAGCAAAAAAAAGGGCAGTGTCACAGAGTCCCCAGGCGATGCTCTGGAACTGCTCCCCACAAAGCCAGTCAGGACTTTGGGGAGCCTCCTCTCTCTCAGAGCAGACCGTCTTCAGGGCAAGAAGCTCACACGGCTTCACCTCCTGGGTCTCTCCTGGGAGCATTCAGCATATGCCCCTCTGTGCGCTTCCCACAGCGAGTCCACCCCGGCGGGGTCCTGGGGAAGCCAAAGTGTTCTGCACCCCACATTGCGCAGTCAGACGTGACTCTCAGCCAGCCAGTAAAACAGAGGTTTATTAGAAGACAGGAACACGGTCTAAAACAGAGCTTGTAGGTACAGCGGCGAACGGGACCCCTCGGCCGGGTCCATTCTGGGGTTCAGAGAGCCAGATACCCACGTCTGCCCTCACTCCTAGTCCCCAGGTACTCCAACCCTGAAACCCCCTCCAGCCCCTCCTTCTCCCGGCTTTGTCTCTTTCCTGGGCCAGGAGGTCATCTGATCCCTTTGTCTCCAACACCTTCAGTTGGCACCTTTGCAGAGGAGAGGCCCAGGCCATCAGTTGCTAGGAGACAGTGTCGGGCATTTATGTGCACTGGCCCTTTGCTCTGTAGCAACCATACACCCTTATCCCACCACTTAGATACTTAAGAACTGCATAGGGGAAACTGAGGAAAACATTAAGAACAGTCCCACTTCATCACAGGCAGCTGCAGGGAGCGCATGGAGGGCGATCAAGATGGCTTGCAGGGGGGTGAAGGGCGGCACCTGCCCACTCTCTCCGCCCGTGGGCAGCCCTCCAGCCTTGGGATGTCTCTCCCAGCCAGGCAGGCCAAGCCCCCGGGGGCTGCAGGAGGTGCTTGCCCAGCCGCTCCTTTAAAGGCAGCTCGGCCGGGCTGGGCTCAGAGCAGCGCGGGAGGTGTAGGCTGGTGCAGGCAGTGGGGAGTGGTGCGTCCCGGGGAGCCCAGCAGCATGGTGAGTGGCGGGGATCGCTAGTTCGTGCCCCTGCAGGGCTGGGCTGGCCACCCCAAAATTGGCCAGAATGCCGCCCCTTACAATGAGCCACCCCAGGCAGGTGCTTTCTCATCTAGTGCCTGGAGCCGGCCCTGAGTACCGCTATTATTTGCTAGGCTCTTGGCTTAGCTTTTTATGAGGGCAAGCCACGTGGCTACATTACTTCAAGATTGGGCTTTATGGGTTCAGCGTACCTGTTGCTCACGGGGGCTTTACAGCAAGTCCAAATGAGTTCAAACTCCTGCTACAGATTTAACTCCTACAGGGAGCAATGCAACCAGTAAGTATTGGCAGCAACTCCATAAACAAGTCAGCATTTATTAGTCAGCTGTAGCACAATATTTAAGAGTGCAGGTTTGAATGGTAAAGCAAAACTTAAGTCAGTTTGGCCCACATATTGCCGCACTAACACTTCAATCTCCCTGGTCATTCTATTACAGGTTTAAAAGTTACTATCATTGAACAAAAAAACTTCAGAAACAGACTTCAAAGAGAAACAGCAGAACTAAAATTCATTTGCAAATTCAACACCATTAATCTGGGCTTGAATAGGGACTGGGAGTGGCTGTCTCACTACAGAAGCAGCTTTTCCTCTCCTGGAATTGACACCTCCTCATCTATTATTGGGAGTGGACTACATCCACCCTGATTGAATTGGCCCTGTCAACACTGGTTCTCCACTTGTGAAGTAGCTCCCTGCTCTCCATGTGTCAATATATAATGCCTGCATCTGTAACTTTCACTCTATGCATCCGAAGAAGTGAGGTTTTTACTCACGAAAGCTTATGCCCAAATAAATCTGTTAGTCTTTAAGGTGCCACCAGACTCCTTGTTGTTTTTGTAGATACAGACTAACACGTCTACCCCCTGATACTAGTCTCCTGGGATTCATCTTCTGTCTCCCTCTCACCCTGTGTATCTGCTTGGGTAGCCGGAAACTTAAAACACAGTTTGTTCACACCTGGCCCCTTTGTCCCAAGTTGCAGCCCCTGCTGTCTTCCCATGTTCAGCTTGCCTTCCTTTTCCAGTCATTAAAAGCTAATGTTTGGTTGTTGGAGCTTCTATTGTCTCTCCAGGACACACCATTCATCTGTGTTGATTCCAGTCAGTTCTTGAGAATAGAACCAGTTCCAAATCCAATTCAGACAGAATCACATGACATACAACCATGCCTCACTACCCTTCTCCCCAGGGAGAAATTAACCCCTTCAGACTCAATAGGTAGCAGTACAAGGTGAGTGGGAAAACTAAATCATGCGTATTGTTCATAACAATATTACCAATGTTTTCTCCACACATAGACAGACATAAACTAATCTGTCACACAGGTGAACAGGCCAGGTAGATCTGATTTTCTAGAGCCTGAACCAATGCCCATTGAAGTTAATGGGAGTTTTTCCATAGATTTCAATGGGTTTTGGATCAGGCTATTAGTATGTATTAGCTATAACAGTTGCTTGGTGTATTGTCTCTTTACAAGGTGGTACAAGGGCATATAACTAGGGTAGTGGAATACAATTAAGAAAGAGAAAATGTAGGATGAATATTGGGGGGGAAATCCTGTCAGTGAGATTTATTAGGCTGTGGAACAGTCTCTCTAGGGAAGTAGTGGAAAGCCAGTCACTTGGGACATTTAAAATTAGACTAATCAAAGCACTGGAGAATATGCTCTAGGGAACATGCCTGCACTGACAGACGAATGGTCTACATGACCTAATACTGTCAGAAGTGGCCTGTCTGTATCAGGACTCAGAGGAGAAGACAGAGCAAAGTTATTTGTTCTCACCCTTCTGAAGAGCCTCAGGAATTCCTGACTAAAGAAAAGCAGGTCTAAGAATTGTGCTTGAGGGTACAAATTCTGAGTGGCCAAGAAAATTTGCCTGTAAAACAGCTGGCAACTGTGAATGGGGTCACAGAGAGGAGATCTTGAGGAGATTGTTGAAATCCCTTTTTTAAAACAACAGATGCTTTTTTTCTTGTAACTCTTGCCAAATTCTGAAAGAAATGGTGAAGCATTTTAGATGACTGTAAGGAGGAGGAAAGGGATTGGACTGGAAAAACTTTGACTGTTTTGTAGAAATGTTTCTCTTCCCCCACTACCTTCTGAGATTGTAGCAAAAGAGCAAGAACCCCTCACTGAGAAGGATCCCTGTCTATTTTTGAGGTCTTATTAATTAATATGAGTGGG
Organism: Malaclemys terrapin pileata; assembly: GCF_027887155.1. Classification (NCBI taxonomy): domain Eukaryota; kingdom Metazoa; phylum Chordata; order Testudines; family Emydidae; genus Malaclemys; species Malaclemys terrapin. Next base: position 94,642,017 of record NC_071508.1, on the reverse strand, counting down.
AATTAAACACAGAGGGAAAAAAAGGATAGTCCTTTGTCTGTGGACATTATCAGTCCTTTTGTGTTCTCTCTGCATGGAACTAAACATGACTTCAGGCTTTTCAGTTGTTAACGACCCACTTCCTCTATAAAATGTTTCTTCTCCCACCCAATCCCCCCCCCAAATGTTACCATCTGTTGGCTGTTGAATGGCCTTTGTGAAATGTGATTGTCATCTCAGCCAGTTCCCAATGGACAAGTGTACACCTTATGAAAAGCCCCCCCACAATTGGCACCCTTGTTGGCAGTCTTAGCGTAAAGGTTGAAGAGTGACTGAGTACTGAAACCAAATCCCTTCATATACACAGATGGTCCTGCCATCTCAGGGTTGAGCGGGACGTTAGCAGGGCAGTATGAGGAAGAAACCTGAACGATAACTGATGGGCTTTGCTTGCTCTGTTGATACAGAAGACTTCATGCTTCAGACCTATCATTCTGGCACCTTTCACCAGTGGTTAATTAACTAAAGAATTTAAAAGTAGTCACCCCTGAACATGGCTGTCACTTCACTGTCTCAAACAGAATTCACACTGCCTAAAAACAAACACACACAGAAGAACTATTCTAATAAATCATCTGCAATAAACGCCAGGGGTGGTAAAGGAAAATGACTCAATGAACTTTTTCCTTATATAACCCATTAGCCATCTCCTGCTTATTATTTCTGTTTGAAGTTTCCCATAAACTCTGGAACTCATTAAGTTATGCAAAAATCAAGATTTGTTGTCCATTTACTAAAAGCTAGTGGTCTCCATCATACACAGTTTTCACGAATGTTGCTGTTTTGATTTGAGCTACAGACATAAATAGGGTCATCTCCAGCCACAGAGGGTGGATGTTTAGTTTACAGCATTGAGGTTAAGCATGTGACTAAGAGTGAAAAACAGAGGATCCTTTGTATACATCAAGAGTCCTGAGGCAACACAGAGAGGGAGAATGCTGACACAGATTTCAATAGGGAAAGAAAAGAGACCATTATAATTTTAGAGAGGAGAGAATTAAATCATTTAGGAGAAATCAAGGTTTAAAGACCTTTCATATGGAACATTTATATTGATCTCAGACACTTTATTTTGTTACAGGGACAGACAGACATCAGGACCTCAAAATAACAAAAAGCAATACCTGTATCAGATGGGAAGGAAGTCTATGTAGCAGCAAACACTCATCAGTAGCAAGTATTATAATATAATCGCAAGTAGTTCAGTGCTAATAGCTATCATCCACTTTTTAATTCAAATCCCCGTTGGAAGGAAGCATATTTGTTTTCATGCAACATTTTAATGCTAATTAGCAATATGTGTATGTTTAGATAAAGTCTGCTCCATTTTCAGACATACCACTTCATTCTCCAATCACGTGGTATTGTACATGTATTGAATGCTCCCTAGCTTGTATTGGAAGATCCTTGAGGCAGGGATTTTGTTTGTTCATTATATGGCATTAAGCAAACTCCTACTGTTCAGCAAATATATGTATAATTATTCAGATAGAAACAACTGTCCTGACCTGCCAGAAAGGAGGAAATTAATTGGCAAGTTGCCTCTGCTCCTCACCTGCGGTGGAAAATTGCTCAGCTTGTGTGACGCCCCCAAAAGCACAGGGGCCAAGTCACTTCTGTTGCACATGGTTAAAAATGTCCCTGGCTGTTTTTTGTTTGCTTGTTTGTTTGAATGGCACAATGCAGTTGAAGCTCTCCCATTTTAAGCCACTATTTCCCAGTCACTTAGGTCTGTCTCAAAAAGGGACTTTTTGGACCCCCCCAAAAAGCCAAATAAACATAAAAGGGACTTGGTGCTAGACCAGAAATGAATGGATTTTCTAAAGTATCTTTTAAATACCAATCTATTTCGGAATGATTCAGATGTGTAAGCAGACAGAAACTTGCTTTGGGCAGTGTTCATATACATCATGCTCAGCAAGGACCGGTATTTTTGCCATATATCAAGGTATTTAATTTTGAAATTTTCTGGATGTTTAATCATAGTGCAGTAGCTTCCTCACCTTGACTTCAGCAAAAAGAGGCACTGGAATTTAATGCTTTATGTATCTGGTTGTGTAAGGCGAGAAGAACTTCGAGCATCAGAACAGTGCATTTATTATAATTTTATTTTATTTCAAAGGTAGGCTGAACACTTCTTAATGAACACTTTCCTGCAGCACTAACCCAACTTAAATTATTTATCTAGTCAGTAAAGCATACCATTTAAAGTTAATGGTATGAAACTAAAATACATTTTCTTAAAGCTGTTACTATGGTGCAAATATGTCCTAGGAAGAACACATCATGATTGCCTCACCACGTTACAAGGAAGGGACAGTGGCTGGAAGCAGACTGTGTGAGGGACTTTGCTCCTATCTAATTTTGATTAGTATGCACCTTTGAGTCTAGTCAGGCTCTGAGGAGGAAATCGCCACCTTCTTGTTGATCCTAGTGGGAGTATTCCAATGTGTAAGAGCATGTTGGATTTGATTTTGATGCTCGATCCCATCATCTCTCTTCACTCCAGGTTCTAATGTATACAATTAAAAAAAAAAACTCACTTGGCTGCACTCATATGACTACAGGCTGTGATAGCATCTAATTTCATAACTTAAGCAAGGCTAGGTTTAGTCCTTTGGGAGATCTCCAAGGAAGGATTGTGTTCCAGCCATTTGTGCACCAGCCTATGTTTCCTGTTAGGTAAAAGCTCTTTCAGCTGTTCCAGCTACGTGTCATTGCTAAGACCATACAGTTAGTTTTTAAAGGCCACATTTTACTTTAATAAAAAAATTATGAAAAAATTGAGATTTTAATCATACAAGAATCAGGAAATTCAGAGTTAATCCCCCCAGCTGCATCAATCTTACCTCTGTCCCCTTGTACGAGTGTATTACAATAAGCTCTTTCATAATCACATGACACTGGGCAGGGGACACATTTCTCAGCAAATCTAATACAATGAAAAGAAATTGTACTTTTTTCTATAATTTTAGATGTGCATGTTGCTTTTCATATTACTGCATACATCATGTGTTCGTGGAATGAAAGGCCCTATTGTAATGCATACACCAAAACAAGGCAACTTAACATTGGAGTGGGAACATTAACTCAGTTTCCTAAGCCTTTTGGAGATGAAAATCTCACTAGTAACATTGCTTTAATGAAGTATATTAAAATTATTAAACACATACATTGTCCTGCCTGGACTGGTTACCATTATTCAATGGAAATATTTTCTCCAGTCATTTACAGGAACTCAATAAAATTGAATTCCACAAAGGGGTACACATCAGGGTCCTAAGTATAAGTGTGCATTTACTAGCGCAGCGAAATCAGGAATTTGACTTTGCAACTGGGGGGGGGGGGGGGGGTGCATTACTGTCTGGGATGACTTGGGGAATCTGTACAATTCATGAATGCTGTCAGATTATGAATGCTCTATGTATTTTTACCAAGCTGAAAACTCCCTTTTAAAAGCAGTCCTTTGTCTTCTATTGCCTTTTCACCTCCATGTTGGACCAAAATTCCAACAGCGGTAGTGGCAAAGGCCTAACAAGATAGGGTTGTTAAACCATGCTGGTCCCCTACTCAGAAAGGACAAAGGGATGGTTTCTATGCTAGAGAAGGTTTCAGTGTTAGTCTGTATCAGCAAAAACAACGAGGAGACTTTGTGGCACCTTAGAAACTAACAAATTTATTTGGGCATAAGCTTTCGTGGGCTTCATCAGATACATGAAGAGAAAAATACAGGAGCAGGTATAAATACATGAAAGGATGGGGATTGCTTTACCAAGTGTGAGGTGAGTCTAATGAGATAAATCAATTAACAGCAGGATACCAAGGGAGGAAAAATAACTTTTGAAGTGGTAAGAGAGTGACCCATTACAGACAGTTGACAAGAAGGTGTGAGTAACAGTAAGGAGAAATTAGTAGTGGGGAAATTAAGTTTAGGTTTTGTAATGACCCAACCACTCCCAATCTTTATTCAGGCCTAATCTGATGGTATCCAGTTTGCAAATTAATTCCAGGTCTGCAGCTTCACGTTGGAGTCTGTTTTTGAAGTTTTGTTGTTGAAGAATTGCCACTTTTAGGTCTGTTATTAAGTGACCAGAGAGATTGAAGTGTTCTTCTACTGGTTTTTGAATGTTATAATTCCTGATGTCAGATTTGTGTCATTTATTCTTTTGCGTAGACTGTCCAGTTTGGCCAATGTACATGGCAGAGGGGCATTGCTAGCACATGATAGCATATATCACAGTGGTAGATGTGCAGGGGAACAAGCCCCGGATGGTGTGGTTAGGTCCTATGATGGTGTCCCTTGAATAGATATGTGAACAGAGTTAGCACTGGGGTTTGTAGCAGGGTTTGGTTCCTGGGTTGGTGTTTTTGTTGTGTGATGTGTAGTTGTTGGTGAGTATTTGCTTCAGGTTGGGGGGCTGTCTGTAGGCGAGGACTGGCCTGTCTCCCAAGGTCTGTGAGAAGACGCAAGTCTGACATCAGATTAGGCCTGAATAAAAACTGGGAGTGGTTGGGTCATTACAAAACCTAAACTTAACCCCCATCCTTTCATGTATTTATACCTGCTCTTGTATTTTTCACTTCATGCATCTGATGAAGTGGGTTCTAGCCCACAAAAGCTTATGCCCAAATAAATGTGTTAGTCTCTAAGGTGCCACAAGGACTCCTCATTGTTTATGCTAGAGAAGTGATTTGTCAGGGGAAGGTCACCTTGGCAACAAAGCCACCTGGCAGGGGTCTGTGATCACCTGGGGAGGCTGAGCAGGACATCTGATAAAGGCGGCTAAAAAGTTGTAAGAGTGCAGGAGCTGCTTTACTCAATACACCCTCCCCCCAGCTTACCTGCTGCCTGCTTCAGGCTCCCCGCGAATCAAATGTTCGTGGGGAGCAGGGGAGGGGGCAGAGACTTTGGGAAGGGGTGGAGTGTCCTCTTTTTGGACACTCAAAATATGGTAACCCTAAGACAGTCTCTCCTACAACTTGAGCACAGCTGGTCCCCCAAGGGAAAGGTGAAGTAGTGTGGAGCATTGCATTTAGAATGTTTGTTTTCTAAATAATCTATACTCTACTTAATCACCTGAGAAATGTGAAGAAGTAATAATGTGTTAGATTCTGGTCAAAATGTCTGTGTGTGTTGTATGCTTCACAACTACCACGTGTCTCCCGAGAGCGTTAAATGAGAACCCAGAAGACGCTCACTTTTGGTGGGCTTCCAGAAGCAGGTGCACAAGTTGCAGAAGAGTCTGAAGGGTCTGCACTCTAGACACCAGTGTTCCAGCTCTCAAGTTGGGGTACTAGAGAAAGGGCCTGTACCTCAAGTATGTGCCTAAGGCAGCGAGTCTCAAACTTTTGTACTGATGACCCCTTTCACATAGCAAGCCTCTGAGTGCGACCCCCCCCTTATGAATTAAAAACACTTTTAAATATATTTAAATATATTATAAATGCTGGAGGCAAAGCAGGGTTTGGGATGGAAGCTGACAGCTCATGACTCCCCATGTCATAACCTCACAATCTCCTGAAGGGTCCCGACCCCCAGTTTGAGAACCCCTGGCTTAGGGGCAGTGGCTGAGCTCCAGTCAAGCTCTGGAGACAGACACCCAGGCAGCTGGAGGCTCTGTTCCCTCACAGCAGACTAGGGAGTAACCAAAAGAGGTCGCTCAACTAGGACTGATGACACCATCTTATCCTCCAGAGCCACAGCTCATTTGCATAAAATATAATTAGTAGTAGTATAGACCTGCATCTTCCTTGGTTGATTAACAAATGTAATTGCATTCATCATCAATAAAAGCCTGCAGCTGATCAACTTTGAAGGCGCTTGCATAGGAAGTGCAGGTAAACAGCTGCCAGAAGCCACATTTTAAGAGTCTGGAGGCAGCGCATTGTTACCTGTGTTAAGATACAATTTTCAACTTTGTGGATGGAAGTGGAAAGTTTAGCCGTGCAGCTCCAATTAGCAACAATCTTGTAAAGCCCAGTATACTATGGTGAGAATACAGCCTCAAAAGCTTCATATTTTATGTATTTGATAATTCAGGCACCGGTGGGCTGGGAAATACTTGGTTTTTTTCTGTACAGAGACAGAATATTAAAGGAAAATCTTGGTTTAGCTGCAGAGGTTGGTAAAGGCTAGGTAATAGAGAGTATACACGTGGATCTACCAGCCATTTACAGAGTTTACCAACCGAAGTTGTACTTCCATATTATTTTACTAAATTACAGAACTGTTGATCAGTTTGCGAAGGTTCAAGTCACTAGAATGGAGTGTCATACAGCCATTAAACCATACAAAAAGCAAAAGAACAGAATAGATAGCATTTAACAATTTTATTAAAAATTGTACCAGTTATTAGAAAAAAATTCCAAGTATTAAAAAGCACCAGAGAGAAAGCACAAAGCAAATATACTGCACAGATACAAAAAAGGAGCTCCTCCCAGTCGTCATCACTACAAGCAGGAGTCCTGGAGGCACACAGCCAAGATAAACAAAATGCTACATTCTCACTGGGTCTCAGTCCATGGCAGAGAGGGCGTGTGCACTTCAGGACTAGTCTAGACAAAGATTTCACAGGAGAGCATCGGCTATACTTCTTCAGCTGGGAGAACATAAGATTCATTCAGTAGGGACACTCTCCATGAAAGTGTAAGAGTATTTTTAACAATACATTGAGAACCTCTCTCCCCGTCATCCCTTTGATTCTCCAAGGCAGCCACTGGAGCCAATTAATTACTCCAAAGTTTAAAAATGAAACATCTCCGACAAGAGTAGAAAAGTCCAGGGGGAGATGAAGCTGCACATCAAAATATGCTCATCTATGGATCTTTAGAGAGAAATGCAGAGGAGATCTGAATACATTTCTGATACCACAGAAGGAAAGGAAGAGGATTTGGAAAAGAGATACATGCCCAAGTTGGGAGGAGAGGGGTTGTTGTTGTTTTTTTTAAAAGTAGTCCAACTTTGGGCACCAAAAGTCCATATTTAGTGTCAGGATTTTCAAAAGCACCTAACTCTCTTAGGTGCCTTTGAAAATCCCCCACTGGCATTCATTTAGTAAGATCTTGGCCATGTTTGTCTTCTTACATCATGTGACTACAACACATCAGTGAGAAGGGAGAAGTGTTACATCCCCTTTCTACCCTCAACTTTTCTTCACAGAGTAGTTTGACCAAACTGGAGTGGTCTTCTGAGGGGTGCAGGCCTAAAGTTGTCTCCCTGGAGCTGAGGAGTCTGTGGCGATGCTCTCCTGGGGCTGAATCCACACATCAGGGAGACTCCACTTGATTTTTAAAGATAACTTTGTACATGCAAAATCTTCATAATAAAATTTAAAACAGTTTAAAAATCTACACTTCCCACACCCTCCCTCCATTCCCCAAAGGCAGCAAATAATCTGAAGACAGAACTGGAAAATGGCTTTTAAAAAAACTCCACAGACTTAATTCACTTCCCAGAAACCAACTTCCAGCATGGGATTCATAGGAAGAGACCCTCCCTTCTGTGGGGGAAGGGGGTGCGAGGTGTGGAAGAAAGAAGGGGGGGGCGGGAGATGTCAGACTGCCTTTTTATGTAAACACACAGACAGACACACACATGCGCGCATACACACAATTACATTCCAGTGCATTTGATGTGTTTGGTCTTTTTCTGCTTTTCCTTATGGGTAAGAACTAAGTTGTGTACTACCTGTGTGAACATGTACAAACCAAAGAAACAATGATCATAAGAGCTTTTTAGGAACTGTAAGAGATCTTGAACAATCTCTCACCATTTCCTTGAGGTATTTTTTTTTTTTCTGAAACAAATCAAAAGCAACAGGGAGGTGTTGGGTTGTTGTTGTTTTTAAATGACCATAAATGCCAATTTAAAAACAATATTATTTGGAATGACTATGAATAGCTTTGCTGCCAACTCTTAATACTCTGTAGGACTTGACCCACATGCAGAACTCCCATTAGTGTGAATGGGCATTGCAGAGATGAATCAAGGGCATTATATCCTGTCAAGGTTGCTCATAGTAATTAATATGAGCCTTCCCTTTCACTGAAGTAGGGCGGTTAGCAAAACCACCCCTTGAATGTACCTGATATGTTCCAATATTACCACTTCTATAGCTTCACCGGAAAGCATAGTAGGTGCTACTGAGGATCGAAGGAAGGGTTAAAGTGAATCAAAAGTGACTTTGCAGAGTTTAGACATCAGGTTGCAGCAACTGCCTGGAGAGTCTTTGTTTTACCTCCAGCTAGTTTATTAGAATTCAGAACCTGTAATTTCCCAAAGGGAAGGGGCAACCTTCCTCCTCTCTCCATGAACCAAATTCATCTGTAGTATCACTTCACTGACTGCAATGAAATTACACTGGTATGAAGTGGCCTCAAGGTGTCTAAATCTGGTCACATCTCAGATGGCTTTTATTCAACCTCAGTTCAAGCCCGAAGGAGCAAAGGCAGCTAGTTACTCCTAGTCGACTGTGAAAGTAAACAAATCTTCACAAGTGACCCTTCGTCACAGAGGTTGGGGTTCCTCTTCCCCATCCCGCTGTGGATATAAGCAAAGCTTAAAAAGGAAAGGCTAAACAGAACATTTCACTCAAGGGCCAATCTCCCAACAAGAATTCCAGCCTCCAAAAACACCGACAGTGTGACAAGTATTAAGCTAAGCTTCAGTTGGCAGCAGAAGACAGGCAGACTTGGTATAATGGGGAAATTGGAATAGAATATAATACCCACAGAAACCAACGAAACAGTAGCAGTTAATACATGCAGTAAGTTACACAGAAGTCCACTGCTAGCAGAGACTATCAGCACCTTGGGAGAAGCCTTCAGTCCCACATCCATTTCCAATGTCAGCTCTTTCTGTTGGAAGTCCATTCCCTTGTCTACCTCCACCTTATCCTAGCTATGGCAGTTTGCAACTAACCTTGGGCAGTCACTTTGTAATTACTGGCTCAGCTTTCATGAATTGCAGGAAACAGAGTAAGACTAACACCCACTAGCACCAGGCTCACTGGATCCAGGTAAGGTTTAGGTTACAAGAGAGAGGTTTGAAGAGGCAGGAGGGAGAGATACAGAAATAAATTCTCTCCTCTCTCAAGTCAAGAATGTCAGGGTCAGAAGCAATTTAGTGATCCTAGAAAGGGAGACAGACTTCAAACACGGTAGGTGCTGACAACTTCAGTTTCAGCTGACTTGACTGTTGCCCATTAAACTAGAAGTAACTTTAGGAGAAAGCCAACTGTTCTCTAAATTTTTAGAGACACTTCACTAGTGTTTGAGTATATAGAAAAGGAGCTGTAAACTGAAATCCCACCCCTTCACTCAGGCAAACCACCAATTAAATCATTCAAGAATTGCCTCTCCCCACACCAGATTTAGGCCTTGCTAATTGAAAATACTTCCCTAACCCATCCACATACAGTATTTCTAACTGTGCTCAGACTGTAATAAGCACTTTGAGGGAAGGATTTTCTCAACAGAAGTACATACTGAAGTGGGCCTTGCCTAGACAGAATGGGTGACAAACAGTGCACAGATGAAGTGCATGTGCTGCTAAACTATACTGTAGAAATTTAAGGGAGGCTGATAGTAGCCCTACCCCAGGAGCACCGCCAGCTTTTCTGCCGCCCTAGGCGGTGGAAGGTCCCGCCGCCGAAATACCACCGCGGGCGCCGCCCCCCAAATTGTAGTGCCCTAGCTGTCCGCCTAGGTCGCCTAATGGGTTGCGCCAGCTCTGCCCTACCCTCCCTACTAATCTGGAGGCAACAGAACCATATGGTTGGGCAAAGGAAGGGAACAACTCTAGATAACAATCCATTATTTCCTGAAGATGATGAGCTGTTAAGTAGTGACCAAATCCTGCTCCCTTTGCAGTCAATAGCAAAATCCCCCTGGACATCAAAGTAGATTAAGATCCTTAGGTTTAGGGTGGATAGAATCCTGGTTCCTCTGTTAAAGAAAAAAAAAAAAATCAGTAAAAATGAGGAGTCCTTGTGGCACCTTAGAGACTAACAAATTTATTTGGGCATAAGCTTTCATGGGCTATAACCCACTTCATCAGATGCAGGGAGTGGAAAATACAGTAAGCAGGTATAAATATACAGCACATGAAAAGATGGGAGTTGCCTTACCAAGTGGGGGTCAGTGCTAATAAGGCCAATTCAATTAGAGTGGATGTGGCCCATTCCCAACAGTTGACAAGAAGGTGAGAGAATCAGAGGGAAAATTATTTTTTGTAGTGACCCAGTCTTTATTCAGGCCTAATTTGATGGTGTCAAGTTTGCAAATTAATTCCAGTTCTGCAGTTTCTCACTGAAGTCTGTTTTTGAAGTTTTGTTGTTGAAGAATCACCACTTTTAAGTCTGTTATTGAGTGTCCAGGGAGATTGAAGTGTTCTCCAACTGGTTTTTGAATGTTATAATTCTTGACGTCTGATTTGTGTCCATTTATTCTTTTACATAGAGATTGTCCGGTTTGGCCAATGTACATAGCAGAGGGGCATTGTGGGCACATGATGGCATATATCACATTGATAGATGTGCAGGTGAACGAGCCCCTGATGGTGTGGCACCATCAAATTAGGCCCTCATAAAGACTGGGAGTGTTTGGGTCACTACAAAAAATAATTTTCCTTCTGTTGATACTCACACCTTTTTGTCAGCTGTTGGGAAATGGGCCACATCCACCCTAACTGAATTGGCCTCGTTAGCACCGACCCCCCACTTGGTAAGGCAACTCCCATCTTTTCATGTGCTGTAGATTTATACCTGCTTACTGTATTTTCCACTCCATACATCTGATGAAGTGAGTTACAGCTTATGCCCAAATAAATTTGTTAATCTCTAAGGTGCCACAAGGACTCGTTGTTTTTACTGATACAGACTAACACGGCTACCCCTCAAAAACATCAGAGGTTGTCAAACCTCTTGTTAAAGACAGCAGCACGCATGTTGCAGGAGTCAGACTTTGTCTAGGACTAGTCTTGTAACTACAGTGAAGTCTTGTTTATATTCCAGCCTTCACTGCAAATACAGGAACAAGTGGATTCCAACTTAAGACCTTGGAATAGACAGTTTTGATAAATCCATTGCTAGCAGTGGACATCATGGCCAGGAAAGGCTCCATCTCTCCGTGAGCCAAACAATTCTGTACAGTTAGATGGTCTACAAAACTATTTCAGCCATTTATTCCCCCCACTAAGAAGGGTGTTATTACAGAATAAGCTAGTGAGGGCAGGCCATCATTAAGTACCTATATCAAACTTGCTTTTTCATCTTACACTTCTATCGTGGTTGGCTGAGCAGTCCAGGGAGACTTATTTGCTTTGGGGTTTAACTGACCAGGCTGGAATTTAAGGAAGAAAGATGATGCTAGTTTGATTTCTTGATATGGTGATGAAGTAGTGTTCTAAAGTCAGATGGGCTTGCCCAATCTTTGCACACTTCATAAGGCTGTTATTAATCTGAACCCTCTGTGATGGGATGAAAGGATTTCAGCCAATCAGTGGGGAAATGAGTGTGCATTACACCTATGTCTGCACCATACTGGCTGACAGCTTTGTTTCATTCCTTTCCCCCACTGCAACCTCTAAAGCTCCACTCCCCTCTCCCTCCGAGTTTCCTTGACAAGCCTACACCTCATGAGCGGTGGGTATAATAGGCCTCCCCTAGCGCTGCCATGGCCGCCGGACCCCCGGTTGCGGGGTTTGGTGGTGAAGTTTTTGCTTTATTATGCCCCATGCAGGTTCCGGTGTGGCTGAGGAGGCAGTATGTGCTATTCAGCTTCCTGGGTTCATCAGTAATCTCTCTGGACTCTAGGGAGATTACTGATGAACCCAGGAAGCTGAGTAGCAAATACTGCCTCCTCAGCTGCCCCAGAACCTGCATGGGGCATATCAAAAGTGTCTTTGAAGAGAGACGCTTTTCCTCCAGGCCGCTTGGGTCTGGAGAGGGGAGGAGAGGCGCGGCTGCAGCTAGCCCGGGGCTCCTCTGGCCAAGGGGGTGTGTGTGTGTGCTTGGGGCTTCTCTGGGTGGGGGCTTGTGGCTCTGGCCACGGGGTGTGTGTGTGTGGGGGGTGTCTCAGCGCTCTAGCTGCAGGCGGAAGGGGGAGCCAGGGACTAACTTCCCCAAAGGGGGACTCCACCTGCTGCCTAAGCTACACCTTCAGTTCTAAGTGGGCTCTCCCCAAGCTCCAGATTCTGAGGGCTCACTCCCCTCAATCCAGTCTGTGCTTACCCCACCTCTCAGGCCTGCTTCCTACAAACCCCTGTTCTCCGATCACCACACACCCCAAGTGACTCTGTTTTGCAGAGCCATGGAAGGTATTTCAGTAAATAAGTAGCAGCTTCCAGTACCGCTGCAAAGTAATCAATGACAGGTACCACTTACATCCCACTGAATAACTCCATAGTGCACGTGCTTAACTAAAAAGAAACAAAGCTAACTTAAGAATCATTGTTCTGAACTCCTGACCATCCCAGAGGAACACATTACTCTGCATAATGTAGCTTTAGCTAGGGGGAGAAAAAAAAAAAAGTCAGTTTGCATGAGGAACCCCTTTTGTACTGAAAGATCGCAGCAGAGCTGTGTAAACTGAGAGGGTCCTGGGATCTGGTTTGGAGGGGGCTAGACAACTCCTGCCATGAAAAAGAAGAATGCCAGTCAAGAGATGGGATTGAGAAATAGAGGGGAAGCATCCAAATACAAATGTGTGCTACAAATCATTACCAGGCACTTTAATGGGGTTACTGAGGGTACATAGGAACTGGGTCATTACAAATATCAGAGATGGAAACAGACTTATAGAAGGACAAGAAAAGGGGGGAAGTGGAGGGGAAGGAGAACGTGCAAGAAAACTCCTCTTCCAATACAGTGATTCTTTACTGTTATTAGGCTTCAAAGCAGACCAGGAGCTCCAGAACCCCTCTGTGTTGACAGCTGTAGCAGGACTGAAGGGCAACTGTCCAGAAAGATTTTTCCTAGTGTTAGTTTTATAATTTGTGATTTAGAATTAGCTCTGGGCAAGTATGGAAACAGTCTGTAGAGGCTATATTCTTTTCCCTTAGTATTTCACACTTCATAAACAAACGAAACCCAAATTTTTGGGGTAGGTAGTTCCCGATCCTTGTTCCAAAAGTGGCAGCCAAACAGATTTAAAAAACACCAGAACAGTCACAAGTCAATGACAATGAGCTATTACTCCAAGTAGTATTTCTGTTGTCAGTGTACACCAATATCACTTCCAGTATTACTCATTAGAATAATAGACTTGTACAAACCTGCAGTGTAGGGGTTCAAAGTAATTACTAACTAATCTCCTAGTCAAATCATGAAGCAAACATATCAGATGTTTGGGATCTGAATCTTCTTAACAGCGCACATGATGGGGGGGGGAGAGGGGGGAAATCCACCAGAGCACTAACAAAAATATACAGATTAACAATTCCAGAAGAATGATGCTTAGATTATATTCCATCTTTAAACAGCTCTATCCTGGTTTATGGGGACCGTATATAGTATACAGGACCAAACAGCCCTTTGCACAAAGATACTGAAGAGTCACCAACATCTTCTGAAAGAAGAAGAGTCTTCAGAATCTAACAGAAACAATTCCATCTATTAATGGCAATGACAAAGAGCGACTTCATGTGAAGAATGTCCAACTTGGGCCAATTAAGTCATTAAACAAAACTAGATTTTTACAAGTCTCCCTAGTAATAAAATTCAGGGAAATAAACAGTGACCCACCTGCTGCTGTACATAAGCTACTTAAGTGTAATTGTTTCTAAAAAGAACTTTTTTCAAAAGTTATCCCATTGAGGAGTCAAGTGTCTCTAATCTGGAAGTAGCCCAAAGAACATTTAGAGCCATCAGTCCCAGACACCATCATTAACCAGCAGCCAAAATTACAAAACGCTGCATTCTATCAATTAAAAAACAAAAACAAAAAAAACTCCAACAACACAGAGCAGAGGAACCTGTTCATCTACTATCTGCCTCACTTGCATAGAGGTTACTGATTTGGAGAATCAACAGCAAGCTTTACCAAACACATCCAAATTCTAAGACTTTCCTTCAACAGTGTTGGACAAGAGCTCCCAACCTCATTAGGCAAGAAGCAGTAAAGAAGAGTCCTTGGGGGGTGAGGGAGGAGGGGGAAGTTTGAGAAGATGAGTAAAAGTTTGACAGAGTCCTCACATCGGCCGGCGGTGTGCATGTCTCTCTCCCCCAGAACAGTGTTTGTTCAGTGCTCCCTGCAGACTGGATGTGACCTGGAACAGGTGGAGGAGTCTCACCTCTGACCTACGTGGTTCCTGTTTGCCTCCACATTTAAGGCCAAGTTATGTAGGAAGAGAAGGATCTGCCACCACACTTGATTTCTGTTCTGCTGATGCTGTAAAGGAGAATGATTGAAACAAGGTTATTTATATTTTACAATTGTAACATACCACTTATCTTTTCCAATAAAAACTCAGTTACTTTTCAAGAGCAGACACTTTAATCCCATCAGCACGACAAGAGGTAGGGGGTGGGGAGAATGATAAGTTCTCCAGAAATAATTATAGCTCTAACATTAAAAAAAAAAAAAAAAGCAGACCCTTATGCATTGTGCACAAGAGGATTAAACCTTTTTCTGCTTGCAGGATTTTGCAGAGTTTAGCCAAGTGCTGTTTTTAATCAGATTGGCTTCTGAGCCTCTCAAAAGCCCCAGCTGCATGAACAAACAACTTGCTCAAAAAAAAGTTACCCCCCTTCTTCACCCCAAAAGTGAAAAAAAAAAGTAACTGGTGATCCATCTGTAAGTGATTTGACACCGTGAAGGTCAAAGGGTTAATCTTCAATTTAAACCACACTGCTGAGGCAGCAAAACTCTGATTTCATCCAGTACAAGAAAACACTCGTGCGCACACACACTCCCCCATTCCCTCCCCCCCATCACATTTTCCTTCCCAGCATCTCCAAGATAATACTGCCCTTTTTATAGCTACTTTTGACAGTAAGCCATAAATAATCAGCCTTGGAGCCCTTTCCTACTGACTGGAGCCAATTAAACCTTAAGCAAGAACATACTTACCCCAAAAAAAAAAAAAAAAAAAAAAAAAGAAAGAGAGAAAAGAGAAAAGAAAAAGAAACAAAGAAAGAAAAAAGCAAGAGGTTATTTCAGGTCCCACTGTCAAGTAATGAAGTTTGGAAGTTAAGTTTCAGGGGGACATCAAACCACATAATGCTGCTTTTGGGAAGGAATGCTGTCCCCTCTTTTGTTATATGTAATCACCTCTGTGAAAGTGTTCTCCATTATGCCCCCCCCCCCACCCTTCTTGTTCTTTAATGGCATCTCATACAAACAGGTGGGTTTCTCTTTACACTGCACAATCTGGGATACTGTTTCACATCCCTAACCAACCCTCAATTAAAAAGCCAGTTCTTGTTTTCTCATCCAGAATTCCCTATTTGTTAAGCCAGGCTAGTGACCATTTAAAAAACAAAAAATCCCCAGCAGACAAGGAATAGAAGGCTGGTTTACAGTGACTTCACATTAGCACATGAGAGCATTACAGAGTACTGAAGCACGCTATATGAACAAGGTGTTTCAACTTAGATTAGTCCAACAGGGCAGACCCACATAATCATGAGCTGGAAAAAGAGAACACCTTAACTGTAGTTTGCATACTAGAATTGTTTCAAGAGAAATATCCAAAACATTCCAATAAACTCTTTACATTGTGCTCGTGCTTTCCGGAGACTAGAACTACAGAAAAGGTGCAACATGAACCTCAAATGCACTCAAATTAGGCCTGGGAAAGGATATACGCTGTATTCGCTAACCTAACAGCAGTTCGTTCAATATTTTATTCTTCTCCACAAGACTTAAATGTGTCCCCAGATTTAGGAGGGTTTACACTGTTCTAATTACAATGCACCAATGTCTTTCTGTTCAGAGCATGGCCCACGACAGCCATTTGGGAGCCTGGCATCATTTGTTCCAAACAGCCCCAGGTTTAATACCCACAAGCAACCTGTCCCTGAGGTGGTTACATTCATAGGTGAAAACCACCATTCCCACCATGCAACTCTTGACAATACTATCCTCTAGGGTTGGGTTAGTGTCATAAGGAACCCCTAAAATGCTCCTAAGGAGGCAGATGCTTTTGGTTTCCCTCTATTCTTATAACCAGCCTTGAACGCCTTTTTGTCAGAGACTTTGGAGATCTCTCACTCTCTTCCTTCCCCTATCCCACGCCACATTTCAGAACCTACTCTGACATGCATGTGCAACCAAGACTCCTGACAGTGTATCCAGAAAACATGTTTTCACCAACTCATTTGAGACCACCATCCCAAATGCCTTATAAATAAGGTCTTCAGAGTAGCCTGCAGTAAGCATACTGTGGTGTATATGAAGGTGCAATAGATTTTCCCCATCTCCACCATTTAGCAAACTATGCGAAAGAGCTGGTGCAAACACTAAAGATGCTCCAAAGGAAATGCAGGCAGATTTCACATGTTCAACGAGATTTATTACTTCATTGTATTTGTGACCAAACAAATAGGCTGGTCTTTAAGAAATCTGGAGAGAAATGTAAGAGATGGCCCTAAGTTGTCTTAAAAATAAATTTGAAACATACAGCAGTTTAACTGGTGGCACTCCTTTCCCATCTGCTCAAGTGACATTTGTCAAAGTGCTTATTTTGGGGCATGCAGGGGAAGAGATGCACTAGTTTAAAGTGCATGCAATTTATACTGCTATACATTTGCATGGGTGCAAATGGTTAGCGTACATATGAAACCAAATACCAGACACTGCTGCCTTATTTGAGGTAGGAGGTTGCCTTGAGTTTTGTTTGAGTTTCTTTTGCAATATATGATGTTTCTAAATGTTTATCTTCACACTTTCCCAAAGCTCAATAGGCAAACTTCAAAATGTGTTTGTGCTTTATTATGATGGACAAAGGAAGTCTGGAATTATTTCCTCCCACCAAAAAATGGCTTTTTCTACTTACTTTTTATACTTCAGAATTTCAGGCCTTTTCTACCTTGAAAGACTCACTGGATAGCCAGAGAGCTAGTGGAATCTGACATCACAAGTACTAAAGTGAAACCTGATTGAGCAAGGAAGTTATTTTATCCAGACTCTGTTCTGTATTTGTTTTAATTGATACCCGTTTGAGTTAAACACCTGGAAAAAGCCATCTTTGTGCAAAACAAAGGTGTGGGGGGGTGAAAACGGAGTAGGTAATGTGCAAAAAAACCTGTATTAAATTAACAACAAAAAAATCTTAGCCGTCTTTATGTCAAAACAGCAAAAAAGGGCACAGACTTAGTTCCTACACTCCCCCTCTTCCCTTATTTTGCTGGTCACCTTTAGTACCACTGCTTCTCCCTCTAGTAAAATAAAATAAAATAAAATAAAATACCACCAAGCTTTTCATCAGCAGATCTCAGTGCGTTACAAAGGTTGGTATCATTATTCCCAATTCACACATGGGGAAATTAAGGTACAGAGAGGTGAAGTGACTTGCCCAAGGTCACCCAGCATGCCAGCAGCAAAGCTAGGAATAGAACCCAGGTCTTTAGAGTCCCCATGCTCTAGACCTCACTGCCTCTTTATATTTTCTTATTTAGTCAGATTCAAGAGCAGCACTTCTTCAGTGACAGGACGTATGTGAGATAAAAATCAATGGTACCATTTTAATGTGAGACAAGAGACATGGAGGGAAGATGGCAGATGATCTCAGCAGTAAGGATGGAAAAGCCAGTTCAGAAAAAGAACTTACCCAAACCTGAGTAGGACCTTCTTGGAAGTTTCAGTAAGTAAGTTCAAGTAACATGCCTCTGCCAGGACTGGGAGCAAAATACTCAAATATCACGAGAGGATTTTTTCCAAGGCACTGCTTGCCTGCCAGAAAGGACCAGAAACATCAGGAGAGCCAGTTCATGAGATTTCCAGTTGGATTTCTCAGACACAAGAGGCTCGGTCAAGTATCAAAGTCACACAGCCTTGAGATTTACCCATCACTACTTCGTGGTGCAGATTTATATTCTTCCCAAGGCTGATTCTAGCCCACAATATCCCTGCCAAAAGTAATTAATTTCATAACCTTACTCTGGGAGAAAATATTAGGGAAATATAAATTGCTAATGACTCTAGAAGGGAACTAGCCTGTGACTAAAGCAGACTGGAGTAATAAACTAGAGTAAGTCAACAAGTGACACACAAAGTTTGAGGCACATGAAACAGCTTCCTGTTGTAGCTGCAGCCTTTTAAGGAGGATATCCTTAAAAGACTCTCTGTCCAAGCTATTACCATGGATGTTTCAGTAAGTCACAAGAAAGGTAATTTTACAAGAAAAATGTGCTATACCGCAACAGTCAGCTAACAAACCTAAATTCCATTCCCAGAACCATGCTCGTATCAGCCAGGATGCCTCTACATAAACAAGTTAATAAAGAACATAAGAGCCATGATGGGAGGGAGGAAGTGTGCCAAAAATGGAATAGGGACAAGAATTGGCAACAGATGTTTTAGATAATTGATATTCCTACTGGGTGTTGCACAGTGTGTACAATAAGTGATAGGTGTCTCTCGCTCTCATATATAAATATATATATAAATAAATCTGTCACCAACCAATCAGCATCCCAGTTCTTGTGTCAAACCACTTTTATTCATACTCTGCCTTTGGATACAAGTCTGTGGCTCAAGATGATTTCAGGAGCTGTGATACACAGTTAAAGATAAAGTGGGTCACTTTGGATGCAGCTCTCAGAATCACAGGTAGCAGCTGATTGCTGGAAGAAGAGTTTTGTTTTTTTCATGCTAGAGGAGCAGCTGTGGATTCCCTCCATACAAAACAAACTGTCACACACACGCATTTCTATATAGAGTGTGTATATATTCACGGTACTATTGGTGGTACCTTTGTATAAGACAATGTACCTTTGTTCACAGCATGGGTGTCAGTCGCACTCTGCTTTGCTTCACAATTCTTACCCCATGTGGTTCTTCAAGGACCAAATTCTGTTCCCAACACAGTCAGTGGCCAAACTTTTGTTGAAGTCAGTGGGACCAAGATTTAGCTGTAAGTGGCAACACCGTTAAACAGGAACATCAGTGGATGTGTGTCTAGGGGTATTAAACAGTCTCTTTTTAACTACTAATACAAATCTTGGCAAAAAGTTGCTACTTCTTGCAAAGAAACAAAAAACACTTGCAACCAAGGGGCAGTTGTTGACTCACTGTTGAAAGCTACATTTAATTCCAGGTGGCTAGAGGCACATTTGTGCTACTACAAAACAGATTTGAGTTTAGTAAGATTGGGAAGTCACGCTCCCCAAGGCAACAGACATCATGGATGATGTCCCAGCTGGAAAAGGAAGTGAGGGGAGGGGACAAAGGAAGTCACACTACAACCTCATGGGTTCCTAATGATTAGGGAATAATACACCTGCAAAAAAGTAAAAATAGTGGGAGAGAGAGAAAATGGACTGATTTAGAAGGAGCTCCATTCTCTTGCTGCCACACTCAGAATAGGATTGTGTTGTGATAATTGCAAATTTACTTGTAATTTTTACTGCCTGCAAATTTACACTAATTATGAGCTCAACTGTAACAAGTATGTGATAGTTCATAAGATGTCACAATAACCTATAATAATAAATGTTGATGGGAAAAGGTAAGAAAAAGAGACAGGAAGACAATCTAAACCAAAAGGGCTACTAATCTTAACTCAAGGATTGTGTTAAAATCACCCTTGGGAAACAAGAAAATGTGCATCCAGAAATTAATAAGCCAAAACTGGCATGTCAGATATGAGACCTAACTGGTGGACAAAATAATGAGGGGATGGGCTATTTCACCTATCACTCCTTTTTTGTTCCTTAAAGAAAGACACTTTGTGGGAGAAATAAGGAAGAACAGATAAAGGCTACAGGAGTGAGCATCATCATGGCTGCCACTCCCACCACACCCAGGCCTTCGTCACCCTGATCCTGAGAAATATCCTGACCAGGCCAAGCCAGAGAGGAATCCAGATGACATCACCACCTCTACCAGCTCCAGCTGAATCCCAGCCACCATCTGGGATACACTGGGATTGGACTTTAGCAGCAGGCTGGAGCTGTTGTAGTTGCTATTTCAACTCGCTACTTCTCTTCCCCCCCACCCCAGGGCAGTTATTACCATCTTAGATACCATTTAAAACAGTGGTTCTCAACCTGTGGTACCCCAACTGCTGGGGGGTCTGCAGACTATGTCTAAGTAGCCCGCAAAAGACAGAATGAAAAGTGACAACAGAATTCAACTATACATACAGACAATAGGTTTCCAAAGGGGTCCACACCTCCATTCAAAATTTCCAAAGGGGCAAATAAAAAAAGGTTGAGAACCACTGATCTAAGACGGTCAGGATTTTTCCTTCTAAAAACTCTCTGCAGTTAACGGGGGGGGGGGGGGGGGGGAGTGGGGAAGAGGGAGGTTGTTAAAATAAAGCCGTATTTAATTTCAGATGCTTCAACTGTTTTACCTTCTTTTCTTTATCTTTAATAAAAGGTTTAAAAAGATTTTTAATGGTGTGTTTGCCATGGTACTAAGCAGGCTGTGGTCTCTGTGTACCAAGCCTGGACCTTGTTCAACACTGTTTAACGTTGGACAGTGACTGGGTCATGTTAACACATTTGGGCCACCTACTCCATCTAAATTAATACATTTCTGAAAGGAAGGCAAGATAGATCCTTCCTATAATGGACATCATGGCAGCATCATGCAGAAATTAAATTTGTGGAAGAGGGAGAAGTAGTCACAAGCACTATCTGGTTCTTAGGATGCACAAATTAGAAGCCAGTTAGTCAACCTCTAGAGAAAGCCACTAAACATTTGGGGGTTCAGAATGCAGAGATGGAGGAGACACATTGAAACGAGTTGAAGAGACCCACAGCTGCAGGAGCAGTGGAAGGAATAACACCGACGCTCACCACAAAGGGGATGACAGGAGTGGCAAGGAACTACCTTTATTAAAAAGACACATTCTCCGGCTTGGGGGAAGGTTTGGCAGGTGAATCATTTCTCGAAGTTCTTCTAACTCAGAACAACCACCACCATTTACTTGTGCCTTCCTCTTTGAGCTGAGCCTACAGGAAGTGGAAGCTGACAAACACCATGGCAACAACCAATTGACTTTCAACCTGGAAAGGGCAACTGCTGGCCAGTACTTTCCCAGGCCACAGTGCTTCCTACCCTGTGCAACCTGGCAAGGTTATTTAGTTGTGTTTTCTATTCGGGGTGGAGGGAGAATAAAGGCTCCTCAAGACTCATGGGATCTTTCCATCTGCTGCTGCTTTATGCCCATAGCCCTTGAGACCCTAAGTCACAGCCACCATTTATATGGACTGGGACAGGATTCCTTTACAATTTACTCTAAATCAGTTGCAGGGGTCCAAAACGCCAACCCTCCCTAAGCTCCTTCCCTGACCAGAAGTGCCAGCTAAGGACTGACACTCCCACCTCATCCTCCCCAAATTGAACCCTAGGAGATGTGGGAAAACTTCTCTTCTCTGATGAAGTGTCCCAATCTAGCATGTGGGGTGCTGCCTGCCCAATCTGCCTTTGCTCTCCACATCAGCAGAGCACTCCCACCTGAGAATTTCAGTCAAAGTGGAGGCAGATTTTCTAATTTGCCTAGTACTAAACTTACTAAAAGATTGGAATAAAATCTTTAATTGATTTGGGGGTGAAAAACGAAACCTCCCATTTGGAGACATGGTGCTGGTTGTCAGGAGAAGTTTGGCTTAACCCATACCTTGAAGATTAGCTACTAGAGCCCTGTTTTCTAGGTTTACCTTGTTCATAATCCATTCTACTGCATATGCATCAGGGTCCTCCTGGCCTTTGTTTTATACAGATCCCTTCCTCACAAAGGGTGAAGTTACAAAGGAGTTTCTTTATCTGATGAAGGCACTGGGTAGAGGGGGCAGGACTAGTCTCCCCATTTCTAGATATTGACATTAAGTAGAAGAGGAGGTAAAAGTAAACCTTTCAGATCTGCTACAAGAAAATACCCAGACTGAAATGGAACTTTGAACAGAGCAACACCCCCGCCCCCCCCCCGCCCCCCACTGGAAACACACAAAGGCAAGCAATCAGGTGCAGCACTGGAGCCTGTGGGTAGTTCAGCTTCTTGTCAGCAGTTCTGATGACTCAGAGGCTAAATATAGAGAGTGATATAAACAGAGCTGGCCGCAGAGCAAACACTGCTGAACTGACCCATCTCTCATGCATACTCTCTAAACCTGGAAGATGCAAGCCCTCCTGTGAGGGGAGGCTGTTGGCTCCAGAGCCTTTTCATTGTGCAGCCAGAGGTGCAGCTCCCTTTCATCACAGGGTTGCATTACATCACACAGCCTAATCAGGGTGAATAAAAGCAGCCCTGCTGCTTTAAAGGGACAGCACACAGCAGAGTAAAGAAAATGTTTGTCTGTAAATAAACCAAGTTCCCTTTGCCAGTGCCAAGAGTAGTTACTAAAAGATCATAAAGAGTTAATAGGATATTCTTCAGTAGCAAGGAGGAATTTACAGTTTGAGTTACCCACTTCTTGTCTCTCCACCAGAGTTTCGCGGACACACAAATGTGCTCGCACAAATCCCCCCTCCCACCCCAATTAATAATCAACCCAAGCATCCCCCCCAATCCCTAGAGAGATCTCAGTGGGATCCAGCAGTCAGAGCAAGGGACTGGACGCAGAGCTCTTGGGTCCTATTCAGTGGTCTGCTCCTCTGTCATTCTGCCACCTTGGGCAAGTCACAACCTCGGTTTCTTAGTTTCCCCATGTGTAAAATGGGATATTACTACTTTTAGAGTAAGAAATAACTACAGTATCTCAAATGCCACAGTGTGGTAATAGCTGAAAAGTGCTGAGTTACTAGTGACCATTGTCCTCAAAGGGACTCTTAAAGGGATGCACTGCAGTTTATAAAGTGCCTTGGAGTCCTGTGGTAGCACAAAACGTGTTGTAAGTTATTTATCACAAAACAAGGCTGTAGGCAAAGCGAGTACAATTCACTGGTTACAGAATCATAGAAATGCAGGGCTGGAAGGGACCTTGAGAGGTCATCGCCTCCTGCACTGAAGCAGGACCAAGTAAATCTTCTAGACCAGGGGTCGGCAACCTTTCAGAAGTGGTGTCTTCATAAATTAACTCTAATTTAAGGTTTTGTGTGCCAGTAATACATTTTAACATTTTTAGAAGGCCTCTTTCTATAAGTCTATAATATAGAACTAAACTATTGTTGTATGTAAAGTAAATAAGGTTTTTAAAATGTTTAAGAAGCTTCATTTAAAATTAGATTAAAATGCAGAGCACCCAAGGACCAGTGACCAGGACCTGGGCAGTATGAGTGCCGCTGAAAATCAGCTCGCGTGCCGCCTTCGGCACCTGTGCCATAGGTTGCCTACCCCTGTTCTAGACCATCCCTGAGAGGTGTTTGTCAAACCTGTTCTTAAAAAGCTCCAGTGAAGGGGATTCTACAACCTCCCTTGGAAGCCTGTTCCAGATCTTAACTACCCTTATAGTTAGACAGATTTTCCTAATATGTAATCTAAATCTCCCTTGCAGCAGATTAAACTCATATCTCCTTGTCCTACCTTCAGCAGACATGGAAAACAATTGATCACATCCTCTTTGTAATAGTCCTTAAGTCTCCATATATGTTATTAAGTTCCTGCTCAGTCTTCTTTTCTCAAGACTAAATATGCCAGAGTTTTTTTTAGCCTTTCCTCATGGGTCAGGCTCTTTAAACCTTTTCTGTTTTTTTTTTTTTTGCCTCTCCTCTGGACTCTCTCCAATTTTTCCACATCTTTCCTAAAGTGTGGCACCCAGAATTGGACATAGTTCTCCAGCAGAGGCCTAACCAGTGCTGAGTAGAGCAGATTTATCATCTGTGTTTTACATATGACACTGCTAATACACCCCAGAATAATTAGCCTTTTTCACAACTGCATCACATAGTTGACTCATTCAGTTTATCCACTATAACCCCCAGATCCTTTTCAGCAGTACTACCACCTAGCCAGTTGATTTAAGACCAATTCCCTCATTTGTCAAGGTCAAGGGAATGGGCAGAGTGGAGTGTCCTCTTTTTATTTTTTAAATATGGTAACCCTAGTCGACGGGGGAGCGGCAGCAGTCGACCTACCACAGTGAAGACACTGCAGTAAGTAGCTCTAAGTACATCGACTTCAGCTATGCTATTTTCATAGCTGAAGTTGCATAACTTAGACCGACTTATCTTGCCCCCTCTCCCCCCGCCAGTGTAGACTAGGCCTTAATGTCCCTTGCTAAGTGTAACTCATTTTGTGTCTTAACCTTTCTGATTTTGTCCCTACATGCTTGTGCTATTCTTTTGTACTCCTCCTTAGCAATTCTTCCATGTTTTCACTTTTTGGAAAAATTAAAGATCTCCTGATGGAGCCATGTTGGCCTCTTTCTCTTCTTCCTATCTTTCCTTTGCATCAGAATAGTTGGCAGCTGTGCATTTAATATTGTCTCCTTGAGAAACTGCCAGCTCTCCAGAACTCCTTTATCCCTTAGATTTTCTTTCCATGGGACTTTACTTAAAAGTTCTTTGAGTTCGTTAAAGTCTGCTTTTTTCAAGTCTATTGTCCTAATTCTGCAGCTCGCACGCCTGCCTTTTTTTAGAATCATAAATTCTATCATTTCATGATCACATTACTCAAACTGCCTTCCTGCTTCAGATTTGTAACCAATTCCTCTCAGCTGGTCAGAATCAACTCGAAAATGGCTGTTCCCTGGTTACTTCCTCCACTTTCTGAAATTCATCCCACATCATTTGAGGTGTCCTGCACTATTATTTCATTGAATCTTTTACTGTGGGGGAAGCACCATATATTTAGGCTGCAATCCCATTGCTATTCCAGAGTTCCCCAGGACACCCCCTTAGGCTCTTTTTATCCCAAGCTAAACCTTTGCGGCAGTTACTTATGTAGAACTCTCAATTTTCCCACAGCTAGGCCTTTTCTTACCCTCCACTCACTGCTTCATTGGTAATTAGAACAGAGCAGGAAACAGTTTTCCCATCCTAAGAGAATTTTGAGATGTCTAAAATTTCCCCCATCCCAAATCAAGACAAAGTCAAAGTCTCCAATGTTTGCAAAACAAAACAACCCCCCTCCCCCCCGAAAAAAAACAGATCAAAATATTTTGAAGGATTTTGATAACATTAAAAAAATTAATTTCAAGCTTTTTTATACTATATATTTCTAAAAAAAAAAAGTAGTTTTGAACCAAAAATGGACCTTTTCATTTTGAAAGTGTTAAAATAGAATGTTTTGAGAATTTGGTAACTTTTGAAAAAAATTCCCAAAATGGGAAATTTGTTGAAAATGATCCAGAACAGTTTCAGTTTTGACATTAGGATTTTTGATTTAAAATGTTTAGTTAAAAAAAAAAAAATCACTAGACACGGGATCAACTGTGATGCAGAAAGGGATGGATAAATCTTGGACAATGTACTGTGCCGACAGCCTAAACTGGAGGGTCTTAGACCACAGATTCCCTAATGGATGGATGATCCAAAATGTTTCAAGGGAGGCTTCAGCTGATGAATTTGTATAAGAAAAAACATATGCGAAACATGACAAGTTTCACTTTCAAGTGGAAAGTTGTCAGGAGGAAGAATTTATTTTGCTGTTTTTAATTTTACTGGAATGGGCTCATTTCCAGAGACCTGCCCACAACCAGTGTGGATCTAGTCCTAAACATTTCATACACAGGGCCAATGCTCAGGCCAGTCACCCTTTTCTTCCTCACAATTACATCAAGACAATTTGCTAAAGTACCTGGGGAATTTCCACATAGGGTAGCAATAAATTTCTATTGCTAGGTCCCATTGTTTTCTGAACATGGTCAGCACAACTAAATCAACTGCGGGATTTCCGATGTGTTTGAAGGGGGCTTTGTTGTTGGTTGTAATGTACTTATTTACCCACGATAGCTCAGCTCTGATTCAGCATCTGGTTCTCATTGAGGTTCTGCTTTTTTTAACCCAATCTTCCAGCTGACTTGATTGGAGCACAAAGAGGTCAAGAAACTTTTCTGAGGACATGTAGCAAGTCAGTGGCTCCACTTGGATTAAAGCCCAGAACTGTCCTGGGCTACTAGGTCTTTATTCTTAAAGAGAGAATTTTACCTTCTGTGACATGATCTTACAGTTGTGCACAGTAGCCAATGTTGGATTTAAGGGATGAGGGAGGAATGGAATAAAACTGGCTCCCACAAAATTGCAGCCTGTTCAGTAAGTGCCTTTTCAGTGGGAAATTGCTGAAGTGTTCCATTGAGTTATCGCAGCAAGTAAAACTCAGGTTTATGTGACTTAGGTGCTCACACAAGCGCTGCACAGCATATATGCGTGCACGCAACCTACCAATCACAGCAACATCCCAAATTTCTCATTCATGTCCAATCTACCTCCAGTAAACTAGAGGAGAGTTCTCCAACGTCTCTCCCGCACACAGAAAGTTGTGTTTTAGCTCCACCTCCTGGCTTCTTGATACATGATGGGGGCCTTGGGGGGCAAGAGGGGAGATTACCAGAAGGTATTGAGGCTTAAACAGATGGAGGGCACTATGGGCACGCAAGAGTGAGGAGAGAACTAAAGGTCCCTTGTGCATAGTTTGAAAAGGGCCCTGCAGAACTGTGGACTGACCATAGCAATTCTAAGTAGCAGAACCTGCATGTGGAAATATTTTCTATAGTAGCCCACATTTCATAAGCACTTTGAACAGTAAAACTATGAAGTGCTCCATAAGATTACATCATTGTTCTAACTCTGTACTGGAGATGAAGACGCAATTATTTTATTTAAATATATCACTGCATCAAATTAAGGCATAAAAAGCCTAAATATGCCAAACAGCTAACAGGACAAGTAACTCCAGTACTGGACATTTTTCCTACATACTAGTGCAGCAACTGGCACCTATTTTGCCAGCTCAGGATCCACCAGACACTCATATCTGTTGGAGGAACGTCCCACTGGCTGCTAGTCCTTTTTTTGTTCCAGGTGTTCAGGAGGTGTGGTGGTGACTATGACTATGATATTCTAAATGTTTCCTGTTATAACCCTGGAATCGTGGTCTGTGACCAAGACTCTGAGTTGTTGAAACGGGGCACCCAGTTTTGGGGTTAGTTTCACAGCAAAATAGAAGCTTTACAGACAAATGGCAACTCAAGTTTCCTATTCTCAGAGATTGCCCCTTCCACTGCCCCAAAGGACAAACCACAGCCCATCATAAGCCAATTCATGTGTCTCTAGGCACTGACTGCCCTTTAAACAGCAGGCACAGAAGAGCACAGGACTGTTTTTGTGGATTGTGCCAACAGACAAAGGAAGTCCTCCACGCAGGGTCAGTAGGGAAAAGAATGCATTGGCACAGATAGGACACTAAAACTCAGTGTGGAACTGTGCCTTGGACCACATAAACACAAGGGCTCAGTACTACCCCCCTCCCAAGAAAAAGAATCCCTGAGCATTTCTAAATGCCAATACCTATCCCAGTGTCAAGTCCTGCAGAACCACTGGCTGAGATTTTTCACACCTGTTTTTGGTTTTGTTTTTTAAATGGTTGAACAGCTCCCCCTCCTTTTCAACTGACTGTCCTTCCAGTTCAAACAAAGACACAGGAGCTCCTCCTTGGCTGGCTGCAGAAGCTGGTAGTGCAGGCGGATGCTTTTGTTTACTAACTCTCCCACATGCTTGGCTGACACGCGATTCAATTCTATTCTCCTGGCTCAGTCAGTCCCCAGGCCTGTCCTGCACTGCACTGCAGTCAGTCGCATGGCTCTCTCAGCGCCATAGCAGCACACACTTCTTGCCTGGGGGAGAGGGAACAGGCCAAGATTTTCTATTGGTGGTTTTTTTTTATTTGTTTTGAGGGGGGCATTCTTGGACGCATTTCCCTGACAAAGACATTGGATAGCTACACTCCCCAGATGGAAAGGGTCAAGTTACAACCAGTTCCACTGCTTCCCTTCAGGACTCCTGACAGCAAAGATTGTTAATCTTCCCTTTGCTGTAAGAAGCTAGCTACAGTGAGACAGGGACAGCTAGCAAGAGAGTGCCATTTAGAAAGGGGGGCGGGGAAGAGAATAAACAAACAAGTCACAAAAATAATTCGTGATATGGTATTTCTAATGTCAGAATGACATCCCACAGCCCAGATAGCCAACTTTCACATTTCTTCAGTTGATCTTTCTAGAACATTCCCTTAAAAATTCTGCTATTGGGTCATGACAAGAAAACTTTGGGACCCTTCATCTCCATAAGTTAAGTGCACTCAAACTTTGCCCAACCGAGGGCCATCCCAGCAACTCTCCAGGAACTAAGTTCCTCACCTAACTTGAGTAAGACAAAAGCAGCTCCCATCTTTAAATGGCTCTACTGGGGTGAGGGAAGTATTCGCCCTCTGAAGCCCACAGGAGGGCATCAGCAGCTACAGGTCCCAGCATGTAGCACTCCTTGATCTGAGTTGAAGTCTGCTCAAAACATGATGAGGTACTGCATGTTAGAGCCTGTGCACTCTGCTAGCTATCTCCACATCAAAGAGGAGGACAGCGCTGGGCTGCACTTTGGATATGCCAATTCTAAACCCTGGGTGATCAGGGACTTCTAGTTCTCTTCTCCTCAGAGATTAGAAGGCAGGGTGGAATGGTGCCATACAGTTGCCTTTTGCTGCATGGAAGTTAGCTAAAATATGACAGACACCGATTAGGATTGGCTCACGATGCAGAACCTAGCCACAACAGAGCGGTGCAAGTGTGTATTCAGCATAGATGGTGACTACACGAAGATGTGAGATGAAGGATCAGCTGAGCTGGAGGCTGCTGGATGCCATACCTGGATAACCAAATCCCCTTCTCCCCCCCAGAAAGAGCGCCTACCCTCTGTATGTGGAGCCTGTGGAACTGGTCTGCAATGCACTGTAACTTCCGTGCAATCTGAACCTCAGTACGTGCTTCCCGTTGACCTTCCCGAGGCTCCTCTTGGAGGTGTGGATTCAATGCAAAGCCAACTGGGGGGACATGTAAACGGTACCCAGCATTCCCTGCAAGACATTAGAGATGAGAAGACTCAATGGCTCAGTCTCCCAGCGTAAAGCCTTGTTCCCCTTCTCACATCTGAAGGAAAACCTGTGTAATTGCAAACTTCTGACTCAGGCTAAAGTCCAGTTTCTGCAGCCTAAACAATGACTAATCACGCTAAGTATTCAGTAAAACATTCACTCAGAGTTTTAAGTAGATTTACATTGATCCAGCAGAGTGTATTATGTTCCTCCCATAACCGAGTGACCTGAAAGAAAGAAACCACATTGAGATAGGGAAAGCTCTCACACATGGATCAGGCTTGTTTATAGTTCAGTCAACGTTGGGATTTTATCTGGAATGACAGTCTTACACTTATGCAGTACCTATGTCCTTCCTATGTCTCTGTCAATAATCTCCTGGCATAACCCTTGCTGCGGCTTCCAAATCAGGCTTCACTCACAACTGCTCAGCATTTAGGACCAAGTTTCACCTTGGGGTACACATGCACGGCTCTTCATTGTAACAGGTGCCACATGTGAGAATCCAAAGGCAGAATTTGACTCAAAGTTGGGGGGGGGGGGGGGCGGGGGAGTTACTTTTCAGGTTAAAAAAAAAAAGTAAGTGGGGAATGATTCATGTCTCCAATTCAGCTTTAATAGAAATTCAGGCCAATTACCACTTTACCACTGAAAAACTGGTTGTTCACGTTATTTATCTGACAACTTTTTTATCAGCAAAGAGCCCAACAAAAGATCCACAACATTTGAACCTCTGTGTTTACCGACTCTGCACTGACAATACTCATGCCGTCCCATCCACATGAGAAGATTCACCTGGGCGGCCTGGAGAAAGTGAAGGTTTAACTCTTTGCAGGCAAATCAGCAGCATGTGCACTGGGGTGAGGGAAGCACTTGATCACCCTCTGAAGCCTGTGGGAGGGTCTCAGACAAGTGCTGCTGTAAGTGTCTAGCAATAACTTCAGCTGCCCTATAATGGAGTTGGGGGGGGAAAGGAGCTGGTGTTTAAAGGATGGCAGAAGCAGTGAGCAAAGGGACAGCTCCTGCAGTGAGTAGGCAAGGGTGAGAAGCAGAGAGACCCATCTTTCTTCGAGGTGCAGCAGAATAAGTAACCCTCTCTTGTCCGGGGGGGGGGGGGAGGGGAGAAGCATGGAAGCACTAGAGGGGCAGTTTTCCCTTCTGCAAAGCTAGTGATGCTGGAGTGCTCTTACCATAGAAGAGTCTCTGGGGCTCTTCAGTGACTCCACATGGCAACATGACATCCTGAGTGGAAGAGGATGGACTGAGTGTTTGGGTTGCCTTGTCCTGCTGCTCAGCATGCCTGATACCTGGACCACAGCAGTGTGTGAGTGGGAACAGTTGAAACCTCCCCAGGAGACAGCTGTAGGATTGGTTCTGTGTGAAAATGCCAGGAGGGGTCATCTCACCAGGCTGACCTGTGAGTCCAAAGTCAGAGTGAAACACGTCATCGTCCAGCCCATCCAGGCTAGAATAGTCCTCTTCCAGGTAGCTGGGGGGATCCATTGTTCCTGCAACAAATGAACACTTGAGAAAATGGCTAAGATACAACTAGAGTGCAGTCCAGAATAACTCCCCGTCCAATTCCATTCAGGAAGACACAGTTCTCCCTACTTCCCCAAGCTCTTTCCTCCTGAAACCAGTCTACATGGCCTGAAAAGATCAGAAATAAGCTGATGATTAAGATCTTGTGGTCAAGTTCTGCAGCCCTTGAACAGACATCTCTGCAAGCTAAAAAGGCTCCACCTATGGTTCGAAGTCTTAAAGACCACCCCTCTCTCCCCCCCCCCCCCAATAAAAGAATAGTCATGGCGAGACAGAGGGACATTGTTTTAAAAAGCAAATCCAACCTGCATAGCCACCCCCCACACATATATTTGCCTTCTGATTTACTATTTGGTGTAACCCAAAGGCTCTGAAGAGACTTGCCATCAAACCATAAGACTTGTCAACACTGCTTTCTGCCAAACACGCCATAACCTCCGGTTACTTCATTCCCTGCCCTGCAAACCAACCAAATGCCCAAAACTCATGCAGCCCCACCACCCCCACGTACCCCTCACTACTACAGAATCTACCCAAAACACCCTTCCTTTAGTTCACCCTAGAATTACAGAAGTTAGAGTTTGCTCATGTCCGTATCTCAAACAGGGCTTTTATACACATCAAAGTACACTTCTACCCCGATGTAACACTGTCCTCGGGAGCCAAAAAAGTTTCACCTATAACGCAGTAAGATATGTTATATCGAACTTGTTTTGATCCACCGGAGTGTGCAGCCTCCAACCCCCCGGAGCGCTGCTTTACCGCGTTATATTTGAATTCGTGTTATATCGGGGTAAAGGTGTATTTCCTTTAGCCCCATTATGTCCTCACACCAGGCAAAAGAGGGTGGGAAAATGAAAAGCACTCTTTTAGAGCTCCTGCTAACACAGGATAGGGAGAAGCAGCCTGGCCAATGAATCCAGCAATCCCTTCCTGTTATCTGTGCATCTGACCCCATTTGAAGACAGTCTCCTAAGAGATCCATGCCCAGGATTTTCACCCAGTTTTCAACAAGGAAGTGAAATTCAACTCTTCACTCTCCTTTGCTCTGGTTTTGACCAAAAGTTAACAGGCTGACAGACTAGTAATAGGAATCCTAGGCTTGAAGGAAATAAAAAGACAACTGTTAGCATGATCTATCCACTACTTCCCTCACAGTTCTCCACATGTACCTCCTCCCATGTAAATATGAACTCAGGACACCATTGTCCTAAAGAAGATACAGAGATGGCAAGGAATAAGGTTTTCCACTCTCAAAAAGAGGTTACAACTGCAAATAGCATTAAAATGTATAGCTAGAGCTACATTTGGTACAAAAAGCTAAACATGACAAACCCCAAAGCCAGGAAGTTTACCAGGTAGACCAAACATTTAACAAAAGGGGCTTCAGAACAGTCAGAAATCTTAGTCCACATCCTATCCTGGTGGGCCAAGGTGGGATCATGCTTTTTTCTGAGGGGAAGAACAAGACGTTTGACAAGTCCAGAGCATCACCTACCCTAAGAGCCACTTAATTTCTTCATGACTCCAAAATAAAGTTTGGTAGCTCCTTCAAAAACAAGAAGGAAAATAGAGTTTCTCAAAGGAAGATGCATCAAACAAATCAGAGTTTGCTAGCGTTGTTTATGACTGTGGGAGCACAAATGCAGGGAGTATCATACCTTCAATCTGCCTACCACATTCTCTTGAGGAAACAAGAAAACCTGCTATCTGAGAAAGCCTGAGCACACTGACAGTGGAATTCTTATACATTACAGTATCAGAGGCTACTCTCAAGATGAGCAGACAGGAAAAACAGAGGGAGGGTTCAACATACACATGCCTCTGCCTGCTTCCCAAAACAAAGTTGGCTGGTCTAAGTTTAGGACTACCATATTCATTTCCTTCCCTTTGTGGGCTTACGTACTGCAAAGTTATACCTGTGCAGAGGACTTAAATACAATGTTTGAGGCCAACAGGATTTAAAACAGAAACTTTAAACCCCAGAATAGATTCAATAGTGGAAACACATTATCTGGGCTATTGGAAATGACCATAATTTCTAGCATCACAAGTGTACTCAGCATTGTACGTACAAGG
This sequence comes from Malaclemys terrapin pileata, assembly GCF_027887155.1. Classification (NCBI taxonomy): domain Eukaryota; kingdom Metazoa; phylum Chordata; order Testudines; family Emydidae; genus Malaclemys; species Malaclemys terrapin. The sequence continues at coordinate 94,609,229 of NC_071508.1, read as the reverse complement.
CACTATCTTATACAGGCACTTCAGGTAACTGTTTCCAAAAAGCAATATGCTTTGGAATAATGCTAGCACTAACTTGTTTCTTTATCATCATCAACATTTATGCAAATGACCAATTTTTAAAGTCTCTGCCTTTGGCAAGTGCCCGAATAATTGCTTTGTGAGCAATACACTGAATTAGCTCACTGCCAAAGAGGCACAAGTATTTTTCAACAGCTACTTGCATGAATCTAACTATAAGGAAGTGATCACATCAAGTTGAGGAAACTCAACAAAAGAGGAGTTTTATTTATTTTAAGTAAATCAGATACCATGGTGAGTAGGGCTAATGGAGGACACTGCAAATATTTTTCTGGTGGAAGGAGGGGCTTATTTTACCGGACTAGAATTCAGCTGCAGAGACAGTACAATGAAAGGATATAAAACAACGGTAAGATGTGGGGAGCCCTTTCAGGCAGGGGATGAACTGCTGTAGAGATATATGATAAATATCTTTTATGATAAATATCTTTTATGATAAATATCTTTTATGATAAATATCTTTTCCCGTTATTTCCCGGCAATCTGCCAGTTACCAGTTTATAGTCAGAGAGTAACAGGCGAGAAGATTCCCCCCTCACTAGTTTGGGGTTCATGAGCTCACAGAACAGAGCGAAACAGATGTCACCCAGGCTCAATTGGAGAAAATATAAACATCTCCCTGATATCAACAGGGGAAGCCATTTCCTGGATGGGGGAAGAGGGTCACTTAGCATAATGAACTAGAACTAAACGGTACCAGCGGAGCGGATTTCTCCATGCTGAGGTGATGAGGGTCGGGGTCTCCACTCCAGGACCAAGACCGGGGAGAACGGGAGGCACCCGGCCCCGCTCTAGGAGGGTAACTGCAAACTCCATGGGTCTAAGTGCAGGTCCCGACTCTTCTCAGTCCTTACCTGACTCCTGGCCCCATGGCACAAGCGGCTGCAACCTGGATGGCTCGATTTCGGCCCCGAGCCCAGCCAAGAGACACCAGAGACAGAAGCTGCCACAGGCTCGCTCTCTCCCCACCGCCCTAAGGCTCCTGATCCACGGCCCCCTTCCAGCCAACCCCGCCTGGAGCAGGGGCGGGCTGCTAGGTCAGTGCCCGCCGGGACTGAGCCCCCCTGCAGCAGCAGCTCCGGAGCCACTGCCATGAGCGTGCGGGGTCTCTGCCCCCCGGGGAGGGCAGAAGCCGGGGAGCACGGGGTGCAAAGGGGCCTCCTGACTGGCCCGCCCGGGAGCGCCTCCCGCGGCAGAGCTGGGGCGCGCTCCGCTCCATGCCCGCAGCGGGGAGGCGGCCGGCCGGCAGGAGCCCCCGGCCCGGCGGGCACTTACCTGCGGCAGAGGAGGCGAGGTAGGGCAGGGCGCCGCCGGGCGGACGGAGGTGGGGCGACGCGGGCGCCGAGCCCCGGCAGAGCGAGGAGTCCCCAAGCTGCAGCCTCAGGCGCCGCCGCGCCGCATTGTTTCCAAAATACACTTGCTTCCTGGCATCCCCCAAACAGCTGATAGAAGCCCCGCCCCCACTGACGTACAGCCAATACGGAAAGAGCGGCCCACGCCCCCAGCGCTGCCGCAGCAGCAGGGACAGACGCTGATGTGCAGCCTTCCATGTAAACCAGAGTAAGGGAGGGAGGGCAAATCCCCAGCCCCTCATAAAGCGCACAATGCACAGCGGGACTGGTGAAGGGAGGCTCCGGCTTGACCGGCCGTCTGGTGTTACGCTACAGCTAGCCCGAAGGATGCAGGGCAAGGAAGGCTTATGATAAGGGCTTTGACACAGTCCTTCATGATGGGTTCATAAGCAAAGCAGGTAAACGTGGGCCAGCTAAAACTACTATAAAGTGGGGTGCACAAGTGGTTGAAAGACCATCCTTATCGAACTGGGTGGGTGTATCTAGCGGGGCCCCACAAGGGTCAGTCCTAGGTCAGGTACTACTCGTTATTTTTCATTAATGACTTGGCTAATGGAGCAGAGAGTTAATTTATAAGATTAGGGGATGACATCCAGCTGGGAGGGTTGCTACAACAATGGTAATACCTTGCAGTCATCCACGGATGTCAAAGCACTATGGAAAGAGGCATAAACATTAGGGCTGTTGATTAATCGCAGTTAACTCAGGCGATTAATTTTTTATTGCGATTAATTTTTTTTAGTTAATCACAGTTTTAATTGCACTGTTAAATAGAATACCAATTGAAATTTTGGATGTTTTTCCACATTTTCATATATATTGTATTCTGTGTTGTAATTGAAATCAGTGTCTATTATTTTTATTACAAATATTTGCACAGTAAAATGATAAACAAAAGAAATAATATTTTTCACCTCATACAAGTACTGAAGTGCAATCTCTTTGTTGTGAAAGTGCAGTTTACAAATGTAGATTTTGTTTGTTACATAACTGCACTCAAAAACAAAGCAATGTAAAACTTCAGAGCCTACAAGTCCACTCAGTCCTACTTCTTGTTCAGCCAATCGCTAAGACAAACAAGCATGTTTACATTTACAGTATATAATGCTGCCCTTTTCTTATTTACAATGTTACCAGAAAGTGAGAACAGGCATTTGCATGGCACTTTTGTAGTCAGCACTGCAAAGTATTTACATGCCAGATATGCTAAACATTCATATGCCCCTTCATGCTTCGGCCACCATTCCAGAGGACATGCTTTCATGCTGATGATTCTCTCATTTAAAAAAAAGGTGTTAATTACATTTGTGACTGAACTCTTTGGGGGAGAATTGTATGTCCCCTGCTCTGTTTTACCTGCATTCTGCCATATATTTCATGTTATAGCAGTCTCAGATGATGACCCAGCACATGTTGTTCATTTTAAGAACACTTTCACTGCAGATTTCACAAAACGCAAAGAAGGTACCAATGTGAGATTTCTAAAGATCACTACAGCACTTGACCCAAGGTTTCAGAATCTGAAGTGCCTTCCAAAATCTGAGAGGGACAAGGTGTGGAGCATGTTTTCAGAAATCTTAAAAGGGCAACACTCGGATGCGGAAACTACAGAATCTGAACCACCATAAAAGAAAATCAACCATCTGACTCAGATAATGAAAATGAACATGCATTGGTCTGCATTGCTTTGGATTATTATCAAGCAAAACCCATCATCAGCATGGATGTATGTCCCCTGGAATGGTGGTTGAAGCATGAAGGGACATATGAATCTTTAGCACATATGGCCTGTAAATATCTTGCAACGTCAGCTACAACAGTGTCATGCAAATGCCTGTTCTCACTTTCAGATGACAGTTGTAAACAAGAAGTGGGCAGCATTATCTTCTGCAAATGTAAACAAACTTATTTGTCTGAGCAATTGGCTGAACAAGAAGTAGGATTGAGTGGAGTTGCAGGCTCTAAAATTTTACATTGTTTTATATTTGAATGCAGTTTTTTTTTTTACATAAGTCTACATTTGTAAGTTCAACTTTCATGATAAAGAGATTGCACTATGGTATTTGTAATAGGTTAATTGAAAAATACTATTTCTTTTGTGTTTTTACAATGCAAATATTTATAATAAAAAATAAATATAAAGTGAGCACTGTACACTTTGTATTCTGTGTTGTAACTGAAATCAATATATTTGAAAATGTAGAAAACATCCACAAATATTTAAATAGTATTCTATTATTGTTTAACAGTGCGATTAATAGCACGATTAATCGTGATTAATTTTTTTAATCGCTCAAAAGCTCTAATAAATATTATTCCCATTTTTACAGATGGGGAAACCAAGGCACCAAAAAGTCAAGCCAATATTTTTAAAAGTGGATAGTGGTTTGAGGTATAGGGTGTCCATATTTCCCAAAGGGAAAACAGGACACCACATAGGGCTGACCCAAGTTCTCCCCTCCTCCTCCCCCGCCGTGGGGCTGGCCCGAACTGCTTGTCCCTCCCCTTTCTCTCCCCTCCCCTTTCTCCCCCCCCCCCACAATGCTGTCACTGGTCACGCCAGCTCTGCCTCCCACCCTGCGCCAGGCTGGCATTGCTGATCGGCCCCCGCACATTCCTTTGCACAACATCCCACTTTTTTGACAAATGTGGGCATTTGTCCCATTTGCTCTTGCCAACTGAACAAGTTGCCAAGAGCAAAGGGGACAAATGCCCACTTTTGCCAAAAAAGTCAGAACAGCTGGGACAGGGCTTAAAAAAGGGACTGTCCTGGCCAAAACGGGACGTATGGTCACCCTACTTGACATATCTCAGCTTTTGGGTATCCAACTTGACATACCTGAAGCCTGATTTTCAGAAATGTTGAGCATTCACAACTCCATTTGAACTCAACGTCACACAGGCCCAGGTCATGAAGGAATGGATTGCCACTGAGATCTCCCCAACTCCACATTACACCTGGAGTGCTTCTGCCCTTTTACTTACTTTTGGAAGCAAAGACTTCCTGTGGAAAATTCTAAACCTCCAGTTAAGAACAGTGTTCAGGTTTCTGGAGGAGGTGATTAAAGGCCTTCTGATATGTGGTGCTTTTCCTTTGGGACCTTTGACCTCCTTTGTACCAGGACACAACACTATCTGCAGTAGGTATGAATCAATCCATCCTTTTAGCAGAGTTTTCTAGCCAAGGATAGGAATTAGGGACTAATTCTCTGGTACTCCATTTCTGCACTCAGCTCAGCATAGCAAAGTTCAGGGGAAAGGTGGCTTCAAACTACCATTGCATTCCATTTATTCTGGGCCCATCTGGGGACCTGCCTTGCTCCCAGTGTAGATGAGGGCTCCCTCGAATAATAGCTGGCGTGCAGGCAATGCTTTGGCCACAGCTGTTTCCTCTTGGCCAACCTCCAACCTACCCTGTAAGCTGACCTGTGTGGCCTTCTATGCTGAGGGTATTTTCTAGAGGCTAGAGGGCAATGGAGAAATCAGCCTTAGGGCTTGCTGAAGAGAACTGCTGCCTCCACCCATTTCAGTTAATAGGGGGCTTCTATGCTATCAGTGAGAAACACTTCATCTGCCTATTTCCAAAACTGAGCATGTCAGCTCTGCAACATTCCCACTACCTGCTTGATCTGGGAGCATGGGACTGAGCTCAGAATCAGCACTTGACTCTCCAAATACACTGCATAGTACAAAATGGAACTGCTGGGCTCTCTGGTCAGTGTGTAGAGGGCTCCACTTCCTTTCTCTCTCATCATGCTCATCCTAGCCAGTCTACCCACTCAGAAAGGGGGACTCCCCCAAAGTCAATAAACTTTCATGAGATGTAAGCGAATAATACATGCCAGGCCTCATCTTGCTGTTTACAGTGTAAAACTGATGTGAGATCAGAATTAGACCTGCCACATTTTGCAGTTATACTGAAAAGCCTGCATGCCATCTGTACATTTTGGGGGGGAGGGAGGGAGAGATGAGGCTGAAGCCCTGTTCTTCACCTATTGGAGAAGTCTGGGAATTCCTTAAGAAGTGTTCATCATGCAGCAAGTTATTTTGGGGTTTTGTTTTTTTCCCCTGTTTATTTTTAATAGAAATTTCTTACAACCAAACTACAAGAGTTACACACACACACAAGAAATAGTATTACTGTGCTTTAAGAATACTGGGGGGAAAATCCTCCAACTCCCCCCAATCTCCCCCCAAAAAACAGTGACATAAAATTTAATCAAAGCCAGATCTTGCTTGAACATCAGGAAGAAAATTCTTAAGAATGAGATCTCTTAGAGTGTTGAATAATCTCCCAAAGGAAGTGGTGGAAGCCCTACTATCTGAGTCATTAAAAGCTATTATTATTATTATTTGTATTGCACTTAGAGGCCTCAACCAAGAACAGGACCCCATTGTTCCAGGTGCTGTATAGACACGTAGTAACAGACAGCTCCTGCCCTGAAAAGCTTTCAATCTAAACAGAGAAGACAGACAAAGGCCTGGTCCACACTATGAGTTTAGGTCGAATTTAGCAGCGTTAAATCGAATTAACCCTGCACCCGTCCACACAACAAAGCCATTTACTTCGACATAAAGGGCTCTTAAAATCGATTTCTGTACTCCTCTCCAACGAAGGGAGTAGTGCTGAAATCAACATCGCCGGTTCAAATTAGGGTTAGTGTGGTCAAAATTCGACGGTATTGGCCTCCGGGAGCTATCCCACAGTGCACCATTGTGACCGCTCTGGACAGCAATCTGAACTCGGATGCACTGGCCAGGTAGACAGGAAAAGCCCCGCGACTTTTGAATTTCATTTCCTGTTTGCCCAGCATGGAGAGCACAGGTGACCACTCAGAGCTCATCGGCACAGGTAACCATGCAGTCCGAGAATCGAAAAAGAGCACCAGCATGGACCGTATGGGAGGTACTAGATCTGATCGCTATATGGTGAGAGGATTCCGTGCTAGCAGAACTACGTTCCAAAAGACGAAATGCCAAAACATTTGAAAAAATCTCCAAGGGCATGATGGAGAGAGGCCACAATAGGGACTCATATCAGTGCCATGTGAAAGTTAAGGCGCTCAGACAAGCCTACCAGAAAACCAAAGAAGCAAACGGAAGGTCCAGTGCAGAGCCACAGACATGCTGCTTCTACGCTGAGCTGCATGCAATTCTAGGGGGGGCCGCCACCACTACCCCACCCCTGACAGTGGATTCCGAGGAGGGGGTACTCTCAGCCATGCCTGACGATTCTGCGGAAGGGGAAGATGAGGAGGAGGAGGAGGAGGACAAGCTTGCGGAGAGCACACAGCACTCCGTTCTCCCCAACAGCCAGGATATTTTTCTCAGCCTGACGGAAGTACCCTCCCAACCCTCCCAAGGCAGTATCCCAGACAATGAAGCCATGGAAGGGACCTCTGGTGAGAGTACCTTTGTAAATATAAAATATGGTTTAAAAGCAAGCATTTTTAATGATTAATTTGCCCTGAAGACTTGGAATGCATTCGCGGCCAGTACAGCTACTGGAAAAGTCTGTTAACGTGTCTGGGGATGGAGCGGAAATCCTCCAGGGACATCTCCATGAAGCTCTCCTGGAGGTACTCCAAAAGCCTTTGCAGAAGGTTTTTGGGCAGTGCAGCCTTATTCCGTCCTCCATGGTAGGACTCTTGACCACGCCATGCTAGTAGCAAGTAATCTGGTATCATTGCATGACAAAGCCTGGCAGCGTATGGTTCCGGTGTTTGCTGGCATTGAAACAACATCCGTTATTTATCTTGCTGTGTTATCCTCAGGAGAGTGATATTGTTCATGGTAACCTGGTTGAAATACGGGAATTTAATTAAGGGGACAGAGGTGGCCATTCCTACTGGGCTGTTTGCCTGTGGCTGAAAAGAAATCCTTCTCTGCAGTTAGCCAAGCGGGGAGGGGGGGGGAGGGAGGAGCATTGGCACTTAGCTTTTCGCATTTGGCTAGCAGGGATCTTCCCTCATACCAGCCACGCAGTGGAGGGAGGGGTAAAGCGATCATCCCACAGAATTGGATGGGGGCGGGGCTTAGTTTGTTTTCTGCTGCTGCTGCTGAATGTTAACAGGAAAACCGCAGCACTCAACAGGCTTTGCTTGGTATGGGAAAGGAGGGCGCTGCTTTAATAAAGGTTGCAGAAGCTGAAAGACAATGGCTTACCATGGCTGCATGCAAGCCGAATTCTGTTGCCCGGCCCTGCGTCTGTGATCTCTAACACCAAAACCGCAGGCACTCAATATAAGATGCAAAATGCGACCTTGTATTGAAATCACATGTGCTATGTAATGTGAATAGAGCTGTTCACCGTGAAAGAGTATAAGCATTGTTCTGTAAAATGTATCTTTTTAAATACTTCTCTCCCTTTTTTCCCTCCTTCCCGCAGTTGCAAATTTTTCAAGCCTCCCTCCTCCGTCCCGAAGGCTATCTCAGATAAGGTGGCGAAAAAAATGCACACGAGACGAAATGCTCTCGGAAATCATGCAATCGAACCACGATGAAAGAGCTCATCTGAATGAGTGGAAGGACACGGTATCAAAGTACAGGAAAGATGCCAGTGAACGTGAGGACAGGAGGGATGAACGTGAAGAGAGGAGGGATGCTTGAGATGAGAGGTGGCGGCAGGAAGATCAGAGGAGGCAGGATGCAACGCTGGGGCTACTGCGGGATCAAATGGACATGCTCCGGTGTCTGGTGGAGCTTCAGGAACGGCAACAGGATCCTGTTGAGTGCCGCTGCAGCCTCTGTATAACTGCCCTCTCCCCCAAGTTCCATAGCCTCCTCACCCAGACGTATAAGAATGCGGGGGGCTGAGGGGGAAGCCCCGTGCACCCTGCCACTCCACCCCAGTGGACAGCCCAAGCAAAAGGCTGTCATTATTTTGAACTTTTGAAGTGGCCTTTTCCTTCCCTACTCCCAAACCCCACCCAGGCTACCTTGTCAGTTCTTTCCCTCTTTTTATAATCAATTAATAAATAATACATGATTTTTAAATGATAGTGACTTTATTTCCTTTGAAAGCAAGCTGTGATCGAAGGAGGAGGGTGGGTTTCTTACAGGGAATGAGTCAGTCAAGGGGGCGGGTTTTCATCAAGGAGAAACAAACAGAACTTTCGCACTGTAGCCTGGCCGGTCAACTGATTTTCAAAGTTTCTCTGATGCGTAGCGCTTCCTGGTGTGCTCTTCTAATTGTCCTGGTGTCTGGCTGCGCATAGTCAGCGGCCAGCCAATTTGCCTTAGCCTCCCACCTCGCCATAAAGGTCTCCCCCTTACTCTCACAGAGATTGTGGAGCACACATCAAGCAGTAAGTTGCGCCAGCGACCCTTTAAACGTCCAAAAGTACATTCTACCACCATTCTGCACTTGCTCAGCCTGTAGTTGAACAGCTCCTGACTACTGTCCAGGCTGCCTGTGTATGGCTTCATGAGCCATGGCATTAAGGGGTAGGCTGGGTCCCCAAGGATAACTATAGGCATGTCAACATCCCCAACGGTTATTTTCTGGTCTGGGAAGTAAATCCCTTGCTGCAGCCGTTTAAACAGATTAGTGTTCCTGAAGACACGAGTGTCATGAACCCTTCTCGGCCATCCCACATTGATGTTGGTGAAACGTCCCTTGTGGTCCACCAGTGCTCACAGCACCATTGAAAAGTACCCCTTGCAGTTTATGTAGTGGCTACCGTGGTGGTCCGGTGCCAAGATAGGGATATGGGTTCCATCTATCGCCCCACCACAGTTAGGGAATCCCATTGCAGCAAAGCCATCCACTATGACCTGCACGTTTCCCAGAGTCACTACCTTTGGTAGCAGCAGCTCAGTGATTGCTTTGGCTACATGCATCACAGGAGCCCCCACAGTAGATTTGCCAACTCCAAATTCAGTCCCGACTGACCCGTAGCGGTCTGGCATTGCAAGCTTTCACAGGGCTATTGCCACTCACTTCTCAACTGTGAGGGCTGCTCTCACCTTGGTATTCTGGCACTTCAGAGCAGGGGAAAGCAAGTCACAAAGTTCCATGAAAGTGCCCTTATGCATGCAAAAGTTTCGCAGCCACTGGGAATCGTCCCACACCTGCAACACTATGCGGTCCCACCAGTCTGCTTGTTTCCCGGGCCTAGAATCGGCGTTCCACGGCATGAACCTGCCCCATTAACAGCATGATCTCCAAAGCGCTGGGGCCCGCAGTTTGAGAGAATTCTGTGTCCATGTCCATGTCCTCATTACTCTTGTTGCCACACTGCCGTAGCCACCTCCTCCTCACCTGGTTTTTCAGGTCCTGGTTCAGCATAAATTGCACGATAATGCACGAGGTGTTTACAATGTTCATGACTGCTGTCTTGAGCTGAGTGAGCTCCATGCTTGCCAGGCATTGGGATTTCAACCCAGAATTCCAATGGGCAGGGGAGACTGCGGGAATTATGGGATAGCTACCCACAGTGCAATGCTCCGGAAGTCGATGCTAGCCACGGTACATGGACGCACACTGACGAATTAATGTGCTTAGTGTGGCCGCATGCACTCGACTTTATACAATCGGTTGCCAAAAATCGAATTCTGTAAATTCAGAGTAATCCCCTAGACATACCCAAAGGATGGCAGGTCAGCTGCAGAGTTGAGAAGAGAACGCAGATCTCCTGACAATTAGTTCGGTGCCCTTTCAACTAGACCATGTTGCCTCCCAACTAGACTGGACAACTCAAGAATATTCTCTAGAGCAGGGTTTCTCAACCCAGGGGTCAGGACCCAAAATTGGGTCACCAGAATGTTTCAAAGGGTCACGTGGCAGTTCCTGTGGCTCCGGTCCCATGGGACTGGCTGATCTTGTCTTCCTGCTCCAGGCACTGCAACCTCTGGGGTCTCAGCACCACTCAAGTCATGATGATGAGAGTCCAGGTAGGCCAAATCTGAGTGAGTGGCACTGCAATCCCATGAGCCAGGTCACAACTCCACTCACACAGATTTGGTCTAGTGAGGGACGTGGGGCCAAACCTGAGTGGTGCAGCAGCCCTGGAGGTTGCAATGCCTGGAGCGGAGAGCCAAGCCCAGCCAGCCCCACAGTACAGGAGCCGCTATTGTGGGGTGAGTAGAGTGCAGGACCTAATTCCATCCCCCTCCGGGGGGCGGGATTCGATCGAAACCACCCCAGGCCTCCACCCCTAGACTATTTACTGGGTTGCGATAGGCCATAAACATTTACAAATGGGTCCTGAGCCCCAAAAGGTTGAGAACCACTGCTGTAGGGAACAATCCTGTGTTGGTTAAGTGGGAGAATGGAGTCACTAGAAGTAGTAAGTCTTTCCCATCTCTAATGTGTGTAAAGCAATACATTTTAGGGGAACAGGGTGCAAGAAGAGACACCACAGAGAAACATTTTTTTCCAAAAATCATGTTTTCATTTTTACATTCATTCCATCTTACTATTCAAACCCCATTGTGCTAGGACCCTGCACTGCACTTCCATGGCAGTGATTCTGACTCTGACAGCCTTTATAACAGATGAGCTGGGAATTTGTTGGCTGGGTTTGAAAGTGATGTGAGAGTCCAACAACAGCTAGTTATTTTCAAACAAAACCATTGTTTGTTTGTTTTAAATGACTTAGGAGACTCCCATAGGCTTTTGAAGTCTGCGTGCTCCAATAGTAGGGTAAGAGAAACACTGAAATACACTGTTGTGATATATGTGCATAATATGCAAAAATAAATAATCAGGAAGAAAAAGGGGGGTTAATTGTGGAGGAAAAGCTCTCAGAAGTTACCTTTGGGCAAACCCTCCTCCCCCACCCATCCTCTGCTTCCCATAACAATATCAAAACCAGGTAGGAAAACACTTTGGGATTTGGGAAACAGTCAGCAGTTTACTACTATTGTGTTACTTGCTTGTAGGATTGCTTTCCTGGGGTCTGCTCCTGCTTCCATGGAAGTCAATAGTAAAACTCCTATTGATTTCAAAAGTGCAGGATCAGGTCCCTAGATACAAAATGACCGTGTCATGCTGTCTTTAAAACCTAGGTAACAAGATCACTTGGAAGGGAGATTTTAAAACCCAGCTGGCTGCTGAGTAATGTTAATTGCTGTCAAGACTGCCACAGAGTTATTGAGGTTTGTAACCTAAACTCAGGAGACGGGTTAGATTGGGAACCGATTACCAGAAAGGTGAGGCAAGTTACTGTGAGATCTTAATATAACATTCCCCCTGACTGGGCCTTGTGATCCTCTTTAGTTTAACACTCCAGACTCTCAGTGATTTTGAGAGGCTATTTACAAGTGGCATCGCTAGATCTATGTGCTAATAATGTGCACTCTCTCCAAGAAACACTGATACATTTCTTTATGGCTCCTGTTCCAAAGTCCATTCCATAGTCTTTTATTTGCCTGATGAAGGGTTGATCCTGCTCCTCATTACAGAGGGATTAAGGCACCTCTGCTTGGGTTGTGTATCCTTATCAAGTGAGAAAGAGAAAGGACTGGTTCCTTTTATTTTCAATAAAGGACTCAATCCTAATTTAATTAAGCCTAGTTCCCCACCTTAGAAAATCAGACAGCCTGGAGGAAATTGCTACAAAACAGCAACATAAAGCTTTCTATTTATTAGAGATGTGCAAATTTTGTGACACCAATGGCCAGACACTGGCAACTTGCCAGACACCTGAGGGATGTATCTAATTTGCATGTGCAGTGATATAAATAAAAAATGAATGCACCACAATTCCCATAGCTTGTATCTTCCATGATTAAAAAAAAAAAGCTTGTTGATTGTGCTTATTAGTGGTAAAAAAACAGTATCAATCTACTTTTCCCTCATCTTGTGGATGAAGGTGGTTAGGGGCCACACTTTAGATCCCCCGAGGCTGACTTTTGGAACCCCTGCGGTGCAGAAATGTATGGTAACTGAAATTCATGTCTATAATCAAGCTAGATGGTTATAAAGCTCAGGAAGGATATTTGTGCCTTTCAGTGATTTAAAAAAAAGATATGGCAGCATATCTGAGAGAATGGACTCAGAGGGATTCCTTGAGGAAATTAGACATTGTTAAGAAATGGCTCCGAGTAAATAGACCGAAACCAAGACAGAGACAGAGAGTCTGAAATGGAAATTTGTGAACTGAGGGCAAGTTATACCAGTGACCTTGCTGCATTCTGCTAATAGAGCTGCCACAATAGCACTGAGACAAACTCCTTACCTGGGAACTGGACCCCCTGGGGTAGACATTCTGTCAGTAATTTCTGCTCATTAACGTACATGATGGTATTTTTATACATGGAGGTTTATCTGGAATCACGTGTGATGGCGTCCCTGAGACATTTGTAGGAAAAAATGTCCCAACATTCCATTCTGATCAGTGGAGAACAATCATTCAGTGGTAGACTGCTGTGACGCTTAGAAAAGTGTTGGGAGAACGTTTTTTTTATATATCTACTGCCCATATCTATTCCATGATGTATCTTCAGAACCATTTCTGCTTTATTTTACTACAAAAACATGTTGATACTACTGTCAGCACAAAATAATTGCAGAATAAGTTGTATTCTTAGGCCCCAGTCCTGCAAGCTGCTCTGCATGGGTGGATCCTTACTTCAGTGGGGCTCCATGCAAGCATACATGTCCTCCCACTCATATGAGCTTGCAGGAGCAGGGCCTGAAGCTGTCAACGCCATTTGGATTGGGCCAAGCTTATTGGTGCTTTATTATCTGTTAAGTAATAAGTAATGTTACTATTATATAATATTAATAAGTGTGACTAAGTTTCATGATTTTATTGCAAGTCTTATGATTTGGTGTTTATTCTTAAAGCCCCACCTACTATAATCATTGCATGAGCATCTCAGCTTTCATTGACATAAAAAAAAATTTCGCCCTCACAGCTGTGGTGAGAAGCTTGAAAACATGAACTGAGTGTAGCTTAAAGCCCTCAGAAATCAGAAGACAAATACCGACCTCCCCCAACATTTTTTTTTTTAATCTCATGATTTTTAAGGAAATTTCATGATTTTAGTGGGTCTGGACCATGATTTTTGATTGCTTGGAGCTGGCAAATACTGTTATGCTCTGCCTTATCACAATAAAATTGCCATCTGAGTTCTGTCACTACAGAATCTTTATTACTTGTGTTGTGGGAAGCATAAAAAAACCCAGCTTGATTTTCAGGCTTTGACCCTGATCATGCAATCCTCACACAAGCTAAACTTCCATCCCAGGTAAGGGAGTTTGGTCTGTATTAGACTGCAGGGTTCATTGGGTTCAGCATGGTTTGCTGATAGATAGAAAAAAGTGTTGCTCACTTTGAACTGAGCAAATTTGATAATGAAGTCATTTACAGAGAATAAACATTCACTGACATGGTGTTTCTGTTGGGCCTTTTTCTGAACGTAGCCAAATTTGAAAAGACATAGGTCTCAGGGGGCTTCTGTACTATGCATCCGAAGAAGTGAGGTTTTTACTCACGAAAGCTTATGCCCAAATAAATCTGTTAGTCTTTAAGGTGCCACCGGACTCTTTGTTGTTTTTGTCTCTTTAAATGTTTCTGACAGCAAAATAAAAACACTCTTTTCTTCCTAGGGTGGCCAGGCATCCAGTTTTTGACTGGAATGCCTGGTCAAAAAGAGATTGGCGATTCTGACGGATGCTGACCGGGCTGCTAAAAGTCCGGTCAGTGGCGCAGCGGGCTAAGGCAGGCTCCCTGCCTGCTCTGGTTCCGCGTGGCTCCCGGAAGTAGCTGGCAAGTCCTGCTCCGAGGTGCACGGATGGCCACAGCGGTCTGCGTGCTGCCCCAGCCCTGAGCACCAGCTCCGCAGCTCCCATTGGTTGGGAACTGTGGTCAATGTGAGTTGTGGGGGCAGCGCCTGCAGGCATGGGTGGTGTTTGTGGGCATGGGCAGTGCGCAGAGCCCCCTGGCCCCTCCACCTAGGAGCCGGAGGGGGGACATGCTGCCACTTCCAGGAGCTGTGCAGAGCCAGGGCTGGCAGGGAGCCTGCCTTAGCCTCACTGTGCTGCTGACCGGGAGCTGCCTGAAATAAGCACCACCCGGCTGGAGCCCACACCCCAAACCCTCTCCCACATCCCAATCCCCTGCCCCAGCCCTGAGCCCCCTCCCGCATCCTAACTCCCTCCCAGAGCCCACCCCAACACCCTGTCCCAGGTCAGAACCCCCTCCCACATCCTAATTTCCCCCCGAGCCCATACCCCACACTCCCAGCCCTGAGCCCCCTCCCACACCCAAACTCCCTTCCAGAGCCCTCACCCACTCCCGCACACCAACCCCCTACCCGAGCCCTGAGCCCTCTCCTGCACTCCGAACCCCTCGGCCCCAGCCCAGAGCCCCCTCCTGCACCCGAAACACCTCATCCCTGGCCCCACCCCAGAGCCCCTGCCCCCAGCCACAGCTTGCACCCCCTCCCACACCTCAACCCCCTACCCAGCCCTGAGCCCCCTCCTGTACTCTCAACCCCTCAGTCCCAGCCCGGAGCCTCCTCCTGCACCCCAAACCCCCTCATCCCCTGTCCCACCCAGAGCCTGCACCCTCAGCCGGAGCTCTTCCCCCCTCCCCCACCCCAACCCCCTGTCCCAGCCTGGAGCCCCACCCTGGAACCTGCATCCCCAGCCCTCTCCTCCTCCCACAACCCAACCCCCTGCCCCAGTCCAGTGAAAGTGAGTGAGGGTGGGGGAGAGCCAGTGAGGGAGTGAGGGGGGATAGAGTGAATGTGGGTGGGGCCTCAGAGAAGGGGCATGGTCTCAGGGAAGGGGGCGGGGTCTCAGGGAAGGGGGCGGGGCAAGGGTGTTCAGTTTTGTGCGATTAGAAAGTTGGCAACCCTATTTCTTCCAAAGCCATCGAAATCCCCGTGGAAAGCCATTCATTCTGTCCCAAGGAAGGCAGAAAGCCCTGTTATAAATGAGACCTGAGGAGTGGCCCTCAGTTTGCATTGTCAGCTGGGCAAACATAAGCTTGTATGTCCATTCAGCATTTCTTTTCTTCTTCTGCAACAGTGCAAGCTCACAGCCTAGAAAGCCTAAAAGCAACTTGTTGAAGGAAGTTCTACAACTCTGAGTGTGTGTGTGTGTGTGTGTCAGGGTGGTACATGTCATTCATTGCCCCCTGTGATCAGACTGATTTTCCCCCTCTGCCTTTTCTTTCTCTCCTCCCTATTCTCACGGACTTCTGCTGTAGAATTCCATTTTCTATAGGGAACTGGCCCAATTCTGTAGAGACTCTCTATAGAGTAGAATCTCTATAGCATGCTACTGATTTCTGTAGAAAGTAAGGATTTCTCATCATTTACTTCACCTATGGAAACAAATCTGGAATCAAAAAACGATTCATTTACATTTAACTTACTGTTATATAAACTGCAGTTTATTCTTCCCCCTCCCCTTTCTCATCTATCTCCTTCTGTTTCCCATCTCCTGTCTTTACCTTCTGCTTCTCTAAACCTCTCATCCTTTTTTACCATCCCACTTCTCCTTCTTACTAGCTGTAGTCTCTTTTCTCATCTGACAGCCTATTCTGTCCCCACCTTGCTGTTGTCTGGACCCAATCCTGCAAGCTAAATTCATTTTATGCCTTAATCCTGCAAACACTTACGTAAGGGTTTAACTTTGCTACCATGATTTCAAAGAAACGACTTCTGGTATTAAAGATAAGCATGTGTATGAATGTTTGCAGGATTGGGCCCTCCCTTTCTAGATGCCTGATCAGATGCTTATTAAAGTCAATGTAAAGGCTCCCACTGCTGTCTGTGAGTGTTGGATCAGGCCCTAACTTCGGTATTGTACAACAAATAATAATAATAAATTAAAAATGGGAACTGTAGGTGCTTAGCACTTGCCAGAGGCACTCTGCACCTCTCAGGATCAGGCTCTTTACATCTGAATAAAGAAAAATACATTGTTGTGCAGTGTCATATTTGGACAATGCTTAACATATGGGGTCTGATGCTGCACCCCTTACTTCGATTTCCATGGAAATGTTGCCTGCATAAGGTCTGTAGAATTGGGGGCCCAAAAATTCTTCCTAACTGAAAAGCTTGTTGAAGAGAAAAATCCGGTGTAAGAACAGTGGCAGGCTTAAAGTGAACAATTGGAATATTTTAAATAGATTTTTTAAATTTCCCCAGTCTACTTTATTTCCCTCCAGTTCAAGTAACAATAATAACAGTTAATACTTTGCATATCTATAGCACTTGTCTATAAACACTTATGTGGATGCTTAACTCTATGCATTTGGATTAGTCCCAGTACTACTCACAGTATGTAAAATACGTAAGTGTTTGAAGGATCAGGGCCTCATGGATTAAACTCCACCTCACCCCCCATTAGGGTAAGGAAATGTTATCCCCATTTTACAAATCAGGAGAATGGTAGTATTTTACTTTTTTTAGTAACCATTTGCTTCAAAGTAGCAGCCGTGTTAGTCTGTATCCGCAAAAAGAACAGGAGTACTTGTGGCACCTTAGAGACTAACAAATTTATTAGAGCATAAGCTTTCGTGGACTATAGCCCACTTCTTCGGATTTGCTTCAAGATTGACTATGATAACATTCATACCAGAAAATATATTTTGGGTATTAATGACATCATTGCTATGGATCCCTTCTTGTAAATTTAAAATTAAATCATAGAGGAAGTGCTGAGTACCCTAATTTCCTACTGAAGTTTGTGAGCACTCTGGGTATTCAGCACCATGCACAATTAGGTCCTAAGACAAAAAAATCAAAACCAAAGTAAGACAGCAAAGTAAAAATAGAACCATTATTGCCCAGTCTTGCTAATATTCTGAAGGAATCATCTAGCTTTGATACCTGCCAGCAGATTAACATTTCTGGTCTATTTCTTTAAAGTTAATATGAAAAGAAATATGTCAGGGTTTGATTTTGTTGCAATGATCCTGTGTTTCCTGACAATTTCACATAGGAGGGCATCCAGCCTGTTGAATGGTCTATGGGCCCGATCCTGCAAACCTGTCACAAGAGAATTTGCTTTAGGGTTTGTTGGACCAGGCCCTATATTTGTCCATGTAAATTTATCTCCTCTTTTTCATCACCTATGGGCAACCCTTAGATTGCTTTTAGCTAATTGTAGTATTTACTCTATGTAGTATAGAAAAATGTATTATAATAGAGGTTTTAAAGGTTGATTATTAAGACATTAAATGTATTTCTGAAGGGGCATAGGGAGAGATTCTCATTTTGTTCCTTTGAATTTTTGTGTACAATAATATTTTCCCCACCTATTTTCAATGTAAATTGAGTATCATTTTCTCTCAGACAGTTAATTAATAGGATTAGCACAAAAACTAGGGGCTTAATCCTGCTCCCACTGATGTCTCCCCTTAAACTTCTATGTGAGAAGAATCAGACCCTACATTTTTAGAGGAAACTGTTTTCCTACAAAAATCCCCAAACCTGGGAAATAAACTTGAAAAACAAAATTAAAAGAAAAAAAAAAGATCAAAAATGAAATCTCAGAATTCTCCTGCCTGAATGTTTTTGCAGCTAATATTCACCAACTCCTTATGAAACCTTTCCCCCCTCATGAAAACTTCAATCCTCACGTAGACCCAGGGGAATAAGCAGCAGATTTACTGGAAACTTTGAAAAAGTTTTTCTTTGGATTATAGTACTGAAGCTTCTTATCAGCAGCCTCTGTACTATACCATACATATAAAAGGAAACTGGATATTTCTTACATGAAATATGCTAAACATCATAGCTTACCCATTCCCCTCTGTACTCAGGTGCAGCAGTTCTGATGCCGAGATCCCAATGGCAGCAATGCTTTCATCGGGAAAGGGTCCTTCGCTTTGGCTCCTTTCTTCCTCTTCCCTTTATACTACCTGATGTTTCTAGGAAGTGAGTTGAAAGGCTGAGACAGATTTTCATTTTTAATAACTGAGCTTCAGGTTCCCAGGGAAAAAAATGTCCTCCATTGGAGACAAGAAGGTCCTGTGTCACCCAAATTCTTTATTTATTAAAGAGACAAGGAGATCCTCTTACAAAACCCAAGTAAAGACTCCTCCTTAAATCTGGCGAGAGGTTCACTGGGCCTGCTTCTTCTTTCAATCTCTTTTCATTTCCACATCTCTGTCATGCAAATCTTAAAACATGTCCAGTGATGGAAGTGAAGTTTCCCCACGCAGGAAGCATTGTCCATTGGTTAAAACACAGGGCCCCAGGGTCAGGAGATGTAGGTTCTGTTCTGCGCTTAGCCACTTATTCACTGTGTGACCTTGAAAAGTCACTTAATTGCTTTGTGCCTCAGTTTTGTCATCTGTAACATGGGGCTGATAATAATACTCCAAACCTTTGCGTGGTAAAGTATAGAACACTGCTGATATAAAAGCACATTGAGCTCCTCTGATGATAGGTCTTATGAAAGTACAAAATATTATTGTCATCCAGATTTACCAAATGTGGTGACTGAGGAATGGGAGGTGATCTTCATTTGAACTCCCTCCCTTCTTACTGCTCACTGGTGTGGATGTGCAGATGCAGGTGTATGCTAGTAATTTGAGAAGACTGTAGAATCATGTGGAAAATTCACAATGAAATGTGAAACCCTCCAAAGTGGTTTTCATGTTTTGATCTGAATTTTAAAAATGATCCATTTTTGTGAAAAGAACCCTGAAATGTTGCTTAAAAATAGGGCCATCTTGGAGTGGAAAATGAGCCTACCACCACTCAAAAAGGGTGTTTTGTTTAGAAGAAAACATGACATTTTCAAAATATACATTTCTAGGCAAAAACCATTTTGCAAATGAAAACCTTGCTGCATTTGCAAAGAGCCACATCAAAGAAATGTAGCAAAACCCAAAAGGCCATATTTTCAAATATGCGTGTGCAAATTGCCCATCGCATAGGTGCAAAAATTTGGGGCTGTATGACTTTTCAGGTGTGCAGTTTGGACACGTGCAAACATGCACATCCATGTTTGAAAATCTGCCCCCGAACTTCTGGGTCATGAAAGGGCTAAGAACAAAACAAGAACATTTTTGTCTCTTTTGCACAGTTCAGAGGAAGGCTGAAAGCTGCTTAGGCAACTGAGGGCAGTATTCACTAGAGCCTTGGCAGGGGGCTTTAAACAGACTGTGGAGTTACAGCTGATTCCAAAGGAAATAGGACAGGAAAGAAGTGATGCCAAGGAAGAAGTCAAATCAGATGGTGTTTTGAATCCCACTGCTAGGTGGTAACGTTGGGGGCAGAGATAATTGTAAATGACAATAGAAATGTAGCAACTTCTCCTTCCGCTTTATTACTCACAATTTGTTTATTCCGTTTGCCTGCCTTTTGTGAAGCAATTTGGCTTCCCTGCTTGCTCCTGCACTTGTTGACACCTGACCTCATCCATCATGAAGCAGAACTACTCCTGGGGACTAACATTAGGGACTATTTCTGGCCAGATACATTTTCACATTCTTTGTTCTTTCTCCCTCTCTTATAGAGTTTTCTCTCAATTTTTCTCTCCTCTGTCTTTTCCTCTGTTTTCTCCTGCTGTCTCTCCTTTCTTTTGTAATGTTTTGTCCTTTCAACCCCCTTTTTTCTCAGTCATCTCCCTTTTCTCCCTCCATCTGCTCAATTTTTCACATAACCTTTCCCTTACTCCCCGTGGCGGATTAATAATTTTGCCACCCCTAGGCCGGGAAATAATTGCCGCCCTGGCCCCACCCCGACTCCGCCCTTTCCCCGCCCATTCCAACTCCCTCCCCAAAGTCCCCACCCCAACTCCGCCCCCTCCCTTCCCCTATTGGATCCCTTCCCCAAATCCCCGCCCCCAGCCCCGCCTCTTCCCCCAGCGTGGCGTTCCCCCTCCTCCCCCGCCCTGCGAAACAACTGTTTCGCGGCACAAGTGCTGGGAGGGAAGAGAAACAGGACGCGGCGGCACACTTGCAGAGGAGGCGGAGGTGAGCTGGAGCAGAGGGGTGGGGCACGGAGGGGAGCTTCCGCCCCTGCAAATTTGTCGGCCTAGGCAATAATACGGTGCTACTTACTCCCAATAATTTTTCCAGAGATGAGGTTGGGAGATGCTCACTTCCAATGTTATTCTCTGGGTTAATGATAATACTTAGTGCTTTCCATCTTCAAAGCACTTTACAGACATTAGTGAAACCCCACAGTTTCCATGAGAGGTAGTGATGCAAATATCTTATCTCCATTTTACAGATGTGGAGACTGAGGCAGAGAGGTTAAGTCTTCAGTAGTGGCCACTTATTCTTGGGGCCTCAGTTTTTGGGTGCTTTAATTGGGCAACCAAAATAGTTAGTCACTTTTGAAAATTAGGCTGTATCTATCTGAATTTTTTTAAGGTTGTATCACCTTAATATCTAAGCACCATAAGTGATTTAACTGACTTGACCACTCAATGGTTCTGTGATAGAACCAGGATTAGAAAGTAAACAGTGTTTGGTGATTCCCCTTCCTCTACCTCTATCTAGGATCTGTCTGTCCCTAGATTGTGAGCTTCCAGAAGCAAGCACTCAAATGTCTGGAAAGCACCTAGCAAAGTCTGAGTGTTACCAAAAACAAATAATTAATAATAACACTAATGTAGGGATTTCTGGCTCCCAGCCCTGTGCTTAGTTCAATAGACAATGCTGCCTCTAATATCAAACCTTTAAAAAAATTATTCCAATATTCTACTGGTCCAAGATTCTGTAGCAATACTATTGTAAGCTGGAATGTTTAGGTCTTTACTATAGAATAATATATTTCTTTTTAAAGGAAAATTACAATTGAGCGATACGATGGCTTCTGTCTGAAGCCCCATTGAGATGCCGGGTACCTGTAGAATCCTACTTTCCTTTGTGTTGCATAATTCTCTAGGAAAGCTAAATGACAAAAATCCAAAAGCACTTGCAGTTTGATTCAATAGTTCCTTCTGATTCACATGAACTTGGGGAGCATTTACTAAGGAAAGGGGTGTATTTTAAGACTGGATAAAGGTTAAGCTCTCTTTTTGTACTGAATCAATACTGTAGCTGTACCCCCTAGTTTTCGAAGGTTTGTTGCCCTCCAAATACATGTATAAATCCTTTAAAAATAGTTATAAACCACCTGCTCTTCTTGGAGGGCCCAATCCTGCAAACACTCTGCATGGCTAACTTCCACTGAAGTAAATGGAGTTCTGCATACAGAGACCTTACAGCATCTAAGTCCATAGTGCTTAGTACTTTATCTTAATGTGCAATAACTTGGGGATGATTCTGAGGTCACTGGTGTAGGTGAGGGGAGAATCAGGCCCAGTGTGTCCAGTGACTAGAGCGAGGGAGTGGGAATCAGGAGACCTGGGTTCTTTTCTGAGCTCGGTTACTGAACCTCTGTGTGATCTTAGACAAGTCACATCACCTCTTCAAGCCTTGGTTCCTCCATCTGTAAAATGAGGATAATTTTACCTACCCACCTTTGTGAAGCTCTTTGAAATCTAAAGATGAAAGGTGCTATATACAGTGGCAGCTCCAGGCACCAGCCCACCAAGCATGCGGCCGGGCTCTCCGCCCTCCTCCCGGCGCTCTGGCCGCCAGGGGCTCTCCACCCTCCCCCCGGCACTCTGGCCGCCGGGGAGAGTGGAGAGCCCCAGCCAGGCTCTCCACCCTGCTCCCGGGGAGAGCGGAGAGCCCCGGCCGGGCTCTCCGTCCTCCCCCCAGCGCTCCGGCTGGTCGGGAATTGCGGGCCTGCGGCCGGGCTCGGCGCCCTCCCCTGCCACGCTGAGGGGTGTGGGGTGGGGGCGGGTGGCTTTTAAGAGCAGGCCCTGGCTATATAAGTACAAAACATTATTGTTATGATTATTATGTCACTGGAAAGGTAATTTTTTCTAGATTTGGAATAAAGGGCCTGATAATCTTCTCACTTACCCCAGTTTTATAGCAGGGTAACTGTACTGACTGCAGTGAATCCTGATTTACACTAGTCTGAAAGGAGAATCAGGCTCACGGTCACAGATGTTACCAATGAATGCAGTGCCACAATAACACATGCATTCTCACTTCATCCCTTTCACAGACTAATACCTCCATTAATTCTATGTGGTCTTTGTGCAGATATTCTACCTAAATTCCATTAGAGTCAGAGCCTTTCTAAGCTAAAATAGTCTTACAGCACTTATCCTCTAGTCCTCTCAACTTGTATGCTCTATTTTGAAGTTCTCTTTCAGTTTTCACTGTGTTGACTAAAGCTGGGAGAATCTTGCAAAAAAAAAAAAAACCAAAAAAAAACCCCCTGCAAATAATTCATTAATATTTTTAAACAAATTCAGTTTGGCTGTGTTCGTGGCCCATTTGTGTCTACTTTCTTTATCTAATTCTTGTCTGCTAATAGTTGTATGATTCAGTTTTACTAGCATAAAAACTCACAGAAGATGAAGCTCACACATTTGAATACTCATGGAGAGTGGATTACAACGTCCTCTTTTCTGAGAATTTATACCAGAAACCTGACTACAGTATATGGTTTACATGCATCCAGTCAAGAATAGAAGCCATACCATGTATCTTTGGAAACCAATCACAACTAAGCAATGCAACTGAAGTACTACACTATTGAGTAGAGGAAAATTGTGGAAAATGCCACTGAATAATTTCAAATAACAAATCCATTTAAGGCCATTGCAAAACGACATCCCATAAATAGAAAAAATGGCATAATGCATCACATTATATGTTACAAATTGTTCACTCAGTTTTAGAGTTGGTATATGCCAGAGGGAGCTTCATTCTCCCTGTAGAGCAAGAGCCTTAGAGTGAGCTGGGAGATCCTTGGATGATCCTTGAGGGAGGTGAAGAAACTGGCATTCTAGTTAATGGGTTCAGGACTTGTCAGGCTTATCACTAATAGAAGTCTTCTAAATATGGGGGATTATGATCTCATGATGCATAAACAGGATTTGCATAAACAAGTTTTGATAATATACTGTAGACAGACACACTGAACTAAATTCACCCCTAGTGTAACTCCCCTGCCTTACACCAGGGATGAATTTGGCCTATTGTGTGACCTCATCCAAAGTTACCGCTGCCTCCTCTATTAACATTGTATTTGCTCAATGCCTGTATTGTATGTAACTCTTTATTTTTAAGTGGGTTTATATAGCACTGTGCCTTCCAGAATATATAAGGTAGGATTTTGTGTATTCACGTGTGTATACACGTGTGTACGTGCAGCATGGCACGATCTATGCTCTCTGCATGTCTATATATGGTAAGTAAATACAAGCGTCTAGGCAGTAGGGGCGGGGGAGCCTTTGGCCCTGATCCATTACACCCAGCCTTTCTAGAACGCTATTAAAATTTGATGTTGTTTTCCTCCTGTGTCTCCTGAGTTCTTTGTTCCACTCAGGCCAGTGCTGACCAGCACGACTCCCAGACTAGACAGATGGGGGAGGGGGAAAGAGAGGGAGAGAGAGAGAGAAAGAGATGGTCTGTAGTTTGGGTTTCGCCGGTCTTGCAGTTTCTAATGAGCTGTCAATCAAATGAGCTGTTTCTCCAGAGCTTATCTGTGACTGGTGAGAAGCGTCAGCACCAAGGATTCATTCTAACCAGTTAGAGAGACATGGACACAGACGGTGCATTAAAACACCTTTTATCTTCACAACCAAGATTTCTCTCAGAATTTTGGTCATGTTCAGAGTCTCACATTAAGAATATTTACACAGTCTTACAGCATATAGACAACTGTGTGCCCGTATCATAGAGAATAGGACCAGTGCCCACTTCACCTCAAAATTGGGTAGGCAGGATTGATTCAGGCCTTTTATCAGACAGGCTTGCAGATCAGGGCTGGGTTGGCTCACCTTTTTGGTAGTCACAGTGAGGAAGCTGATTTCTACATGTGAGTCAAAACTGGGATCATTTTGTGAATCCACGAAAACTTTGGAGGTTTGATTAGAAAACAGGACCTAGATCTACATTATTCTGGGGTTTGGGTTTGTAAAGCAAAATCTCAGCTGACAAAGATTTACAAAACCAAAGCTCTATGGTTTCCTTCCCTTGGAGGACACAGAGTGAACTGTTTGGAGGGGAAATGCTATAATATATCCCTGAGCTCAGTGAAATATTCAGCACTTCCCAGGATCAGGGCCTATGGTTGTCAAGGTCTGCTGGCATTTTTCCTATAAGCCTTCATTAAATTTGGTATCTTTTGAAGCCATACTGAACCATGTGAACTGACTATTGGAATCTTTTCTCACCATATCCTTCTTCATTATATAATTGTAACCCACAATCATTACTGACTCTTAGGGGAAGAGAAGTAAATTGAGAGCCCACCAATTCGCATCAGCCATGCAGCTTTACACTACACCTCAATAAAGGTGTTAGTGCTATTGTAGCTACTTTACTTTTGTAATCAACAATAGAAAAATATTTCAGAACAGTTGATCTGTTCACCTTTTTTTTAAAAGACAAACAAGTTTTCCTTAAAATCCATTGTAACATATGTTTCTTGGATATTTTGCTACATTTTGATCTGTGCTTTCTCTAACATTCTGTCCCAACTATTTTCCTTACTCTCTAGAAGAAGAAGGGGCCTGAGCAGGGTGACCAGTAGGGTGACCAGATGTCCTGATTTTATCGGGACAGTCCCGATATTGCATTTTCATACTTGTTATCTGGTCATCTTATGCCTGAATCTCTTTCACTTATACTAGTATAAATCAAGAGTAACTCCACTGAACTCAAAGGAGTTAAGAACATAAGAATGGCCTTATCGAGTCAGACCAATGGTCCATCTAGATCAGTATCCTGTCTCTGACAGTGGCCCGTCCCAGGTGTTTCAGAGGGAATGAACAGAACAGAGCAATTTCAAGTGATCTATCCCCTGTCATCCAGTCTCAGCTTCTGGCATTTGGAGGTTTAGGGAACCTGGAGCATGGGGGTTGCATTACACTGGCTTTACATTAGTGTGAGTAAACACTGAATCTAACCCAACAAGTAGACCCTGCCCCGGAAGCAATAACCATCTGACACACGTGGCAACCCATTACAAAGCCCATCAGAGCTCCAGAAAGCTCCCAATGTTTGGCAGACTTTACTAGCTGAGATTTTGTTTTGCATTAAAAAAAAAAGTGCCTTTTACTTTGTGGTTTCTGGAGTCATTTTTAATATGATGGGCAGTTTTTGGTTTAGATGAACTATCTGGAACTTTAAGTGGTCAGCTATTGAGTCTGTGATTGCCTAATCTAGCCAAACCCTGAGTCTTCACATCTTACAGTAGGATCTGAGTCCCTTGCAATGTTTAATGTATTGATCCTCACGACACTCCTTATGTGGAAGGGAAGTGCTATTATCCCCAGTTTACAGATGGGGAAACTGAGGCAAACCTGTTATTTGTCCGAGGTTACACAGGAAGTCTGTGGTAGAGGAGTGACTTGAACCCAAGTCTCCCAAATGTGAGGCTAACATCCTAGCCATTGGACCATTCATCCTCTTGTTATTTACACCTATGCAAAGTGGGCTACTGTTCTGATCCAGTAGCATTTTATACCCACTTTGTACAGATGTAAATGGCTATATAACCTTGTAAGCAGCTATACAATGTTGTCAACTATTGCAAGTGTAACGCTGACAAACCCCAGTCATCAGCAGGCAGGATCGAACCTGGGACCTCTGGAGCTAAATGCATGAGCCTCTACTGCGTGAACTAAAAGTCATGTGACTGTTAGCTAAGGCTGTAGCAGACTCATTAATCTGAAGTGGTCTAGGTGCCACTAGAGGGGGACAGAACATCACACCCAGGAGGTGAGGGGTTACATACTTTCCCTAGCTGAGGAAGTGTGTCCCAAGCTTCAGAGACTTCCCAGTTGATATCCCAGATGAACCCCCACTTGTAATGCCAACATATCCCAATTGTCGGCAGGCAGGATTGAACCTAGGAGCTCTGCAGCTAAATGCATGAGCCTCTACTGCAGTGTTCTTCACTGCAAGCCCACGAGCCAGTGATGGCTCCTATGGACCCTAACTGCAGCTCCCTGTTGATCACGCTCTCCGGCGGTGCAGTGGGGCTGCAACTAAGGCAGGCTCCCTGTCTACCCTGGCCCCCACCACTCCTGAAAGCGGCCAGCATGCCCCCACAGGGTAAGGGGGGAAGCAGAGGTCTCTGCGCGCTGCTCCTGCCTGCAAGCACTGCCCCCGTAGCTCCCATTGGTCGGGAACAGGGAACTGTGGCCAATGGGAGTTGTGGGGGTGGTGCCTGCAGAGAGGGGCAGCGCGCAGAGCCATGTGCCCCCCCAGGGGCTGCAGGGGCGTGTTGGCCCCTTCCAGGAGCGGCGTGGGGCCGGCCAGCGGCTGCCTGAAGTAAGTGTTGCTCCTTCAGTGGGCAGGTTCTGAACAGCTCTTCTATCACGCAACCTGCAGCCTCCCAGAGCCAGCCCCCCATGCCCCCTCCTGCACCCCAAGCCACTGCCCCACCCCTGAGCCTCCTCCCAGAGCCAGCCCCCAATACCCCCTCCTGCACTGCAAACCCCTGCTTCAGCACTGAGCCCCCTCCCTGAGCCCACACCCCATAATCGCTCCTGCATGCCAAGCAATATTACCAATAATGGTAATATTACCATATCAACCAACAAAAACTTAGAGTGTTCAACCATCTGTATCGGGTATGTGGTTCAACCGTCTGTGCCGGGTTGATATGGCTCTCACATTGAAGATTTTTTGCCAAAGTGGCCCCCACTTCAAAAATAGTGAAGAGCACTGCTCTACTGCATGAGCTAAAAGTTACAAGCCTAGTAGCTAAAGCTGTAGCAGATTCATTAATCTCAAGTGGTCTAAGTGCTACTAGCTGGGAACAGAGCACCACATCCAGGAGGTGTGGGGGTTACACAAGTCTCATGATATTTGGTGTTTTTCTTAAAGGCCCAGCTCTTGAAGTCAAGTGATTCTGTGAGAAGCTTAGCTGTCATTAAAAAAAACAGTAAGTTTCTAGCCATTGTGGAGACAAGCTTGAAAATATGAACCCTATAGGTGCAGACACCGAAAGGCAAATAAAAAGATCCCCACATTTATTTTTTAAAATCTCATGTTGTTTAAACCAATCTCATGACTTTTTGTGGCTAGACTCATATTGAATACTTGGGGTTGGCAATACCATTTTTCCTAGATGTAGTCCCAGTAAAACTTAACTGTCTGAGAAAATGGGCCCTAAATTGAAACAAGAACAACAGGAAGAGATTCATAAATTCTAAGGCCAGAAGGGACCATTGTGATCATCTAGTGTCTGACCTTCTGTATAACGCAGGCCATAGAACTTTCCCAAAATAATTCCTAGAGCATAGCTTTAGAAAAACATTCAATCTTGATTTTAAAATGGTCAGTGATGGGGAATCTACCATGACCCATGGTAAATTGTTCCAGTGATTAATTACTCTCACTGTTAAATATTTATACCTTATTTCTAATCTGAATTTATTTAGCTTCAACTTCCAGCCATGGAGTATTTTATATCTTTTTCTGCTAGATTGAAGAATCCATTATTAAATATTTGTTCCCCATGTAGGTACTTATAGACTGTGATCAAGTCAACTCTTAATCTTCTCTTTGTTAAACTAAATAGATTGAGCTCCTTGAGTCTCTCAGTCCAAGGCATGTTTTCTAATCCTTTAATCAGGCTTGTGGCTCTTCTCTGAACTCTCTCTGATTTATCAACATCCTTCTTGAATTGTGGGCACCAGTCCTGGACATAGTATTCCAGAAACAATCACACCAGTGCCAAATATAGAAGTAAAATAATCTCTCTACTACTCGAGATTCCCCTGTTTATGCATCCCATGACAAATATGTGGGTACGGTGGCAGAAACAATCAGACTGTGTGATCAGTTGGGTGAGCAAGACATGAGTCATGAGTGTTATAAAATGTTTTGTTTTTTATTCTTATGTCCAAAGCAGGCAGGGTGGGCTGGGTGCACAGACTTTGAAAGGCTGGAGATTTAGAAAGAGTTGCTCTAAAAATCCCAGGTTTCTATCAAATGCAACATTCCTTCAGTTATTGGGCACGTTCAAGTAATGCTAGGCAGGAGGTGTATATGAGGGTTGATCTTAACTTAGTCTGGGAAGACTGAGTTAGTAAGAACTTCTGTTCCAAATACAGGAAAATTCATGCTGCTCCTCATGCTATTCCAATATCATTGTCTATACACAGTTTTGAAAAGTGAACTCTACTTTTATTGGACTCTTTTCTAATGTACTCTCATGGGAGCTAAAACAAACTTTGGTTGGCGGTCTAAGGCTGTGCCAGATCTGTGAAGCAGATGTGTGCTGCTGGGATTCAAGCACACTGCACCATATGCTTCAATCTACCCTCTCTGTACCTCACAAGCTGCTCCCACAATCCTGTCCTCTTATTGACATCTGTGATTTGATCTGAAGTGGATCCTTGGTCCCACTGCTGTTCTCCTTCAACAACAGACTTCATCTAGAATAGAACTGGACATTCCATCAAATCAATTCGCTCAGTGATCCCTGTTCTACTTGGAGCTTTTATGTGTAGAAATACACCTTCTTAGTGTACAGAATATGATCCCAGTTTGCATGAGAGACTTACTTCACTGACAAAAGCAAGTTTTAGTCCTGGGGGAATTCTGCGCCACTGCGCAATGCAGAATTTTGCAGAAATTAACATTGTGCATGCAGAATTTCCTTTCCCCACGACAGAAATGAGCTGCACTGCTGATAGCCGCCACGAGGGGCCACTGGACTCAGCAGAGCCCAGCTTGCACATAGAATACACTGCTGCAGGGAGGGAGAAAGAACTACAGGGTTCCCGGCAGCTGCAGTTCCCAGCATGCCCTGAGGGAAGGAGAGGGTGACACGCAGGAAAGTCTGTGCAAACCTGGGATGGGGGGGAGGGGTGTCTGTTCAAGGAGGGCCCCGCAGCTGGGTTCTGGGCAGAGGAGGGGGTGCAGGTATATTGGTTGGGGGGCCCTCCACAGGTGGGCTCTGGGGGGGAGGGGTTGTGGGTGTCTGGCCCTCCAGCTGGACTTTGGGTGGAAAAGGGGGCAGAGAAACAGGAACTGGGTTGTCATAGGGGTTTCTTGAACTCTCTACTACTGGGGGAATTTGTGTGTGTGTGTATTGTTACAGACATACTTGCTGACAGGTATTTTGAAATAAATTACCAAAATAATTGAAACTGACTTGATTATGTAGTGTTATTTTGACAAATTAAATTTGCTGAATTTTACAGAACTTTAAAACATTGTGCGCAGAATTTTTAATTTTTTGGTGCAGAATGCCCCCATGAGTAAAGTTTTTACCCATTAGTCTTGCACAGCTGAAAGGGCTAGGGTTGTGTCTGCATTACAAACTTTTAGTATTTGAATGCAATTGTGAAGAATCAGATGAGCTGACATGATGATGCCCATGACTGAATGATCAATATAGACCTGGACAAATTGCATTCAGTGTCACATTAGCTAACTAAGAACACTGTAGGTCAAATCTGAGAATTTACAGGGAGTCCATGGAAAATCTGCTTTTGAATGTCATATATCCTTATATGCAGTGTTGTTTAGCCATGTTGGTCCTAGGATATTAGAGACACAAGGTGGGTGAGGTAATATCTTGGACCAAGTTGGTCCAATAAAAGATATTACTTCACCCACCTTGCCTCTTTAATATATCCTTATGACCTTCAACATCTAGTAGTCAAGGAGGAGTCCTCATCTGATTATTCATACATTCAGAAACCCCCAATTCTGTCTGCCATCAGTGTTACTCAGAGCCTAGGTTTGGGGAATCTGCTACTTCTGGCTTATAATCAGCTATATGAGTTATGGATCCTCTTTGGTCAGGGGAATGTTTGCTCATTCTGTGTGAGCGTGAGTGTGACATTTTTATATTGGTTCAGAAGTAATCCTCAGGGAGCTGAAAAAGAACTTTGAATAGTTCTGTTAGGAACCTTCAGGTAAATGAAGATTAATCCTTCATATCTAAAACAAAGCTCTATGGACATAGGATTTTATACTATTATTTTAAATGTAGAACTGGGCCCAAGCCTCAAAGCTCAGATCTGGAGCCTAATGTCCCCAAAGGTTGGGGTTATAGAGAGTTGAAGATTTATTCCCATTTAACTGCTAAATACTGTGAAATGGAGCAAGTCTCGTCTCTTGCTGTTCTTACCAAAACCATCCTTAGGAATGTTATAGGAATTGTCTCTGATCCCTTACAGTTCCAGGAGGTATTTTTGAAAAAGGGTAAGAAACAGAGTCCCACTTAGAGTAAATACATGTCAGTCCTGGAAACCTTTCTCTGTGGTTAGACCAGGTCTTATTTAAAAGAGAAGTGAGAGAGAAACTATCTGAGAGAAAGATACTGCAGTACAATCCCAGTGTGAATAATTGAAGTGGAATCTGGAATGCACACCGTCTTATCGGGGAGTTCTGGAGACTGCATCTGATCGGAAGAACTGACTGTTATCTGAGAGGTAATGGAGAAGTTGCTGGCCCAAAGCTCTGTAGTCTCAGTCCACTGTGGAACAGAGATGCCAAGGTCAGGGGAGGCACCCCTTAGTAGCACACCAAGTATATGGGATTTGAAAATCAGGCACCAGTCCAAGGCCTAAACACAACCTCACAAAGCGATTGATTGGTGATGCCAAGGGCAGCCAGAAAGCTTCCCTCTGAGGAAAGGATGTCAGGAATTCTGTGACAGAGATGGCACAGGAGACATGAGAATCCTGTAATCTCCTCTTACATCCCCTGAACATCTGAACATACCTTGAGCAGGGCTAGCTGACATGACATTGGAAATGCCTGCATCCTGCTACACGCAGATTAAAATATGAGAGATACCCATGCTATGCAACTATGAAATAGAGCTCTGCAGTACTCTGGGGTGGATGGGGGCCTTATTATTGTAATGGAATTGCTGTGCTAGTTGGGGGAGCAGCTGTTTCTTGGCCCCCTAAAGGTGTGGCACCTCCCTGCTGGCGGAGGGAAGTACCTCTGAGAGGATGTTTGCGGGGGTATGTGTTTCCTGCACGTGCAGAAAGAGGAATTGCTGGTACAGCAGTACTACCAGCAGCAGGTGGGGAACAGCCTTTGTATTTTCTGCCAGTAATAAATAGAGATGATTCTCTTGCTTACTGAGCCCTGCCTGCATCATCAATCCAGGGACTGACCATTTTCAAAAATCAGTTGTTGAAACCTGTTTCCAAACACTGCCAATTTCCCACTGTGGGAAAGGCCCAAGTGTTGCAAGAAGCCTTGGGTATTTTCTTGGAAGCTAAAATGTTGTTAATCCGTGTCCCTGAAAGCAATGTGGAAAGGGGTTCAGTTGTCATTTCTTCACACATACACCTCAGTACTTTAGACCTGGGCTGCACGGCTGAAGTTACGGGGCCTGAGTCTGATCTCAATCTGGTGCAACTCAGCAACAATTCCACTGAAGTCAATGGAGCTACACCAGTATAAAATGCACAGATTTGTAGTTTTTAGGGCCAGACGGGACTATTATTATCATCTAA
Organism: Malaclemys terrapin pileata; assembly: GCF_027887155.1. Classification (NCBI taxonomy): domain Eukaryota; kingdom Metazoa; phylum Chordata; order Testudines; family Emydidae; genus Malaclemys; species Malaclemys terrapin. The sequence goes on along the minus strand of NC_071508.1, from coordinate 94,577,360 downwards.
TCTGATGTCCTGCATAACACGGGCCAGGGAATTTCTCCCAGTGATTCCTGACCGTAGGCCAATAACTTGTGGCTGAATTAAAGCACATCATGCTAAATAGCAGGATTTGTTTGGCATGAAGATACTGCCGCTGAGGTACAGAGTTCGGGTCACCAATACAACTGCTGTCAAGTCAGCCAAAAACTAACCAGTGATCTATCTAGTAGAACCCAAAACAGTACCCCCGGCTGCTTACTGATGTAAGTGAGGTCAAAATCAGGCCCTCCTATGTTTTAGACATAACTCTATTGGTCTTTTCTCAACTCATTAGAATCTCTTTTCTTTTTTACTCTTTCCTTTCCTCTTCCAGCCTTCTCTAGTCTGATGACGTGGCTCTGGGAAACTTTCCCACTGTGTAGATAGTTACTCCATTACCTCTGTTACCGTACATTTGTTTAATTAATTGCTCATTTTGTTCCTGAGCTGTCGTGCTGGCCCAGTGCGTCTAAGGTATGCATGAGTGCCTAAAAGGTGACGAGCCTCCGAAGGATGACTCTGTCCCTTTCATTTATTTATAGGACTTGGGCACATGATCCCCTATTAATTGCAGGCACTGTTAGTTTAGCCTGACTTGAGATATTGTAGTGCTGGCTCCAGGCACCTTTGGCTGACGCTGCAGCAAGTTATGAAGTAAGTAATACCACAGAAATATTGATCAGCCCATTTCAGAAAGAGAAATATTAAAGTTTATGTGATATGAAGTCTGGACATGAAGCTGTACAGAAGCTTCTGCCAATGAGTCCCTCTCTTCAAATCCTTTGACCACTCTTCAAGGGAATACTAACGGTATACGCCAAGGGTTTTATTATTTCTTATGAGGCTTAAATACATTGGGGTCTGCCACTGCACTAGCATGGAAGAGCTTAAAATGAATCTGAACCATGAAAATGGTGGGACCCTGCTTGGCAAGTGACCCCTTCCTTGTCTAAAAAGACGACCAGGTTAAGGAAGCTGCAATAGGAGATGAAACAAGCAGGCATCCCAATGCACATCAGTATCTGGAAGCCCTGGAACAAGATCCTCAGCCCACTGACAGCTCCTTTGCGCCCATCCAGTGACACAAAGCAGTCTTGGAGTTAGCTTAAGCAGGCAGTTGGAGATTTCCCTGACTCTAGGCCGCCACCACCCTCACAGTTGCTGGTCTAGAGGATGCATGGGGAGTGCTCTCCTCTCTGGTGATTCACAGCTGCCACAACAACCCCTTGGGGGCTGTTACATGTGGCCATCAGAGTAACATTGAGGCATCTCTAACTTACGTGGGGGACCAAACTGGTCCCTGTGGCAACCTTGGGGATTGAGAAAGTGCCAAGATAGCATAAAACCACCTTGCCTTCTCCCCTCAGGGCCTATACTGACAACAGCTCATCCAAGCCCAAGGACTGGGGTCCTGGCTCTGCTACTGACTAGTTAAGGACTTTGGGAACTCATTTCACCCGTAGTTCAGTTACTCCATCTGTTCAATAGGGATGATATTTACCTACCTGCCTGAAGGAGGTGCACAGCCACAGACAGTGCTGCCTAGTGATCATGCAGAGGTTGGTAGGTCATCTCCCTATGGAAACACAGTCCTGTCCTTCAGTGCCTCACCTAAAGGGTTTCCAGTCCTCCCCTTTAGCACAGGTATTTGGGGGACTGGGCTCTCGAACAGTTAGTCTTTTCCGGCTAGCCTCTCGCCCTAGGTAAAGGCTCTTTGTCACCGTAACGTCCTCCTGGAGTGGGTAGGGGAGCCCAGGCTACCCTCTCCACTGGCCTACAGTCCAGGGCCCAATGGGTGGGGGGTGCTAAGCAGCCGCTCCCCTGGACCACTTCCTCTTTTTGCTTCCCAGAGTAAAACACTTCAGTCTAGTCTCTGATCTGCACACTCAGTCCCCGGCCTCTCCTTTGTAAGTTGGTACAGGTCTGTGGTGTCAAGTCTCAGGCAATCAGCTCCTGGGAGCACTTTCCCCTTAGAGAAGCTGTCTGCTCCATTCTACCCCCTTTCCCCTTTGAGCTTTTCTCCCCTTTTTAAAGCCCTGCCTCCAGCTTGTGCAGGCTTGACAGGTGTGTCTGAGAGGGGCTGCCCGAGCCCAGAGCTGTTTCTTAACCCCTTGCTCTCCAATAGGATTTGAATACCCCATCACATACCCACACCCTCAAAACAGGACACGGTATCTTGTTCTCCAGCCCTGCGACCCCACACTTGTGGGAAAATAAATCTGTATTCTGGTGGGTCCTCCCAGCATGGTGAAGTACCTGAAAACTATTCAGTTGTAATAAAAGGTACTATTGCATAATCCAGAGGTTGATGTCCTTCATGTTGTTCAGCCAACACTAATGAGAAGCGGTTTCCCACTAAATAATATCTATAGCCCATTTCACAGCCAAAGCTTCTTTTTCCATGACCAAATAGGCCATCTCCCAGGGGAACAGTTTCCTGCATATATAGAGGACAAGTTGCTCCTCTCCCTCAACTTCTTGGGAAGGGATTGCTCCAAGTCCTCCTGCAGAGGCATCAGTTTGCAACAAACTTTTTTTCAAAGTCTGGGTGAAAAAGTACCAGGTCCTGACACACATGGTTCTTTAGAGTCCTGAATGCCCTGTTGCATTCTTCCAACCAAATGATCTTTTGGGGACTAGTACCTTCACAAGATCTGTGTGGGGCACTGCAATAGTGTCAAAATCTGCTATGAATCATCTATAATAGCGCACTAGACCCAAAAAGCTCCATACCTGTTTTCTGGTTGTCAGGATGGGAAAAGTTATAAGGCCTGAACTTTGCCAATTAGTGCTCGTAATCTGCCCCACCTCACGGTGTAGCCAAGGTATGTGACTTCCCAGTTCGCCATTCTACACTTGATCAAGTTCACCATGAGTCCTGCACTCTCAAGGGCTTGTAGGGTGGACATGACATGTCACACATGGTCATCCCGATTACGACTGTAAATCGCTATGTCATCTATGTATGTTGCCACATATTGCCCATGTGGCTGCAGCACTTGGTCCATGACTTTCTGGAAAGTGGCTGCTGCCCATAGAGGCTGAATGGCATAGTTCAGAATTGGCACAGACCTAATGGGGTGGAGAAGACAGTCTTCTCCTGAGACTCTGACATCAGAGGATCTGCCAATACCCCTTTGTGAGGTCTAGGGTGGAGATATACTTGGCTGCTCGCAGTCTTTCTGGCAACTTGTCAACCCCAAGGGTTTCCAGTCCCCTGCATAGCACAGGAATTTGGGGGACTGGACCCTTGAACAGTCAGTCTTTTCCAGCTGGCCTCTCAGCCTAGATGAAGGCTCTTTGCTGTTGTAATGTCTTGGAATGGGTAGGGGAGCCCAGGCTACCCTCTCCACTAGGTTCTGGTCCAGGGCCCAATGTGTGGGTGTCTCCAATTGGCACACTGGGGTGCTAATCAGCCACCCCCCAGACCACTTCCTGTCCCAGCCTCCTTTAGCTTCCAGAGTAAATCACAATCTAGTCTCTGACCTGCACCTCAGTCCTGGGCCCCTCATATGTAGGTTGGTACAGGTCTGTGGTGTCAAGTCTCAGACAATGAGCTTCTGGGCAGCACTTTCACTACAGAGCAGCCATCTGCCCCCTTCCACCCACATACCCCAACTTTGAGCTTTTCTCCCTTTTTTAAAGCCCTGCCTTCTGCTTATGCAGGTTTTGCAGGTGTGTCTGGGTGGGGCTTCCCAAGCCCAGAGCTGTTCCTTAACCCCTTGCTCTCCAGTGTGGAATTTGTATACCTCATCACACTGTCCCACAAGGGTTCTGTAAGGATTAATTAGTATTTGCACAGAGCTTTGAACATGCTGAGCCCTATATAAATGCTATTATTGTTATTAATGAATTATTATATTAGCATTAGAACTCCTGCACATAAAACAGTGTTCCTTTTCTGCACACAGGATATGCCCTCCACCAGCTGCAGGGGTGGGTAGGTGAATCACAAAGAACCCATTTGGATTTCCTTTTTCTTTAAACCCTAACTTTTATTTCAACACAGAAAGAAGATTCCAAGGAAGGTTGTTGACTTTGTGTAATTTCTGTGAGGCGCTCAGATACCATGCTGCTGCGCATGCTATTGATAGATGAGATTAGATAAAGGAGAAGGAGTGAGATCAAATAGCAGTTTTCTGTTACTAGCTCCCAGACAGCTGAGATGGAGCTCAGATACTACTGGGATGGGCATCCTAGAAACACCTAAGATAGACATGTCATTGAGAAGCAATTAAATAAACCATCCTCTCCCCCCACAACTATGAACTTTATAGATGCTACCTCCAGCCCCATTAGATTCTTCTCCATTCCAAAGAGGCAGCAGCTTTGGTCTTTTAGTTGCAACATTTCCAGCTGCTTTGATCTCTGCCTGTGAGGGTTCTTGGGGTTACCTCACACCACGCTAACCCTTTCTTTGATATATAGTTGGGTAAATTAATGGGTCCATCCTACTGAGTAGAGACAACTGATACAGTAAAAAATACCTGAGCTAAAAAAACCCTAGAAGAGCTCTCCCACATTTGAGGTGAGACTTTTCTTCCCACTGATTACAGGTCCTGCTGCCTGTGTAATTAACAGAACATTATTCAGTAGTTTGAAAAATATTACAAGCTGTTGGCTACACTCACATGGGGTTTATCATGGGAACTGTTCTCTGAGAGGTGCTTGACAGAATATTAATGGAGATGGTCAAATCCACTCCATCCACAGAAAACCACAATAAGTAGGTTCTCCCATGGGGGAACATAGGGCAGCTGGGGAGAAGAATTTTACCATCCTAATCCAGATCCAGTGAGTGGGTCCTTGTTACCCTGCCCCACCTCCCTCAGCTATACTGGAGTAGCATCCACAACAATTCTTCTACACCAATCCCAGGTAAATTTCAGCAAAGGTGTATAAAGGGGTCCTGCAGAGGGTGTAAGAAGCAAGCAGCCTGGTGCCCCAGTGTCTGTGCGAAGCATAGCTTGGCCAGACCTGAGGATCTGGGCTAATACTACTACTCACACAAGTAAGCATTTGCAGAATAGGGCCCAATGTTTGGGTATGGCGTACAGTATTATGTGACCTCGCAGTTTACTTCTTGGTGGATTAGCACAGCCAGGGCTAGATTGAGGGGCAGGCGACCTAGGCAACCGCTTGGGGTGCCCGGCTTGGGGAGTGCTGGGCTCGGGGTGCTGTTTATGTTGTTAGCGACAAAAGGGAAAATAGAATGTTTGAAGTAACATGGTTCAGGCATTCTGTATTTGCTTAGAGGGATAGCTCAGTGGTTTGATCATTAGCCTACTAAACCTAGGATTGTGAGCTCAATCCTTGAAGGGGCCACTTAGCAATCTGGGGCAAAATCAGTACCTGGTCCTGCTAGTGAAGGCAGGGGGGTAGACTCAACCTTTCAGGGTCCCTTCCAGTTCTATGAGATAGGTATATCTCCATATTATATATGGCATGAATAAATACAGATTTACAAATCCTAGCATGCTAATTTATCGTCTTATATGATAGGGATAAATCATGCATAAAAGTTGTGAAATAGATTACAAATGCAATAAAAAATAAGGTATTCAAAAGTTTTAACAAATGGGGGTTGGGGCGCCATTTGGACTAGGGCTGGCCCTGAGCACAGCCAGACTGGTAGAAGAAAGTACAGTCAAATTTTAAGCAGAAGAGAAAACATGGGACAGGAAGTAAAAGGAGAACATACCGAAAAAGTCAAGAGGGAATGGAGGAAAAAGTAAATGAGATACAGCAACTTTATCAGAGCAGAGCATGTGGGATTGGTGGGATATGGGTAGGTCTGGCTGGGGCTTGGGTGCCAACCTGTCACAAAGGGGAGGATCCAATCAGACAAGGTTGGAGATCACTGTGTTAGTCTGAGCTGCCTGTTATGCTAAGAATAGAGACTAAGGTCAGCGAACCAAATCAAGGGAACCATCTTTGTGTTGTAATCTTCTCCAGAATTAAACTTAATGGCCTTCCTAATAATCCTAATGAGTTTACATCACAAGCAAACTGTCTTGCCATTGCTCCTTTGTCTCATGAATATAAAGGGAACATGTGACTTTGATTTTCATTCCCCACCCCAACAATTACTACCCAGAGGAATGGCAGTGGAGATACTTAGTTCAGGATAATGTAAGGAAGCCCAATGTACATGTTTTTATTTGCACCCCATGATGTACAGTATGGATGGTGGGGACAGGAGGTTAGATAGAATGATTGCCAACTGTGCTTTGCTGGGTCTGATGGGCAAAACAGTAAAATGGCAGTAAAATTTGGGAAATAATGAAAAGTAGAGATACTGGGCTATGTGAATGCAAAAGCAGGAGAAACTGGGACAGATTCCTAGCTGGTGGAAACACATGTCCCTCCATTGAAAGCACCAGTGTGAAGTGCTCTGTGTGTGGCATAATGCTTAATTAGCAGGCAGCCCCACTATACACTAGCCCCATAAAGAGTGCATTAAAATAAATTAAATTTGGGTGACAAAGGTCTGGATAATTGTAGCAAGGTTCCACCTCTGTCAAAAAAAAGCTGCACTCTTTATACCAACTGGAGCAAAGGGCCCTTGGCACCAACTGCTAGTTAGGAACCCAGAAGACCCCAATATCTAATAAGGCATCCAAAGGTCAAATTAATGATCCAAATGGAAGTCACATTCCCAGCATAAGAGGTGCTGATACAGGGCCTGATTCTCCACTATATTACTCCAGTTTTATGTTGGGTTACACCAGTGCAAAAATGGATTAACAGAGTGATGAATCAGGCCCATAATTGCAAGCTCTTCTGTGTGCTTATCTCGATTCCCAACGTTATCTGATTTAATATGACCGCTTATTTTTATAGGCAGCGCAGGTAGCGATACCTCTAGTTTAGATTGCCCAGCTCTTTCCATGATAAGAACTTGCTTTCAGCTGCTTACAACTTTGCCAAACTTAAAATGTTTGGGCTGACATTCTACATGCCAGGTGTCTGCCTAAGCCTGAATTTTTTTGGAAAGTTTCAGCTACAAATGATATAGCCATTGCCAGGAATGAGGTTAGAGAAAAATACAGTGTTTGCCCATGTTAAAATATTCTTACTACTGCTTTGGTGAGAAGCTTTAGTGACTCCAGGATTTGGATCAGGGACTTGAAATTTGGCAGGGCAGTTGATGTCAGGTACGTGCCTTTTGCTACCCCAGTGAAAATTCACCTATATTTGGCCAAGTCATAAGCCTCAAAACCAAAAACAAACAAACAAAAAAAAACCCCTCAATTTGCATGTATGAAGTAGTGATTTCTTAGAGTTTGGCAGCTACATTCTCCACAGATTCCGTCTGCACTGAGAGTGCTCCATCCCCTTACAGTGCCCTGTGCTGATCAGCCTATGCATGCGGTACCTCCCCACACTGTGACTGAGCATACTCTACCACAAGGCTACAGGTACTGATCAGAACTTTCCTTTTGTTCCTCCCAGCTACTGTGGACTGGAACTTAGAGCAAGGTGACACTCTCTCTGGTGCTCAGTGCTCCTCCTGCTGGCGCACAGGCAGTATGGAGAAGGATGAAGCTGCCTGTCTTGAATGTTAGAAGCATGGGACTGCAAGACATACTGGGCTATGTGAATGTAAAAGCAGGAGAAAGGTCTTGAGAGGTCTTCTAGTCCCATCCCCTGCACTCATGGCGGGACTCAAGTATTATCTAGACCATCCCTGACAGGTGTTTGTCTAACTGGCTCTTAAAAACCTCCAATGATGGAGATTCCACAACCTCCCTAGGCAATTTATTCTAGTGCTTAACCACCCTGACAGTTAGGAAGTTTTTCCTAATGTCCAGCCTAAACCTCCCTTGCTGCAGTTAAGCCCATTGCTTCTTGTCCTATCCTCAGAGGTTAATGAGAACAAATTTTCTGCCTCCTCCTTGTAACATTTTATATACTTGAAAACTATTATCCTGTCCCTTCTCAGTCTTCTCTTCTCCAGACTAAACAAACCCAATTCTTTCAATTTTCCCTCATAGGTCATGTTATCTACACCTTTAATAATTTTTGTTGCTCTCCTCTGGACTTTCTCCAATTTGTCCACATCTTTCCTGAAATGTGGCACCCAGAACTGGACACAATACTCCAGTTGAGGCCTAATCAGCGCGGCATAGAGGGGAAGAATTACTTCTTGTGTCTTGCTTACAACATTTCTAATATATCCCAGAATGATGTTTGGTTTTTTGCAACAGTGTTACACTGTTGACACATATTTAGCTTGTGATTCACTATGACCCCCAGATCCCGTTCTGCAGTACTTCCTAGACAGTCATTTCCCATTTTGTATGTGTGCAACTGATTGTTCCTTCCTAAGTCCCAAGGACTTTGCATTTGTCCTTGTTGAATTTCATCCTATTTACTTCACACCATTTCTCCAGTTTGTCCAGATCATTTTGAATTTTAATCCTATCCTCCAAAGCACTTGCAACCTGTGTTCCCTCTAAGCTGCGTGCCCGCGCAGCCACACAACAGGTCATCAAGGGCCGTGCAGCTGATTAGTACAGCCGTGCAGGCGTGTACATAGGGGTGTAGCCACAGGTGGGCCTGGAGAATGTCTAGGTAGGTAGATCAGTGGGGTGAGGCGGGGGTAATAAGTGGTAGGTGGGGGCAGTGTGGGGTAGCGATGGGGAAGCTTGGGGCGTGCAGCGCTGTGGCATGGAGAGACACCTCTCCCCCAGCCCCGGAGCTGCGGCGGTGAGAGAGGGCTCTCCCCCAGCTTGGGTTGTGGCAGGGAGAGAGGACTCCCCTCAGCCCGGGGCTGTGATGGGGACAGATGCCTCTCTCCCAGTTCTGGGGCTGCAGTGGGGAGAGATGACTCCCCCCAGCCCTGGGCCAGTGGTGTCTCACTCCCCAGCTGAGGGACCCGGTTCTCTTGGGCTTAGCCAAGCAGTTTGTTTCCCCTGCAGTCCAGTCAGTACTCATCAACTGGTGATGACTGGCCTGCTCTGATGCAGCAGCACCCCAGGTGGCTTTTTTTGATCTGATACTTTTTAATGCAACAAGGTGAAAATCTCAACCACGTGAGATCCCTCTAAATTTCCCTTTCACCCTTATTTAAAAAAATCCAACAGTATTCTACTCAGTAGTTACCCCGCACACTGTAGTGGCACTGTTGCAAGATGCAGCACTGTTGGAGGAATAGCATGGCACTTTTGCATAAGGATAGCTTAATGGTTCTAACTAAGATGACCAGACAGCAAGTGTGAAAAATCAGGACGTGGTTGGGAGGTAATAGGGGCCTATATAAGAAAAAGACCCCAAAATCGGGACTGTCCCTATAAAATCAGGACATCTGGTCACCCTAGTTCTAACTGTCAGGGAGGGAGGGATTTGAACACAACTCTCAGAAGTTAACTATGAGCATGAATGAAGGAAACTGGTTACTCAGTCAGACTCTGAGGATCAACCGAACACTAGCTGGTATGGTTGTCCCCTAGACCTACCCCTTCCTCTTTTCCTCCAAGATTTGCCACTGCAGGTAAGATGAGCAAAGTTATGGTTGGAGGCTGCAGGTCCATCTTGAGACATCCTTTGCGTGGGGTAACCTTAGCCAAGCTTTTCTGAATGTCCAAATATTGTTTTTGTGTTGAAGGCTGAATAAACATTCCTGTGCATATGGATTATTTGGCATTCCTTGTAACTGATTGCTTAATTATTTGCTCCATTATTTTTCTGAGTACTGAAATTAAGCTGATTGGTCTGTAATTCCCTGGGTTGTCCTTATTTCCCTTTTTATAGCTGGGCACTATATTTGTCCCTTTTCCAGTCCTCTGGAATATCTCCCATTTGCCCTTCTGGGAGCCGCTCAAGGTAACCACCGCCCAGCCACCTCACCCCCTCTCACAGCCCAACCCCCTGCCCCAGCCCCCTCCCAGAGCCCATACCCCCTCCTGAACCCCAACCCCCTGCCCCAGCCTGGTGAAAGTGAGTGAGGGCGGAAGAGAGCCTGCGGGGGCAGAAGGGGACTAGTGTGAGCGGGGGCGGGGCCTCGGAGAAGGGGCGGAGCAGGGTGTCTGTGCGATTAGCAACACTAATGCTGACCCGGCGGGCTGCGGGCCAGAGCGCGACCTGCGATTTTGTGGAGCTTGAGCTAAATTAAGGGCCGAGGTCCGCCTGAGCCCTGCGATAGTGGGGCCAGCAGCACCTATCACGAACCCGTACTCGGATTCCTACTGCACAGGACCGGGACGCCGACCCCACGCTTGCCGTAGGAAATGGGCCTAGCGGAAACTACCCTTCTGCACACGGAGCTTCCGGCGGGCCGCGCGACCAATCAGATGTGTCCGTGGTACTAGGAACCGGCCAATGGGGCCGAGGCTGGTGGCGGTTGAAGTTTAAACTCTCGAACGGAGCGAGCGAGCGAGCTGGCTGCCGTTGGGACTTAGCTACAGAGGCGCTGAGGCGGTGTCCGTGGCCCGCGGACCTGGGGTTGCCGCGCCGGGTAGGTGAGCGCGGCTCGAGGGGAGGAGGCCCTGGGTGGGCTCTGCGGGGTGCTGGGGGCGGCCCGGGGAGCGCTGAAGGCAGGGCGGCTCCGGGGTGGCTCAGCCATTGCTGGGTCGGCGGGGTGTCCCGGGAGGGGCTGGGCCTTCGGACGTGCCTCTGCGATCTCAGAACCTCGGTCTCCCCCTTCACTTGGGGGGTCTACAGACTCCCTTGTGGCAGAGGCACCAGCGCAGACACGGCCCCGCCCGCCCGTTGCAGAGCTTCCAGGCTTGGCAGGATGAGATTGTTATTAGTAAATGTCAGCAAGCCTGGATTTCCCCCTGCACCGCCAAACCCACCGAAACATATTTCTCTCGGTCGTTACTGCCCCTTAGAGCTAGGCAAAGGATGAAAAAACACAGACCGAGAGCCTCTGATTTAAGGATGTTTAGTTTGTATAGTTTTAAAAAAATTAAAATAAAAAATAAATGGAGATATCCTATCACCTAGAACTGGAAGGGGCCTTGAAAGGTCATCAAGTCCAGCCCCCTGCCTTCACTAGCAGGACCAAGTACTGTTTTTGCCCCAGATCCCTAAGTGGCCCCCTCAAGGATTGAACTCACAACCCTGGGTTTAGCAGGCTAATGTTCAAACCACTGAGCTATCCCTCCCCCCCATCTGTGATGTTGAGAGATTGTGTTTTAATGGTTATAAAGCTTTACCTTTTTGAACCTCCATCTCTGCTGTCAGTCAGTACTTATTGCCTGACCTCCCCTCCCCCCCATCACTTCCTGTAGGGTGACCAGATGTCCCAATTTTATAGGGACAGTCCTGATTTGGGGGTCTTTTTCTTATATAGGCTCCTATTCCCCCCACCCCCTGTCCTGATTTTTCACACTTGCTGTCTGGTCACCCTAATTTCCAGAACTGTGAAAATGTAAATTGATAAAAATGAAACGAAATGCTTAAAACCCATAATTTAATGCAACTGTGAACTTGTAAATAAATAGATGCTTATTTTAAGCATTTTTCCTATCTGTCAAAATTATAAAACCTAGAATTCTGTCAAGTCTATGGAAGAGACACAGTGGCTGTGCTGTTTCAGCCAACACTTAAAGTTGGTGGTTCATTTAGTTAATACCCCATCAAGGGCCTCTCTCTCTCATCCTCACTCTTCTCAAGTTGTAGCTTTAATAGGCGTATAACAGGAGTCCATGGTATTCTATCTGTCTGGCCCACCCCCTTTTACTGTAGCATCTAATTGCCTCACAATCTTTAATGCAGTTATCCTCATGACACCTCTGCAACACAGAAAAGTGCTGTTATCCCTGTTTTACACATGGGGAACTGAGGCAGAGAGAGAACTAAGTGACTTGCCTGAGGTTGTGGGAAGTCTGTGGCAGAGCAGAGAACTGGGTGTGTCAAGTAAGTCCCAGTCTAGCACCTGAAGCCCTGGACCACCCTTTCTCTATTGTTTACTTTCTTGTGCAGTGTTTCAGGGGAGGTCACCATGTCACAGGATTGGAATGAGTGGGAGCTGAGTAAAGAGAATGTGCAACCCCTGAGACAGGGGCGAATCATGTCTACCCTGCAGGAAGTCTTGGCTCAGCAGGAGACTTCCAGCCACACAGCTATTCAGCAGCAAAAACAGTGAGTAAAATAGGTCAATATTTTCATCAGTGTTTCTGTACCTTCTGTTGAGTTTCCACCATTAGTCTCCTGGATATAAGAAGAGTGTAGGGAGCAGAAGTGCAGTCTGAATTTTTACTAATGCTGCTGTGTATGGTTGTAGCACACTAAAGCTGTCAAAAGAATTTGTCTTTTATGCAATGTATAGATGAAGGGCTGGTGCCAAAGGGAATTCCTTTTATGGTTCAATAGTGGAACATTTAAACTGCAAGCATTAAGGCAGGGGTTCTCAAACTCTGGGGGTTGGGACCCCTCAGGGGTTGCGAGGTTATTACGTGGGGGGTTGTGAGCTGTCAACGTCCACCACAACCCTGCTTTGCTTCCAGCATTTATAATGGTGTTTAAATATATAAAGTTTTTTTAATTTATAAGGGAGTGTCTCACTCAGAGGCTTGCTACGTGAAAGGGGTCACCAATAAAAAAGTTTGAAAACACTGCACTAAGGAGAATCTCTTGTGTCTGAATATTCTTCTAAAGAGGAATATACAAATATTACAGGAGGATGTCCCTCCCCCCCCCCCCACTTTATAGTAATCTTCCAAATGAAAGTACTGAACAGGGAAGGCGCAACTCCTACCATAATAATCTAGTGAGGACGGCTACTTGTCAGGGAAAAATACCTCTCCACGATAATAATCCATCAAAATGGGCTACCTGTCAGTTGATTATCTTTCCCTCCCAGGGCACAAGAATTCTCTTTGATGGGATCATATGATTCTCAGTTTGTAGTTACTGAGCTACTGTTTACGTATCATGTTGTATCTTTTCTAGGGAATTTGAATCTGAAATCCGCTTTTACTCTGGAGATGATCCATTGGATGTTTGGGACAGGTAGGCTATCTTTATTTTGCTAGAATGGGACAGTAAAATTTCTAATAGTTGGAATTTATAGAGTTTCATGTAGGACTATTCACTTCTTGTAATAAAGTGCTTTCATTTTGTTAACAGAAACCCCCACATCAATGGGTTAAGGTGTACAAAGAGAAATGTCTTTTGTTGTAATAATCTATGGTCTATCTTTTCTCAGTACTATAAACCTAATTTTTTTTCTTTTCTCCTCATAATATATAAAAATTAAGATGCCTCCATTTTTATACCATCTACAGGTACATCAAATGGACAGAGCAAACATTCCCTCAAGGTGGAAAAGAGAGCAACCTCTCAGCAGTGCTGGAGAGAGCTGTAAAAGCACTGAATGAGCAGCAGAGATACTACAAAGACCCTCGCTATCTCAGTCTCTGGCTCAAGTTTGTAAGTATCCTTTTGATGTTCTCTTAGGTACTTTCTTAAGCATTTTCTGAAGCTTTCGGATGTCGCTGAACTGCTTTTCTTTGTAAAGTGCATTCTGTGACTGCTAGCAGTATAAATTTAGGATTAGTTCTCTACATTTCTGTCAGGCACGTGACAGCTGTTCACAATATAGGATTCATATACCAATCTAGCATTTAAAAACTCCTCTTCCAATGGAATCTTCAAGAGTCTTCTGGTGTCATTCAGCCTGGACAGAAATTGTACGTGGCTTTCTTCAGAAGTATTCATTTGAAAAACTACATATTTCTTTAGACTGATGCAGCTTGATTCCCTGCTCAGTTAAACAGAGCAGAAGAAGCTTAAAGGAATGCAGCTGACTTGAAATCTAGTCAATTAGAAGAATTAAAAAAAAAAAGTGAGGGGTAAATGAAATGTCAGCTACTATATCTGCCTCAGAACGGCTCATGGTTTTTTATCCTTTGATGTTTTTCTTCTTTCCCCTGTTGCTGCATGGAAGGCACACACAAACAGAGGAAACTGACAGTGAAACTGAATACACAGAATAAATGAAAAGAAGACATTTTTTTCCTATAATCTTTTTCTAGTTATTTTAAATGTCATAACAATAGCAGGCAAAAACATTAAAATATATTTTTTAAGGCACAGGTGCATCATATGCAATAGCAGTCCACAGGCTTCTCTAGGTGGCTCATTTTCCATTGCCTATGCCCTGTGTGTTGCTAAGAGGCAGCACATCCTTTTGAAGTGCTTGTTGCTTCCCAGAATTGGGTTCCTTCTGCCTTGTACCCTCTCTCCTGCATCATCCCAGTAGGGGGAGACTGTCTTCTATTAGGCAAGATCCTTACTCCTGGAAGACACATAATGTCCTCTAGCTAGTATCACACATGGACACTTCATAAAGTTCATATCCTTTTCCTTGTCCCTCAGAGTGATCATTTAATTGGTTCCTTCAAGTAGGAAAATGAGTGATCCTCAACTGTCCAACATCTATAGTTAAGATGAAGTGACAATCCTGCTGCTACTCACCTGCCTTACAATGAAAAGTAGCTAACGTCAAAACTAAAGTAACAGTCAAAAGAATAAAGTAAAATTGGAAGATCTTTATGGCAGGGACTGTTGTTGTTCTGTAACTACAGTGCACAACACGGTGAGGCTTGGTCCATAACTAGGTCTCCTAGGTATTACAGTAATACTAACATCTCTGCTTTCCTTCCAGTGAAGATCAGACTAGTGTAACGCTTTGCTTGTTTGCGGCGGAAGGAAGGGTTCTAGTTTTAGTGTAACTTCTCTAACCCAAGTTACAAAATATGAGACCTGAGGGGAAAAAAACCTTTTGAAGTGATAATCAAGATAGCCCAGTACAAACAGTTTGATAAGAAGTGTGAGAAAGATTCAATGTTTGTAATGGCTCAGCCATTCCCAGATGGACTACAAGCTATCAGGAACAGTATCCCCGATAATGTCACAGCTAACCTGGTGGCTGAACTTTGTCCTCACCCACAACTATTTCACATTTGGGGACAATATATACCTTCAAGTCAGTGGCACTGCTATGGGTACCCGCGTGGCCCCACAGTATGCCAACATTTTTATGGCTGACTTAGAACATCGTTTCCTTAGCTCTCGTCCCCTAACGCCCCTACTCTACTTGTGCTACATTGATGACATCTTCATCATCTGGACCCATGGAAAAGAAGCCCTTTAGGAATTCTACCATGATTTCAATAATTTCCATCCCACCATCAACCTCAGCCTAGATCAGTCCACACAAGCGGTCCATTTCCTGGACACTATTGTGCTAATAAACGATGGTCACATAAATACCACCCTATACCGGAAACCTACTGACTGCTACACTTACCTACGTGCCTTCAGCTTCCATCCAGGACACACCACACGATCCATTGTCTACAGCCAAGCTCTCAGATATAACCACATTTGCTCCAATCCCTCGGATAGAGACAAGCACCTACAAGATCTCTATCAAGCATTCTTAAAACTACAATACCCACCTGCTGAAGTGAAAAAACAGATTGACCGAGCCAGACGAGTACCCAGAAGTCACCTTCTACAAGACAGGCACAACAAAGAAAATAACAGAACACCACTAGCTGTCACCTTCAGCCCCCAACTAAAACCTCTCCAGCACATCATCAAAGATCTACAACCGATCCTGAAAGATGATCCCTCACTCTCACAGATCTTGGGAGACAGACCTGTCCTCGCTTACAGACAACTCCCCAAACTAAAGCAAATACTCACCAGGAACCACACATCACTGAACAAAAACACTGACCCAGGAACCTATCCTTGTAACAAAGCCCGATGCCATCTCTGTCCACATATCTAGTCAAGTGACATCATCATAGGACCTAATCACATCGGCCATACCATCAGGGGCTCGTTCACCTGCACATCTACCAATGCGATATATGCCATCGTGTGCCAGCAATGCCCCTCTGCCATGTACATTGGCCAAACCGGACAGTCTCTACGCAAAAGAATTAATGGACACAAATCTGACATCAGGAATCCTAATACTCAAAAACCAGTGGGAGAACACTTCAACTTGTCTGGTCATTCAATGACAGATCTGCAGGTGGCTATTTTACAACAGAAAAACTTCAAAAACAGACTCCGAGAGACTGCTAAGCTGGAATTGATATGCAAACTAGATACAATCAATTTAGGATTGAATAAGGACTGGGAATGGCTGAGCCATTACAAACATTGAATCTATCTCCCCTTGTAAGTATTCTCACACTTCTTATCAAACTGTCTGTACTGGGCTATCTTGATTATCACTTCAAAAGTTTTTTTTTTCTCAACTGGCCTCTCAGAGTTGGTAAGACAACTCCCACCTGTTCATGCTCTGTGTGTGTGTGTGTGTGTGTGTTTGTATATATCTCCTCAATATATGTTCCATTCTCTATGCATCCGAAGAAGTGGGCTGTAGCCCACGAAAGCTTATTCTCTAATAAATTTGTAAGTCTCTAAGGTGCCACAAGTACTCCTCCTGTTCTGGTTTCACAAGGTGCATTTGTTGGAGGGACTTGAGGTTAGCAATGGTGGCTTGTAGGTCACCGTTCTAAATCTAGCCTGATTCGGGAGTGATTTTAAAGTTAATGCTATAGGATGCCCATTCAATTCCACATCAAAACTACCACTAACTTGCATCTTAGTTGGTACCAAATTAAGTTTGGTACCAAATGAATTTCCCTAAATCCTAAGTTCCCTTCTGGATGCTAGAGGTAGTCTTTCTTCTTGCTTCTCTTCCCATTCCCCAAATGTCAGGCTGTTGACAGGGTAGTGTGTGCCTGTTCTGAGGATTAACAGGACTTTTGCCTCCAGGGCCATTAGTCTGGCACGTTACACAATTCTTAAACACTATTATAAAGAAAAATTAAAGAGAGAAAATGCCCATATGTAAGTTTATGGGCTGGAATTAAGTGAACAGTTCTACCACCCATTAAGTATATGCATAGAGTCATAGGTAACAATAGCAGTCTTGCTTAGTAGCACTATATTTGAATCTTCTAGCAATTGCTTTCCTCATCTTGTGAACTTTTGATATTTCTCTTAAATGCAAAGAGTTATGTCTAACCTTGGGTCTGCTCCTGTGGAACTTGACTTGAAAACAATGGAAGCCTTGCAGGTGCATCAAAGGGCAGCAATTGACCCAGAGTCTTTATTTATTTTTTTTATTTTATTTTATTGGTGCAGTAAATCACTGAAACTTCTGGGCTATTGCAGGGAAACTACTGTAGTGAACCGTTGGACCTCTACAGTTATCTACACAGCCAGGAAATTGGCACATCGCTGGCGTTATTCTACATCACATGGGCAGAGGCGCTTGAGGCGAGAGGTAGTTATAAGAAAGCAGATTTAATATTCCAGGAAGGGCTTCAGCGCAGGGCTGAGCCTCAAGACAAACTACAGTCCCATCACAGGTAAAACTTGCCCGTGGGATGAGTAAAAATGGATTTGTTTTGTATGGCTCTGAATAGGCAACCTGCATAGTGAAATTCACACTGACTTTTGCATTTCTTCAGGCAGTTTCAAGCCCGTGTCTCTCGACAGACTCTGCTGGGACTTGAGCAAGATGAGGAGGAGTTGGATCTTCCTGTTATAACTGAAACCCAAAGGAGCTCACTGGCAGAACTGAAAGGCAAGGGGAAGAAAAATGTGAGAGCCCCAATCAGTCGAGTAGGCGATGCTCTTAAAGGTAAGTTTGGCTGGTCAATCCTTTTGCTTCTTGAAAAACAGTAATCTTATGATGTCAAAAATACACTTGGGTATAGTATGCAAATAGCTGACATTGGTAGTTGAGTGTTCCTAACATTATTCATATACAACTTGTCTCCTTTTTACATCTAGCTGCAAACCGAGGCCGAAGCTTCCAGAATTCAACATCTCAACAGGTGTCAAATGGCCCAAATTTTGCTGTATTTGATGAAAACACAGCCTCAATCTCTAGAGCTGAGCTTCCTATACTTACACCACAGCCATGGGCAGCACCCCCAACAGGAAGGGCCAAAGAGAACGAACTGAAGGCAGGACCTTGGAACTCAGGCAAGGTAAGGAGTGGCAAGGCTGGTTGCCTAAAATGGAGGGAGGTTATAAGAGTAGGTGACTTTTCCTAGTCTCTTTCAAATTAAGTCTATGCATGCTATATATGAAGTCAAACTTACCTCTCTCCTTTATGATTTAGCTTTATTGTAACTCGCATAACAATAACAAAAGCCTCAACCTAAGATTTCTTCCTAAGCCAGGCTATTTCTATAACTTCCTAAAAAATCTCCACATCTCTGCTTCCAGCCCCTTAGCTCCACTGATTTATAAGACAGCTCCCCTTGCACTGTGAAATCAACAGATGTCTGCTGAGTCTAATTCTTGCTAACGAGAAGGTGCAACAGAAGAGACCTCGTACCCTTTTATGGAGTTAGGGTGGGGTGGAAAGGGGAGAAGCTGGCCAAAGTTGGAGTAGGAAAAGGGACAGGAGAGAAGGTGTGTACACACCCCCACACACAAATTTTGGTTAGTCCAGTGAGATGAGAGCAAAGCAGAAGACTAATTAGCTGCAGCTAAATTGGCTTAGTGAAGCACAACCTGTGGAACAGCTTGAGGATTTGGTTGTGCAGCCTTGTATGCATGGGAAGGGGGTCAGTAACATTCCACAGGTCTGGTGGCCGGAGAACTGAGACTTAGAGTGGTAACAGTTAAGGTGATCCACCAAAAGCATCAAGAAGGTGTTGAGGAGAAGTTGCATCAAGGCAGTACTCTAGCAATGTAGCGTGGCTTGCAGACAGACAGGGAAAGGCGGGGGGAGAAGGGGTTGTGCTTCAGGCTGCTCCTCTTTAAAAAGAAGCAGTTTAGTCTCAGATGTTAGCTGAGAGCAGCTGAAATTAAGTCAAACATTTGTTTAAATAGGTACTTCTGGCCTCCATCACTCCAATACCTGAGTGGCTTAGTCAGAGCAGATGGCGAGAATAGATGTGGAAGAGTCAAAGGGCAGTAGAAAATATGACCACCTGTGTATCATGAGAGTGAAAATGGTAGAAATCAAACAACTGAGAAGGAAGAGTAGGAAAGAGTAAAGGACTCAAATTATGAAAACCCTGAGAAAAGAATTGCCACTAGTTAAAGGGCAATTTGATTAAGAGAATGAAATGTGCTTGCATAGCTAGCATGTTGGTCCAAGTGAATGGAGTGTGGTTCACAGTATCTGAAGTTTAATTAGGGCTGTTGATTAATCGCAGTTAACTCATGCGATTAACTTAAAAAAAAGTATCGCAATTAACCACACTGTTAAACAATAGAAGACCAATTGAAATTTATTAAATATTTTTGGATGTTTTTCTACATTTTCAAATATATTTATTTCTATTACAACACAGAATACAAAGTGTACAGTGCTCACTTTATATTTTTATTACAAATATTTGCATTGTAAAAATGATAAAAGAAATAGTATTTTTCAATTCACCTCATACAAATACTGTAGTGCAATCTCTTTATCCTGAAAGTGTAACTTACAAATGTAGATTTTTGTTGTTGTTGCATAACTGCATTCAAAACAAAAAAAATGTAAAACTTTAGAGCCTAAAAGTCTACTCAGTCCTACTTCTTGTTCAGCCAATCACTAAGACAAGCAAGTTTGTTTACATTTATGGGAGATACTGCTGCCTGCTTTTTTTTACAATGTTACCTGAAAGTGAGAACAGGCTTTCGCATGTCACTTTTGCAGACAGCGTTGCAAGGTATTTACGTGCCAGATATGCTAAACTTTTGTATGTCCCTTCATGCTTTGGCCACCATTCCAATGAAAAATTTCTAAAGATAGCTACTGCACTCGACCCAAGGTTTAAGAATCTGAAGTGCCTTCCAAAATCTGAGAGGGATGAGGTGTGGCACATACTTTCAGAAGTCTTAAAAGAGCAACACTCCGATGCGGAAACAGCAGAAATCGAACCATCAAAAAAGAAAATCAACCTTCTGCTGGTGGCATCGGACTCCAGTGATGAAAATAAACATGCGTCCATCCGCTCTGCTTTGGATCATTATCGAGCAGAACCCGTCATCAGCATGGACTCATGTCCTCTGGAATGGTGGTTGACTCATGAAGGGACACATGAATCTTTAGCGCACCTGGCACATAAATATCTTGCGACGCCAGCTATAATAGTGCCATGTGAACGCCTGTTCTCACTTTCAGGTGACATTGTAAACTAGAAGTGGGATTGAGTGGACTTGTAGGTGCTAAAGTTTTTTGTTTTGTTTTTGAATGCAGTTATTTTTTTGTACATCTGTAAGTTCAACTTTCATGATAAAGAGCTTGCACTACAGTACTTGTATGAGGTGAATTGAAAAATACTATTTTTTTTACAGTGCAAATATTTGTAATAAAAAGTGGGTACTGTACTCTGTATTGTAATAGAAATGAATATATTTGAAAATGTAGAAAACCTCCGAAAGTATTTAAATAAATGGTATTCTATTGTTTAACAGCACAACTAATAGCAATTCATTTTTTTTAATTGCTTGACAGCCCTATTTTTAATTAAGTCAAGGGGAATGAGAAGGAACAAGGGTTGTTGACTTCCTGGTCATAATCTGCAAGGGAGGAAAATGGGGAAGTCAGGAAGCACTCAGCTGAGAGTAGAGATTATGCTGCTGAAGTATTGGGGCAATCTTAAGCGAAAAGTGGGTGGAAGAGGAAAAAATAAGATATTGACTGGGTAATGAGGATTATCAACATCTCTGGAAATGACCTTTCTTTTAGACTCCTATGTGTCACTGTTTTTCGGGGTGTTGGCCATTTCGAAATTTTGTAACTTGACTGCATAGCGAAAGGAAACTGAAGTGCTGGAGAGAAATGGGATTTTATGGAGGCAGGATTTTTAAGGACTTAATGAGTTGTCATTGTGGACATCAAAGTCTGGGCAGAGAAGGAGAACAAATCAGCCTATGGGTGTGTTTAAGAATCTTTAAGCTGCTAACATTGGGTTTCTGCTCCCTCAGCGTCCTCGCGGTAACATGAACTCTGGTGTAGAGGTGCCCTGTATGCTGCCCAGCTTTACCCCATATGTGGAAGAGTCTGCACAGCAACAAGTCATGTGAGTTTCTATCTCCTCAGAAGGCTTGTAGTGGGAGCTGGCAGGGTTGGGGAGAAGGACACAGCTGCCCTGAATTCTCAAAAGTCTACTTCATAAGTCTATGGCCTTGTCTGTATGATGGTAGGGAGCAGCCAAGTCTGATCCAGGTTTGTAGCTATGTTTCGTAGTGTCTTTTGGAACTTTAGAGTCAGCTTAAAAAGGGATTTTCTTTTGAGAAAGCTTTCAAAAAGTTTCCATGACCAGCATGGAGGAGTATGTTACTTGGCTTGAACCTAGCTTCCTGCTTGTGCATTGGTCACTAAAATGCCTCTAAATTCCTCTGATGTTTTTATCGCTTCATACACTCCGGGAAAAAATGTTGAGGTTGTTTACCCCTTTCTGGAGAAGGTGATTGGTGGTAGTTATTCTTGCCACAGCTATCTTGCAGTAGTGAAAGTGAGTGGAACATTGCTTCTTTTTTGACTGTGTATAAAATACAAAAGCAAGAGCATCAAGGGCTTGGTTGCAGCACAGATTTTCCCTAATTCAAAGGGCTTGTCTACACAGTGTGGACAGTGCTGCATTAATGCTCTCTAGGGAACTTTTAGTGTCCTCCATCAGAGTCTACACAGGCCAGTTAGATTCCATGCACAAAATGTTGATGCACATTAGAATTCACACCCCACTGTTGTGCATTACTGTACTGTGTAGCTAAGCCCATAGTTTTGTATATTGTGCATGGAATCTAAGCCATGTCCTGGAACCATGCTACCTAGCTGTATCCAAAAGTGTATCATAATCCAGGAACATGTTTATAACAAGGTAAGGTCCTGTCTATGCTAAAGACATAAACATATCTCACCTGTTCTGGGAGTCGCCTCGTGCTATATAGTTGGGTCCCCTGACATGGTTGTTTCCTATAGTATAGGTTGAACCTTTTCTGTTTGCACAGTGTGGTCCTATCTCCACTTATATTTAAAGGGAATTGAGAAACATTTTAAATATGGTTCCACCTAAATTAGCTTTCTAAGTGGTCTGGCCAGTCAGTTTTGGACGAGGCTATACCTTATGGGAACAGTTTAGAAAAATCTGTCCTGTTCTGTCCATGCTATGGGCATTGGCCTGCCCCAAACTATGCTTGAAAGAGTTTAACTGGAACCATGTTTACAGAGTGAAAATCAGAATGTGAAAGCTTGGGGGTAGAAGGGTCCTAAATAGATTTAGCTGACTGTCTAGCAAATTTCCCAAACCCAGCTGTGAGACCTATATCTTGCATGCTTCAAAATCTTCATGCTGGCCTCAGGGTTCTCTCAGCCCGCTGGCCAAGACCCTGAGAGCCCAGGGCTACGAGGTCCAGATACGCGCCAGGCTCGTGGGACCCCCACAACAAGCCGGTTCTGAGAGCATGCGGAGTCAGTCAACGCTACGCCCGGCTCATGAGACATCTCATGGTGTCCGACACCATCAGGTGGTCCAGAGACATTTATACGGAACACGTCGCAGGACACCGCAAATACCACACTGAGTAACTGAGACCGCCGACCAGGGAAATAACCCACTTCCTTCCCTGACGGACCAAGGGACGCACCCCACCCATGTACTTATCCGCTACACCGATACTGACTTGGACTCCTTATTCATTCCATGGTTGGCGTCCCGAGCCCACTTATCCACTGACACTTTAAAAACCCTTGCACCCCAATCTGGGTCTATGCAGGTTATGCGATATGTATGCATCTTTTTTCATCCTTGCAAATGATACCTGTACCCCCCATAACCGAAGCCTGACCCCAGATGTACAGTACCTTCCCTCTTAACTTGTGTCTATTTAATTTTAAACATTCACTTTTCTTAATGTGAAAACTTAAGTTTTAACTTTCTGCATTAGGATTTTTTCCACAGAACTCTTCACTAGAATTTCAATAAGCATCATCTTGCACAGAGTTAAACAGATTGAGGGGTGATTGGAACGGCTTTCCAAGGGAAACGGTGGGGGCGAGGGACCTGGCTGGTTTTAAGATTAAGTTAGATAAGTTTATGGAGGGAATGGTTTAATGGTAAAACATATTAGCCAAGGAATACCGAGCAATGGCAGGTGAATAGTATAATGGCTAACAAGGGTCAGGCTGGAGACTCTTGCCTACATGCTCGGGGTCTTACTGATCACCATATTTGGGGCCGGGAAGGAATTTTCCTCCAGGGTAGATTGGCTGAGGCCCTGGAGGTTTTTCGCCTTCCTCCGCAGCATGGGGCAGGGATCGCTAGCAGGAGGGTTCTCTGCCAATTGAAGTCACTAAAACACAGGATTTGGGGACTTCATCAGCAGAGTCAAGGGAAGGGTAGGGACGGTTCTTCTTCGAGTGCTTGCTCATATCCATTCCATTAGGTGTGCGCGCGCCGCGTGCACGATCGTCGGAAGATTTTCTACCCTAGCAACACCGGCGGGTCGGCTGTGGAGCCCCCTAGAGTGGCGCCTTCATGGCGCTGAATATATACCCCAGCCGACCCGGCGCCCCCTCAGTTCCTTCTTACCGCCCCTGACGGTCGTTGGAACTGTGGAGCGCTGCTTAGCTGTTCTCCACTCTCCCTAGCTTAGTTTGTTGTATCACAGTTATAGTTATAGTTATAGTTCTAGTGTTTATAGTTAAATAGTTTAAAAGTTGTTTTAGTTGTTCTAAGTAGTTCAGGGGATTAAGGGGGTCGTCTCCCCCTTTCTCACCCGGCCGCGGGGCCGGGCTCATGCCCAACGCTCCCGGCTTCAAGCAGTGCGCCTCCTGCGCTAAGCCTATGCCCACGAGCGACCCGCACGACTCCTGTCTGAAGTGCCTGGGAGAGTCCCATCAAACAGATAAGTGCAAGATCTGTAAGGCCTTCAGACCAAGGACCAAGAAGGAGCGGGACTTTCGGCTCCGGCAACTCCTGATGGAGGCGGCACTTAGTCCGGACGCTCCATCTACAAGTCAGGCCCCGGCACCTAGCACCTCGGTGCGCAGTGCCCCGGCGGCACCGGCTATGACGACCACGCGAGTGGCGTCAGACAAGCCTCCCCGGCACCGGACCTCGTCGGCACCGCAAGCAGTGCCTCGGTGCCGGTCATTATCCCCGGGGCATAAAAAAGCCCATAAGACGGGGACATCCGTGCCGAAGACGCCGGCTCCCCCAGTGCCGGGGGTAGAGCCGCGTCCGCCGGTGGAGCACCGGAAACAGGTGCCTCCAGCACCGTCGACTCCGGCGCCGAGGCCGTTGAGTCCGGTGCAGATAGCGTCTCCACCGAGACCGGCGGTGATACAGTGCCTCCCGTCGACTCCAGAGACCTTCGCGGCGGCGAGAGACTTAATAGCTCTCACGGAGCCGGCACCGCCTCAACCACCGGCACCGACTGCACCGTTGACTCGCCCGGTCCAGTCGAGGGGGAAACCTGCCTTGATGCGCCCTCCATCGCAAGGGCTGGAACCTCGGCACCGATCCAGGTCCCGAAGCAGGTCCCCACGCCGCTCGCAGTCCCGGCACCGAATATCGCCTCGGCATCGGTCGTACTCGCGGCCAAGATCTTCTTCGCGGCACTGCTCTACGTCTCTGCACCGATATGATCGTCTGCACTGATCAACGTCGAGACGTAGTTCTCGGCACCGCTACGGTCGACGCTCGACGTCGAGAGGCCGCTCCCGGCACCGGGCATACTCCAGGTCCTCGTCGAGGTCCAGATCCGACTCCCGGCACCGACGAGGTCATCGGCACCGGTCGCGGTCCCGGCACCGATCGCCGGCACCGTGTAGAGATAGATCATCTCCGGACCGGCACCGTGCGGCACCGCAGCCAATGGGAATCGTCTCGACGCTCTCGGCACCGCCGTGGCCATCGAGATCGGTGTCCCACTCCTCGGAGGACCTCTCGAGATCGGCATACCCCCCTCAGGGGCAAGCCGAGGAACAGGACTTGGGACATTGGCAGGACACGACAGGGGACCATTCTCATGGCCCATCTCACTGGTCGTTTTGGACCCCGTGGGCGTACCATCAGGCGCAAGGGGCTCCAATTGCTTCGACCTCTCGCTCCGGTCACTCCATCAGAGGGGCCCCGGAGTCCACCATTTCTCGGCCTCCGCCAGGGGGCATGGAGGCTTCTGGGTCCGCACCACCTGACGCCCTGGACCCAGGCACAGGTGATGCTCCAGCCCAGGAACAGGGAGACCAGGACCAGCCCTTGGATCCTGTTCCACCGGAGGCATCTTCCTCTTCTTCTCCGGATGAGGCAGTGGCGGGCACATCGTGCACAGGCCCACCTCCAATAGATCTTCGGGCTCACCAGGATCTTCTGCGCAGGATGGCCCGTAATATGGACCTGCAGGCGGAGGTGATAGTGGAGGTGCACGACCCGATCGTGAATATCCTTGGAGCGGATGCCCCATCGAGGGTGGCGTTACCCCTGATCCGCACAATTCAAACGAATGCGGATACGATATGGCAAACTCCTGCCTCTATCCCACCCACAGCGAGAGGGGTGGAAAGGAAATACTTTGTCCCGTCTAAGGACTACGGGTACTTGTATACCCACCCCCAACCGTGTTCACTGGTGGTGGAATCAGTGAACGCACGAGAGCGCCACGGCCAGCAGGCTGCAGCGCCTAAATCAAAAGAGGCTAAGCGGCTCGATTTGTTTGGCCGTAAGGTTTACTCAGCCGGAGGGCTGCAACTTAGAGCGGCGAACCAACAGGCGCTACTGAGCCGCTACAATTTTAACTCCTGGAACTCTATGGGGAAGTTTAAGGAGTTGATTCCCCAGGAGTCCAGGGAAGAGTTTGGAGCCATGGTAGAGGAGGGCAAGAAGGTGGTTCGGACCTCCTTGCAGGCCTCCTTGGACATAGCAGACTCAGCTGCGAGGACCCTGGCTTCGGGTATCGCTATGCGCAGGATCTCCTGGCTTCAGGTTTCGGGTTTGCCTCCGGAGCTGCAGCAAACCCTACAGGATCTGCCCTTTGAGGGACATGGATTGTTCTCAGACAAGACGGACTCTCGCCTGCAGAGCCTCAAGGACTCGAGAACAATCATGCGCTCCCTGGGGATGCATGTTGTGGGCCCTCAGCGCAGACCATTTAGGCCGCAGCCTCAGCGCTTCTACCCCCCCCCCCCCCCCCCCCCGCCTCGTCAGAGACAAGACTCGGCCCGGAGGCGAGGGCGAGGTGGTAGGAGAAGATGGGCTGGCCCTCAACCCGGTCAGAACCAGGGGCCACCAAGACCACCTTCAGGTCCTAGACAGAACTTTTGAAGGTGCGGTCGAGGACGGCGCCCCAGTCATTCCCCAGGATCCAGCCCCCTCCTTTCAGGATCGTCTCTCCCACTTCCACCGCGCTTGGTCCCTTATAACTTCGGACTGTTGGGTCCTCCGCATGGTGGAGAGGGGATACGCTATCCAGTTTTCTTCTATTCCCCCCCCCCCTCCCACCCCCCTTCCCCGTCCCTCTTCAGGGACCCTTCTCACGAGCAACTTCTTATACAGGAGGTTTCTACGCTCCTGGCCATGGGGGCCATAGAGGAGGTTCCGATAGAGTTAAGGGGCAGGGGATTTTATTCCCGTTACTTCCTGATCCCCAAGTCCAAAGGAGGTCTGCGGCCCATCTTGGACTTGCGCGGACTCAACAAATTCGTAGTAAAGTTGAAGTTCCGCATGGTCTCTTTGGGGGCCATTATCCCTTCCCTCGATCCTGGAGACTGGTTCGCCGCCCTCGACATGAAAGACGCATACTTTCACATCTCAATTTACCCACCTCACAGACGCTTCCTGCGATTTGTGGTAAACGCGGTGCACTACCAATTTGCAGTCCTTCCCTTTGGCCTATCCTCGGCCCCAAGAGTGTTCACGAAATGTATGGCTGTCGTGGCAGCGTACCTTCGTCGGCAAGGGATACAGGTGTTCCCGTACCTAGACGACTGGCTGATACGCGGTCGCACCAAAGAGCAAGTTCGAGCTCACGTACATATAATAGGGCACACATTCAACGAGTTGGGCATCCTACTCAACAAGGACAAATCCACTCTAGAACCTACCCAGAGAATAGAATTCATCGGCGCAGTTCTAGACTCCAGACGTGCACAAGCCATCCTGCCAGACAACCGATTTGGCACCATCACGAGCCTCATTCAAGGGCTCCAGGCCTTCCCAACTACCACGGTGAGGTCGTGCCTTACCCTGCTGGGTCACATGGCTTCCTGCACGTACGTAACCAGGCATGCCAGACTTCGGCTTCGCCCACTCCAGACCTGGGTGTCGTCAATATACCGACCACATCGGGACAGCCTGAACATGGTGGTCACGGTCCCGATCTCGGTCCTGACCTCCCTCACCTGGTGGCTAGATCACAATGTGGTCTGCGAGGGGATGCCATTTCACGCCCCACAACCCTCTCTGCACCTGGTCACAGATGCTTCATCTCTGGGTTGGGGCGCCCATCTCAACGAACACCATACCCAGGGCCTGTGGACTGCATCCCAGCTAGCCCTGCACATCAATGTTCGGGAACTGATGGCGGTACGACTGGCGTGCCAGGCATTTCTCAACTTACTACGTGGCCGATGTGTGTTAGTTCTCATCGACAACACCACGGCCATGTTTTACATCAACAAGCAAGGAGGAGCACGTTCGTCAATTCTATGCCAAGAGGCCATTCGCCTGTGGGACTTCTGCATCGCCCACTCAATTCATCTCACGGCATCGTTCCTCCCTGGAGTCCAGAACACTCTAGCGGACCGACTCAGCAGGTCCTTCCAGACGCACGAGTGGTCTATCCGTCCGGACATCATACATTCCATCTTCCAGAAGTGGGGGTTTCCCCAGATAGACCTGTTTGCATCTCGAGACAACAGGAAGTGCCACGTGTTCTGCTCCCTACAAGGTCGAGCTCCGGGCTCCCTCTCGGATGGTTTCTCCTTCCCTGGAAAGACCACCTGTTTTATGCCTTCCCTCCGTTTCCTCTGGTCCACAAGGTACTGCTCAAATTGCGCAGAGACCAGGCACAGGTAATTCTGGTCGCTCCAGCGTGGCCGAGACAACATTGGTACACCACATTGTTGGAACTCTCGGTTCAGACACCGATCCCGCTTCCGTTGTGTCCGGATCTCATCTCGCAGGACCACGGCCGGCTGCGTCACCCCGACCTGCAATCACTCCACCTCACGGCGTGGCTGCTCCATGGTTCACCCAGGCAGAGCAGCAATGCTCGCACTCTGTCCAACAGATTCTGCTGAGCAGTAGGAAGCCCTCAACACGCACCACGTACCTGGCCAAGTGGAAGCGGTTCTCCTGTTGGTGCAAACAACGAGCCACGTCCCCGTTGCAGGCACCCATTCCTCTCATTTTGGAGTATCTCCTCTCCCTAAAACAGCAGGGGTTGGCAATATCTTCAATTAGAGTTCACCTGGCCGCTATATCAGCCTTTCACCCAGGGGAACTCGCGTCCTCGGTATTCTCTAACCCGATGGTCGTTAGATTCCTCAAGGGCTTAGACCGGACGTACCCACAACAGCGTCAGCCTGTCCCGACGTGGGACCTCAACCTGGTTCTCTCCAAACTCACAGGTCCTCCATTCGAACCACTAGCCACCTGTTCACTTTTGTACCTATCCTGGAAGACAGCCTTCCTCGTAGCCATCACCTCAGCAAGGCGCGTTTCTGAACTCAGGGCGCTTACATCCGAGCCCCCTTATACAGTTTTCCATAAGGATAAAGTGCAGCTTCGTCCACATCCTGCCTTTCTCCCTAAGGTGGTTTCTCCATTTCATATCAACCAGGACATCTTTCTCCCAGTCTTTTATCCCAAACCACATGCTACTCGCCAGGACCAATGTTTGCATTCCCTGGACGTACGAAGGGCCCTGGCCTTCTATATTGACCGCACAAAGCACTTTAGAAAGACGACGCAACTCTTCATTGCAGTGGCCGACCGAATGAAAGGCTCACCGGTCTCCTCACAACGCCTATCCTCCTGGATTACGTCTTGCATCCGGACTTGCTATGACCTGGCAGGTGTCTCAGCACCGCACCTCACCACTCACTCCACGAGGGCCCAAGCCTCCTCGACGGCTTTCCTGGCACATGTTCCGATACAGGACATTTGTAGAGCGGCGGTTTGGTCATCAGTCCACACGTTTACAGCTCACTATGCACTAGTGCAACAGTCCAGGGACGATGCTGCATTCGGATCAGCGGTTTTGCACACAGCAATGTCTCACTCCGACCCCACCACCTAAGTTGGGCTTGGGAGTCACCTAATGGAATGGATATGAGCAAGCACTCGAAGAAGAAAAGACGGTTACTCACCGTTGTAACTGTTGTTCTTCGAGATGTGTTGCTCATATCCATTCCAAACCCGCCCCCCGTCCCCACTGTCGGAGTAGCCGGCAAGAAGGAACTGAGGGGGCGCCGGGTCGGCTGGGGTATATATTCAGCGCCATGAAGGCGCCACTCTAGGGGGCTCCACAGCCGACCCGCCGGTGTTGCTAGGGTAGAAAATCTTCCGACGATCGTGCACGCGGCGCGCGCACACCTAATGGAATGGATATGAGCAACACATCTCGAAGAACAACAGTTACAACGGTGAGTAACCGTCTTTTTTGTGGCCTGCAGCATGCAGGGGGTCAGACCAGATGATCATAATGGTCCCTTCTGACCTTAAAGTCTATGAGTCTATCATGAGATTTCACAAATTCAGTTCACAAGTCTGCATTGACTGGGAGTGGTGACGGTTGGAACTGTTGTCTTATGGATTACTTTTCTTGCTTAGATAACAAAAGGAGTCGGGGGTGGGGTGGGGGGAGGTGATTGGTGACAAGAAGCTGCAGATGGCAAATTAATCCATAAGGGTCTCTGGGACTAAAGGCAAAAACTCCCACTCTAGAACGTACATGTTGTATAGCGGGTGTATACTATTTGATTAGACATTATTGGTGCTTGTGTTCATTACCACTTACCCATAGGTATCTACTTACAAATTTTCTGCTGTTCCATTCCTTTCTATTGCCTTTCCTGTTTCATGAGCTGATTTATGTTGCCCATAGGCTGTCCTGAACTTAACTGGATCCCTTGAGATATGCATACTTCCATCCATGCTCCCCTCTGGGGACTATGTGCTGAATGTTAATTATCTTTTGTTCTCTTAGTACTCCCTGCAAAATTGAGCCCAGCATAAATCATGTTTTAAGTGCTCGGAAGCCTGGGAAGGAAGAAGATCCACTACAACGGGTGCAAAACCATCAACAGGACAGTCAGGAGAAGAAAGAGGTTGCAATGTATTGTAAAGAGAGAGTTTATGCTGGAGTAGAGGAGTTCTCCTTGGAGGAGATTCGAGCTGAAATATATAGAAAGAAAGCAAAAAAGAGAAGGGAAGGTATGCATCAAAATGGGATGACCTGAAGTTTCTTCAGATTGATAAGAAAATTACATTTACAGTTTCCATTAGGTGTGGCAGCCTTCATTATTGGTACTGATGAAGGCAAAGCATCAGGTAGGACTGTTGCTTAGCACCTGTTGATACTAAGAGTAGAAAACCAGCAACCGAGGACTGAGAAGACTTATGTGCAGGTCTATAATGGGATGGGGAGGGGGGAAAAGGTTCACTGGCTCATCAGTGTTAACAGGTGAACCATTGTGGATGACAGCACTCCTCAAGCTGTTCCTAGGAAGGAATGTGTGCTGTCTGCCTCAACTCTAGGGGTTTATCCAGGAACAGCAGGGATTAAACTGGATCTGTTTGGCAAATGGGCCTTTTTACCTTCCTATCCTCTTTGGTTCTGTTAATAGTAGGGCTGTCGATTAATCACAGTTAACTCATGTGATTAACTCAAAAATATTAATCATGATTAAAAAATTTTAATTGCAGTTTTATTCGCACTGTTAAACAATAGAATAGCAATTGAAATTTATTAAATATTTTGGATATTTTTCTACATTTTCGTATATATTCTGTGTTGTAATTGAATTTGAAGTGTATATTTTTGATTACAAATATTTGCACTGTAAAAATGATAAAAGAAATAGTATTTTTCAATTCACCTCATACAAGTACTGTAGTGCAATCTCTTTGTCATGAAAGTGCAACTTACAAATGTAGATTTTTGTTTTTGTTACATAACTGCACTCAAAAACAAAACAATGTAAAATTTTAGAGCCTGCAAGTCCACTCAGTCCTACTTCTTGTTCAGCCAATCGCTAAGACAAACAAGTTTGTTTACATTTACAGGAAATAATGCTGCCCTCTTCTTATTTACAATGGCCCCAGAAAGTGAAAACAAGCATTTGCATGGCATTTTTGTAGCCGGCATTGCAAGGTATTTTACATGCCAGATATACTAAACATTCATATCCCCCTTCATGCTTCAGCCACCATTCCAGAGGACATGCTTTCATGCTGATGTCTCTTGTTTTTAAAAACAAAAAAAAAAGGGTGTTAATTAAATTTGTTACAATTCTCCCCCAGGGAGTTCAGTATTTCCCCTGCTCTGTTTTACCCACGTTTTGCCATATATTTCATGTTATAGCAGTCTCAGATGTTGACCCAGCACATGTGGTTCATTTTAAGAACACTTTCACTGCAGATTTGACAAAACGGAAAGAAGGTACCAATGTGAGATTTCTAAAGATAGCTACTGCACTCGACCCAAGGTTTAAGAATCTGAAGTGCCTTCCAAAATCTGAGGGATGAGGTGTGGAGCATGCTTTCAGAAGTCTTAAAAGAGCAACACTCCAATGCGGAAACTACAGAATCTGAACCACCAGAAAAGAAAATCAACTTTATGCTGGTGGCATCCGAATCAAATAATGAAAATGAACATGCGTCGGTTCACACTGCTTTGGATTGTTATCGAGCAGAACCCATCATCAGCTTGGACGCATGTCCTCTGGAATGGTGGTTGAAGCATGAAGGGACGGGACATATGAATCTTTAGCACATCTGGAACATAAACGTTGCAACGCTTGCTAGAACAGTGTCATGTGAACGCCTGTTCTCACTTTCAGGTGACATGGTAAATAAGAAGTGGGCAGCATTATCTCCTGCAAATGTAAACAAGCTTGTTTGAGCGATTGGCTGAACAAGAAGTAGGACTGAGTGGAGTTGCAGGCTTTACATTTTACATTGTTTTATTTTTTAATGCATTTTTTTGTACATAATTCTACATTTGTAAGCTCAACTTTCACAATCGAGATTGTACTACCATACTTGTATTAGGTAAATTGAAAAATACTATTTTTTTTTACAGTGCAAATATTTGTAATAAAATAAATATAAAGTGAGCACTGAACACTTTGTATTCTGTGTTGTAATTTAAATCAATATATTTGAAAATGTAGAAAACACCCAAAAATATTTAAATAAATGGTATTCTATAATTGTTTAACAGCGAAATTAATTGCGGTTAATTTTTTTTAATTGCTTGACAGCCCTAGTTAATAGCTTAAATAAATACCACTCACCAGGAAGAAGGTGGGGAAACTTTTTCTTTACAATAGGATCTTGTGTCTGTTACTGGGGATGTGCATAGTTTGGGCTTGGCTACAGGGTTACTCATAAGGAATACATAATACTTTAATTAGGCTTTCCTTCTTTAGAGGAGTTTCATGCCATAGCACAGCAGACAGCAGAGATGCAGAGGAGGATTGAAGAGCTGGAGAAGAAGCTAAAGGAGAAAGATGATGACCACCAGCAGAGACCATCTGAGCAGGTATCTTCTTCCCTGTTCAGTTGTACTAATGGCCTACTTGTATGAAGGCAGATGAAACTTCTAATGAAACAGTGACTCCTGTTTTTATTTGGCTTGTACAGTTTCCTCCCTCTTACTCTGAAGGGATATTTAAATGTTTGGTATAAATAACTTGTAAGGCCACCACCCTAATAACTGAAAGATGAGAGAAATATTGTTTTCTATAGTCGTTCCCCCCCCCCCCCCCCCCAGTTTATTTTAAGTATGATGGATAAAAATTAATGGCTTTAAAAAATCTGACTTATTTAAATCTGATTTTTTTTCTTTTCTTTTAAAACTAAATTTGACAACCTATGTTAAGCCCTGAGCGTCTATTGAAATTGTGTAAATAAAAATATACTAAATGCAAGAGCCCACCTCAAACTTTTTTACTTAAAGGCTGTTTTTTACATATTGAATTGGAAGAAAACATTTTTCATTTCTGATGTCAACCTTTATAAATGTGGCAGTCTGTCATATGCTGCACTACATTTCTATATAATTTTCAATCCTAAAAGTGAAGTGAATGTTGGTGTTTTACTTTTTTCCAGATGTTAGTAATTTGCTGGAAAGTTTAGCAGAAATACTTTTTTTCTTATGTATCCAATGCATACATAAGGTAGTTTTTAACTAGAAATAAAACTGCTGTTTTAAAAATGCCCAAACAGAATTCTAACGTCCATCCAAATACAGCTAGACACAAATTATGACTAAACAGTTAATTATCTAGTAAATACACTTTCTAACCATGCACATTCTTATATTTATTCACACTCTTAATTTCTATATTAAGCTATGTAATTGCTCAAATAAATGTGTGTAGTTATGCTGTATCCTCTTGACTAATGAAGTACCAAATTTAGTGTAAAAACTATATTTAATTGTAAATAATAAAATCAGCACATCATTATTATACCAACCAATGAGGATCTTTCTTTAGAAAAATAAAGTGCATACAGGAAGCATGATTTAAATTGTTTTAAATAAGTTATCTGCTTTCTGATTTTTAAATCATTAAAATTGGTGATTGATCCTTATTTAAAATCTACCTTGACTTCAACTACACACGGAGTGCTATCGCATACAGTTTTGGAAGTTGGTAGTATGGCTTGCAATTAGCTCACTGAGTGCTGTCTCTCTCACCTCTGCCACTCCTCCTTTCATAGTCACAGCCAACAGAAGAGAGGGAGCCTGCAAGAATGGAATCTGTTTTGGTGGGCACTTCAGAGCCTCTTGAAGCACAAGGAGAAGTTGCTTTCTCCAGTGCAGTAGCACTCACTGCAGCATCTCTTGTGAAGAAACTGACTGGATTGCAAAGGTAGTGCAGGATTTGCTTTGGGAGCGGGAGGTGGAGAGGCTTTGCCTCAATGTGGTTTTGTTTGCTTTTTTTAGTATGGATCACTTTCTGGGAAGCCTGTTGTGTTTTTTCTTTGGTTTTTTTTTTTTTGTTTGTTTTTGTTTTTTTAATTTTTCCTCATGGTTTTTGGAAAAACTATCATACATCAAAATATACCCTGATCTCTGTATTGGCCTCTGAACAGAATCAGGTATCTGTCTTCAGAGGATTTTAATAATTTGTCTGAGAAGAGTAAAGTTTAGTTCAGCTTGCTCGTCTACTAAGTCTAGTTAGGGGCTGCATGCATGTATTAAAAACTTGCCTATATTTTGTTCACAGTGAGTCCCAGTTGGCAGAAAATGCTCAGCAGCACGAACAGCCGTGCTCCAAAGGTAAGTTCTGTTTGCATTGATACCATTTTGAGAGAAGGCTGTGCTGATGGGAAGTAGTCATTCAAATGAATAGCAGAACTGTGTGGATTAGAATAGTGAAAAGAACATGCTTAATTGGTGTTGGTCTTGTTCAGGGGTCTCAGATGCTCAGTGTTCTATTGATTAAGAGGTGTGATTATTTAAAGAGACCTGCAAATCTAATAATTTTAATAGCTGAGGATCCTTCCTCCTTTTCCTGAGTACAGTTCTAGAGTTTCAGACTCTCTCTCTTTGAGACTGATATCAGTTTAGAGTGCCTTCTGGAGGAGCTGGTAGTATTCTACAGTTGGACTGCTGTAGCTGAGAATGCCTTTTCTCAGACCTTGTGTACTCTACTCTTTCCTGAAAGAGTGTAGGCTGACAAAATTATCTTCTTGATGGTCAGACATGAGATTACTATTCCTTATTGACAGAAATAACCCAGCCTCTAGCTGTGTGCTCAGAAATCCGGAGAGACAATGTGTTTTTGGATGACCAGGATGAGCAGAAAATTGAGACCACACTTAAGAAAAAAGGTACAAGCTATAAAGAAAATTCCAGACACAGCACACTGGCTCATTAAGAAAGATCCTTTTACTCTGAGTTTCTTTAACATGGCAAAACCAAATGATCTTAACACTATGAGCCACTATTGTGTTTTAAATGGGGTGCTTTTAAGCATGAGTCCAAATACTTTCTGCTAGGACAGGCTCTTTGAGCTGTCTTATATGGGTCTGAAGCACCATTGTGTGCATTGTGCTGTGCAGGAGCATCTATCTATATTACCCAGTCTCTGTTTAATTCTAGATGCAGATCTCCCTCCTTCACTGGATCCTACTACGTTTTTCTCCATATTTGATGAATCGTCTGCTTCAGAAAACCAGAATGTCAGGTTATAGAATCACTGAAACGTATACATAATAAATTGCCTAGACTACCCCCATACCACTCCCTCTATAGCACAATTATTCATGACCGTATTCCTTTTTTTGCATTGTCTAGTTTTGTCTCATTGCTCTTGGGAGACTCTACAGCCTCATGGTCAGGAAAAAAATTCCCCAATATTCATCCTAAATCTTTCCTTTATTAATTTCACATAATTATTCTCTTTTCACAGTGCATCTTCTCATCTCTATCCCTCCCTCCCTTCCCCCCCCACACACACACATTACCTTAACGAGATTGTCTTCGTTCTTGGTAAATAGTTAATTGTATTGGTTTGTAGTTCTGTCCTAAAAAGGAGGCAAAGTGGTCTTGAAGTGTTGAGTGAATTAAGTCTCTATAGAAGAGCAAAAGTTATTTTTGTAAATATTTAATGCAATGTCACTTTTGTTTAGTCATCCTGCAGGCCACCCACAGAAAAGTGCCCGACGTCCCCTTGCTGTTCGTAAACCTTCAGATAGTATCACCGCCAAGGAAAACATATCACCAGAAGTCTGCGTAAGGAGAAATTTCCTCTATCAGCTCTTGGAGGCGAGGATGAGGAGGTGTAGAATGTGCTATTGCTGAACTTGGAGATGGTGTGATAGAAGGACTAATGAGTCCTTGATGGAAACTAGCAGTACCATACTTTCAGAAAGGGATCCCTGGCTTTTCTCTTTGGTTTGCGAGCCATTGGAGTGACCTTCAGATCACACTGCAAGACTTGTTTGTTTTTAGCTTTCTCTTGAGACGTGGCTGATCAGGACACTAGTGCAGCTTTTTTGGGGTGAAGGGATGGTTTAAAAAAACACTAAAGCATAATGCAGTTATGGCATGTTAATGACTATTTCTTATACGACTTGAACAGACCTAGTCCTTTCTTCAGAGTTTACAGTGTAATTGGACAAACATGGAATGTAGACAAAAAGAAAGGAGGATTGAAGTGAACAAAAATCTCTTGTATAACAAGCAAATCATAAAAGTTCTGATGATTTTTAAAGTAGGGAGTGATATGAGGGCAGGAGGACACTGCACAGAAATGGAAGTCGGTGACAGAAAACAAGGCTATAAAAGTGGGCAGAGAGAAGACAACTGATGCATGGTTAGAAACAGAATGGAAAAGGCATTAAGGTGAGAGGGCAAGACGGGAAACAGTAAAAAAGCAAGAAGAGACAAAGTGGGGAGTGAGGGATAACAAGGCAGGGGGCAGAGTTGAGCAGAGTCTTAGCAGTCATGATGAGTTTGAACTTTATGCAGAAGTAGGTACTGAGCAAGTGAAGGGATTTGAGAGAGGACGATACAATTAGGATGGCCAGATATGATTAAGGCTGAATGCTGGATAGATTGAAGAGGAGAGAGGTGAATATCAGTAAAAACTGAATAGATAAGACTGCAGTAGTTCATGTGATCCATAACCATGATGTGAACCATGGCTTGGTTGAAGAGAGGATGAAGTAGGGACATTTTTGCCTTTTTGGCAGTGTGATAGAGGAAGAAGCATTTAGATTTGGTGAGAGCCAAGATGTCGAGGAAAGGGAAGAGTAAAAGAGACCCTCAAAGTTACAACTTTGAGCAATAGGAGTGAGACTGGATTTGTCACCAATGATGGAGAAAGTAGGCAGGGCACAGTTTCAAAAGGAAGATGAGAAGTTCAGTTTTTGCCATGTGTAAGTGGTGAGACATCTCTGAGGAGGTATGGGATCCTGTACAGAACAGGGGGGTAGAAGGGTAAAAATAACAATGGTTGTACATGTAGGCAACCAGAAGGCTAATGGAAAGGAGAAAAGATTGGCCTTTAGGGCAGTGTTTCCCACATCATGGGTCATGTGTGTCCCCTTCTGCTCCCGCTTACCCTGAGCATCAGGCAGTGACAAGGGCAGTAGGATCCAGATGGCAGCAGCAGCACAGAGGAAGCAGCCAGAGCCAGTGAGCAGTCAGTCAGTCAGCCTTTCTTTGCCCTGCGCATTGCCTGGAGGCCGCTTCCTTTGTGCTGCTGCTGCCTGGATCCTGTTCTCACTTCCCTTACCCAGCAAAGTGGGGAGCAGGATCTGGGAAGCAGCAACAGTACAGAGGAAACAGCTGGAGCTAGCAAGCAGACAACACCCTGGTGGGGACAGTGGCCTGGCCATGGGGAGAGAGGGAGGGTCCAGCTAGGGGCTGCAGGAGGGGGTAGGCTTGGGAGAGTAAGGGGTTGTGGGGGGGAGCAGGGGCTGGACAGCTGTGAAGGAAGGTGGAGGAAGTAGGAGCAATGGGGGCCCTCAAAAGACAAAAATGCATTTGGTGGGTCACCTTTATTAAAAAGTTTAGGAACCACTGCCTTATGGCATGTCCAAAAGGGAAGACTGAGGAAATCTTTCTCCTGAGGCAATTCTAATTCTGAAGGCTTGGTTAGCAAGGTAGGAGACCTAAGAATTGGACAGTCCTGAAGTCCAAAGAAACAGGGTTTCAAGGAGAAATGTGGAGAGTGATTGTGTCAAAGGTTCAGGGTGTTGCAGGTGAATGATTATTGAGAAGAGATCTTTAGGACTTTGGAATTCGGAAGTCATTAGTGGCTTTGAAGGCTGTCTGTTTTGAGTTGGGAAGGATTTTAATGCTTGATATACTTTTGATTTTTAACTTTTTATAATGTGCCTACTGAACATACACCGATTTAGATGGAAATAAATTTTATTCGGTGATCACTTTACTAGTCACTGAAATTCAACCACTTCTGAGGTGAATGGTAGTAAGCTTTAAACAGTTCTCAGCAACACTATGTTAAACAATAGCTCAGGACAGAAAGAAAATGATATAACTCTAGGTAGACAGAACTCACTCACCCTACTGAAACTAACAGTATGATATAGGAGGAGCATATGAAGCCTGTACCAGAGATACCTTTCATCCAAGATGAGAAGAGCCAGAAGGGAAGAGAAATACAAATGTTGATGATTGTGCAGTGGGAAGAAGGGGATGATCAGATGACTGGACTGGCTATGGGAATAGTATGAACTGGAAAAGGAGTGAGAAAGGGGACAGAGAGCATTGGAGGAGGTGACATGGGTTTAAAAATTAAAAAGTGAAGACCAATTTTAGTTGTATATTTTGCATATACGGTAGAACGTCAGTTACGAACACCTCAGGAATGGAGGTTTTGTAACTCAAATGTTCGTAACTGAACAAAACATGGTGGTTCTTTCAAAACTTTGAAACTTTACTATGCAGAAGAAAAATGCTGCTTTCCCTTTTATTTTTTTAATAGTTAACACAGTACTGTACTGTATTTGTTGTTTTTTTTTTTTTGGTCTCTGCTGCTGTCTGATTTTTCGTACTACACCTCTACCTCGATGTAATGCTGTCCTCGGGAACCAAAAAATCTTACCATGTTATAGGTTAAACCGTGTTATATCAAACTTGCTTTGATCCAACGGAGTGCGCAGCGCCCCCTCCCCCCCCCCCCCGCCCCCCGAGCACTGCTTTACCGCATTCTATCTGAATTTGTGTTATATCGGGTCGCATTATATCGGGGTAGAGATGTACTTGTTCTAAATGAGGTGTGTGGTTGACTGGTCAGTTTGTAACTCTGGTGTTTGTGACTCTGAGATTCTACTGTAAACTGTCAGAAAGCAGAATTATGTACAACTTACATCATTAATCAGCATAAATAACAAGGACATCCAGTAGTCTGCCATCTGGAAGTTTTCAGGAAGGAAGCTAAAAATGAGTAACAAGTTGTTGCTTTTTGTGTTGGAGAGTAGGGGGAGGTAGATATCTTCAGAGGCTTTTTATATGACAGGCTTTTTAATAGAAACTGTTCAAGACCAAAAATAAAATAAAATCAAGAGGCTGGGTGGTAGCTGTTACCTAATTTGTTCTGCTTTCTACTTGTTTCAGGATGAGCTCCATGGAATTGAACCCTTAGCTGAAGATGCAATTTTGACTGGCTCCTATAAGAACAAAACCCTTTGCCCCAGCCCAGAAGATACGTGTGACTTTGTTAGGGCAGCCCACTTGGCATCAACTCCCTTCCATGGAGTAATCTCACAGAGAATCCAACCTCCTACCAATCCAGAGAGTACCCTGAAGGAAGAGTGTCCAGAGCCTAAGAACACATCTGTGAGCCAGCAAATCGCTATTTGTGAGGGTATCTACAATGAAACTCTTTGCATTAAGAAGCTGAGGTAATTCTCTGTGGATCACATCTCCATCAAGAGCAAAATACCTTATGCCCTTTTTTCTTGGTTTGAGTCTTTGCTGGGAGTCTCTCTCCCAAGATTAGATGTAACGAATGTTCTTAGTAGAGCTGGGTGTACTTAACACATCATTTTTCCAGCTCAGTCCAGGATTTGGGTTGCATTTTGCCATTCTTTGAGATGTTACACCAATAAAATAGAATTCATTGTTCAGCCAACAGTTTGCTGCAATGTTTAACTTCATGCTCTGTGCATCTAAAGATTAAAGCTGAGTAAAAATTTTTGCCAAAAAGTTAGACAGAATAACCAAGTCCGGTTATATTTCAGGGTTTCCTACTTTCTTGTTAATATATTAATGGTTTGGCTCATGAGGGCTTGTCCAGTCTCCATTTCAGGATGAAAAGGGGATTGTGAATTCATTCAGTGTTTACTGGGGATGTCTGGCATATTTTTGTAGCTAAGGGATTGGCATCCAGGCACCACAGCAGCTGGAAGATTGAGTAGCTGATAGTCTTCTCATTTACAGCCCAATTATGGAAGCAAGTCAGGAAGACACCCGCTCCTCTGGTTCATCTGTTTCCTCAGCCTCCTCTCTTTCCTCTGTTACACATATCTCCACTATTAAATATCTGCATATCCCTGAGAAACTGGAATTGGCTCAGAGCCTGCCTGTTGAAATGGCTAGCGACACTGGAGGCAGCGAAGACACTACTAGTAAGTACCAAGTCTCAATTTCAGTTGAGACAACGTGTCTTAGATTTGAGCTCAGCTGCAGTCTCTTCAGTAGGTATATCCTGTATTCTGCTGTATTTTGTGTAAACATCTCATTGGCTTTATGGTTTTATAAGTGTAAGTCTATGCAGTGGGCTGTGATATCCTGTCTTATAACTATGCTAAGTAACAGTGTGGGGAATATAAATAAAACAAATTTGAAGGATGTTAATATTAAATGGGGAGAGGGATCATTTAAGGTAATATAATGCAATATAATTAAGAGTAATGGGATGAAATTAAGAAATGGAAAAATAAGGGCTTTTCTACACATGAAAACTAATCCAGAATAAGGTAGGATCTGAATTTTAAAGCACATTAACTATTCCTGATTAACTCCTTGTATGGACATTTTTATTCTGGAATAACTCTCTATAGACAACTCTTAGCTTGAATGGCAGGGAAAGCTTCCTTACAGGAAGATCTTTTAGGCCCTAGAACAGTCTTTGCAGGAAAGTAGTCAAAGTGCCATAGTTTGGGATATTGAAAAGGCCATCATCCAACTCGAAATCTAAACATATTTTAGAAATGCCTTAAACTTGCCCTTTAAGTTCCGCTTCAACCTTTTTTTTGCTTTTACAATCACAACTTCCTATTTTCTGAATGTCTTTCCTCCCTTGTTGGTATGGAAAACACAAACTACGAGGACTGATTCTATAGAGTCACTTTGATTGTTTTCCTCTTCTAGTCAAAATGGCTGCTGTAATTGAAAGAAATTTTTCTTCTAGAGAGACAAGGTGGATAAGGTAATATCTTTTAGTGCCCAACTTCTGTTGTCTCTCTCACCAAGCTTTCGAGCCACACAGAAATCTTCTTCAGGTACCTTTTCCAGACCTGAAGAAGAGCTCTCTGTGGCTCGAAATCTTCTCTCCCCCCCCCCCCCCAATCCCCCAACAGAAGTTGGGCCTCTAAAATCTTACCTCATCCACCTTGTGTCTCGTATATCCTGGGACTGACATGTCTACAACTACACTTTTCTTCTAGAGTCAGCGTAATTTCATATGTTGTAATAAGCCCAAACTTGCGAAATTGTGGGTGTGTATAGCTAGGTACCTAAATCCATATTAAGCTATATTTTCAAAGGTGTTGAGCATTCATATCTCCCATTTGATTTCAGGAAGAAGCATGTAAGTTGATTGTTACTCTTCAGTTAGTGGATAGTAAATTTACTAGCATACTATTGGGGAACAATCCTTTATTAGCATAGATCATTTAGGGTATGTTTGGTAGGGTCTCAGAGCCAGTGTTCCAGCCCAAGCCCAAACATCTATGCTCCTTAGCCTAAGTTAGTTGGCACAGGCCAGTTGCAGGGTTTTAATTGCAGCATAGACATACCTAAAATCTGTTCCCAATAAGCCTTTTGTGATAACTAACTGTTTCTAGAATTAGGCATCACTGTTTAAAAGGCATTCCCAGGATGTGAGATGAAAGTGTGGATCGGAAAAGAATCCTGTCAAGATGAGAGATTTTTGAAATGTTTCAAATGGATCCATGAAATACAAATCTTTTTGTAAGGAAAACCTTTGTACTTGAACAGGAATGCAAAGGTTGCAAGGCTTGCTTAGGAACTTAAAGCTGTATGCTGTTTTAAGCCACAGTCATGCAAATTAGATTCACACAAGCAGTTATTTCTGCTTGTGTGGCATCCCTGGTAAAGTTGGGAGTTCTGAATTGGCACAGGGCTCATCCATGCACATTCAGTATGCAGAATCAGAGCCTAAATCTTTATATCTTTCACTGGGAAAACTGCCTTATTATGAAGGTACAAAAAGTGAATTTCACTCCAAATGACTGAGATGTGGTAGCTCCTGAATTATACTAATTATTGAATAGTTATTGAGCAAAAACCCAATCATTCGCATAGAAGTTTAATACTCCTGTAATTGTGCCTCAATAGTTTTCTTTGACACTCTGATCACTCTGAAATTAAAGATAGTTTGTTTGTTTTTTGGAAGCATAAATTAGAATTGGTGCCAGTGAGCTCAGGAGAGCACTGGAAAATATTGAATGCCCTTCTGAAGTATAATAT
Source organism: Malaclemys terrapin pileata (assembly GCF_027887155.1). Lineage (NCBI taxonomy): Eukaryota > Metazoa > Chordata > Testudines > Emydidae > Malaclemys > Malaclemys terrapin. Next base: position 94,534,982 of record NC_071508.1, on the reverse strand, counting down.
TTCAGAGGCCATTGAATCTGTATGGCTATGCATGTTTATCAGGAGAGAACTATATTCAAAACCATCTAGTTTTGTCTAGTTCTTCTGTCGTATAGAACTACACCTCTATCCCGATATAACGCTGTTCTCTGAAGCCAAAAAATCTTACCGCATTATGGGTGAAACCGCGTTATATCGAACTTGCTTTGATCCGCCAGAGTGCGCAGCCCTGCCGCCGCTGCCTCCTCCTCTCTCTCTCTTCTCCACCCCAAACCCCCCACTCCCGCCGGAGCGCTGCTTTACCGTGTTCTATCTGAATTCATGTTGTATCTGGTTGCATTATATCGGGGTAGAGGTGTATTCCTAATCACAGAAGGTCAATTTTTCTCCATCATTCTCTCAAACGGTTTCAAAACTATTTCTCTTTCAGTTGAATAGAACTACTGAATAAGACTAGTGGGTTTGTTGTTGTTGTTGTTGTTCTCTTTCTTTATATTTCAGTAAGCAGGGGTGGGTGGAGGAATCTCAGCTCGTATCTTTGCATTTCTCCTGTATACTTGCTCTGTAGAATGAAAAATGTCAAGATTCATGACTAAGGCTGCAGGTTCATGACTAAGGCTCAGGCAGCCTCTGTGCCAGGTGCACCGGCAGTCTCAGGCCACCATGCCCCCCTCTCCCCCTATCAGCCCCGCCAACCTCCCACCCCTCCCAGCACCCAGCGGAGGTCCCAGGCAGCGCGCTGCTGCCCAGATGCGCACTACCCGGGCTGCCCTCCCCCAGCACCCGCAAAGCCCCCAGGCAGCTCCCACCCCAAGTTTTATTCACTAATATTTTTAGTAAAAGTCACGGACGGGTCACGGGTTACTACCCGTGACCTGTCCGTGACTTTTACTAAAAATACCCGTGACTAAAACGTAGTCTTGTTCGTGACCATTCAAAGTGGTTTAGTGGCCCCAACTTTACTGTAAACAGATTAAAGCTGTTATGGGTAAATGTGGCTGGATGAGTTCATCTGTAACCTTTTAATTTTGTCGTGGCCTGGAAGAGAGGGATTACATTCCCAGTAAGTCTTCTAATAAAAAAAACTCACAAATTTGATCTACTCTAGAAATGGGTCAAAACTGGAACATGTCCTGACTGGATTTTGTGGTGTTCAGATAAATGCACCTAAACCCAAATACCCACTAGTTTAAATCTTGGTTTTTAAGAAGTACAAAAGTTGATTAAGCCTTGGTTTAAATGATCTGCACTTATTGAGTACCTTTCATCCCAGAATCTCAAAGTATCTTCAAAGGTGAGTAAATGTTACTAGGTACACTTAGCAAAAGAAGAAACCATAAGTAAGAGGTTAATGGACTTGCCCAAAGTGATACTGCAGAAGATTAGTAGCAGAATGGGAATACAAGCAAGGTTTTATGATATCCACATGCTAATCTAATCACACATGCTGGCTTCACAGACAGAATCCACATCTGAATCCTGCCTATCTGTAACTCTGTTACTTTTTTGTTTCTAGATGACCCACCTCAAGTATTGTGGAGTGCAGAGCAGCGCAGAAGGCTGTTGGACCCTCTGCCAGATTCCTTGAGTAATTCTCCAGGTTTTTGTTCAGAGAATGGGCCCATGCCCGTGATGGAGCTGGAAAAAGAAATAGAGCTGGGTAAGCAGTAAGAGACCCTAGTGTGCTGGCAGTCTATTCAAACTGGCTTAAGTTTTTCCCTTCAGAATGGATTCCAAACTGTACATCAGAGACTTATTCCTGTTGATAGAATATCAGGGTTGGAAGAGACCTCAGGAGGTCATCTAGTCCAACCCCCTGCTCAAAGCAGGACCAATCCCCAACTAAATCATCCCAGCCAGGGCTTCGTCAAGCCTGACCTTAAAAACCTCCAAGGATGGAGATTCCGCCACCTCCCGAGGTAACCCATTCCAGGGCTTCACCACCCTCCTAGTGAAAAAGTTTTTCCTTATATCCAACCTAAACCTCCCCCACTGCAACTTGAGACCATTACTACTACTTCTGTCATCTGGTACCACTGAGAACCGTCTAGATCAGGGTCAGCAACCTTTCAGAAGTGGTGTGTGAAGTATTCATTTATTTGCAGTAATTTAAGGTTTTGTGTGCAGTAATACATTTTACATTTACAGGGGCCGGCAGATGGAACCCCCGACTGGCAGTGGGCTGAGCAGGGCTGGCAGCCGGGACCCCAGGCTGGCAGCGGTGTGAACCACTCGGCCTGCTGCCGGTCTGGGGCTCTGTCCGCTGGCCCCTGCCAGCCTGAGTCCCGGCCACCGGCCCGGCTCAGCCTGCTGCCAGCCTGGGGTTCCGTCCATCCAGGCCGGCAACGGGCTGAGCAGGGACCAACGGCTGGGACCCCAGGCTGGCAGCAGCGTGCCACACTAACTCAGCTCGTGTGCTGCCTTTGGCACGCATGCCATAGGTTGCCGACCACTGGTCTAGATCCATCCTCTTTGGAACCCCCTTTCAGGTAGTTGAAAGCAGCTATCAAATCCCCCTTCATCCTTCCGCAGACTAAACAAGCCCAATTCCATCAGCCTCTCCTCATAAGTCATGTGCTCCAGCCCCCTAATAATTTCTGTTGCCCTCCTCTGGACTCTTTTTTTTTTTTTTTTTTTTTTTTTTTTTCCAATTTTTCCACATCCTTCTTGTAGTGTGGGGCCCAAAACTGGACACAGTACTCCAGATGAGGCCTCACCAATGCCGAATAAAGGGGAATGATCACGTCCCTCGATCTGCTGGCAACGCCCCTACTTATACAGCCCAAAATGCCGTTAGCCGTCTTGACAACTAGGGCACACTGACTCATATCCAGCTTCTCGTCCACTGTAACCCCTAGGTCCTTTTCTGCAGAACTGCTGCCTAGCCATTCAGTCCCTAGTCTGTAACCATGCATGGGATTCTTCCATCCTAAGTGCAGGACTCTGCACTTGTCCTTGTTGAACCTCATCAGGTTTCTTTTGGCCTAATCCTCTAATTTGTCTAGATCCATCTATATCCTTTTCCTACCCCCCCAGCATATCTACCACTCCTTCCAGTTTAGTGTCATCTGCAAACTTGCTGAGGATGCAGTCCACGCCATCCTCCAGATCATTAATGAAGATATTGAACAAAACCGGCCCCAGGACCTGTCCTTGAGACACTCCACTTGATACCAGCTGCCAACTAGACATGGAGCCATTGATCACTACCCGTTGAGCCCAACGAACCAGCCAGCTTTCTATCCACCTTATATGCAACCAGCAGATATTTTCAGCAATGCAGGGCACTTCTCAAAATAAGCCTGTATTTATTAATCAACTGCAATACAATATTTTAGGGTCCTTAGTTTAAAACGAAAAAGCAAAACGTATGTGCATGTCTCTGCTGGCAGTCCAAACCGCCTTTCTTGTCCAAGCATCTAGGATTCAAATCTCTCCCACTTCACTGGGTAGCAGAATTCTGAATACAGTTTAGACACCCCAGGTCATCATAATTAGAGCTTGAAACAGTGTCTTCAAATATTCTTCCTTCCTTGGTTAATGTCCTGTCATTGGTCTTCCATTGTAACTCCCATTCATATGTTTGCAGTTCTTTCACACCAACCCAGATATGCCTACATGGCCAACACCAGTCTCTGGCCAATGTCTTCAGTCCTAGTAGATCAAAACTCAAAAGTGAGTGGGGGGGAAAATGTATATTTTTCATAAAGATAATACAGAAATTTGCCACATTTTCCATACATGTACTTCCTGTGATCTCTTTTAAACTTAAACTTTCACAATAGGGAATGAGATTTACTGCATCAAACGGGAATACTGGACCAATGAAGACTACAAGATGTTCTTTGGTGTTCTGTCCAGCTTTGCCGAGCTGGATGCAAAGGGGTTTGCAATAAAGGTAGGACCTGTCACCATATGCACACCTGAACCATAAAGAATTAAAACTATCAGCTCAGCAGGGCAAAATCTGGTCATGGCAGCTGAATGAATTTGGAGTATAGAATTATTTAACATCTTGCACCTTGCTCTTGAAATAGAATAGCAGTTCTGGCCCTGTGTAGTCTGACTTCTCAGTGAAATGAGAAGAGCTTCCTGAGCTGTATGTGAGGATGAGCATTTAGGTTTACTCCAACAGTAACTCGTATCTTTTTTTTTTTTTTTTTTTATATGTACCTTTTTATAGGTGTTTTCGCAGCCCGTGCCTTGGGATTTCTATATCACACTCCAGTTGCAAGAGCGTCTGAGTACTGACTTTGACCAAAGCTTCAGTGAGAACTGCAGCTGTTTCTTATACCTGGATGGCTGTGCTATTCTGCATAGGGAGATAAATCGCTTTACCCTCTGGGTCAGTGCAAACAATCTATGTATGATATAGAAAGACTTGAACTGTAGCATAGATACTAGCACAGGGATCGGCAACCTTTGGCATGCGGCTCGCCAGGGTAAGCCCCTGGCCAGCCGGGCCGGTTTGTTTACCTGCCGCGTCCGCAGGTTCCACCGATCATGGCTCCCACTAGCCGCGGTTCGCTGCTCCAGGCCAATGGGGGCTGCGGGAAGCGGCGCAGGCCAAGGGATGTGCTGCCCGCCACTAGCAGTTAGAAATGTTGGTTCTTGCTGGATGTGAAGCAGATTCAAGGGACCTGGAATGTTAGATTAAACATAGGGTCCTATCTAAATACAATTTTGAAGTATGTTAGCAAGAAGAATGTTTGCTATAAAGATTCTTAATTTATAAAGATGGTATCTAAGCAGCGTTCTCACTCCTGGGTTTTGTGCTTCCCAGTATGAGACAAGGAGTTCCCCAACTTCAAAGGGCTTGTCTACATAGGGACACTCAGGAAAGTAAAGGCCAGGTCAGCTGAAGGTGTGAAGCGCATGTGCATAAATTGAAGTGTGTATTAAACCCTCGTGTGGATGCTCTCATTCAGAAGTAAAGTGGCCGGGGGATTTGCTGTAGCTTAACCCTGCAAAGGCCACTTTGCTCCTGAATGAGAGCACCTACACAAAGGTTTATCACATATTAATTTATGCACATTAACTTCACAACTTTTAGTTGACCTTGACCTTGCCTTAACTTTCCTGAATGTCCCTGTGTACATGTGGCCTAAAACTTTTTGGTCCCTAGAGGCATCAGGCATGAATAACACCACCCCGATCCCCCAGAACTAGTGTTCATGTGTCATCCAGGTCTTTTAACTGCAGCCCTGAGAACTCTCTAATCTAAATTTCCAGTCTGCTCTGGCCACAGGGGAGTAGTGTTAGCATCTTGCTAGAAGGACTTGTGTTTAAATACAGTTTTGACTACACAATTTGAACTTTAGCATATACAGGGCTTAAAAAATAAAGGCCAACTTCAGCCTTCAATTAAACTTTTTTTCCACTCAGATTCTTCAGCTATTTATCAGCAGAGTCTGCTAAGAACTTGCAGTCACTTGAATTCTGCCTGGTTTGTTGGCTGGGTGGAAAACTGATCATGTATGTGTCTGAATGAGGAGGGTTGAATTGGAGAAGCTTCCTTGCTTCTCCTTAGAGCTGTCTAGAAAAAGTGAAAGCTTTGTATCATAGGATTGTTCCTGTCTGCTGCTCTATCTCTTGGCAGAAGAATGGTTCCACATTGGTTTATATTTGTTCTCTCTGTCTTCAGGATATCATCCAGTGCTGTAAAGCCATCCCTGAGGAAGTGATTATGCTGGTTGTCTACAATATCCTGGATGTGGTGCAGAAGCTACACAAAGCGGAGATTGTCCATGGAAACTTGTGTCCAGAGGCTCTCTTCCTGGGAGACAGGTTGGTAGCCTCTTTTCAGAGACCTGGAAAAATGCATTCTATTCAAGCTCTGTCCTGAGCCTCGTGCAGGTTAATAGTGATATGGTTCGCTATTTCAGGAGTAAGAGGGCAGCAGGCTAGGAAAGTTGATGTGGAAATCTATAAAAGGCAAATATTGGGGGGGAGGGGGGATGAAGAAGAATCCCTTCAAGAAGAATCTTGAAGAAAATACTCCATTATATAGTTACTATTTTAAAATTGGCAAATTCACATACAAATGTATTGGAACACTACAGCAAATCAAATATGTGGACGTAAAGTAACTTGCCATTTGAGATTAAATATCTCAAAAGAAATTTAGAAGGCTGAGGTTTAAAAAACGTGAATATTCTAACCTGGAAGTAGATGAGTCAGTTCCTCTTTGCAACCAGCTTCTAAAGCCTGGCCTACACCTAAAATTAAATTAACCTAGCTACATTGCTCAGTGATGTGCAAAATTTTGCACCTGGGAATGTAGTTAGGTCAACCTAACCGCCATATAGATGCAGCTAGGTCAGTGGAAGAATTCTTCCGTTGACCTGGCTACCTGCCTCTGGGACAGGTGGATTTACCTACGTCAGTGGAAAAACCCCTTCCATTGACGTAGGAAGTATCTACACTACAATGCTACAGTGGCAGAGGTGTAAACTGTGCCACTGTAGTATGTAGACATGGCCTAACTTGATTCAGAGGACATCATCAGTTTTTCTCCTCAGGCTCTTGATGAAGGAAGCCTCTCTTTCCAAATGTTTAGCTCCTTCATGTTGTTGCTGAGGTTGCTTTCTTGCACGTTGCTCAGCTCATCCCCCTCATTGGCCTGGTTGTCTAGATCCCACATGAAACTCAAAAGCAGGGAGCTAAGGAGCAACATCTGTACTTTTATAATGACTCATACAAGCTACTTCAGTCCTTATCCCTTTCTCTCCTCCCCAGCTTCTTTAGGATTGTGTCCTTGCCTAAACACAAGTTCACCTGTGAACTGAGTAGCCTTGTGTTTTGTGGTGGAACGTTTTTTGCAGATAATGATCTCTGCATTAGCGTGAATCCTGAATAGTAACTCTGGAGCTACACTAATATAACAAAGTAACTCCATTGACTTCAGTGGAGTTATTCTGGATGTAAACTGGTATAATGGAGATCAGAATCTGGCTCAATGACTAATAATGGGACCCAATAAAAACATGTCTGTATTTACCCCATACATGCAATTTTTTTTTTTTTTTTTAAACCTCCTTCGTGACAAAACAGATTAGGTCAAAAACAAAAATCCCCACTATTGGCAAGTCTCATGGACTTTAATGTCAGAAGGGACTATATGATCACCTAATCTGAGTTCCTGTGCACGGAATATCACCCACCCACTCTTGTAATAGACCCCTAACCTCTGGCTGAGTTATTGAAATCCTCAAATCATGATTTAAAGACTTCAAGTTAGAGAGAGTCCACTATTTACACTAGTTTAAACATGCAAGTGCCCCATGCTGCAGAGGAAGGCAAACAAAACGCAGGGTCTCTGTCTATCTGATCTGGGGGGAAATTCTTTCCCAACACCAAGTATGGCAATCAATTGGACCCTGAGCATGTGTACCATCTTGCCCTGGTCAGAAGCCTGGCCAGTGTAAGTTTATCCAGTCCGTCCCTCTCTCAATGTGGAGAGGACAATGCACCACCCCCTGTTCCTGAGCAGATTTCCCTTTGCATCATGCTATTTTAGTTAAATATAAAACAGATGTTAACTACAGAAAAGAGAGATTTTAAGTGATTCTAAGTAATAAGTGTATAGATGAAAGTAGATTACCTAAGAAATAAAACAAAATCGCAATCTGAGTTCTATAAACTAGACAGGAATTGAATCAAGCAGAGTCTCACCCTGATGGTACAAACAGTTCACCAATTTTCCGTACGCAGGCTGGGATTCCTCCTTTCCAGCCTGGGACCACCTCCCCAGTCAAAGTCTTTATCCTCTAGTCATGTTTCCAGGTGTTCAGTTGTGGGGAAAGTGAAGCCAAGTGATGTCACTTCCCCCTTTATAGCTTCTGCCATGTGGCAGAAGCTATCATTGTCCCAAACAAAGCCCCCAGCACTGTTAGTAGAAAAGTACAGGCGCAAGATGGGGTTCAGAGTCACATGAGCTGGTCACATGCGCTTGCATGCTTTCAGTCATAGCAGGGGACATTACTAAGACTGAGTCTGTCATGGAAGTCATGGATTCTGTGACTTTCCAGGACCTCTGTGACTTCTGCAACAGCCAGTGCAGATGGCCCAGGGGCCACCTGAGCAGCTCAGGCAGCCCCCTGGCGAGCAGCTCAGGCAGCCCCCTGGCCAGCCGCACCGACTGCTGCTGAGGCAGTATTGGGCCACTTTGCACCTCCCCTCCAGCAGCAGCAGGAGTTTAGGTGTGGGAGGGGGGCTCGGGGCTGAGGCAGAGGGTGGGGGTGAGGACTCTGGGCAGCACTTTTCTCAGGGGGGCTTCCCGGAAGCAGCAACATGTCCCTGCCTTGGCTCCTAGGTAGAGGTGTGGCCAGACAGTTGTGCACACTGCATCCGCCTGCAGTCACGGCCCCCACAGCTCCCACTGGCTGTGGTTCCTGGCCAATGGGAGCTGTGGAGCCGGCGCTCAAGGATGGGGGCAGCGCATGGAGCCCCCCGGCCACGCCTCAGAGTCCGTCTAGGTAGGGGCTGCTGGGACATGCCAGCTGCTTCCGGGAGCCATGCAGAGCTGGGTAGGGAGCCTGCCAGCCCCTCTCCCCTCCCAGCAGCAGCTCGGGTCCTGGGCCGCCCCCCGCAGCATCCCCAGAGCACCCAGGGTGCCCCGGACCACCCTCTGCCCCAGAGCACTCAAGTTTCAGTCAAGGGTATATAGTACAAGTCATGGACAGGTCACAGGTCATGAATTTTTGTTTACTGCCCGTGATCTGTCCATGACTTTTGCTAAAAATACCCATGACTGAAACGTAGTCTTAGCCATTAATCAATATTCTGGCTAGAACGTCCACAGGAAAGTCCATCAGGTGGGGATAAGCTTCTTCCATGGCCCGCTGTGTTCACTGATGGGCTATCAACTTGATAAGTCCATTTACAATATGCTGGCTAGACTGGATGTAAACTACCTTGTGGGAGTTACCACAGGAGCAAACACGTTTGAAATACAGGTACCTAATCAATATTCATAACTTCAGATACAAAAATGATACATGCATACAAATATGGTTTTCTGAATAGGATTATCTTAACTTTTCTATTGACACCTCCATGACATATTTTATACAAGATTTGTTGCAATTTATATAACAGTGATGAATCTGGGGGTGCCAAGGTGTTACTATGGGATACAGAGTGTCACACCCTCCACATCTAGTGACTCATCACCAGCCATTGGAAATATTTGCCACTAGCAGTCACAGATCATCTACATGCCATTGTAGGCAGTCTCATCATACCATCCCCTCCATAAACTTACCAAGTCGAGTCTTGAAGCCAGTTAGGTTTTTTGCCCCCACTGCTCCCTTTGGAAGGATTTTCCAGAACTTCACTCCTCTGACAGTTAGAAACCTTTACCTAATTTCAAGCCTAAACTTATTGATGGCCAACTTATATCCATTTGTTCTTGTGTCCACATTGGCGCTTAACGTAAATAATCTCTCTCTCTCTTGTATTTATCCCTCTGATATATTTATACAGAGCAATCATATCTTCGCTCAGTCTTCTTTTGGTTAGGTTAAACCAGCCAAGCTCTTTGAGTCTCGTCTGATAAGGTAGGGTATCCATTCCCCTGCTCACCCTTCTCTGCACCTGTTCCAGTTTGAATTCATCTGTCTTAAACATGGGAGACCAGAACTGCACACAGTATTCCAGATGAGGTCCCACCAGTGCCTCGTATAATGGTACTAACACTTCCTTGTTTCTACTGGAAATACCTCGCCTGATGCATCCTAGGACTGCATTAGCCTTTTTCACAGCCACATCACACTGGTGGTTCAGTCATCCTGTGATCAATCCATATACCCAGGTCTTTCTTCTCCTCTGTCACTTCCAACTGATAAGTCACTAGGATAAGTGGGTGAGCTCATAATTACTAGTCACGTTTATTAATAGTAACATTGCTATAGGCCAATGTGGCAAAATCACAGTATATTACAATAAACTTAAAACTAAATCCAGAATTTTAAAATACACAAATACAAATTAAAAAAACCAAACCATATAATCACTGTCTCTTGCCTTTTCCTTATTTTAGTGGCTAGCCATGCAAATAGGGCAATCGCTCAGGTCACAAATATGCTATCAGTTCCTAATAAATATTTTATTTTCTGAGAGGTCGTAGGAAAAAGAGATCCAGGACAAAAACACGGAAAGTCATTTTGACCTTTAAGTGGCAATTGCAATTACAATATAACAATGGGATAGGTCTTCCACCTTCCCCAAGCCACAGGGAAAGAGGGGGTTACAATTCTCAATGCCAGTAATATCAGCCCTCTAAGTAAACTGTCTGTGTAGATTGAAATCGGAGAGCTGTAAAAGCCTTCCTTAACTTGTTACTGGACAAACTTTCTAAATATTTGGTGTACCCATGAGTCTTTTTAACAAGGGGAAACCAAATTGACATACCTATAGTTGGAACAACTGCTGTGTCTAGCTACTTATTAATGTCCTCTAATCTCAATTTGATTAGGGATTTAAATCTAATCATTTCCAATTCTGAGAAGCCTAGAGAGAATACATGGAATTTTAACCAATGAAACTTACATGGAAAAAGCCCTTCTGAGCTGTTTCTCTAAGCATAGCCTTGGCAAACATTGGCATACTATAAATACAAAGTCAAAAATTGATACTACGGTATTGCACTTCGGACAGAATAGAATTCATGCAGGTCTCAGCTCTAAGAGCAGCAGCTGGAATGTTGTTTGAGAGAACCAAGAAATCTTCCAAAGAAATTTTGTTTTGAATCCCTTCCATTCCTGTGGCATCATTCCATTTCCATATTTCCACGCCATATAGAATTTGAGCGCATACCTTAGCCTCAAACATTCTAAGGGCTGGTGCAATTAAGTTACATTTCACCTGGCTCATGAAAGCAACACAGCTTGCATTGATTTGAAGCCTTCTCTTTTGCTACCTGAATATGTTTCTCACAACTTGTTTTAAGAGAACCAGATACCCGGGTAGAGGAAAGAACTAACTTGTTCAATATATTGCCCATAAATCCTGAATTTGTGCAACCTCAGTCTTTGACTAAAAATAGTTAGTTATTTAGTTTTGGAGTAATTTATCGAAAGGCCCTCCTGGTGTCACTATAAACCAAACATATTTAATAAGCACTTCAATCCCACTGATGTTTGTGATATTAGAACCGTATTGTCTACATATAAGACACAGAGTAATCCATGACATTAGAGGGAAAATACTGATCCCCCTTTTAATGCTAAAACAACATCATTAATATTAAAGTTAAAAAGAAAAGGCACTCATAATTATGAAGTAGGACCACAATGTACAAGTATTGAAAGAGAATGACTGGGGATCTTGACCTGGATTCTGTTCCTGGCACTGCTACATATTGTTACCTTGGGTAAGTCCCTTAATCTGTCACCTCTCTGTGTCTGTCTCTCTCTAACTGTAAATCAGAGGATATATCTAATGGATATACCCCATTCATGTTTGAATTGTTTTGAGATCCTTGGCGAGAATGAAATAAAGAAGTTCAAAGCATTATATTAAATTTTCCTCCTCACAGCACTTATTTCAGACCCCCTAGCTGTGATTGAGATATATATAAAAGATAGGATTATCTCATAAAGCAACTTTCCCCGTAGCAAAGCTTGAAGATGCCAATATTATCACTTAACCCATATGGTATGAGGGTTAAGCCTTTTTTAGCAGCCATTCCTAAACTAACCATTAGAGGGAGCCATTGGCATGGCTAAGATTCTTACCTGCAGCACAAGATAATAAAGGGAAATTTTACTGCTCCTTTGTCTTTTATGTTTCCTTGGAATTCTTTCCTTAGGATCTGTGATCCATTTGCTAATAATGAGATTACCAGTGCTTTGAAGATAGTGGACTTCTCTTACAGCCTGGATGTGAGGTTGCAGCCTAAAGTGAGTTTACTCAACAGCTTCCCAATAGCTCAGACCCAGTATGGACAACAGATCCTAGCCAAGTGCTCTCTTCCTTATCAGGTAAGTACATATTAACCCAGGGTAATTGCTATGAGTGCCCCTTTACAAGTGTCTTCCTTATCTGAAGAAACGAGATGGAGACTGAGAGAGCTAATATTCTAAGCTGAATATCGTTGGACATGTGGCCTGTTTCTATAGATCTTATCTAATTAAGCAACATCTTTCACAGCCATAACTCTTCAACAAAAACCCTTCAGCTGGACCCTGTGTATTCTACATTAGCTGAAGAAACTGGCATTGTTAATCTGGGGCAGTTGTGTACCTACATTCATCTGACAGCTAGAGTTCATTATAAATGGCTAGACTGTGTCTCAATCTGAAATGCTAAACAAGGATTTTTCTTCCTGTAGTAGTTGGCTTTGCTTTTGCTTAGCTTAATTTAGCTTGCTGGAAAATCCTCACAATCCCCACAATACAGGGTTATTGGATACAGAAGGTGTTGTAGGACATCTCTAGTGGCACTATTACTATTAAAAATGCTTTTGTGGTGTATTGAATGGATGTGGAGGAATGGCGAAATGGCTGCAGAGATTAGCAGAAGCAGTTTTCTAATATTGATTGTTGTGGTTTCAGGTAGACTTGGTTGGTATTGCAGAAATTGTGCATTTGATGCTGTTTGGGGAGCACCTCCGGGTTTATCAAGAAGATTCCCTATGGAAAATCAGCCAGAATTTCTCCAAGTAAGTGTTTCATCAGGAATCTCTGGGTAGGTAAAGGCAGCTTTAGCTTTCTCCTTCTCCTCTGTGTTGCAGCTTTTGTCAAAGCTGGAGCATAAATTCAATGCTACTAGTTGGTAACAGTAGTGCTACATTATATTGAGGATTCAGTTTTGAATCTTTTGTTTGTTGTAATAGAATTAGATGGACTCATTGATGCTTTCTTGGACTCCCTTACATCTATTTACACCCACTTACAGTTTAGACTCCCTCACACATTAGTAACTTATTCACCAAGGAGCTGAAAGAGTGTGTAAATTAGAGCATGGCCTAATTTGTTACATTATTTTATAACCCTTTTCTGTGCTTTTAATATGAGGTACACCATCTTAGACTCCCTCTGAGTCAGCAGGCAAATTTGGAGCTGGGGGGGGGGGGGGGGGAGAGATTACACATTAATAAGTGGGCATGATTCTGTGTTGTAATCATTTTGTTGTTCAGCTTTTCACACTGTGCTGTGTGATATGCTGTAGTGTGGGCAGGATGAAAGAGACTGATTCAGGGGTCCTGTTGGGGCGGGAAATAATATGATGCAATTTAAAGATTGCATCATGCATACACACAAGGGCAGAATTAAGGTTGCATGGGCAGCTGCCGTTTGCACACTTACCTGTTAACTTCCAGACAGCAATAACCTGCTTTCCTCCTCACCTCCTGTAGTCAAGTGTCTTGGGAAAGGGGCAGCTTATGCTAAGGCCTTCGATTCTTCAGGAGAGTTTCCAACTTGCTGAGTCAGCCATTCAGTCTTATGGGCATTGGAGCTGGTCCCAGGTTGTCACTTCCAGTCTTCTGCATCAGCTATGGTTTCCTGCCTAGGTACTATCTTTGAGTAGAGATTTCTCAACGTTTTGAACCGAAGTCTATAATGTTTTTCTTTAGTCTTCCACCTTATCCCTCCCCAATATGTTCTTCAGTGACTTGTCCTGCTCCTCCTACTTTGGGCCTGGTTACTGTTAGACACACACAGTTTGTTTCCCGGACTGCAGACTTCTAGTTTGTCACTCTTTGGCCTCCGACCTTTAGTGGAATCCTAATCCATCTGACCCTTCAAAGAATTAGATAAATTAGTCACAGTGGAGGAGATATAGATCCTCATGCACAGTGCCCAGCTCACAGTGAGTCTTCTTTATTTGGACCTCCTCATGTGTGGGGTTTGAATTTAAACTTGACCCAAAGTTGTTGGGTTTTTTCTCTGTTTCTGTAGAGCTGCCAATAACAGTTCAGTTACCTTTTTCTCATCTGCCTGCTGCTTTAGAAATTGTTAATGAGAATTGGGCACAGGTGGGCAGAAGACTTAATGTCCCTACTGCCACTGCTTGTAACTAAGCAGCAGCAGAACAATATTTTCTTTAACTAAAGTGGATACTTAAATTATTGCCTGATGTCTAAGTCTAACTTTTTCCCTTAGATTCTACTATCTCCTCTAAAAGAAGAACAGGAGTACTTGTGGCACCTTAGAGACTAACAAATTTTCTGAAACCTGTTACTATCTCCTCTGCAGATCTTGCTGATAAGCAGCTATCCACTTGCCATTCTTGACTTTTTCCACTAAAATGGATCCAGAAAGGATTTTTTCTGCTATACCTTGATTGTGTCCTTTTCTGGGCATCTTCAAAGGGCACTCCAAAGATGACTAGAGGTAGCCATTCATACCAGTATGCCACAATTTTTGGTGAACTAAGAGTTTCCCCGTCCTAATAGCTCATTCTCCTGGGCATTATTTTAATGACTAGTTTGGAGAAGTTTCAGAGTAACAGCCGTGTTAGTCTGATATGCATCCGAAGAAGTGGGCTGTAGTCCACGAAAGCTTATGCTCTAATAAATTTGTTAGTCTCTAAGGTGCCACAAGTACTCCTGTTCTTAGTTTGGAGAAGTCACTTCTGTGGACAGACAGCTATTCCGTCATTTGCCCACTTTCTCTGTTCTGAAAGTACATCTCTGCTCATTGCATCAGTTATCACTTGGGCTTCTGCATATGTTTACACAACTATTGCTTAGATGCCGTATTGCCATGTTAATTCATATCTAGTCTACAGGTACTGCAGTACCTGTTCACAGACTGGGAGTTGCCTCTAGCCAACTAGATTCTGTTTGTGATGCCTCTTAGTGTACATTGAAAAATCTGTCCTTTTTTCTTTGAGTTGTACAGCAGAAAAATTATTCTTCTTTACTTTGTATATAGTAATTTGTCAATATATTGATACATTTCACACACTTTTGGTTTCGTATATATTGTTAGTGTTTTCACATTGTACCTCCTAAGCTATTTAATCTTCTGAGTGGCAATTTATTGCACCAGTTTTCATAGGAGACTACTACTTGGAATTCTTGTTCTCTGAAGAGAGGCATACTGTGGACCTATGGGTGTCACTTACCTACCCACTGCTCCTTCAGTGGGAGATGAATTCACTACTTTGGGTGTTTTAGTTTCAGAAGGAACCCAAAGAGTTACTGACTGAATCATTGATGCAAGTTGACTTTTGCTCTCTGCTGTCAGACATTCTGGCAGTTCAGGTCTTTGAGCTAATTAAATCTGACCTGCCATGAGAGACTTGTGGACAAGTGATTTGTTGCATTTATGTATCTTCCAAGAACAAGAATTACAGTAATATTTTTATAAACCATACTAGTACAATTATATTTTTTTAACATGAAGTATTACATCAGTAGCAGCAGCATACCTTCAGGAGTGCGGCTCATAGTGTGGGAGTGAGGAATCTGCAGTGAGTCTGGATATTAAAATCTGCCAAAGAAGACAGAGACAGCTTTTAGTGTGTCCTGCTCTGGCATACAGACAGCATACATCTTTCTCTGGTTATTTGGGCCATTCAACACATTCTAGTGTTGCAGACTGCTGTTGACAACACCAGTTTCCCACTGCAGGGACCCTTTGCCCTCAGAAGGTATTGCACAGATGGAGAAATTTTCATTTAGTAAGTTTTTCAGCAGAGGGATATTGGTTAGTCTTCAGTATGGTCCCATGTGCCCATCCAAGGAGCATTGTGGTAGTGATACTTGTAATTCCTGTGAGGAGAGAGCTTATGCTAGTGCTTTTAGCAGTTACATGTGGCTTTTTGAGGAAGAAGGCATTATTCATTCTGTCCTGTCTACCAAAGGTGCCATAAGTGGTTTTAGAACCTACTTGAGAGGAATAATTAGAGCATTGCTTTTCTGGAAAAGTACTCTGGGATGTAGGGAGTAGGAAGTAAAAGGGGAAAATGACTTTCTTACACGAAAGCTTGTGGTGAATTCTGGAACCGTGGCTCTGCAAGATCGCAGTTTAGTTCCCTTTTAAAAATTCACTGCAAGAGCTATTTTGATTAAGAAAATTTTGGGCTGAATAAATGGGTGAGTGACTGGTGGTAAAAATGTTGAGTTGATGGAGCTACTTTCTCAAAGTACAGAGATGTTTGGAATTCCAGGACCACAGAATTTAGACTTGGAGATTTAAACATAAAGTAGAAATCTCTGAAAACTTAGACAACTTGAATTCCTAACTTGCTGACTTGATTTGGTAACAAAGGTATAGGAAAAGCTGGAATCTATTCTTTTGCTAGAGAAGGAGTTATAGCCTTGAAACCATTTCTTCTCCTGTCATCTTTAAGAATCCTTTGAGTTGACTATTAACATACTAAAATCTCCTCCTCTTATGTTAAGCACAGTTGGTGCTGTTTTTATTAAAAGCATATTTCAATTGCATTTCTAGTTCTGGAGCTGATCTTTGGGGCCCGTAAATCTCACAGAATTGTGTGTACCTTGTCCTCCCACCATGGCATTCTGGGAAACTGGAAATGTCCAGGCTTATTTTGTTTGTCATGTAAACCTGTTAAATGGATCATTAGGGTTGAATGTTTGCCACTGTTTTTTTGTTTGTTTGTTTTGTTTTCCCCTAAAGATCCCAAGTTATCTAATATCCTTAGCCCTACCTCCTGGGCTCAGTCTGCCTATAGATTTTTATTTTTGGAGGGGGGAGAATTGGGGTGGGGTGGATCTTTTGTTTTAGAAGACCCCATATCAATTCACAGTTGTGTGGTGTAGTGCTGTTCAGACTACTGCTGCTGATATGGCTGCTGTAAACTCTGTTCTAGCCAGCTGCTTGCACCTGACCTGTCTCCTTTGAACAGCCAATGTAATTTCTAGCTTGAAGGAAAAAATGCCTTACATGAGGCAGCATTATCTAGTGCAGTTCATTCCCATCCCCCACCCGGCCCTACAGGGTTAAAGTTGGGAGCCTGAACACCTCCTTCCCCCCCCCCCCCCAATGGGCCCTCTCTTTCACCTTTCCCTGCCCCCCTCCACCTCCACTGGACCTTTGAATTTTTATAGCACGTTGTGGGGGCCTCATGGGGGGGGGGGGGGGGGAGGGGACATATATTTCCTCACAAGACTAAGGAGCAAAGGATCCTTTATTTGAATTACAGCTCTGACACTGATCCTTCTTGGCCTTAGCAAAGTCACTCAGCCTTTTGTTTTTAATATTTATTTTACATATGGGGAAATTACCCCACAGGGAACTTGTGACACCTAGTGTTTCACAGACAATTGGCTGCATAGAATGCACACACATTGTTCTGGTAGATAGGCAGAATGGAGGCTTCTAGCAGCAGCCAAGCCACTAGCTTACTTTGACAGTTGTCCCTTGCAAAGCTCTCTTTTTAAATGCTGGTAATAATACAGAGACCTAGCTGGGCTCTGCTGCTCCTATAACTGAGAGCTGGGGAATATTTTAAGGTTCTTCAATATCCACATCCAGCCTGTCTCCATGAAAGAGATCTACCAAATTTGGTGATGCGTCAAGGAATTATCTTGCTAACCTTTCCCAAAATCCTAAGGCTAGTTTTATGTAAAATGGCAAATAGGTGTTCAATATGTTGGGGTAGGTGGTGGTGTGTTTCATTGGCATGCACAAAAATGCTAAGGTTGGCTCTGTCTAGTTCCTGCACATAAGTCCATTTTGTGAAGGGTAAAGGGCCTGCATATACAAGCTTGTCAGCACCCCTCACTTTTTCTTTACACATGCTCATCGGAGAGTGGAGCTGAATATTATTTTAGACTGCCGAGCCTCCACAGGGCTTGCAGAGCTGAATTGAAGCAGGAATCGTGATGGAGCGGTCATGCGGGTGGATGCTGTTCTCATTGAAAACTGTTTTGTGTGTTTTTAGGACTGTTGACAGTGATTTGTGGAATAAATTCTTTAGGAGGATTCTGAATGCAGATGGTAAGTCCACAGTGCCCATGCTGAGGGAACTAAGAGAGGAAATGAGTGGCATGTTTAACAGCTTTGTGCAAGAATGGTTTTGTGGCGCCTTAGCGAAATTGGGAGAAACTTTCAACGTGGAGAACTTCCTCTGATCCCATGTAGAAGGGCAACCAGCTGCCCCTTTTTATCTATCCCAAGGGGAATTTGCTGTTAATACTGAATATGCAATATATCTTCAGTGCTAAACATGGAAATTGGTTGCAACTGTTTCTTCAATACTTTATATAGAACTTGTTAAATGTTTATTATGAGTTAATGTCTAGATGTCTCTTAAACCTGGTGCATTAACTAGATATGTACAGATAATGTTTTACCCATTTTCTTTACCAAACTGTTCTACACCAACCAGCCTCATGTATGACTGCTAAATGTATGTTTTAATACCTAAAGCACATTCATGAGTTCCTCCACCTTTGTCCTGTCTTTTTGTTCTGTCCTGTACACCTGCTGTTAATTACTGTTTAAGTAATAAACCTATGTTTTTTTGTAAGCAACTCAGTCTCGTGAAATTTTACTGCCAAATGGCCTTAAGAACGTATTTGACTTGGTTTCTGGAGTCATAGGGCTGAGTCTGAGTGACATTTCTGTCTAATTGGGGGATTGTTCATGGTTTTACTAGATGCAGATGGCTATCTTTTAGGTGGTTTTCACAACCACCCAGGGCTTTTTTTAACTTGAACTGATATCCCAGTTGGAAACACTCATGGATCATTGGAGTGGAAGAAATGCCTCACATACAGTAAACATCCCACTTACCAGGTTAAAATACGGAATTCATAAATTATTATAAAGCAGCCTTACTTCCTTCTCATCATGTTTGTCGAATCCCCAGCAAAATGAGGGCTACCATAATCTAAAAGTTAGGTTTCATTTTCAGATCTTTTGCTCTTCCCTGGACATTGCAGATATTGCTTTGACACTTGGCTCCATTGGGTCTGTCCCCCACCCCCTTGCAAGTATGAGTCTTGCTCAGCCTCCAAGGCATCACTGGCAAAACTGGTGCGCTCTTGCTTTGAGCCTGCCCTATAGTTGATCTGTGGTGTCTTGGTGAGGCACCTATCCCAGCATGTTCTGTCTTTCACCATCAGTAGTTAAAAGTGCTATGATGACTGCCTCAAACTCCTGTGGATTAGAAGTGCTTAGGACCCATTTCATTGCCACTGAGGCCAAGGTCTCAGTAGTGTTTTGACCTTGAGTGGATCAGATAGCGGAAAATGGCTAATGTTCAAATCAAAGATACAGGACTCTGAACTGGAGGTGGATCAGTCTGGCCACACTCAGCAAGAACAATTTTTTCCCACCTAAATACTTCAATGGTATGTGTAAACTGGTGACTAATGCCATTGGCCTCCAACTAGAGTAGCAAATTTGACTCATAACCCCAGGAAAATAGCATGCAATGTAAATCTGACATAGCCGTTCCCTGTCATTCCTCGTTCTGTCCCACCCTTCTCTGTGAGGTGAAGACCTCAAAATCTAATAAAAAATAGTATTAATCCGAGTTAGAATTATCTTAATGCTAACCTAGTTAAGTAAATTAGTCTAGTCTAAAAACCTCCCGCGGAGTAGTAATGTAATGTGTTGGGTTCTCCAGCTACGAATTGTATGCTGCACATGAAAATGAAATAGTGTTCAAAGTGATTCTGGGTCTATTTCCATTTCTACCACTGACTGACTTGCTGTATGATCTTGACTAAGTCACTGACACTGTCACTCATTTCACCATACCTCTCTTCCTCTCTCCCTGCCACACTCAAGGCCCATATATGTGAGGTAAAGCTTAACTGATTTGAGGCTTTTGGATGAAAGGTCGCATAAGCAGAAAGCATCCATTGGATCTGGTAAATCTGTGGTAAAATTTCAGAATGTGAAAACTTTTGTGTGGTCTTGCACAATAAAGTACAAGCTGATAGAAGCAATGCTAATGTTTGAGTTTCTTGGAAAATTGATAATGTTTTTGACTCTTTAAAGGCCCTCCAAAAATATTCCTTAAAATTGGCAAAATTCCCTTGAGTTGTCTGCAAAAAAGTAAGTTGTAGTCTGCCTGAGAGTCTAGCCATTGCAATTGTCTGCTTCTTAGCTTACTTTACAATAAATATAGTAACTCCCACTTAATGTCCTATCGCTTAACGTTTCAATGTTACGTCCCTGCTCTATTACAGAACATGCTTGTTTAAAGTTTGTGCTTTGTCCACGGCTGGCAGCCCCCCTATCAACTTTCCTCCCCCAGTGCCTCCCGCCTGCTGGCGGACCCTGCGAATCAGCGCCTTTCTCCTGCCCTCGGCAATCAGCTGGTTTGCGGCGTTCAGGAGGCTGGGGGGAGGGGCGAGGACATGGCACGCAGCCTTTTCCCCCTCCCTCCCCTGCTTTCTGCCCACGGCAATCAGCTGGTTTTCAGCATTCAGGAGGCGAAGGGAGAAGGCTGCATGGGGGGGCTGCCAGCCTGTTTAATACCTGTATTAAATTGCTTGTTTAAAATGTGTATAATGCCTTTTGTCTGGCAAAAAAAAAAATTTCCCTGAACCGAACACCTCCCCCCCCCCCCCCCCCCCATTTACATTAATTCTTATGGGGAAATTGGATTCGCTTAACATCATTTCGCTTAGTCACATTTTTCAGGAACATAATTACAACGTTAAGTGAGGAGTTACTGTATATTAAATTCTAGTTAACTAATGCATTTTTCTGTTCACCTAGCTAGCCAATGATAAAGTTACGTATTTACACATAGGCAAGCAGGGGAATATAACAAGAAAGCTAAGTCTTTCAGCAATGTAATAAGTGTTTGACATAACAGGTTAGTGCTATGGAACTATTTGCAGTGGTGGAAAGAGATGACAAGTGGATTTCTCATGCTGAATCCTTACTCCACATGTCTGTAGCAGTGCTGTTAATGCCAGCCCTACCTACGGAGCCCTGATTAGTTAGATGTTGGACAGATAGAAGCTAGGTGTCCCCTTCCATTGCACTCGTTGGTAGGCAGAAATCCCACTCTTACTTCTCCTTTAGAGGATGGGGATGCTACTGAAAAGACTTCAGAGTCAGGGAAAGGACGTGTTGATACTGCAGGAATGCAGCAGGCCTAGAATCTGAACTATTGGGTTGGGAGACAGGCCCAGGGAGCAGCCTAGGTACATCTGTCTACTACAAACTTACACCATGTTGCATGCAGGAATCAGCCAGAGCCCCAGGGGAAGCAGAAGCCCTAATCTCTGACTAAGGAATTGATGTTAGAGGAGCATTTAGGCTGTTTGTTCTCTCATAAAGTAATTCCTGGTTGCATTCTAGCTTTTCTTTACATAGCTGCCGACTTCTCTACCCAATCTGCAAGACTTACTCTACCAGAATCAAAGACACATTCTTCACCCAAACTTCATATCTGTACACCTGACGACCTAGAATTTGGCTAGCTAAGCACAACAGATGGGGTTGTTCCACAGAAATCCAAGAGATCCTGATACAGATCAAAGTAGAAAAGATTTTTCCACCTGGGCTTCATAAGGTCTTGTCCCATTGCAAGCTTCTGTCCCCAAGATTCTGGATTACATCCTCCAGCTCTACCTATCAGTCTTCACCATCAGTTCTATCAGCCTCTATTTAGATGCCATTTCATCTTGCCACCCTCTTATTCAAACATATACAGTGCATTCTCATCTCCACTGTTTTAAAATTTCTAAAAATGATTGATGCCCCCCTGTGACGGGTTGGATCACAGAAACCCCCTTGGGAGCTGCCACCCGATGTGCAAAGACTACCCCTGCTTCTGTCTTCCCTGCCAGCTCAGGACTCCAGCACCCTGTCTTGCTGAGCCAGACACTCCCGTCTGGCTCCAGACACAGATCCAGGTCTGAATCTCCTGTCCCAAAGCTGCAAGTTTACCTGAAAACAGCTCTCAGTAGTGTGCTTGTCTTTAGCACTCAGATGCCCAACTCTCAATGGGGTATAAACCCAGATAAATCCGTTTTACCCTGCATAAAGCTTATGCAGGGCAAACTCATAAATTGTTCGCCCTCTATAACACTGATAGAGAGATATGCACAGTTGTTTGCTCCCCCCAGGTATTAATACATACTCTGAATAAATTACTAAATAAAAAGTGATTTTATTAAATACAGACAGTAGGATTTAAGTGGTTCAAAGTAGTAACAGACAGAACAAAGTAAGTCACCAAACAAAATAAAATAAAATGCGCAAATCTATGCCTAATCAAACCAAATACAGATAATCTCACCCTCAGAGATGCTTCAGTAAGTTTTTTCTCAGACTGGACACCTTCCAGGCCTGGGCACAATTCTTTCCCCTGGTACAGCTCTTGTTGCAGCTCAGGTGGTAGCTAGGGGATTCTTCATGATGGCTCCTCTCCCTCTCTGTTCTCTTCCCCCCTTTATATATCTTTTGCATAAGGCGGGAAGCCTTTGTCCCTCTGGGTTTCCACCCCCCCTCACTGGAAAAACACCAGGTTAAAGATGGATTCCAGTTCAGGTGACATGATCACATGTCACTGCAAGACTTCATTACTCACTTGCCAGCACACACATATACAGGAAGACTCACAGGTAAATACAGCCATCTGCAGACAATGGGAGTCATCAAGATTCCAAATCATCATTAATGGTCCACACTTTACACAATTACAATAGGCCCTCAGAGTTACATTTTATATTTCTAGTTTTAGATAAGAGTGGTACATTTATACAAATCAGATGATTATACTCAGTAGATTATAAGCTTTGTAATGATACCTTACAAGAGACCTTTTGCATGAAGCATATCCCAGTTACGTTACATTCATTTATTACCGTATTTTCTCTAAAACTATCTCAGTTACATTATATTGACTTATTATCAAGTTTTTATAAAACCATATAGACTGCACAACGTCACAAACATATACAGTGCATTCTCATCTCCACTGTTTTAAAATTTCTAAAAATGATTGATGCCCCCCGGTTCCGGAACCTCCCCTATCCTGAAACCTTACTGTAGTTCTTTCTGGGCCTTTATGGAGTCCCTCTTTGACCTCTTCCCTAAGTGCTCTTCTGCATTTTGCAAGCAAAACTGCCTTCATGATGGTTATTGCCTCAGCCAGGAGAGTTCGTGAAATTCAAGTACTAATGGCAAACATCCACCCCCACCCTCTTCAAACTGTCTTCCACATAAGATGATGCTGAGACCCCACCCTGAATTCCTCACCAAGATGGTGTTTGTGTTTTTCCACTCAAACCAAACTCCCTCTTTTCTTTCCCAAATCACACACAAACCTGGAGAAACCCAAGCTCCTTTAGATGCCTCCAGAGGCTTCCTTTATTACTTAGGCACGACAAGGCCATTCAGGTAATCATCCTGTTTGTCATATTAGGGAAGGCTGTGAATGGATAGGCCATCCCTTCCTAGCAGTTCTTCAAATAGATTTCTCAGTGCATTGCAATGTGCTTCCCAACTATCCTTCAATGAGAGCCTAGTCAGCTTCTGCAGCATGCTGAAGAATTATTCCTGTATCTGAGATCTGCAGGGCAACCACTTGGAGCTCAGACCATACCCTTCTCAAGCATTATGACCTGGATATGGTGACTAGTTTGGAGATCAAATTCAGGAGAGCACTTTTGCAGTCCATATTTAGATAACTGTAGCTCAACTCCAGTGTTAATTGGGGAGCTGCTAGCTAGTCACCCTAAGTGGGATCCACATGGACAAAGACTGAAGAAAACATTTACTCCTCAGTAATCATGGTTCTCTGAGACGTTTTGTCCATGTGGAT
This sequence comes from Malaclemys terrapin pileata, assembly GCF_027887155.1. Classification (NCBI taxonomy): domain Eukaryota; kingdom Metazoa; phylum Chordata; order Testudines; family Emydidae; genus Malaclemys; species Malaclemys terrapin. The sequence goes on along the minus strand of NC_071508.1, from coordinate 94,511,285 downwards.
CCCAGGACACCCCTCCCCCATCCCTGTTCCTTCAGAGTCCCTCTCTGCAGTGATTCTGAATTAATGAGGGAACTAAGTTGGAGCTATTCTACCCTTTATGTCCTTAGTGGGAGTGCACAAGGGCAAGCAGAGGCAGGCACAGCCCCAATAGACACCGCAGTTCAAAAGATTCCAATCTAGAGTGCCTGAAGCGCACATGCCCCATAATTGGGATCCACACGGACAAAACATCTCCAACTGTTATTGTGAGGCAATACCAGTTCTTCAAAACTTTCTTCTTTGGTGGATTTGAAGGAGGCTTTAAAGAGATGGTGCCAAGTCTTTAAGAAAGAGTACAAAATGACTTCTGTGTTTAAAACCACAAGGATGGTTTTTCTTTCCTGGAACTTTGATGCTTTAGTAAGGTCCTTGAAACTACATGACTGCCACAATCTTGATACCATCTCACTAAGCTAGCTGTCTTGCAGCTGTTGCTTCCTCTTGAAACTGATTTGGACTCTGTGCTCTGAATCTGCTCAGCTATTGTTTGAGTTGGTCCTAAATTTAGGCAGTTGCAACTGAGTTAAAAGGTGCTGCTTTCACCCTTTCTAGGACCTATCAAGATTATATCCTTGTATTTGCAACCAGGGGAAATGATGTTGAACAGATTAGCTTGCCAACATACAAATATTGCAGAAAATCCTAGTATGGTTTTATGTATTTGACTTCCATCTGATAATCTCAGTATGAATGAGTAAAAACATGGGCCGTTACTAAGGAGCAGAAGAGAAAAGATTAAAAGGAACTGTATTAAGCCAACAGGGTGGAAGAGCTTAGAACTTGTCTAACAAAGTTTGAGTGTAAACGCGCTGAAATGGATCTTTTCAGAGAGAGCCTGCAGCAACCCCAGAAACTAGATTAATGCTTCATATCCCAGAAGACTTCAAAAACAAACAAGTACTACTAGCTAAACAAGATTTTTGTTTATCTGTTGCATGGTTTGAAAAGAAATGGTATAGTTCAAGTGTGTAATACACACATCAAAAACTCAGATTTTGATAAAGCTGCAAATTCTGACCCTCTGTCATATGCACAAACTCAGTGTTCTAAAAACACTGGTGTTTGAGACCTTCAGTAGATTTAGGAGTATAAGGCAAGAGGTAATGAAGCGATTGATTGATACTTTGTCAGGTGTTGCTGTGCTTGATATTGTGGAATAAGTCAGATTAGTTACCAAACAAACTTTAGAAAAGGTTAGGAAAACTAGGCTCAGTGCCTATTCGTCTATTACCTAAATAGTTGCCTAGTATATAAATTCTATTTATGGATAAGGAGGCTGCATTTTGTGAAGGTTGGTGCATAAAATCCCATGTCACACATACAGTCTCTTTTATAGAATGATGCAATTGTATACACTTTTGTTTACGGCCTTGGTTATAGATTCTTGTAACTCTAGTAATCTATTCAGTAAAAATTTAAAATACCTTTATCTGTTGCTAACTTTAATTTAATTCAGCTGACTAAATTATAAGAATAACTTGATGTATACAAAGGTGATCAGTAAAATAATTTCAAGCCAAGAACCAAAGAAGACTACTATGTTCATTCTTCTCTCAGGCCTCAATTCTGCAAAGATTTAAGAACCTGTGTAGCTTTACACACATTTAAGACTTAGCAGGATCAGGGCCTCAAGGAGTCCCTGTTTGGATGAATCTACTAGAGGCAGCTTTCTATTGTTTTGAAAGAGACATATTCTGGATATCACAAATACTGGTACTTATTTGAGTCTAGTAAAACGGTTTTGAATTCAATAAAGAGACATTATTCCAGTTTCCTCTAAGTTATATCTCTAACTATTAATTGGTTCTTTATTTTTCCATTTCTTACCTATTGAGTTTCATTTACCAAACTGTACAATAATTGTCTTTCGTAAGAGCACAGTCTGTTCATCAGCACCACTGAATTTTTGCTATCTTAATTGCAGGATTACAGTAAAGTAATGATAAAAACCTTAAAAAAATAGATTAAAGCTAAAACAATTGTAAAATTTACTTTTCATCTATTACACTGTTTACATTTTGCATGTCACTCAATTTGGTCAGTGAAACTAAACTGGCCCTTTTAACTGTCCTCATTCTTTGCATGTCCTCTGCATATTTCCACTCATGGGATGTGCAGCCTACATAAGGGAGACTTAACATAGTAGTGCTGTTTAAAACACTCTCTGACCCAGACACCTCTTACCCCTCCATTCTGAGTGTGTGGCTGTAAAAGGGAGTGTCAGCATAGCACTCCCTGTCATCTCATTTCCTTCCAACCACAACAGCACATGGGCACAAACCTGTTTAGATCTGATACTCTGCTTAGTAATGCCTTAGCGTAGTATGCTTCCAAGAATGGGTGGAGAGTTTATCTGAATAGTCTCAGTTTGAGATCATTGATATTTTCTAAGAAAGACACTATATATGAATGTACTGGAGTTGAGAATTGTCTGTCTAGCTTTTAAATATTTCACATTCAGAACAAAGCAGTGCAGGTTGTCAGAGACAACATGACTGCAGTGGGTACTACCTGAACAAGCAGGGAGGAGCTCACTCATCCCAGCTGTGCAAGGAAGCACTAGGTATGGGATTAGTGTATCCACTACACTATCATCCCAATTGTCCTGCATCTAGCAGCCGAGGACAACATAGATCATTTCATCAGAGATCTCATACAATTACATGTATGGTCTCTAAAGGAGTCAGTGATATAAAACACTTTCATCCTGTGGGTTTCTGGATATAGAACTCTTCACAACCACACAGAGTGTGTCTCTATTTTTACTCAGGAGGACAGAGACACTCAGTCCACACTGGATGCTTTTCTAAATTGAGGAATGAGGCTATCTATGCTGCTTCCCCCAACCCCCTTACAGAGGGTGATTTTAAAAAAAGATGACAATGATATGCAGATATTCATCGTGCCAAGGGAGTATACAAACTTCTTCCAGTGTTACCGGACCTATTATCTGAACAGGATGGAAAAATGTATCATATGGACCCTCTCACTGTATCTAGCTCCTTGGGCTACAGGACTTTAATGAAAAATCTTGCATTTTTCAGCTAATCAGAACCTGATGCACCTCTAAAAACCAGTCATTGAGAAAATGTTATGATCTTAAGTGGTCTAGGTTTGTGAAGTGGTTAAGCAACAAGAGCATAGATCCGGTACAAGCACCAATCCAACTTGTTCTTGAATACTTACTTCAGTAAAAGATTTTGGGTTTCTGTATCTTCTCTGAGAGTACACCTAGCAGCAATAGTGGTGCATCAGGTGCTAATAGATATTAATTTCTTTGCCCATGGTACAGTTAAGAAATGTATGAAAGCTCTAATTAATCCATATCCCCCAATAAAGGCCCCAGATGCATCATAGGACTTCAGTTTAGTTTCAACACAGCTCATGAACAGTCCTTTAGAGCCCATGCCAGATTGTTTGTTTCATTCATCTATTAAAACTGCTTTTGTAATCGCTATTGCATCAGCCAGGTGAGTGAGCAAGACCCTTATGGCAGACTCACCATTCACTGTGTTTCACAGAGATAAAGTCCTTTGGCCTAACCTAAATTCCCTCCCAAGGTGGCATAGGAATTTCATATTAATCAAATGATTAATTTGCTGGTTTTCTTTCCTTGACCTCGTGCTTATAAGGGAGAATCAAAATTACATAGGACTAAAGAGTTTTTAAAGTCCCCTAAAAGTTTTATTTTCTATGCTGACAACCACAAAGGTCATGCTATTTCTTCACAGTCACTGTGTACATGGGCTAGACAGTGTATTGAACGGGTATAGGACTGCATCTGTTCCTCTTCTTACTAGAATCAGAACATACTCAATTGATGTAAGGACAACTTCTTCAAGTGCTTGCTCATGTCTATTCCATTGTAGGTTTGGGCGTAGAAGCCGTCCTACTCCTTCCTTCTGTTGTGGGAAAGGAATCTGATGTACAATGGACGGCTCCTGCACCCAAACCTACAATGGAATAGACACGAGCAACACATCTTGAAGAACACCAGTTACAAAACACCAGTAACTGTCTTTTCTTTAGCATGCCTTAGATATGTTCCAATAGTTGAGATGTAAGGCTGCCACATGGAGTTCTAGTCATACCTTTACAATATACTGTTCCCTAGATCTGGCATCTGGATCAGATGCTCAATTTGGTAGGGCAATACTCCAATCCCTCTTCAATTAGGACTCTGAGTTCCACCATCCAGTCATGGGGTACTGCTTGCCAAACCATCTCAGGAGTAGGAATATGCAGAAGATACTTGAAGAAAAGCTGGAGATTACTTACTTGTAACCAGAGTTCTCTAAGATGAATTCTGCTTATTCCCACTCCCCTGCTCACCTTCTCTTTTATTCAGCATTCTCTAAAATCTGACTGAGGAAGTGGTGAAAGGAACCGAGGTGTCAGGGAACATCATAGCACCTCTTATAGCTTTGCTGTCAGGGCGTTCAGGAATGCCAAAGGAAGGAGCGGGAGGGGTGCATGAGCACTCGAACAGGCACTGCTACAAGAATGTTCCACCGCTTAGGCTGCAGAGCCCATCTTGAAGCACTCTGGTTACAAGTAAGTAACCTCCATTCCTCATGCGTTAGCACTGCTCTGTTTTGGTTCATTACACTATCACCGTGTGTTTACAATAAAACATTTTCACTGACATTTAAAAAAAACCCTACTATGAATATATTTTATTTAAAAAAAGAAGAACAGGAGTACTTGTGGCACCTTAGAGACTAACAAATTTATTAGAGCATAAACTTTCGTGGACTACAGCCCACTTCTTCGGACGTGGGCTGTAGTCCACGAAAGCTTATGCTCTAATAAATTTGTTAGTCTCTAAGGTGCCACAAGTACTCCTGTTCTTCTTTTTGCAGATACAGACTAACACGGCTGTTACTCTGAAACCTTTTATTTAAAAAATTACCAAAAAAATCTAACCATAAATCAAATTGTTTCTTTAGTTTATAAAATTATGAAAACTTTAAAATGGGGCAGGGGCATCACCTCCTATACAATGCTCTTCTGTCCCTGCCTGTGCAACTATCTAAAGATTCTAAACCTATCGTCAGCGCTGCAGCTGATTTCCCAAATAATAAATATGCCTAACTGGCTTTGGGCTAAGCTCCAGTGTTTGGTGTGTAGCACTCTATGCTACAACATTAAGACCTGGCCTACACTATATAGTTAGGTCAACACAAGGCAGCTTACATCAACCTAGCTGTGTATGTGCTGATACTCAAATTGGTCTTCCAGTGCTGTAACCACCCCGCTATGCCCACATAGTAACGTCATGGTTAATGTACTTAGTGTGAGCGTAGACACTGTTAGTTATGGTGCCCTAACTGTCTTCCAGCAGCTATCCCACAGTGCCCCACACTGACCGCTCTGGTCACAGAACCCCACAGCCCCAGGCCATTGTATGAGCAGTACCCTTAGTGTTTTATAGCATCAGCACAGAGCAGTGCTGCTCTGATTATCCCTGTTGTAACTGGGTTAAACCTGAAGGCAATTAACTTTCTATGGCTTTTCATTCTCTGTACTACCACCTTCCAAGGAATAAGCCATCCCTTCTCATTCGTTCAGTTGCAAGAAGAGATGGAACTTCCTCTTTCTGTATACTGCCATAGTCTCAAATATAACTGGATCCCTGAATAATATTATGAACTGGTAATAAGAGCTGTCATGTTCCACTGGAAGAAATGGTGTTTGTGGTCACTGAAGGAGATTTTCAACCTTTAAAACACCATGAACCCTCTTCCATGGCTAAAAGAGACTTTCATGTTTTTCTGTGACCTTGTTTTAGCTTCCATACCTGTCCTTGAGCACTCAGTGTGTAGTTGGCTTTAAGTTTTTGATCTGAATATTGGGGTAGGTTGTAACTTGCAGTGCCTTGGCTCCACTCACCACTTCTGAGCTGATACAGAGGGGTATCGTAATCCACTGCTGGAACAGGTTAGCAGCAAATTACTACCTTCCACTAGCCTAGAACAAAAAGGAACTGAACTCAAAGGTGTGTATCTGAGTCACAATGCTTCCAAGGGCTGCTCCTGGGGTGGTGCAGCTTATGTGCCATCCCTCACTTAGGGCTGTGCCAAAAGGAAAAAGCTAGTCCATTATTTGTATAGCATGTATCTTTTATTCTTATAATCTATTTATTATTTAGATAGCATATTGTGAATACTACTGCAGGTGCTTTCTAAACAAAGGAAGGCAAAGCCCTGCCCTAAGAGCTTACAGTTGCTTTGTGTCTAGAACATACTCAGTTTTGGCTGCTTTGTATTAGTCCAACAGTGCTTGAGATAAAGGGCCATGCTCTTTTTTTAGTAAAGGAATAAACCTGTTACCTGAAGCACGGACAGACTACTATACAACAGACAATACTAGGGTACATTCCAGACACACATCCATTGTAAGCTCTTAGGGGAAGGGATTTCTGTGGATTGAACCTGTGGTATAAATGACACACATGAAAATTTAATTTGAAAAACTCAACTTTAAAAAATAGCTAGAAGCCACGTTATATCCTCTTCATATGATCGGGCAACAAGAGTTGGGAATATTCACCCAGAATCACCTTGATGTTTCATTGGTGGTAAGAGCTCTCATTGGATATCAGAGTTGTGGCAAGTGGAGTGTTTCGGACAAGTCCACCTAATGTCTCCAGCGCATGCAGTTGAGTTAAACTCTTATTATTGGGAGGCAACATAGTCCAATGGATAGGGCATTGGATGAAGAATTGGGAGACCTTGGTTCTTTTACCAGCTTTGACTCTGGGTGGCATTGGACAAGTCATTTAACCTCTTGGTTTTCTTAGGTGTGAAACTGGAATAATAATGCTTACCCACCTTTGTGAAGTGCTTCGACCTCTGTGGACAAAAAGCGATATGTACATGCTCATTTTCTAGTCCTCCTCCGGACGCTTGGTTTCTGCTGCTCCTAACACTACAGAACCGCTGAACAATTAGCATGTGCAGCACATTCAGTGACATTTCACAACCAGCCACGTGTTTTGCTTGTGATGTTACTTAATATCCAGAGAAGAAATTCCAAGGTTTAACGTTCTGTCACCCTCTGTAGCACCCGTTTGTTGTGTTGGTATTGGAGCATGGCTTTTTTTGTGAATAAAGGTATCTGAATGACCTTCAGGTGCTCCAATAACATCAGGCCAGGCCACCCCAGTTTCGTACACTTTATCCCAGGGCCCTGAAATTAAGTAGATTTCATTCATTTATTGGAATTTACTTCTAAAATTCATCCATTCCATGTGTATAAATGTTACATAATGGAACAAATCACTCAACGATTGGAAACTCTTAATTTAGATTGACATTTGATAGAGAGCACCTGCTCATTAGATCAAGGGCTTTTTTTCTTTGGGAGCCTGAATTGTATCCCTAAGTTGGGATGGGGCTGTCACCTCCTCCTCCTTCCCCCCACCAAAGAGGTGGAGGGGTGTGTGTGTGAATGAAAAAGTAAGTATGATTAAATATATATATGGAAGGATTTTCTCATGTAAATTTAGATGTTCAGGATTTTGATCATTGGTATGGAGGGGTGGAGATGCAGAGAGATTCTCTAGCATTAACTTTTCTGTCTGCATGAGTTTGAATGTTACTGTTGTATTCATCATTAAGTTCCATGCAGTGTTTTTTTTCTTCCCCTTTGAGACCTTAAAATCAAAGCTCCTATCTGCTTTGAGTGCATATTGTTCAAGGCTAAATTTAAAATCTTGATATCTTGGTCAGTATCCTTGCTTAGACAACACCCAACTTTTAGGGATCCCACCATCATGTTACATATGCAGTTGGCAGGCGATTGCACTTTTGTTGTAAGCGTTAGGTATATAAATCTCAGCCCCTTGACATCCGTCTTAGCCCCTCCTTCCATTTTCCTGTTTTCAAATTATCTCTTATGCCTTTCCATGCACTTCAGTGTCCTTTAGAATGAACTCCGTCATGCCCCAAATGTATTACCCTCCCATCCTTTTCTCCCTGGCATCCTGGTATTTGGATCCTCTCTCTCTCTTTTTTAAATATTGTTTTAATTTGCTATTGGTTTGTATAAATATTGGATAGCACCTCACATAAATAGGTTAGGGTGGAGAATTGCTTTATAAATGAAATGATTATAAAGATCCCGTGACGCTTTCGGATAAGAGAAGATATTTGCCCCAGTGGCCTTGTCAGAAATTTCCTTTCTCTTCACTGTTGTGTAACATGCAGTGCGCTATTTAGCTGCTGCCCCTCGCACCAGAAGTGGCTACATTTTAGTGGTGCTGTATGGATCTTTTAGGTGAAAAATACTGGATAAATGTAAAATACGATCTGACCTCTATTTAGGACGTGAAAGCAGCTGTGAGCTGGGAAGTTAAATCCAGCAATGTGGAATGAATGAAGTCCGAAACCTGACAGCCTTCAGCAGTTCCAGGGACATGGAGCATTTTTTTAATGAGAAAATTCATTTCTGAGATTTGCTGACAGGAACATGTAGAATGGAACTGCTGCCTGCCCTTCCTCCTCCACTCCCGCACAGAAGGGGAAAAAAGCCGATCTTTATAAATAGCTCTGTTCCTGTCGTATTTGTAAATTCAGTGCTTTTTGTGTCACTGACATCACCCTCCTTCTCCATGGCAACTCCCTACAATGTCAAAATTTCCAGGCACTATTTGAGAAACTTAAAGCTCTAAATGAACAGGTTGATTCAGGATGTTCTAATTGAAAATAAAACAGAACAGGGGGCGGCGGGAGGGGGTGTGAATGGGAGAAAATGGACTTCTCTCTACTCTAATCCTCTGGAAAGCTTGCATCTGTGAGTGCATTTTAGAACTCTGCTTGCCCAGTCACTCTTCCTTTTATAACTATCCCTGTCAAAAGAAGAAGGAGGGTGGACATCTTATTTTCCTATCTCCAGCGGCCTGGAGAGAAACACTACAGGTGACTAAGCAGCAGGATCCAGAGTGACTCACTCCTGAGCTAATTTCTCTTTCTCTCTCTTTTGTTGTTGTTTGTTCTTACCTTTTGGCCCACAGCTTATATTTTTTCCCCGGGCCCCAGTGAGACAGAATTAGCAGCAAGCTTTATTGTTCCCTAATGTTCCTGAAAATATGAGCTTGTGGTTATACAGGTGAGGAAATAAAACCAAACCTTAATGTCAAGAAAATTAATCATAGTCTTTCTCTTGGCAGCAACATTTTTATTAAAATAGTTTTTGCTTTGAGTTTTGTCCAGGAAGAACTAATATGTCTGACACACCGGTGAACTGAAAGGTTTCTTTGTAAACCTACCTGTGGAAAATATGTGATTGCCCCAGTCACAGGTCTACTGATTTTAACTTGATTGCTAGAGTAAATGCTCTAAGTAGAAGTTGTTCTACCTGGAGCCTTGTTTATAGAATTAGATTGTGTTGGGTTTGAACTGGGTCTTCTATAGCGGGATTGTAGTGGCTTCAACTGAAATGTGAAAGCAGATCTTCAGGTTGGTGCAAATTAATGTCTCCCCAGTTACTTCAATGGAGCTGTTCTGCTTTACATCAGTGGAGAATCTGGGCCATAGTGTCTAAGACCCTGGGAAAGTATCCCTTCCTTATATTGCAGGTTTGTGGCATTCCAAGCTCCATTGCTGAAATTCAACTTCCTGAAATGTCAACTCCATATTGTGTGTCTGATTTTAAAAATTGCTGGGGACAGATTCAGGACAGTTACACAAGAGCTGATGTCCATGATGTCTTTCCCTGGATATAAGAACCCAGGAGCATTTAGTGAAATGATAAGAAACCCACCATCTGCCCAAGGAGGGTAATGGAGCCCTATTCTCTGTTTTAGAAGAGCAAGCTACAAGTGCTCACATTCTCCACTTTTCCGATGTGCAAGGCAAAGGATTCAATAATCACATATTCTAGAAGTGTGAGGTCATGTTCCACCAATTAACCCTCCTCCACTTGGAGTGGAGCATAAGCCAGCCATCTCCTGGTTTCAAGGCTTAGCTGAACGGAGATGCATGAATAATCTTTATATCCGTGAATCTTGATTAAAATATTGTCCTTGCTTCTGATGCACAAAATGTCACTCAGCCCCTACTCCCATCCTCTCTTCTGAGATCACAGAATCAGCACATAATACAAAGGAGTCCCAGAAAATGTCTATTCATTGTAATACAAACCTTAACAGGAGCACACATCTACAATGGGATCCAATCCGTTTTAGCTGCAAGACTTTAATGGAATTTGTCACTGTAGTCTTATCCATGCTCCAATGTGTGGACTTTATAACTTCCTTATATACTTCAAACACCTCTGCTTATTGCCAGGGAGAAGGGGGCGTCTGGCACTTTCATATACTCCTCCACAGCAGCTGGCATCAGGCTAGTGCCGGTGAGTAAGCAGCTGCAAGGATGATGTGTGTTTGCGTGTGTGTGAGACACTGAACCAGGATCTTTCTGAAGAAGCTTTGAGATGAAATTACTGAGAATTTTTGCCTGAAGCGAGGGATGTTTCCCTAATCCAAGACAAGCAGCAGCCTGCAGTCAGAGAGAAGCAGTGGCCAAAGTCAGCCCAGAAGAGAGACTTCTCACAGATCTTCTCAAGGTAAGACCCCTTTGGGTGCTGCTATAGGAGGAAGTGGGCAAGAGGGTCCAGCATGAGCTTCCCCCACATATGAACACTGGGTGTGATGAGATGATTTGGGGGAGGTTAGAAGATCATAATACTGAGAGAGATTTGAGCCCTTGTCTGACACTCCCTTTTCAGGCTGGAAATTGAAATCAACCAATAGGAACCATCTTCTCTGGCCTGAAGCCACAAACGGGGAAAGACTTTTAACCCTAGAGAGCCTACCTTCAGCCTGGGCAAATGGTGAACAATACTGGCTAACTACACTTCTAATTCAAATGCTAGGTACCAGGATTTAGATACTAGGGTGATGGCACTGTAGGATTCAGAGAGAAAATGAAATTCAGCAAACGGAGATCAGCTCAGAATTTTTGTTTATTAATTGTATTTTGTGTTTTTTAAACACTGGCAGGGTGCTTGGTGCTCTGCGGAATGAAGATGGTCCCTGCCCTGGGAGCATATGTCTAAAAGATTTTTGTGATGCTCATAACATAAGATTCTTAATTTGAGACTATAGCCTGATGAAATGCTACTGAAACAAGAGTTTGAGAATATGTATTTGTAGAGCATGCATCTGAATTACACCTGACTTAGCATTTAGCTGTGCTGACAACTGTTTGTGGAGGGGCCAGTAAACACTAGAGATCTCTCTGTCCCAGCAGCAGGGGGGCTTTTGAGGGGACAATTTGTTTTAATATCCCATATCCTCATTTCAGTATGGAACAAAATAGGTTCTGAATGCACAGAGATAACTCTCAAAGAAGAACTAGTAAGTGATGGTACTTTACCTCTAAAATACAAAACATGCTTTTAGGAAAAGTATTTCACATCCAAAAGAAAAAAAAAACTTAAAGCTAAAAGCTCTCCTACAACAGAAGACAGGCTGGGAAATGTATGCTGTGGGATGTGGTTGATTGCTGCCTTTTCATAAATTATAATCCTGGATGAGACGACACGCTCTGCTGCACTTTTTCCAGGTGCCAGGGCCATTAAGGAATACATTCGCTGAGCCTGGAAAGAGAGCGGAGTGCAGGAGCATTCTGTTTTTTCTGTCTGTGGACTTGATCCCTTTGCACACACAAATATCTGCAAACAGATCCAATTTCGCTCTTGGACACAGTAAGGAAAATGTACTCTTATGAGCAAAAACAGTTTGGATCCAAAGAAGTCAGTATGGTTGGCAATTACAGGAGCTAGAGTTGGGATGGAAGAAACAGGCTAAAAAAGGACATCCCGAGAGACAGCTTTGTAGTCTGCTTTCTGTGGGGCAATATCAGAGTCTTTCTTCTTTTCCATTTCTCTTTCCGCAGCTTGTGTGTGGTGAGGGAGGGAATATTGCCCAGAGACAAGGTTCTGTGCACAGTCACATTGTGTATGGCGGTGTAAGGCCGTTGGTGAGATTGCCCAGTGAAGGGATCTTGTGCCCAGCTTTCTGGTATGGAGTCTGAGGGCTGTTTGGTTGCTGTTGCTTGCCAGTTTGATTCCACTGTGTGCCCATAGTTAAGACATAGTAATTACTGCCAGCCTTAGAGTCAGGAAGAGTCTATTTGGGGGAGATTAAGCATTAATCCAGGGCCACTTCCAAGTATCCTGTTCACTTGAAGACAGGTTAGAAATAAACCAGGGCAGAATGATGGCACAAGGCGGCTGAGATTTCAGAAAAGCAGAGATGTTCAGGGTATCTCCTTGTTGGGTGTGCTTGGAACACCTAAAGGAATTCTGCCCTGGTAATCTTTTTATTTACTTTATAATAGAATATTTTGCAGATGGACCCATCAGGAGCATACTTGTGGCAAGAAGGCAGGGGAGCACTGACAACTGCAGGCAGTCAGAGGACAGTATAGAAGGTAGACACCACCACTTACTCTATTACTTGACATCTTTTAAACCTACTGGAATTCTGCATAATTAATTTCCAGCACCAGCATTATGTTCCATGCGAGATTTCCCTTATTCGGCAAAATTCTCTCTACATTTTTGTTTTTGGTGCCCGCTTTTATTTTGGGCCTTCTGCAGGTCCTGAAAGAACTAGAGTAATTAGAAGGAAAAGAATCCTATTTCTAGGGAATATAAATTGTGGTAAGCCTGGAAAAGTGTCCTTTAATTAAATACTGATCATCCTTCTCAATTAAAACTACCACTAAAAACTAGGCAGTCCAGTAGTTAAAGTAAATAATAACAGGACATGAGGAATATCTTTCAAGTGAACATCAGAGACACAATTACACAAATGTAATAAAAGGGGTATGTGTGCAGTGGCTCAGAGGAATAGAAATGGGACAGATCTTTTCACGGCTAGTTTCAAACATGGTTCAGGGCAAAAATGGGATTGAAATTTGTTACATATCATGACTCTTTGGTGACCCCAGACCATTTCCTTGTAAACAGTTGTTTGGATCACTGAAACCACTGCCAGAAATGGCACCCTACTTAGCAGTCTCAGAAGAGAAGCCAAAGACTGAATAGGCCCTGGGGACTGAGCTCCTCCCTTGCCCTAGCAGTTGTCCTGTTGTCCCAGAATTATGACATATTAGTGGAGCAATATGGAGAAGCTTGTACTTCTGCTGTTCAATCTGTGTATGTTTTGTGGATAAAATAAAGATGATTTCAAACCCATGTCCTGGGTTGTGCATGGTGCAACTTGGGATGTGTAGGGACATTAAGCCACCTCTATGCTACCTTTCCCTCCTCCCTGACACCTACTGATCCTGGGACCACCAGGGTGTTCCCTGGCATAAAGCAGGGCAGTTTCAGAGCTACTCTGCCCTTCTTCAAGTTCAGTCTCAAACCCACCTCAACCATGATGCCCACAAACGGATGGGTGGCAGAGGTTCATTAACAGTGTGTGTGTGTGTGTGTGTGTGTGTGTGTGTGTGTGTGTGTGTGTGTAAACATAACCTCAAAATCTGCAAATTATTCCCACCGTTGGTTTATGCCTGTTCCCTGTGCTCTTGTTGTTACTCTTGCCTCCCCTCCTTCATCCTCTCTATTGTGTGCTACTTCCACCTGCTTACAAGACTAAACTCTTCAGAGAGGGGACTGTCTCCTAGTGTATGTCTGTACAGTACCAGGCATAGTGGGGCTGGATCCTCGTCAGGGCCTCTGGGTACTACGGTAATACAAATAGTAAATCACCATCATCATGCCCTATTTTGTGCTGGGCAATGCCAACAACTTGCATGTAGAGACACTATGCCACACCCCCTTTCTCTAAGGCACACCCTTTATGCTGGGAGCCAGAATAGGGTTGCCAACTTTCTACTCATACAAAACCCAACACTCATGCCCTGCCCCTTCGCCGAGGCCTCACCCCCGCTCACTCTATCCCCCCGCCTCTGTTGCTCGCTCTCCTCACCCTCACTCACTCGCTCATTGTCACTGGGCTGGATCAGGGGGCTGGTGTGAGAGCTCCGGTTGGGGGTGTGGACTCTGGGGTGGGGCCAGAAATGAGGCGTTCAGAGTGTGGGACGGAGCTCCAGGCTGAGACAGTGGGTTGGGCTGTGGGAGTAGGTGAGGGCTTCAGCTGCAGGTGCGGGCTCTGGGGTGGGGCCAGAAATGAGGGGTTTGGGATGTAGGAGGCGGCTCCAGACTGAGATAGGGGGTTAGGGTGTGGGAGAAGGTACGGGCTCTGGGCTGGGGGTGTGGGTTCCGGGGTGAGGCCAGAAATGAGGGGTTCAGGGTGCAGGAGGGGGCTCTGGGCTGGGGCCTGGGTTTGGAGGGGGGGGGGAGTTGAGGGCTCCGGCTGGGAGTATGGACTATGGGGTGGGGCTGGGAATGAGGGGGTTGGGGTGTAGGAGGGTGCTTCAGCTGGGAATGAGAGGTTTGGAGGGCGGCAGGGGGGATCAGGGCTGGGGCAGGGGGGTTGGGTCCGGGAGAGGATGAGGGGTGCAGGCTCCGGGAGGCGCTTACCTCAGGCGGCTCCTGGAAGCAGCGACTTGACCCCCCTCCAGCTCCTATGCAGAGGCATAGCCAAGTGGGTCTCCGTGCTGCCTTGTCAGCAGGCACCGCCCCCGCAGCTCCCAGTGGCTGAGGTTCCTGGCCAATGGGAGCTGCAGGGGTGGCTCTTGGGGCAGGGGCAGCAGGCGGAGGCCTCTGGCTGCCCCTATGCGTAGAAGCTGGAGGGGGGACATGCTGGCTGCCTCCCAGGAGCTGCACAGAGACTCACAGGGAGCCTGCCGGTCCAGCTTCACAGTGCCACCAACCGGACAGTCAACGGCCCAGTCAGTGGTGCTGACAGGAGCCACCAGGATCCCTTTTCAATCGGGTGTTCCAGTCACCCTAGACCAGAAGGGCTGGTGTAGGAGCCACTATAGCGGCCCTGAGGTTTTCCCATGTTGTAGTAATGCTCAGGGTGAGTTCCCCAGCTCTCAGATTGTTTTGTGCCTCTGGAGCCCTGTAAAATGGCTGAGATCTGGCTTTGATGTGGTTCTGAGTTAGGGTGACCAGACGTCCCGATTTTATCGGGACTGTCCCGATATTTACTTGTTTGTCCCACGTCCCGACCGATGTTCGGTCGGGACGTGAATTGTCCCGATATTTTGCGGAGGGGGCTCGTGCCTCTCCACCCCCAAATCAGCCCTGGCTCTGCCCCAATTCCGCCCCCTCCCTGCCCCATTAGATCCCTCCCCAAATCCCCGCCCTGCCCCCACCTCTTCCCCAAGCACGCCGCATTCCTCCTTCTCCCCCCTCCCTCCCAGCCTTGTGCGAACCAACTGTATGGCAGCGCAAGCACTCGGAGAGGGGAGAAGCAGGATGCGGCAGCCTGCTCAGGGGAGGCGGAGGTGAGCTGGTGCGGTGGGGGGTGGGGCAGGGAGCTGCCTGTGGGTGCTCAGCCCCCACCAATTCTTCCTATGCTCCGGTGGCTCTTTTTTTTTTTTTTTTTTTCCCTCCGGTGATGACCTCCTCCTTCCTCCCCCCCATGTCCCAAAATTTCATGCCTCTCATCTGGTCACCCTATTCTGAGTCTCCAGGGCTGTCGGTCTTGAAAGTTTCATTAGCACTAAAGTCACATTTTAAAATATATTATGATGGCCATGGGCTCAATCCCATTGACTTTAATGGGACTACTTATGTGTTTAAAGCTAAGCACCTTCTTCCGTGCTATGCTGCTTTGAGGTCAGAGTGCTTATCGGCACCTTGCAGAACTGAGCCCCATAGGAAAGTGAATAAACGTATTTGTAAGTAACCATCCTCCAATAACATCAGCAGGTGACTTAGAATCAAGGAGAAAGCAACACCAATGTGAAAAATCAAAGCAATGTGAGCATTAGCTCCTGGAACTGATACACGTGTGTTCAGGCACCACTAAAATCTCCAAGCAAGAGACACCCAGGTATATTTTTGTTGACTGTGCAGGTTGTTTGCTTTAGAACTGCATGCTTGTACCCCTCTATTGTTTTTCTTTACACACCCCTAATAGCAGCAAAAAAGCCCCAAACTCATTGAGGGGAAGGGGAAAATAAAATATTTGATACAAAAACTCAAATAAAAAATTCCTAACTTCTTGCATGGTCTATGATGGCAGAAAAATGATCTGAAGCTCTAACATTGGCTATCTGGAAAGCACAATTGCATGGAGCTCCTTCAAGGAAATCATTATATGTCAGGGTTTTTTAAAAGATTTTTTTGTTTTTTGGAATTGATCAACTAAAAGCTGTTTTAAGAATCAGGAACAGACTTGTGGGGGATTTGTTATCCCCACTGCAGTGAATTCACTAGAGACAGAAATGTTTTTTTATAGATACTACTGCAACAAATATATATAAAGGCGTTTTCATTCTGACAATGTAGCATCTTCTAAACGAGAAAGCAAAAATGTAAAGCAGGTTCAGGAGACTCATCAGTTTTTTACAAGCTAATAACGGCAATTTGATGGCTGTGGATTTAATTGCTTTTCCCCTCAGAATCTGGCTAAATTAGACTGTCTGTAGCATCTGTGTTGTCTTATTGACAATCTTCTAGTTTTCAGACTTTCCTCTCTCTGATACACAGTGCCTCCTAATATGCAGGTTTTTGTTTTTATTACCCTCTGTTGCCTTTTTAATTAGTTGAAAGAGAACAAATTCCACTCTGTAATCTGTGCTTGATCCTATTAACATTGCATGTGCATAGAAAGAATGGTTGAACAGGTCATATTTTTCAAAGGGGGATAGGAGCTCAACCCAGCCTCCCAGACTGTGGGCATAGTTTGCTTTCCAGGCCCCAAATCTTCAATTTGTGTGTGTGTGTGTGAGTGATGGCTGACATGTTGGCAGACACTGGCGATTGAACAAGGAATCTCCAGACTAAAAAAAAGTCTCTATATCTTGCGCTTAACAATTGGGGACTATAGCAGACTTGCATCCTCCGTGAATCAGACACACTAACCAATAGGTTACACATGCAGTTCAGTTATTTTTAGTATCCAAATTATCTACACTTAAGAGCTAACAGCCTTGTTCTGTTTTCTTGTTACCTGGGGCCAGCTTCCATTAAAATCAGTGGTGGTCTTCCCATTAACTTCAGTGAGAGCTGGATAGGAGCTGATCCTTCAAGATGGTGGCCCTGGCCTTGATCCAGGAAAGATGAGCACATGTTTAATATTAAGCACATGGACAGATTTCCTCCCTGTCACATCCATCTTAAACTAGAGATCCCTGGTTTAATGTTCACTGAAGTGTCAATGGAAAGACTCCCATTGATTTCTATGGACTTTGGGTCAGGCCCTCAGAGCAGCCAGTGGCAGGAAGTACCGCTTTGTGTGAACAGTCATTCCTGAGCTTTAACTGCTACAGTAAACTGCCCAATTTAGGCACACAAATGTAATTAGCACGCACAAATCAGAGTTCTTGTGCATGCAAAAGTGGGTATGGAAAATTGATGTGCACAAATGTAGAGGCCACTCTTGAAAATTTGAGCCCTAAAATAACAGAGAAATGTCTTTTTGTATATTTTACTGGCAATCTAAATACCCTTACTTTATATATCTGTGTATGTCTTCACTACCAATGTTAACATGGCTGTGTAGTCGCGGCACCAGCTCTCGCCCAGCACTGTGAAAAACCCACCCCCACGAAGGGAGTAGCTATCAGCATTGCACTGGTGCACTGTCTACACTGCCACTTTACAGCGCTGAAACTTCCATTGCTCAGGGTGGTGTTTTTTCACACCCCTGAATGAGAAAGTTTCAGCGCTGTAAAGTGGCAGTGTAGACAAGGCCTAATTTTACAGGGACTTTGGAACCTGAAATACCTAAACCAGCCCTAGACTATGTTTACAGGATAGCCTGAGAAAAGTATCTGGATTGTGACTGTCACTGGGGAAATTTCCCAACTTTAACACACACATTTTTAAAACAGGTACCGCCAAATTTAAAAAAGAATTTTCAAGATGGCCACCCAAATATTTCTAAAGGGAATCTTTGCTCAATACTTGGATATAATCCATGATGATTTGCCAGATTTTCACTTCTCATGAACATTCTGCAGAACAAAAACAATCTCTCAGTTGTTATGAATGTCAGTGACAAACAAATTTAAAAGTGTCACAAATACCACTGAGGCAAATACGTTTTTAATTTAAATCAATTTTTGTGAATATATTTTTATAATATTCAGTGCTACTGAGGATATACAAATTAACATGAATTTTAAAAAATGGTTACAACTTATTACGTGAAACACTTTATCACTCTCCTAACTAAATTAGCATTTAGTTAGCCACAAATTAGCCACAAAGAGAAATTCTAGATCAGCAGAACATGTTGCAGGAGTCCCCATTCATAACTCACACTGATGACATTTTCAGAGCTGCCACAGGTGTTTTCAAATGTGATTTATTCTGAACCTGATTATGTTCTTGTAATATAAATATTTACCTGAAGAGAATCCAAAGAGGATCAGTGGTAGTGCTCTGCACTGTCCTGAAGGAGATATTGGTTCAATTCCTGTACCTAGCCTCTCTCCCCACAGTAGGCCAACAGGGTCCAGAATTGCTGCAAAGGAAGAATATTTTGCCTCTTGGGGGAAGGAGCAACTGAAGGCATTAAACAGTGATTGCAACAACCTAGGGTGACCAGACAGCAAGTGTGAAAAATCGGGACGGGGTTGGGGGTAATAGGAGCCTATATAAGAAAAAGACCCAAAAATCGGGACTGTCCCTATAAAATCGGGACATCTGGTCACCCTACAACAACCTCATAGCTTATCAACAACTAGCATTGGTGCATTCAGTCTTGTCCCGCTCAGCAGAATGCGATGCTCATGAATATGTGTACTCGATTCTTGGCCATACCAACTGGGGACAACATCCAGACATACTCTGTATAACCTGTATGCACATACTGTGTCTATGGAATCTGACAATACATATACCTTAGATGAAGGTGCCAGAGAGTCTTTGTGTTTGTCTTGGCGTAGGTTAGGTTAGGACTCGACCATGCAATAACCAGTATTCTACTAAAGTAATGGACCCTGGTGTAAGCAGTGTCTGCCGTATTCCAGGATTTAGACTTTATAGTTGGCTGCTTGGATGGGAATTGGGGAAGAAAGGACGGGAGAGCGTAAAAAGAGAAGCGAAGGGAGAGAAAGTAAAAAGAAAGCGAAGGGATTCTCAGGGCTCCAAGCTGAGACAGAGAACTCCTTAGTGGCAATGGAGGAGAAAATATTTGCTGCAAGGACCAAAACTTCATATAAAGAACATAGGTTTTACGTAGATCTTGTGTAGCAGTTTCCAGAGCAGACAAAAGATGTGTACAAAAGCCCCTTGAAATTTAATTGTATATACAAATCTTTAAGTGATGAGTGCAACCAATGCATCCTTTGCAAACCTACCATTACTGAATTAAAATGTATTCTCTTAGAGATATGTGGAGTGATCTCAAACCAAGTAAGGTCTTGTCTACACTGACAAGTTTCTGCACAGTAAAGCAGCTTTCTGCACTGTAGTGTACACACTGCCAAGCCACTTAGTGCACAGAAACTGCGCAGTTGTAGTGCTCTAAAAAAACCACCCTGACGAGAGGCATACAGCTTTCTGTGCCGGAGGTACAGCGCTGCGGTGCCAGTGTAGACACTGTGGTGATTACAGCGCTGCAACTGGCCTCCAGGAGGTGTCCCACAATGTCTCACCTCTCTGGTCATCAGTTTGAACTGCCCTGCCCTCAGGTGACCAACCATCAGCCCCACCTCGTACATTCCTTTGCAAATTTGAAAGTCCCCTTCCTATTTGCTCAGTGATGCATGCAGTGGTCTCAGTGAATCATTCTAGGTTGCCATGCCTGCTCCACACACCAGGCGATCCCCCACTTGGAGCAATGCCGAGCTGCTGGACCTCATCAGCATTTGGGGAGAGGAGCTGTCCAGTCCCAGCTGCGCTCCAGCCGTAGGAATTATGATACCTAAGGACGGATTTCACGATGCATGACAGAAAGGGGCCATGACCGGGACAAGTTGCAGTGCAGGGTCAAAGTGAAGGAGCTGCGCAATGCCTACCACAAGGCACGGGAGGCAAACCACCACTCCGGTGCTGCACCCACGAGCTGCCAGTTCTACAAAGAACTGGACGCGATACTTGGTTGTGATCCCACCTCCACTGCAAAGGCCCCTGTGGATACTTCGTTGGCTCGCATGCCAGTTGAGAGTGGACTGAGCCAGAAGGAGGAAATCTTGGACGAAGAAGGGGAGGGAGATCCAGAGGCAGAGGATGAGTTGGAGGTCAGAGACGCATGCAGTCAGGAGCTCTTTTCTACCGCGGACGAGCCTAGCCAATCACAGCAGTTGGATCTTGGTGAAGCACAAACAGGAGAGGAGGCCTCTGGTAAGTGGATCTGATTTTGGGACTCGCTGAAGCGAGTTGTTGGGGGCAGGTTGCAGAAAGCAGGCTTGTCTCTCACTACATGCCTAGTCTGAGCGTCAGTACAGGCTGTTGATAGACTCCCTCACTTCACGGGAATCTCCCTCAGAGATCTCCTGGAAACTCTGGTGGAGATACTAGGCAATCCGCTATTGCAGGTTCCTCGGCAGAGCTGCTTTGTTTCTTGCCCCATTAATGGTAACTTTCCCATGCTGTCATGGGTTGGGGGATGGGACGGACCATTGCTGCACACAGGTGAGCCACATAGGGGCCAGGGAAGAAGCTGCAGGCTTGGAGAAAGACCCTTCCTGGATTCCCTGTTCACCCATAGCAGCGAGATATCTTCCATAATGATCACATCCTGTGGAAAGTGTGGGGACAGGAATGATTATCAGGCCCCCCTACAGTGCTGTCTCTCCCCAAGAGCCACGTACCCAGTGTACAACAGGGTCCAGGAAGAGTGATTTACCCTGCCCCTGCAGCTACTCACCATTTTGGAGGTCTTGTGGCTCATGTGTACTTGCCTGGGGTCAGCCAGTTAGTGACAGGTGTGTGAGTACTGGCTGTGTTTTAAAGCACTGAATCAGTGTTGTCTGTGTTGCAAATAATACTGCTTCTGTAAAATGTTGCATTTAAACTTCACAGAGATGACCTTGGGAGCCCAGCCCCTCTCTTTGTTATCGGTGGCAGAAAGGCTGTGCAGAATTAGAAAGCAGCCAAGAAGAACTAAGGAGGACTTTCTCTGTGAGGTTATGATGCATTCCGCCACTGAGAAACAGGAAGTGAAGGAGTGGCGGGATAGCGAGAAGAGGGACCGAAAGGAGAACGCGGCACACCAAAAAGAAGCCACGGTGCGGCTCGTAAACGTTGTAGAGCGCCAAGTGGACACGCTCCAGGAGATACTAGCTCTTCAAACCAAGCGGCTCCGCGCCCACCCTCCCCTGCAGCCACTGTCACAAAACTCTTTCCCATGCGCTCCCCACACACCACCAACACACTGTTATCAACCTCCTGGCTCCACTCTCTACCCACAGCATTCCACTCCTCCCTCCTTACAGTCCAGCACTGTGGACTCCCACTGCACTCAACACCCATACCTTTGCAGTTTGGCCCTGCTGAAGTACAGCACCCGCTGCATTGTACTCCAAAGGAGAAGGTTCGGTATGATCCCTGGACATACACAAATCTGTAGCTGTCCTAGAATCCCTCCTCCTCTTGAGACCTTCTTTCCCCCCTTCTCCCATCCCCCTCCGTGCTGATGAATTTTTTCGTTTGATTCTCCTCCGGTGGTTGTCTTTTAATAAAAGAATTGTGTTGGTTTGAAAGCAATCTTTATTCTATTAAGTGAAAGCAAAAAGAACACTGCAAAGCAACATACAATTATGTTAAGCCCCCTTCTTGCATCATGTGCACCAATCACCTCCTAGCATTACATGCACTGCAATCCCGAGCATAGCAACATATATTAGTGGCTTTCAGCTTCAAATTGCTGCCTCAAGGCATCCCTGATTCTTATGGTCCTGTGCTGTGCCCCTCTAATAGCCCTGGTCTCTGACTGTTCAAACTTAGCCTCCAGGCACTGAGCCTCTGTGGTCCAGCCCTGAGTGAAGCTTTCACCCTTCCCTTCACAAATATTATGGAGTGTACAGCATGCGGTTCTAAGCATAAGAATATTTTCATCAGCAAGGTCCAGCTTCTCATACAGGCATCGCCAGCGGGCTTTTAAACGGCCAAATTCACACTCAACAGTCACTCGGCACTTGCTCAGCCTGTTGTTGAACCATTCCTTCCTGCTGTCAAGTTGCCCCGTGTATGGCTTCATAAACCATGGCATTAAGGGGTAGGTGGGGTCTCCCAGGATCACAATGGGCATTTTGACTTCCCCCATGGTGATCTTCTGGTCCGGGAAGAAAGTCCCTGCTTGCAACATCTTGAACAGGCCAGTGTTCCGAAAGATGTGTGCATCATGCACTTTCTGGACCAGCCTGCGTTAATGTCTGTGAAATGCCCACGGTGATCCACAAGTGCCTGGAGAACCATTGAGAGATACCCCTTGCGATTAATGTACTCAGTGGCTAGGTGGTCTGGTGCCAGAATTGGAATGTGCATGCCATCTATCGCCCCCCCTGCAGTTAGGAAAGCCCATTTGTGCAAAGCCATCCACAATGTCACGCACGTTACCCAGAGTCACAGTCTTTCGGAGCAGGATGCGATGGCCCTGCACACTTCCATCAACTCGAGTCCAACGGTCGACTTTCCCACTCTGAACTGGTTAGCAACTGATCGGTTGCAGTCTGGAGTAGCCAGCTTCCACAGTACAATCGCCATGTGCTTCTCCAGTGACAAGGCAGCTCTCATTCTTGTGTCCTTGCGCCTCAGGGCTGGGGCAAGCTCATCACACAGTCCCATGAATGTGGCTTTCCTCATCTGAAAGTTTTGCAGCCACTGCTCATCATCCCAGACGTGCATCACAATGTGATCCCACCACTCAGTGCTTGTTTCCCAAGCCCAAAAGCGTATTCCACTATGGTCAGCACCTCCGTGAATACTGCAAGCAATCGCGTGTCATAGCTACTACACGTGGCGAGATCAATGTCGCATTCCTCTTGTCTTTATAGTTTAAGGAATAACTCCACTGCCACTAGTGACGTGTTGGTCAGAGTGAGCAGCATACTGGTCAGCAGTTTGGGATCCATTCCTGCTGCCCGAAAGAGGCAGGGTGCGCAGTACACAAACCGTTGAAAGATGGCTCCAAATACAGATGGAAGCACAGGGATTGCTGGGATGTGAAGCAATGCATCATGGGGCATTGGGACAGGACCCAGGATACCCCCGTGACGCCCCCTTCCCTCTTTCCCACAAGTCTCTGCGGGGAAGAGAAAGAGGTGCTCTGTGGGATAGCTGCCCAGAGGGCACCGCTCTGAATACCACTGTAAGTGCCGCAAATGTGAACATTCTATTGCGCAGGCAGCTGTCAGTGTGAACACACAACAACGGTTTCCCTTCTGTGCTCTCTGAGTGGCGCTGTAACTGCCGGCACTGTAACTTTGCCAGTGTAGTGGTGCCCTAAGGTAGACCTAGAGTGGGGTTGACTTGGCATTAAATGTTGAATGTATATGTTTGAAATATGGCCAGCAGGAATATTTCATAAGCAGAGGTAGTTGTCCAGCAGCCCATGTAATGTTTTATATGTACTAGGGAAAGGTGTAGGCCAATCATATACATGAGCAAAAGCTCTCACATGAGTCTTAAAAAGCAACCAAAAAATAAGGTTTAAGTAGAAGTTGAAGCTGGAGGTTGAATAATAAAACTAGCATGTTATAGCTATTAGCAGACGGTTACCATTTTGCTGGCTAATAAAGTAGATAGATTATACTGTATCTGAATTTGGTTAATATGTCTACTTCAGATGATTGACCTAGAATAGATGTTCTGAACAGAGGTTATTATAATCTATGTCCCTGTTTCCTCTGCAAAAGATTTCAGTCTGTACTTCTGTAGCATCTTTAAGGATCTCAAAGCACTTCAAGAAACATGAATTCAGCATGAATTAACATGAAATCTAGTATCTGGGTGAGGTAGGTGTTAATAGAATCATTTTACAGATCTGCACACTAGAGTAGAAGGGATTTGCCCAAGGTGGCACAATGAGACTATGGGAGAGCTAGAATGTTCTGACCTTTGGTTGTAACTTTGGCAGTGAAGGGATGATTTACCTTGGAGGAAGCATCAGATGTGCCTTTAGTGTAACTCCTGCCACCCATATCTGGCGGGTAAGGCAGCATTGATGTGGTTAGACCTATGGAACATTTTTGGGACTAAACTTTACATTATTTCTGTTGCAATTCAACCAGCCTGTGAGTTTATTTTAAGGAACAAGATGTTGAACGAGTGCATAGAAGTGATTTAGAACCAAACGGGGGCAATATTATGTACAGGGACCATTTGCTGAGCCACTGGCATTTTACCAATAGCAAAATGCCATGTATGCTGCCCTAGTGATGGTCTCAAGCTTTTGCTTGAGTGTCATGTCCAGGCTGGATGGAGTTACAGCTCTAAAGTGAAGCTGGTTACTTTCTTGTCCCTTCTGAAGCAAATCTGTCTCCTTATCTAAATGCTTTGTGCTCCTGATGGGGGTCCTGCTGTATCAGTACAAGGGCCCAAACCTGAATAACTCTCAGTAGTCAGGGGTTGCAGCTCCTCTGTAAATAACCTTGGGGGGCCCCAGCCTGTGAGACCGCTGAATGTGGATGTATTGTGGTCTCCAGACAGAACTCAGTTCTCCAACAGGGATGAGCAAACTCTGCTAGACTAAACCAACCCCCATCCTTACACCCTTCTGCATTTCAAGGAATGGAAGCAGGATTAAAGTGTAAACTCTTAGCGACAGTCCCTGCCTTGTTCTATGTGTTTGTACTGCACCTAGCACAAATAGGGCCCTGTCCTGCTTGGGACTCCAGGGCACTACAGTAATACAAATAGTAATAAGATGTGGATGGTCTTGCTTAGCTAGATGCAGGTGCTGAAATAGAGGCTGTTCTTACACTATTCCTAGCTAGAACTGATAGCAAATGTGCAAAAAATAATATAATTAAGTAAAATAAATGAGAACACTGTGAGAGTCTCTTCTTGTGAGATTCCCTGCCAGTTGTACAGACTCAAGGACTGCATGGTTCAGATAAGCCTTGGGTAAGCACCTAAACTTTGGAGTGCTTATCTAAATTGCACCTGAGCGCCAAACCTGCTGCTGGATTGCCCTCTCCCAGTCTCCAGCACATATCTGTCTAATGGGGGCTTGCTCCAATAGAAAGGTCCTTGAGTCTGATCCACTGAAGATGAGAGTGTGGGGGTGGCAGCAGGTGGTGAGTACTGGTGCTGGTTTTTGTGCTGGGCTAAGCAGGGAGAAAGAGAGACAGGAGACCCGTAGCGTCCGATTGAAATAAGGCAACGAGTTTAGCCCTTTTGGAGACATGGTGTGAGGTGGTTCAAATAATTTGCTGTATTTATAAATCAAATAACCAGGCTGAGCCAGTGAGGGTAACCAGTACACTCTGCAGTCTTTCTTGTTCCCCAGTTATGGCTGCCCTAGGGGAGGCAGTCCTGGGGTTGGGAGAAGCAGTCTGAAAGAGCAACATGCAGTTCAGCAACTGTGGCAAGAGTGATCTCTTTTTTTTTTTTTCCTTGTGTAGTTCTCCCCAAGAAGCAGTTGGCTGGGGAGCAGCAGCACGGTGTTGGAAAGAGGCACGGGACAAATTGTAATTGGAGGGAAAATCTAGAGAGCTTCGATTCAAGGGAAAGTCTATATTTTCAAAAGTGCACAGGATGCTAGGAATCCAAGTCTTACCTAAAAATCCTGGGAAATGTCCTAATCTTCATCAGGGGCGCCACTTCAGATTTTGGTGGGGGGAGGGGGCAACTTTAACCATGATTCCAGGGGCTACTTGAAAACTCTAGTTTTTTGGCATTTAACATAGCAATTAGCCTACAGGCGCATTGTATCTAATTCCTATATAAAAGAAAAAAATAAATAAATATTAGACCCACTCAGCTCCAATACTAGCATGTTCTGACATCTTGTGGCAAGTCACTTAAGGGACACTGGTTAGGTTTAAAATTTTATGTTTTAGTAAGTATATTCTTACTTTGCTTCTAACGCTGCGGCGCGAGAGACTCCATCAGGACTCCTGGGCTCTAGGAGAGGAGAGGGTTCCTAGTAGGTTACAGTGGGGGGTTCTATATAAGAACATCAGAATGGCCATACTGGGTAAGACCAATGGTCCACCTAGCCCAGTATCCTGTCTTTCAACAGTGGCCAATACCAGGTGCTTCAGAGGGAATGACTAGAACAGGCAATCATCAAGTGATCTGTCCCCTGTCACCCACTCCCAGCTTCTAGCAAACCAAGACTAGGGGCATGCAGAATATGGTGTTGGATCCCTGCCCATCCTGGCTAATAGCCATTGATGGACCTATCCTCCATGAGCTTATCTAGCTCTTTTATTGGAACCCTGTTATAGTTTTGGCCTTCACAACATCCGCTGGCAAGGAGTTCCACAGGTTAATTGTGAAGAAATACTTTCTTTTGTTTGTTTTAAATCTGCTGCCTATTAATTTCATTGGGTGACCCCTAGTTCTTGTGTTATGTGACGGAGTAAATAACATTTCCTTATTCAATTTTTCCACACCTTTCATGATTTTATAGACCTCTATCATATCCCCCCTTTGTCATCTCTTTTCCAAGCTGAAAAGTCCCAGTCTTTTTAATCTCTCCTCATACGGTAGGTGTTCCAGACCCCTACTAATTTCTGTTGCCCTTCTCTGTACCTTTTCCAAATCCAGTATATCTTTTTTGAGATGGGGTGACTCAAATCTGCATACAGTATTCAATATGTGGGGGTACAATGGATTTATATAGAGGCAATTTGATATTTTCTGTTTTATTATCTATCCCTTTCCTAATGATTCCCAATATTCTCTTAGCTTTTTTGGTTACCACTGCACATTGAGTGGATGATTTCAGAGAACTGTCCACAATGACTCCAAGATCTCTTTCTTGATGGGTAACAGCTAATTTAGACCCCATCATTTTGTATGCATAGTTGGGATTATATTTTGCCATCTGCATTACTTTGCATTTATCAACACTGAATTTCATCTGCCATTGTGTTGCCCAGTCATCCAATTTTGTGAGATCCCTTTGTAACCCTTTTCAGTCTGCTTTGGACTTAACTAGCTTGAGTAATTTTGTATCATCTGCAAATTTTGCCACCTCACTGTTTACCCCTTTTTCCAGATCATTTATGAATATGGTGAACAGCACTAATCCCAGTACAGAGTCCTGTGGGATACCACTATTTACCTCTCTCCACTCTCACCATTTATTCCTACCCTTTGTTTCCTATCTTTTAACTGGAGTGCTTGGCAGTGCTTTCAGGATCATCTAAGGAGCCTTAATTTAATGAAAAAGCTTTTGTTATCTTAATCACCCTGCTTCTGTTTATAAACAAACTCCCTGCCCCCAAGGTGGAAGCTGGGAGTAGTACAGAATTCTTCACATATCACACTCAAGATGTGTGGCAATTAAGAGCACCGGCTGGGGTAGGGCATGCACTGTGAGGAGACCCCGGGTACAAAACTCAGAGGGGGGCTAGAGCCCCCTCCTCACCCACCCTGAATGACGCTACAGGTCTTCATTTAAGATCCCAGACTGCTAAGGTTCACTTCAGGCTTCAAGCTGCTCTGGCTCCAGGCCTGCTGACAGGGGAGGGCAAAGGGGTGCTTTGCCCCACTGCCCTTGCTCCGCGCTGCTCCTGGAAGCGGCTGGCATATCCCTGTGGCCTCTGGGGAGGGGATCTCCGTGCGCTGCCCCCGCCCTGAGCACTGACTCCGCAGCTCCCATTGGCCAGGAACTGTGGCCAATGGGAGCTGTGGGGGCAGTGCCTGCAGGCAGAAATGTGCAGAGACCCTCTGGGCCCCCCGCCTAGGAGCCGCTGCCGGAGGGGTGTGCTGGTTGCTTTCAGGAGCCACGTGAAGTAAGCGCCGACCCCCTGACCCCCTCCTGCACCCCAACCTCCTGCCCCAACCTAGACCTGCACCCAAACTCCCTCCCAGAGTTTGCACCCTGCACCCCATCCCACACCCAAACTCCCCCCCCCCAGAGCCCACACCCCTCACTCCCTCCCACACCCAAAATCCCTCCCAGAGCCTGACCCCTCACCCGCTCCTGCACTCCAACCCTCTGCCCCAGCCTGGTGAAAGTGAATGAGGGTGGGGGCGAGTGAGCAAAGGAGGAGGGAGGGGAGGATGGAGTGAGCAGGGGTGGGGCCTCAGAGAAGGGGCAGGACGGGGTGTGGTCTCAGGGAAGGGTCGGGGCCAGGCCGGGGCGGGGTTTGCACGATTAGACAGTTGGCAACGGTACTGGGTAGGCATGTGGAAGCCCTGGCTGTGCGGGAAGAGCGCGCCCAGCAGCGCAGCCAGCAGCTCTCTGGGCACCAGCCAATGCAGGCGCAGCATCGCCCAAATGTCAGGCAGACCGTGTCTGCGCGGGCGCGGCTTGTGCGTGCGTGGGGGCCCACTGACTGTTCTGTCCTGAGGCCCGGAATTGCTGTCGGCAGGCCTTTTCTGGCTCCATCCAAAGTCCTCATTCTGGCAAGTAAAGCCAGGCCCTTCTAACTGTGGCAAAGCCTGTCTCCATGACTAGGATGTGCCTCTTGTTTTAGAGGGCTTTGCGCGATGCTCCCAAACACTTAAAGCCATGGAGGACCATTCTTGTGTAGATTTAAAGGCCGTCCCAAACCTGGGTGACTCCCTGTACAGTATAAGTGATATTTCTTTGTGTTGCTCCCCCCAAACTTATCCATATAGACCAATCCTCACGGCCTGGCACAGTGGAAATGTATGGAAGTAGCAGTTGCTAATGACAATATGCAAGAGTGTAACACACATCTCAGCAGCAGGCACATCCCTTGCCAACCTGGCAAACAAGGGCTCATGCTCTGATCTTCCACATGGCAGCACTTTACAGCTCAAATTGCAGTCTTCTGAAGGGAGAGATGCTGGGAGGCTAATGCTGGCCCTTCTCTCTTCTGAGCACTGTTTGGTGTTTGCCATCACTAATAAAAATGTCTCCTTTTTTGGTTACAACTGCTCATGGGATGCCAACTTTACATGTCCCAATAGGAGCAGGCAGGCCAATCCCCAGATAGAAAGGGTCTTGGCTAACTTTACTTCCTAGATACCAGAGAGGCTGCTGTAGAGAACCAGTAGGAAATCTCCTTGGCAGGCCTCATCAGACAAGGACCTGTAGAATAATGCAGGAGCGCTCTCCTGTCGGCATAGAGCATCTTTACTAGACATGCTGCAGCGGCACAGCTACATTGGTGCAGCTGCGCCAATGTAGCGCTTCTAGTGTAGACCTGCCCTCAGTATTATTATCATGATTCTCTGTATTACAGTAGTTCCTATAGATCCCAGCTGAGACCCTGGCCCATTGTGCTGGGCACTGTACATACACATAGTAAAAGACACCCTGTCCTGAAGAGCTTGTAATTTAAATAGACAAGAGAAGTAGTGGGAGGGGAAACTGAGGCACTTGGAGGTGAAGTGACTTACCCGAGGTTACACAGAAAGTCAGTGGCAGGGTGAGGATTAGGACCCAGGTCTCCTGAGTCCCACTTCTCTGCCCCCTCCACTGGGCCATAATGTCTGTCTGTGGTGCCCATGTCAGTTTAATTGATCAGGGTTACTTACATCATGGATTTTTTATTTATTTAATACCATGTTGGCAACCCCCCCCCCGCCCCCTCCCCCCCCCCCACACACAAACAAAAGGGAGTAAATTACACGGTGTGGGGTGGAGGTATTTTTATCTTTGCTCTTTGGACCTAATCATCTTGGTGTTAGACTGGCATTGTTTGCAATAGACTGTTGCAATAAGGCAAGAATCCCCTTTGTTTGCTCTAGGGAAAGAGCTATTGATGGCTTTGGCAGACATGAACTCTGACCTCCTCCTGTTCCTCATCCACGTTCCACCTCTTCCCATCCCCCGCTGCTGACTGAAGTTCCAGCAGACAGAAGTCACTGATGCAGAAATGTATATTTCCAGGAGTCAATAAGCTCCGAGCTACAGCACAATTGGAGCAAGAGGATTATGGGATGATACTAGACAGTAAACCACACAGCACTGACTCATAGCAAGCTACAGAGGAAAAGTATTGGCACCAGGTCATGTGCTGCACATCTGCAATGCAAATTAATTATCATCTATCCAGACATATATCAAATGATCAAAGCTCCCGCTGCCAGGAATGACTAGGAATTTGTGGCAGATCCTGAAATTCACAACACAGCAGGAGATGTCGG
The DNA here is from genome assembly GCF_027887155.1 of Malaclemys terrapin pileata. NCBI lineage: Eukaryota > Metazoa > Chordata > Testudines > Emydidae > Malaclemys > Malaclemys terrapin. Next base: position 94,480,961 of record NC_071508.1, on the reverse strand, counting down.
GATTCATTAGGAACTGCAGCAGCTCTAGGCCCCAAGGCAGTGGAAACGAGAGAAGCGCGGTAACGAGCAAGTCGGAGCATTAATAGGTCAGCCAATGAGGAGGGGTGCAAGGTGGCGACCTTGCAGAGGCTCTTGTCTGAGACCCAGCAAACCTCATTGCTCTGGTGCAACTCTGAGCACCTTTTCTCTCCTGTCCCTTCCAGAGTCCAAAGGGAGATGGTGATGAGGAGGAGGAAGGAGGATCCCATGAGGCCCCAGTGTCAGCATTCATCATGCTCTTTGCAGTGAGAGCCTGAGACTTTCCAGCGCTGAACATTTCTGTGTCTCATCTACAACCACACCCTGAAATCAAATTCACAGCCAGGTGAACCAGGCACTGTACAAACATGTCAGAGCTGCCTCCGCCCCCTTCTCTCCCGCTCTCTCTTGCCTTCTCCTTTCTCTCTCAAGTTTCTCGGAGAGTCAACGGATTCCAGCGTGAGAATATTTTCACCTCACCACTGGTTCTGGAGCAGTGAGAAATCTGGGGTAAGCTTCAGATCGCAGGTCTGGGGACGGTCACTGGGTTTGCTTTCTGGATTTAAAACAACAACCTTCTAATGGCTGCTGTTTTGTGTGGTTTGTTTCCTCTGTTTACAGAGGACTAGGTTTGTCAGTTTAAACTAACGTCTCAGCTCTCCTGTGGCTGTGCTTCTATGGGTTAACCCTTTCTCTTCGGAGCTGCATTTTCAATCTTAGCAGTGCCAGGAATGCATATGCTGAGCTCGTGTGTGTTGGCAGTACCACTTTACGGCAATGTGAGAGGGAAGCAATTTGCGGGTTGTGGAGCATTTTCCTTCAGGTCTGGTTCTGGAAGGGAAAGAAAACTGAGAGCTGGACTGCTCTGGAAAGAAATTTACTCCATCTTTGCTCCTACAGCCCAGCGACACCATCCACCAATCAGCTTTGCTGGATGGCAGTGGTAGTTTCCCTGCAGCCCTTTCTCTCTTCTCACGCGGAATTGTCCTCTACTGGCGTTTGCACAGTGGGACAGTCAGTGAGATCTCCTTTCTTTCACCACCCTGTCCCCTTTAGACAAGCAAGAATGTGTGTCTCTTATGGGGATGTGGCAATTGGGACCTGTTAGTGTAAGCTGTCAACAATGTGGAGTGTGGAATGAAAATGCCTTGCTTGTCTTGGCAGTTGGCGAAGAAGGTTAAAGTCACCCCTGATGATGCTTGGGAAAGCAGACAGCCCATGTCAGGAACATGCCTGCTTGCTGTCTGTTTGCAAGATGTAGCAATATCTCCAGGGAGCCCCCTTATATCTGCAGGGACCCTCACCATACCTATCAAAGATACTTATTGATTCACCAGCTAAAACCCCTCATGCCCATATCCCTGGATTTCTCCCTTGCTATGTCAGCTAAGACCCTTTCAGCACAGCTACTGACATATCGTGTCGTAACACTGTGTATATCTGAAGTATCAGGGAACTGGCTAACTTCATACTATTTGAAAACCATTTGTCAAATTACATTGGCAATGTACACACAATCTCTTTTAACTAAGTGATCTCTCTCTCACACACACACACACACACACACACACACTATACGGAAAAGGTAGGTCTGTGTAGCAATTGTCCAGTAATATTTACTGATCCATTTGTCCTCTTGTTTGCCAGGATATTAATGACTTAATGTACTGGAGAACCGAACAGTGAAGTAGTCTGAGAAGAAGAAGAGAAGCACATAGCTGGTGAGTGAATACTCAAAGGTGGGGCTTGGGAATATGTACAAAACGAGGCATTTGCTGAAAAGATCAATAGCCAATCCCCCTTTCTGAAGACCATCCATAAGACAATGCCCAGTGCAGCTGAATCCCTAAATTGCTGCTTGTGAAAGGGGTGCTGCTGTCCTGGCATTGTATAAATTCTCTCTCCCCTAAGCAGTCTAGTTATTAACATGTGATAAGGCTGTGCATTGATGCTCACATTGTGCAGCACATTGATATGTATGAACAATGGCTTATAAATAAGCTAACAGTAAATAGAGGTGGTCAACTAGTATAAAGACCTGTTTGTGAAATTAGCAGCTGGGCTTCAAAGCAGCCTGTGAGTGCCCCTCTGTGGTGTGCTGCCTGTGAACATTCATGTGAACAAAATTTTTTGTGTAAGAATACTCATGAGAGAGAATTTGGGGCCCAGCAGGTGAGATTCAGTTAACTGAGAAACAAAATTTGTTTTATGACTAAAATTCCTTCCAGAGGAAAGTGTACGTACTTCGTAAAAGTCCAGCCATCCTATCATGGAGCAGAAACAATAGCATGTGAGCTGGGTGACCAGTCCCAAACGTCAAATAACGAATTCTGAGTATCAGTACCTAAATGGATATTTGCTGTGAACAGTTTGTGAACAACCCACACGTCAAACATCTTTGTCAAAACTATTTGATGTGTTCATAAAAATCACAATCTGTTCAAAGACAATTCATGAGCAGAGAGAATATGTTGAGTAAACTGTTTGAAACAATTAGACAGATTAGCTCTAATTGTAAGTAAAAATGCATTTAACTACATACATCCCATTCCCCTGGATCATACAGTATTTTATTTTCAAACCTACACTACATTATTTTTGCTCCTGATAATCAAGGTTTATCTAATCTATCTTTCTATCTATCTATCTATCTTTGTAGAAGGATGGTATCTAAGGCCCCATGTCACCTCCTTGGTCTGGAGAGTCCAGTTAACACTCCTCTTCAGTCAGTGACAGAATCTCCGGAGGTTAACATACCCTCCTCAGCCCCAGGGGTTAGAGGAGAGCACATTTATCATCACAGCAATCTCAGACCATGTCAGATCAGGATCTAAACTATGGGACCAATTCTTCACTCTATCATATCACTTTTGCTCCTGCGTATCTCTGTTGACATGAATGGGTTATATCAATGTTGTAAACATTTGTTAACCTTTATGCTGAAATGTTTCCAGTTAATATTGAGTTGTTAAACATAAGGGTCCAAGAAAACCCAACTTGGTTTTCAGATTCAAGCTTCTAGGTTGGTTGCAGAAAAACTGTTTAGTAGAGGATCACTAGGCAACACTTTGAATGATACAACCAAACTTTATTAGAAAAATGATTAGTTAAGCAAACAGGCATGTAAATACTACTTACACAAATGCTACTATTATACTCCCAGTCCAAGATGGAATGGTGTGTCAATGGGTGATAAGTCCACTGACAACAGAGTGAAGTACAGCCTTATCATCCTGGAACCGAATGGTGCCCTTTGGATGTTAACTGGAGCTCTCCCTTGCAATTTAGCAAAACTATTCCTTTTATACTCTAGTATAATACTAATGAACATTAAACTGTCCTTTACCATAACTAGATTTCTTCCATCTTCTTATAGGCTCTTTACACTGCACATTATTTAAATTAACATCTGCACCAATGTCCTTCGCATACTAGCAATATAGATAACATTTGAATAAACCATTCACAATTTTCACAAACACTTATTAAAAACGTTGCTTAAACCAGTTATAATCAAAACATCATGGTAACAAAGCCCTGGGTCACGTCCTTGCTAACTCTTACTTTCCCATAACACTCTGTCTCCAACTTATCTTTGCCTTTTCTCACACTAGCAACTTCAGTTTCCCCTACTCCTCTACACTTAGGTTTTGTACTCAAGTTAACCTAATTTCTACTTACTTCTTAATCCAAACTATCCTATAGCTTACAGTATAAACCAGGTATAATGGAGGGGAGAATCAGACCATATCCATTTAACGTGGCTCTTGTATGGTATCTAACGGGCAAACTCAGGTTCCTGGGTGGCAGCGTGTTTGTTGCTGCTACACTGCTGAATTAACCCTTGAGCAGTATTGATATTACTTTTATTTTTAGATTGATTGCCTTGGCCTTACATAAGAGTCAAACATTAACATAGTTGGATAAAATAAAAATCAGGCTCCTGTTCCCTTCAAAACCTGTTATTAGAAATGTTTCTTAGCCCTATATATGATGCTGCTGTTGCCCTTACAAATCAGAGGCTCCTCCCATTCCCATCTCTTCTACAGTCTGAGAACTGGGTGACAAAATAACTGATACCTGAGAGGAGGTGTGGTCTGACCTGATGTTACTGAATTGTGGTTGCAGGGTCAGTGTACTGTAGTGGATACAGCAGGGGGCCGAGGGTCAGTGAGGGTCTGGGTTCTAAGCTCAGTTTATATGACTCACTGTGTGGTTTGGGTAGGATTGTCAACTTTCTATTCGCACAAAACTGAACACCCTACCTCTGCCACTTCCCTGAGGCCCTGCCCCCCACTCACCATATTCCCTCTCCCTCAATAGCTCCCTCTCCTCCACCTTCACTCATTTTTACTGGGTGGGGGCAGGAGGTTGTGGTGCAGGAGGGGGTGAGAGCCTTAACTGTGGGTGTGGGCTCCGGGGTGGGGCCAGAAATGAGGGTTCAGGGTGCAGGATGGGGCTCCGTCCTGGGGCAGGGAGTTGGGGTTTGGGAGGGGGTGAGGGTTCCGGCTGGGGGTCCGGACTCTGGGGTGGGGATGATAGGTTTGGGGTGCAGGAGGGGGCTCCAGGCTGGGGGATGGGGCCAGAGGATTCGGTGTGTGGGAGGGGGCTGCAGGTTGAGGCAGGGGGTTGGGGTGTGGAAGGGATATGGGCTCCAGCTGGGGGTGAAGGCTCTGGGGTGGGGCCGGGGATGAGGGGTTTGGGGTACAGGAGGGGTCTCCAGGCTGGGGGGTGGAGCAGAGGGATTTGCAGTGCAGGTGGGGGCTATGGGTTGAGCCAGGGAGGTTGGGGTAATCGAGGGGTTGAGGGCTCGGGGATGGGGCCAGGGATGAGAGGTTTGGGGTGAAGGAGGATACTCCAGGTTGTGGGAGGCTCAGGGCTGGGGCGGGGGGTTGGATCTTGGGGTTGGGGCATGGGCAGTTCTCGGTCAGTGGTGCAGCGGGGGGGCTAAGGCAGACTGCCTGCCTGTCCTAGCACCGCACTGCACGCGCCCCAGAAGTGGCCAGCAGGTCCGGGTCTTAGGCAGGGGCAGCCAGGAGACTCCACGTGCTGCTCTCGCCTGCAGGCACCACCACCCCTGGGAACCGGCCAATGGGAGTGCAGAGCCAATCCTCAGGGCGGAGGCAGCATGCGAAGCGCATGCCCCTCCTCCCCCCCGCCTAAGAGCGGAGCTTCTGGCCCCTTCTGGGGCACAGCGCGGTGTCAGCCAGGACAGGTAGGGACTAGCCTGCCTTAGTGCGCAGCACCACCGACCGGACTTTTAACGGCCCGGTTGGCGGTGCTGACCGGAGCCGCCAGGGTCCCTTTTCGATGGGGTGTTCCAGTCGAAAACCGGACACCTGGTCACCCTAGGTTTAGGGTAAGTCACTTTACATTTCTGTGCTTCAGTTTCTCCATCTGTAAAATGGGGATAATACAATTGACCAGTCTCACAGGCTGGTGGAAGGTTTAGTGTTTTCATAAAGCACTTTGAGCTGCGTGAGTGCAAAGCAATGGGTTATTACCTACATTATGATAAGTGGGGAATCAACTTGTCTTAATTATTGTTTGGAAGTAGCTAAAATTGTCTCCAAAACCTTGCTAGCCTAGCTGCTGGTGTCGTCATGATCAGGTGGCATGCTCCTGCCATCTCAGCACATTTCCACCACATTGCTAAGGCAAGAATCCTGGGGTCTGAGTCTTCATTGCTCTGCACCTTGTGTGGGCACTTACATCTGGGCACAGTGAGTGTAAAATGCTACCATTTTGATTTGGTACCATTTTTCACCCCCTTTGCACAGATTTAGATGACTTTGCAAGGTGCAGGAAGATGGAGAATCAGGGCTTGGGATCTCTCTGCCCTTATATACCGAGTCCTAAGGAAGGGCAAGCTTAGCAAATGTCTCCACAGTGTCTTGAATTAAGGAGCAGTCTGTTATGATGGCAAGTGGCGAGCATATGGAAAAACATGATTTTTTAAAAATGAAAACAATCCACCTCCATTTTTGGATGCACCCCAGGGACTCTACAGGTGGTCTGTATGGTGCCTGGAGTGTCCACTGTAAATGGAATGGGGCTGTGAATGTAGGGAAGTGTCTATCTGTGATTGGAGGCAAATGTAAGTGGTGAGAGAGGTGGCTGAGAGGTGTCCCCCTCTCAGCAGAACCAGATGAGAGTGAGTCCTGTGGATCGATCTCATAACACAAGAACTAGGGTCACCAAATGAAATTAATAAGCAGCAGGTTTAAAACAAATAAAAGGAAGTATTTCTTCACACAACGCCCAGTCAACCTATGGAACTCCTTGCCAGAGGATGTTGTGAAGGCCAAGATCTTAACAGGGTTCAAAAAATAACTAGATAAATTCATGGAGCTATTAGCCAGAATGGGCAGGGATGGTGTCCCTAGCCTCTGTTTGCCAGAAGCTGGGAATGGGCAACAGGGGATGGATAACTTGATGATTACCTGTTCTGTTCATTCCATCTGGGGCACCTGGCACTGGCCACTGTTGGAAGACAGGATACTGGGCTAGATGGACCCTTGGTCTGACCCAGTAGGGCCATTCTTATGTTCTTATGATCTCTGAGTCTGAGCCTGGGAAAAGCAGTGCTGCTGATGGTGCTACGTTAGTATTTGCTAACCTAATTCTCCAGTAGACCTAATAAGAAGAGCAGAAAGGCTACGTCTACATAGGGATAAAAAAGCTGTGGCTGGTCTGGGTCAGCTGATTGGGCTCACAGGGCTTGGGCTCCGGGGCTAAAAAGTCATTGTGTAGATGCTCAGGCTTAAGCCTGAGCTCTGGAATCCTGCGAGGATTGAGAGTCCCAGAACTCAACTCCAGCCTGAGCCTGAACGTCAACACTGTGATTTGTAGCCCTGCAGCCCAAGCTCTGCAAGCCCGAGTCAGCTGACCTGGGCCAATGCGGGTCTTTTATCCCTGTGTAGGTGTACCCATTGAGGCTACTCTTCTAGATCTTGCAGCTAAAGCACTGGGCAGTGACTCAGGAGATCAAAGTTCAGTTAGTTCCTGGCTCTGCCACAGACTTCCTGTGTGAACTTAAACAAGTCATTTCATCTCTGTGTCTCATCTGTACATGAGGATGATAGTAGTTCCCTTTCTCCCACCTTTTGTCAGTCATATCTATTTAGATTGTAAAATCTCCAGGGCAGAGATTGTGTGTGTGTGTGTGTGTGTGTGTGTGTGTGTGTGTGTACAGTGCCCAGCACAATAGTGCTCTGATCTCAGCTGGGACCTCTAGATGCTAATGTGAATAATAATATTGTGAAAACAGATACAGCCTTATTATTTCATAAAGAAAGAAGCTGGCTAACGCTTGGGTTGTGATAGTATTAGCTTCACACAGTGCGAAAGCTCCTTCCTTTAGAAGAGCTTTTATGTCATCAGGTGTGAATTTGGCCCAGGATGTCTAAACCCACCAAGGAGCATGACAATAAATACTGTTCACAATAAGCTCAGGAAAGACATATTTATTATGTAGCCTATTTTGCTCTTAACGGACGAGAAAAGAAAAAAGCCAACAATTTAGTTTTATGGTCCTTCCCATCCTTTTGGTAAAAGCCATGCATCAAATGTAGGGAGTTTGCATTGCCTTTCTCATCTGTCACAAAATAAACCCAGCAACATAACAAATAAATCTCTCCTAATCTTATTTCTAATGGAATATTAATCTGTATGCCTGGGTATGTGTTCACACAGGATTTAGAGCATTACATTGGTTTGCAGTGCTGTTAGGTTGCATGGTGCACCCATCTTGCCAGACATACAGCTTTATTATCAGAAAATAATGAAGGACTTGAAATACTAAAAGTTATAGTGCAGCAGCAAACATAATCTCTTCTTTTAGGAAAGCAAAACACCCAAACCAGCATTTCCAAAGCCCAGGGCCTCAGATCAAGGTACAGAGAGGGATCATGGCAGGACACTGCACTCTCAGATCCCATTTCAAATATAGAATCATAGGCATGCAGGGCAGGAAGTGACCTTGAGAGGTCAAGTCTGGCCTCCTGCCATTAGCCCTCACCTTTTCCCCCTCCACCCACTTTTTACTAGTTGTTATCCCTGGCTTTGTAAAGTTTCATTTAGATTTGAAAACTCTTAGGGAAGGAACCTGACAGTTTTGTTTTGTCTGCAAAGTGCTATGAATGTCTATGATATGGTGTAAATAATGATCATGTCAAAAACCTCAGAACAGTAAACATTAGGATTCTATAGGGCTTGGAAAGCAATAAAATAGTGTGTGTATTATACGTACCCAAACACATGGATAATTATCTAGTCCGCCATACTTGAAATGTATTACACTGTTGTGACTTGCATCTCAGTGAGTTTTAATGGGGTTTTCCTTTTGCTTGGGGGGTTCTCTGGGATTCCTTCCTGTGCTCTCTGGCTCCAACTTCAACTCTCCCCACCCTCAGAACACAGTGACCCAGTGAGGCTACTCTTCTAGATCTTGCAGCTAAAGCACTGGGATGTGACTCAGGAGATCAAAGTTCAGTTCAGTTCCTGGCTCTGCCACAGACTTCCTGTGTGAACTTGCAGCCTGGCTGGACTGGACGAACTCCCCCAGCCCCTCTTTGTAGTCCTTCAACACTTTTCAGAGCATCAACTGAGGACACTGGGCTGATATTTTTTCCCAGCCAGTATCTAAGAGTGCTGTGCTCTTGGTCCAGGGAGGACATGACCCACCAAGCTTGGGAGCAGAATGGTGATGCCCACAGGGTAGAACTACTCAGTCAGAGTGGTGTTTCAGTTGCCATAAGAAATTGTTTTAAATAAAAAATAATCAAGTAAACCTCAGACACCCTGCTACCTACCTCTCTCACTCACGTTGAGAGAGTGTGTGTGTGTGTGTGTGTATACACATACGTACACACACAATGACACAATCAGAGCTTATACACCTGCCCTATGCACCAGTGAAACTATAATTATATCAGGGAAGCTGATGAAATAACAAATCACACGAGCAAATTTGCTTTAGGATCTGAAATACTGTGTGATAACAAAGAACAATTCCTGCTACCATTTACTTCCTTCTTTCTTTTGTCCAGCTGATCATTTTCTATGCCCATTTCTCTGATGTCTCCCAATCACTCCTTCCAACTCTGATTTCCTTTCCTTCTTCCCTAATTCCCCCTTCCTCTCATCTGAGCCTAACCCTTCTCTCTCCTTGCCCCTCCTTTCCAGCTGATCCCTCCCACTGCTCTGAATCTGCCGTCTTTGGTTTTTCTCCTGCTCGCTAGCAGATGTGACAGCTTTTGGAACTATATTATCTATGAAAAGCTATATCTGGCGTTAAAAAATCTGACGTGGTTTCCCAGGCAGCAGAAATGGATCATTGAGAGAATTTAAATCTCCAGCTGCTTTTGTCTCAGGGTAGTGACTTTTATTATTTATGTTTATGACATTTCTTACAGTATGGCTATCAGCCATGAATGAAAAGACTAGGGTTTAGTAGGTTACTATGGTGTCGGTGTCACAGGATATGTATGACAGATTAAGGGGATGTTGTCTAATAGTTTAAGGCTTAAGTGTAGATTTTGTGTTTATTTACAAAATCTAAGTCTTATATGATAAAAATATTCTTATTAATTTGTTTTTGGATAACAAAGGGCATGTTTTAGTTTTTCTTATTTAAACATTCTCCTGTTGGAAACTCAAATATTATAGCCAATGCAGGAGAACCACAAGAGTAATTGACCACTCTCATTTCACTATCCAAACTGAGTGAAATGCAAAACCTAAAGGATTATTAAAGCTGATGGGATTTTAAATACCTATTTTTAGTATAGGATTTTTTATCCTCACAGTGTCCTTTAAACTACAACCACCTGTCCAATATCAGACTGTATTTATAATCAAAGCAATTAATGTAAAGCAAATGTCATTGGAAACCCCGAGGTACACGTAGGTGTACAGGGTTGGATGCATTTTATCATTATAATACTCATACTACTAGCCAAAAAGACACAAAGGCCAAATTTTCAGCCAGCTGCTGTAAATGTGACCATGAACTTAATGGATACATATTTCTGCATATGTGAACCATACTTTTGTGTAAACGGATGGGGTAAGTGCTTTCTAAATGGTGATTTGAAGGCACAATTATCTAATGTGAATGCACCTATGTTTTGTATATGTGCATGCAAAGTTATATGCTGGGGTAGATCTACTTTTGAAGCCTGGTTAAAAATTTGGCCCCGAATGGAAAATTGAACATTTTAATTCAGTAATTTGCATATAAATCCAATCATACTGAATCATAAAGGGATACTACTAGTTATTATTTATGGATTTATTTTTACAGCACCCCAAAGTGTGTTAGGGGCTTTACAAAACAAATAGAAAGTCATCGTCCCTGCCCTATAGATCTTACAGTATAATTAGGGCCCTACCAAATTCATGGCCCATTTTGGTCAATTTCACCGTCATAGGATTTTAAAAATCATAAAATTCATGATTTCAGCTATTTAAATCTGAAATTTCACAGTGTTGTAATTGTAGGGGTCCTGACCCAGAAAGGAGTTGTGGGGGCATTGCAAGGTTATTGTAGGAGGAAAAGGGGTTGCAGTACTGCTACCCTTACTTCTGCACTGCTGCTGGCAGCAGCGCTGCCTTCAGAGCAGTGCAGGCTGCTGGAGCGTGGCGGCGGCTTCTGGCCGGAAGCCCAGCTCTGAAGGCAGAGCCACCGCCAGCAGCAGCACAGAAGTAAGGATGACATGGTATGGTATTGCCACCGTTACATCTGCACTGCTGCCTGCAAAGCTGTGCCCTCAGTCAGCAGCTGCCACTCTGCGGCTGCTCAGGTCTGAAGGCAGCAGCACAGAAGTAAAGGGTGGCATGGTATGGTATTGCCACCCTTACTTCTGTGCTGCTGCTGGCAGGGCGCTGCCTTCAGAGCTGAGTGCCTGGCGAACAGCTGCCACTGTCCGGCTGTGCAGCTCTGAAGGCAGTGTAAAAGTAAGGGTGGCAATATTGAAACCCCCCTAAAATAACCTTGTGACTCCCCTGCAATTCCCTTTTGGGTCAGGACTCCCAATTTGAGAAACGCTGGTCTCCCCTGTGAAATCTGTATAGTATAGGGTAAAAGCACACAACAGGCCAGATTTCACGGTCCGTGACACCCTTTTCATGGCTGTGAATTTAGTAGGCCCGTAAGTATAATTATGGATGGGATGCAATGAAGGAGGTTACAAAGAGTAGGGAGGGGGTGGATGAGGAAGAACAAGGATTAAAACAATAAGATCACTTGGCTACTCAGTTTAGGAATGTTTCCATCCTCATGGCTCAGTGAAGAGGTTTTAATTAATAATTATTGACACACTTCTTGTCCTGGCAGAGAGTTGAGATTTACAGCATTTTATCCAGTGCTTCCCACTTCCTGATCTATGTCAGATGCTGTGGAGCCTCTCTAGTAGCCCCACCTGTCCTTTGAACAGTGCCAAAAGGAGTAGCTAGCAGGTCACATCCCTTTCCAAGGAAATCTTCTGCAGTTCTTCTCCAACAATTGTCTCCATGATTATTTCTCATTTATTATCTGAATTGCAGTAGTATTTAGGCGCCCCAGTCATGGACCAGGACCCCACTGTTCTGGGCTCTATACAGATACAGAACAAAGGCGAGCACTGCCCAGTGAGCCCACCATTAGAGCATATGTGCCCTGGGTGCCATTGGAACCACCTCCAAAGCAAAGACCGTTCTGGCAGTGCACCCTCTCAGGGCTTGTCTTCACTACCGGGTAGAAATCGATCTCTCGGGGATCGAATTATCGCGTCTCATTGGGACGCGACAATTGATCCCTGAATCGACGCACATACTCCACTAGCGCAGGTAGGAGTAAGCGCCGTTGACGGGGGAGCCGCGGCGGTCGATTTGCCGCCGTCCTCACAGCGGGGTAAGTCGGCTCGGATACGTCAAATTCAGCTACGCGATTCGTGTAGCTGAATTTGCGTACCTTAAATCGATCCCCCCCCAGTGTAGACCTAGCCTCAGGTGCAGAAGTGAGGCCTCATAGTGCTTCTCTAAATGGGCTTTTATGCCTTTCTCTACATTGTTTCTCTGGTTTTCAGATGGAATAATAAGTCTGGGGTCTCTTGTGAGCATTTTGATGCAGCACAGCAATGCTGTGTTTGCACTTGAAAAGTCCGTATAAATGCCCTGCTGTGATATACAATGTAAGGCCCCGATCCTGCAAATGCTTAATGCACATGATTAACTTTACTAAGTTGATTGATTCCATCCCCTCCCTACTGTTTCAAGGGAACTTTGCATGGTAGTAAAGTTAAGCATGTGCACACGTGTTTGCAGGATCCAGGCCCTAAGGATAGGAAATACAGCAGTATGTTAAATAATCACTTTTTAACCACTGTACACTGCTTTAAACTGTAGTTCTAATTGTAACAATGCGAATTATGTATAGCATTGTATCATTAAGAGAGCATGATATTGAAGTGTATAGCATGTAAGGAAAATATCACCAGAAATGTCTGCTCACTACTGTGAAACAAATTATTTTCACTATATTCTCTGTTGTCTTTGGCCCATGAAATATTTATCCAGCAAAATAACCTAAAGCTGAGGTACTGGGAAGGGAGAATGATTTTTCTGAAGTATAAGAGCTTGGTGAGGGTCCAAAATCTGCTGTCGGATAGAGGAAAAGATCAGGAAGTATCTACGTACACCGGTGGTTCTGTACAGATAATACAATAGTGCATCCAGCAGTAATGTAATATTAAGGTTGGGAAATTGAACCGCAAATTTAGGAAAATCCAGAATCTCAACTTTCTCCCACAATGTTAATAATATTATTATTTATTTATTGTAATTCAGTAGCATCTAGATGCCCGAGTCATGTGCTAGGTACAATACAAACACATAAGTAAAAGATGGTAACTGCCCCATCCTATGTATTTCTTATAAGTATTATCAACAAACAGTAATATATTAAGGTTTAAATTGAACAAGAGAAAGTGATAAAGAAAATTCTACGTATGCAACATAATCAACTTCTGGGAATAACTTTAATTTGTAGGACTGCCGTCCTTTTGAGTGCTTGATTTTTCCATCTTAACATAGTATTAGCACTATTTTTTTCCTTTTAATTTAGAAAAATGAAGAAAAATAAAATAACTAGATCTGGAGTTCTTTGACTTAGGAAACTGTAAATGTGTGTCAGTTTCTAGAACCCTGCATAAGAATGCAGTGTTCCTTTGCTGAGTCACCCTAACCTCAGGTGTTAATACCTTGAATAAAGGAACAGAGTAATTACTTCTGATTCATGCTTGTTAGCTCTAAATGGGATACAAGAGTGATTGGAGTGTCTTTCTGAGGGAAAAAGGCAGAGGACCAGGACAGAGGAAGTCCTGCAAGGAAACCCTAGGGACAGTGAAGTTTGGGGAGAAAGTTTAGGCTCAAGTTTGTGTTTTGGTAAGTAACCCTCAGGAACTTTGTTGAGGAACCTGGCAGGAACTCCACCCATTTATTATTTGTTCATGACAGAGTCTACTGTGTACTAGGCGTTTTCTAGACATTTAGAAAGTGATGTCCCTGCCCCCAAAGAACTCACAATTTAAGGACAGGTAGCCAAGTAGACAGAGGTTACAGGAAGGGGGACAAAAAACAGGGATTTTCTAGAGTGGGGATTATAAATTGCTTAAACTAGGGCTGCTTATGCTACAGAGCTTTAGCACTGAACCTGTGCTGAAGCATTTTACCTAGACTAAGCTATCTAAAATGCTAGGCCCCTGCTGGAGGCTTCCCGGCCATTTCTCTCATCATGACCTTTCACAAGCTGCCATTTCTAATAGTATCATTCTAACAGTGGCATTCTTGACAGTTTGCAATTTTCTTGAACTGGAGATATTTGATTTATGGAATTTACAGACTCAAGCAGCTTTAGGCGGACAGTAAGGTGTCCCTGCTAAACATGCCCTTAAAACCACAAATAGAAAACATTCTAGGTCAGATACATGAAATTGCTGACTTTAAGCATTTATAACTTTGAAACCAAAGAACCCATTTTCCACTAATTTTTTCCAGGTTTGATTAAAATCTCTTCAGCAAGTTTGACTTTGCTAGCTATTTGTATTGAGGTGGTCATGAGCTGCAAGTTTGGGATTCGGCTTTTGAACACCTCAAAGTTCAAAAGTATTGGACTTGTGGCTTTATTCTCAGCCTATTATAAAAGTAGGGACCATTCACAAAAATCAAATCCACCTTTGGATTTAATACCCTACCTTCCCTCATCCAAAAAAGCCCTTTTAAAAATACTAATAAAACTGAGCTTTTGGTTCAGGCCTATATCCGCTTTTAAGTTAGCTGCAGATAAAAATGTGGCTCAACCTACATTGCTTAAATGTTCCAAAAAAATTCTCTTTGGCCTTCTCTGCTCTAGGAAGAGTAGGACCCATAACTATCTGCCTATGCAGCTCCTCTGGTGATGGCAGTGGTGGCAGCTATAGATAAGGGTCAGGCTCTTTCTCTCTGTTATTTAAGCTTATTCTGAGTAGACTTAAATGAGAAGTGATAAAAACAGCTATCTAAGGTCTCCCCCATTACTCCCAACAAGGTAGCTACATCAGTGGTGATTTATGAATCCTAGTGTAAGCTCAGCTATTTAGGCTAAGACCAAGATTGGAAAAACTCAGGCTAAAAGGAATTTGCATGAGCAATGGAAAAAGAGGGGTTAGAGTGTAAATTAGAATGCAGCTATAACTGTATGTAGGGTTGCCAAGCCTCCAGGATTATCCTGGAGTTTCTGGGAATTAAAGATTATATCATGTGATGAAACCTCCAGGAATATGTCCAACCACAATTAGCAACCCTAATTGGAGCAGTACAATAACTACTGTGAAGACCATATAAATGACTAGATCTAATGCATTTGATCTCTCTGATTCAGGCATCATGTTTCGCAAAAAGAAGAAGAAACGACCTGAGATCTCTGCTCCGCAGAACTTCCAGCATCGGGTCCATACCTCGTTCGATCCAAAGGAGGGTAAATTCATTGGCCTGCCCCCTCAATGGCAGAATATTCTAGACACCCTAAAACGCCCAAAGCCAGTTGTAGACCCTTCAAGAATCACCAGGATGCAGCTTCAACCTATGAAGGTGAGAGAGGAAAGTTAATCCTTCCCATTCTGTCAAATGCAGTGCAACCCAAATGAAGCAACACCTCCTATGTTCTTCAGAATAAAAATGTCCTCTTAATGTTACAGGATGATCTGTAAGGAGTCCAGGGGAGGTTAAGGTATAGGTTTTGACCAAGTTTTATCTTCTGTGAAGGCAGAGTAAAACCTCTCTGGCTCCAAAGGAAAGGTGACAAAATAGAAGTTCGCCCAGGGTGCCATTTTCTTTAAGGCCATTCCTGGGACTGAGACAACATCAGAGGGCTTGACTGTTCAGCAGCTGAAGAACTACATTGAACTGCAGATCGATCAGAACACTGAGATTGGCAAAAAAACAACATAATTTATAATTTAACAGTCAGACTCACAGGCAGGGGTGGCGATGGGGGAGGCTTGTGGGGGCTATAGCCCCCCCTCCCAGTACAAAGGGCAAACGTTACAGAGACGTAAGGGTGGCATGGTTTAGCATTGCCACCCTTACTTCTGCAGTTCTGCACTGCTGGTGGTGAAGGCGCTGCCTTCAGAACTGGGCACCCAACCAGCAGCCACAGCTCTCTGGCCACCCAGCTCTGAAAGCAGCACCTGCTGCCAACAGCAGTACGGAAGTAAGGGTGGCAGTGGGGCGCTAAGTCTGCTGTGAACAGTGATATTGATAAAGTTTCTTCGCACCCTCTCCCAATATTAATCAGTAACTATTTAAGAAATCTTTTCTGCTTATAACAATAATTTGATAAATGTATTTTAGTCTTAATTTAAAAGCGGTGAGAAAAAGTAAATTCATCTTAAACAATAGGGTTATAAATTTAGCATTTAAAGTAGTGTTAAATATAAAACATGTGGTTTTTAATTTATAAGTGAGGTCACACTCAGGGACTTGCTCTGTGAAAAGTCTCGCCAATGCAAAAAGTTTGAGAACCACTGAACCAGTCATTCAACTACCCTTCAGTAAGAAATGGACCTTGGAGAGCTCCCAGCATATCCATAGGGAATGTGATCCTAGGTTTGGCCTTACAGATTAGTGAACCACCTATGAATCTGAAAGGGATGAAGGAGCAAGCCCCATATCTGCCCCATTTGCAAGCATGAGAGATGAGTTTGTACTGTCCTCCCTGTGCTTCAGTCAGGAGTAGGAGGTGAGGTTATATTGACCACCGCTTAAGCTAGTGGATCATTTAGAAACCATTACTATTATCCAAATTTGCATTGCTGAGGTAAACTATAAACACAGACTGCTGAGGTTTAGGAGTGAACTAGAATAGTAATTTAGGCTTACTCACCCTACTGAATAGGCTCCTGGGCTGGGTTTCTGACCTTTTTTTTTTTTTTGGCTTTTTCCTTTTCATCACTTTTGTGTAAAGGTGGTGGAACCAGTTTGCAGTCAATGTCCCAATCGAAGTGGTGATTGACAGAGCAGTTCAAACTGAAGGCAGAACAAGAGATGCATGTATACACATGAGAAGATGTATTACCACAGCAGGAGTAGAGAGATGAATTTCCCCATGTCTAAGATATTGGACACACAATTAAATGAGTTTGAGTGGCCTCAACTCACCTGTAGTTGATAGGATCTTTCTCCCCTGCATTTCCTTCCTTAACTCACAGTGAGCCTGATTCTCAGTTTGTGCAAGTCAGTGTTGCTCCACTGGAGTGGTGTCAGTTTACATCAGCTGAAAATCTGGCCCGGGGTAATTAATTCAGCATGGTTAGAAGAACCCCAGAGTTGAGATAGCAAACAGGAGATTACCTCTCCCTCCGTAGGAAGATTTCCTCATACAGATTGAGATTCACACAAGGGGTAGGAGTGATATTATGTCTTCTTTTGGAGAATAGATGGTTTGAATTCCTAGCACGTAAGCTTTTCACTTCCAAAATAAACAAGATGGCTAGGCTGCAGTATAGCATATTGAGTGTATAGGGCGTGCCACTAATACAGTACTGGTGGTTGTTTGGATGGATGCCTTATCGTTCATCATTTGCCTACAAGGCAGTTATGAACTGCTGCAATCCTTTTGTTTCCAGTAGTGTGTTCACCATTTATAATTGCAGTGGCTTGGCACAACAGAGGAGGGACCCAGAGATGGAACAGCATAGGTTTTATAGGCCAGGATTAAGAAGCATTAGGAAAAATTGTGAGGAACTAGAATTAGAAGCAGACTAAGAAAGGCAGGATTTGAATGTGCATTCACAGCCGCCAGCTTCCAATTTTTCCTGGGGGTGCTCAGCCCCAAACTCCCACTCCACCCCTTCCCGCCCCTGCTCCACCCCCCAGCCCAGCCCCCACTCCACTGCTTTCTCCAAAGCCCCAACCCTGCTCTGCCTCTTCCCTGCCCCCTCCCCTGACTGCACCCCATCCCCACTCCTTCACCTCCCTTCCAGCGCCTCCTGCACGCTGCAGAAAAGCTATTCCTCAGTGGGCAGGAGGCGCTGGGAGGGAGGGGGAGGAGTTAATTGGTGGGGCTGCCAGTGGGCAGGAGGCGCTGCCGGGGGGGGGTGGGGGGATAGCTTGGCTGCTGGTGGGTGCTAAGCTATGTATGCATTGACAGAGCTGTAGGAGAAGAGGAGGACCTTGTACTGGAACAGGAAAAAGATTTGTAGGTAGAGATTAAGATGCACTGAGATTTGTGGAGACTCCGTTTTGGAAGTAGTGCCCCAATAAATAAAGAGGAAACTTGTCCAGTGCACTCAAAATCAAAGTTCTTAACACCCAACTCTCAGGACTCATTACTAGTTCAATGCAAAATTTTTCCAACAAGGATATCTTAAAAGTGCGTGTGTGTGTTCATAGCTTCTTTGGCTAATGGTCACAAGTGAGGTGTGGTTACAGAATGAAGTGGAACCCAGAATAGCAGCAGGAATAAAAAAGTCAGAACTGAAGTAGATGCCCACTCCTGGAATTAGTAGGAGTGTTGCAGGTCAGGATTGAGGTGCATTAGAAAAGCAGTGTGAGGAATATAGTGCCTCCCTGCTCTGTATTTTAGCTAGTGCCACTCTTTATCACAGCAGTATACGGTTCATCAAACTTTAAGAAAGTAAAAACAATGGAGAAGCCAAACATTCCCCCCACCCTGAACTTCAATGACTAGCCAGACACAAAGCTCAACCCCTGACCTTGACGTCCTGAGCCTCACGGGTTAAAACTCTAACTTTGCCTTTTGTTTCTGTGTGTTTGACAGACTGTAGTGAGGGGCAGCAGAATCGAACTGGAGGGATATATCTCTGGGATACTGAATGATATTCAGAAGCTTTCTGTCATCAGTTCCAACACTCTAAGGGGAAAGAGCCCAACCAGCAGGAGGAGAGCTCAGTCACTTGGACTTTTGGGAGAGGACAGGCTCCCAGACATGTATCTTCAGAGCCCTGAGGTCGACTGGGAAGACAAATATGGAAACTACCTCAACTGCAATGGTGGAAGCAAAGCAGCCCGAAGGCAGACGATGTGGCCAGATTATAAACCCAGGACGGATGGGCAAGCTCATCCCAATGGTATGGTAATGAAAGCAAAGTCCCTTGGGCCTTCAGAGTTCCAAGGTGAGGATGGGCGCTGCATCCAGCTCACTTCAGTTTCGCAGCATCAACAGCACACCTGTGTTCTGGTTGGGAAGAGTGATAAGGCTGAAAGAAGAAGCTCAGAATGCTGGCCCCAGCCTTGCCTGGTGGCACAAGTGAATCCCAGGCCTTCTGGGGAGGGCAGCCCTTGTCCCAAATCAAGGGAAAACAGCTTGAAACGAAGGCTGTTACGAAGTGTGTTTCCCTCATCCAGTGACTCAAATAAGTCAGGCTCCGCCCTGCAGATTAAGGTACATGTATTTACTGCTTAAACCTAAATACACTGATGACTTTTTATAGTGCTGCAGTTTACTTTCACATTCAAACAACATACCTCCAGCTAGGTTAATGATCGAGTCAAAGAACTGCTGGCCAAAAATACAGACCCAAAGTGGAAAGACAGTTTAGTCCATGCAAAGACAAATGATAATGTTCCTCAGAAAATAGGCTGCTGAGCATAGCTCAAAACTACAGCCAGGTATACCAGGTATAAAGTGCATTTGCCCGGTATAGCTTAGTTTGATGGGCCATAACTTATACCGGCAAAAGCACTCTTCTAGGAGCTATATCTACAAGGAGGACTTGCTGGGATAGCTATGTTGGTATATCTATACTGGCAAAACTTTTCTCAGGGCTTGTCTAATTGAACAGTTAGTGTGCGGGAAGCTGGGGTGTAAATCAACCTTGCACTAGTGTGCCCACCTCTGTTTGAGTGGACCCTGCTACCACACACTGGAAGTTCCCTAGTGTGCTTTAATTTACTCGGTTTTGAAATGGAATAGATCAAAGCACACTAGGGAACTTTTAGCGCATGACAATAGGGGCCACTTGGACACTTAGTGCACAGCAGATTAGTGCAAGGTAGATTTACACCTCAGCTTTCCACACACTGTTGATACAGACAAGCCCTAAACGCAGAGTAGGCCTACAGATGCAAACTGACCCTTTCCAGCGAGAGTATTGGCAGGGCTCAATAACCCTGGGGCTCACATCAGGTTTATATCTTATGTTCCTGAAGTTTGTGCTTCAAGGTATCAGCCAGCCATCGCCAAGGGTCAGGAAGGGATTCCGCCCGCAGTATATTCTGGGAGGTTTTTTTTATCTCCTTCCTCTGAAGAATCAGTGGTGGCCATGGTTGGAGATGGGACACTGGATGTGGTGGGCCAGGGTTCTGAGGTGGCACCAAACATATTCTCTCTCTCTCTCTCAGGCGCTTGGCTGGCTGATGTCACTTGCTCAGAATCTAACTGATGGCTATATGTGGGGTCCGGAAGAAATTTTCCCCCATGTCAAATTGGCAGTGACCTTGGCGGTTTTTCACCTTCCTCTGGAGGGTGTGGGTCACTTACCAGGATTATATGGTATATGTCATTTAATCATCTCCCCGCCATTGCAGGGGCCTCAGGCACTGGTGCACCTTGGTCCCTCCAGTTCTCTGCCTGTGACACATAATAGTTTAGTCTCCTGTGGGTCTCACTTGCTTTGGTCTCATTTCCATTGCTGGGTTTAGTGTGTGGGCGCTGGATGGTGTTGGTGGCCTTTGATATACAGGAGGTCAGACTGGAAGATGTAGTGGTCTCTTCTGACTTTAAGCTCTGACTCTAATCTATTTAAGCACCACTGTTGATGGGGATGGGATGATTCACAACTACTCCATTCCCTGGAAGCCTCTTTGTTTTGAGAGTATGACTAAAATAAAAAGCAACTGGTGCAATGGCTCAAGGCACTGATAATGGCTATAGAATAGAAAACCTCTAGATCACTGTTTTCAATTCAACTGAGGTCATTTCAAAAGTAATTACCATCTAATAACTATTTGGTGCCTTCTGTAAGATGGGTTGGTTCCCTGCAGGTCAGTTCCTAGTTATTGCTATGTCCCTTTATTCTAAGGAAGGTGACAAAGGCAGGTGGGGACTGGAATCTCTGACCCAACAGAACTGATTTGCTATAAGATGCTGGAGGGTGGTGCCCTTCAATCAAATGAGAATGATCACAGGAATGTTCTTCCATTTCCTTAAAGAATAGACACTTAATTTTCAAATACAGCTCTGTCTCTTGCTTTCTCTGTCCCTCACTCTTTCTTTACAGAACTCTCTCTCTCTGGGTCTGTTTCTTTCTCATTTTATGCACAAGTCTCTCTGCCTGTCTGTGAGTGGCACTGAAAGAAAAACAGATCCTCATCTGGTGTAAGTCAAACTAGCACCACTGAAGTAAATAGAGCTATGCTGATTTACATCAGCTGAAGATCTGGCCCTAAGCCTCTGTAAGGAATGACCATCTCTGCCCTCCCCTGTAGCAGGAAAAAGGACCTGTCTGAGATACCTTGCTCTATATTTTCACAGAAGTGTAAGTGTGTGTGGAAGTGGGGGAAAATAACATGTACACAGGGAAACGTGTAACCCTGGACAGATTGACATGGGAATACAGTTGGATAAAAATGGGAATAGGTATGCCTAGACAGGCAGACTGGGAACAATGTGTAAGGATGGAACAGTGTGCACTTGTGATCCTCAGATAGATGGACCAGGGAACACCCACAGTTACCAACCTAGGAATGTGTGTATACACAGGGTGATAGAGGGCTGGAGCAGGAAATGTATGTGCATGTGGTTAGACAGACATGTATGAGCCTGTGTGCATGTAAAGGCCTTTTGTGCGCTTTAGGTTATAAAAAAACCCACCCCTATTTTTGTGCAACAAAACAACAGTTCAGAAATAAATACCTTCCTGTCAGGAGCATGTCTGTGCTGGAATGCAGGGGTAGAGCTGCTATGGGAGCAAGAAGTCATTTCTAACAGGCAGTTACTTTTGTGTGTATTTGTGTTCTGTGTTCTATGTGTGCCAGTGACTTCATAGCCATGTTTGCACACACGGGTGTCTGTATATGAGTGCCTGAAAATGAGTGAGTGTATGGAGATGTTACACGTCTATGGTTTTTATTGTCAACAGAAATCCTTAATAAAAATTCAGGCTTATATAGTTAAAGTCTAGTTTAGTCTCTCTCTGTGTCTTAAGAAGATTTCTGAAGTGAAGAATTCTCTCTATAGCGTAGCGGCAACTATTATCTGCCTTTCCCTCTATGCCTGACCATCAGCTTCAACTCTCAATCTAAATAATGACAGATAAAGGTTTGTTGCCACTTAATATTTGTTTACCTATAAATTATAAATGATTGATTTGCTGCTGATTGGCAATGGAAAGTGTTTTGATTAAGCTCTTTCCGGTGAAGCTGATACTGTGGAGTGTAGCTGGAACAGGCTCTCTCATTTTGCAGCTGACCACACTTTATGTTGAATTTCAATTAGTCAACATCGCCTGGGTGAGTGCTAATGCTTGGACATCTTAAATCCTGTAGGATTTATCCTTTCTGGAGCTCTATCCATTTTATTAGTGTGAGTGAGAGTATGTGTATTCTGAAGCCCTATCACTGCAAGCTGTGATCTTATTAGCTCTCATACCCTAAATAGGGTTGTGCCTATTTAGTACTTGAGTGGGAGGTCTCCAGAGAGAGCCCTGAGTACTGCTGGGAAGAGTGATGGTAATTCAGATTCCTTTTGAGTCACACCTGAACCAGTGGCATAGTAAGGTGTCACATGGCTCTGTGCTGCTGGAGGTCTGACCTTTCCAATGAGACACTGCCCATTTACACTATTAAAAATCCCATGGCACTTTTCCCAAAACGAAGCATGTTAACTCTTTTGTCTTGGCCAAATTCCAATTTGGGGAATTACATTCTGCCTACTTAAATCACTCCCTGCACCCGTAACTGAATACTTACATAGCGCTTTTCATCCATCAACCTCAAGTGATTGACAAAGTATGTACGACTCATTATCCCCCATTTTTACAGATGAAAAAAATGAGGCACAGAGCAAACCGTATTTTTCAAAGGTGCCTAGTGATTTTGGGTGCCTCCATATTTGGGTGTCCAATTTAAGACACTTTCTAGGGGCCTGATTTTTTTTCAGAATGTGCTTAGCTCCTACCCTCTTAAAGTCAGCCCCTTGAAGGTGTCTCAAGATGGACACCCAAATCCCTAGTTACTTTTGAAATTATCGGCCTGTGAGACTTGTCCCAAATCATCCTGTAGGCCAATGGCAGAACAGGGAATAGCACCCAGCTCTCCTGACTCCTAGTCTGGTGCACTATTCACTGGACCACACTGGCATAACATACTTCTGATCTCTGCAGCCTTCTGTTTCTTACTAATCTAATCAACACTTTTTTTTAATCCACTTTTCTCAGTCTAATGCTTTCTTCAGGCCCCAGCAGTGGGGTTCTCCACGCAGCCCTTCAACCAAAGCCCAGTCTCTTCCGCCTGATCAGCCAGCACCAGATTTAACCAGGATGATTTCAGAAGCTGGTACCCCCCAGAAGAGCCCAACAACTGAGAAGGCAACTACATTGCCACAGGGCAGGCCATCACCAGCAGGATCCCCCCGAAACAGACACACTCAGACCAGTTCCAGCAACCTTCACCTGTCCCAAGACTCTTCCGCTAAAGGACAGTTGGCCAATGAAGACCCTGTGGTTGTGACTCATGAGCAGTTCAAGGCTGCACTCAGAATGGTGGTGGACCAGGGTGATCCCCGGACATTGCTGGAGAACTATGTGAAGATTGGTGAAGGATCTACAGGCATTGTCTGCATCGCTCGTGAGAAGCATTCAGGGCGACAGGTGGCAGTAAAGATGATGGACCTGAGAAAGCAGCAGCGACGGGAACTTCTTTTTAATGAGGTGAGGATGGCCACAGGCGAGCAGTGGACTGTGCTTTCTGTAATGAAGCAAGGACAGCGATAGGCTCAACTTTATTTTTCATGGAGGGAAGATGGTAAGGAGATGAGGATAGTAAAAGGATGAAAGAGAAGGACCATCTTCCTTTTTAATGAAGTGAGTCTGATAATGAGAGGGGGCATCAGAATGATTCAGTGAGCCTACATCACATGAGATAGAAAGACGAATGGAGCCCACCTAGATCTTTGTGGGAGGTTTTTGATCTATGGTTATGGGTGATGTTGTTGTGTGATGAAACACATTTCCTACTTTCTCAGGTGGTGATAATGAGAGACTATCAGCACGTCAATGTGGTGGAGATGTATAAAAGCTACCTGGTGGGAGAGGAACTCTGGGTGCTCATGGAATTTTTGCAGGGAGGAGCCCTCACAGACATTGTGTCTCAAATCAGGTATGAAGTACAAAGAAAAGAATTATGCTACCCGATGGGCAATAACATGACTGTAAGACCTGCGTCATGAAATTCATTTGGAGAACTTTTTTTTGTTCTCCAAAGATTTTGTAATGATCATGATTGCAATGCCCTGTAATCAAATTTTATAACTAAAGCCACCAATTCCTTTGCAATAAGTGGTGGTTCCTCTGACCTAGGAAGTGGGAAGCACCTAGGTTCATAAGGCCCAAAGCTTTCTCTGCTGGTGACCCAGTATTTGAAATATTAGACATACAACAACTCTGTGCTTTAACTAGATTTGAGTGTAATATAATAGAACCTCAGAGTTACAAAGTGACCGGTCAACCACACACCTCATTTGGAACTGGAAGTAAGCAATCAGGCAGCAGAGACAAAAAAAAACTATGTTAAACATAAACAACTAAAAAATAAAGGAAAAGTTTAAAAAAAGATTTGATGAGGTAAGGAAATTTTCTGTGTGTGCGTGTGTGTGTATGTGTGTGTGTGTGTATGTATATATATACATACCGTATTTTTTTATATATATATATATATATATATATATATATATATATATATATATATATATATATACACACACACACATATTAGGGTAACCAGACAGCAAGTGTGAAAAATTGGGACAGAGGGTGGGGGGTAGTAGGAGCCTATATAAGAAAAAGCCCCAAATATCAGGACTGTCCCTATAAAATCGTGACATCTGGTCACCCTAATATACATACACTGAGGATGTTGCCTGGGCCACAGCTGTGTTCTGACTGGGCCACTGGTTGAGAACCACTGGCTTAGCGTACCAGCTTGGAATTTGAATTTGGGGACATGGCTCTTGTTTAAATCTAAAATCTGTTTTACAGACATGATTTGTCTGAATTTAATACTTGTGAAAGATTCTGAATTGCCAGCCCTTGAGACAAAAATCTACTTATCAATACAACAGGGCAGCGGCAGTACAAGCTTTCCCACATTGCTCTGCTTCAACCCTGAGCTGGAGGAACCACATAGGGGTGAAATTATAAAGTAATTGAGGCTTCAGGCTCATCTGCTTCTTGGCTTTTCTTGCAAAAATTATGCACAATGGTACCACTCATTTCCGATTGCGCTCATGGACACTTGGTCATTGTGAACTAAAAGTAAACATCTTGAAAAATTACTGATAACAGAAAGGGAAGTTGATTGAAGGGTCACACTGCACTTTTAGGAGATTGTCATTCATTTAACCTGTACAGTCAAATGTGAGGCAGCTTTACAATTCTGGGTTTTATTTCAGGCTAAACGAGGAACAAATTGCGACAGTGTGTGAGTCAGTGCTGCAAGCCCTTGCATATTTGCATTCCCAGGGTGTGATTCACAGAGACATTAAGAGCGACTCCATTCTCCTGACCCTTGATGGAAGGGTAGGCTTCCTCTGTTTAACTTCCTCAGTGTCCAACTCACCCAGGTTCTTTCCTTTGACCTTTCCCTTCAGCCTCTCCTTCTCTTTCTCATCTTTCCTAGTCTCGCCTTCTCTTTTATCTTCTGCTGCTGTAACCTTATTTAGTCTCCTACCCTTCTTACTGTTTTTCTCTTCTTTTGCTTTTCTCTCTTTGTCTTATCCAGTCATCTTGCCTCTGTCCACTTGGTCTTTAACTTTGTCCCTTTGTCAACTCCCTCCTTTGTTTAAAGAGTCCAGTGATCTTCCTTCTTCCCCCTCTCACACAGGTGAAACTCTCAGATTTTGGCTTCTGTGCTCAGATCAGTAAAGATGTACCAAAAAGGAAGTCCCTAGTGGGAACTCCATACTGGATGGCTCCGGAGGTTATTTCAAGGGCCCCATACACTACTGAGGTAATCTACTGCTTTCCTAATGCAAGAGCTAGCAGATAACAGTCTGAGATATTACAGGGACTCACTGAGATAACAATTTGTTCCTCTTCCGAGGAGACAGTTAGGGCCCATACCAACATAAATACAACTATGTCAGAAAACTTGGTTACAACATAATTATTCCCTGACATGGTTAAAACATTGTTCAGTCTGGTAATGTAAACAGAGTGTAACTAAATTTAAACTGTTACTGAATCTTGCTTCAACCCTGCATGTGTGGACAGACTCTAGCAAGCAGAAGCTTGGGACATGAATTGGAATCACTGAATTAATTTATCCTATTTTCCAGGAGGAGAGATGAGGGAAAGGGAACATCGACAAACATGCACACACATTTTTTATGAAACAGCAGTGCAAGTGACAGATACCAGATTGATAAACCTTTATTTATCCACAGAACAGATAGTCTGAGCAATGACTATGCAGTTATCTCCAAACATCATCATCACTGTGGCTGAGTCCCAGCCCGGGAGGAGCAGCCTCTTGGGGAGGCCAGTCTCTATAGTCCATTCAGTCTTCACAATCTATGCTAAAACAGCATGCAAGGGGTCCAGTTAGTGCTAATCTGGGTTAATATTTCACTTTTTCAATAAGATCAGAGAGCTGAGATGTTATAGCACTTGTTTTAGAGATACAACCTTTTCTTCACCTCCAAAGAGATCATGAATAGAGAGCAGTTGGCTATTGCTATTGACTGTGTTCACAGATGTAATACTCTGCTGCTGCAGGTGGATATCTGGTCTCTAGGGATCATGGTGATAGAGATGGTGGATGGAGAACCCCCCTATTTCAGTGATTCACCAGTCCAAGCAATGAAGAGACTCCGTGACAATTCTCCTCCCAAACTGAAAAATTCTCACAAGGTCAGTATGTCTGCAGGCACTTTGGCATCTGATGAATCACTGACTGCCACGTGGGGACTGAGTAGCTGAGGCCCGGATAGACTGTTTATTAATATATCACATCTGGCTACGGAATCCCAATCACACGAGGACATTATTTCTTGGGAGGCACTTTCATTCCTGTTCTATGGAGGCCACAGGTTGGTGGATTTATCTCAGAGCTTCTGCTCGGCTCAGTAGACACTACTCAAGGGTCTCTTTCGGCTCTCAATGCCATGGCAAGGTACTGACACCTAGTGGCTAGTGTGTGAACTATCCCTAGTAAAATATGTTTGGTTATTGTAGCACTGCTTGCCTTATATGATTAGATCAAATCCTGGCCCTGGCAAAGTCAAGAGCAAAAATCTTGCTGAATTCAACAGGGCCAAGTCATCACAGTAGCAAATGTGAGGATCCTTGCACCTGGTGTTTTGAAATCTTCCATTTTAATGGCTCTCTCTCTCAGCTGCAAAGCCACGTTTAAAAGGAATGGTTCTAGGTAGATGATGGCTCATGCAATGAACAGCAGCCACTCTGATAATTAACCTAACTTGATTATTACTTATAAAAAATTAGCACTAATGTTCAGAAATAGTGATTTCCTCTTCAGTCACGAGTTACATTTTTCTTTTTATTTCACTCCAGATGTTGAAAACCAAATCATTTTTATAGCTTTGTGAATTATCATGTTCTTCACTACTAAAACTGAATTATTCCACTAAGAGTGTAATGTTAATTTAACAGGATAAAATTAGTAGAAATTGCTGTGTTAGTTTTTTGCCTTTGCAACACTAATATTAAAATCTCAGGACCAGATTTTGGCCCCAGAGAATCCTTAGGTGACATAGAGCCAGTTCTGCCCTCCTCCCTCTGTGTATGCACTCCTCCCTCAGAGTGACCCATGGCTGATGAGGTGACCCCTTGGGGGCAATTGCCAACCAGCACAATTTATAGCCTTTGAGTTCTCTAAATTGTCTTGGGATGGGGGAGTGAATTGATTTACAGCAGACCTTGGGACCAGAATGCGGACCATAAAAGTATCTATGATCAGCACTCCCTCCAGCCATGTGAGTGCAGCTCAGTTGCAACTGAGGATTCAGTGCTCCATTACTACAATTAACTGTTACTATGATCAACTAGTGCAGTACTGAGTTGACCAGATTAAGCAGAATTCACCACTTCTTTCGAAATATAGATAGCTTTATAGACTAAATACTAAGGGCCCAATTCTGCCACCTGTATTTAGTTAAGTAATGCCTCGCCCCTCAAGTAGCCCCAATTAAGTCAGTGAAATTACTCATGCAGTAAAGTACTACTTAATGCAAACAGGGTTGGCAGAATCTGGCTGTAAGTGAACTCAAACTGCGAAAATTATCCCTATATGAAAACAAATGTAATTAGTGACATTAAAATAGATGTGTAAGTTGTGATTACTTGTTACCTACTTTTGATGTTGATATAGAGAAATAAATGTCCAGCATGTGACATTAGACATCCAGATCCTGTTGTTAATGGGAGTTGTACATATCAACATGTCCCCCTATTAAAAATGATTAAAACATTGCAATGGTGTTCAGATCTAATGTTTTTAAGTGTGTGCAGATTTATTCATCTTCAAATACCAGCTGTATCAGATTTCCACTCCAGACATTGGAGATTCACTCTGAATTGTTTTCAAATTTGCTACCTTGTGCCATTTTCCCCAGTTCCAGTAGGAACAAGGATTAATTTACTAAAATCCTAATTTCTGAAGGGACATATATTGTCCCTTCAGAAAACAAGAGATCTAATGAGTTTTTCCTTGCAAACCACACACCAGAGCAAAGAACAGAAAGAGAGGCAAAAACTAACAAATCTGGGGACAAGGAGAGACAATCCCATACTCCCCATTTGCCAACTCCAATAAAAATCATGACCTACACGAATGTGCAAATATAGTACCTAGTGTTAACATGAAGTACTGCAGAATATCAGTAAGGGAGTCCTTCCCCCTTTAAATTTTTGTTTGGGAACACCTGATTTTTCACCTAGAGTTAATCAAGCGCAGGAATCTTCTTTTTTTTAAACCTACTATTGTGTAAACTTTGACCTGACTCCATAAGTCGCTTGACCTGATTGGTTCTTTTTCCACAGACTTCTCCAGTTCTGAGAGACTTCTTGGAACGGATGTTGACACGAGATCCTCTAGAAAGAGCAACAGCTCAAGAGCTTCTGGATCACCCCTTCTTGCTCCAGACTGGACTTCCAGAGTGCCTAGTCCCCCTTATTCAGCAGTACAGGAAACGCACCTCCACCTGCTGACTCCGCACATGGGGAAAAGCCAGTATCCCAGCACTGGAAAGGCATTTTCTCTGCTGGAAATACTTGTACTTGACCAAGACTCAAGCAGTGTCACTCTGCGAACAGTGCTTAGAACTTGTCAGTATTTTTTTTTGGAAGGATGAATGTGAAAATTCCCTCCAGCCTTTAGCTGCTTCCCTTTCGCTGAAGACAATCAAGTCAGACCCAATATCTTTCAAGAACAAAATAGAGGCATTACATGGCTTCTGGAATCTCATATTTCTCTTACAAGAATGGCATTTTTAAGATGTTTGAATTTGGATATTGAAGGGTCTGCAAACTCTGGAAAATTTTAACTACTGGCTATCAAATTGGAACTATATTCCCCAAACAGAAATGTGATCTTTGTTTTTTAATGTTAGTTGTACACTGGAGTCCTGAGCTAACCCAAAAGAGATGCATTTTGGGACACCAACCTTCTAAAAAATTCTATCTTAAACAATGCACAAGGATTTCAACACTTTTTTGAGACTCTCTCATTATTTTATCTCATTCCACATGTGTGAACATCACTGGGCCTGAAAAAGCTACCTGGAGGGCAGATGTAATATATGTTTGGTTGGTTTCCAACTTCCTCCTTTGCATCAAACTGCTTCATTTCTATGGAGAATATATGTGGTTTAACAGGACAAAAAGATGGTCTGTCTTGAGTCAACTGCATGATCTTAGATGTGTGGAGGGATGACGCTCCTTAGCACAGGCCTTCTCTAAGTGTCTCTCTCTCTTCTCTATAGAGAATGTACTGACTGCCACCAGAATCCTATGGCTGAAGCTTCATAACATGTAACACCACTGTCTTCTCCAACACTGAATCGAATGGGAGGCAAAATGGTGTTCTCAGCAGGAAGGGTTTAAGAAAGCTTGTCCCAGGGTCTAGGTCCCCCTGGGTACATTGGATTCATATCAAGAAATGCTGCCTTGAAACAGCTGTTAGGTAGCACTTTGTACCATTGTGAATCCTGTAACAGGCTCAATAAAAAATTGAAGATGTTTGTTTTCTTGGTGAGAATGTTTGGCTTCCACCTCCCATGTTTTGTTACAGTGAAGGGTGAGGAGGAGAGGGAGTAGTTATGTGTGGTTTGTTATTGGCATGTCCTTGCTGATATGTCTGAAGGTTTCTGTTTGTCTAAGGCGCCCCTTCAATCCTTTTAAAGTAAATTTAGAATTTTTGTATAAGCTCATTGATCAGTGAGATAGTCACGGTCATTTTGACGCCTAGGTCAGGTTTTAACATGTACAGTAATGTGTTTAAAGTCATGCAGATATCTGGAACTTAGTCTTATCTGTGAAACTGGGATCCCACTTTGC
The DNA here is from genome assembly GCF_027887155.1 of Malaclemys terrapin pileata. Taxonomy (NCBI): domain Eukaryota; kingdom Metazoa; phylum Chordata; order Testudines; family Emydidae; genus Malaclemys; species Malaclemys terrapin. The sequence continues at coordinate 94,450,671 of NC_071508.1, read as the reverse complement.
AGCCAAATTATAAAGATCATAGAAATTTGGATTCTTTTAGGGCACCCCGACTGCCTAAAAAATTAATCTCATTATTGAATTATCTTTACGAGGTTTTTATTCTCCTCTTTCCCTCTACCACCTTCCCTGTTACAGATCTTGCTATAGACTTTTAGCTGTAATAAATAACTTGAAATCATCTAGCCACCTGGATGAAACTTTGATGCAAAAAATTTCTGTATTTCCAGGTATCCTGTCTTTTTATGCAAAAGAGCAGAGCCTTTTTAAACAGGCTTATAATTTGAAACACTGTCTATATTTGTGAATTGTTTGCACTTGTGTTTTAAAATAAAGTAGATCTTGAGCTATTCATTAAGCAGTTGCACTTCTGAGATCTTTTAAAATGTGCTTACAGTTTTGAGATGGAAGGAAGCAGGTAAGTGTGTGAGCCACAAGTCTGTTCCAATACACTCACCTACTTTCGAGGGGATGATTTCATAATTAGGGGGGGACCATAGCAAAAAAGCTGGATCTTGAAAGGAGGGCTTGATGGGACACAGGTTGGAGAGTTCAAATTACACAGTAGGATTTGAGCTGCAGCCCAGTGCTGTCTAAAAAAGGTAGAGGGGAAGGGAGGCTGAACTCTTAGTAGGGCCACACTTTGACGGGACATGAAATCAAAGCACCCATTGCACTATTTGAAAAGACGAATTCCAGTTTCCTCCCTAAAACAACAAACAAAAGTTCTAATACTCAAGGCACCATGAGCATCTGATTCTTGTTTATGTACACAGTTCTTGCATATATGCATCCCATTCATTGCTTTGTAAAGTAGGTGAGATACTATGAATATGAGAAGCACAATATAATATCAAAATTCTATTCCAGTTTGTAAAAACTTAAAATCATAGTCTCTGGGTGTAATACCAACTTTCCCATGAATAAGGCATCAAGCCAGCAGGGCCAAGCACCCCCCCATGATAAGCCGATTTATTCAATTTGTATTGCAGAACCATCTACATGCTCTAGCTTCATTGTGGGCTTGGTGATGTACAAACATAACATATAGTCCCTACCCTGAACAACTTACAATCTAAGCATTGGGTGACACTTAGCCAGAAGAAACACAAGTTTGTAGCTGATACAATATGTGTATCTTTTAGCAGGTATTCACTTGCAAACATACAACGTTGATGCCACAGGAATGGACAGTCAACTTTCCCCCTTACTAAGAATGCTGCCGGGTTAACCAGCCCTGCAACCCGTCGGGAACATTTCCCAGCCCAGCCGCAAAACGTCCTTGCACCTCCTTTACCCTGATGACTGATAACACAACAGTGACATTTCACTTGCCCGTTTACACAACTACTCTCTCTGACCCGGCTCTGCCAAGGCGAGGTAACGCGCCGGGCTGGGGGGGGGCAGCGGTCACCGCGGCGGAGGCCCGGCCTGAGGAGCGCTGCAGGCGGCTGCGGCCTTGCGACGGCTGCCCAGGGAGGGCCCTGCCCCGCGCCAAGTCCGAGACCCTGGCCGGGGACTGGTCACTTCGCCCGGCGTACCCCCCCTCTCCGGGGACGAGCCACCTTCACCGCCCGCTGCTGAACATGGGGCGGGGGAGGGGGAGCTTGGGGCCCGAGCCGCGTAGGCGGGGGAGTCGCGCTGCCGGGCCGGGCAGGCAGCTAGGAGTGGGGGGCGCCCTGGGCGGCGGTTGCCAGGGTGACCGCGCTGTTTGCGCATCCTCCCAACCCCATGCTGCTGCCCCCGTGACCTGTCCGGGGAGTGCTGGCTCGGCAACCCCAGGGCTACCGCAACCCCCGGGTACCGGCCAAGGCCCCCCTTGTTGGGCGGTCCGCTCTCCGCCCGGTGCATATTTGAAATGCGAGTCACAGTCCGGTAGCTGGTTTCCCTCTGAAAGCCGAGGGTATTTTATACGTGGCTCAGTTGCAGACGCAGACGCCGGGGCGGGGGGAAGCAGCAGCTGGCGGGTTACAGCTCATAGAAGTCTATGTGTGCCCCAGAGGCGAACGTGTCCTGCAGCAGCAGAGTCACTAGCTTCTGGGCGGACACGCTGCAGTCCAGCAGCTGCCCGCTCTGCTTCATGCGGAGGAACTGCTCGCGCACTTCCGGGTCTGCGGACTTCGTGCGGGCCAGCTGCTGCATTTCCGTGTCCAGAGGCCCTGGGGCATAGCTGAGCACTCTCACCTCCGGGTTTTCAAGTGCCAGCACCTGGAACATCATGTCCCGCGAGGCCTTCCCAGTGCAGTACAACGTCCAGCTCTTGAAGGGCTTCAGGGCACACAGCGAAGAGATGTTCACAACAGTCTTGCACAAGCCAGGGCGCCCCGGGAAGGCCTTCAGGATGGAGGATGTGAGGCAGAGCGCCGAGGTGACATTGAAGGCAAAGTAGCTGTTGACTTCGGCTGGGCTGGTGAAATCCAGAAAGGATTTGGAAATGTCTCCAAGTGATCCCGCGTTGTTGATGACGAGGAGCCGCTCCAGATCAGCCGCTCCCGGCAGCTTGTCCTGGACTGCTCGGAGCACCAGCTGTAGCCCGTCCTCCGTGCTCAGATCAGCCTGCACGGAATGCACTTTCAAGCTGGGGAAACTGGACCGCAGCTCAGCCTCCAGCTCGGCCAAGCCCCCCTGGGATCGGGCCACCGGGATCAGGACGGAGCCAGTCTCCAGCCGCGGGGCCAGCAGCAGGGCCAGGCTCCGGCCGAAGCCCCGGGATGCCCCGGTGAGGATGCAGGCGGCCTTGCCCAAGGAGAGCTGCCTTTCCCGGGCTCTCTCTCCAGCTGCCATCTGCTCGCTCTGGCCTGCAGCTAGAGAGAGGGCGGGGCTGGATGAATAGGCCAATGGGCCGGTTTTAGGCAGCATGTGATTCCACCTGCAGCCAGCTGCACAAAACTCTGAGAATCACAACACTTTAAATTTCAAACCCAGTCCTTTTTTGCAGCCGACAGTTGCCGCTCAGAAAGAGCCCGGATTGGTGCCTCCCCTGCAACTGCAGCAGCTGATTGGTCCATTCCCCTGCAACCCCGGTTCCAGCCCTGGAAAGGGGGTCCCACAGGGAGTCACTGACTGACGGCTGGCACTGGGTCCTGGGCTTGCTCTTGCCACTGTGACAGGGAGTAACACTGCCCCTCACCTCCAGTTAGGGTGACCAGATGTCCCGATTTTATAGGGACAGTCCCGATTTTTGGGTCTTTTTCTTATATAGGCTCCTTTTACCTCCCACCCCCGTCCCCATCCCGATTTTTCACACGTGCTGTCTGGTCACACTACCTCCAGTGAGTATCCCGGCCACAGGTACCCCATCCAGCACCCCCCAGGTAACCCTCCCAGTACGGACACATCCCTCCAGCCCACCCAACTATACCCCCTCCAGCTCCCTCCTCTCCAGTGTCCTCTTTTGAGGAACCTGAAATATGGTTACCCTGTTCCCTAGCCGGGTGGGTGATTCCAGGCCAGAGTCCATCCCCCTGGGAACTGACCCCTGACCTTGCCAGGAGTCCCCCCCGCCTCTCTTAGCTCGACTGGCCAGGAGTCCCTCTGACCAGTGCTGGTGCTAGCCCACTGGGGGCCCTAAAGAGGACTATTTCGCCTGTGCTACTAAGGGCCGGTCTACACTGGGGCGGGAGGGGTCGATGTAAGATACACAACTTCAGCTTCGGGAATAGCGTAGCTGAAGTCGACGTATCTTTTTTCGACTTACCTTGGGTCCTCACGGCGCGGGATCAACAGCTGCGGCTCCCCCGTCGACTCCGCTACCGCTGCTGGCCCTGGTGGAGTTCTGGAATCGACGGGGAGCGCGTTCGGGGATCGATATATCGCATCTAGACGAGACGCGATATATTGATCCCCGATAGATCGATTACTACCCACCAAATCGGTGGGTAGTCTGGATGTACCCTAAGATTTCCAACCCAATGATGCAGACTCAGGAGGTTCAGCTCTTGCTGGGAAAACCCCTTGAAATTTTGGCTTTCAATTGAACCTGATTTGTAGCTTCTTCTAGAGCTGACTTCTGCCAATATGGGGATGGAGTCATAGTCACTGAATCCTGAAGGCAACATTTTGCATACAAATAATTGCACAAAAGGGTATAGAGAGCAGGAGTTCTCCGCCTAGTTATCCGTGGGCAGTTTTCAATAAAAATGAAGTGGGCATTTTAGCTGTGCAAATTGGAGTGAAAAGACACGTCATTATCAATACTTATAAATGATGGCTGGAAAGCTAGCCCACTGGGGGTCCTAAAGAGGAATATTTTGCTCATTTTATATATATATGGGGTTATATACAGTTGTACATTTTAAAACTGTGAAGATGATTCTACGGAAGGCTTCTATGGAAGCCTTAAGTCTCTGCCTGCCTAGAGAATGACAACAGAAATAAGGCTAAATCAGCAAATTACATGCATTTTCTTGGTATTTGCTTCTGTATGTTTGGTTGACTGCATATGCATAAGGATGGGTATCTCTTTATCACAGTGATGGTCGTTGCTAAAGGAAGCTGATTAGCTTCAGGCTTCTAGCTAATGTCTGTAAAGTGCTTTGAAAATGTGAAGTGGCAGTGCAAATAATAAAGACAACAATACCAATGCACTGCAAGGGGACCTGCTCCCTCCTAGCCAGCTCTTGGGTGGGAAAGGAAGGAGCAGACCAACCTCTAGCTCCTTCTCTGAACAGAGTGTAGGGAAAGACTGATCTTGGGCCAAGCCTCCCACCTGAAGGAGTCATCCTTATCGAGCAAAAAGAACAGGAGTACTTGTGGCACCTTAGAGACTAAGGTGTTAGTCTCTTAGGTGCCACAAGTACTCCTGTTCTTTTTGAGGATACAGACTAACACGGCTGCTACTCTGAAACCTATCCTTATCGAGCAGTTTTCTCCTGCACTTCAATGCTGAACTGCCACTAGGGAGCCTGCATAGGAAAACTGGAGACTAGGAGACAAGTCTCCCACACTGTATCACTTGTTTAGAATTTACCTTTTGAAAAAGTCCATATTCTGGTCCCTTGCACAGAGTATCAAAGAGAATGTGTCATGGAGTATGGGGGGACACAAGGCCCTGCACCCCCAGCTTTCTGCGATTCACCATGACTCTCAGCCAGCCAGTAAAGCAGAAGGTTTATTTAGACGACAGGAACACAGTCCAAGACAGGTCTTGCAGGCACAGACAACAGGATCCCCCCCAATTAGGTGCATCTTGGGGTCCCAGGGCACCACAGCCCCTTGGGGGGTCAGAGCCCCATCTGCCTCCCAGCCATTCCACCAGCCAGCTCTGAAACTCCCCTTCCAGCGACCTCTCCCACAGCCTTTGTTCAGTTTCCCCGGGCAAAGGTGTCACCTGGCCTCTAACCCCTTCCTGGGTTCTCATGTTACATGCTCAGATATTCTCCCTCACGGGCAGTCTCCCATCCCCCAATGCAGATCATCCTAGCCACACTCCCCGGCCTTCCCAGCCAACACTCCCCACTCAGCATTCAAAGACCACATTAAGAACAGTCCCAGTTCCTCACAGAATGTGAGCACGAAGAGAATCTAAAGCTTTTCTAAAGATATAGCCCCAGACATATACTATGTAAAATAGGCTTTTACTTAGTCTTATCTTGGTTATCATTAATTTCTCTTTTTCCATCACCAGCCTCAAGAAAGCCAGTTGCCATTCCACCTTGTGCTATAACCTCATCAGATATCCTACACCAGCATTTCTCAAATATGGCCACCAGGGGCTTTTTGTGCCACCAAAGCAATCTGGGCTGTGATGGCGGGGGGCGAGAGGGGGGGAAGTAGTCTCCCCCCCCAGCCCCTCCCTTACTCATGGATGCCCACCTTGGTGTTGATTGCTGAGGCCACCAGCAAGGGTTGGGACCTACCCCCCTCTGGAGACACCTGGGGCTCAACCTTTGGGCTCTGGCTGCAGGGGTTCGGGTTCCAGACTCCCGCTGACTCCTCTGACACTCCATCCGGGGCTTAATTTGTCTCCAGTCTTGGTAGGGCTGAGTAAATTGCTGTGAAAAATGATATTTGTGTGTTTGTTAATATCACTTTTCACAACAGACTTACTACCTAGCAATAAATAAATGACAATGATTTGGACCTGTGTATGTACATATTTATTTGTTTTTCCTAAAGCTAATTAAATATTTTAGGAAAAAGTGAGAGTGGCCATGGGCAAAAGTTGGTGGCCACACTCTGGGGCCACCAAAAAATTGTCCTGAAAACCGCTGTACACTATACAGGATCTGAGCTGGTCAGTATACTTGGATAGAGCTGCAAGAATGCCTCAGGAATAAGTGATGTTAGCAATTCTGAAGGTGGTATTCTTTCCACAGAATTTTTTAAAACTCTGTCCTAGTGTGAGGCTATGGGACACTGTGCTGCTAATAGTATCACCTCTCAGAGAGGGCATAAAAGAAAATTCCTTGTCACTTGTAATCATTAAAGTTTGCATAGTACTTTTTGCATGAGTAGATCTATTAGCCCATATCCTGGCTGCTCCTACTTTGGCTACATGCTGCCTAAATTCCATCTAATTTCAACTGGAGACACATTCCCAGATAGAATATTATAAAATGCCCAGTCACTATGGTAGCTAGGTTGCTTTACTTTTCTCCCTAACAACTGTTATATAGTGTTGCTGACGCAGAATGTATTTTGCATTCTGCCTCAGATGTAGTGTCATTTTAATAGTCAACGAGTGATCCTAATATATACAGTCTGCAAAGCGCAATTGGATCTTTTTGGAAGAGGGATGCAACAGTGTACGTTAAACGCATTCCCTGTGTTTCATCCAGCTCCCTGTATCACCTGGCTGTCAGGGCAGCTATGCTGCTGCAATGACGGAAACTGCACAGTAGAAACTTATGCAGTGACATGAGTCACGCTCTTTTTTTTCCTCTGCTTTTAAAAAGTGCTGTTTGTATCCCATAAGATTAATCATAACTCCTAAAATTACTTTCTCATATATCACTGACCCGTCATTTCCTCGTTCAGCCTTGATTGTTTGGAAAGGCAGATAGCTCCTCTTTCAAGAAATCTCAGCGAGACAGGCTGTGGCAAGGAGCGGAATAATACCAAAGAAAATTTGTCATTTTCCCTAGTGTTGCCACCCCAGCAGAAGATCATCTCCAATCTTGTATCAACTTGTCAAGGAATTAATAAGCAACTTGGAGCTGATGACTAATCGAACTAAAAGAAAAGCAGAGGAGGGTATTGGCTACATGTTTGGACCATGCAACTTTACCCTCAGAAATCTTGCAGCCAATTTCAGGGCTCCATATGAATAGTATTGTGGAAACAGTACTAACGATAAGGTGTGGTTGGGGAACACTGTCAGCATAGTCAGAAAGTTCCCTGGGACTGATGGTGAAGAGAATGGAAAGTCTCTCAGGGACCAGCAGATAGTTCTGTTTTGTTTTATCCACTTTTGTCTTGGAAGAGAAAAAAGAAGAGTTGCTGCCCCTCCTGTACTGTTCTGGCTCCTTGAGTACGTGAGTGCAGGGCCGGCTCTAGGTTTTTTGCTGCCCCCACTCCCCTCCCCCATTGCACCCTCCGGCCGCCCCAGCCGTGGGTCACTGGTAACTCGCTCCCAGGGCGGGTCATTCAGCAGGAATTTTGGATGTGTCCAGAACACAGACAGGATTGGTTCCCATATGGTTACAGAACTGCAGTAAAGTGGAACAATTTTCAGCTTGTGTGATTGGAGTATATCTGGATGCATATTATAAGATTGTCCTACATAAATGAGGGAAAGTTGAGGTGCCTTTATTTTTCTTTTGTTCCACTCTTTCTTTCTATGGGGAATTTGCAAATGCAATATCACTGTCTTCCTTTTAAACAAATAAAACTAAAAATTTAAAAATAAATAATAATAAAAAAAAAAGGCAATGGCTGTTGAAAATAGCAATTCCAGTCCTAATAACCACTGGGAAGCATTTCTTGCTCAATTTATTCTACTTTTTCTACAGCAAGTTACAGTGGATCAGTATATTTGATTTGGGAGAAATGAAGTAACAGCTGCCCAAATTGAGCTTGAGCACTCCTGAATTTTGAGGGTGTTCAAATCTGGAAGGCAGGTGCTAGATTACCTTTCTGAATATTAGCTAAATCTGGAAAAGAAAAGTCAGTTTCTGCTTCCATGGCTCAGAAGTGTAAATCCTCCTACGTGCCTGGTACTGTATCTAAAGCTGCCCAGTCTAGTAGAGCCTCCCATCCCTTACTTTTCATTTTAAATTCTAGTGGGATTCACGTACCTGCCCTGCTAGGCTTCAGATAGAGAGGTGCACTGTCCATTTAGTCCACCCAATTCTTTCTTTGAGGGAGAGCCCAGGGCTGGAGCGGCAGGGGGTGCGGGTGCAGGGGTGGGGAGAAGAGCCCAGGGCTGGGGTGGCAGGAGATGCGGGTGGAGGGAGAGCCCAGGGCTGGGGTGGCAAGAGGTGCAGGTGGGGGCCAGAGCTGGGGCAGCAGGGAGTGCGGGTGCAGGGGGAGGGGGAGGGGGAGGGGGAGAAGAGCCCTGGGCTGGGGTGGCAGGAGATGGGGGTGGGGGGAGAGCCCAGGGCTGGGGCAGCAGGGGGTGCAAGTGGGGGCCAGGGCTGGGGTGGCAGGAGATGCGGGTGGGGGGAGAACCCAGGGCTGGGGCAGCAGAGGGGTGCAGGTGGGGGGCTAGAGCTGGGGCAGCAGGGGGTGTGGGCAGGGGAGAGTCCAGGGCTGGGGCAACACAGGGGTGCGGAGGGAGCCCAGGGCTGGGGTGGGGGGGCAGCAAAAAACCTAGAGCTGGCTCTGTCCCTACCATTTACAGCAAACTACAGCATGAAGTTTCAGTTCCACTCCTTCCCCCTCCCTTTCCTGTTAATTGCAGCCAAGGGAATGCTGGGAAATGTAGTTCTTTCCCTGCTCCAGGGCTGGCTCTATAGGCAGGGAGCTAACCAACGAACTACAGCTCCCAGGGCTCCCTGTTGGTTCTCAGGTCCCATGCTGGATTCTTGTGCCCCTGCAAATTTGCCACCCCAAACACCTGCTTGCTTTGCTGGTGCCTAGAGCCGGCCCTGCGTGAGTGACGTTGGCCCGTACAGAGGACAAGTGACCTGTTGCTTCTGCTAGCTTAGGAATTAGTTCTCCTTTAGCTCACAAAGTAGAACCTGTGTTTTGGTAACTGAATGGCCAGTGTTCCAGTCCTGGCTTCTCACTTGTGTGCGTCTGTAGATGTGGATTTATTACCCTCTGTTCTTCCATCTCATGAATGGTACAGGAGAGAGAGCTCAAAAGTAAAACTGCTAAATTGTGGCATCCTTAGTAAAGCTGGCCTCTCTCTTGCAGCAGTCCCATTGCTTATTGGCGCTATTCTCCATCTCCAGGTCTGGCCCCAGGTGTAGAGGGCAGAGGATTAATTAACATGTTCCTAATTTCAAAACAACTGATGCTCTCAGATTGAGCTGATTTTTGAGTGAAAATGATAAACTGCTTCCTGGTTCTAGCTCCACCCCACTGAGGTGTGACTTAGGTTCTCATGCATCAGTGGTTGAGTGAGATTCCAGGAGATGAGAGGGAAATTGTTCCAGAAAAGCAAAGGAATTGATCTGATTGGAAAGCAATGAGGATGTTACTGCTTTATTTATAGTAACGTGAGGTATCAGACATGGATTGTGAAAAGCACTGGTCTCGGGAGAGGTGGAGCTATTAGTATTATTACTTGTATTGCAATAGTGCCTGGAGGTCCACTCTGATGGAGGAGTCTGCTAAGCCACTATGATGAAGCACGAAGGGATGATAACTATGTGATACATACCTACACTGGTTTCAGAGTAGCAGCCGTGTTAGTCTGTATCCGCAAAAAGAACAGGAATACTTGTGGCACCTTAGAGACTAACAAATTTATTAGAGCATAAGCTTTCGTGGGCTACAGCCCACTTCTTCGGATGCATATAGAATGGAACATATATTGAGGAAGTTGAGTGGATAAATTTGTTAGTCTCTAAGGTGCCACAAGTATACCTACACTGGCATCAGATGTGCTTTGTAATTCAGGAGGGGTAGGGGGAAGAAGGCAGCAACAGAGAAATCCAATTCCAGTCTTTCCCGGCAGCTATTCCTGTGAACTAGTGATGCAGAGATCGTTAGAGTAAAGCAGAGAAAATGGAGTAAAATACTGAGTTTATTGGTGTAGTGTTGATAATCAATGTTTCAACATAAAGAATCAGCTAAATCGTTTCTTTTGGGAACTCCCTTACTGAATAGCTGTGACCCAGGTGCACGGCTCCCTATGACAGTGCAGTCAGAGGCGGATTCCCACTGCTCATTCTGACAAAATTAATCTGCATCCAGGTCAATGTTTATTGGCTCCGTTCTCTGGAGTGCTCCAATCATCATATAAGAGCAATCTGTTTTTAGTATTCCCAAACAAGGTTCGGCTATGAATTGTATTTGTATGTGTATGAAGTATAGGAAGACACAGATTGGGATTAGCATAGTAAGATCTGCCACAGAACATTTAGCTTCAACATATCTGTGTTTAGCTGTGCAGCTATTACATTTGAGAGAACAGGAGGCCCCTCTCTCACACACACGGTCACAGCATAGACCTCTGTTATCTTTGCCCCTCAGAACTTCTTGTTACCCCCAGAGTGTATGTATATGAGTTTAGGGGGGGGCGCACTTTAATGTGTATAAAAGTATTTGAAATTTTGTTCATTTGGATAGCTGAATACAATTTTGTGAATGCCCCACCGCACCATATTTTGATATCTAACAGTGCAACGCAGGACCATTGATTTAAGACAACAGACAACGCTGGTTAATAATATGTAAGTTCTAGTTATAATGACAAAACTCCTTTGGTTAATAAATTAAAAGTTTCTTAAAAATCAGACAATTCTGGTGCCTGGTTGTTTTTATTTGAAAACATTTTTAACAAGTAAGCACAAGTTTACAATTACATGTTGACTTACACATGTAGTACATAATTCTAATGAGCAGCCAACAATTAGTATTATAAATTAAAATATATACATATAAATGAGATGCTACTAACAAATACCTATTACTATTGGAAAAAAGGTGACAAGGTTTGGAGTTTGTGCACATTACAGATTTTGTCAATGTATCTGATTAAAAAGTAGCCATGTCTCTGTAAGTGACATAAGTATAATTTTTTTAATACCCATAAGTTTTATGGATAACCTATCTCATGATTTACTAAACTGTTTATTAATTGTAATTCTGTTAGAACACTCCCATTCTGAAACTAAGGCTATGTTAGCCAAGAGAAGCTGATGCAAGAAAGAACAAAGAGGATCAATAATTATGCCATGTTTACAAGCCAATAAAGTAAGTCAGAATTCATTTTATTTGTTTATTCACAATATCAGTACAGTGAAATCTTAGGGTGGTGCAATTATATTTGTTGGCTGAGATGTTTGGCTATGGCACAAGGCCTGTTTTAATGGACCAGACAAATTTCTTCTACATATTTGGGCCTGCAAACCAAAAAAATTTGCCTTCCACAGCCCACTTTGGCTTGAGGCCTGTTGCAGTTCATGAACTGGACCATGCAATGGACATATTTGCAGTCTAGCTAGGGTTACCATACGTCCGGATTTTCCCGGACATGTCCGGCTTTTTGGACCTCAAATCCCCGTCCGGAGGGAAATCCCAAAAAGCCGAACATGTCCAGGAAAATAGGGAGGGGCCGGCGCCGCTGGGTGCTGGGCTGGGGCTGGCGGTGCTGGGCCGGGGGTGCTCGGCCGGGGGCTGGCCCGGGGGTGCTCGGCCGGGGGTGCGGGTCCGGGGGGGCTGGGCTGGGGCCCGGGAGTGCGGGGCCGGGGGCCGGGCTGGGCCCTGCGGTGCGGGGCCAGGGGTGCTGGGCCGGGGGCCGGGCCGGTACCCCAGGAGCCGAGCCAGGCTGGAGACGCTGGGGCCGGGGCCAGCCGCCGGAGGGAGCCGCTCAGTTGGGGGGGCCAGACTGGGCTGCGCCTCCTCCCCCTACCCCACCTCAGCTTACCTGCTGCCTGCTTCAGGCTTCCTGCGAATCAAATGTTCGCGGGAAGCAGGGGAGGGGGCAGAGTTGGGGCGGGGACTTTGGGGAAGGGGTGGAGTTGGGGCGGGGGCATGGGCGGGGATGGGGCCCCATGGAGTGTCCTCTTTTTGGACACTCAAAATATGGTAACCCTAGCCAGTGATGCAGCTACATTTTTAGGTGATTTCAGTTAGGGGCAGTTCCTGAATGTGCATGGGAGCTGGTTCTGTGATGAATGAGGTGCTGGTTCTTAGCAGGCCTGGCTGTGATCCAGGGAAGGGACTATGAAGATTGTAAACAAGGTTTGGTTTTTGCTGCTGCTGAGCTGACAGTAGGTGTACATGTACATAACGCACACACATACATCAAGTAGCTGGTCGTGAACCTGGGAAACAGCAGTGATTTCAGTATCATTTATACCCACTTTTTTTCTAACTCCTTCAGTCTACTTCTGTTTGACACGAACTGTGACGAAGTAAACTGAGTTGAGTTTTGTTAGGCTTTGGTATTGGCCAACTGCAGCACATTTCCAGATTCACCCATGATTAATATTGCTGCCACATTCATTTCTGTAGGCATATCAACAGAAAGATCCTTCTGTCTCTTGGGACTCCCTTTTTTTGGTATAACTAGAGATGAACCCAAGAGGCAGAATTCGGATCCAGATAATGAAAAGCCTCCAAGTTCTGGGATGCCCTCTCCAGCTGGAACTGCATTTTTTAATTAAATGGAACTGTGTGTCTTTGTTGGAGTTCTCTCGTAACTCAGGTTCATGAGAAGGAAGCAAGAAGGCACAACACTGAAAAAGAGTAGGTGAGGATAACCCTGGACCCTTGATTTAAGGGTCAGGAATGACATTCTTGTGGTATAAATTGCTTTGATGTAAACAGAGTTATCAATAGAATATGGAAGTCATTGGACCACTGCTATCTGGGAAGGAGTACATGCATGAGAAACATACTACATTAAGAATATCCTTCCACTTAACTAAAGCTTTATTTAAGAAATGCACAGTGGGGTTAACATCTCAGCCAGCAACATGGAAAGTGACAGAGCTGTGAACATATATAACTGAGAACAAAGGAAGCTTAATGTTCATGTTGTCACACACCTGTACTGTAGTCTATTCCATTCCCACTAGCTTGCCCCCCCACTCAAGAAAAAAATGTGTCAGAAATTTTATAGAAATGTTTTATTTCCAGAAAATAAATATGTCACAAATTTACTATACACAATCTCACGCCTGTTATTTAATAAAATCAATGCATATCTCATGCAAATGCAATGCTACAGAGGAGGTACATTATCTCCTTTACCCAGCCCCTAAACCAGATATAGAACTTCTCTGTAGTATCAAACCTGAGCTAATTTCATGTCTATCTACATTTTGTAATGCATTCATCACGGTAGTATCCAGTATAATAACCACCATTTTTTGTAGAACCACTAAAACTAAGCCTGTCGCTCCCTGCCTCTCCAAACAAGATACAGACCCGGAGAGAACATTTCTACAACAGTGTAGAAATTTTGTTGTGGGACGGCACTTGGTGTCATAAAAAAAACAGAACATGGGGAAAAGTAGCAGTCCTACAGAAACAGTATGTGAAAGTGTATGCTTGTCCCACTTCCTTTCATTAAGTCTCGCTGTTTCCAAATGAATGACTCACAGGGCTGAATGACTTATCAAGAGATAAATGCAGTGGCGTTAACACGTTATCATGTAATAATGTAAAGATTATTGCTTCCAATAGCATTAACTGCACTGCTTTCACAAGATAAAGTGTATCAAGTCAGCAGCGTTCATAAATCCCAATTCATTGCTGTACGGACCAGGAAAAGAATTGGGGGCAAGCGTGCAGAAATCCTGGAAACAGCCATTGTAGAACTGGCATTAGGGTTATTTGCTAGCCCTGTCCCAGTCCCTAGTGTAGGGGGCATGACCAGAGTGCACTGAATGCTATTCTCTACTTTCCAGCATCCAGAGGCTGAGGAGGTTGCTCGAATTTACACTGGGGGCCAGGCAGGGCATTGAACAGTCGTACAATACAAGGCATGCAAAGGTCACCTTCCACACACACACACCCCCCACTCTCCTCCTGCCCCACATGCAGAAATGAGTAATTGTGAATATGGCCCATGATGTTTGGTTTTGTTCACGTTACGCTAGAAAGCTTTGTATTACCTAGGGGTGAAAGTAACTTAAAGGACTTACCAGTACGCCGGAGTCCTGAGTGGGGGCGTGGCCTCAATAGGAAGAGGCGGGGCCTTTCAAGATTTAAAGGCCCTGGGGCTCCGGCTGTGAACCCCAGGACCTTTAAATCACCCCGGAGCAACCAGCTGCAGAGGCGGCTGGGAGCCCCAGGGCTCAGGGGCGAATTAAAGGGCCTGGGGCTGTGGCCGCCGTGGAGCTCCGGGCCCTTTAAATCACTGCGGGAGCCCTGCCGCTGCTACCCCAGGGTGGCAGGGCTCGGGTGGGGATTTAAAGGGCCTGGTGCTCCTGCCACTGTGGGGTAGTGGCGGCAGGGCTCCGGTGGTGATTTAAAAGGCCAGAGGCCCTTTAAAGCGCCACCGGAGCTCCAGCAGCGGGCCTCGGGCAGCGGTTTAAAGGGCCTGAGGCTCCCCGCAGGAGAAGCCAGTCTGGTCCGGCACGGTGTACCGGCTCTTGCCGGTATGCCGTACTGGACCATACCGGCTTACTTTCACCTCTGGTATTACCCGAGAGCAGCAGCAGCAAATGGACACCAGGTCTCAGACAATCTAAGGGTCACATACTCCCATTTGTAGTCAAAAAATGCAGGAAGTCTTAAGGTCAGGACTAACATACTTCAAAATTAAGCTGTGTAATTAAACATGTGTATTATGCCCTTCAGACTGCAATTACAGCTAGAAATAACTACTAAGGAAGTCAGAAATCTGTAGCTACTGTAGGGAAGACGCTACAGACTTCACTGTTACATACAGTGCATGGCAGCACGAGTGGCAAAGGGCAAACAGCATAAAAAACCTCCTTGAGCCCCTCACAAGCTGAGATAAAGTTTCTCTTCCCTGATTCCTCCCACACTGTACTTCTTCAGACTGCACCGCCTGCAGGAGAGTTCGCCGAGCTTTTGTTCTAATACATTGGTACAGAAGCATAGTGAATAGGAGGTTTTAGCTCGTGCACATTTTGAGGCAGGTTTTGAAACAAATTGCTGTACTTTTTGGTAGGCCAGCCAATGGAACAGGTGTCCTTACATTATGAGGAACATTTAAGGAAACTCTGTTTATTTACCCTTAAAATAAATTAAAAGTTTTCAAAATTGTGACCGTATGCTTCCAAAAGGGCCCCAAATATGGAGTTATCATAGCTTCATTAGAGAATCTTGATGCGGCTCTGTAGAAAACTTTATGGAATGTCCACAGAGAATTGGACAGGAGTTCTCTAGGTTATTTTGTAGTAACAAATGGGAGAAATGGCTCATTTCTCTGCATTATTTCTACAGGTGAGTATTAGAGAGCCCTTACAGATTTTCTATCTATACATTCTATGAGGGGTCAACCCAAGTCTAAATGGGTCCCATAAAACCTATCTGTAGAACCACCAGCTTCCAAAAGATACAGCAGAAGTTAAAAATAGTCACTAGGAAAAAGAAGACATTTAAAAAAAATCTAGAAAACTGATCGTAGAGTACTCTCCTTCCATTTCCTAGGGGTTTTTTTCCACTGCAATTTATCTAAAATGGTATGTGAACACCAGCATAATGCTCTTTGAGATTCTTCTTTCCTCTGCCGATAGGAGAAATCCATGGAGCGAGCACTATTCTGTTTGAGAGAGGGAAAATGGTGCACTGATGGCATGAGGTTCCTTAAAGTGACATTCCAACTCGCTTCTAGTCTGTGGAAGCGCCTCCTATAAACAGAATAAATTTGATGAAGTCTGAGATAATGAAGACAAGCTAGCTGTGTCAGAATTGCCAGTCACGAAGCCACTAATGCTCCTGAAATACCTGCTGCTAATGTCACACCCCCACGGCCCTGTCCCTCTCGCAGCCTGCAAAGAAATCTTCCACTCCACAGTCACACCTTTGATCCTCCCCAAAATGCTTTGCGATGCTTGCAACAGTGTTAGCAACATGCAGTGCAGATCTGCCTTCCCGGGGGGGCGTGGTGGTGTGACACTAAGCCGGAGAGGAAGACAAAGTGTTTCCTACAGACCAAATCTCCCACCTACGGGTGATTCCCTAAAATCTCTTCTCTTCCACATTTTGAAAGACAGTGAACTAAGTAGTAAGTTTCTGGTGAACTTCAGCAACCCATACAACTCCCTGGCTGGGAAGGATGGTCTTCTCAGTAGATTAAGTTTATTTCACATCATAACTTTACTATAGCCCCTATTAATGTTTGAAATGAGCTTCCAGAAGCAGAATAAGGATTAGGAGAAGCATCTCTCATAATCTGCTTTCCCGATACTGGTCAGACAACTCAACTTTTTGGGTCTGAGCTATGGAGGTCTCAGCCATGGATGTCTCAAGCCCTGATATCTCAGCTACAGGTATCTTTCCTTCTGGTTGGTCCTTAGAGCCTTGTTTTCCTTCACTGCTTGTGTTCAGGGCTTCTTCCTTCTTGATATTAGCCTCCAGAGGGAAGCAGACTTTCACACAGTTGCTTGCCAAATCTTGTACCTCCATGCTAAGGGTTTTCACTTTCTCCTCATATTCTGCCAAGGCCTCCTTCTGGAGCTGCAAATAGGGGGAAAAAGAGAGGCATGTGTCCTGGTGTCACTCTCGGAACACAGGAGAAGCAATGTAAAGTTCATTCCAAACTGGGCTTTTATAGGATTCTTAATTTGAAAAGTGAATTTAGTGCTGATGAGAGGACTGGGATTTTAGCAGTGGAGGCTGAAATTCTTTAGCCACAGAACACATACATTAAGGCAGTGACCATGTAAACTTCTCATCAGAGCCCCATGTTTCAATCCTGTTTTGGGAGGCTCATCTTACGAGGGGAGAGGGCAATTTATTGTCCATAGCTGAGGCAATCTTGGCCTCTCTGGTGAGGACTGTAATAAGGGTGCCAGTTATAATTGTATTTTTTATATTTGTACCATAGTCTGCTGAAAATTGAACTGTGATCACTAACTCACTTCACATAGGCCATCAAGAAGCATTCCAGATAGTAATAATTTTTGGTCTCTATCAACTTGCATAGGTTGGCATTGATGCAGTGACCTAGAGATGAACTCCATGTTCTCCAAATCATACCATTTCTGTGTAACTTGTATGGGATGTGTCTGAAGTGGGGACTAATCATATACGATATGTGTACATGGAACTGAGACTATACAGGGTGGTGTTATCAGAAGGGAGTTCATAAAGAGAACTGGCTCTCTCTCACATTATGTCCTGGATTTACTGTATCGAGTGACCATATTAAATCCTGGATTCTTCTTTGCCTTTACCTGGCTTTCTTTCTCCTTGATCTTTTCTAAACAATCTGCCTGCTTCTCTTCCAGTTTCTCTTGGTACTTGATCATCTTTTCTGTCATCTTCAAGGAATAAAAAAAACAAATTTAAGTTTTAAAAGAGACATTTCTCAGCTGAGCTGTATAAACATTGCAGAGAAAGTTCAGTATGGCCAAAGCTGTTTGTAACATGCTTATAAAGTGCATGTCACATCCCCCTCTAGCTCTTCTATTTCTGCCAGCTAATGGAGTTACTCTGTTAGTGCGCAAGGTGCTGTGTTCAAAAGCTGGTGATGACCTATAGTGATGGGGAGATCATTGCATGAACACACAATATATACCATGGCTGGATCTGCTCATCACAACTGATGCTCCTCCACGTACTGTAGAAAGTGTGCTCAGTAGGGCCCCATGTTTGCAAAGATTTTCACACATGCTTAACTTTAAACACATGAATAATCCCAGCAATATTGGGACATAAAGCCATGTCTCTGAATAGCCATGCTAGAAAATTCTTTCCCTGCAGCATCTAGCTAGGTGGATTTGCAGAACCCTGGAGAAATCTCTTTTGTGATGCAGAGTAACAGCCGTGTTAGTCTGTATCCGCAAAAAGAAGAACAGGAGTACTTGTGGCACCTTAGAGACTAACAAATTTATTAGAGCATAAGCTTTCGTGGACTACAGCCCATCCGAAGAAGTGGGCTGTAGTCCACGAAAGCTTATGCTCTAATAAATTTGTTAGTCTCTAAGGTGCCACAAGTACTCCTGTTCTTCTTTTTGTGATGCACTGTCTCCAGCTGGCAGGACCTACAATCCTTAGCAAGATTGTAGCTGTCGTCACACTATCACAGAAAGCATAGGCACTAAAGATTTGGATCTGCATATATCTTGAGGATCCAGTGCATTAGGACTATATACCTAAGAGAGCTCAATGTTTGCACAAACCAGTGACACACACACAGTACGTACACAAGACAACACCACCTTGGAGAGAACAAAGATGCTGCAGGAGGTTTCCACAGAGACACTTACCAGTTTGATCATCTGCACCACTTCCTGAATGTGTGAATTATTAATTTCTCTCTTTAATCTTTAAAAACACAACAACAGCAGGTATTAGTAAAAATATATCCTATCTATCTGTTATCTTTATTCAAGGCACCAGTTAGTCAATGTCTGTAAAATTACCACAAATTCTCATGTTTAAGATAGGGCTGCTCGTGTCCATATAGAAAGACCGAATTGAATTTATAACCAGGAAGGATATTACATTGTATATAAATGTGCTTGTGAAAGTACCAATTTGAGGCATGGGCAAATAAAAAGCATAGAAAATGATTGTAACATATACAGTATAAAGGAAGGTGGCATATAACATTATATGTTCCAAGTGAACAAGCATCCAAAGTACTTTACTAAGGTTACGAGTCTCAAAAGTTGTATTTGTATCTTAACTGAGGTGAATAATAGATGCTCATAAATAGGCTCTAAAGAGAGGCTTTACGGAGGAGCTTCTTTTTAGTCTCGTCTGAGATCCATTTCTACCAAGGTGTAGCATAGGTAAGGAGTGTTAGGAAAAGGCTGCATTCCCAGCCTTCATCTGAAAAACTGAAATGGCTGGAAGATACTGAGGCTTCTTTGCTACCTTAATGAGTAAGAGACTAAGATAAATAAGAGAGCAGAGCCTCTAGGATAGTGGAAAACACCAAAATGAAGGTACCAACCATACCAACTTGTGGTAAGTCCCATAGGGAGATGCTTCTCCATGCAAGCACACTGCTCTAGTCAAGGCTTTCCAGCCTTAAGAACTACAGCAGAACGCTTTCATCCATTTGTAATGACCTCAGGGGGTTTTCATATGGACTCTTTGGGTTTGATTCTGAGAGATGTTGAGCACTCACAGCTCCTACTAACTTCAAAGGGAATTGCAGGTGGTCAGCTCCTTTCGGGATCAAACCATTTAAGGTTGTACTATGTGGATCTGATCTTCCCCTATAACACTACGTGTATGGAAGGCGCTGCAGAGCAGTGCAAGAGCTGAGTGCAAACTGCAGCAGTGCCCTTACTATTGTGTCTAGAAATTTGGCCTCTCAGAGCATGTGCCCCTGTTTACCAGAAGGTGATGGCAACACGGAGAGGGATGGAAATCCAGCCCACATGAAGACAGACCAAAGCTGGAGCAATACCATCCTGTGAGGGGAGCTGAAATTAGGCTGATAAGGGAACAAGGTATATGGGTTTGCCTTCCATGTCCAATGTAGTGGCGGTTACTAACTGCCTAGTGGTGATAAAGACCATAGTGCAATGGAGTTCCCTGCCTGGGATCGTTCTCTGTTCTGTGCAGACCAAGCCCTAGGATGTCCATCCAGTACCTCTCCTGAGCAGTCTTGTCAATGGTACTCTTGGTCATGACTTGGATTCGGTCCAGTCTCTTTGCCTCCAGCTTCTTCTTTATCTCTTTAGTATCACTGCAGAGATGAAGATGTCATGAATGACGGGACCAACAACCATCAGACACTCTCTATATATGAACAACTGGTTTCTAAAAACATATACCTTGGAGAGCTTTTCATACAAGAAAGGCAAACCTGGTAGCAAGGGAAAATTTCAGAAGAGATCTAAAATAAGACCCTTTGTTTACTGGATTTAAAATGTTCCTTACCTGAGGTGAGTGATCTCAGGGGGCTAGGACAAAATACACAAGGACATTATACCTGGGTTACATCATGCAAATCCATTCAGAATACTCTTAACACTTTGCTACACTTGTCTCCGCTAGAATATTGATAAGAGACACAGAAAGTACTCATAACCGTAAGTAAAGAGAAGCAGGAAGGCTTTGTATGATGATATGGGAAAGTTAAAAGAGGATATTTGAGCCAAACCAGTATTGTGAAAAAATAGAAATCCAGCCCATATGAAGTTAATAGAAAGGAGCGTAACCTATAGCAGATAACATGTGAAATGGAAATTAGGAAGGCTCAGGGAATTGAAGAGCAAATAGCAAAGACAAAAACAAATAACAGGAAATTCTTTAAGTATATCAGAAATAGGAAACATGCAAGTGAATCAATAGGTCTTGTAGGCCCACTAGGGAATAAATTGCTAAAAAGCAAAAATTCTCCAGATCAGGATGGTATTTCTCCAAGAAGGACAAAGGACCTTTAGAATGAATGAAATGGCTGAGCTGGTCACAAAAAGATGCAATTTCCCATTAAACTCAGCTACTATATCAGAGGTTTTGAGGATAACAAATATGCTCATCTTTTAAAAAAGCACGGGGGTGATGTTGGGAATTAGAGGCCAGTGAGCATTACTTTAGTTCTAGGAAAATTAGTTGGAAAGTTTAATTAAAAGCAGAAATATAAAACATCTAGATGTACATGACTACTGCATAGGAAAACTGTTCTCTAATTTACTAGAATTCTTTTAGTATGTCAACAAAATAATGGATAAAGGAGAACTGGTTGATATTATTTGCACATTCAAAAAGCTTTAACAAAATCACTCAAAAAGACTACTAAAGAAACTATGTAGTTATAGGGTGAGGCAACTGAATCAGAAACTAGCTAAGAGGCAAAAAAGAACAAGACTAAACAATTAATGTTCAACATGGCAAAAGATTAAGAATTGGGTGCCCCAATGTTCTGTACTAGAACTAGTGTTGTTTAATATATTTATTAATGATCTGGAAAATATGCTGAATAGTTAGTTGGCAACATTTGCATGTGACACAAAATTATGTATTAGTCAAGACTAAAAAAGACTAAAGAACTTCAGAGAGCAGATACAGTTTACTGTTGAAAAATGTGAGATAATGCACAGTAGAAGTAATCATTTGAATTACTTGTACACATTGTTGCGTTCTAATTTAACCATAACCACTCAGGAAAAAGACCTGGATTTCTTTCTGTGAAACTTAAAGACAGTAAATTTAAACCTGATAAATAAAAACACTTTTTACACAACATGTAATTATTAACCTATGGAATTCATTTTTAGAAGATACTATCCAAGCCAAGAACTTAGTAGGAGTCAGACATTTATATTGACAATGCAAATATCATCAATTACACTACACAGGATAAAATATAAAGTCTATAAATCTTCATGTTTCAGGACATAAGCCTGCCTGGGGTAGGAAGAAATTTCCCTTCTGAGCATCTTACTCCATAAATTCATAGATCCAAAGGCCAGAAGGGACCATTGTGATCATCTAGTCAGATGTCATGTATAACACAGGCCAGAGGCCTTCCCAAAATAATTCATTTTGAAGTATAGCTGATCTGTTAAATCATCCAATCTTGATTTAAAAATTGCCAATAATGGAGAATCCACCACAACCTTTGGTAAATTGTTCTAATGATTAATTACCCTCACAGTTAAAAATTATAAATGTCCATTGAAGCATTTCCTGCATCTTCCTCTCATGCATTTGGCACTGGACACTGGTGGCGAAAGAACACTGGACTAGGAGGTCACTGGTCTGATCCGGTACAGCAATGTACATATGCCTAGATCCACAAACTACAATCATCTTACAGACAATTTTACCTGCTGTACAATACTCCAAGCTGCAATCCATATAAAACAGAGTGTTGGCCAGCTAGAGCAGCTCTAACTTCATGCTACTATGCTCTGAGGCGCAACACAGAGCGCCATTCTGGAAGTCAGGAGACTGGAGTTGTCCTCCCATCTCTGCCACTGACTCATAGCATGACCTTGGGTAAGTCACACAGTTCGCCTATTTGTACGATAGTGATGCTTACCCAGCTCAGTACAGCGCTTTGTGATTACCAGTGAAGTGCTATACTATTATTACTTTGTTATTCAAATGATCATAATTTACCTTTCTGACGATTCCTTCAGTGCCTTCAGCTCAGCTGCCTGCTTCTCCCTTGCTACTTCTATTAGTCTGGCAATTTGCTGTTCAAGGGATCAAAAAAATCAAACGAGTACACAGTCAGGAGCTAACTGGTTCAGGTTTCTCTCTCCCGCCATTGACTTCACCCTTCATTTACTTACAGCAGTCAATTAATCAACAGGGTTTTGGAAATGTGACACTGTGTCTGCAAATTGTGATTTGTGTATGTGGGCCAAGCTGTGTTGGTGGATTGCATCAGGGCACCTTTGGCGGAGCTATCCCTGTGGGTCACAGCACATATTTGTAGGGTATACCAGGTGTGTATGTTCCTACCCTTGAGTTTGTGTGGGCAGATACAAGTGTCTCTGTTACACTGGGGCTCTGGGTTGCACTGTACTGGTGGGCAGTCATCGAGCTGAGGGTGACTCCTTGGTTATCACTAGATTTGGGCAGTGACCTATCTTCAGGTATAGTCTCTCTGGCTGTCATTTTCCCTGTGAGTGGTGATGCGTCTGAGGGCACTGTGTCTACCAATGGCATTCTGTGGGATATGTTGTGTCTGATGGCACCACGTCATTAGACCTGATCTTAGCTCCACTGAAGTCAGATGCAGAAAATACACTGATTCCAACAGGAACAAGATCAGGACCCGTGAGTAGCACTCGGCCTGTGGGGCATGCTGTGTGTGGGCATTGCATCTATAGGTATTGCTTTGATTATGGCTGGCGTGAAATCTGCTGGAGCGGCGTTATTCCAACATGTCATCTGCAAGGATACAGCAATGTTGGTGACTAGGGCTGTGTCAGTGGGTATTCCTGTGGCTGGCTGCATCTGCAATGCTCTAATGATAGCACTCAGTGAAGGGGTAACCTGGCTGGTGACACTCTCTGTGGGTCACCCCCAGTCTGTAAGTGCCCAGGTGGAGTACACATGCAGTCCATACCTCTGTGGCATGCTGCTCTTTCTTTTTCCGAATCCCATCATACTGCTCTTCCCACACTTGCATTAGGTCCATTTCCAGCTTCTCCTTCAGCTCCAAGACTCGGCTGTCAGCATTCTCTGCCATCTCTGCTGGATTCCCTCCTGCACTGACCTCCTCTACAGTCAAACTCCTGTTAAGAGGAGGAACACAGGAGGAATGCTTACTGCAGCACAGAAGATAATCCATTCTAGGTGTTGCACCATATCAAAGAGTCCTCCCGTACACCTCTCAGAAAGGAATGTGCAACTCTGTGCACACCTATGAAAATATGTAGCAGGCAACCCCCTCCATGCCTCTTTTTTGGAGGGTAGGCATGAAGACAGGGGAAGTGTGTGGCTCATGTGTGTTTCTCTGAGGGAGGCACTTAGCACGTCTAAGGCCTCCTGAGTGCCGTGCAGCACATCTGGAGACGTCTTATGCTGTATTTTACCTTTTCTTTTTCTGGGTTTTCCGAGGGCATGCGATCTTCTTCCTGCCACACTGGGTGACCAACTCAGAGAACAGGGCTGAATATCTCTGCAGCAGCTCTTCCCTGCGCTTGCTTCCCTTTCGCTCCAGCTCCTTCAGCTCCTTCTCCTGTTTCTTCAGCAGCTTCATAAAAAGCTTCATCTTCTGCAGTTCCTCAAGGCTGGCTGTTTGGAGCTCTAAAATACAATATAAAAAGCATCCTGGCTGGCTGTCTAACCCACCTACCTACCTCTCTCTCATGCAGACATTCTTTCCATACTCTAATTTCCTTTTGTTTCAGGCTGTTTTTCAACACTGCCTCCAGCACCTCCTCCCTTTCATCGGGGTAACTGCAAGGTCAGTAAGCAACAGGTTGATTCATGGTCTGGGTACATGCCCGTAGAGCTGCCAGTTTTCTGTATTTTGTCCTGATGGTCAACCTAACTGTGTTGGGACACATCAGGATGTCATGAGGCACAAGACAAATTCACAAAATTAAGTGTCCCACAAGCTAGGACAAATTTTAGTTGGGAAATATAGGGATGGGGTCGCAAAGTTATTTTAGGGGGGGTCCAAGTATTGCCACCCTTACTTCTGTGCTGACTTCAGAGCTGGGCAGCTGGAGGGCAACGGCTGTTGTCCGGGCGCCCTGCTCTGAAGGCAGCGCTGCCGCCAGCAGCAGCGCAGAAGTAAAGATGTCAATACAGTAACTCCCCTCTACAATACCCTTGCGACCCCCCCACAACTCCTTTTTGGGTCAGGACCCCAACAATTACAACACCAAAAAATTTCAGATTTAAATTGCTGCAATCATGAAATTTACTATTTTAAAAATCCTATGATCATGAAATTGACCAAAATGGACCATGAATTTAGTAGGGCCGTAATTATGATCAGTATAGTCTTACATTGTCTGGGGAATAATGGCCTCTAGTTCTAATGTATGACATCCCCTCCAAGGTGTGAGGAAAGAGTGTTGCTAGTGGCTTTTAGGGGAGATGAAGGGTTATGGGGAAGGGTACAAGGGAAATGTTACAGAAATTCCATTATCTTTGGGCAGCAAGTCATTAGAACTCTGGTATCTGTGGTTAAAAGGTTATTGGGGTGCTAAGGAAAGTAATGGTTTGTGCTTGGGAATCTGTAAGAACGTACCGAACTTTAGTTCTAGTGAACATTTGAAAGTGAGGAAATTCAGGGAGAAAGTGCAAACACAAATGTTTCAGTCAGGAAATTAGGCTTTATGAACTATCGCCTTCTAAAGTAATGACTCAGCTATATGCTGTATTGACAACTGTCCTTAGGGTACGTCCAGACTACCCGCCGTATTGGTGGGTAGCAATCGATTTATCGGGGATCGATATATCGTGTCTCGTTAAGACGCGATATATCGATCCCCGAACGTGCTCCCCGTCGATTCCGGAACTCCACCGGAGCAAGCGGCAGTAGCGGAGTCGACGGGGGAGCCGCAGCTGTTGATCCCGCACCGTGTGGACCCCAGGTAAATTGATCTAAGATACTTTGACTTCAGCTACGCTATTCACGTAGCTGAAGTTGCGTATCTTAGATCGATCTCCCCCCAGTGTAGACCAGCCCTTATACAACCATAACTCCATCCTAACAATGTTTTTTTAATTTATGAATATCCTTTATTTGTTGAGTAATTTATTCATAACTGTGATGTGTGGAAATTTGCAGCAGATGGATGGCAGTTATTTGGCATTTGATCCCAGTGGGGTAGTTTGACTGAGGGCAGGTGGATTCATCCTTGTGCCCTGTTTGGTGGTATATTCCAGCATGTTGGATTTTTATTTTGATGTTAATATTGTGTATTGGTTTTATCACATAGCATTATGATGCAGACAAATAGGCAAATAATAAATGCATTAAATCAACAGATGAAGGGCTTAGTCCACAGGGGGGCTTAAGCTGCCCTGTAGCCCTCCTTCGTGCTGCTTCTGCCAGTGTAAAGGGGCCTTAAAGCCAGCAGATCTGGCCACTGCAGAATTCCTTTAACATAGGAGCGTCTCTGACTGGGGTACTGGCAATGCTGGCTCTCTGCTGCCTCCTACAGAAGACCCTGGTACAATGTGTGTGTTGAGGGCAAGCTGGGAGGCATTAGAACATGGCTGAAGTGCTGCTGTGCTTCAGCTATTCAGAGCTGCTGCAATGTCCTGAAGCTACTCTAAATTATGCAGGATGACTAAATGTGCCCCAGTTGGCGTAGGATAGGGGAGTCACAAAGGTGGCTTAAAGCTATCTTTAGAGCCCTTTAGAGTAATATTGGTGTAATTACCTGCAACTTCTTTTGCAACTTCTTTTTTAGTTTCTTCCTTCCCCAGGGCCATAGCTCCTAAAACCACAGAAGAGATTCTTGTTCATACCCTATCTCTGGGCTGAAAATGGAGCAGTGGCGAATGGGGAGCGGGGACTCTGCTCCATTTCCACTCTTGCTTAAGCTGGTGTAAGGGATGCTGTGAGAGGGGAAGTATATATTCCTGCATCAAATACCCTTGCTGCCTTTTTTGCTGTTTGGGGAGAAACATTACACACAGAAGCTGCAACAAGTCCCAGAAGGAACTCAGGGATCAGCTCAGCTGATCAATAGAGTGTCTAACATTCATCAGCACTCAACAGATACAATGGAACAGAACTTCAGTAAGGTCAATCTTGCCAGGTGTGGAGTGCCCTCAATGTGGCTTCAATGGGATTTGATTCACCCAGAACTTTGAAACAGGCAATCAGGACCTCACAAAATTAGGCTTTGAAAAATAACATACAGATAAGGAACACTGAGGTGTTACTGACTAGAACCAAGTCATCCACTAAATCCATCAAGCTACATTTCCTGCCCCCAGTGTTGGTGAGGATTTGGGTAGCCTTGACCTCCCCTCATACCACCAGCATAATCAGGAGTAATTCAGCTGAAGTCAGTGGGCTTCTTAGACCAAGGTGAAAATAAAGTAAATGAGAGAATTAGTTTAGTGTTTATATATTTCTGAGAGAAAAGGATTCTACATCCTTGCATTGATTCAGTCATTGTGGGACTCATCATTTCAGATGACTGGGATTGGGACCTATACATCCGTGGCACATGGCACACGAATCCTGGTGCCATAGGCTTGAATGGATATAAAGGAATAGGTTTAATCTGGAAACCCTTCCCCAGGTCTGGATGTCTGACTGTAAGGAGGAAAGGGTATGAAGGCTGGTGCTCTACTTGTTAATCTACAGAAATTTCTTTAGCGCCTGCTGGTAATTTACAACATGAACTATCTTGCCCTCAGTTATGTGTTTCTCTTTTAACCATATCTCCGCTCCTTTCCAAAATGTTATCTTCTTGTGACTGTAGTGCTGGTGAAGGTGCTGCATTGTCAATGTTGGGAAGTGATCTCCCCTATTTATCCACAATATAGGAACAGTACAGCATAAGCAATGGCAATGTAATCTTCATCCATACTGCTGCACCTATTATGTCCCTACTGTGACCTGCAGCGACCACCTCTAGGGGTAAGAAGATAGTTCTGTTTCCATGCTCACTGGGCCTTTGGTTTATCTATTGAGATTATCAACTGTGCTAATTGTGATGGTGATTTTAATAATGTTGTACACTTGGAAATGGAGTGAAATCACCCACTCGTTTCACACACACGCCTAAAGAGTGACTGGATGGTAACAACTTTTGTTCAGTATTGAATGAGGCCAGAATTTAAGCAAGTGACCTAGAGGTGAAAGGCTCCGATCCCATTACCACTCTCTAGGGCTATCCAGCACCCCCTTCTTTCAACGTTTGAGCAATGTACATCTCCCTCCTCATTCTTTTAGTCCCAGCCATATCTACAGCTTTACCTGCAGGTCCATTTGAAGAATGCAAACTAAAAGTCCTGGTGGAATTTGGTAACCCGTTGGTTTGAGCTGCTGTAAGCTTCTTCTGCATGTCAGGCCCCTAAAACAAAGATCAGACGTGAATCAATGCTATAGCAAAACAGATCCAGGAAATAGATGTGGCGACTGATAGAGCAATCAGTATAAGTATAAATCCTAGCAAAGCCGGTGAGGGAAACAGTACAATGCTTTCCCATTTGAGACAATGGAATCTCCCAGGAGCTTAACATCATAGTCTGCTTAGTTTTGCAATCTGTGGGCATGACTTTCCTGACAGGCAGGATCCCCTTGGTGGTTTATGTTGTCTATACAGTCGCTGCACCAGGAGCTATCCACAGCCTCAAGGAATTAGACAAGGCTTTCTGAAATAGAGATTGAATCCCCTCTTACCCTTCAAAGACTGAACTACTGCTACACTGTCCTTGCTCCTAGCAGGGTGAGGAAGCATCAGGATGAGCACCCTGCATCATTTCAGACTGAACCCACAAAGCACGTTGCAGAACATGTAGAAACACTCACCTCTGCAGAACCCTGTTTCAGCTTCACTGAACTCTTGTCCTGGGTATTAAAGAACTTAATGGGGTTGGAGAGAGCAACGGTCAGATCTGGAAACAAAGAACAGGTCCAGACTGTCAGTGGACTCGTCAGATTTCCCCTTTCCCTGCCACTCAGATTTTATTTCTGGGAATAGCCATTCTCCACACTAACTGCCTGAGGGATGTACTGCAGCCTGAAGAAATCCCTTGCTCCCTTTCCTAGTACTAGAATGTGTTTCCATTCTCCCTGCTCTCAGCCCTCTCTCGGATGGGTTCTCTCCCACCCCGCTGCCTTTTTATCTCAACTTCATCCTGGGGAGAGCACTCCCTACAAGTTACAGGGAGACACTGCCATTCTGCCTACTCTGTTCCTGGGAATGCTGTTTTCCCACTTGTCTCTCACTGAACCTCAGCCCTAACTAGAGCTGTGCAAAATATTGGCAATGAAGTGGAAAACCATGTGAAGCTCCCAAATATGAGGCTCAGACTAAGGCTGGTAAAAGGACCAATAAAAGCGCCCTGACTGGGGTGGGTGGTATTTTGAGTTGAAACAACTGCTTAAGTAGTGACTGGTGGGACCTGTAGGCTGTGCCAGAACCAGAACGGCAGACAAGTAGAAGGTGCGCTTGGAGAGACTGCCAGTCACACTCCTCTCCTGTGCTCTGTGTGCAATTCACCTCCAAACTGAGGACAGCCCCACCATCACCTCACTGGGTGAGATTTCCAGCCTCACACACTAGGGTAGTTTTCTCCTTGGTAAATAAAACCATACCAACCTACAGACAGAGAGAGTCGATCATCTTCTCTGGCCATTTCAGTATACCAGCAGTTTAGAGTCAGGGGAGGACATACCATGTCAGGCACTCCAAATACATTACCTGCCCAAGTGTCAGGGACATAGTCCTTCATCTCCAGGTACACAAAGAGGGAGGGCATAGTGAGTGGCATGTTACTCTCACTGCGAAGGCAAACGTGGTGATAGCCTGATAATAGAAAATAGAAGAGAATGAGTGAGGGCATTTCCTTCCCCTTTCTCCCCCCTCCCCCCCACATGTCCCAACAGGAAACACAGCAGTCTGTGAGTGACGTGGAGGAGAAAGGGAAGGCGCTCATATTCAGGCATTATGGGTTACACAAAGGTTCCACTGCAATGAGTTTGGAGAGTCTCTGCTGCTTGAATCTCTCAAACACAACACAACACAAAGGAATGCAACAATGACTGATCTCCTGTACTCAAGAGAGGACAGCACAACATTTCCCTTCATCCCCAGAGAGAGCACCACTGCACCTTGGACCACGGTTTCTAGTACTGCTACTTGCATCAATTCCATCAGCGCATGGGGTCACCTCCTTAACACCAACCCCTAGCATAGCTCAGCTTAATATTGGACAGCAAAGGACAGTGATGAAGGACACAGAAGGAGTTTCCACAGAAAGGCTTGACTTTACCTGAATGCACAGCAATAATGGGAATGATGCGTTGACCAATGAACTTTCCTCCTTCCTCCAAAGCCACAATTCTGAGAGAAGCCAACTCTGGCATCAGAATCTGGGGAGAAAAACGTAAGAGCTCAGGTCCCAGGTGCCTTACTATGACTCCTAACAGGGTATTGGTGTCACTAAGTAAAAATGTCAACACAAGAAGGAAATCACCGCCCCCCCCCCGCCCAATAAGAGCTGCTTTCTGACCCCATAGTTAACAAGAATGAGCTCCAGTTTGGGACTCAGGCATTTCTGAGTCACTGCACATGTCCCTGGCTTTGGGCTAGTCACTGCACATGTCCGTGTCTCAAAACCATCCTCTAAAATGGAGACAATACCCACCTAGCCTCATGAACTGGTGAAAGCTTCCCCTGCTTTCCCAAGGGTGTTGTGAAGGTGAACATGTAAAGCAGTATGTAAGTACTAAGCATTATTATTACCTTGCTGGTACGCCCCCTAACCCCACAGCTGGAATAGTAGCAACAAGCAAATCGGTTCTTCCAGGGAAAGTTGCATGGATCCTATGATCTGACTCACATGAGACTCTCTCACATATTCTACCATTGTCCCTAAAACAGTGCCTCTTATTCTGTGATACAACAACATGCGTGTATTTACTCTCATCTTTTCTGCTTCCTCATGGCTGGAGATTCCCAAGGCTCATTTGATTAGCAAATTCAGTTTGAAATGCTCAGAGAGGAGTGTTTTGGCCCCTGGGATGTCCAGAAAGGGTTCCCAATGATCCTTCATCAATAGAGGAACTTGTGGTTGTTCGAATCTCTGGCCCATGGAATCTCCACAAAGATTTTTATGGATCTAAGAAGGAGTTTTTCATGTGGCCCTGGAATCCCCAAAGAAAAAGCTCATGGTCACTGGTCTCTTTAGGGGCCCTTTATCTAAGTTACCATGAAATGTTGTTACCTTTTCAAAAACAAAAGCCTCCTCCTTCCATACAGGGTTGAGGGAATTGGCACTTGATGTCAGCTTGGTTCTGTATTTACGTTTTGGGTCCCCTGGCAAACCAAACAGTTCCACTTCTACATATGTCTTCACGCTGCGCTCTGAGAGGAACTGGCCAGAAAGGATCTAAAGAAAAAATAGAAATAAAACTAGCAATGGCTAATAAAATCCTCTCCAGCCTTAGTATTAGGGTTAGGGCCACTTCTTCTGTTGCCTGTCTCCTCTTTTTCCTTGGTCACTGCTGTCCTCCAGCCCATTCATTTCCTATAACATGCCTGTCTAATTCCTCTTTCCCTTCCCCTGTGCTCCTTGCTTTAGTGCTCCCCCCGTCATCTTTCATCCCCATCACCAGAGCCCGGGATTATTCCATGTGGCAGATGCTAATTTTCTATTTTCATGTGATTATGCTTAATTTTAAACACTGAAAGGACTGGGAGTTGCCATAGTAACACTCTCCAGCAGGAAGTTATGGGTTCATTTGCCATTAAGAGCCCTCCTGGGTGGTAAATTGAGGAGCTATAGGTGCCAGTTATCTCCCTGCTGCGAGTGTGCAGCTCTGTCAGGAGAGAAACAGCTCAGGGGCTTGTACTTGCCGTTATTGACAGGATGCTTGCTACCACCACGTCAATGCGGTCCACAGAGTAAGGGTCAAACTGCTTGTCTGGACGCCGCATGAATTCGTGTTTGAGAAGGTAGCCGCTCTGGCCGTTGAACTCAAAGAGGGCCATATTCTGTTGCATGGGGACATCTGAGGGAGAGAGACAACGGGACACAGAGAGAGGAATTTTTGTGGGAGTGCAGAAGTAAGGTCTGTATGTATCAAGGAGCTGTAGAGACTGAACTTCTGTAGCCTGCACCTCACACCCCCTCCTGCACCTCAACCCCCCCCATCCCCTACCCCCACAGCCTGGAGCCCCCTCCTGCACCACAATCTCCCTCCCAGACCCCTCACCCTCTCCTGCACCCCAACCCACTGCCCCAGGCTCAGCCCGGAGCCCCTTCCCACATTCCAAACCCCTCGGCCCCAGCCCAGAGCCTGCACCCCTTCCCGCACGCCAACCCCCTACCCCAGCCCGGTGAAAGTGAGTGAGAGCGAGTGATGGCAGGAGGGGGAATGGAGTGAACGGGGCGTGGCTTCAGGGAAGGGGCAGGGTAGATCTTGGGTTGATCTTAAATTCAAAAAGTGATCTTGTGCGTAAAAAGGTTGGAGACCACTGCTCTAGCCCTTCTCAATCTGTCTGCTCCGCTATTAATGTTTGCCCTCTCCTCCTTCCTTTGCCATTCACTCACTCTTTCTATGCCACGTATATCATACAATCCCTTCTCCACCAGTCTCTCCAACTTTCACTTTTCCTTCCCCTCTCTCCCACTTTCCTCTCCCCAGCCCACCTATCGATTCCAAGGCCAGAAAGGACCATTGTGATCATCTAGTCCGACCTCCTGTACAACACAGGCCAGAGACCTTCTCCCAAATAATTCCTGTTTGAACCAGAGTGCATCTTTGAGTAAAACACCTAATCATGATGTAAATTTGCCAGTGATGGAGAATCCACCTGAACCCTTGGTAAACTGTTCCAAGGGTTAATTATCCTCACTGCTCTAAATCTGCACTTTATTTCCAGTCTGAATTTGTCTAGCTGCAACTTCCAGCCTCTAGCTCTTCTACACTCTCACACACGTGTGTGTGTGAGAGACAGAGGCCCTTCCTCCCCACCTTCTGACCCTGGGCATGCAGTACCTGACGTGGACATGGGAAGGGGGAGCCCTGGAGCCCCTTCCTGCCCACCCCAGATCAACAACACTGGAAACAGCAGTGGGGAGGGGAAGTGCTAGAATGCGGTGGAGGGAAGCTCCTCTGCCTAGTTGTGCATGCTGCCTACAACAGCATCTGTGGCTTAGGTGTAGTTGTGCCTCCCAACAGCCTGTGTTAACCACTACACTCCCCACACCATCTGAAGAATGAAATTAGGCTGGCCTGAGATGATTTCTGCAGATGCTGGACTGCATGGATAGTATGTGGGAGGATGGAGTTCAAAGGTATTGTTGTGCAGGGCTAACTCTGTCAGTGCTGCTGAAAAAGGCTCTGTCTGCAAGGGAGAGAGGCTCAGTTGGAGACCGAGAGATATCCATGGGTAGGTCGAATTTGACAAGACAAGGGCAAAGCAAACAGCACACATGTTCAGAGGCACCTGGTAATACCGGGAAATCCCAGTGAGGGAAAGAGGGGAAATAAGAGTGGGTGTGAACACAACCCCACCTATTGAGAAGCATGGGACAGCTTGCAACTCACCCATTGTCTGGAAGTTTAAGGCCACCATTTGACAGCCGACGTTCCAGAACATCTGAGGCATGTAGTTGGATGAGTCCATCCGGGTGCCCTTGGGGTAAATCCGGCTCATCTGTCGCTTGTTATATCTGCAGTTACTCCATAGGAAACGGGTCTGGAGTGGCCTATTGCTGCACGTGCCCTGGGACTAGCTCCCAGTTCCAGATTACATGAGCTTCTTTAGGTCTGAAATGGCTGCATCCCTTGGTAACATCCCATGTTATAAACACCAGAGGCTTTAAAATATGGTATCAAAGCGAGAACCCTCTCCTGCCGCCCCAACATGATGTGCTCTATGCTTAGCAACAAGCATTTGGTAGTCCTGACTGCACCTGCTAGAGGGCAGCAGGCATCCTATCGGGAAGCCTACATGTGTCCCAGATAATAGTACCATGTCTGAGTTCTCTGTGTACTTGGTACTTTTCATGAATTGTGAGTAGGAGCTAATAAGGTTCTGAGCACCCAAAGCAAATTGTGCTGTCTTTACCTTATCCCAGGAGCCTGCAAGCACTCATGGGACTGTGCATTGTCGTACAGAATGATATCAGAATGATACTATATGACAGGGAGTAATGCTTTCATATTCCACTTAAAATGCATCACCCAGGTACACAGGACAATGCTGCCTCAGAGCTCATCTAGCAAAAAGGATACTCTACAAACTGCACAGCGGATTTGGTCAGTAGATCATAAGCCTTTATTTCGGTGAAGGAGGAGATGACATAACTTCGGTTCTGCTCTGGGAGTACGGAAGAGGGAAATGTTTAAAAGACAGGCACTCCCAGCACCCCATCTCATACTCTGGCAAGTGCTGCAATCAAAGCATGACACATTCATGCTGGGCCTCAAACCAAGAAACACCCAGTCGGTCTCTTTCCCCATGGACCCCATGATCAGATCAAGACACCTCCATCCTTGCTTGGCCCTCTGAAATGGGATTGGGGGAGTAATCATAAAGGTTTATTTGAGCTGTTGGGATTTGGGTTGGGTTCATCTGGGACAGGCAAATGAACACATCCAGAGGATCAGCTTGCAAAGAGTTGGGAAGGGTGTTAAGAAGTTCACCTTTTCTTTGATAGAAAACATAGCAACAGTTACAGTCCTTAATTTTGTTTCCAAACCACACATTATAATCTCACAGACAGAGCGGGCTCACACGGCAGAGATGTGTGCAACATAAATTGTTTCTTTGGTGTCAGTGCAGGAGTTGTCTTATTTCCCCTTAGCTTGAGTTGTAGGTTCAAGTGAACCCAAACACTGACAGCAAAGCTCAATGAAAAGCTCTGCATTTTACCAGGTTTTTCACTGACACCATGAATCAACCCAGTTCACTCAAAACTGGCCCCAGGTTTGAGAATCTGATGAACTTGGTGTGTTTGATGAAAGCAGGTGCATTTCAGATGGTTACAGGTGTACAGCTTTCTCCATCACCCAGCAGGGGGAATCCCCACTGAAGAGAAAGACCAGTCAAATATACTGATACAGACTGGGCTAAATTCTGCTCTCATTCACACCAGTGTAAGACAAGAATGACTCCATGGATTGCAGCGGTGGTGGTGTTGATTTTCGCTAGTGTAACTGAGAGCAGAATTTGACCCATTGACTACAAAGGGATGTGTGAGCTGCACATGTCCATGTTTGCTACTGTAAGAGAGAGCAAGGAGGGTAAAAGAAGAAGGCATGGGGCAACAGAGTATCTGCAAATACAGCTGCAGTCAAAATAGCTGGAAATTGTCAATATGTGAAAGTTCATACTAGCTGTTTCAATGAAAACATTTAGAATAGTGAAAAGACAAGAATCCTTCTTACCTGTTGAGGTATCAAAGGAGTCAAATTTGATAGGCTGGATGTAATTAACCAGGCTGGACATTTCCTCGTAAGCTGTCACTTCCAAGCCAGCAGTGCCCTATGCAAAACAAGACTAGACAGATGAAGAAACATCTCCCACAACACACTCACAGTTGGGTCTCTAAGGTTATGGCTACACTAGATCTGGAAGCAAGCGTCCCAGTCCTGGTCTAGACTTGTGCTAGCAGACAGGGCCGGCTCCAGGCACCAGCTTCTCAAGCAGGTGCTTGGGGCGGCCGTTCCGGACAGGGGCGGCAGTTCCAGGTATTCGGCGGCAATTCGGCAGACAGTCCCTCACTCTGCCTGGGAGTGAAGGACCTACCGCCGAATTGTCGCCGCAGATCGCGATCGCGGCATTTTTTTTTTTTTTTTTTTTGGCTGCTTGGGGCGGCCAAAACCCTGGAGCCGGCCCTGCTAGCAGAGCTCACACAAGTACGCTAAGAATAGCTGTGTAGATGTTGCTTTGAGGTTGTGGCTTGGGGTAGAGCTTGGGCTCTCAAGCCTGTGGGGGACAGAGGAGAGGGGGCTTTAGATTAAATAGTATGATGGGACATCACAACAAGCTGTGATAGGGTCACTGTCCAGAAGAAGCAAATGGACCAAGAGAGGAAAGGTCAGTGGCACTACCTCATCTGACTGCATCTTTTTAATCTGTTCTTCATCCAAGTTTCCAGATTCCTCCTCCTCTTCCTCTGGGTCCTCTTCGGTCACATCACCTGCCCAGACTAAGCATACACAGAGTTCACCAGCAGCACATTTAGACAGGATAGCATGAAGGATTGCTGACATGTCCTCTAATGCTGCCTCCACTAGCAAGGGAAACATGCCACTTTTCTGAACTGAAATTCCTCCCAGTGTAAATGTGGGAACACGAAAGGGGTACAAAATTGCTCTAATAGCTGCATCCAAATATGGAGAGGCACCGCTGTGGGCTGGCGCACTCAAGTAATTCAGTTCTTCCTCTTGCCGGTCTCCTTAGCCCCAAATAACAGTAACAGGATCTAAGTTGGCTGTATCCCCAGAGCCTCCAGTCTCCCTTCATAGGCTTCTCCCATGAGAAGTGGGCTGAAGTCCCACTTCCCCCACCAAGGGTCAGACCTAAGGGGACAAATCTGGGAGTGGATTTACTTTAGATCCTGATTCCTGGATATTCTATAGAGGAGCTGTTCCTGCATTCTGTGTGCCTTCTGTAACAGGGGCATGTAGACTCCATGGGCTGAAATCTCACTTGTTCTGTCTTGGGGTCTCCAAATGTAAGATGCAAAAGAGATAAAAGATCTGGGGGAGCTGCAGGGTGTACAGGCCTTCAAAACATTTATGGTTAGGAAATATGTCATGGTGTATTTGCTGGATGCCATAGAGCTAGTCAATGACAACGCAGGAGAGGAATCAAGGGCAATATAGCCTATCCATGCACACATCAGATCAACAGCCAGTATATGCAGCAGTGCATCTCAGGAGAAGCAGAATGGTTGGCAGATAACCAGGCAATGTATTGGTAACATGATCTTTTAAGGCTCTGGTATCACTATTAGTGCTATATGGTGTCTGAAAACATAATTCTATTCTGAAGAGCTGATCCCCCTCATTCTCCACTCTGAAGTGCCTAAACGTATGTATATTAGATCTCTTGAAATAACACTGGGACGGTTTGGACTTTCTCCAAAGGGCCAGGCCACCCCATCTGAGTGGAATGAGTCCCCTTCCCCACTTCGTATTGTACCAGTATCAATACCATCCACTGTGACAGGCTGGTCAGTAGCTTCATTCCTCTCTTTCTTCAGAGAGTCCCGCCTATCTTCAAATGCAGATTGGTTCTTTTTGTTCTTAATCAGTATTTTCCCTAAGAGATCCTGAGGGCTTGGCAAGGGAACGCCTGGCTTCAGCTGTAACAGAGAAAAGTCCTTATTGAATTTCCCCTACAAAGAGACAGAGCTCATACACTCAGCTGTCCATCTGTATCTGTGAACATCTCCATCCACCTGTCTGCCTCCACACTGCACCATCTGCATCCTTCAACATCTCCATCCACCCGTCTGTACCTGTATCCACCTGTCTGCTTACAGTACCATCCACATCTTGTATCCTGGCCATTTGGCTGCCAATTTTTCATTGGCATCTACACTATTTTTATACCTTTCTCTATCTACAGCCCACACTTTTTAGATCTTTGTGTCTTGCTCTGTTTCCAGCCACACATCTGCCTACATCCAGCATCATTTAAAGAACCACCCAAATATCCTTCTGTATCCATCAACTAACATATGGTTTCCAGGTGCTCTACCGTGTCTGCCTGCCATGATTCTTCCCAAGAGGCACTGCATGCTTGCGTGATTCTATTGCTGTAGTCCACCCTCCAACACCCAACATGCCATCCTTCATTGTGCCTTGCTGTACTGTGGACTGTAAGCACTTTGGGACACGGATGTTGTCTTTTTATTTTTCTGCAAAGCACCATGTATATTTATGGCAGAGCAGTAGTAATGTGCATGGGGTTTACAAAAAGGTAATACGCATTTGTACATGCAAACTGGAGAGCAGCATGTGCAATCAATTATCTTGACATGCACTCCACTGTTCTGTGCATGCAGCTGCATATGTTACTTACCTGACTATGTATTTCACATGCACAACTCAGATGAGGTCTGATTCTAAAGCTGAAGGAGTCACATAGGTGTAACTTAGAGCAGAAGTAGGCCTCTAGTTTAAAAAAATCTGGCCCTGAAGCTGAAAAGTTCACTCTTCATTCTCCAAGTTGCTCAGCACCCAGCCCCATTTCCAGCTGTCTCCTCTCACTGCCTCTGTCTCTAGGCTCACTGACTTTAATGCCTTTATAAGCCTCCTCCCACTTGCCACAAAGGATCCCCCAAATTACCATACAGGTGGCAGAGCCAGACTGCACCAGGGAGTGATCCATGTGTGTATGATGCCCTCTCCCCAATAAAAGTTCTCCCCCATCTTCCACTTACTGGATATTTTTCTAGTGGCTCTGTCAGCAGCATGTCCCCGAATATGGTCCTGCAGTACTCAGCCATCTTAGCCTGCTGCTTGGGCCTAAAGAATAATGCAATAAAACAAGAGTGAGACACGAATCTATTGAGTCTGGAAAACACCATGAGCAACCCTCCTCCACCATGTACCGTGCCCTGCCACCCCACCCAAAGGGTTAACCCTAACCTCCCCTCATCCTGATCTCTCTCACGGGCTCTCTGAAACCCTTCTCCAGGACTAACAGCGTCTGCCCTGCTCCATCACCTCCCCAACGTTAGGCATTTTGGGGGAGGTTGAATGGGAGTGACAGGATGGGATTCACTGGTTTAATTTTCTCATCTTTTGGCATCAACCACCTCTGATCCCTCCAACAAAAACTCCTAACACTGCAACTCCAATGCTTCACCTTGCTACCCCCAGCCTCAGACACCCAGGAAATCACAACCATGTGTGAGGCAGCTGGAGAGATTGTGCTTGCCTCTACCTCCCCTCTCAGACAGCAAAAAGTTAATTCTCTCACGTGAGTTCCCCCGATGTGAGCCCACCAGCAACCACTGGATACTCACGAGTCAACATGGTTCTCAAAGGACAGGATAACTGGGTAGAGAGAGGTTTTGAAAGCACTTTCTGCAATGGCCTCAATGACATCCTAAACAAGAAGAGACAGACAGACAGAGCATTATTATAATGTCCTGAGACAAGTAGCCACCCAGCTTTCACATCTCTGAGTTGATCTCTTCCAGCGACTCTCTCAGGCATGACTAAACTTCCTTTTCACACACTCCTCTCGTCTGGTCTCTCAGCATGTGAGGTACAACTTGGATTCCCTTCGGTTCTTTTATACTCAATACTTCACATTCAGGGGTGATGCGGAAGGCATAGGAGGGCCAGTGTATATCTTGTTACATGGGTACGATTCAAAGTAAATGTGTCTAAAGAGAGACTAAATTTGATTCACTGAGGGGGCCAGAAAAAAAGGTGTAAGTGATGCCAGATTAAACTCTCTCAAGATTTACTGCGACACACATACGTCCTCTGAATTTGTCCATTTGTCTGTCATTTTATTGGCCTGTAAAGTCCTTCTTGATCCTGACGGTCTAATAGCACAGCAAACGGAAACGCTCAACAACCAGCAGTTACTAACATTCCAAATGCTGATGCCATGGAACTATTCTCAACAATGTTGATTTATTTTTTAAAATAATATTTTCCCCAGGCCCCTATTAAACTGCAACGAACTTTTCTCTATTTTCTTTCCCATTGTTGCTAGCTGGCAGGTTACAGGAGCATAGTTTTTCTCATTTGTAATTATCTTCCCCCGCTTACTCCTGCTCCATTCATTCAGTGATATCATACAATCCATTGTATACCGCATGATAGTACATGGACTGCAGAGTTCAATCCACTGGGCCAAATTCAGCTCTGGTGTAAGCCTGAGGAAGACAGTGGCATAATGCCAGGGATGAATATGGCCCAAGGACTTCAACCTGTGCAACCCCCGCCCCCAACCTCCAAACCCTGATTCAACAAGCAGTTTCTCTCTAAGGAAGGCGGCTCCAGTGCCACTTCAGGGGGCCACTTGAGCGGGATTTCAAAGGAATCTGCTACAAGTTCAGAAGAGGAGAGGGTGCAAAAGATACTATTAGAAAGACGGGGGGTCGGAGAAGGGAAGGAGCAGGAGACGGGGGTTCTGTGTATTATATAAACTAAAAACCGGGCTCATGCTGTGTTAACAGGCTATAATTCCATCCTGAGGTTCATTCACATGGTTTAGCAGAACCCCTCAGTGCAATTATAGCTTCCATAATACACCATTGTGCTATTATTTGCCCTATCTGTAGTGAACTGCTATGCAAAAGCAACCATGATACCAAAAGAGCTAGCCTGGGAAATTGCCAGCATTGACTATTACAGGCAGGTCAAGGTACCTGAGCACTGAAGGAGAAAGGCTTTATTTTTTCATGTGTCTTGGTAATAATGAAGTGCAGGAATGGGGGGAGGGGGGAACACAGACTAAGTACAAGAGAGCTGTTAATTGGCTTCTGTCTGGTGGGATCTGGGCTTTGCCCGAGTGGACTGAGGGGAAGTGAGTTAAATGCATGGTGCATTTTTACCGTGCGTGGTTTTTGTAATTTATGTGGTTAAATGCACTAAAACAAAATCCTTCAGTGTGAATAGCAAGTTCACTAGGCAATGGAGCGTGACCCTGGGCTGGCTCTCTTTCCCTGTGGAGTCTTTGAGTGAAGAGTCAGGGAAGCTGTACAATCAACACCCCACATGGCTGCTGCTCTGCTGGATGCATGTCATATACTCCCATGGCATGGTCGTGACAAAAGGAATTACCCCCACAGTGCCGATATTTAACATTACAAACTTGCTGTAGACATCAACCTGTAGAAGACAACAAGGCTCTCTCTTAACCCTTGTGGTCTTCTGAAAAGATGCCTGGTGCTTGTCATTTGTCTGAACTCATGCAGCTATTCATTCACACACTCATCCATCCACCTACCCAACCCTCCAACCACTAGGCACTCATCTATTCAACCACACATCTCTCCAGCTGCCCAACCACTTCTCTGATTCCCTATCTGACAATTCACAAGTATTTCACCTCATTTATTCAGACCCATCCATACAACAGCCCCGCTACTCTCCCCCAGCTATCTACTTTCCCCCAATTAACCTGCACATCGGGCCATCCTGTTGAATAGATGCTCATCTATCCATACACCTGTGTCTCCCTGCCCATTCTTCATCCATTCACTCTCGGTACACAGAAATAAGTACAAAATCAGGACAAATAATCTGTGGAGACAATCCCTCACCTTGAAGAGAATCTCAGTTGTCATGGTGAATCCATGGGTGATGATGGGCTCCTCATCTGGGGGACGACCCTTCCAGCAGTCCAGCTCCACACAACGGCAGCCAGACAGCAGGCTCTGGCGATACATTTCAGGAGATGAGATGCCAGAAAACTGGCCAGCTGGAGAGAGGCAGGAGGAGAAGAAGAGACTATGGTTTGCCATTTATTCATGTGAGTGCATTCTGCATGGAGAGCAGTAAGAAGGGGAAACAGCTCTGTGCACACCCAGGGCAAGCGGGCACTCCACACTGCAGAGAGATTTTAGGTAACTGTGCAGTGGAGCCCTACCTAACACTTCTTCCTCCCTCAAAGCGTGGCCTATACTAATGTGTTTACTTTCTGCACATTGAGGGATGAGGTGTGATGGTATCCACCTACCACCAATCCCTGGGGGAGACACCTGTCCAGTCAGTTGGGAGGGACACACAATTATCTGCTCTTGAATTCCTGAGGGATCTACATCTGCCCAGCTGTTGGGAAGGGGTGTGGATCTGCCTTCAAGTCTATGGGGTTATACACCTGCTTGACTCTTGGGGAGAAAACCTGCTTCTCACTGAAATCTTAGAGCATATATACCTGCCCAATCACTTTGTAGGCTAATGCATCTACCCAGGGACAGACACATATTCAGCCAGTGAAGAGTGGCACACATCTGCTCAGCCTAAGGACTCCTGAGAGAGACACACCTGACCAGCTATTTAGGAAAGACAGGAACCTGCCCTCACATCCCAAGAATACCTGTGCCTGTCTATATAGTCAGTTGATGAAGCCATAATCTTGCACTGTGATGGAGTTGGTGATGGGAAAAGACCCTGGCTATGAGCTTGAGGGCAAGGAGTTGCTCACCCTTCCTACGCTGCAAATGTTATATATGCCCCATCACACCCCAGCTACAGGCCATCCCAAAAAAGAATCCATCAGACACAAGGAGACTGTGACTCATTGTCTTGAGCATTTAGGCTGATCTCCCTAGTCCTTTTGCCTTGCTTGGCATCACCCAAGCGTGACTTTTCTACAGAAGAGCAGAGTATGCTTTTTCTTTTCAAACCCTTTCCAATGGGTCAATTCCTTACAAACTGCCCGATTGCTGCCTAGCATACATGGGGCAAAACCCATCTCCAGTGTCAGTACACATGCTTGGTACAACACACCTGCTTTGAAGCTAGGGGAAGATCCCTGGAATTGGTGTGTCATCCAGTGGAGAGATACCTGTCAAGTAGGTGTTGTGTGATGAGTTGATGAAGTAATGTGAGAGTGGCTGGGTCATGTCCTGGTACAGCACCACTTTGTCCAGTGATACAATATTGTTTTCAGGGCCACAGAGGAACCAAACCATCCCCTCTGGAGACAACTGCCCTGCGGGGAAAACAAAGCTATTAACAGAAGTGAAACAAAGAGGCCTGGCTCCCTTGCAG
Source organism: Malaclemys terrapin pileata (assembly GCF_027887155.1). Lineage (NCBI taxonomy): Eukaryota > Metazoa > Chordata > Testudines > Emydidae > Malaclemys > Malaclemys terrapin. The sequence continues at coordinate 94,408,643 of NC_071508.1, read as the reverse complement.
GTGGGTAATGCTGAAACACAGGGGCCTGCAGGAGTTAGACTGGCTGCTCCAGACACTCTGGTAAGTATCAGTGCAATGTGCAGTGTGGGATGATTCCATAGCAGTGGAGTGACAGAGAGGCAGTGTGTTGAACAAGACTCACCTCTCTGGATGTTAATCCCACTGGGTTCGTACTTCTCTATCAGGCCCTGCACCTGCTCTGGTTTGGCAGGAGGGAAAAGGATGTCATTGAGGCGGGAATCTCGCTGTTTCTTGTTGATAAACTTTGCCAAGTGCTCTTTGGTCATGTAGGGCTTGGCTTTCGAATGGCTAAGGGCAAAGAATCAGAGAGGAATGGAAGAGGGAATGTATTTAAGTGTTACTGGAAAACCCCTTTTACAGCAGTGAGACGCAGGCTAACCCTTCCTGCAGCTAGCTGTGCATGCCCATCTCTCTGGACTCCCACCATTTCCTAGAAGGCCTTCTTTTCTCTGAAGGCTCCAGCTCTCTCTCTCACTTCCTCTACCTTGCAGCACTCTTCCCTCTTCTTTGTATTTTATTTCGGTATCTTATTGCTGCGTATTTAGTGCTGGTGAAAGGTTACACAGATTGGAGACCAAGGCCAAGGTTTTCAGAAGTGATCAGTGGTTTTTGGTGCCTCAAGTTTTGGGTATCCAACACTATCAAAGGGCCTGATTTTCAGAAGAGCTGAGCACTCACCTCTGAAAATCAAACCCATTTAAGCTGTCACCAGTTTGGCCACCTGCACACAGAGGGACCCAAAATCATTGGTCACTTCTGAAAATCATGGTCTAAAGTTCTTTACCTGTTCACTGCACAGGTTCAAGCGCAGAAACTGGCAGTGCACGCTTCCCACCCATTTGATTCAGCCTTGACCTGTGACCACCTCTAGCAATGAAGAGGGTAGATCAGTCTCCATACTCTAGCCAGGCCTTGCCCTCTCTATTGAGGTTGGCAGTAAGCACATTAGGAGCAGGACTGAGACAGAAGTCACTTCCTACACCCCAGTCATTTTGCTTCAGTTGTACCATATCTTCCTCCTTTATTGTCCCCCGTTTGCCTGTCTTTTCCCCTCATGAAACAAAGCCTGCCCCTGCAGCCTGAGGAAGACTCACTGAGAGGTGAATATCTCATCGATCTCCGGACGGGGACACAGGTTCATCAGGAAGGTTTTATACACTTTCTCAGGGAAGTCCTCTGGATTGATCGCATCATTCTGAAACAGAAACCGCAGCTCACAAGTACTGCAAACCCATGTCTGCCTGCACTTCCTTATTAGAGCCAGTAGTCCATATTCCTATTGCCCTGCTCTGTAGTACCTGGAGTATCCCTGTTTGTGGTGGTGTGAATTAGCACACAGAGCATCAGATGTTGCTTAGAGAAACAGGACAAATAGTTTGTGATGCTTTGGGGGAAACTTTGGGGGAAGCTATTTCAATGGGGGTAGTTGAGAATTGTCCCTGGTGTCCCTTGGGAAGACGCAGCTGTTGAGTGGATAAAGCAGTGGCCTGGGATTCAGAACATCTGGGGTATATTCTTGACTCCACTATTGACCTGCTGAGTGACCTTGGGCAAGTCTCTGTGCCTTTTTTTCCCTTTTGTCTACCTTATCTATTGAGACTGTCAGCTCTTTGGGGCCCTAGGTGACACTGTAATAGAAATAATAATAATTGATGTCATCATGGCAGAGAGTGAGGTAAAGCTACAATGTGGTACAGATTATACGTTTCACAGTAATTTAGAATGTTGGTCAGGAAGTCTACCTCTTTGGGGCTGTTTTAGGGATAGCATCATCATGGTCAAGAGGTCAGGGCCAGTGAAGGAATTGTCCTGGAGTTCTGGACATCTCTGAATATCCCAAGAAGTCACTCACCTTGCCCTTTGGAAGGTGACAAGCATGTAATGCAGCTTCTACCCTCTTCCTGTCTGCAGGAAACAGCTGAAAAATACTGAGAGAGAGAAGAGCAGTCAGGCCTGCAAAATGACAATTTGTGAAGAGCAGTGAGCGAGAACAGAGGTTGGGGCTGCTGGCAGGTACAGTCACAGTGTGGGATAAGATGGGGGTAGGGTAGTGGGGAGCTACAATCAGAGAGAGGGACAAAAAGGTGCATGCAAAACTGGGTCACAGAGAGAAAGAGAACAGATAGGTGGAGAGATGTTATGTACAAAATGCTTAAAAGTATTTAGGGGCCTAACTCCCATTGATATCAATACATAAATACCACTGCTGCTTCAATTCAGAGGTTTCCCCAACCAAGGGTAACTTTAGTTTCTGCTGGGGACCCTATAGGACAAGGAAGGGCAAACTATGGCCCGCGGGCTAGATCCAGCCCGTCAGGGCTTTCAGTCTGGCCCGGGGGATTGCCAGCCCCATGGCGCAGCAGGGCTAAGGCAGGCTCCCTGCCTGCCCTGGCCCCGCTCTCTTCCCAGAAGCGGCCAGCACCATGTCCCTGAAACCCCTGGGGTAGACGGGGCAGAGGGCTCCGTGCGCTGCCCTTGCTTGTAGGCACCACCCCCTGCAGCTCCTATTGGCTGGGAATGGGGAACCGTGGCCAATGGGAGCTTTGGGAATGGTACTCACAGGCGAGGGCAGCGCGTGGCAGAGCCACCTGCCCCATCCCACCCCCAGGAGCCACTGCTGGACTTGCTGGCCATTTCCCGGAGTGGCAAGGGGGCAGGGCAGGCAGGGAACCTGCCTTAGCCCCGCTGCATGCCGCTGCCACCCCAGAGCCACTCGAGGTAAGCAGCATTGGGCCAGAGCCCGTATCCCGAACACCTCCTGCACCCCACACCCCAACCCCCTGCCCTGAGCCCCCTAAGTCCCTGCCTTGAGTCCCCTGCTGCACCCCTCCTGCACCCCAACTCCCTGCCCTGAGCCCCCTCCTGCACTTTGCACCCTCTCCTGCACCCCAACCCCCTGCCCTGTATGCCAGTATTTCTATACTACTGCAATGGCTGCTCAGGTGTGCACCAGGAGCTAAAGTAGCCCTGCTCTGTGGAAGGGGAGTGCAAACCACCTCCTCCATCACTGCACCAGCACGATCACTGGCACAGGGGAGAATAGGGCCTCAAGCCCGATTCTGCTCTCACTTGCATTGGTGTAAATCCAGAGTAACTGCTGAAATCAGTGGAGATACACTGGTGTTAAACTGGGATAAACTGAGGAGAAGACCCAAAGATTTTATACACAGATAATGGGAAAACAATTAAAGAACAAATCAGCTCAGAATTCCTGGATGGCAGTAAGAAACACAGGCATGCCAGCACCGCTGCCAGCCAGGCAGAAAGCTCATTTAGAGATGAACCAGGATCACCTTAAGCTTTTAGAGTGTGGTTAAAATGAGATTTGGATTTTACCCAGCCTTGGATTTGCAAAACAAAAGCCCAACAAATGAGGCTTTATACAATCCAAACCAGCCCTGGTTGTTGATCTCTACTCTAATTGAGACCAGAGGACTAATCCCAGGGTTCCTCTTACTGCAGTAGCAGGACAGCCCCTGCAAGTGGCTCTCCAGACCCAAGACACGTCCCCCATGGCCTAATCCCCTTCTGGGGACAGTCAAAGGAGACAGAAGTCCCTTTCCCTCTTCTTGGGGGAAGGACCAGAACCCCTAGGAGATAATGACTTCCTCTGGGTGCAGCAAGGCAGACAAAGCCAGGCTGGGCTCTCGTCCCTTCACCCACCTGCTCTGTTTTCAACCTGACTGGGTGCACAAAGAGATGTAAATGCCTGTACTCACTTCCTGACAGGAATTTTTCCTTCAGCGCTGAGTTGCATCTTCAGCTTCACCAGGCTGTGAAAAAGAGCAGATCGGTCAAGAACATGCTTGTATAACCTTTCCAGACCACACATGCCAGAAGTCAAGGAGAGGGAAAGAAACTCAGATGTTAACTGCCAAATAGAGTCCTGTCTGCAGCATTGCTGTAGTCGCATTGGTCCCAGGATATGAGAGAGACAAGGTGGATGAGGTCATATCTTTGATTAGGCCAACTTCTATGGGTGAGAGAGCAGAGCCGGCTCTAGGTTTTTTGCCGCCCCAAGCAAAAAACATTTTGGCTACCCCCTGTCCCAGCCCTGGGCTCCTCGCCGGACCCTCCTGCTGCCCCAGCCCTGGGCTCTTCACCCCCACCCAAACCCCCTGCCACCCCAGCTCTGGGCTCCCTCATTCCCCCCCACCATTGCCCCACACACACACCTCCTGCCACTCCAGCCCTGAGCTCTCTCCCCCCCACCTGCACCCTCCTTCCGCCGCAACCCTGGGTCACTGGTAACTCGCTCCCACGGCAGGTCATTCAGCAGGAATTTTAGATGTTCACAGAACACAGACAGGATTGGTTCCCATATGGTTACAGAACTGCCGTAAAGTGGAACAATTTTCAGCTTGTGTGATTGGAGGATATCTGGATGCATATTATAAGACTGTCCTACAGAAATGAAGAAAAGTTGAGGTGCCTTTATTATTCTTTTGTTCCTCTCTTTCTTTCTATGGGGAATTTGCCAATGCAATATCACTGTCTTCCTTTTAAACAAACAAACAAAAAAGGAAATGGCTGTTGAAAATAGCAATTCCAGTCCTAATAACCACTGGGAAGCATTTCTTGCTCAATTTTATTCTACTTTTTCTACAGCAAGTTACAGTGGATCAGTATATTTGATTTGGGAGAAATGAAGTAACAGCTGCCCAAACTGAGCTTGAGCACTCCTGAATTTTGAGGTGTTCAAATCTGGAAGACAGGTGCTGGGGGGGAGGGGGCTGTGGCTCTGCGGGGAGCACGGCAGCATGTATGCAGCAGTGTGTCTGGCGCTGCGCGGTGCCAGACACGCTGGTCTGAGTGGCACGGTAAGGGGGCAGGAGAGTTGGATGGGGTGGAGGTTCGGGGGGGCAGACAGGGGCAGGGAGAATGGGGGGTTAGATGGGTCAGGGATTGGAGGGGGCAGTCAGGGGACAGGCAGCGGTTGGATAGGCATGGGAGTCCCGGGAGTTTGTCAGGGGACAGGTAGAGGGTGGGGTCCTGGGGGAAAGTGGGGGGGGTCTCAGGATGGGGCAGTTGGGGACAAGGAGGAGGCTTAGATAGGGGGTGGGGTCCTGGGGGGCAGTTAGGGGCAGGGGTCCCGGGAGGGGGTGATCAGGGGACAGGGTGCAGCGGGGGTTGGATGGGTTGGGGTTTCTGTGGGGGGCAGTCGGAGGGAGTAGATGGGGGCAGGGTGGGGCTACCCTCCCTCCTCGTGGAGTGTCCTATTTTTTGAATGTTAAAATATGGTATCCCTACTCACAGTGCAGCTCTCCATTCACTGCAGCATGAGGTTTCAGCTACCTCACTCCCTCCCCCTCTTTCCTGTTGGTAGTGGCCAAGGGAATGCTGGGAAATGTAGTTCTTTCCCTCTTCCAGGGCTGTCTCTATAGGCAGGGAGCTAACCAAGGAACTACAGCTCCCAGGGCCCCCTGTTGGTTCTCAGCTCCCAAACTGGATCCCTGCCGCCCCTGCAAATGGGCTGCCCCAAGCACATGCTTGCTTTGCTGGTGCCTAGAGCCGCCCCTGTGAGAGAGACACGCTTTCAAGCTACACAGAGCTGTTCTTTAGGTCTGGCAGATTTTGAGACGCTACCCACCAGCAGAGGTTTGTTCCCAGTCTTTGGGTAGTAGGCAGAAAAAGTTAGGCAGTCAGCACAGTATATAAATACTTAGGTACCATAATGAGAAATGCCTGAGAAACACTCAAGAGAGTTGTTTTTACTGGTTGCTCTACAATGATCCCTGTGGTCAGTTAAATAATATGACACAGTCCTGGAAAGAAAGACTCAGCATTTGTCAGGGCAAATGTTATGCTGGAGGGGATCTTCCCTGGCTATAGCTCTTGGGGCTCTGGATTTAATTGCTTTTGTGTAATACCAAGCATATGCTTAACTGGCTCACTATGTACTTTGGTTTCAGTCATTCCCATTATGGCTATGTCTACACTACACACCACCAGCAGAGGCATATAGTGTAGGTGTAGCTGCATGTGGCAGTGAAAAGCACACCACATCTGAGCCTCTCTCCATCAGAGTCTTTCCCTGCTGATGGAGCCTTTCCCCGCTGCCAGTAAAGGCACCAGAAATGGGGAGCTGACAGAGCCTTTCCCCGCTATAATGGGCATGCCAAATTAAATTGTATTATACTGTTCAGCCACTAGGTGACACTGTGCATAAAAATCCCTTTTTTAACAACCCTCAATCATACCCGGCAGAGCATTAAAGGATCTTATAATGAACATAGCTGGTATGTATCAGCAAGTTTGTGACCAGTCCACATCTGGTACAGGAGCATGACATGGTGTCAATAGTAAACTAAGAACAGAAACAAAAGGAAAACAGCAACAGATGTTGCAGACAAAAGGAACAGCAACAAAGGTTCCAGGATCTCATCAGTATGCCACTCTTCAGTGCCCCAGAGAACTTAAGCTTTCCCAGTGGACAGAATGGAAGCAGTATTTTGCAAGATTTTGAATTGCAAAAAACTCCATAAAGAAACTGGAGATATGTAGCGATCTTCTCTAATATATGCTACAGGGAAGCAGACAGAGCATATCTTTAAATCCTTTGACTTTACTGAAGACAGTCATAGAGATGACTACGAAAGGGTTCTGGCTATGTTCGATGCATTCTTTATATCTCAGAAATGTGGTTTATAAAAGAGCATGTTTTCACCAGACACTTCAAGAACCAGGGGGGAAATAATGAATGTTTTATAAGAGCTCTGCATACATTGGCTGAAAACTGATTTTTGGGAATGCAAAACATGAAAATATCAAGTTTCAGAGTAACAGCCGTGTTAGTCTGTATCCGCAAAAAGAAGAACAGGAGTACTTGTGGCACCTTAGAGACTAACAAATTTATTAGAGCATAAGCTTTCGTGGACTACCGGTTTGAATAAGGACTGGGAATGGCTGAGCCATTACAAACATTGACTCTATCTCCCCTTGTAAGTACTCTCACACTTCTTATCACACTGTCTGTACTCGGCTAGCTTGATTATCACTTCAAAAGTTTTTTTTCTCTTAATTAATTGGCCTCTCAGAGTTGGTAAGACAACTCCCACCTGTTTATGCTCTCTGTATGTGTGTATATATATCTCCTCATTATATGTTCCATTATATGCATCCGAAGAAGTGGGCTGTAGTCCACGAAAGCTTATACTCTAATAAATTTGTTAGTCTCTAAGGTGCCACAAGTACTCCTGTTCTTCTTTTTATGAAAATATCAGAGACAGGCTAGTAATTACTGGGTTAGAAGATAAAAACCTTTCACAGCAGCTACAATTGAAGAGAGATTTAACACTAGCGACAGCTATGCAGATAGCAAAAGAGTCAGAATTAGTCAAACAATATAACAAAAGGTAGGAGCAATTTGAAAACCCTGAAGCTAGCTAAGCTATAAACAGACACTTGAGTGTTAAAAGTCATTGTCATAAAACCCCTGAGGCAAGGAGAGGGAATGATGAGGCTAAAGCTGTATCTACACTGCCACTTTCAGCCCTAAAACTTTCATCATTCAGGGGTGTGAAAAAACACCCCTCTGAGCGACAAAAGTTTTTGTGCTGAAAAGAGTCAGTATAGACAGCACTCCCAGCGATAAAGCTAGCACCGCTTTTCGGGGTGGGGTTTTTTTTTAATCGCCAGGAGAGCTCTCCCCTGGCGATAAAGCATGTCTCTGCTGCCACGTCACAGTGCGGCTGCGCTGTAACATGGGCAGTGTAGACATACCCCAAGAGAGACAAATTCCAACCTACGCGCACAAGGGGGGGAAAAAGTCATATCCCAAGAAATGATGCATGTCCAGTCACAGGCAAACAGCATAATGCATGCATGAAATATGAACATTCTGCAGCTGTTTGCTGCACCAAAACAATCAGGAAGTTGACTCACATTAGAGACAATCAAGAGCCGTTGTTTCTGGGATCTATCACGTGTGATGACAGAGAGCCTGCCTGGAGAGTGAAACTGAATATTCATGGCAAGACTATTGCCTTTAAAATTGATGCAGGAGCTGAGCATCATCTCAGAAGGACTTACAATCACCTTCAATCCTTCCCAAAGCTGAAGTTACCTGAGGCAGCTCTGACAGTATTCTGACCTGCATGGTGAATAACATACACTCTGGATGCATAGCTTTTGTCTTTGTATGTGATCTAAGGACCACAGACCAGCAGCCTTCTCAGCTGCAGTGTGGCAGCCATGATGGGCCTAGTCAGACAAGTGGAAGAACTCGATGGACTATTTGGTCATATTGGACTTTTGAAAGGAAATCCAGTACAAATAACCTTAAGAGACAATACTGAACCATACATACATACATACACCTCGAAGGACTCCTACCCCATTATATCATGAAGTGGAAACTGAGTTAAAGAGAAGGGAATGGATTGGTATATTCGAGAAAATTTCTGAGCCAACAGCCTGGTGTGTGCCAATGGTACCAGTTATAAAGAAAAATGTGACTCTGTAGATCTTAAAACACTAAATGAAGCAGTTGTGAAAGAAAAATGTATCCTCCCAACACTGGAAGACTTCCTCCCCAAAGTGAAAGGGATGCCTCAGGCGGATAACTGGCAAATTTCTTTAGCTAAAGCAAGTGCTACATTTATCACACCCTTTGGGAGTTTTTGCTTTCAAAGATTACCTTTTGGAATTACCCAGAGCACCTGAAGTTTTCCAAATAAAGATGGCAGAATTGTTAATGAACACAAATGAAGTTACAGTTTTTATGGATGATATTCTTATATATGGATCTTCGACACAACAAAATCCTCAATGAAGTCCTAAGCCTAATCAGTCTGGACTGATGCTAAACAAGGGAAAATGCATTTCTGCCTATCCCAAATTTTGTTTTTGAGACAGACCATAAACAGAGATGGATGGAATCAGTCCTAGCCCTGAGAAAGTAAAAACAATTTGAAAATGGAATGCACCAACTAATGAACCAGAACTGAGATATATACTGAGCTAGTAAATTACCTTGGTCAATGCCTACAAGACCTTTCTACAGTGACAAAACCACTGAATGAATTGTTGGAGTATATCTACACTGCAACTAAACACCCGTGGCTGGCCCATGTCACCTGACTTAGGCTCATGGAGCTTGGGTTGCATGGCTGTTAAATTGTGGTGTAGACATTCAGGCTAAGGCTAGAGACCAGACTCCTGGACCCCATGAAGGGAGAGGGTCCCTGAACCCAGGCTCCAGCCCAAGCCCAAATGTCTACACTGCTTAAATAACCCTGCAGCCTGAGTCCGAGTTAGCTGTCAAGGGCCAGCCACAGATGTTTAGTTGCAGTGTAGACATACCCTTAAAGTCCAACACATCTTAGCTATGCGGCCAAATCAAGACATTTTCTTCAAAAAGGTAAAAGGATTGATCTCAACAGCTCCATTTCTCCAGTACTTTAACGTGAACAAACCCACAAGCAGGGCTGGCTTTAGGCCGATTTGCCCGATTCCCCAGAATTGGGCCCCGCGCCTAAGAGGGCCCCACGCACTCACCCTGGTGGTGGTCTCTTCGGGGGCCCCGCTCCCCTGGCTGGAGCTCCGGCCGGAGCGTGGCAGCCCCGTGGCCCCATGACCCCGGCCGGAGCGCGGCTGCCCCACGGTCCTGCGACCCCGGCCGGACCTGTGGCTGGAGCGCGGCAGGCAGCCCCGCAGCTCCGCAACTCTGGCCGGACTGCCGGCTGGAGCACGGCAGCCCCGCAGCCCCGCTCTCCTGGCCGGACCTCTGGCCGGAGCGCAGCAGCCCCGCTCTCCCGGACGGACCACCAGCCAGAGCGCGGCAGGCAGCCCCGCCGCCCTGCGACCCCGGCCGGAGTGCCGGCCGAAGCGCGGCAAGCCCCGCGGCCCTCCCTCCCCCAGCCGGCAATCCAAAGTGCCGCCCCAGGAATCGGGCCCCGCACTTGCTAAAGCCGGCCCTGCCCACAAGGGTCAGTGCCTAGGTGGGGCATTGTTGCAACAACATGGCTCTGAGTGGAGGCCAGTTGCATTTTGCTCTCACACACTTACAGAAGCAGAAAAATTATATGCACAGATTGAAAAAGAATGCCTGGCAAGCATATGAGCATGTGAGAACCTCTACAGAGATCTGTGTGGACTGATAACAGACAAGAAACAGCTTGTAACCCTCATCCGTGTAAAAGACCTGGATCAAGCACCACTCTGATGCCAACATCTACTGCTAAAGTTAATGCAATTTAACCTCGTTGCAAAATATGTTCCTAGGAAAAATCTGGTGGTAGCAGACACTCTGTCAAAGAGCCCAGCATCGCACTCAGCTACCTGTGAGCTTGAAGATGATATAATGGCATATGTGGATGCTGTGGATGCATACAGACCAGTGCAAGAAAAGGGACTCCTACAGCTAAAAAAGCCCAACCTCAACAGGCACTCAACTTCAGGAAGTTCTAAGTTACATGTGAGGCAACTGACTCGAGTATCTGAAGGACACTAAGGAAGTGATAAGAGACTACTTTGTGGTGCGTGGACAATTAAGTGAGTCAAATGGACTTGTGATTAAAGGCAATTTGCATCGTAATTCCAAACAAATGAGTGGGGAAATCCTAAACCTCATCCATGAAGGACATCAAGGATTAATTAAATGCCATGAACAGGCCAACCAGTCAGCCAGGTGGCCAGGCATCAGCAAGGACATAAAGAATAAAGTATCTGCACATGAACATTGCAAAACTAACAGATCAAAACACAATACAAGGAATCTTTAATAACAGCACCTCTACCAGACGGACCTTGGAAGAGACTCGCTGCAGATTTATGTGAATTCAGAGGACATCATTACCTAGTCGTCATGGACTATTTTTCCACGTACGTGGAAATAGTGTATTTGAAAGACATAATATGCCCCAGTGTTATTGAGAAACTGAAGTCCATTTTTGATCACTTTGGTATTCCAGAACAACTAGTAATGGACAATGGACCACAATTCACTGCAGCAGAGTTTGTCATTCCAAACGAAATATGATTTTGACTATATTACTAGCAGCCGGTGTTACCCAGAAGCAAATGGAGAGTCTGAAAGAGCTGTACAGATGGCTAAGAAAATCTTACAGTAGGAAGACCCTTTCCTTGCTTTTCTGTGTTACAGATCAACACCATTAGCCACTACTGGATATAGTTTAGCACAAATCCTGATGGGAAGACAACTCAGAACTACTATTCCAACTTTGGAAAAGAACCTATTTCCAAAGTGGCCAGGATGAAGAGAGTAGCCAAATTGGATAAAAAGGCTAATAAAGCTTATGAACGCTTTTACAACAGATGTCACTCAGTTAGAGAACTGCCAGGTCTAGAACCTGGTGACCATGTTCACGTCAAACTGGATGGGGAAAAAGAATGGACAACTTCAGCTGTCATAAAGAAAAAGAATTCAGCACCCAGATCATATGTGATTGAGACTAACAGTGGAGACTTCAACAGAAAACCATCAACATCTACAGCTTGTTTCTCAGAAAGAACAATCAACAGAGAAAACTACAGATGGCAGATGCAGAAGAAGACGACTCAGGGATTCCAAACTGACCACAGCCAATCATTGCAAGTAATGGACACCCTTTCACCACTACTAGAGCCTTTCCTTCAGTGGGGGAAGGGCTCCATCAATGGGGAGGCAACAGGATGCTACATTGCTAAAAACAGCAGTGTAAATGGGTAGGCATGGCTTGGGTGAGTAGAGAACCATCTAGGGCATGTACTCGGGTACGTACCCACACCCTTCAAGCATGTCTTTACTCTGCTCGCCTAAGCCAGGCTTCACTGTTTACACTGTTATTTATACCCATTCTACGGAGACTACGCACGTATACACCCTACACACCGCTAAAGGAAGGGTGCAGTGTACATGCACCCAAAGTGACATACAGCCCAAATACCGGCATTGCACCTGTTGTTATGGGCAACTGAGTTTAGACAAGGTTTGTTGCTGAATTGCAGAAGCCCTTTGCTCCCAAGGAGCCCACCCTGGCATCATTCCCTATGGAGACAGGCAGGGAGAGCAATGGGTTGGAGTTTTAAAGAGGAACATTAATTGGAAACCACTTACATTTTCTCCAGGAAAGTGTAGCGAGATGCATTGAATGTCAGTGGGTTTCTAACGATGGCCATGATATCCTCAGCCCAGCTCTGGGAACAAAATAAATGCAATCAGAGGTTAGAAAAGTGGCACCAATCAGGACATGGCATCTGCACGCTGAATGGCGCTGACCTCCCATCCCGTCCTCGCAGCCTGGCTACATTGAGGAGCAGTGCGCACCCTCTGGTCCCTCCACCTGCCTAATCTTAAGCTCCTGTTTCTACACCTGCTTACAGTGGGACCTTGCACTTACCCTCCTCTCCTTCTCTTCGTCCACTTTAACTGCAGGAGGAGGAGGATGAAGTGAACAGTAGCAGCACATCAATTCCCTCCTTCTGCTTGCAGGAGCTCAAAGACACTGTACCCCCCTCTCTTTTGGAATTGGATTCCTGTCCCTTGCAGCCGGTGAGCTTGTCAGTCATGCTCAAGAATCAGAGATTTAGAATTCCCACCCTCCCTCTTTCCACTTATACCGTGATTCCTAGACGTCCCTGGTGGTCCATTCCCCTAAGGTCTCGGATACCTTGCCAACTCTCTCTTTGTAGGAGACAAAATTGTGGAATGTGAGATCCACCATATCGGTGCCGGTCACAACAGTCAGAGTTTTGAGCAGGAAGTTGTTGTCTGGGAAATCCAAGTTAAAAACCTCTCGGAGCTTCTGGCTCTGCAAAGGGAAACAAGGTACGAATGAAGGGGGATGGGTAAACTGACACCAGGAAAACAAGACCCATCCCAAACCTTTATCCAAATTTCCATTCAACCTTTATGGAAGCTGGAATATAAACTTTTTAAATTATTCATTTTCACTGTGGGCTCCTGTACTTCCTGGGTCCAGTGGGAATGTGAAGAAGTACTAGAGCAGCCTGGCATTTCTGATCTGACCAAGAGATCTCAGGAGAAACTTTCTTCTTGCAAGATCTCCAGTTAGGGTTGCCAACTTTCTATTCTCAAAAAACTGAACACCCTTGCCCCACCCCTGCCCCACCCCTTCTTTGAGGCCCCGCCCCTGCTAATTTTATCCCCCTTCCCTCCATTGCTCACTCTCCCCCACCCTCACTTGCTCATTTTCACCAAGCTGGGGCAGGGGGTTGGGGTGCAGGAGGGCATACAGGCTCAAGGCTGGGGGTGTGGGTTGGGGTGTGGGGAGGGTGAGGGCTCCGGCTGGGGATGTGGGCTCTGGAGTAGGGCCGGGGATGATAGGTTTGAGGTGTGGGAGGGGGCTCAGGACTGGGGCAGGGGGTTTGGGTGCGGGAGGGGATTTGGGGTGTGGGCTCCAGGTGTTACTTAGCTCAGGCGGCTCCAAGGAAGCGGCCGGCATATCCCTCCAGCTCCTAAGCAGAGGCACAGCCAGGCGGCTCTGTGTGCTGCCCCTGCCCACAGATACCGCCCTGGCAGCTCCCATTGAGCTCCGAAGCTGGCACTTGGGGCAGGGCATGGAGTCCCGGTGGCCGCCCCTATGCCTAGGAGCCAGAGGGATATGCTGACCGCTTCCTGAGAGCCATGTGGAGCCAGGTAGGTAGCCTGCCAGCCCCACACCAACCGGACTTTTAACGGCCCGGTCAGCAGTGCTGACTGGAGCCGCTAGGGTCCCTTTTCGACTGGGTGTTCCGGTCAAAAACCGGACACCTGGCAACCCTATCTCCAATCCAAATTTGCAGATATTGCAGATGTTGTAACATATGGAATAAGGTGACAGACACTGCTGAAGCAGGGTTCCTGAGCTTATTAGAGCCAGGCTGCTTGTCGCCATCACATGATAGCCTTAAGGCTAGATTACTGCTGTACTCCTTATTCCAGCATCACCATAACATCATCTCTTCCCAGTGCAGTTGGAAGTGTTAGTTATGATCTTTAAAGCCCTGCATGGTCTAGGACCCAGTTATCTGAGAGATGGACTCTCTCTCTGTGTCTTGTGCCAGTAGTTGCGATCGCTTGAGTCACACTTGCTGCCAGGTCTTGGTCTTGGTCCCTCTGTAAAATGAGTGTCAGAGCCCCTAACTTCTGGAACCTGCCTTCCCTCCATCTCTCCTCCCTCCCCAACTGTGGTCCACCAGAGCCTGAGTTAGACAAGTATAGACCTTATCTGATTGGTGTAATATGCATTTCATTACTCTATCACATTAGGGATAATACATGTCAATTTTTACAGAATCTTTGTAGAATTATTTTTCATTAATTTTCTTCATCACCATGTAAAATCTCCCAAATGTAAGGTGCTGAGGTGCTGGGCACCATTTACAATGAAATAAGTAACATTCACGAATCATGAAAGAAGAGCATTAAATTCACTATATAAATGTAATCCTCCAGCCAAAACCAAACAAAGGGCCTGATCCTGCCCCTCTTGAAGTCAATAGCAAAACTGCCATTGACTTCAGTGGGAGCAGAAGCAGGCCCAAAGACTTCATGCTGCATATGTGCAGCTAAACTTCTAATTCACTACCAGATTCAGGGCCAGATTCAGAGGTGATGTCTAGTGGGTGTAGGTATAAGGGAGACTATGGCTAGGTCTACACTACCCGCCTGAATCGGTGGGTAGAAATCGACCTCTCGGGGATCGATTTATCGCGTCCCATCGGGACGCGACAATCGATCCCCAAATCGGCGCTCTTACTCCAGCAGCGGAGGTGGGAGTAAGCGCCGCCGACAGAAAGCCGCAGAAGTCGATTTTGCCGCCGTCCTCACAGCGGGGTAAGTCGGCTGCGATACGTCGAATTCAGCTACGCTATTCACGTAGCTGAATTTGCGTATCTTAAATCGACTCCCCCCTGTAGTGTAGATGTACCCTGAGTCTACACTACACTACACTAACTTGCAAGCTGAGGAAAGTGTAAGTTGCAGTCTCTTAGAATCACTTTCACTCACCTCTGAATTTGGCCCACGTAAGGTACAATCAGTTGCTCACATACAAAATGGGAAATAACTGCCTAGGAAGGGGTACTGCAGAAAGGGAGCTGGAGGTCATAGTGGACCACAAGCTAAATATGAGTCAACAGTGTAACGCTGTTGCAAAAAAAGCAAACATCATTCTGGGATGTATTAGCAGGAGTGTTGTGAGCATGACACAAGAAGTCATTCTTCTGCTCTACTCCACTCTGATTAGGCCTCAACTGGAGTATTGTGTCCAGTTCTGGGTGCCACATTTCAGGAAAGATGTGGATAAATTGGAGAAAGTCCAGAGAAGAGCAACAAAAATGATTAAAGGTCTAGAAAACATGACCTATAAGGGAAGATTGAAAAAATTGGGTTTGTTCAGTCTGGAGAAGAGAAGACTAAGAGGGGACATAATAACAGTTTTCAAGTACATAAAAGGTTGTTAAAAGGAGGAGGGAGAAGAATTGTTCTTCTTAACCTCCGAGGATAGGACAAGAAGCAATGGGCTTAAATTGCAGCAAGGGAGATTTAGGTTGAACATTAGGAAAAACTTCCTAACTGTCAGGGTGATTAAGCACTGGAATAAATTGCCTAGGGAAGTTGTGGAATCTTCATCATTGGAGATTTTTAAGAGCAAGTTAGACAAATACCTGTCAGGGATGATCTAGATAATACTTAGTCCTGCCATGAGTGCAGGGGGCTGGACTAGATGACCTCTCAAGGTCCCTTCCAGTCCTATGATTCTATGTCTTCACCTCACAGTAAGCCCAAGCTAGCCTACCCTGGTGTGGCTAGCTTTGCAGTGGGGATGCTCCGTCCATGCTAAATGCTACCCATGTAACTGCATCCACACTGGTGCTGTACTAGTCCATGTACTGGGATGAATTCCTGGTGTGCTATCCTATAGTTCTTAGTGATATATTAAAGTGGACCATTCTATTAATTCATTTGCCTGGTGCTCTCTCTTACCTAGCATGGAGTGCTGTCTGTAGGAAGAACATGAGAACAATGCTTTAGGTAAATAATTTCCAAGGGGAAATACTCCTCATTACTGCAGATAGCTTTGAAGGCAAAAGCAAACAGCATTTGGCTGCAAGAATTTTTAATGAGAATGTCATTAAGGAATTCAGTCTGCAAACTTCAAAGTGATTTGTAGTGCACCTGACTGGGACTGCTCTTTCTTTCTCTCTTTCTTTCTTATCCATTAAGCATACAAATTCCCCCAAATTATGGGTCTTACTGACATCACATCTTCTGGCCAACTGGCAGCACGAGGAGGGCTTCTTGGACAGCACCTCCATTCAAATGCTTTGGAAGTGCAGCAGAAACGAAGCAGGCAAACTTGAGGTCAAAAAGCCAGTGCAGAAGAAGGGAGAAGATAGACCAGAAAGTACATCCCAGGTAGAGCTGTGGGATAGGATTGGAGGTCTACCAGCACCAGTGCTTGATTATCCTGTATTTTCTCCACAAAGTAGGGTGGGCTGCCAGCCCAGACTGAAGCAAAACCCAAGATCAAAGCTATGCCCTCAGCTGTGCTTGCTAGCTCAGGCTTAAAGCACCCTCTTAGCCAGGGTTAGAAGTTTTTGTGCATGTGTAATCAGGGGAATGGTCCCCCTATTGTGGGGAACTTTCCTGGCTTATACACTACCCTGGTGAAATGGGCTAGCGAAAAGATCTGAGTCCTTGCTCTCACTCCCTTTATCCAGAGGCCTGCCTGAGCTCGAGGGCTCTCCTTCCACTCTCCTGTGTGGCAGAGTCCTTGTAACCCCAACAAGGCGGGGCCCAGGATTCCTAGGGCTCAAATCCCCAACCTTGTTGTGGTCACTTAAGTCAGGGTCTAGGGTGTCCCCACTCCTGGATGCTCTCTCTGCTCTGGATGCTTCCTGACCCACTGATCATTCCATACAGTTCAAAGCAAATACAATTTATTAAACAGCAAGTAATTTGAAAAAATAAGGAAAAATGGGAAAGGTTAAAGGAAAACATGTCACCCTGCTCTGTGGGAAGGGGACATCACAAACAGCATCTCTGGAATGTAAGGGAAGTCCACAGTCTGTTCCTCACACGTCCCAGGCCCCTTCTCAGGCCCTGGCTGTGCTACAGGGCTGCTGCAGGTTGGACACTTGCTCTGGCGGTGGCCACAGGCCTTCAGGCTCTAGGTGGCAGGACCCGTCTTCCCAGTGTCAGCCCCCTGTCGGGGTTATGATCCCCCTCCAAGTCTGGCCTGTACGGCCCCTTGGCTGGGGCGTCTCCCTGTGCTGGGCCCGCTGCCCAGCTCCTCTGTCATTCTTCCGGGTTGCTCACTGCACCCCACTCTGGACAGCTCTAGCTCCAGCCCCAGCTCCACTCTGCCTCAGCACTGCTGCTGCTCTGCCTCCAGCCCCCTGGGCTGCTTCTCTGGCCCCTCTGGCTCTGGTTGCTGCAGCTCTCCTCCCAGCACAGGTCTGCTCTCAGGACTACTTCTCTGGTTCTCTCTGGCCGGCGCGACCCTGCTCTCCAGCTCAGCTCGGGCTCCTGCTTTCTCCTTAGCTCGGCCCCACTCTGTCGGTAGTCTGTTCCAGGCAATTCCAGCTCTCATGGAGGAGGGAACCTCCTGACTCCCTCATTAGCCTGCCCACCTCTCAATCAGGCTGACCTGGAGCATTGGCCTCTCCCCATTGTTCTTGGGGACTGTCAGTCTCAGGCTCCTGATTTCCCATCGATCCTTCCCCTTTTTTTGGTACTGGGAGCTAGCCAATCAAAACCCCCCACTAAGTTTTAGAAAGGGGTGTGACGTTACTGACATATCCTGTGACCGTATAGATCATTGTTGCAACCACTATTGTAGATTTGCAGCAACTATTGTACAAAGGTTGTCGTGTAAGGTGTCTATGGAAAGGTTATGATTTGCTGGGTATGATTATGCTGTCTATATGTGTGTATCATTTTTGTAGTTGAAGTTATGAATATTGGCTATGTATTTGTATCTCAAAGTGTTTTGATTCTAAGTAGCCTCAGGGCTTGGCTACACTTGCACATTACAGTGCATTAAAGGAGCCCCGGGCGCACTAGCTCACTACCCGTCCACACTGGCAAGGCACCTAGAGCATTCTGACTCCACAGCTAGAGTGCTCCTGGTACTCCACCTCGGCGAGTAGAATAACATTTGATGCGCCCCTGCTGGAGCGCCCCAGCGTCAGTGTGAACGAGGTGTTGCATTATTGTGCTCTGATCAGCCTCCAGAAACGTCCCATAATCCCCTTGAGTCAAGTGGCCACTCTTGTCATTGTTTTGGATATGCCCTTTGAAAGCTCCGTTTGACAGCTGGCATGCTTATCTGCTCCGAGATTGCCTGTGTGTGAGACAGAGAGGTGCGGGGGGAGGTCTGCTGCTGTCTGAACTTACAAGACAGCATGCTGACATGCTCTCAGCCCCCCAAAAACCCACTCTCTCCCCACACATACACACAACACACTCCCTGTCACACTGCACCCCACCCCACCCCCATTTGAAAAGCACGTTGCAGCCACTTCCATGCTGGGATAGCTACCACAATGCACTGCTTTCTGTGGCTGTTGCAAGACCTGCTAATGTGGGCATGCCAGTGCGCTGTCAGCTGTCAGGATGGACAGATTACAGCGCTTTCCCTACTGCACTCTACGAAGGCTGGTTTAACTCAAACTGCTCTACATCTGCAAGTGTAGCCATGCCCTCAGTGAAGCATTTGGTCAGCTTCTTGAGAAAGAACTATTCTCAGTAAGTGCCCAATCAAGAAACACTTAACTGACAATGGACTTTGGGAGACACCAATCCACATCTGAGCTTTCCTGGGAACATTCAAACTAACATGTAAACAATGGCATCGGCCTGTAAAGAACCCAGTCATGCATGGACATGTGGCTTGCCCATGTGGCTCCAAACTCCATTTTGCTGCTGTAACCTTCCATGGGCAGAGAATATAAAAGGTCCTGAAAACCCCTCCACCTTGTCTTCAATCCTGCTTCTTGCCTCTGGAGCAGGGCCGGCTCCAGGCACCAGCCGACGAAGCACGTGCTTGGGGCGGCACTTTAGAAGGGACGGCCAATGTTGGGGTAGTGGGGGGCGCTCGCGGTGGGTTTTTTTGTTTGTTTTTTTTTGTTTGGCGGGGCGGTGCTTGAGGGTTTTTTTTTTTGTTTTTTTGTTTTTGTTTCGGCCGGGCAGTGCGGGGGGCGTTTCGGTGGTGCAGTGCAGTGCGCTCCGGGGATTTGGACAGCCCGGCGAGGCGCTCGGGGTGGGGGTGGGGGTTGGCTGGGCTGGCACTCCGGGGGTTTGGGCGGCCCAGCGAGGCGCTCGGGGGGAGGGGGGGCCTTTGGGCGGCCCGGCGCGGCGCTGAGGGGGGGCGGGGGGTTGAGCGGAGTGGCGCAGTGCTCAGGGGGGCGGGGGGTTGGGCGGCGCGGCATGGCGCAGTGCGATGCGGTGCTGGGGGGAGAGGGGGGTGTTACAGCGGGGCGGTGCTCTTCTTTTTTGCCTGGGGCGGCAAAAAAGTTAGAGCCGGCCCTGCTCTGGAGGGACTTTGCTACAAACTGAAGCTCTGAACAAAGGACTGAATGACCCATCCCAGCTATGGATGTACTCCAGAGACTTGATTTGAACATGAAGTTTATTCCATTACTGCTACAAGCCTGAACCAAGAACTTTGCCATTACTGTATGTAACTGATTCCATTTAACCAATTCTAGTTCTCATCTATATATTTTTCCTTTTATGAATAAACCTTTAGATTTTAGATTCTAAAGGATTGGCCACAGCGTGATTTGTGGGTAAGATCTGATTTGTATATTGACCTGGGTCTGGGGCTGATCCTGTGGGATCAGGAGAACCTTTTTCCTTTTACTGGGGTATTGGTTTTCATAACCATTCATCCCCATAACGAGTGGCACTGGTGGTGATACTGGGAAACTGAAGTGTCTAAGGGAATTGCTTGTGTGACTTGTGGTTAGCCAGTGGGGTAAAACCGAAGTCCTCTCCATTTGGCTGGTTTGGTGTGCCTTTGGTGTGCCTTGGGCTGTAACTGCCCTGCTCTAAGCAATTTGTCCTGAATTGCCACTCTCAGAAGTGTCCCACCAAAGGCAGCATCGTTACAAGGGGCCAACAGTCCCCTTCAGGGCCGGCTCCAGGCACCAGCCCACCAAGCATGTGCTCGGGGCAGCACCTGGAGGAGGGCGGCGCGGTGCGGCACGGCGCTCCGGCCCAAGAGCGGGGCCGCGACTGGGCTCGCCGCCGGGGAGAGCGGAGCCCCGGCCGGGCTCTCCGCCCTCCCCCCGGCGCTCTGGCTGCCGGGGAGAGCAGAGTCCCGGCTGGGCTCTCCGCCCTCCTCCCGGCGTTCTGGCCGCCGGGGAGAGCGGGGTCCCAGCCGGGCTCACCGCCCTCCCCCCGGCGCTCCGGCTGGTCGGGGAGAGCGGGCCCGCGGCCAGGCTCGGCGCCCTCCCCGCCGCGCTCTCCACCGGGGGCAGTGGGGGGGCGGTGGGAGGCTTTTTTGCCTTGGGCGGCAAAAAAGCCAGAGCCGGCCCTGGTCCCCTTACATGTGGAGAGAAGGGGGGCTAGGGCAACACCTGGGCTATTGGCTGGGCTAACTCTGCAGTGAAGATATATCCTTGTAAAACACATGCAAATACATGTTGTATTCTATTTTACAATTCAAATCCCAGCTCTTCTTTTCCTGCCAGAGAGTTTTCTGTTCACATTTGGATTGTAAATGGCCAGATTTTCAAACAGCTCAGTACCCAGAACTTCTTATGTGCTTGCAAAATGCAATGTACACCCAAAGGCATGCTATAAATTACAAGGTGTTCTTTTTCAGGCATTTTCTATTATATTTTTGGAGAGTTCAATGCTAGTTGAGTCTGTGGTAAATATTCACCTTTAGGAAAAGGTAGATACCACCCCAGGACTATAAAACTAGCATCTGTGTCTACCAAGAGCAAAGCACCTCCTCTCATAGGGTGATTCCAACAGCCAACATAACATGAATGCATTTGAAGTGTTGGGAGGGGAGGGGAAAGACTAGAACAAAGACTTTTTTAAAAAATCACCCATAAGACTTTTATTTTATAACAGAGTAGGAATCTCTAGCACAGTCTTGTAGTTTTATTTTGTGATTTCTGACCAATGCAGAGGAGTATGTGTACAGCACATGCTTCCCTTTTTGCCTCTGCCTACACAGCAAGTCCCCTGGTATGCTCAGGTCAGACTTCACTGATCCTTAGGGTTGCCAGGCGTCCGGTTTTCGACCAGAATGCCTGATTGAAAAGGGACCCTGGCGGCTCTGGTCAGCAGTGTTGACCAGGCTGTTAAAAGTCTGGTCAGTGGCGCAGCAGGGCTAAGGCAGGCTCCCTGCCTCCCCAGGCTCCGCACGGCTCCCAGAAGTGGCCAGCATGTCCTTGTGGCCCCTAGGCAGAGTGGCAATCAGGGAAGCTCCGCACGCTGCCCCGCCTCCATGGCGCCTCCCCTGCAACTCCCATTGGCTGGGAACCATGGCCAATGGGAGTTGCGGGGGCGGCACCTGAGGACATGTCGGCTGCTTCCAGGATCCGTGTGGAGCTATGGTAGGCAGGGAGCCTGCCTTAGCCCTGCTGCACTGCTGACTGGGAGCCACCTGAGATAAGCACCACCCGACTGGAGCCCACACCCACACCCCCTACCCCAGCCCTGAGCTCCCTCCCAGAGCCCATACCACCTCCTTCACCTCAACCACCTTCCCCAGCCCTGAGCCACCTCCTGCACCCAAACTCCCTCCTGGAGCCCATTCTCCGCACTCCTTCCCACATGTCAAACCCCTCAGTCCCAGCCCAGAGCCCCTCCTGCACCCCAAACCTTTCATCCCCAGCCCCACCCGAGGGCCCACATCCCCAGCCAGAGCCCTCACCCCCTCCCGCACCCCAACTCTCTGCCCCAGCCCAGAGCCCTCTCCCACACCCTGAATCCCTCATTTCTGGTCCCATCCCAGAGCCCACACCCCCAGCTGGAGCCCTCACCCCAACCCCCTACCCCAGCCCAGTGAAAGTGAATGAGGGGGGGGAGAGCAAGTGTTGGAGGGAGGGGGCCTCAGAGAAGGGGCAGGGCCTCAGGGAAGAGGTGTTCGGTTTTGTGCGATTAGAAAGTTGGCAACCCTACTGATCCTCATTACAAAAGGCTTCATGTCACATGATTTTAGTCTTGAATTTAAACTTCATCCTACAGACCTGCTGGCTGTTGTCCAAATTATTTATCTCCCACGTACTATACCATGAAACTGAGACAATAGAGAAATTGTGGTTTATGTTGAAGAAGTTTCCTGTATTTGTTAGAAGCTGTCTCCTCCTCCCCTTCCTTTTCTGTTATTTGGTGTTGCTTATCATGCAGGTAGGTCCCTTTGTTGCTCACAGTTGAGTCGTGACAGTCTGAAAGCTGTCATCTAGAACTGCTACCTTTGAGTTTGTTCTGCTATACAAACTCATCACATTCAGTACTGGCAATATCTTGATACTGTCATCTCACCATAACATAACATCATGTTTGCCGCTTTTTATCCTCAAAGTACTTTATAAACATTTACTAAGGAAGCCTCACAACACTCCAGTAAAATTAATTGTTATCCCCATTTCACAGATAGGGAAATTGAGGCATGGGAAGGCTTTAAATAGGGAAGAAGGATGGTCTTTCGGTTAAGGCCCTGGACTGGCTTTAACTCCCAGCCACAGACTTCACATATGACCTTGGACAAGTCACATACTCTCTGTGTGCCTCCATTTCTCATCTGTTAAATGGGAATGACCTTACTTAGGGGGGGTGTTGTGAGGATAAATTCAATCATGTTTGTGAGGTGCTCAGATACTGTGGTGAGGGAGGCCATATGGCTGTCATACATAAAGGTTGCTTGCCCTAGCCCACAGAGTCAGAGCTGCAGATAGAACCCATGAATTCTAGCTCCCAGTCTAAAGCTCAGACCACACTCCCTTATTATATCACGACAGTTTCCGCATGTCATGCTGCAATTTCACAACACAATCCAACACGGTGCCATTTTACATGAGATTGCCATGTAAAAACAGGGATGAGATAATTAAAAAGCAGGAGAGGTATCAGCCCTATAATTCATGCCCCAGCTAAAATGGGACAGTAGAAAGATAGTTTATAAACCAGCAACCCAGTGATTCAGCTTTAATCTCAGCTCTCCCCTCTTTTTCCACTCCCCTGATTTCCCTAATAGCCTCACCTGAACAAAACAGAGTCAGAAGCCAGGGAAACAAACTCTCCTATGCAAATATAGGCAAAGAACCATGCCGACTGCTAGAGTTGAAGAGAAAGCAGCCTTTCCTCACCCTCAAACACAATGTCAACATCAAAAAGCTGTGGCAACTGAATGGTAGTCAGCTTTTACTCCAGTGCTATACGCTGGCAACCTGAGGGAGTTGTTATAAGGCAGCAGCTCCACAATATGGCAGCGAGTATGATTGCTGAACATGTCTAAGGAAAATCTAAGCCCAATAGTAAGATGTAACGCTCACTTTCTTATTAGCCCTGCCCTATCCCTAGACATCGGGACAAGGCTTACTGGTGAGTGTTCTCTAAATCTCACGATGGTGAGGGTCGTTCTGCTTACGTGCATGGAGGGCCCCGCAGCTCCCAGTTCTCACAAGATTTAAGACCCCATCACTCTGAGCAGCACAGGTAGCTACCAGGGAATTGAGGGAGAGGAGTTATCCAGGTGAAGTTCCCTCAGCGCTTGCTGTTGCCCATGGGAAAGAGTCACTTGGACCATGTGGGAGTTGGGAACACAGTGGGACACAGAAGCATGGGGCACACCTTCCTGATGTCTGGCCGAACTAGAATTCGTATATTTTAATGGAGGATTCTGCCCTTATTGCCCCCAGTAACTTTTGCCATTTTAGTATAAAATTCAATTCCTAAATAAAACTAGCCATTACAGGAGTGGGGGCCAGACAGCTCCGTTAGGGTTACCATACTTAACAAATAAAAAAAGAGGACCCTCCACGGGGTCCTGGCCCCGCTCATTTCCCACCCCAGCCCCACCCCAACTCCGCCCCAACCCCACCCTAACACCGCCCCCTCCTCCCTCCCACTCCCAGCCATGCGGAAAGGGCTGCCCGAGCGCTACTAGCTTCACGGTTTGCCGGGCAGCCCCCAGACCCTGCGCCCCTGGCTGGCGCTTCCCCAGTGCAGCTGGAGCCTGGGAGGGGAAGCACCCAGCCGGGGGCGCAGGGTCTGGAGACTGCCCGGCAAACCGTGAAGCCGGTAGCGCTTGGGCTTTGGGCAGCCCCCTTGCCTCCGGACCCTGCGCCCCCAGCCGGGCACTTCCCCGCCCGGGCTTCGGCGGCGCAGGGTCCGGAGGCATGGGGGCTGCCCAAAGCCCGTAGCGCTCGGCTCTTAAACAGAGCTGAAGAGTCGGGGAGGAGCAGAGCCGCCGCGGCCGGAGGCTCTGCTCCTCCCCTGACTCTTCGGCTCTGTTTAAGAGCCGAGCTGCCCCAGCGCTACCGGCTTCGGGCAGCCCCCGTACTTCCGGACCCTGCGCCGCTGGAGCCCGGGAGGGGAAGTGCCCGGCCGGCGGCTGGGGTCCGGAGGCAAGGGGGCTGCCTGAAGCCTATAGCGCTCGGGCAGCTTGGCTCTTAAACAGAGCCGAAGAGTCAGGGGAGGAGCAGAGCAGCCACGGGAGGGGAAGTGCCCGGCCGGCATTTTCCCGGACATGTTTGGCTTTTTGGCAATTCCCCCCGGATGGGGGTTTGATTGCCGAAAAGCCGGACATGTCCGGGAAAAACCGGATGTATGGTAACCCTAAGCTCCGTGCCCCAGAGTGCCAAACAGCACCCCCACCAAGCACTGAGCCTTTCCCTGCCTGTCTCCTCCCCCAGTATTTGTAAATCACAGAACTGTAGGACTGGAAGGGACCTCAATAGGTCATCTAGACCAGTCCCCTGCACTGAGGCAGGACTAAGTATCATCTAGTTCTAGACCATCCCTGACAGGTATTTGTCTAACTTGTTCTTAAATACCTACGACAGAGATTCCACAGTCTCCCTAGGTAATTTGTTCCAGTACATAACTACCTGTACAGTTAAAAAATGTTTTCCTAAGGTCTAACCTAAATCTCTCATTCAGCAATTTAAGCCCACGTGAATTTACAGGCTATGGACCCATGCTTGCTTCTCACCCTCTCCCATATACAAGTGCCCGTACTGCCCAGTGTGGTAACACTCTTGTTTCCAAGCCTGAAAATGACAGGTGTCCTAGGCCAAGGTTTGTGCTCATGTGCAACGTAGCACTAGGACTGTTAAGATATGGCACTCTTCATCTGAGATGTTTGGTTACTTGCATAAGAAGTGTGATACTGGTTCAACAGTCACTGCTTTGCTAGTTTCTAATCCATTGGTTAGAGAGAGCTCTGTGTAGTGCTCTGAGATACCTTCAGGGCAGTATGAAAAATACTATCTATGTAAACATGTCACACATGCTCCAGCAAGGGCTCAGCCTTGGACAGAAAAGGGACACAGACTCACCTTGGGGATTTTGGCAAATTTTCCTACTCGGGTGTCTCGGATGCTGGTTATATCCAAAAATTCCATTTCCTGCAAAAGAATAAAAACAAGGAGGAGGTTGGCACTTGGAAGAGGAAGGGCAAGGACAGCAAGAGAGGGAAGGGTTAGAAAGGGAATGGCAGGGCTCTCTGGTGGCTCTCACTCACAGCCCTGCATTGGGGTCAGTGTGGAGTTGCACTTCCAGAGCAGAAACAATGCCACAACTCCCAGCCACGCAGAGACAGCACCTGCTGCAACACTGTGTAAGCCGACTGCTCCCCTGGCCAGTGCAGAGGGACAGTGATATGTGGTTCCACCTCCTTCCTTTTTGGGGTGGAGGTCCTGGCAGGGAACAGTTTCTGGGGGCAACAGAGCACAAAGGCTGCAATTCCGTCAAGCTCCTGCCCTGAGGGAGAGCACCTTGCACACCCACCAAAGGGCATGCCACAAACTTGCCCTAAGAAGGAGGCAGGTGAAAGGCTATAGCAGGGGTGGATTGCTGTTCAGTAAAGCCCAGTTAATCAGACAGGATAGTATCTCTGAAGTGAAAATAGGGACTCTGCATAGAGCCCTGGAAACATCTGGCAGGATGTGCAATGCTTAGTAAGCACTCAGGAGGGAAGGCACAGTACTTATACTAACTGAACAAGCACTCAGCTCCGGCAAAGTCTGCTTACACTTGTGGAAACATCTAGTTCACAATGGCAGACTCAAAGGTTTAATACAATAATTAACATAGCTCCTCCCCTAATAACATGACATCTTGCTCCCATCCGGGTGCCCTCAAGGCCTGTCAGGGCCAAGCAGTTACCACTGGACCTGGGATCAGCAATATGGTGTGTGTGCAGGGCAACTGAATCAGCTACCAGCCCAGCCATGGAAAGTAGCCTGTTACAGTCCAGTTCACCCCAGTCCCTCACCTGTTACCCATGTCATCAGCCTGCCTATTGCCCCCACCAGTGTCATTTTGCTAATCACCCATGTCACCCACATAATCTATTGGGGTCAGCCTGTTCTGTGACTGCATCCGCCCACTCGTTGCCATGGGCACACTCTCCAGACTGGCCCATGCCAACCCATACTGCCAGCAGCCAGCAGCCTGCCTATCAGCTACACCCAGCAGCCGTTGTCAGCTCACACAACACCCAGAGACTCTCTCAGAGTGGGAAAGGTGCCAGACAAATGCTTCTCCTAGGATGTAAAGCAGACAGATGTGCCCTGTGGCTGTCAGATTTGCTTACAGTTTGTACTAGATGCTAATCAACTAGTACTGCATTTCCCAGTAAAATTAGGCACTTGACCTGTGTCTCCACCCACAGCAGCAGGCCTACTCCCCACAGCTCCACAATTCAAGTACCAGGCCTGTTGCTCACACCCTTCCCCAGAATAAGCATTCTTTGCCCAAATAGCAGCAGGCCTTGTCCCCATTGCCTTCCCCAGCTCTGAACCTCTCGCACCAGTTACATACCCTGCACATCTGCTATTTTAGGGAGAAGGGAGGGGGCGGTCACAGTGTCTGTCAGGTTTATAAAAACTGGTGTTTCTCCTGATTTTTGTAAGTCTGTTCCAGAGCTGCCCACTTGTTCCACTGTGTTGCAGGAGGAAGCAGACACCTATAGCAGGGGTGGCCAACCTGTGGCTCCAGAGCTGCATGCAGCTCTTCAGAGGTTAATATGCGGCTCCTTGCATAGGCACTGACTCTGAGGCTGGAGCTACAGATGCCAACTTTCCAATGTGCTGTGGGGTGCTCACTGCTCAACCCCCTGCTCTGCCCCAGGTCCTGCCACCACTCCACCCCTTCTCCCAAGGCCCCTGCCCCTTCCCCCGAGCCTGCCATGCCCTTGCTCCTCCCCCCATCCCACCAGAGCCTCCTGTGCACTGCAAAACAGCTGATTGCAGCGGGCGGGAGGCATGGGGAGGGAGGGGGAGGCCCTGATTGGCAGGGCTGATGGTGAGCGGGAGGCGCTGGGGGCTGGAGGCGCTGGGGGGGAAGCGGATGGGGGCTGCTGACATATTACTGTGGCTCTCTGGCAATGTTCATTGGTAAATTCTGGTTCCTTCTCGGGCTCAGGTTGGCCACCCCTGCCCTATAGCATTCCCTATAGCTCCACTCCTGCAACCAGGATGAGTAGCTCTAGAGTGCCCTCAAGCAGAATGCCAACTGTTTCAGGAGGAGACACACAGCAGAAGGGAATGCAGACATTTCAGGGGAATATAACAGCATAAGTTGCTGCTGCTAACAGCTCCTTATCTCACACAACTGCTGTGCCAACAAGCACTACTGTTGCACCGCTGTGAGGGAGTTCACCACGCTGGAGCCTCAGCGGGCACTGGCAATCACTGTTACAAGGAAACCGTCACAGCGAAGATGTCACTAATAGCACCCAAATAGTCCCAGCTAGTACTACTCTGCAATGTTACTGCTGCTGTCTCTTTATCTGCCATGCGTCAGTATGTGGGTCATGAGAAGGAAGTGAAGCTGAACCACAGTGGACTAGAAAGCGGAAGTATGTAGGCCCAGCCTCCCACCTGCCATCTCCCAGCACTCTCTGCCTCTTGGGGAACTGGATTTTTTCTACTTTCCCACTGCATCTCCCCTGCTTAGGTGCTGGAACTAAGGGTGCTGCCTCACACACGGGCTTGAAGTGGTTTCCATTATATTCAGGGTTTACAGTTTGGTTCAATGGTTCTCAGCATCCCCACTATACAAACTGTTCCAGTATCCCTGCTCCTCTCCACCCCTCGCTCCAGCTATGGGAGAGTCTGCATGCTCCGATCTACCTCTCCCTTGCTGGGTACGTCTACATTTGAGCTGGGAGGTGTAATTCCCAGCTTGTGTGGATGTACCCGCATTAGCTCTGATTAAGCAAGCACATTAAAAATAGCAATGTGTCAAGGGCAGCAGAGGTAGCTGCTTGGGCTAGCCACCCAAGTACATACCCAGGGATCCAACGGCTATGTACTTGGGCGGCTAGCATGAGCCGCTCCCCATGCTACCCTGGCTACATTGCTATTTTTAGCAAGCTAGCGCAAGCACATCTACGCAAGCTGGGAATCACACCGCCCAGCTAGATATACAACTGTGTGTTCCAGTTTAGCACTGGAGGAACCAATATCTCCCGCTGGAACTGAGGTGTGCTGTCTTCCATCTTCTTCCTTCCTCCCTTTTTTCAGCTCATGCCTGGATAAACTTCATACATAGCTCTTGGAAGCATCAGCACATGACTTAGCTACAAGCATAGTCCATACGTGTTTGAGGCATGTAATAGTTGTAGCTTTTGGCCTCGTAGGCTGTGCACAGAGCTCTCACTCGAGAGTCCTGGGTTGTAGCCCCAGCTCTGCCATTTACTCATTCTGGACAATTCACTCAGCCTGGCTGGTAAATGGGGATATTAATGCTTGCTCACCTTTGTAAAGTACTATGAGATGCATGGAACTAACGAGCTATACAGCTAAAACCTGTGACAAGAAAGTGTTCATTTCCCATCAACACCTGCAGCGTAGTTCCTCTGATTCCCTGCTCTTTCCTGGAATTGCCCAGGAAATTCCTGCAGGGGCACCTGCCACAGAACAAATGGCAGTCCCCAGGCCCTTGTGTGCTGCTTTCTTCTAAGATGGGATGTGTTCTGTGGTTAGCTGTCTGACTGCTGTCCAAGCCCCTTTACTCTGGGTACTTTTACAAACTCCAATTCAGAGACACAGCTGGAAAGCTCAGCACTTACCTTATTCTGATATGTCCAATATAAGTAAAAACCCTTTGGATCTACCCGGAGAATCACAGGCGAAGCATTCGTTGTGTCCTGACAAAACCAGGAGAAAGAAGGTTTAAAGCTTTGGAAAATCTGTAAGGGAAGGTAGTTTCCCCTGCAGCCCAGACTTGGTGAATCACCTTCTGACTATTCTGTGGTCTGTGTAAAGCAATTAGTTGGTTTGAGTTCAGCTCCAGCAAGTGAGAGCCAAGGGTTATGGAGGCTATACGAACCTATACTGCTGCTACCCCTAATGGTGGGTCCCGCCTCCAGATCAATGCTGAGCCGAGGCACATTGGCAGCAAAGTGGGAAGGAAGGATATGTTGCCACTGTGTCCCGTACCTCCCCTATGAGTATCCAACGGACTTAAATCTCCAGGGTTGGCACCTTCCGTGAGCACTAAACATGGCAATAACCATCTGTCTGTCATGCTCTCCCTCTCATCATTCCACTCCCTCCTTTCACTGCCACTTTCTCTCCTGTTCTGCAATAGGCAGAAAGATCATGTGGATACACATACCTACCCATGTCCCCATAGTTCTCAGTTAGTTCCCTGAGCTCACTGCTAGGAGCTGGAAGAGCATTCTGGACATTGACATGCAAATGAGGACCCCACTGGCCACATTTCTAGATTTCCCACACTCTCCCACCAAACCAAGCTTTTTAAAACCAAGCAGGGTCTTCAGTGTAGAAAAGCCCAGAAGGACCTCCTTCCTTCCTGTCCACATGAGGAACAGATCCATGCTAGCTACAACTGGGTTCAAACAGAGTTTATTCAATCACCCGACTTTGTGAGATCTTAGATGTTGCATAAATTATCATGAACTCTTGCTGAGAATTGGCACAAACCATGGTCATCCCTGCCTCTATCTCCTTTTCTTAACAGGATAGGCTTCTCCCCTTTGGCTATAGGCCCACATGAAGAAAAAGACAAACTGAGCACAAGCATCCTAAAACACATGCATCAAGGTTGGCCTGTGAGAGACTGCAGGAGGGAGTGAATTCCAGAGATGAGGATCTTCCATCAGAATGTCCTGCTGCCCATGCCCTGGAGTTCAACCCCAGGGACAGAGAGCAAGAGCTGCCTTGTGGAACACAGCTGCTATGATGTGGCATAGCAGGCGAGATGGATGTGGGAACCCAGATCATTCAGAGCTTTGTAGGTAATAAAATCCTTCGCTTGCTCTTGGGGGTGGATTGGGAGCCAGTGCAGAGCACGGATTATATACGTTTGTGATAATAAATTACAAGTATGTTTCAATTAATTTCATCTCACACCCCAAACCTATAGTACTTTCTTGGCAAAAATTCATCACTTTAAATAAGAAGAAACCCCAAATCCCAAAATCGCTGGAAATGAACAGCTAGGGGAGCCAGGTTGTTCTCCTTTGTGGAATGACCCTTTCTCATTCACCATCGTTTCCCTTGACTCATACTGACTCACCCACCTTAACTTTGCCCCCAATATATGTAGAGATATGCAAAAATCAAAACATCACTTGGGATGAATTTCTGGCCCCACTGAAATCAAGAGCAAAACTCTCATTGACTCTAAGGGGGCCAGAATTTCACCTTAGAAATCCTATTTCCTGTTCAAGGGATCCATTTCCAATAATCACTTAAGGATCAATTGAGGAGTTACCTTCTGTAAGGGACAGCTTGTAGCTTTGCTGCCCTGCACTGGCCCTGGGATATAATTGTGACATAGTCACAGTTTGGTGTCTGGTTTTCCATTGCTCCAGGGAGAAAGTAATTTGTTCCACACATCCCTTTACTTGGCACAGCTTACTTTCCACTCTGTGCTGGCTCAGTTGCACTGGCTGCTGCCTTGGATGGATGGAGTTAAGGCCCTGCACACTCCAAGCCCCGATATGTGGCTCCATGAAGGCTATTTAATCCCTGCACTGTGGTCTGCGATGGGAGTAGCCCACACAGGGGCTTTATGACCTCTTACTTATGTGCCATGAGTCACAATGTACTGAAGTGACTGAAGCTACTTGCATGAACTTGTAAGGATTGTACATTCAGGATGCTTATAATTTGTTCTCACTAGAAGTATGTTTAAAACTGAATCTGGCCACATTTAGAACTTAAGAATGGCCATACTGGGTCAGACCAAAGATCTGTCTAGCCCAGTATCCTGTCTATCGACAGTGGCCAATGTCAGGTACCCCAGAGGAAATGATCAGAACAGGTAATCATCAAGTGATCCAACCCCTGTCATCCTTTCTCAACTTCTGGCAAACAGACTAGGGACACCATCCCTGCTTATCCTGGCTAATAGCCATCGATGGACCTCTCCTCCATGAACTTATCTAGTTTTTTTTTGAACCCCGTTACAGTCTTGGCCTTCACAACATCCTCTGGCAAAGAGTTCCACAGACTGCTTGTGTGTTGTGTGAAGAAATACTTCCTTTTGTTTGTTTTAAACCTGCTGCCCATTAATTTCATTTGGTGACCCCTAGTTCTTGTGTTATGAGAAGTAGTAAATAACCAGGGCCGGCTCTAACTTTTTTGCCGCCCCAGGCAAAAAAGAAGAGCGCCATCCCGCCGTACCCGCTCTCCCCCACGAGTGCCGCGCCGCCGTACCCCCCCACGAGTGCCACGCAGCTGAAACCCCCCCAGGGCCGCGCAGCCAAAATCCCCGCCTCCCCAGCACCACGCGCCCAAAGCCCCGCCGAGCACCGCGCAAACCCCCGCGCCCCCAGTGCCATGCTGCCTGAAGCCCCGTCCCCTCCAAGCACCGCGCCGCCCGAAACCCCTAACCCCCCCTGCAAGCGCCGCGCCAGCCCCTGCCCCCCCGAGCGCCACGCAGCCCAAAGCCCCTGCTCCCCCCTCCGAGCGCCATGCCATGCCAGCCCCCACCCCCCTCCGAGCACCGTGCCGCGCTGCGCCAGCCCCTGCTCCCCCTCCGAGCACCGTGTCGCGCTGCGCCAGCTCCTGCTACCCCTCCGAGCGCCGTGCCGCGCCAAGCCCCCGCCTCCTCATCCGAGTGCCGCGCCAAGCCCCCGCCCCCCTCCGAGCACCGTGCCGTGCCAACCCCCACCCCACCATCCGAGCATCGCGTCAACCCCCGACCCCCATCTGAGCGCCGCGCCAGCCCCCGCCCCCCCCGAAGCCCCACCCCTCCTTAGCGCCGCGCCACGGAAACAAAAAAAACCCTCCAGTGCTGCCCCTACGAACCAAAAAAAATTAAATTAAATAAATAAAAACCCGAGCGCCGCCCCGCCCCAAGGTGCTGCCCCAAGCACGTGCTTGGTGGGCTGGTGCCTGGAGCCAGCCCTGTAAATAACACTTCCTTATTTACCAGTCATGATTTTATAGACATCAATCATATCCCCCTTAGTCATGTCTTTTCCAAACTGAAAAGTCCCAGTCTTATTAATCTTTCCTCATGCAGAAGCCATTCCATACCCTTAATCATTTTTGTTGCCCTTATCTGAACCTTTTCCAATTCCAATATATTTTTTTTTGAGATGGGGCGACCACATCTGCACTCAGTATTCAAGATGTGGGCATACCATGGATTTATATAGAGGCAATATGCTATTTTCTGTCTTATTATCTATCCCTTTCTTGATGATTCCCAACATTCTGTTACCTTTTTTGACCGCCACTGCACATTGAATAGATGTTTTCAGAAAACTATTCATAATGACTCAAGATCTCTTTCTTGAGTGGCAACAGCTAATTTAGACCCCATAATTTTATATGTATAGTTGGGATTATGTTTTCCAATGTGCATTACTTTGCATTTATCAACACTGAATTTCATCTGCCATTTTGTTGCCCAGTCACCCAGTTTTGTGAGATCCTTTTGTAGCTCTTTGCAGTCTGCCTGGCACTTAACTATCTTTAGTAATTTGGTATCATCGCAAATTTTGCCACCTCACTCTTTACCTCTTTTTCCAAATCATTTACGAATATGTTGAATAGTACTGATCCCAGTACAGACCCCTGGGGGACACCACTATTTACCTCTCTCCATTCTGAAAACTGACCATTTATTCCTACCCTTATTTTCCTATCTTTTAACTAGTTACTGATCCATGAGAGGACCTTCCCTCTTACCGCGTGACAGCTTACTTTGCTTAAAAGCCTTTGGTGAGGGACCTTGTCAAAGGCTTTCTGAAAATCTAAGTACACTATATCCACTGGAATCCCCTTGTCCACATGCTTGTTGACCTCCTCAAGGAATTCTAGTGGATTGGTGAGGCATGATTTCCTTTTACAAAAACCATGTTGACTCTTCACCAATAAATTATGTTCAACTATGTGTCTGACAATTTTGTTCTTTACCATAGTTTCAACCAGTTTGCCTGGTACTGAAGTCAGGCTTACTGGCCTGTAATGCCGGGATCACCTCTGGAGCCCTTTTTAAAAATTGGCGTCACATTAGCTATCCTCCAATCATTTGGTACAGAAGCTGATTTAAATGATAAGTTACAGACTAGATTTAGTAGTTCTGCAATTTCACATTTGAATTCCTTCAGAACTCTTGGGTGAATACCATCTGGTCCTGGTGACTTATTACTGTTTAGTTTATCAATTTGTTCGAAAACCTCCTCTAATGACACCTCAATCTGGGACAGTTTCTCAGATTTGTCACCTAAAGAGAATGACTCAGGTGTGGGAATCTCCCTCACATCCTCAGACGTGAAAACTGATGCAAAGAATTGATTTAGCTTCTCCACTATGGTCTTATCGTCCTTGAGTGCTCCTTTAGCATCTTGATCGTCCAGTGGTCCCACTGGTTGTTTAGCAGGCTTCTTGCTTCTGATGTACTTAAATTTTTTTGTGCTATAACTTTTTGAGTCTTTGTCTAGCTATTCTTCAAATTCTTTTTTGGCCTTCCTAATTATATTTTTACACTTCATTTACCAAAGTTTATGCTCCTCTCTATTTTCCTCACTAGGATTTAACTTCCACTTTTTAAAGGATGCCTTTTTGCCTCTCACTGCTTCTTTTACCTGGTTGTTTAGCCATGGTGGGACTTTTTTGGTTCCCTTACTATGTTTTTTAATTTGGGGTATACATTTAAGTTGGGCCTCTATTATAGTGTCTTTTAAAAGTTTCTATGCGACTTGCAGGGATGTCACTTTTGGCACTGTACCTTTTAATTTCTGTTTAACTAACTTTCTTATTTTTGTGTAGTCCCTCTCTCTGAAATTATATGCTACAGTGCTGGACTGCTGTGGTGTTTTCCCTGTCCCAGGGATGTTACATTTAATAATATTATGGTCACTGTTACCAGGCGGACCAGTTATATTCATCTCTTGGACCAGATCCTGTGCTCCACTTAGGACTAAATCAAGAATTGCCTCTCCTCTTGTGGGTTTCAGGACCAGCTGCTTCAAAAAGCAGTCATTT
Organism: Malaclemys terrapin pileata; assembly: GCF_027887155.1. NCBI lineage: Eukaryota > Metazoa > Chordata > Testudines > Emydidae > Malaclemys > Malaclemys terrapin. The sequence continues at coordinate 94,374,011 of NC_071508.1, read as the reverse complement.
AAGGTGTCAAGAAACTTTATCTCTGCATCCCGTCCTGAGGTGACATGTACCCAGTCAATATGGGGATAGTTGAAATCCCCCATTATTATTGAGTTTTTTTATTTTGATAGCCTCTCTAATCTCCCTGAGCATTTCACAGTCACTATCACCATCCTGGTCAGGTGGTCGGTAATATATCCCAACTGCTATATTCACATCTGCTTGCCCCACTTAAGAGATGGCCAAGCACATTCTGCATTAGCTGAAGCTTTGGAGTGGTCTTCAAGGTGGCTATAATGATTAGGTATCATCTGTATTACAGTAACACTCAGACTCCCTACTCTGGATGGTACCCCCTTTGAACTGGGTACTGTACAAACACAGAGTAAAGATGATCCCTCCCCCCTAGAAGTTTCAATCTAATTAAATAAAATACATTAAAATAAGTCAGCCTAGAGGAGGACGTCCTCCGTTAGAGGGAAAGCTCCAACTGCTAGGCCAGTTGAAGGTGCTAAAGGCCCGGTAGGCCATTTCTGCTCCCTGGGAATCCAAAAGCCGTGGTGGTTCCAGTATAGGGTGACCAGACAGCAAGTGTGAAAAATCGGGACGGGTGTGGGGGTAATAGGACCCTATATAAGAAAAAGACCTAAAAATCGGGACTGTCCCTATAAAATCAGGACATCTGGTCACCCTATTCCAGTACGACTCCGAGACTGCAAAGGAAATACCTCCTTGCCGGATGAAGCTGACGTAATCTCCTTCATTTAATCAAAACGTTTCCCCCTGCCCACCAACAGCACCTAATCTGGATACCGTTTAAAGCAGCTAGCTTTCGTCAGGATCCTAATCTGGTCAGGTGCTGAGAAAACAAAGGGATCCCAAAATCCAGTTCAATGAGAGGGAAAAGGAGAACCAAGTGTTGCCAGCCCACTGACAACACTGCAGCCCAAGATGTCTCACCATTTCCCTTTGCAGCACTCCTGCCCCTCCCTCCCCCGTCCCTGCACACACACACGTGGGACAGGAAGCATGACGAGATGGAGAAATGTGAATGGAATAACCAAATCCTGATTAGGGATATGTTTTGCTGGAGAGCCATGCTGTCGACTACCTAAGGACTAAGGCCAGCATTTTCAGCAGTGGCCAGTGTTTTTTGGGGGAGACCAGAGGGTTCAGTTCTTAGATGATCAGTTTGAGACAACTTGGATTTTAGAGGTGCTGAGCACCCAGTATTTCCAAGGGAAGGCCTTTAAAAATCAGATTCTAGTTGTCTTAAGGTGGGGACCCAAAAACAGGGACAGAAAATTGGTGGCCACTTGAAAATGCCGGCTTTAGACTATGCGTGTTTGGCCAACATTGTTCTCAGAAACAAAATACTAAGGAAGCCACATTAGAAACCTGCTAGCAGCAATCATGATTAAGATAGATATATCTGTGTTCCACTCAGCTCTGGCCTCATTCACTTATTTTCTACAGCAAATTATACAAGTCAGGAGGAGCATCTGCCCGTGTTGCTGAGCTCTCCCAGTGTCATTTTGACCTGTATTACTTACCACCATCCATTTCTGCTATCTGCATGCTACATCACCTACTGGCTTGATCACTGCTAGATTGTCATTGCAGATCATTGATTACTGCATGTCCCCAGTCGCCTCTTTCATCCCATACTGCTTCTACAAAGGAGGGCCCTTTGTCTTCAACTAATTCTGCATCCACTTGAGGAGCTCACCATCACCCACTACATAGCTACTTATGTACCTTTAAAATGTGTCTCTTTTGCCATATTGTGTAAAAGCTTCCCCCAGATCCAGGCAAACTGGATCATATATCATATATCCATAGCTCCCTGCCCTGGTCTATTGACTCTTACCTCTAGTGATGAGTAAATCTTAAAAGGCACAGAGATCTGGCTCTAAAATAAAGAGATGGACAGCTGCCCCATATCCCTGCCTGGGGGAATGCTGGAGGCCTTCCTGGGAGACAATGAGCACAGATTCTTAGACTCAGAGGAATATTTAGCAAATGAATTTCCTCCTTCACTCCTGTTCCAAACCCCTTCCCCCAGACTGTGATGGGTACTCAATGGATAACTCAAACCAGTCACTTTGCAGACACAAGAAGATGGATGAGCGAGCAGCTCTTCACAGTCCTCAGCTAAAAACCAACCAAAGCAGGCCCTTGAGCCCAACCCAGAATGGTGGGGAAATAAGCCTATACCTGAGCCTCCTTCCTAACACTGGTGAAAGCATGGACTGAGCAGCCACTTGGACCCCTATATCCCATGCAAGTTCTGTAGCTCACAGACTACACACATCTTCCCTGTTCGCGAACAGGGCTGGGAGAGAAGGAAACAGCTCACCGCCACACCCACTTACTCCGATCAGAAAGGGAAGCAACTCCTGATCTGATTTTTTTCCCTCCGTCTGCAAAACTGGAGAGCCCTTCTGCTTGAGACCCATATCCTGGCCAACCTCGTTGGAGATCTCTGAGTGCAGGGAGTGACCCTGTTGGCACAGGGAGACCTACAGCACCAAGGACACGTTTCCTTTGTCTTGAGGAGGAGGAGGGGAGCTACACTGACTTTCCATCTTTCCCTAGGCTGACCCCATTGGACAAAAGGGGGGCCTTGATCATGCCATCAGAGATCTCCTTCATGGAACTAGGACACAACTGCCTGTGCCCGTGGGGGTCAGAGTGCACTGCCATGACCTCCCACACTCACACAGGCCCACATCACCCCCCCGGTACCCATACACACATGCACTCACTCAGCATCCCCCTCATCCACCCATCCCTCTCCATGCATTAGGTGCTCACACATACAGCAGACATACATTTTCCCATTGCCCCCTCCTACTTTCTTGCATACAGGCTGCCCACACACACACGCACACATGAGCAAGCACTCCCAGCCCTCCAGCAGGACTTCGGCCTCCTCCGTGCCCCCATCACATGCAGTGAAAGGCCAGGTACTCACATCGTCCCACTTGATGAAGCGCTCGCCCTTGGATAGATACTCCTTCACCTCGAGGGGCTTCAGGATGGGTGTGAGCATCGACATTCTGTCCCACAGATCTGCCCCTCAGCCAACAGGGCAGCTGCGGGGCTCGCTCTTTCTTGGCCCCCCTCTTCTTGATCTCTGCCTCTCACATCGTGTTCTCTGCCACCGCTGCCCTTGGCATCAGGCACCAAACAACCTCTTATATGCCAGGGAAACTTAGGGACGACCAGCACAGACAAGCAAAGAGCCGCTCATCTGCATTGTAAATCAGCGGTTCTCCAAACAAGCAGGTGCGTCCCAGCACAGGGAGGAGAAGATGAAGCTTACGCAAGAGGAAAGCCTGGGATGGGCTGAGAGAAACACACGCATGCACACTCTCTAGGAGAGATCTACTCCTTAGAACTCTGCACTACTCAAGAGTAACGTTCAGCAGACACTTCCGGACAGAACTTCCTTAAATTTTTTTCTTTAGAACAAGTGCAGTCTCTGCCAGTGAACCTCCCAGTCGTTTATCAGTTTCAACAGACACCAGCACAAGAGCACCAGTGAGCCTGGCCACATGTGATCAGCCCCCTCAACACTACGGAACCATCTACCTGGGTCAAGGAATGCATTTATTTTACAGTGCATATTCTACTTATATGGTTCTCATCACTGGAGCATCTGAACACTTCAAATCTTTTATGAAATTATCCTCACAATATCCCTGTGAGGTAAAGAAATATTATACCCATTTTACAGAGGGAGGAACCTGAGACAGGGTACATTTAATGACTTGCCAATATCATATAGGAAATCTGTGGTTGAAATAGAAATAAATGGAGATATCCCATCTCCTAGAACTGGAAGGGACCTTGAAAGGTCATTGAGTCTAGCCCCCTGCCTTGACTAGCAGGACCAAGTACTGATTTTGCCCCAGATCCCCAAGTGGCCCCCTCAAGGATTGAACTCACAACCCTGGATTTAGCAGGCCAATGCTCAAACCACTGAGCTATCCCTCCCCCCAAGGAACCAGGAATTAAACTCATCTGAGTCCTTAGGAAGACCCTTATTCACTAGGTCATCCTTCCTAGTTCAGGTTACCTCATTTTCAAGCAGGAGTAAGTGCCACTGGTGCAAATCCTAACTTTCTTTATCAGCATGAGGAGGGCTGTACCACTGCAGTTGCCCCAGCTTCTGGTCACCAATGGCTGAATCCCAAGTATAGACAAAACCTCAGAGCAGGTTGAGTGAAAGATTCATTACGGTTCATTAACCTTTCATGCCAACCTGGGCCCTAGATTTGAATCCAAAGCATGTGAAATTCATGGGTTTGATGCAAAACTGGGGACAGCAAGACAACTTTCATGGAGTTTTGCTTTGTGTTTTGAGGGGCTTTTGAACTTTAAGCTCAGAGGAAGATTTATAGAGTAGATGCAAATACCATAAATCAAAACCAAAGGAAAGATCTGCCAGAGTGCCTAAAAGGCAAAACCTCCAAGTTTCTCGTGACTCCAGTGAAGAGCGCTGTGTCTGGGAGATACATAGGACAGAGGGTAAGGATAACAGTCTCTCTGTTAACTGCAGGGGCTGCTCTCACCAGATTGGGGTACAAGTACATTGACACCATTGTACAAAAGGAGCCCGTCACCCCCAAACACAGTTGAGTGCACAGAGGGCAGAACTGTCTGTGTGCTAATTGCAGGCAAGGAGGGGCATCTCCCCGGACAGGTGCAGAAGCATTGGCAGCTGAGGAGAAGTGCGCACAGGTTAAAATGGATGGGACTGACGACATTTTGCCTTTTTTTAATAAAATAAATGGCAGGTTTACTGCAACACATGCCCAACCTAGCAGGATTTCCATATATAAGCTAGGATTTCATAACAGTTCCCTTCTACGAAAATCAAGCTGTAGCAATTGTGGTTGTGATCTACACCTAGCACAGCCATTGTTCACGGAAGGGCAGAAGAGAAGAATATAAAAGGAAGTAATGTTTCTCTGAAAAGGGTAGGTGATAAAAATGGGCAGTATGCCCATGTTGACATTCCTGTTAGTCACGGAGGCAGACTCAGCATTTTGAAGTGGGCCTGACACAAAATTTTCGCCCCTGCCTTTCCAAACCTAACCCACCCTTATCTGGTCATCCTGCCACTATGCACAGGGCCAGCCGAAGATTCTGGGGAAAGTCAGTCGGACGTTTCTCTGGGGCATTCTCACGTTTTGCTTATTCATTTTGTCTGGAAACTGTTAGATGCCATTAACTCGAGGTGTAGCTAGTGCTCCAGCTATAATGAAAAGCAAGGATGGGAGCAATATTCAGACAGGTTCCCGCAGCGGAAACAGAGCAGTCTGAACAAAGTTAACATCTTTTAAAAGCATGTTGCAAGGGTCAATTCTTCCTGCAAGTCGGGAGTCTAGGCCTCCAGCCACTGCTGGGCTTTGGGCATATTCTAGTACATTTTAGCTGTACATAGGGCTTTCCAAACAGTCCTTTAATTAATCATCCAAGATGCCTTGGTATTATCCCCGTTGTACAGCTGGGGAAACTAAGGCAGAGAAATGATGTGACTTGCCAGAGCAATCGAGATCCTCCATGTCAGAGCTGAGGTTAGAGCACAGCAGTCCCTCACTCCTAGCCCTGTAACTAGCCCACTCAGTCTGTCATGCTACTAAGCTTCTCCCACATTGTGTTCAGAGGTCATACTAGCTGCTCAGATTCAGGCAGCCACCTGGGAAGCAGCTTGTGATGTTCCTGGCCCCACTGGCAACAGTTTAGGCAGCGCTTCCTTTACTAGTGCAGTGTCATCTTCTCCCAAATCAAGGCACTTGTGACTGCACAGATCCCAAAGGCCAGAATGGGGTGAGTATAAGGGACATCATTAACAAACTGGGACTTTTAGGGCAAATCACAATAACAAATATTCAGCACTAGTGATTGGGTTATATTTTCAAGACTAACCTTGCAAGAGGCTAGAAACACAGGACCAGATCTTTAGGCCCAGGTGAGCTATGCTAAGGGCAGGAGCAGTGGGAGGGATGCAATGATGGCTTAAAGTCCTCCTTGCTCTCACCTGATCACCTGCATACGTCAGAGGAGTCACAGGACTGCTGTATCTTATGCTGGCAGTAATGGCTCCCTAAGGGGCATTTTACCTGATCAGATTTTCTGGAGCACTGTGTGTTATGATGGAAGGTTTGGAAGGAGGTGGGATTTCCTGGGAATCCCCCCAGCTGCCCTTTGTGCCGTGGGAGGAGTGCTAAAGGAAAGGGGCAAGGCTTGAAGATCTGATCCATACTTTTGAAAAAAAGGAAAGCTGAGATTAGCTTTGCCACCTACAGGAAGTGAAAAGCTGGGGACTTGCAGCTGGGGACCTTCCGCGTGCAAAAAGGCAGCTCCAATTTTTCATCCCATTCATAGTTCTGGCAACATCTATGTCCCGTGCAGTGAGGGTGCCTCACTGTGAGAGTGTTTGCCTCCTGCTAGTGCCAGAGACACTTCCATCCTCCACACACTTAACCCTAGAGACGTGGCTGCTTTCTCTGTCTTGTCCATGCATCACTCTCCTCCCAGCCTAGCGAGAGTACCTTTTCCTGCTGCCAGCCAGATATTTCCATTCTTCCCAAAGACCTTGCCCCAAGCATCTCCTCTCTTTCACTGTGCTATGACTGCCCCAACATAATGTGAGAACACCCCATAGTGTTCAGTTTTCCTTGCTGAATAAAAAATGTGACTGGGTTGGAAACTATCCTAGGAGGATGTGTATGTTTCAGACGTTCAACCTGCTTTCTGCTAAAATCCCCTCTGTGTGGAGATGACCAGAAACTCTAGCCTCACTTCCTCTTGCAAAACCCAAATCTTATCTTTAGTTTCACACTCCCTTTTGTACATGGAGCCTTCCTTCCCCCTGCATGAAAACATGGCTGATGGATCAGTGACAAACTATAGCAAAAGGCCTGTTTCAACAGCTCAGTAATAGTCCTTCGAGCATAATTTATCCCAAACTTCCTTTCTTCTGCTATGGTTCACAGAGTATGTTCATGTAGTGTGGGCCTGCTGTGGTTGCAAAATAAAAAGCCAAAGAAGAGACTCAAGTTCAAATCTCAAGACTTGATCTCTGGCTTTCTGGGCTAGCTCCTGAGGAGTGGATGCACTGGGAGAGTGACCTGCTCTGCTCCCACCAGACTGTGCCTTGTCTCATTCAGTAGAGACACCTGACTAGGAGCGGTACCGGCTAGTGCTGAAGGGAGGGCTGTATTGCCTGGTAGAAGGCCCTGACTTTGAGAAGGTTCCCCTAGTGTCTCAGTTATTGGAAACCAGACAGGGAGAGAGGGAGCAGAGAATTAGGATAAAGAGGAGATTTTATAGGAAGGGTGAAAGAAAGAGGAGAAGGGAACATTTCAAAAATCTTTCCAGCCTGTGGCAGCACTGATTTTCAGTAAGCTCAGCTCGAGTGAAGAACAGACTGAGGGCTTGTCTACACTACAATGGCTACAGTAACCCCATAGTGAAGGCAGTATTTCTTCACACAGTGCCCAATCAACTGTGAAACTCTTTGCCAGAGGATGTTGTGAAGGTCAAGACTATAACAGGGTTCAAAAAAGAACTAGATAAGTTCCTGGAGGATAGGTCATTAATGGCTATTAGCTATTTGCCAGAAGCTGGGAATGGGTGACAGGGGATGGATCACTTGGTGGATAATAGCCCAATTTAATTGAATTGTCTCCTTAGAAGCGGTAAGGCAACCCCCATCTTTTCATGTACTCTGTATATATCTATCTATCTCTTCCTACTGTATTTTCCACTCCATGCATCTGATGAAGTGGGTTTTAGCCCACAAAAGCTTATGCCCAAATACATTTGTTAGTCTCTAAGGTGCCACAAGTACTCTTCATTGTTTTTTTTTTTTTTTTTTGGTGATTACCTGTTCTGTTCATTTCCTCTGGGGCACCTGGCATTGGCCACTGTCAGAAGACAGGATACAGGGCTGGATAGACCATTGGTCTGACCCAGTATGGTCGTTCTTATGTTAGTGTAGACACACACTACAGCAATGGAAGAGGTTTTCCCATTGCTTTAGTAACTCCACCTCCCTGAGCGGAGGTAGCTAGCTTAGGGGAAGAATGCTTCCACTGACACAGCTGCATCTACACCAGGGGTTAGGCCAGCACATATATGTCACTCAAGGGTATATAACTTTTCACACTGCTGAGCAATGTAGCTATGTCAATTTAAATGTAAGTGTAGCTGCCTGAGAAAAAAGAAACACGAGGAAACAAAAGAACATAAAACCCCGGAGGAAGTGTGAGTTCACAGACAGGAGGAGGGGAGCAGTAAACAAGACAGGACTAGAAGCAGGAGTTGGAACAGAGCCAGAAGGGAATCCTCAGCATGAGCGCCTGAAGTAAATGAAGAGATTTAGAATCGTTAATGTTGACACTGTGCTGCACATGCGCCTTGGAGTGGGAGGGACACAAATGGGCAGCTTCCCCTAGTACACCCATGTGTTCGGTTGCTCAGCCATTCCAAACCTCTGCTCCACTGGTTGCATGGGAACAGGCTCTCACAAGATGCTTTGTCATTTCCCTGTCGCAGCAGAAGAAGGAAGTGCAGAGGCTGAAGAAAATGACAATGAAGAGAAAGAAAGGAAAATTGACAGACCTTCTTCTAGCCGCAAGCTAGGGTGACCAGACAGCAAATGTGAAAAATCGGGACAGGGTGGGGGGTAATAGGAGCTTATATAAGAAAAAGACCCATAAATCGGGACTGTCCCTATAAACTTGGGCCATCTGGTCACCCTACCACAAGCAGGGTTTGGGGGAAAGTTTAGGGCGAGGGGGTTTTCTTATTTTAGCCAAAGTGCTCATGTTCTACTAGCTTTTGCTCCTTTGTGGTGAAATTTCCTGACTGCATGCAGTGTGCCAGCATGACCCTATGCAGCACGTCAGTTCCACTGAGGCTCTCTGGAACTCTGCCCAGGGGCAAGTTTCACCCTTGTGAACTCTTCTTTATGGAGCACAGCCCCCTTTCAGCTCCTAGAGGATTTCTGGGGATGTTTCCCCTTTCTTGCCTTGTCTCGGCGGAATGGCTGCTCTGTTGTAAAGCTCAGTGAGGCTAGATATTTATAAAGAACTGAAACACAAAATGTCTGAATCCATCAAGTCTGCTATGAACTAAACTATTTCTGTCTGTGCCCATCCCTTACCCATATTATTCCAAATCCCCACGCCTTTGCTTCTCTGTTTCAGGGCCCTTCTCTTCACGCCCATCCCTCCCTTGTAAGAGCCCATGTTTCTAACTTTCCCAGTCCCTGTCAGTGACATCATCTTTATACCTGTCCTCCCCCTCTCCTGCTGATCAACCTCTGCCTTGCCATGTATACAGATTTTAATACACAAAGTGGGCAATACTTAATCCTTGGAGATTTTGCATGATAGAGTATGAAGGCAATGGTTTTAAGCCGTCCTGTCTATTAAACTAGTGACTGAACATCTTCTGTACTCCAGGAGGTCATGTAGAAATACAGAACCAAATTCAGCACTGGTGAAAGCAGGCAAAACTCCACTGAAGTCAATAACAAATCACTATCAGAATTGTCCCTTTATAATTATGTTTTGTGATATGAAATATTGACCTCTAGTGGATTTACTAGGAAACTACATACATTGCCTTTATAATTAGCATCAAACTGGAGTGATTAATTCATTCCTAACCAAAGCTATATACCCACCTGTCACTCCTCTCTTTTTTTCCTCCTCCTGAACTCAAGGCTTCCTATCACCCACTTAAAGAAAAACAGTGCCATACAAAAATGTGCAAAAAACAACCAAACCAATATACAATTCCTAATCTCCACTGTAAAGTGAGGCCACTGATCTGTGTGTGTTACCCCCTGGTGAGCATGTGTTACATATCTCTATCTGTGCCTGATCCACAAAGAGTGTGTGACTTTTACCGCTGCTTGAGAGCATGGCTTTTCAGCAAAAATTGTAAAGACTTGACCTAAGCATTTAGCTCTGGAAGTCCCTGGTTCAGTCCCCTGTGTTTTTGGCCAAGCTGATTGCCATCACACGTGCATAGATGGGTGGTCCTGGGTGCTCAAGAAAGCCCTGTGCTGTAAGGGGTGTTGTGTGTTTTCTTTACACAACAAAAGATATGCAAAGAAACCACAGGAGCACAGCTGATTCCCAAATCACTATGTTTACTAAATATACACAAAAAATGCCAGACTTGGCTAATATTATTACTGTTTGGATTACCATAGCACCCAGGAGCCCTAGTCATGGAGCAGGACCCATTGTGCTAGGTGCTGTACAAACACAGAAAAGACAGTCCCTGCCCCAAGAAGCCTACAATCTAAGCATAAGACAAGAGACAACAGATGGCTGCAGACAGATGGAGCACAAGGAAACAGTGAGACACTAATGCTCAGCATGACTGGCAGTGGTCTCAGCACAGCAGCAGCCTCTTGTCCATTTTTTTTTTGTAGGCATCACGGCAGAGGAGAGTTTTATGGAGAGTTTTGAAGAAGTATTAAGAGGTAAGTTTTACAGATATTTATGGGGAGTTTCTCCCAAGTATGAGGGGCAACATGGGAGAAAGCATGAAGGCATTTGTTTTAAAATTTAACAAGAGGGCAACGGAGGCTGGCATGAAGTGGTAGGTGACATCTTGATAGCAAATGAAAGATAATGGGTAGGGTGGGGATAGGCATAAAGGGCCTTGAAAGTGAAGACAAGCAGATTATGTCTGATGTGATGGAGAAGGGAGAGCCAGTGGAGGGATGAAAAGAGAGGGGTGATGTGGTGTGACCAGGGTACTAGTGGGGAGCCAGCGGTGGTCACTCAATTACGGAGAACTGCAAAGAATGGGGCACACAATCCCCATAAAGCTGGTGGATATTCCAATACTTAGATTCACCAAGCCAGCATAAAACAGCTTCATTACCTTACCGGTTACTCAGAAGTCCAAACAACACAGTTCCCTTAAAGTGATCCAGCCTCAGGCCTCCATCCAGCCACGTCAAATATGATGAAAATTTCTGTAAATTTTATTTCGTCATATAAAAGAAAAGGTTCTACCAATCCCAAAGGATCAGACACATTACCTTGCAGGTTAATGAATGTTTCAGATTTTACCCAAATACATGCTACAGCCAATTCTTATTAACTAAACTAAAATTTATTAAAAAACAAAAGAGAGAGAGTATGGTTAAAATATCAATATACATACAGACATATGTTTGATTAATTGAGGTTCAGATTCATAGCATAGATGGTGAGCTTTGTAGTTGCAAAGAGTTCTTTCAGAAATAGTTCATAGGTTATAGTCCAATGTCCAAATATCATATTCAGGGCGTACCACCATAACTGGGACCAGGGCCGTCCTTATCCATACGCAAAGCACGCAGCTGCGTAGGGCACCAGGAAATTTGGGGCACCAAATTTCCTGGTACCCTGCGCAGTTGCGTGCTGCTCCAGCCCTGCTCCGGATCTTCTCCGGGCCCCACCCCGGCTCCGCCCCAGCCCCGCCCCCACTCCTCTGAAGATTGCAGCCAGGCGGGACCCTGCACTCACCGCATGGTAAATGGAGCGACCCAGCCCCAGAGTGCTCCGCTCCCCTGGCTCCCAGGCTTGAGGGGGGGAACTGCCCCCCAGCACTCGCCGGCGGCGAGGCTGGGAGCCAGGGAAGCGGAGCAGGCTGGGGCCGGGTCACTCCACTTCCCGCAAGAAGTGGCCAGCCCCCGCCCCCTACGGAGGTCTGGGGCCAGCCCCCCCGCTCTGCAGAGGCCTGAGGCGGGCACACAGCTCCCCCCCCAACATAGGCCTGGGGCCAGCCCCCCCCACTCCCACCCACGGAGGCCTGGGGGGCTGCGTAGGGCACCAAAATAGCCAGGGACGGGCCTGACTGGGACCTCAGTCTTGCGACTCAAACTTCCCCTGGTGCAGCCTAAGCAGATCTAAGATGACAGAATCAGGACCCAAGGATCTTTTATACAATTTCATGTCCTCTTTGACAAGTTGGGATTTCCTCGGGGAACAAAAGGTAATGAGGATGACTTTGAAGGAGGTCCATCACCAGTACTTGGCTATACAAATTAACATAAGGCCATTTGCTTGTTCCTCCACCATTCCCAGTACATTTCAAAGAGAGATGAATAGAGATATCCAGTGTTTACAATTCATTTAAATGATAGGATGTTCTTTTGACCACTGAATTATCAGAATACAGCATAGACAGGGACTACTGATTGCATTGTCGACCCTACTCATACATATGTAACTACACAAAAACACACACATGATCTCCCCACATGTCTTATGAGGGTTATTTATTTTGCAGGATGTTTAACCCTTTCTAGCCATGTGTCACACGTGGTCATAGCAATGGGCTCAGAAAATGACTTTTGCAGCAGCATTGTGCTTGGATATGAGCAGGGCAAAATTGCATTTGTCAACACCACAGAGGAAGATGTGGCAGTAATCAAGATGCGAGATGATGAGAGTTTTAGCTCTATGGATGGATAGGAAAGCCCATACTGTAGAGATGTTCTGCAGAAAAAATTGGCAAGATTTAGACAGAGACTGGATGTGAAGACCTAGAGAGATCTCTCAGCTGACAATGACACAGTGGCAGGATGGCTAAAAAGCAATGATTTTTCTTTTAAATAAAAAAAAATGTTTTTTTTTTAATTTAAATAAAATACAGCTTTACTTTTTTTTTTAAACAAACCTGCCAGGATTTAAAATTAAACTTGAAATAATGACAACCTATGTCAAGAGTCAAGTCCTAACCTTACTCTAATCTCTTAAAATAATTTAAAACAAATTAAAAAAAATATTAAGCAGTACATGTTGGCTGCCAAGTTTTAAAGAAAGTCAACCCTCTAAACTGGTGGAAGTCATGGGCTAAGCACCTGGAGCCAGCTTCTGACAGCAGTAGCCTCTTCTGCAGGCACAGAGAGAATATTTTCTTTATTTCAGTTTACTCATAGATTCCAAGGTCAGATGGGGCCTTGTGATCGTTTAGTTTGACCTCCTGTCTGACACAAGCCCTAGGATTTCCCCAGTTCAATTACTAGCTTATTCAACGTTAAGAAACCAATGAGAGCTGAAACTGCAGGAAAGCTTGTTTTCCTCTTCCAATTAATGAATAAAAACTCGGTGCGAGAGGACATCTATTAATCAATTAATTAATTATGGATAATACTTCCTTTGTTTAATAAATTAGTTAGTTTTAAATGCAAAACATGTTTTGATAAACTTACTGATAAATGTCTTTTCATATGTCTCCAGCACATTTTGGATTTTATTTAACTAATAAAAAACCATTTTAAAATGCTGTTTTGTGCAGTGTTAATTGAATTTGAATTTCCATCCAAACAGAGCATGACACAAGTCAGAAGTAAAGAATTACCGTATATACTTGTTCATAAGCCACATTTTTTTAGTAAAAAAGGGACACATCAGAGAAGGGGGTCGGCTTATGAACAGGTATAGAGAGGGAGAGGTGGGACTCAGCCCCTCCCCCCAAAAGAGGGAGCAAGGAGAGGCAGCACAACCAGCAGAGCCAGAAGGGAAGAGGAGGGGCCAGAGTCTCTCTGCTTCTGGCCATGCTGCTCTCTCCCCAGCCTCCGAAGCAGCTGCAGCTCTGGGGCTGGCAGGCTGCAGCTGCACCGCCCGCTTTGGCCCACCGGAGCAGGCTGCAGCTGCGCCGCCCAGCTTGCTGGAGCAGATCCAGCCAGGTCAGAGACATCCTCCCCTGGCCTGCTCCAGCTAAGGTGGGAAGGGATAGGATGGGGAGAGTATGGGGACCCTAGGCTAGGGGTGGGGTCATGTGGGGGGTGATCCCCAGCTTCTCCCCAAAAAATTTCCCCACCAGTTGCTGTCCCGGCCCATCCGGGTAAGCAGCTGGCGCGCCGGGACACTTTGTTTACTTAGATTTACCTCAGTGCCTGCAGACAGAGGTAAACAAACCATCATGGCCCGCCAGCAGCTTATCCTGATGGCCTGGGAGCCAGTTTGCTGACCCCTGAATTATAGGGTTGTCTTATGAATGGGTCATAAAAAATTTCCATTTTTACTTATCCATCTTGGGGGTGGGGGGGGGTCAGCTTATAAACGAACCAGCTTATGATAGAGTATATACGGTAATAATCATCTAGTAAATAAGAAATGTATCATTCATTTTCAAACAATAAAAATGCAAAAATTAAAACTGTGAATAAATGTAAATTAAGCTATATAATAATCACTTATATAAATGTGTACAGCTAGAGTGAATCTGCCTGGTTAGCCAAAAGAAGCACCAAATTTAGTGTACATTTAGCTGCAAATAACATATTTTAATGATTACCAACCAATGAGAATCAACCTACATTTAGGACTATAACTAAAAAGGACCCATGAAAACACAGTTAAAATTGATTGTTTAAACTAAGGTTTCCTGCTTGCTGATTTAAATCATAATTAAAATTGGTGATTTAAATCACTGGAATTTAATCTACAGTATTCAGCCTACAGCTGGGTTAGGGCCTGAGTGCCAGAAAGGATGATGCTGTTGTCCTCTGTGATTGAGAAAGCAGGTAGCAGTAGGGAGAAGATTAAGAGCTCAGTTTTAGCCATGTTGAGTTTGAATTGATGGGTAGATAACCACAAAATGTCAGAGAGACAGGCCAAAATGTTCGCATGGAAGAAGGAGACAAATTTGGAGTAAAGAGATAGATCTATCCATTGTCAGCATAGAGATGGTAGTTGAATTGTTTTTTGTGGATGAGATTACTCAGAGTTAAGGAGTAGAGGGAGAAGAGAAGGGAACCAAGGAGAGAGCCCTGAGGAACTTCCACAGAGGTCTGGAGGCAGGATAAGGAGGATCCTCTGAAGGACATGCTGAAGGAACAATTAGAGAGGTAGAAAGAGAACCAGGAGAGGACAGAATTGTGGAAGCCAAGGGAGGAGGAGATTTCAAGAAGAATAGCATGGTTGATGGTGTCAAAGGCAGCGGACAGGCAAGTAAGTTGAGGATGGAGTACTAGTTTTGAGCTTTAACTAGGAAGAGGTCTAGAGACTTTGGCAAGAGCAGTTTTACTAGAGTGCAAGGGGTGGAAGCTGGATTGGAGGGTCTAGGATGGAACTGAAGGAGAGGAACTCGACAATGATTGTAATTAGTGTGTTCAATGGGTTTGGAGATGAAAGGGAGATGGGATGGTAGTTGGAGAGGCAAGTGTGTGTGTGTGTGTGGGGGGGGAGTGTCAGTGTTGATTTTCTTAAGATGGCAAAGACTATAGCATACTTGTATTGTGAGAGAAAAGAGCCAAAGGAGAGTGAGAGGTTAAGGAGAAGAGTAAGGAAGGAAAGTTGCCAGTAAAAGAGAGACATGTATGTACAGGAGGATGAGAAGTAAGCAAAGCTGGATGAAACGGGGCAATTCCAGATCAGAGATATTGGATGAGACAAAACAGAACAACCCTCAGTATACTGCAGATAACCAAGCAGCAAGAATGGGAAACACAGAGCTTTGACTAACCTATCTAATTTTTCTATGTATTCACCTAGTGAATAAGGTGTGGGACTGGAAATCAGGAGACCTGGTTCTATGTCCAGTTTGTCACTGACCTACTAGTTGACCTTGGCAAATTATTTCACCTATCTGCACCCGTTTCTCCACCCACCTTTTGTCTGCCTTGTCTATTTAGGTTGTAAACTCTTTGAGACAGGGATTGTTCGTCCTATTTGTGTGTTCAGTGCCCATCACACTGGGGCCCCAATCTCGGGTGGGGCCTCTAGATGCAACTGTAATATAAATAAGTTTTCTACCATGTTCAATATCATGGTATCTGAAAGCTTTATTCTGATATCTAAAAATTCTACGCACTGGATATTTGTTTCTCTCTCTCCATCTCCGAGTTGGTGGGATTGTTTTCTTTTTTTATGGGAAGGTTAGCACGCAGAAGTGGGTTTTACATTCTGCTCCGTGGGAACTGAGGTCTGTGGTCATTTTAATCTCTTCTGGAAGTAAGTCCCAATGCTGTGGACCAGGTGCCAACTTAGATCTCTCTCTGTGCTCATGGGAAGGGCTGAGTGTTCTTGGTCCACAGGAACACAGCTCTTCTGAGAAGCTCTCATATCATGGGGAGCAATGCAGTCTCTCAAGTGCAGTCTCATAGATGACTTTGAAGATCAGGTCCAATAACTGGAACCTGACTTAATGTTCAGCCAGGAACTAGTGCAGAGAGTGTAACACAGGAATAATGAACTTTGGGGAGCTTATGTTGCTGAGCTATAGTGAGTGCTTTCTGAGGTCAATGCTTTCATTCACAGGAGTGACATATGGCAATAATCGAGTCTGGAAGTCATGAATGCACAGACACCGTGACACTAACATTCCGAATCTCTTTCGTGAGTCCTGTCTTCAAGGAGCTGGGTTGAGGAATGTGCTCGCTTTGGGCACTTGCTTCTTGCCACTAATTCAGCCATTGGGTGGTAACAGTTGTTCTGGTCATCTTTGTCTCTGTTCGGTGTCTGGTACACCAGTGCTGTGGCAGCATCTCATATGGGAGGGGTATTAGTAGCTGCCTCAAGATGTAAATAATGATTTTTTGAATCAACGTTATCTTAAAATATTGCTAATGGTCAAAATGGATGTCTAGAGCTAGGGTCCTAAATCCCTATTTAAGTACATAAGTATAACAGGACTGCTTTTCAGAAACACTGATCTCCCACAAATCTCATTTGAGAGAGAGAGAGACAGAGGTTCTGAGCTGCACTTCCTGAGCAGTGTCACTTCAGAGGCACAACCCAGTCAGGGGTTGAGGGATGGCAAAGATGGCTTTAAATCTTCATTGTACTCTCCAAATTATGGACCCTGCCCACCTCTGTCTCCCCATGCAACTAAGAACAACTGGGCTGCTCTAAGTTACAGCAGTCTTGAATGGCTGCCTCTGGGCCATTTTACCTACCCATAATAGCTGGAGCTCAGCGCACTTCAGCCTTGCTTTTACCTACTCCTCTTACAACTAGGACCAACCCTATTACAAGGGCTGGACAGTTGGGCAGCACAGGACTGTTCCAACAATCCTACACTGGCAAAAGAATCCCTGCTATGTCAGGGGGATTTACTGATGAGGCGACTTGCCTGAGCTGCAGAGGAAAGGGGCCAGAATGACACCCAGAATGTGGGTCACAGGCTTTTACCATTTCCCAGCATTTCTCAGCCTTATAGTAATATTAACTCTTTTCATCTCAAAACCTTCTGCAAACTACATTCCAGATCATGTCATCTATCACCTTTGGGCTGAAATGAAGTTGGTGTCTTGCAGAACAACAGTAAGTTAACGTATAGGGCAGGCAGTACAGAATATGTTCTATAGATGAAACTGCAGAGGAAATTTAGTAGGCAGAGCCAAATCCTCGCCTAGAGTAAATCACGAACTAGACCCTTTACACCAGCAGAGGCTCTGACCCATAGAATGTAATGACTAAAATTGAATTTTACCAGGACACTGGGGATGATGTCTTCTTTTTGTACAAAGTTATGCAGAATCGTTAATAACCACATGTGCTCAGGACTTTGGTGTGGATCCGATCCCAAAGAGAGCAGCCCAGCTCCCTTCCCAACACTGCAGAACTGCTATTTTAGGAAGAGTTCTACAGGAAGAATGCACTCTCCTGAAACACCAGTGCTATTGCCTGACCCACCTATGTGTTCATGGAAGGGTTCCTAACCCTGCCTAGTTGGTGAGGGCAGACAAGACCATAGCACAAGGTGGGGTGGTTGCCATCTCTTGCCAGTGAGTCTCTTTGATTAAGTGTTCTGCCTTGTTTACCCGGAAACCCTTTTTCTTTTCTTATTTGTCTTTGTTCTTTTATTCAGCTCTTCCAGCCTTGATTGGTCCTGATTACCATAGTATGTTTGAAAGTTTGTAGAGACTCTCCGGTTTGGCCAATGTACATGGCAGAGGGGCATTGCTGGCACATGATGGCAGATATCACATTGGTAGGAGGTGACTTCTGGGTACTACCAATGTGATATCTGCCATCATGTGCCAGCAATGCCCCTCTGCCATGTACATTGGCCAAACCGGAGAGTCTCTACGCAAAAGAATTAATGGACACAAGTCTGACATCAGAAATCATAACATTCAAAAAGCAGTAGGAGAACACTTTAACCTGTTTGGTCACTCAATGACAGACCTGCGGGTGGCAATTTTGCAACAGAAAAGCTTCAAAAACAGACTCCAACGAGAAACTGCTGAGCTTGAATTGATATGCAAACTAGACACAATCAATTTAGGCTTGAATAGAGACTGGGAATGGCTGAGCCATTACAAACATTGAATCTATCTCCCCTTGTAAGTATTCTCACACTTCTTATCAAACTGTCTGTACTGGGCTATCTTGATTATCACTTCAAAAGTTTTTTTCTCTTACTTAATTGGCCTCTCAGAGTTGGTAAGACAACGCCCACCTTTTCATGCTCTCTGTATGTGTGTATATATATCTCCTCAATATATGTTCCATTCTATGCATCCGAAGAAGTGGGCTGTAGCCCATGAAAGCTTATGCTCAAATAAATGTGTTAGTCTCTAAGGTGCCACAAGTACGCCTGTTCTTTTTGTGGATACAGATTAAACGGCTGCTACTCTGAAACCAGCGCACAAGGAAATTTCTAGCAGAGATTTTTGGAAAACAGTCCCCCAAAGCAACAGCTCAATATTGCATATGACTGCAATCACCTGATTTGGGTTCCTTAGCTAAACCCAGGATTTGAGGGAAGCAGCAAAGTGAAAAGGGGTTGCTGTGGGAGTACAGGGACGCTTGCCTGATCCTTTATTAGAAAGTTCTCTGGGGCTCATGGTGCTGGAGAGCAATTGAAAAGCATGGCATTTTCATAAACCACACTGTTAAGTGCAAGGTAAGAGAACTTGTTTCAACTGTACTGTTAGGTGACGCATGCTGTGGGGTTAAAAGAGGCAATTCCCACCGCACTGAGTATAAGACCTGCTTTTCCACCCAACCCAAATATTGGCGACTGGAATTTCTGTGTTGGTTCCCTATGCAGTACAGTAAAAACGTACATATTAATATCCCTCGGATGGTCCCTCTATCAAAATGACAGCAAGACACTTCACCCAAGGTTCTGCATGTCTCCTGGTCCTTCTAGCCTCTTTCTGAGGCAGGGACAATCTTTTTGTTCTGTGTTTGTGAAGCACCTAGCATAATGGGATCCTAGCCCAGGACTAGGACTCCTGGGTGCTACAGTAATATCAATAATAATTCAGGCTGCGTGTTTGTCACGGAAGTCACGGATTCCATGACTTTCCGTGACCTCTGTGACTTCTGCAGTGGCTGGGGCCAGCAGCAGCAGTTTGGGTGTGTGGGTGGGGGCTCAGGGCTGGGGCAGGATGTTGCGGTGCAGGGCGGCACTTACCTGTGGGGGGCTACCTGGCTCCCACCAGCATGTCCCTACAGCTCCTAGACAAAGGGACCAGGGGGCTCCGTGTGCTGCCAGCGCCCACAGGTGCCGCCCCCTCAGCTCCCATTGGCTGCAGTTCCCGGCCAATGGGAGCTGTGGAGCTGGCGCTTGTGGCAGGAGCAGCACACGGAGCCCACCTGACCGCCCCTCCTGCTAGGAGCTGCAGGGACCGATGCTGGTTGGGGCTGGGAAGGGAGCTTGCCAATCTCACCAACCCTCTCTCCCCTAGTACCAGCATAGGCCCTGGGCCGCGCACCACCACCTGCACCACTCCCCCCCGCCCCAGCACCAGCAGTAGTCCAGGGCCATGCGCCTCTACCCGCCCCCACCCAGCACCAGTCCCGGGCCACCCCTCCCCCCAGCACCCAGAGCGCCCCCGGACCAAATTCAGAGTGTCTTTGGATGCTCAACAGCAATGTTCTTTTGTTTCCTGCTTATGAAACTTCTGTTGAAGCAGCTGCTTTCTGATTTCTGACACCAGGTCCCTGCAATGCGGGTGTCACAGATGACTATGAATGCAACTCTCAGATTCACACCCTATGAGAAATACTTTGCATTCAACCATGTGACTATCAGAAGATGGCAATTACCAAGGTAGGTGCAACTTTCTTTTAAATATTTTGATGTGTGAAGCACACAGCTAAAAGGACTGGAAACTCCTGAGATTAGAGCGAGTTTTTTCACTACAGCATTTGGCAAAGCTCTTTTTCCCACTGACTGCTGAAGGGGACTGCCAAGCAATCTCTGTCATCCCTTTCTGATCTGAAAAGTCTCTTCAGTCCTTTTTTTTTTTTTTTGGTAAGAGATTCTTCAGTCTCTTGTTTATTTAGTATAATTCATTTCCTGTTGCTCCTCATTTTGTGTGTGTGTGTGTTTGCGTTTGTGGAAAATTCTTTGGGAAGCTCTGTGGCTTCTGCCCCTACCTGACATTGTGCCAAACCCCCAGCTGATTCCAAAATAAAACAGGGTTTCCCAAGCTGTGTGAACTTTACCTTATATAAACCCAGCTAGACTGTTTTCAGTCACTACAGAGCCTGGACTCACCCTCAACCTTCTTCCATTTGTATGCATTTCAAAAATGCTTTAAAAATCTCTTCAGAACAAATTCACCAGAATAGTGCCTCACAGCACAGAGTAGCTGTCACTGTCTCCCACCTCCCTCTGGACCCCTGGGGGTGTTTTTCCTCTACACCAGGGATCTCAAACTCAGAAGACCTCGAGGGCCACCTGAGGACTAGTGCATTGGCCCGAGGGCCGCATCACTGACACCCCCAACTTGCTGCCCATGGCCCCGCCCACACTCCACCCTTTCCATGAGGCCCCGCCCCTGCCCCGCCTCTTCTCGCCCCTTCCCTGCCCCCATTCCAACCCCTTCCCTGAAGTCCTCACCCCAACTCTGCCCCCTCGGGGTGCAGGAGGGGTGTGGGGTTTGGCGAGGGCTCAGGGCAGGGAGTTGAGGTGCAGGAGGTGTGCAGGGTACGGCAGGAAATTTAGGGTTACCATATTTTGTGCCTCCAAAAGGAGGACACTCCACGGGGCCCTGGCCCCGCCCCCAGCCCCGCCCCAACTCCGCCCCCTCCCCAAAGTCTCCGCCCCCTCCCCTGCTTCCCGCGAACATTTAATTCGCGGGAAGCCTGGGCAGGTAAGGGGGTGTGTGGGGGGAGGAGGTGCGGCCCAGGCTGGCCCCCCCGGCGGCTCCAGCCTGGGTCGGCTCGGGCCCTGGGGTGCCGGCCCCGGCCGACCACCCCCGGCCCGCCCCGCCCCGCCCAGCACTGCCGGCCGGCCCCCGGCGGCCCAGCACACCCCCCGGCTCCCGGCCCGGCGGCCCAGCGCACCCCCGGATCCCGGCCCCAGCGGCCCAGCGCACCCCCCCGGCGGCCCGACCCCGCGGCCCAGCGCACCCCCCCGGCGGCCCGACCCCGCGGCCCAGCGCACCCCCCCGGCGGCCCGGCTCCCGGCCCGACCCCCCGGCTCCCGGCCCCGCGGCCCAACGCACCCCCCCCCGGCGGCCCGGCTCCCGGCCCGACCCCCTGGCTCCCGGCCCCGCGGCCCAGCGCACCCCCCCGGCGGCCCGGCTCCCGGCCCGACCCCCCGGCTCCCGGCCCCGCGGCCCAGCGCACCCCCCCGGCGGCCTGGCTCCCGGCCCGACCCCCCGGTTCCCGGCCCCGCGGCCCAGCGCACCCCCTCGGCGGCCCGACCCCGCGGCCCCGGCCCGGCTCCCGGCCTGGCACCGCGCGCCCGGCACCGCGACCCTGGCCCAGCCCTCCCTCCCGATTTTCCCGGACATGCCCAGCTTTTGGGGGATTTCCCCCCGGACGGGGATTTGAGCCCCCAAAAGCCGGACATGTCCGGGAAAATCCGGACGTATGGTAACCCTAGGAAATTGGGGTGTGGGGTGCAGGAGGTGTGCAGGGTGCTGCAGGGGCTCAGGGCAGAGAGTTGGAGTGCAGGAGGGTGAGGGGTGCAGGGTGTGGCAGGGGGCTCTGGACAAGGGGGTTGGAGTGCAGAAGGGTGCAGGGTATGGGCTCCAGCCTGGCGCCGCTTACCTAGAGCGGATCCAGGGTGGCAGCGCCACACACCGTGGCCAGGGCAGGCTCCCTGCCTGCCTGCCCTGTCCCTGACCCGGTCCCCTCTGCTCCGCTCCAGGAAGCAACCGGAGTCCCTTGGGGGGGGGGGGAACGGCACCAGCTGCTGCTCTTGCTGCTCCTCCAGGTACCTCCCCCAAAGCTCCCATTGGCCGCGGTTCCCAGTTCCCGGCCAATGGGAGCTGCAAGAGCACGGAGTCCTCTACTCGCCTCCCACCCCCCTGCCCGGGACTGCAGGGACATACAGTAGTTCAGCCGCTTCAGGGAGCTGTGCGGGGCTCGCGGCGGCACGGGGGGTGGGGGCCTGCGGGGCTTGGCGGGCCGCATATAAGAACCTCACGAGCCGCATGCGGCCCGCGTGTTTGAGACCCCTGCGCCACACACACACTGCAGTAGAATACACTCTCATTCTGTGGATCTTCTGCAAGATGTAAATAAAAAAACATGTTCTAATGTGCCATAATGACAGGGAGGCTGCTGAGGCATCAGTGCCCTGAGCAACAGAGGGCTGTCTCCATCGGAGGGTACTGCCCTTGGAAAAATACATCTTCGGGGACTGCACAGAATGTAAAGCCGTAGAGAATCTTCCCTGTGTTGTGCAAACTGCTGCCATGGCAGCTTAATCAGAAACAAAGACGATTAAAAGACCACCTAGCCTTGGGGTGATATGACAAAAAGCTCAAGGCTAAGCAAGCAAGTATTTACTCAAGGTCTCTTCCACCTAGAAAAAAGATGAATGTAAAGGGATGGGCTAGACTTGTTTAAGATTAGGAAGCACATAGTGAAAACCATCAGTCTCTTCTTTTTTAAAATCCTGATCCATAATACAAGAACAAGGGGACAGTGTGAAATTTAAAGGCAGCACAAGTATAACCAATAAAAATTAATGATTCTTTACAGAGTCTGTAAGCAGCCTGTAGAAGTCACATCACGGCAGGAGGGCATCGAGACAAAACTGTGGCTAGATTTAAAAAAGGATTGTATAATTTTATAGTAATGAATAACATTTGCAACTCTGCAAGCTACAATAATAATGGTAATCAAAACTCATAGCTTGGGGTGAAAGCTGATCACCTGCGGGGGTCACAAAGAATATTCTTCCTGTGTTCAACACTGCACAATTAGAGAGATGCATTGCATATATGTGGAGAGGGCTAGGGCTTATGTGGAGGAGGACCGGGAAGGTGGCTGCATGCAAGCACCAAATACTATCCATTACCAGACTCAGAACTTGGTATGAGGTCAATGGTATGAGTCAATCTGTCAACTACATTCTTACGGGGCACTTAAAAGAGCAGACTAAAACCTCTCAGGACCATAGACAACAGCCTGGTCTAAGCAACAGGATTCTAAAATGCAGGTTTGAGGCTGAGTCGATGTCAGCAACCAGGAATTAAAAGGTTTCAGAGTAACAGCCGTGTTAGTCTGTATCCGCAAAAAGAAGAACAGGAGTACTTGTGGCACCTTAGAGACTAACAAATTTATTAGAGCATAAGCTTTCGTGGACTACAGCCCACTTCTTCGGATGCATATAGAATGGAACATATATATATATATGTTCCATTCTATATGCATCCGAAGAAGTGGGCTGTAGTCCACGAAAGCTTATGCTCTAATAAATTTGTTAGTCTCTAAGGTGCCACAAGTACTCCTGTTCTTCTTTTTTCAGGAATTAAAACTAATCCTAAAGGCAAGGAAATTAGTAGGACCCATTTGACTGGGCAATGCTCTAGAGCACGGGTTCTCAAACTTCATTGCACCGCAACCCCCTTCTGACAACAAACATTACTACGTGATCCCGAGGTGGGGCAAAGGCTGAGCCAGCTCCGGGCGGGGGGCAGGAGGGAGGGAAAGCCTAAGCCTAAGCCTGAGACCTGCCGCCCTAGGGCTTCGGCCCCGAGCCCCAGCAAGTTAACACCAGCCCTGGCAACCCCATTAAAACAGGGTTGCAACCCACTTTGGGGTCCCGACCCACAGTTTGAGAACCGCTGCTCTAGAGGAAGCAGAAGCCCAAGAAAGAGTGGAGCTCAGCAAGCAGCAGCTAATGAACAGTATGGTCTCAAAGGGAGAGTGTAGCTCTCTGATAAAAATAAACAGATGGCAGAGAATGCCATAAAGACCAAGTATCAGAGGGGTAGCCGTGTTAGTCTGAATCTGTAAAAAGCAACAGAGGGTCCTGTGGCACCTTTAAGACTAACAGAAGTATTGGGAGCATAAGCTTTCGTGGGTAAGAACCTCACTTCTTCAGATGCAAGCCAAAAGGATCTCAAGGGTCTCACTCCTTCTTATATTTATAGAGGGTCCAATTCTGTGAGGTGCTGAGCACCCTCAACTCCTAATGTCTTCCGTGGGCATTGAGGACACTTAGCAAGAATCAGGTGGCTGTCTAGAACTCAGCTGCCTCTTGGCACCATTGCCTGGCAACCCCGCTGCTCCCAGAGTGGACAGAAGAGCCAGCAAATCATTTAAGCCTTGTAGCAACAGCAGCACAGTAGCTGTTCAATGCATTCTATTTCTGCAGCTGTGCCAGACCTGCTTCCTGTACTGATCCTTGCTCCAACCCACATCTGCTGCTGTTCCAGCCCTAGTCTCTACCTTTCTCTAAAATTCCTGCCTCCGGCCATTGGCTTGTCTCCTGGCTCCGGTTCCACCTTCCAGCTCTGCTCTGACCATTAGGCCTGAGTCTTTCTCTGACCACTAGCGTGTATTGCCCACACCACAGTGTGTGACAGTGGCAACCCAGTAAGCTACATTCTGTTTGAGTGCCTGACATGTTCATTGGCTACAAAATACCTCTGCTTTCTCTCTACCCCTGCAGCTCTTCCCTCGAGCTATGGGAGACTATTCAATGCACAGTTTGACCCTTTTCCTAAAATGCCAGGGATAAAAAGAAAGTATCATTAAGGTAGATCTGGCTTCCTGGCTCTCATTTGTCTGAGTGTGTTGCTTTAAAAGTTGTTATTAACAGGGTACTAAAGAGATTAGGAACACAGGGAACACCCTTTCAGCTAGCTGGCTGCACTCTAACAAAGGGACATCAAGAGAAAACCACACTGATTTGCTGGTGGTGAAAAGAAAAGCTTATGCCTGACTGGTGCGCACGTCAACAATTTCTTACGTAATTAATTGAGCTTGTCATATCGAGCACAGAGGCAGCCAGGCCTTGGCATGGGGGGGGAGGGGGGCAACCTTTAACAACATCTAATTCCTCTCAACATTTTGGTGGAGTTATTTTCTTTCAATTAACCTTTAGTTGTGACAGTTTTTAAAATCCCTTTTGGCATGGTAGTCGATTGTGTTTCTGCAGAGCATCTGTGTAACACACAGTCTCATAAAATGCGCTGCAAGAAGTCAATCCAAAACTGAAAGGAAAAGGGATGGTTTAAGATGAGATTTTTAAAAAAGGATTTGACTCAGTGGTTCAGAGGAAGGATGGGAAGATTGTTCCAGATAGATGGGACAGCGCCAGGGAAGGAGTAGCCATCAGAAGTAGAACAGGACAGAAACCAAGAGGAGGAGTGGAATGGGCTGCTGGGAAGTAGGTGGATTTGATATCAGGGAAGTAGGATTATGTTAGGCAGCTGTGACTGCTTCTTATTACACTAATCATAACCATCTCACTGTTACCTTGTGCTTCCACTACCTCTTAGATGTATCCACCCGTTATCTCTTATATGTAGATTGTAAAATCATGGGGGCAGCGACTGCTTTTTGTTATATGTGCATCTAGCAGTGCTTGAGTCCTAAAAACAGAAGTGTTGAAACACACTTCCGGTACTATCACTAATTGACAGTACTGGAACGCTGCTCCAGCTCTGAAAGTAAGTGCTTGAATGGTGTTCCTGAACATGACATCAGGACTTGAGCCATGGCCCGTTATGTGTAGTGCCTAGCATAATGGACCCTAGGCACCACCAGAATACAAAATCAATAATCATAAAGTCAGAGGGAGTGCATGTGTGGGGAGTTTTGAAGATGAAGACAATGTTGGAGAGGAATCCGTTGGAAAGACGAGAGATTGGGGATGAAATGGTTCCCCATCCTGCAGGGTGTGAGTAGACCAGCTTTGTCAGTCTTTACACCCTGAAATTTAGAGACCAGGGCTTAAGGAAGCACTTTATGAATTACAAGAACTGAGATAGTAAGTCATTTGGGTACAAACCAGGATTCACAAGAGGCAAGATGATGGTAATCTGAATGATGGTAATGCAAGAAGAGGGTGACTAAGAATTTATGAATTTGGGGCAGACTAATTCCTAGATATATAAACTCAGAAGGAAGTTAGGCATTAAACTGAGATTGATAGGGGGTTCAAGGAGACTTTTTTCCCCAGAAGAAGGACCTCAACCTTTGTAGCATTCAATAGTAGGAAGTTATGGTGTAGCCAAGAGCTGACTCACAATGGGGAGATAGATGGGAGATAGAGGGATCAGTGAGTAAGCTGAGGGAGATACAAATGTGGGTGTCTCCTGTTTAGAAGTGATATCCAAGACTGAAGATAGCAATAAAATGTCTCAAAGGTAGGAGACAGGTGAAGAAGAGAAGTCGTCCGAAGACAGAGCCTTGAGACACTCTGTAACAGAAGGACTGATGAGAAATTGTAAAGCCTCCTTCCAAAATGAGGAGTCAGAAAGATATATTCAAAGCAGGAGAAGAGTATGCTGGTGTGTCTGATTTTTTGCTTGAGGTGCTAAAGAAGGACAAAGTGGTTGACAGGATTGAAAACCACTGAAAAGTTGAATAAAAAAAAAAGAGACAGGGATGAGTTTATCATTAAATGTTAAAAGAAACCAGCCAGGAAGAATTAGTCAAAACTCTGCTTTTGTAAGAACTAGGGTCAATTAAAAATTTATTTTGTTGGAATTGAGAAATTGCTTCCATCTACTTAAACTCAAAGTCTATGAACCAGCAAAACCCTTGTGTGTTACAGAATTTCTAAAACAACGACAACTTATTTCTCCAGTTCATGAAAGGTTTACTATTGTAAATCATATCTTATAATTATTCAGATCCCTGGAACCTGACTTCAGTTAGGGCAAAGTGCTCAGGTACCACAGTGACAGGTGTAGTATAAAAACTAGAATAGAATAGAATAGAATAGGTGCTTGTATGAAGATGTAACAGCCATTAACACATATTTTCCACAGATATAAACTGACATTGTGGGTGATGCTGGTGTTCCAAGAAATAATATTTTGAAATGATAAGGCATGTCATAAGCTGAAGGTTAGTAAGTTGTCTAGTTAAAGAACAGTCCTGTTAATTTTTTGCTCCTTTCAGATCACAATAAAAATGCTCATTGTTTGCCAAATGGAAAAGAACAAATATTTCATTTCCCAGTTGTATTGTATGGGACAAATATTTCAGTCCCATAGTAAAATGCTGTTACTAGTAATACAAAAATAAAATAATATAAAAAAGCAAGTACAGTATAAAATATGGTTTTATATTGTCTGTTTCAAGTGTACCTTTAAGTTTGACTGGACTGATCTTGAGCCCTCTGCCCCAATTTAGTTGTTTCCTTTCCCAGTAGCCTGTCTAGGATTTACAAGGGGGAAGGATGGAAAGAAGAGTTGGGGTCGGGGTGGCTTGCTATGCAAATTATTAGCTGAGCTTTCAGGTCAAAACAAGTCAATTTTTGCGAAGAATTTTGAAAAAAACAATTTTAAGAGTTCTCAAAACTTTTAACCCTTTTCAGTTAAAAAATTAAATATTTTGTAACCTTAATTCTCTTAAATTATTTTTCCAGAAAGGTAATCTCACATGGATGCTAATTTCTTCATGGCCTTTCAGGGCACCACTAGTTTCTCTAGCTCCCTCTATTCCAGTGGTTCTCAACCTGTGGTCTGCAAACCCCTGGAGGTCCACAGACTATGTCTAAGATTTCCAAAGGGTTTCCTATCTCCATTTAAAATTGTTTAGGGGTCGGCAAATGAAAAAAGGTTGAGAATCACTGCTCTATACCATTTCATGTCATTTTCATCCCTTTCACAGTTGCAATATCTGTAGCCATTGCACCTACAGTGGCAACACAT
Organism: Malaclemys terrapin pileata; assembly: GCF_027887155.1. NCBI lineage: Eukaryota > Metazoa > Chordata > Testudines > Emydidae > Malaclemys > Malaclemys terrapin. Next base: position 94,345,960 of record NC_071508.1, on the reverse strand, counting down.
CCGAAGGAGAGGAGATTTCAGGGGGCGTTACTCTTACTTGACTGAGAAAATCCCTCCCAACAAAAACTCAGATTAGGCAAATCTGTACTTTGTTTTCTTTTGCTTAAAGCCATCTAAGGTCTCAGCGGACTTTGGAGGACCTTATGCAACTGAGTTTGACTTTACAAGAGTTTAAATGTGACAAGTTGATCCAAAGCCTATTGGAGTCAATGGGAAGCCTCACTGAGGGCAGCATGGCTCTGGAGATAGAGCATTGGCTGGGCCTGCATGAGGAATGGGCTTTATTTCTGGGTCTACCACTGGCTTGCAGGATGACCTTAAGCAAGTCACTTCCTCTCTCTATGCATCAGTTTTCTCATGTGAAATTAGGATAATCACACTGATCTCCAGGGCTTAAATTCTCATAGAGTATTTCCTGGAGGAGCCGGGCTGGGGCTTCTGCCCCACGGATTTGAAAATATTTACCTGAGCTCTGCTCCGGACAGCTCCTGCTGAATTTAAGCCCTGCTGATCTCCTTTAGAGCTCTTTGGGATGTAGGGATAATAAGCTCTATATAAGAGTTTTATTAGGGGTCAGCCCCCAGTAGAAGGGTGCCATAATTGCCTCTCACCAAATTCCCATGACTGCCAGGTTAGCTGCGACTTCCTCTAGCATTTGCTGGGATTGCAAGCTGGGCCACACACCCATTGCCATTGAGGCACTATAAAGTCATCCATCCCCTGACAAGGAAACCCATGTGGTAGGTATTTCTCACCTCTACCTCCCTTCTCCAGTGCTGGACAGCTGTGGCCTGCTTCTTCCCCCCTGCCTCCCATCTGATTCTCTATCTCTCTGGTGTTGCACTGCCCTGGGCAAAGCTTGGTAGGTTGGGTTGGGGATGACACGTGTTATAAATATGAGCGTGAGGACACTCTGTGCCAGCAGGGCTTGGCTAACACGGTGCTGAACCCGGCGCCTCGCGCCTGCACAGCCGCCTCAGCAGTGCTCGTCCTGCCAGCTGGTATAATCCCGGTCAGGCGCCACGCCCGGACCGTGCTGACAGTCGCAGGGAAGCGCTGCGGGCCTACTGCGCAGAGCGGGACATGGCCAGCAGCAGCCAGCCACGTGGGTAGGGCCGCGCGCCGCCGCCGCGGGTCTGTGCGGGGCCCGGAGCAGCGTGGCACGTGGCGCTGTTGACAGATCAGTGCCCATTGGTGGATTCGGGGCGGGCGGGGCCGAGACAGCGGTCTGCCCTGCTCGGCACTGGCAGGTGGCTGCCCGGGCGGACGGGCATTGCCCCTTTAAGGACACGCCCTCCTCGCTGTTGCCCCTTTAAGAGCCGCCCGTCGCTACTCCTCCCCCTCCTGCGCGTGTTCCGCGCTGCGAAGCGACCACCGGCACCGCTGCCAGGAGACACGGAGCGTGCGGGCCCCGGAGCGGCGCGAAGCGCGGGGATCTCGGCGGAGACGGCGCCTCCTGCCCCGGCGGCCGCTTGGGTCGCAGCCGCCGGGCCCCGCATCCAGGCGGGCAGCAGCAGCCGCGGGGCCGCCAGCCCCTCCCCCGCGCCGGGGCCCCCGGCATGTCCTGAGCGGGGCCGGCTCGGCGCGGAGCCCCCACCACGGAGGGGGCGGTGGAGCAGCGGGCCAAGGGCCGGGCCCCCATGAAGGAGAAGGAGCCGCCGGCGGAGCGGGGCAAGCCCGCCACCTACACCGGGGACAAGAAGGCGCGGATGGCGGCCAAGACCAACAAGAAGTGGGTGCGCCTGGCCACGGTGCTGGCCTACGTGCTCTCCGTCTCGCTGGCTGCCATCGTGCTCGCCGTCTACTACAGCCTCATCTGGCAGCCGGTGCGCCAGCCGACAGGGCCCAGCACCCCCGGCCGGACGACGCACGGGCCCCACACGGAGCGGCACGGGGGAGCCAGCCCCACGGAGCCGCTTACGCGGCCGGGTTCCGGCCAAGGGGCGGCCGGGACTGAGCGCGCTGCCACCTCGACAGCGCCACCGTCGAGCAACGAGCCCGGCCCAGCCCCCGACCCCACCGTGCTGCAGCGGGTGCATCGGAGCCACTGATCGCGGGGAAGCGGGGGCCGAGCTCGGGACATGGCGCAGCCCAGAGACCCCACCCGGACAGGGGCCCGGCGGCTCCCTCTGCAAGCTACCGGCCTCCACCGACCCTGACTCGGCTTCGCCTCCGCCCGGGGGCCACGGGACCATCGCCCCTCGCTCCGGCGTCTGCTCCTTGCGGACAGTGGCGCGGACACGCAACTAGAGGCTCTGTTTGCCCATCCATCGGTTTGCGCTGGACTCGGGCAGAGTGAATTGTAATTATTAGTTTTAATACGGTGTAAACGGTACTGGGAAGCCACAGAGAGTGGAGCTCAGGTATGTCAGCCTAGCTGAAATGTACCCAGATGCATTTCGTTTATATCTGTGTATGTATTTGTAGATATATACAGTCGGACGAGAACTGTATAGAAGTGAGAGATATGCTATGTAAACTACACAATGAGCACACCCTGACTGGTTTTAAAGGGCTATCGCAGGAAACCAAGCTCCAAAGTTGCAATGATCCTGGTGGCTAAAGGATGCCTAAAGCCATACAGACCCCGTCAGAAGAGTGCATGTGACCCCCAGCTTTACTAAGTTTCTTTTAGTAAAGAAAACTCCATGCTGTGTTGGATTTCTAGGCTGGGAGAGGGAAAGAATGCAGCATATTCACTTATTTGCTATGCTCATCAAGAGTGATTCCAGAGGGCTGTCTTCTTCTGATTAGCATCTCCAGATCTATGGTTTTGGGTCTCCTTGTATGCTTCAGTAGAGCCTGGTTTAGATTAGGGGGACAGGGTGGGTTTTTTGATTCCGGCTAGATTACTTCAATTGAAAGCCCTATTTAACACAAATGTACTAACAAGTGAATATGTTTAAATCTACTTTTGATCTGGTTTTAAAACAAAATGAATTGTACAGCGGTGTCTGCATTTGAGTTAAATACGGTTTTCAATCAGTTTTCTAGCTTGGGTTTTTTTTTTTTTAAATAGCACCTTTTCCCTTAATTTAGGCATGGCTTAGGGAACTTTAACTCAAGGCAAACATGAGTGGTAGGCATGGAAAGAGAACACTTATACCAATAGAATCTTAGCTAGTATTTTTAGTCTTTCCTTCAAGAGAATTCTGTGGCTTAATATTCCCCATCACCAGGGTCAGCTTTTCCCTTTGACTCTCTGTTGGTGCTCTGTTCTTCTATTTATGCCACTGTGAAATGCTACTGGTGTTCAAATTTTTCATCACTTATAGGATCAACTGAGAGCAGAATATGAATTTAGAGGCAGTGTTCTATTGTTTTGGAAAAATAGCTTTGTTTACTAATGAACAAACTTATTTAAAACATGTGAAAGGTAAATTGACTTGTTTACTATATTAAAATATTTTTTGCATATGAAAGTCTCTCTCTCCAATATGGCATTTTGTTTTTTGGGGGGAAAGGGGAATATTGGGAGGAACATAAGTGAAAACTACATATGTGCTACTTTGGCTGGGGATGGTGAAATCTCCACTGATTTGGGAGCTTAACTCCCTGTATGCAGTGATGAGAGATGAGTTTCCATTTGCGAACTTGCTACATAAGGCAGCTGAAATGCTGTGTCAGTGGAAGCCCCAGGGCCTGTTCTCTTGCCAGCTTGAAACTAACTAAGCTTACAGGCCAGTAATTGCAGTGTAGCCTCATTTTATGGCCAAACTGCAGAACTTTCAAAGCTGATTGATGTAATCTGGTGACAACTAACCTGTGATGGGCAAGGCATGTTGAGTAGACTTTCTTTAGACCTCTCTTGGTGTGTCAGTAACTCCATGGGGCCATTTTGAGAAACTATGAAATGCCTAGGTTTAGCAAATAGCAAAAAGAACTTGAGCCTTAGTGCTTACTAGTCTCTTATTAACAAGTTGTGCATTTAAATCTGATTGCTCATGAGCCTTCCAAACGCAGACGAGCAAGTGTATGACATTTTGTAGTGTTCTGAACTGCCAGCTTGTCACCTTGCAAACAAAAGAACTTGGCAAACCATTTAAATGTTAGGCTGTGGAGCCACTAAGCCCTTGTGAAGCTGCCACTGGAACTGAGATTTCAGCTGCTAAGTTTAAAGATGTAAATGTGCTCTGATATTGTCTATATAATTCTGCCATGTAAGCTATATCTGTATTCAAAAGACCTGTATATTTAGGGAAAAAATTAAGGGGAACAAAAATATATTGAGATTTCTGCCTAAACTTGTATGCTTTAGACTGATCTTCTCACACTTTTTGAGAACATGAGTGAAGATGAGGAATAGAGGAAAGGGACTTAACTAACATAGTGAAGGAGACTGACTTTCCTTGTGGTCCATGTGGGGTAGGTGAAAAGGGGTGGGAAAGGGCATTGTATTTAACTTACCTCTATGGATCGGGAAGAGGTGGGAATGCTTGTGCCTTGAATGGCACTTGACAGAAGAGGGAGAGTATAATGGTTTTTGGTGGGGAGGAGACCAGGCACAGAGGTTAAACTTGCCTGTGGTTGGTAAGCATCTGGGAATAGAACTCCATAATTATCCTCAGAGCAATGCTATCACAATATGCCTGACCCTGTGAATGGACAATTAAACTAGCAAAGAACAATTATTTCTAATTTTGTATGGGCTGTGGGGATGAGGAGATGGGGTAGCAGAGGGTCTGGCAGCAACACTTTAGACAAACAGCTCTGAGATGTGGCTTTTACTTCCGATTGTATTGGTTCCACAGTTTGGCTGTTTCCGTTTGCTGGACCACTTGACCTATAACTGGACATGAGGATTGTATTAGCCATTTCCTGCAGGCAAACCCAGAGATGTAAGCTCCAAATCCTTGGGAGGGAGACACTTGTAATTCTTCCCAGTTATAGTTCTCACTGACCAGGGATGGCCTCTATTAGAAATTACACCTCTCCATAGGGTTGGGAATGATGATTATTTGAAATGCTGCCTGTGTGCTAGTTTGATCTGGGATTTGTCTTCCATATTCTAAGGGAGATGGGTGTGGAAGAGAAAAAACAGACTAATTCCTTGGTGCCAGTAGAGTTTAGACTGGGATTGGTCACTAAAAGCGGGCCAGTAGGGCAAGGCTGGTGTTAGGGAATTTGTTTTTTAATTTATAAAAAAAAAAAAAAAAACTCCAGAGGCAAAAAACAAGGACTAGATGGACCTCTACATAGATCTGAACTTCACTATAGGGCATGTCTGGCTGCTGCTCTGATCAGAAATTGTGGTGGAGTCTCACGGGAAACAAGGAATGTATTTGGGAGATGCATACACTTAGTATTTTCCTCTTTAAAAACACTTGCTCTCTGAAGATTAATAAAGCACTGTTCAGTATAGCAGCCCATTTAATTCAATTCACTTCCCCTCCTTTGTGGCCTCTTTGCAACCTGTCCTGTTACTGTGGAGAGATGCCCTGTACTCAATGTTGACAACTTAAAGCTTTTCAGCTGTTCAGAGGCATTTATGTGAAAGTGTCTAGAGTATAGTACAGTAGTAATTTGACATGGTAAGCCCCATCTGCTCTATGAAAATTGACCCATTGCTGACAACTCAGCTCCCCTGAACTGGTGCTGAATATGGTTGAATTGCTATCGTAATAAATAGGACAAAACCATCTTCAGCATCCTTGCATGAAGTGTGAATGCAGTTTGTTCTTGTACAAAGAGTTTGTTCCAGTGATGTCCTGCTTGCTGATGGAATAAGGCTGAGGCAAAGCAGAGACCTTGATCTCTGAAGCTGTTACAAATGGTTATTGGAGCATTTCGTTAACTTTACTGCTATGCTACCAAATGTACAAAGAGAAAATGTGGCGTTTAAATCTTCCAAAGCAGCTGCTCCGATTCAGCCTTGTCATAAAAGATTTTCCAAGAGACTGGTCATGATTGTCATGGCAATTTTAGTAGCTTTAATACATTCATTTGGCTTTTTAAAAAGCCTTATAGATGTTTGAAAAATCTTCAGACAGGAGCAAGGAATCCAGATACCAGATTTAGAAGTTATCAGGTGGTATGCAGGCTGCAATGGCTTCTTCATCTGGGAATGCAATGCAGGAATGAGCAAGTTCGTAAGTGTCTGTCCTCTTACTGCCTTTGGTGTCTGAGAGTTTAAGAAATAAGGTATTTTCTTACTAGGTACACTTAAGAATACTTATAATAACTGAAATGACTTGTCATAATTGGTTTCTATGTGCACTAACATTTTCATCTAGAATTTTATGGATTTCTTGGGAAATGGGCTTACTGCACAAGGTGTAAAAGCTGGATTGCTAATATATTGGGTCATGAATCTCTGGATTTATAGCCATGCTGTGCTGTCTTTGGGCTGAAGCTGAGTCATCTGTGTCTAGAATCTCATTTTAATTCCTTAACTACATAGCATATGCACTAGCTTGCTCAATTTGACAGATTTTTATTTTATTTTTTAAATCCATGCTATGTTGCCAAATGATGATCTGTACAGCACTGACTCTGGCCCATTATAATGCATTTCAACCTTTCCCTTCCCAGCTATTAAATAAAGGTGTGTGTGGGGGGGGGGAAATCAGTTGTGCAAATTAGAAAAGAACCATGTTGGCTAAAGGAACACTAGCAGGTCAGATTTGGCCTCAGACTTGTTTACATCTGAGGGGAAAATATTACAAATCCTAAATTCCTGAGAAATAGTTCCTTTAAATTTTTTTTAGAAAGTCCAATGGAATCTGTTTCTTTAAACAGACATTTCTGTGCACTATTTCCAGCCCAAACACTGAAGTGGTATTATAGCAGAGCACCATCTTTGCTGTAAAGGTTAAGGCCAGCTTTCTGTTTAAATTCTAATGTATGCAAATCCAAGAGTGGAAGTGAGTAGTCTTATCTTCATTGCCCAAACTGAATTTCAAAGAGTAAACATTTCACTCATTCTGCTAAGTTAAATACTAAAATGCTTTGTTTTAATAATCAAATGTGGTATAGCTAACAATCTTCCCAAACAGCCTTTTACCTTGCAGTGTCCCCTTTTAAAAATGTGGTGGTTATAAGAATGGGACTGCTATATCTTCTGACAAATCCTGTTATGATTTTTAATTTACTGAGTTTTGGTTACTGACACATTCAACATGGTAGTGTTAAACTCCTCAGGAGAGGAAACTAAATAAATTTTCTGTGTCAAAAGTTACAGCACGTTCATATCATACGTTGGCTTGATTTTTGTCTCAAACTAGGAGATGCTTAGATAATCCCACAGAGTTGCAGTCTTGCCCCAGTTGAGAACAAGATGACTGCAGTGGTGGTGTCATGTCCAGTGTGCAGAAGAAGGTATGCTTATTCAGAAGGTATATAGAGCTGAGGTTGAAGAAAGCAGAGCATGAGGCCAACGATGAATGAGGTTGGAAGATGCAATTTTGAGGCATCTAAAAAGCCTAAATCCACCCATACGGATGCTTGCTGCAGGAAGAAGACATTAAAGATGAAAGTCCTTTCTGTGCACTACCATAGCTACAGCATAGCCATCTGACTTTGCTGCTGTTGGTTACTGATGGGCCTGCAATACTAATACAGCTGTAGAGATTAAAGCTTTATTTTAGTCTTCCTCTTGTTTTAAGAACCTGTCAACTTTGTTCTGATCAAAGAATGTTTTATTGTTGTATGGAACAGAGAACATATTTTTTTATTGTATCAAGTCTAGCTTGGTGCTGAAAGATGCATTTATAAAGAGTAAATTTGATATGGTGACTGCTGAGGGAGAATAAACAAATACAGGGCTAGCTCAAGCTTTTTTGCCACCCCAAGCAGCAAAGGGGAGCAGGGGTAGATAAAGCTGCAATCGGCGGCACTTCAGCAGCAGCTCTACCACGCCGCTTCATTCTTTGGCGGCAATTCGGAGGTGGGTCCCTCAGTCCCTCTGAGTGAAAGACTCACCACCGAAGACCCCGACATACCGCCCCAAACACCTGCTTCCTTCGCTGGGGCCTGGAGCCGGCCCTGAACAAATACCAAGTTGCCTCTAAATTGCTCTTCTAGACCATACTAACACTTTTTTTTGTTTTCAGAGACCACATCAGGCTACGTTGCTTTAGCCCTTAATTCTGACTATATTGTGTTTTGTGGACTAGAGCTGCGATCCTTTTCTACTATGTGAGAGAATTCTGAATTACTACTACTTTCATGGTTCTCTTCCAGGGAAAGAAATGGAGCCACCAAGACACAACTGTCAATGCCTGACATGGCCTACAGCCTGGTCAGCTGTATCAAAAGCAGCTGGCAAAACTAAAATAATCAACATGGTCACTTGGTGAAATTCATAGGCGAGTACAAGCCTTCACATCAGAGGTGGAGGGAGTGTATTCACATCAGAATATCCCATAACCTGGTGGCTAGAGCACTCACCTGAGAAGTGGCAGACCCCAGTTCAAATTCCTTCTTCCCCTCAGGTGGAGCAAGGACACTCAAATGGGGTGTCTCCCCCATCGCTGGGAAGTATCCTAACCAGTGGGCTAAAAGGTATGAGCTGTGGTGGTTGCTGCTTCTCACCTATAGGGGCCAGTTTTAGGGGATGAGGTTTGGACACTCCTAGTGGAGTTAGGCACCTACTGCAGTTGGCGACAGCAGAGTGGGAGTCAGGGTTGTGAATCTCAGTGGGGCCTGATTCTGGGATTTAGGTGCCTAAAGTGTCAGGCACCTGAATCCTTTTTTGAATCTAACCTCACCTGCTTATTACAGTAACCTTGAGTAATGGCTGTAGAAATCCCTATTTGAAGTCGATGATGGGTTTGTATGCAGTAACAGTGTGAGGGGAGTTATCTCTATAGGTGAATTGTTTAACCCATCATTGTTGTGCAGAGTCTGTTAAGGAAGACTATTGGCAGTTTTTTAAACAGTACAATATTTCCATACACAGCACTAGCTCTGTGCTTGTAATTAGCTGTACATAGCTCCCCTACCGTATAACTATAAATAAAACACTGTTAGCTCTTACATTTTGTACTTTAAACATAAAAATGTTTTTCATTGACTGGCATTTTTGGTTCAGGCTCATAAACCAATTGCAGCCAACTTGTCCAGGGCAGAGAACTGGTGTGGAAAATCAGTAATGCTCCTTTTTACTATGAAATACTTCCCCTTTTAAATAATACTCCGCATGTGTCTGGGGTATTGTTCTAACTAAGCCATGCAGTATACCTCTGAAATAGGTATTAACTTCATTACAGCTGGGCCTACTGAGCTTGAGCTGCTGTCTAGCATTCTCATTTGTTTCCCCTGCACTAATGGACGGAAAAGGGTTTAGAATGACCACCTGACCATTCCAGTTGAGCTGTGTTTGGGGGTGTCTTTCTCTGTGGACTGTTTCACCATTGCCACCCCTGGTTTTCTTTGTCAGCAGATCTTGGAGGCAAGACTTCAGTCCACCGAAACCTGAGAGATCATTTTCAGGACTGGTTTTAACTGCAGTGCTTAGCTCACCAGGCTGGTGCTAAATCTTTCAAATTGTGGAAATAACTATCAGCAAACAAGCTGTTCTCTTGGTAGCAAAACTGTACTCCATCTGAGAGTCCTTGCTGCTTTCCTTTTAACTGGAAGTCCTGAAGTCCAATGTGAAGGAATCGCAGGGCTGTCAGCCAGTGTTGAGAGAAAACAAATACCTCTGTAAGCCGATGACTTAGACTGACTAACTGCCCTTCACAGGCTTCTATTATATTTATGCCCAAATAAATCTGTTAGTCTCTAAGGTGCCATAAGTACTCCTGTTCTTTTTGCTGATACAGCCTAACACAGCTACCACTCTGAAGTCTATTATATTTGTGCTACTATTCTTGCAAACAGAAATGAATGGCTGTTGTCATCAGCATGGAAAGGATCCAGCCTCAGTTTACTAAGTAGGTATTAGGCTAGGTAATCCCTGCAAACTTCCCATAGGCCAGGTTAGCTAAGTCAGAGCACAGAGGAGTGTGGTGGCTTGTATATTTCCTTAAAATATGTAAGTTCTGTTTTTAAATAGAACCTTGACTTGCAAGGCATGGCATGGTAGAACTTGTAGACATGGACCAAATTCTTCATAGTAATTCACAGTGAGGTTGATGAGTCTGTTAAATGGGATGGTGTTAACATTCCTACTAAGAGTAGGGTGGATTTGGGAAGACGAAGGTGGAGGACAAGAAATAAAGTTCATATCCAGCTTCGCTGCTCTTGATAAAGAAGCCAAAGGTTACGACTCCCTTTTAAAGACCTTTCCAGCCATCGTCAAGAGAGAGAAATGTTAACAAATTGGAACTTTGTCTTTTCCTCCTTACAACTTTTATTTAACAAAAATAATCCTTACACTTCAATTTTTCAATCACCTCAACCTTCCCCTATATATAACCCTTGCACAGAAGAAATAAATAGTAGTCCTGATTCTCCAACAATTGGAACAAACTGTTTTCAAACAGAATGAACAGCCTGTCCTTAATTAAGGAAACTTAACATTGTACAGTACCTTCCATGAAGTCCATAATCATATTCCTCCTTATGCACTACTTATTACATGAGCTTGTGGGGAAGAGGGGGAATTAAGCAGCAGTTTTTCCTGATGCTGAATTTAGCCTAGCACAAGATCCTAAGTGTACCGCAATTGAAATTGAACTCATCTCTTTAGCTGTAGACCTGAGGTCATGTGGCAGTGAAACATTTTGCATACTACCCCATCCATGGTGCCTTAATTCTGACTTGGAGGAACAACCTCCAGGACAAAGGGAATATTTTGGTTGTGAACCTTTTGGGAATTGGACTGAGATTACCATCTCCTTTTTACATAGGCTACTAAACTATAAAGCTATATACTGCTAATTACTTTAAAATTCCAATCTGGTTCAGAGTGAGGTCAGGGTGCTAGATATAAATGAGTTTGTAACTAATTACTGGTCCCCTGATCCAGCTGCTCCTCCAACCCAGTATCTTATGGGATGTGGAAATTCATCCTTTAATGAGCTAGAAGAACTTCCAGGATTGAAGCAGTTTTATAACCCACTTCATCTGTAACTTTAGCTCTAAACTGCAGGAAAATTGTTTCTAATAGCATGTTATAATCATGTTTTATCTTCTGCTGCTTCTCTTGCTAACACCCTCAGGGTGGGTCAGTGAACGATCACAAATTTGGTATACACAAGAGATTGCCTAATTCTGTCCTCTTGAGTGAAAGCCAGCTGAATTAATTGGCTCTGAATTACGGGGAAAACCAGAACATCTCTCTGTGCAAATATTCGTTTATTAAAACAGCATTCCAGTGCACTCATGCCAACCTCCTCAGTAAAGCAGTCTGCCATTTAGGTTAGCAACACTTCTTGAGGGGAAACCAAATAAATCTCCATGCCCACAGGCACACATCCACACACACGTTCACATCTCCCTTCAATGGAGAGGATGAAACTGCTTCACATCTCAGGCCAGGTTTGAAAATGAGGACAGTCCCCCTTCTCTGTAAGTCATCAGCTGAAAATATGTAATGTTATCTCTCAAGCCCACTTCCCATCTTTTCTTTAATTGGATGACATTTTTGAACCAGGTCCTTGATGTAAATTAGCATGTTTTCATCGAAATCAATGAAGCTATTCTGATTTACCCTAGTAAAGGATTAGTCAAGTCCTTATGAAAAGTGCCTTGTCTTAAGGCTAAAACAAAAGAACCCAATGTGGCAGATTCCTGGGAAGTCACTACTGTACCACCTTATGCAAGCAGAAGGCTTTGGAAGGTTAAGAGAGCAGAGGGCATGGTTAGGAAAGTGAAAGGATCTCAGAGGAAACCTGGATGTTCAACCCTAACTAGCCCAGAAGTCTTTCCACAAATATCCTCACATGTGCTAGCAAATTCTTGGTTGGTTGGGTAGAGAAGGAGGATTACCATGTTTGAATGCCCCTCCTAACCTGGCCTGGTGCATGTGATTTTAGGTGCCATTAGCTCGCTTGACCAAGTAGGTGCCAGTTGCTACTGGGTTTTAAGAAGCAGACCTGGTGCTTTGCCAGGATCCCTTCAAGTGGCACTCATATCCATTCAATCCAGTATCCTACTCAGGAAAGCCTAATCTCCACAGAGTAAATGTGCTGCCTGCCATTTGTGCCTGCTAAATCCGAAAGGAGGAAATGGTGACCTCCTTAATAACATAGTGGCACCAATGATTCGTTCTGAGCCTTTCAAAATTATTCATGAACCACAGTGTAACTCCTTAACACTCTACCTCCTCAATGCCCTGTTGTCTACAGGATGACCGTACGACAGTACATCCTTGCATCCCTGCCAACTCTTAAGCCATTTTGAGGCTCTAGCATAATCCGCCTTACCCAACAACCTTCAATTTCTCAACCACCTACAAAACTACACTTTAACACCTCCCCAAAACACCCATCTCTTCTGTCACCGTTTCTCATGAGGAGACAGGAACCCCCACCCGAATACCTTCTAATCTGGCAGTTGCCCATTAAATACAAAGCTACAAGATAAGCATTCCCCATAAACCCTTAAACCCTTCTATCACCCTTTCCTGGAAGGTGCAGTATCCTGTCAGCCCTTAAGCAGGAGGGAGGCGCTGAAAATCAAACCTCAGTTTTAAATAGAATTGGTTATTATATAAAATAAAGTGCATACAGTAGATAAATCATGGCTTGCCACACACTCACAATGTAAGAAAAACAAATACAAAATAAAAGTGACGGTGTTTCATCTTCTCTCCCCTCTGGCAATTTGATTTGTAGGTTTCTCTGTCATTTGGCACAGAGACAGGTACTGAGAGGTGATGCCAAAATGGTGACCAGTCAGTTTCAGGGAGGTGAATGGCTACTGACCAGTGAGATCTAGTTTGTGGTGAATGTTGATATTGGATGATGAAAGGTGAAGGCCTGGTGCCCAAAGCTGATTTCATACAAGCTCTGAGAGTGAGGAGAAGATTGTGCTCAGCTTCCTTTCTCATCAACCACCTCTTAGCACTTTGTCCTGGAAAATCAAAACAAAAAATGCCAGAATTATCAGCCTGCAGAGAATTGCTGAGCAGCAAATTAAAGTGTCTACTGCGTGCTAATGTGATCTTCCTGCATAGATAGGATGTCCACAGGATTCCAGCATAAGTAAACTGGGAAGGATTAGAGTTTATTGGGAAATGTCAATTTCACTGTATGTACACAAACCAATTAAAAATATTTCCATCAATAATAAAAATTTACAAATAGGCAAAGTATGAAAAATGCTGCTTGAGAACTTATTAGAGTCTGATTTAAGGATGTTTACTTTGTATATTTTGACATTTGATGTTGACCATTTGACTTTTAATGGTTATAAAGTTTTAACTTTTTGAATCTGTTTACTATTATTAAATAGTTATTGTCTGACCTCTGCATAATTTCCCACAACTGTGAACATTGAAATAGATAAAAATAGAAAAGATGCTTTTAAATAAATGTCAGTATTATGTGTTGAAATGATATATATAAAAATATCTAATCCTGTCAAGTTTAAGCCTAATCTACCTGGAGGCTTAGCTCCTAGATCTAATGGCTGCAGCAGATACCAGGGGGTAAGTGTGGTGTAAATGTCTAGATAAAACATAGAGACTGAATCCTCCTCTCTTTCCGATAATACCCTACCTGTTTGTCTTGACCAGCAAGAGCTAAATATCTTCACTACAGGGACTATGTCTTTGTATGTACTTGTACAGCACCTTGTACAATGGGGATTGGAGCCTCTGGGCACTACTGTAATATAAATAGTAAATAATAATAAATTTGATCCCATGAGATTCATGTGGCTTGGTGTTGAAGCAACAAATGTAGATGAGGAGGGGTATATCAGCTTTTTACTGGACATAGCCTGGTATTTCCCATGTGCTGGACCTTTGCCTTGTAGCAGGTTCCAGACCTAGATACATTGATTTTAACAAGGAAAGACAGTTTTTCTTTTCCTTCACTGGCTGCTCCAGTGCCCATCAGAGTTACTGAATTAGCATTTTCAGGCATCTATGTTTAAATCCATGGACCTGCATTTTGCTGATGCAGATTTCAACACCCAGTGTGCACAAGACAGAGTGGGGATGACAGAAGAAGGGATATAAAAGGAGACAGGCATGTGAAGTACCATGAAAGAAGGAGAGAAATAGCCTTCGGACAAAAAAGGGAAAGACACTGAGAAGCATTTAAGAACATAGTCATGCACATTGGATAAGAGGCTACACGTCAGTGATTTGTAATAATACCTTAGATACAGAAATAAACAGTTACTAAATCTAATCAGAATTTTCAAAACAGTTCTTGCAAACACTTGTCACTGTTCCTGTATCTACATTCAGTGAGTTGGGTTGGTCTCTCTCTCTCTCTCTCTTTCTCACAATGGGGATGCCACTTTAAATGATGCAGCAGTGTGCTTCCCAGCAGAGGCCAGGCATAAAGGTGGAGAACTTGGCTCCTATTGGAAAGGGTTGGAAATCAGATTTTCATAGTTGTGTTTGCGATACGTAAGTTCTAGCTCTCTTTCTTTTGACAATTTTTAGTAATTTAACAGATGATTATATCCAATTAGTCAGTTACAAACACAAAACCCAGCCATTTTGAAAGCCCCTTGATTTCCTGTGCTTTCAAGTAGGATCTAAATTCTCTCTTCTATTTTGTAGCATCAGCCTTTCAAAATGGCCACATTTCTACTGTTTGTTAACTATTCTTTTTTACTAACACACTGACTTTTTACAAGTTATTTATTCATCTTTGTAATTCTATGTAGTAATTAGTAGAGCCCTGCAAACCTGCTGATATCCACAGACCATGTTTGTGGATCGGATGCAGATACACATTTTGTATTTGCGCAGGGCTCTAGTGATTAGGGTGAAATGATGCAGTGATTAGAATCACTCAGTTTCCCCATCTGTAAAATGGGGCTCATGTTACTGGCCTCCTTTGTAAAGTGCTTTGAGATCTAAGGATAAAAAGCGCTATATAAGAGTTGGGCATTATTATATTACAGTGTATCTTATCTCGCTTGCATAACCCAACACCTGGCTGGTAGATGCAGCAGGTCCTGTACTGGCACAACATTCTCCTGACAGGTTCTCTCTTTGGCATGAGCAGAGGCTCAGGAAGGAGATATTGCTGTGATTTGTCTCTTTCTTTTTTCTAGGGATGCAAGTGTCAGAGGTGCTAAATTTGACAAATTTGTATGCATCACCTTCAGGTGAGTCTTGGTATTGGATTATATTTGGATTTATGGCTGTGTATAGCACTGATGCACTTCAGATTTTCCAACCCAATTGAGTTTGGTTTCGTGTTGAGAGTCACTGAGGCTTTTGGCCACGGGACACTTCTTATCAAACTGTCTGTACTGGGCTATCTTGATTATCACTTCAAAAGTTTTTTTCTCTTACTTAATTGGCCTCTCAGAGTTGGTAAGACAACTCCCACCTGTTTATGCTCTCTGTATGTGTGTATATATATCTCCTCAATATATGTTCCACTCTATATGCATCCGAAGAAGTGGGCTGTAGTCCACGAAAGCTTATGCTCTAATAAATTTGTTAGTCTCTAAGGTGCCACAAGTACTCCTGTTCTTTTTGCGGATACAGACTAACACAGCTGCTACTCTGAAACGTGTCTAATGTAGTGTAACTTACACAGCAGGGAGTCAGAAGAAGGTGTAAGTTATTGTATGACAGTGGCTTTTTGTACCTTCTGGCTCCTTGGCATCTAAATCACACTTAAGACACTGTTATACATCAGTAAGTAGCTCTAAGGACGTCTAAGAGCGTGTACGGTGGTCCAATTTATATATCCTTATTCATTGCCTCTGAATCTAACCCTTTGTCTGTCATTAATAATTCAGTAGCTCCTAGATGTTTCTTCTCTATACTCTGCCTTCATAAGTCATCTGATGTATCAAAGGAGCAAGAGGGGCAGATTTTCAAAAGTGCTGAATTTATGTAGGAGCAGAAGTCCCACTGAAAGACCTGTGCTCCTGAATCTCTTAAGCACTTTTGAAAACCTTCTCTTAAATGGCTTGTCCAGCTCTGTATTTGATTGCTGCACTACCTAATTTTGCTGGAGTACTAAATTCTCCCACTCTGCTGTGCAGCACACTGTGCAGGATGTGTTTCTGAGATCTGTAGTACTCCATAATACATTGCATGAGAGTGCAGGTGAATTCAAAACTTGGGTGGCATTATCAGGGCTCAGCGCTGAAGCCAGCATTACAGCAAGCAGGGAGGAGAGCCTTATGCGGGTTGTCTGGAACATGGGTAGACCCCAAGGACTACAAAGCCCAGGAGAGTTCTGCAATGGGCACCGCTCAAGCCAGTTACATAGGCTCCCCAATTTATCACACCTCTGATGGCAGTTGGTCTCCTTTATTTCCTATAGGTCCGCAGAAAACTGAAGCCCTCTTTCTGCCAATGTTTCTCTGAATATATCAAGAAGTGTGTGTCAGTTTCTGCATACATTGCTTGAGGCTGTAACCTTTAGCACTGGTTTGCATCAGAAAAGTGACCACCTATGTCCTTTTCAATCCTGCAGCATACAGGGCTTTGGCTGCACAGCTCCTGTTTACGTCACTGAGAGCAGCGAGGTCAGATCCCTCTCGCTGCTTTGGAAACTCCCCAGCTGCATTTACTCTAAAAGGCTAAGCTTAATTTTCTCAAGAGAATTGAAGGAAAGTTTCTGTGCCAGTTTTTTGCATCCTTTATTTCTCTGGGACTTTTCAGGGGATTCCAGGCCTGCACTTTGGGTAAATATTTATTTCTTGTTCCTTGAAGCAGAGGACGAAAGCCCCCTCAGGTGCTCTGAACAACCTCTCCCACTGGGCTGGGGATATGGTTTGAAGGTGAAGGGTTTTTTTGTACTATGCAGGGCAATTAAACAGACAGTAACAGCGGACATTGTGAGATTCCAGTGGCTAGCCTTGTGCCTGAAGGTGAGTGCTGCATGGAGCTGGTGTTCTGTCAGGATGTACAGATTGCTTATGCTGTGGGAAATTGTATGTGGGTGTTAAAGTTAATGCCACTCCACCAAAGGGCATGTTAAGGGACAGATGGAAGCCCCCTCCAGAGAATCTAGTGTCACACATACTGCTAATGTGTGAAGGATGGTTGGTGGAATGGGGCATCCATTCAATAGCCCAGAGTTTTTCAGAAAGAAGTTTATTCTTCAGAGAATCCTCCTTGGAGTTTTAGATTCCCTATGATCTCATTTATGCCAACTCTGCATTCTTCCTCTGGCCTAAGCTCCACATCACAGCCACCATCCTTCTGCTCAATGGGACTGGCTGGGGCTCCTTTCAGAGACAATCAGTGTAATTCCTTTAGCCATGGAAGGGGTCCCTGAGAGCTGGCAGGACTAGAACTGGGCGGGAACCAGATTTTCTATTTTGCTGGGAATTCCGTGAGTTCAACATTTTTTCCATTCCGAAATGGAACAGAAACAGAACATGAAATGAAATTCTGAAGAAGAGTTCGCTTTGAGTCAATTGGAATGTTTCATTTCAATGCAGTCAAAATACTATGTTCTGATTTTGACTTTTTAAATTTTTTATATTGGATTATATTAAAAAACATTGAAATGAAAAGTGATTTCAAAGCAGAAAATCAAAATGTTCCATTCTGAAAAGGTTGAACCGTTCTATTTTGACCTGATTGGAATGCTCCATTCCACTTCTTTTCCTAAATGAAATTCTGTCAAAATAAATGTTTACTTTTGACGAATCAGCATTTTCTGACAGAAAAGATATTTCATTGGAAAATTTCTGACCAAGTCTAAGCAGGACCTTGCCTCTTCAACTTCTGAGCACAATACCTGTGACCAGGGAGAGGGGTGAGAGACTGGTAACAAAAAGAATTTGAGTCTGAAGTATAGCAGTTTAGAGAACTATCATTAGTCCACAGGATTATGCCCTATGCAGATTGCCCCCTTTAATGCAGTTCATACCCCATACTGCCTTCCCTGTTACACTGGTTACCTTCCCACTTCACTACTGCACTCCTCCTCTTCTGCTACATTCTAAGATCCCCCACCCGCCCTCGCTCATACCCCTTTGGTATCCTGAGTATTGCAGGTCTCAAAACTTCTGACAGTTTTTCTAATAGCACATTCCTTTTCCAGTGTTTCCTTATGCTTGAAATCTGGTCCTCCGCAGCAAAGTATTAAAACCCGTGTGTGACTGGGTGCATTATCAAATCAACCTTCTGACTAAACTCCCTAGTGCCAGCACCTGTGATTCTTGGTGCTAAACACCCAGGCAGAACATAATAAAAGCTTCCTGCTGGGCCATGCTGGAGTCACCAAGACTGTATGACTGCCTTCCCAAGGAGACAGTTACTTGTATAATTGCAACCCATTTAAGGAATAAAATCTTTTGTGTTAAAAAGTACACACACTGTTGCTGTTGATACACCAGACAGTGAAAAACACCCCGTCTCCCTGTGGTAAAAGGATAATCTTGTAATTGTGTTGGCCTGACGTAGGATCAATAAAATTATGCATTGACGTCAGCAAGATAATGTAAACATAAACTGTTCAAAACTATTCACAAGGCACCAGCCTTCAGCTCCTGGAATGCATTACGGTCCATTCACTCAGGGCTGCCAATTCTTCAAATAATAAGAGGAGGCAAATGATCAAGGCAGTTTCGGCATCAGGATTTATAGTCTACAAACTGGAGAAATAAGTGGATGTCATGGGAAATATAAACCCCATCAGACCACAGCCACTCAGGGGTTGACAATTAGCTTAGCTATCTCCTCAGCTGCTGCTAATTGCTGGCTCAGTAACAACCGGGTCATTAGAAGTCTACAGATGAGAGGAGAGGAGCGGCTGCTACAGAGACTACCATGAGGAAAGTCTTTCAATAGCAGACTGGTAGGAAGCCTCCCAGGACTTCCAGAGAAAGAGACTCAGCGAGGGTGAGCCTAGAAAAAGGGCTACTAGAGAGGCAAGGGAGAAGGTGCAGGGAAGCAGCCAGGGATTGGGACAAACCAGTTGTGGCAGCTTAATGCAGGGTCCCTGGGCTGGAACCCAGAAGAATGGGTGGGCCTGGGATGGTTGCCTTTTTGCTAGGGTCATAGGAATCCTGGTCTATTGGGCTCTTTATTGCCCTGGAAAGGGAGAGGCTATTAACAACCTGGCTGGAGTCTTAAGAAGCTGCAGCCATCTCACACAGAGACAAAGGACTGTTGTGGGGAGGGAACTGAGGCAGAGTTGCCACAACATTATGTATGGCCACGAGAAAGCAGTGGCTGGTAAAGGTGACACTGAACATCTAATTTTACATCATAATAAAAGGGACCCTGAGCTGAGGTGCGGCCCGGGAGCCCAGCTACTTACCCCGACCCTGCCAGCGCCAGACCAGCTGGAGGTGAGGGGGGAGTGGGTGGAGTCAGCACTAGTGGGGGGAAGCCCAGAACTGGGGTGGCAGGGAGTGTGGGTGGGGTGGAGGGGAGAGCCCAGCGGGCAGCAGGGGGTGCGGGTGGGGGAGGGAGCCCAGCGCTGGGGTGGGGGGCAGCCAAAAATTTTTTTGCTTGGGGTGGCAAAAAACCTAGAGCCAGCCCTGCTTGCCAGGACAAGCTCTGGCTGACCTGTTACATCTCTCTCCCTGCAAGCTCAATAGGGTAGATTCTTTGGCCTAAATTTTCAAAATCGTCTATTGAGTTTTGGTGCCCTACCAGACACAACCTTAAAGAGGGCTGATTTTTTTTTCAGAGGGTGGCTCCTTAGCACTTTCAGAAAATCAGTCCCCTTTAAAGGTGTCTCAAACTGAGGATCCAGAATCCTTAGTCAGTATTGAAAATCTTGGTCCATACTCCTATGTAAAAGGAGCCACATTATCTTGGCATCTCTGTTAATAGCATTTTAAACATCATTGCCCAAGGTACCAATGATATGAAGTCCCTAGAAGGGAGAGAAGTCACAGAAACTAAAGGTTTTATAGCCGAGTACCCATGGTAATAACATTTTGTAATTGCCCGAGTATGTGACAGATAAAATGCAAAAATCCTTGGGGTTTTTGCATTTGGTTACAAATTGGAAATGGGCCCATTCCTGCAGGAAATTTGGATGAGGCATATGATTGTTGGAGCAAAAGCAGGGCTATTTTCCAACAAATAATGGGTCTGTTTTCAAGCAAAACTGGGCCAGCTTCTGAGCAAAACCTGACCAGTTTGTTCATTGCACAAGGCGTTCCACTGAAAACATGCAAAATGTCCTCCTTTTTTCTTTTTAAAGGCAAAAATAATCCTGTTGTGCAACCTGCTAATCAGGGAAAGCCTGGAGTATGCTGCTTGCGTGAAACAACAGAACTTTGCCCAAACTCCTGTGGAAATAAAATTGAATTTTGCAGAGCTTTGTGTAATGTGGTCTAGCAAATCATTTGTGTGCAGACCACCGAAAAACAGAGGCTGGGGGGAGCAGGGAAGCTACTGCAACCAGCCCATGATTGTTCTAGGGATGCCAGGGCTGTCATTACTCTGCACACCATGTTGATCTAGGAACTTTGAAAGCAACAGCAGGAGTAGAACTGAAACCTTCTTGCTCCAAATGCATTGACTGCCGACCATTTCAGTAAAGACTTGTTTTTAAACTCCTAGCAGCATCTGTACCATGATATGCAGAGAAGCAATTCTGATTCTGCTGAGTTAGATGTTAGAAATACATACTGGCTGGCTAATTACATATCTCTCCCTCAGGGGGTCTGGGGTCTTCGGGGCACTTCGGCGGCGGGTCCTGGAGCGAGTGAAGGACCTGCCACCGAATTGCTGCCGAAGACCCAGAGCAGAAGCAGCTCCGGGTCCTTCACTCGCTCCGGGTATGGTCGGTGGCACTGAAGGACCTGCCACCGAAGACCCGCCAAAAAACTCTCGTAGGGGCCCCTGAAAACTCTTGTGGGGTCCTGGGGCAAATTGCCCCACTTGCCCCCCACCCTCCACCCTGGGCAGCCCTGCTCTCCCTGCAAGATTTGTTACTGATGATTCAGAGCTGGGAAACAGAGTTAACTCTCTCTCTCTGACTTCTGTGCTTTCCCCATCCTAACTAAACCATGGCAAAACATTACACTGCCTGCAAATGGGAAATCTGTCCCTGACAGGTCTCAGAGTAGCAGCCGTGTTAGTCTGTATCCGCAAAAAGAACAGGAGTACTTGTGGTACCTTAGAGACTAACAAATTTATTATGCATCCGAAGAAGTGGGCTGTAGTCCACGAAAGCTTATGCTCTAATAAATTTGTTAGTCTCTAGGGTGCCACAAGTACTCCTGTTCTTTTTGTCCCTGACAGGGATCTACATTCATGGATGCTGGGACAAAGACCGAGCAATGTGTGCTGAGTCTCACTAGTGACATGTGACTAGTCTGAGGTGTCACTATCACAGGTCTACTACGTCACTAAAGAAGTACAGTCAAGCAATCAAAAATAAATAATTTAGTTAAACACTATTTTAATTTAAAAGATAAAAACAAATAACCTGTGCTAAGGAACACTGGGATTGCCATATGGGCTCAGACCTGTGCCCCTGCCAGTCAGGCATCCTGTCTCTGACAGCACCCACTGCCAGATGCTCCGGGATAGGGGCAAGAAACTCCATACTGGACAACTATTGAATAATTTGCAAAGAGGAGAAGTTTCTTCATGACTCTGTAATGAGTTAGTTATAGGCTCATGCCCTGAAACGTGAGGGTTTATGCTCCTGATTTTAAGACATTGTATTTCTATCTTGTCTGAGATGACTGTGAGTGTTCCTGTTATGCATATAAATGTCTGATCCTTTTTTGAGCCCTACTTGGCTCTTGCCATAGAGAGTCCCAGAGTCAATTATGCACTGCATTAAAATGTCCCTTTACCCCTTTTAAAGATGCAGGGAGAAATTCTGGCCCTTCTGAAGTCTGTGGTAGGTTTGCTATTGATTTCAATGAAGCCAGGATTTCATCTGTTGCCTTTTGAAAGTCCCCTTGTTCTCTCTACTATCCAGGCTCTTCATTCCTACTAGACCCGTCAGTCACCAAGCAAAGGGTTTAGTTCCCCATCAGGAAAACCAGCCTTCCTGCCCGCTGAAGTGGCACAGTTTCCACACCTGCTACTTCCTCCTCTACAGAGCACAGGAAAAGCCTATTTAAAACTCACGTGCTGGCTGTCCACAGAGGTGTTGAGATCTATCTGGTGAGAATTCAAGCATGTAGAAAGTCAAATGCTCATTCAGCAGGAATTGGTTAAAATAATGTGTTTTTAAAGAAGCAAAAGAGACAAAAGATTAAACTCCTGCAGGACAAATAAACTCATCCAACTAAGGCTTGATTGATCTCTCAGGCTGAGAAATTGTCTGGATCCTGTAAGGAAGTGTACAATGTCACACTCACACGTTAGCCAGTCACTACAAAGCTAGATGAATGGACCTTGGTGGAGTCAGCCTTTGGGAGGAGAGAACTGCGTGCTGTGACACGCCAACAAGCCATTAAACAAAATGGCCTTTCAAAATATAAACAGTTATGTAAGGCCAACCCCTTGGGGTGTCACTGACGTTCAAGTCCCAATAGTAGAAATGGCAAGCCTGGATGAGAGAAAGATACACTACAACTTGACACCTGATCTCTCTTTTTTGTGTATCCAAGATCACCATTCCAATCTGGCAATTAATTAGATTTATGGAGTTCAATGACAAATTGTCTTTATACATGTCAGGTGACTCTGATTCAGAGGAAGCGAGTTTAGTGTTCTCCATTAAAATCACACCTCTGATTTGTATAATGGCAATATGTTCTTTTCAGTGTTATTTTCTATCAGACTGGTTATCATTCAAATGTTTTGTTTGCTTTTCTGACTGCATTGAGGAGAGATTTTTATAGAGCTACATGCAATGATACTTGGGTCTTTTTCCTGAATGGTTACAGTTAGTTTAGAACCTAGCAATGTGTAGTTGTACTTCAAATTGTTACTTCAAATATGCATTACCTTGAATTTCTCAACACTGAATGTCTCCTGCCATTGTGCTGCCAGGTCTCCTATCTTTGTTAGGCCCCTCTGAAATTACTTAGTCTTCCTAAGCCTTGAAAAACCTAAATAATTTTGTTTTGTGCAAATATTGCCACTTCACTACATTTGCCTGTGTCCAAATCATAAACATATTATGTATATCGAACAATACTTTTCTTATGTCCCAGTTCAGCAAAGCATATAAGTATGCGTTTAAGTCCCACTGATTTCCCATTGACTTCAGTGGGACTTAATGAGGTGCTTAACTTTAAACTTTTGCTTAAGTACTTTGCCGAAGAGGGATGGCATCATGGATGTGTTTAAGTGAATCTACTGCTAACCAGTTGTCTTGAAAAAAATAGATATTTCCCACTCTTTGTTTCCTCTTTGCCAGTGTCTAATCCATGAATGTACTTTTTCTCACCCCATGGCAACTTAGTTTCCCTAATAACCTCTTGCGTGGGACTTTGTGCAAGACTTCTGAAAGGCTGAATAAAGTATGTCAGCTGCTTCCCCTTTATCTACTGAGCCATGCTGGTTTATGTTTCTCATGTCATGTATCTCTAGATGTTTTCTAAGTCTATTTTTAATGATTGTATCAACCAATTTGCCTTTCATATGGATTCCAAGGCCAGAAGGGACCATTGTGATCATCTACTCTGACCTTATGTATAACAGACTACAGAACTAAATATTTCCTTTTGAACTAGAACATATCTGTTATAAAAAAATCTAATCTTGACTTAAAATTTGCTAGCAATGGAGAATCCACCATGACCCTGGGTAAATTGTTCCAAAGGTTAATTACCCTCACTGTTTAAAAAAAAAAGTATAGCTCATTTCCAAACTGAATTTGTCTAACTTCAATATTCAGCCACTGGAGCTTGTTATACTTCTGTCTGCTAGCCCATTATCAAATATTTTTTCCCCACCTACCTACTCAGAGGCTGACCATTTCACCCCTTAACCTTCTCTTTGTCAAGCTAAATAGATTGAGCTCCTTGTGTCTATGACAGGCTACGTTTTTGTCACGGATATTTTTAGTAAAAGTCACTGACGGGTCACAGGCAATATGAAAAATTCACAGAAGCCTATGACCTGTCCTTGACTTCTACTAAAAATACCCATGACAAAATGGGGGTAGCCTGGGGAGCGAAGGGGGAATTGGAAGCTCCATGGTCTATCTCTGCCCCTCCCCCCACTGCAGCTGGGAGCTGCCGGGGGTCTCCCCTGCCGCTGAGCTCCGGGGCTCCTCTTTCTGCCCGAGGTGGCAGGGATCAGAGTGTTGGGGGTCTCTCTTGCCACCCGCAGCAGTCAGGAGCTCTGTGGATTCCCCCTGCCACTGGGTCCCCCCTACCGCCCACGGCAGTAGGAAGCAGCATGTGTCCCCCCCCTGCCACCCGGGGCAGCTATGAGCAACATGGATTCCCCCCACCAGCAAGTCCCCCCCTGTCTCCGGGGGTGGCGGGAAGTGGTGCAGGTCACCCCGCAGCGGCCGTGAGCAGCATGGATTCCCCCTGCTGCCAGGTCCCCCCTGCCGCCCATAGCGGCCATGAGCAGCGAGGATTTCCCCTGCTGCCTCCGGTGGCCGGGAGTGGCTGATTCCCCCCCACCATCCCTGGTGGCCGGGAGCAGCGGGGGAGCTGCAGGGCTCCCCGCTTGCCACCCGCGGTGACTGGAAGCTGCGGGGCTCCCCCACAGCTCCGTGCCTCCGCAGGCGGCAGGGGACTCTGCAGCTCCCAACCGGTGTTGTCTGAAGCCATGGAGGTCTTTGGAAGTCACAGATTCTGTGATCTCTGTGACTAAATCACAGCCTAAACTATAAGGCATGTTCCAATCCTTCGATCATTCTTGTGGCCCTTCTCTCAGCCCTCTCCAATTTACTGACATCCATCTTGAATTGTGGACACAAGAACTGGACATAATATTCCAGCAGTGGTTGCCTAACTTCAATAAGTTTCAATTACAATTACTGTGTAATTCCCAAAACCGTCTGCCTTGAAGTGGAGGGTCTCCCACATGCCAGGTGAGTACCCTAACCAATAGGCTAAAACGGGGCTGGGCATACTTTTTGGCCCGAGGGCCACATCTGGGAATAGAAATTGTAGGATGGGCCATGAATGCTCACAAAATTGGGGTGGGGTGTGGGAGGGGGTGAGGGCTCCAGCTGGGGGTGCAGGCTCTGGGGTGGGGCCAGAAATGAGTTCAGGGTGCGGAAGGAGGCTCCGGGCTGGGGCAGGGGTTGGGGTGCGGGAAGGGGTGCAGGCTCCGGCTGGGGGTGCAGGCTCTGGGGTGGGGCTGGGAGTGAGAGGTTTGGGGTGCAGGAGGGTGCTCTGGGCTGAGATTGAGGGCTTCAGAGGGTGGGAGGGGGATCAGGGCTGGGACAGGGAGTTGTGGCATGGGGAGAGGCTCAGTGGTGCAGGCTCCGAGTGGCACTTACCTCAAGTGGCTCCGGAAGCAGCAGCATGTCCCTTTTCTGGCTCCTACGCGGAGGCGTGGCAAGGTGCCTCTGCACGCTGCTCCGTCCTCAAGCACCGCCTCAGCAGCTCCCATTGGAGCGCTGGAGGGGGCCCTTGGAGTATGTAGGAGCCAGAGTGGGGCCATGCCCCCAACCCTGTGCCCTGGCTGGAGCGCCAGAGCGGGGCCATGCTGCCGCTTCCGGGAGCCACGTGGTACGGCCCCTGACCCTGTGCCCCAGCTGGAGCACCAGCGCGGGGCAAACTCCAGATCCCACACCCCAGGGTTGTAGTTTGCCCACCTCTGGGCTAAAAGTTATAAGGGAAGTCCTCTTTCTCCCACACCCAGCAGTTTTGTGTGGCACTAGACAGCCTCTAAGCATGACTACCGATCAAGCCCTACATGTGACTTAGGCAGCCCCAGTTCATACAAGCAGAGATAGGCACCTCCCTGAAGTCTGGAGAAAGCTGAGAGCGGGATGGGACTTGGCACGCACCCTCATCTGCATCTTCTGTTGGTTAGTTTAGGTGACCCCCTGCCTAGCATGCTGGCTTTGTGGGTTTCACTGTAAGGCATCTAACTCTCCCTAGGCATTGTATAGGGAGCCTAGGTGCTCCACTCAGGCTTTGTGGATCACACTGTTATTCCAGTGACTTTCCAGACACAAAGAAGTTGGGTGTTGTGGATTGGGGCTTCAGGATCAGGCCCTAATTTATCAGTTTGTTCTAGCACCTTCTCTGTTTACACACAATGCCTCATCCTTATTACCTGAAAAGAGCAGATCTCCCCTGACAGCCTCTGTGGTGAACACTGATGCAAAGAAATCATTTTGCTTCTATGCAATGTCCTTATCTTCTCTATCTGCTCCCTTCACTTCCTGGTAGTCATGGGGACCCACGGAATCTCTCACAGGCTTCCTGCTTCTGAGCTACTGAAGGAATTTCTTATTATTTTGTTTTATGTCTTTAGCTCTTCAAATTCCCTCTAAACCCTGCCTCCTAATTTACAACTTGTTTTTGCCTGCCATAGTTTATATTCTTTTCTACTGTCATCACTTGGGCAGGATTTCAGGTTTTTTTGGAAGATGCATAGTTGGCTTAAATAATATCCTGAGCTTTTCAATTTAACCAGAGTGGATTTTTTCTGCCTTCTGTTTCAATTAAAAGGTCTCTGGAGAAGGAACGTTGTCATCCTTTATGTTTGTAAAGTGCCATATACGTTAGTGTTGCCATATAAATAACTATATTATCCATTTGTTTGCACTTCATGCACTGGGGAGAGAATCACATGATCCTCCTGATCCTCTAGCCTGATGTTCAAACTATTGCAGACAAGAGGGGTCTATAATACAAAGAAAGATGTTGTTGGAATGGCACTCAATGGGCCACTAATTATTCTACCTGTGATCGCTGCATAGTCAGAAGGAAAGGTCCACGCAAGAGGTTGCCACTTCTTCCTGGAATTTCAGAGACTATCTGAAACAAGTATCCAATTTCAAAGTCTGAGCCCCCTGAATTGTTGAGTACTACATGTCACCAGCAGGAAACAGCCATGGGGAAACCTTCTAAGGTTTCTCTCTTGACTGTATTCCAGAGGCAGGTAATTGTGGTGTGGAGATTTAGATTTTCACAGTTGATTTGTGTAATTTGGAACCATGGGGATGGGACAAGTTGGGTGCAGATACTGTCTGCTTAGTGTTAAAATTCATGAGCATATTTGGGCAAATATTTAGTAAATTGCCCTGCTGACCCCCAAAAAGCTGAGCTGTGGACCTGTCTCAAGTCTGCACTCAATTAAGTGCACCTGGGATTATTAAAATACCTCAGAGTGAGCTATGGACCGTGCACTCACCTTCAATCTCTTGCAATCCAGTGTATTCTCCTTGAGTTCTGATTGTCCCCACTGTTTTTGTAACTACACTTCTCAGGCGGGTCACCTTTCCTGTTCTGCGAGACCCCAATCTTGGCTGAGATGTCTTTCCTCAGGGATGCAGGATCCCCTCTATGTTCAAGGCATGTGGCTACCTCGCTTCCTTTCATTGTGACTTTTTGCCCCTCAGAACCAGTGTATTGGGTCACCTCATCCACTCTCCTCAGTGACAGTCCTTTGGCTCCATCACATCTACCACGTGCTGCCTCTTCCAGCTTTCCGCTGAGGCTTTCTGAAGAGTCCTCAATGGGTTCTCTTTCTGATGGAGCATTTTTCTCTAAGCCATTTCCCAGGGGTGTTGACATGCTCCCCTTACTGCCAGGGCCAGCAGCTTGCATAGTGCTTGTAGTGATGATTTGGGAAGTGCTGCTGTTCATGCAGCTGCCCTGCTGGGAGAGATTGGTAGTGCTAGGCTTCCCAGTTTTAGCTTCCAGAATTCCTTCCTGACTTAGCTTTGATTCTGGCTCTGAGTCACCCACACTGGACACTGCCACTTCCTTGCTGAGGCACTTCCCTGCCTGCTGTTTCTCCCTCTGATTGTCCTGTGCAGACAGAACCTTTCCACCTCTCTCCCCTTGTGATGAGAAGAAACCAGGGTCTTGGGGCCTTTGCTGCTCCATGTTCACTTCCTGATCTGCTGTGCAATTCTGTTCCGTCACCTCCCTGCCAGCTGGAACTTGGCTTTTCAGTGTGTCAGCACTGGTGGATCTCTGAGTGAGAAAAGAGAGAACGAGAACCATTTAGTTCAGTTTATTTAAAATATCAATATGCAATTATATTGTACTTCTCCTCTGAAGACATACATTTACCAAAGCTAAATAAGTATTATCCTGATTTTCAGAGGGGAAAACTGAACCATAGAGAAGTTTAAGGACTTATCCTAGGTCAAAGTGTGTGTGGGGGTGGGGAAGGTCTGTGACTGATTTAGATGTACCTCCCAAGTCTCCCTGTCTCTCAATTCTGTGCTCTAACCAATAGATCCCAATTTACCTGAGACTGCAAGTTTTTATTCAGGACTAACTGCAAGAATTGAGCAGATTTTCTTTAAACTCACCTGGTTATCAGGGTCATCCTTTAGAAAGGGCATGTCTTCACCTTCCTTCGCATCCCATCTGTCAAAATAAAACACAGAACTTGGTTCCGTCAGCTCTTCACATGACAAAGCACCCCTGCCATCCTGAGGCATAGACAGGAATCCCTACAGAGTCAATACGTGCTCAAAGGGATGAACTGCTGCTCCTGAGCCAGGGAACAAGACACACAGACTGGAAGCTGAATGAACTTAGCGCTATGGCAGGGAAGAGCAATAGCCACTCATCCAGTGGATTCATTTATTAAATAAAATGCCACAAAGTATGACTTTACAGTGCTTCCTGGTTACCTTTGCTGAGTCAATACAGGAAGTGTTTCAGAACCTTTCTAGGGGATTGAGATGCTGACTTCCTTCTGTTGGCACACCTCTAAATTCATAGCACAGGAGAAAACTGACTCATAAGACTTTGCTTCCAAGGAACTAGTAGGGGTGGGCCTCGACTAACTACAGTACCTGTCGATCTTTTGTCCTCATAATTCCTGATCACACATAGAGCATGTGATATATGACCAGGCAGCTCTTCAACCTACTGCTCACACACAGAAGTGGGTTTTTTTTGTTTTGGCAAGAGAAGGAGGACATTTCCCCTTCCTTCTATCCTGGCTGCAGTGCCGGCTCCAGGCACCAGCGCAGCAAGCAGGTGCTTGGGGCGGCCAATGGAAAGGGGCGGCACGTCCGGGTCTTTGGCAGCGGGTCCCTCAGTCCCTCTCAGAGGGAAGGACCTGCTGCTGAATTGCTGCTGAAGTGCCGCCAATCGTGGCTTTTTTTTTTCCGCTGCTTGGGGCGGCAAAAACGCTGGAGCCGGCACTGCCTGGAGCCCCCCCCCCCCCCCCCCCCCCCCACACACACACACTCTACACACTTCTTCTCCCTCCCAAACGCTTCTTGCTGTACTAATGCTTTGGCGGGCTGGGACACAGATCCAAGGCCCATTCGGTTTTAGAGTTTATTGTGCTGATTGGGGCACAAACTTTTTTCCTGCCTTAACATTCCTACCTGCCACCCAACCAGTCCCTCCTTCTTGATAAGGCTATGCAGATACTCCATCAGATGTGATCCCAGTCCTCCCAGGAGGCTATGGAATCTGGTCTGTGATGGAAGAAAAGGGCTCCTTACCCCCAGTGTGCTTTTACTCCTTCAACAGCAATGGTTCAAATTGCTAATCTGGATTTGTGTGATGGGGCATACAGGCCCCGCACTAGCAAGGAGAAGGTTAATGAGGACCTTCGGAGCAAATTGACTCCATCCTGCTACACGTACAACAGATTTCAGGAGTGAAGAGGGGAGCCTGAGGCTAGCCAGGAAGGAAAGTGGAGCTCTGCTTCTCCCTCAGTGAGGGAAGCCTGGTTTCAGCCGGGATTGGACAAGCCTCCCAGTGGCAGGATCACTGGCAGGGCCGGCTCCAGGCACCAGCTTCTCAAGCAGGTGCTTGGGGCGGCCGCTTGGGAGAGGGGCGGCAGGTCCAGGTATTCGGCGGCAATTCGGCGGACGGTCCCTCACTCCGGCTCGGAGTGAAGGACCTCCCGCCGAATTGCCGCCGCAGATCGCGATCGTGGCCGTGGATTTTTTTTTTTTTTTTTTTGGTTTTGGCTGCTTGTGCGGCCAAAACCCTGGAGCCGGCCCTGATCACTGGGCCCAGGGAGACTGACAAAAAGCACCGGCTGCATGAAGACAGGCCCTGAGTAGGCAGGTGGGATCTTGCCTGAAGACTCATTGGATGACCTTGTTTTGAGCTTGTAGCATTCCTGTATTTTTGGACTTTAATACCCCTCAGGGCCTGGGACTCAAGTGTGTCTTAGCCAGGGGACTAAAGCACCATTGCACTGGACCTGTGAGAGGTGGCAACCAACCGAGACCCCATGACAGGGTGAGTAGGGCCCTGTTGGGCCACATGGAGGTGAACCTTGTCACAACTTGCAAATCTTATGTCTACAAAATACCTGAATCCAGCTGGCCTGAGGAACAGAACACTGCATTTGGGACTCAGACTCTCATTCCATCCAAACACCGCACCCCTACCCCAGATCTACTAGGTAACTCAGAGGTCTGGTCCAGGCCACTAGGCCATCCCTTTGAGAATAACTATTTAGTAGGAAAGGAAAATGTGACTGGTCATCTGGCAAGGATGCACACTCGCTCTGGTACAAATCACTGTGGGAAAGCATCTTGATAAAGCAGACGATGATGAATGGTGTGATTGTGAAATACTGATTTGGGGGGTGGGGAACCAGCCATCTTCTGAAGTCACTAGCCCTTCTAGCAATTTTTCTTCTAAATAGGCTCAGATTCACCTGACTTGCTCCCATACTTGCTTGTATATTGATGACACCTACAAAGCACTTCTCCTGACAAGGAAGAACTCTTCTGAGGCCACTAAATCTAAACATTCTAATCTAATGAAATCATACAATCCAGTTTCTAGTACAGACACCTGTCATTAGACTAGACTAATCACATGTACCAGTTGTTTCTTCTGATGTCTGCCACTGTCTCAGCTTTACTGTACTAACACTGATAGGGCCCATATGTTTCAGAACTCTGCCAGCTACTACATACATGGAGGGAGAAGGTGAAAGCCCAGATTACTCAGGGCTAGACCAACGAATAAGGAGATATGCTTATGAAATAAGTGACATTGGCCTCTAGCATTCAAAAATAGGCAACATTTGTATGTGGTGAAAAGTCTAATTCTGTATTTCTAGAGAGCAAGTACATACCCCCTTAATGAATCATTTCAGACGAGACTGGGTGAAGCTCTACATATATATCAGAGGGAACTTATAGAGTAAGTATCCTGCATCAGTTGGGGATGGACTAGGAGACCTACCATGTAGTCTTTGCTTTTATTTTCTAAGGTTTTCTGCTAGAGAGCAGCACAGCTTGGTAATTGGATAGTCTAGGCTTTCGATAACTGTAGAAATTAGTAGTTACTCTGGAATTATTTGTTAATTTAGTTTCAATTTTTAATAGAAATGCAGGGTCTGCTGCCCCCTCCCCCCATTTAGAAAAAAGAGGGGAAGTATGCACACTGACTTCATTCATCCCTGATGTAACTCTACTGGGGTCAATAAAGCCTCTAGCTGCTTGGTCTCTCTTGATAAATTTGGGCCAAAATATGAACATTTGAAAGGCATTTTTTTAGGACATGCAGAGTCCCAAATTTTCAAAAGTGCATGTGCACAATTATAGTGACTGTGTGTGCAGTCAAGATAATGGTGTGAGCAAATTATGCTCAAGGATCCTGACCCTCAGTTAAACTAAAGCCACTTTACAATACTCTGGCAGCGTGAAGCATTGGTGAAGCCAGCATGGGATATTTGAGTGGGCCCTGACTTCGGGGGGGGGGGGGGGAGGGCAATTACCGGGGAGGAAAGGGGGGCGGCTGGGAGGGCAGGATGGATGGGGGCCCACCTCCTGCACCCCCTGCAGCTGGCCTTGCAGGGAGCGATAGATGGACCCTCTGGCCAGGGGCTCCCCGAGGCCTCGGATGCACACCCAGCTCTGGGAGGCGATGCTGCTCTCTTGCACTCCTGACTCCCTTCCAGGTCCCACCACCCCACACCGGGCCTGCCTCCCCCAGGCAGTGGGCCTATCTTTTTTGAAGATCTCCTCTACGGCCGCCCGTTTGCTCACCCTCCTCCCAGTGGCAGATTAGGTGGGAGCACGGGGGCTTGCTCCACTTTGCCCACCCGCCTGGCGCTCCATCTTGGGAGTGGGGATCTGGACACAGGGGCTTGCTCCGCTCCGTCTGCCCGTCTGGTTCTCCAGCCAGAGCATGGGGTCAGGGCAAGCCCCTGTGCCTTGACCCCTCTCCCTGGCTGGAGCGCTGGGCAGGCGGAGCGGGACAAGCCCCCGCGCCCCAACCCCACTCCCCGGCAGGAGCGCCAGGCAGCAGTGGTGCTGGAACACTTTTAATAGTGGGGGTGCTGAAAGCCAGCCCTCTTACCCCTTCCCCCCAGAGCTGGGGCCAGGAGAAGGGCCATGTCTCCAGGAGCGGGGGACTTGGACAGGGGTAAGGGGGCCGATGCTGGGACCACAGCTGGAGGCGAGTGTGGGGCTGGCAGCAGGGATCCCGGGAGCTCCGCATAAAACCTGGGGGTGCTGCAGCACCCCCCGCACCCTTAGTTCCTGTGCCGGGCAGGTGGGTGGAGGGGGGCAAGTGCTGGGGCCAGAGCAGAGACAGGGGTGGGGGAGGGGATTGGATTGGATGCTAAGTGGGTGGGCCATGGCGTGAAGAAGCCTTAAAGTGGAAGTCAATTATATTTATACCCACTTTAAGGCATTCTTGCAGAACTAGAGTAGTGTAAAGTGGCCTTAATGTAAATGAGGACCAGAACTAAGCAGTCTCACAAGTTTGAGCCTAAAATGGTAGTTTAATTTCTCTCTTAGGGAGACCACAGCAGTAAAAACAATGACCAAGAAAATTTGTGTCATTTATGCGAGCCATGCCTCTGGCTGGATGTAAGCTTTCACTGACTACTTTTCTCTCATGCGTTTGCTATGCATGGCACCTACTTGTCATAATATTAGTGAAATGGTCATAAAGTTACCATGGTGCAACCATAAAGGGTGACTTTTCAGCAGCTATTGAGTTACTGTCCCAATGTGGATTTTGCTGAGATTAAATCATAGAATATCAGGGTTGGAAGAGACCTCAGGAGGTCATCTAGTCCAACCCCCTGCTCAAAGGAAGACCAATCCCCAGATAGATTTTTACCCCTCTTCCCTAAATGGTCCCCTCAAGGATTGAGCTCACAATGCTGGGTTTAGCAGGCCAATGCTCAAACCACTGAGCTATCCCTCCCCTTGTTTACACTGCCTTGTCTACACTGCCACTTTACAGAGCTGCAACTCTCTCGCTCAGGGGTGTGAAAAACACAACCCCTGAGCACTGCAAGTTTCAGCGCTGTAAAGTGGCAGTGTTAGACAGTGCAGCAGCGCTGGGAGCCACACTCCCAGTGCTGGTAGCTGCGCCCCTCGTGGAGGTGGTTTTTTACAGCACTGGGAAAGCTCTCTCCCAGTGCTGTACCGTGACTACACAGCCACGTTAAAGCGCTGCCGCGGCAGTGCTTTAATGTTGCTACTGAAGACATACCCTAAATGTCACAGCACACAGATGGTAATGTGGCAATGCACTTAAAAGCACTGAATCTGATGCCTTAGATGGTTTCGAATCAGACCCTAATGGAACTAAGTGGGAAATGTAGATGCATCCAATTTTTCATCAGTTACATCCATCCTTTAAATACTTGATTGTAAATTGAATCATCCCATACAACACTGACAGGCCATCTGATCTAGTACTTAGCGCGCAGGCCAGGGAATGCTAAGTACTGGATTCTAATACTAGCTCTCCTACTGGCTTGCTGTGTGGCCTCACATAAGTCCCTAAGGCACACATTTTAAAAAAAGACCTCTAATTTGAAAGCAGCTGTGTAGGTAGCTTTCATCCCCATTTTATATATGGGGAAACCGAGGCAGTGGAGATTAAAGACCAAATTTAAGTGTGACCTCTAGCTTTTGGTGGCCATCTTTGGACATCTGTGATCTGATTGTCAGAGGTGAACCCACAGTGTCCTCAGCATCTCTGAAAATCTGGCCTTAAGTTCTAAAGATGGCCACCAAAAACTGTAGGTAACCCTTGGAAATTTTGGTCTGTAACCTCTCTGCCTCAGTTTCCTGATCTATAGGCAGGCCCTGCTCACAGAAGCTGGCAAGGAAAGGTCTGATGCTGCAAAAAAAAAAAAGACATATCTAAAAGGTACTGGACACCAGATATCACAACATTCGCATACTTCTACATTCCACACAGATAACAAGGAACAAGGCTGACCCATCCCAATGACAGTGCCAAAAGAGTAATATGATGGATAGAGTCAGGGCCGGCTCCAGGTTTTTGCTGCCCCATGCAAAAAAAAAAAAGGAGGGGGGGGAGCCGCCGCAGAAGCAAAAAAAAGCACCCCAAGCACATGCTTGCAATGCTGGTGCCTAGAGCCAGCCCTGGATAGAGTTGTTTTGTTCGAACCAACATGTACAAGGTGAGAGGCGGCACCTTGCTACATAGAGGGGTTGCACCTCACTACATCAGGAGTGATATGTAACTTGTTTGTACCTGTGTATAAGAATGCATTCCTGGGGCGGTGTCTTTGTCTGGCCTAGGGGGCAGTGGAAAGTCCCGCCACTGACTGAGCCAGTCCATTGCCAGGGAGCACATATGTACTAGCTAGCAGCACCTTGGATATCTAATCCAGGGAGCTAGAGACTGTGTTTCTCTTCGACAATAAACCTGGCCCGGGTGCCTTCATACCTTAAGAGAGTCTGTGGTCATTGGGGGTTCTCTCGGGGTCTGCTGTGTCATCTATCTGCGCAGAGCCGGGGCAGCACACAGAGGGAACACATGCACACAGCTGACTGATATCAACATTGAATAGAGCAGAGCACCACACCGGTAGCGTCTGACGACACCTACCACAATGGTGTCCTGGCCCATGACTAGGGGTCCTAGCTTCTACAATAATTCAAAAAAGGAATAATGACAGGCCAAATATACTCTTTGAAGCACATGCTTTGAACCCTTCATCAGAAGGTTCTAAAAACTGTGCTGCATAAACTGATTAGCTGAGGTTTGGAGGCCCAAAAAGGAGGGGGGGGGGGCAGAGAAACAAAGAACGGTTTATGGGAAATGCTATCTCCACAGGGAAGATCTTTTTGCTTTAAAACCTTCCCACAAAAAAGGCTTGTTTTGACTCTGCCACTGATTGAGCTGAGTCTGTGTGAATGTGCAAACTGGTTGAAGCCCAGTGCTCAGGAATGACAAACTGACGTTTCAATGCTCAGAAGGCCTGGGCTGCCGCGAAAGGAAGACCCAGCAGTGTGCAGGCGTTACACACCCACCAGTGACCGCATCAGGTATAGCAGGAATAATTATTTCCTTAAGACCAAAGCAGTGGTAGTGGACTTCTAAAAAGCACAGTCAGACCATCACAGAAGATGTCCAAGGCACAAAGGATCTTAGCTTGTTTGGACCTGTGTTCATAAGTGGGGCTCTGGTAGCGCAAGTTAATGTTATATTTTTACAAGCCTTTATAAGGTACCTGTCACCTGGTACAACTTTACATAGCTAAGAATGGTACCATGCATCATGTTCCCAAAGCAGAGAGCATGTCCTCTGCAAAAACTGACCCATCTTCCTTGGGAGCATCAGAAGAGGCAAAAAGCCAGCTCCGGTGTGAGGAGATTCCCAGGCTTGCTGTTGGTGGGAAGCAAGAACAAAGATGTTCTGCAGCGCACTCTAAAACTGGCCAATTTCAGGCTCAGATGTATATGCACCAGGATAAGGGCCTGACACTGGGAACACCCTTGCTTCTGTGAACTTTAGCCTTGTGACAGATAGCCACAGCATTCCTTCTGAGCACAGTCCTGATTGAATGGCAAACAAAAGACACTATCTCTAAACGAAATGGTCCAGGAACCAGTTAAAGCTTTATGGTTACTAACCAGCACCTTGAATTTCAAACCTCATGCTTCAGGGCTAAAGCCAGTCTCTTCCAACTATCAGAGATCAAGAGGAGATCTACAGCGGGGTGGGGGGCAGATTATCCCACCTGTGCCTACTGCAGTATGGCAATTGCTATGTTCCAGCCAGCACGGAGCATTGTGTAATATGCTGTTGTCTGTCTGCCCTATCTCGAAGGGAAATAAACAACTCTCCTTGTTAATTCCAATAAGCAGCTCAAGAACTTGGACTGCTTTTTAGTGCATAGCTTTTTAATGATAATTACACACAAAACTAATTATACAGAGCCTAATTTTATAGCTAAAATATCTATAAAACAAGAATACATCAACTACTTAGCTCACTGCCTAGGAACCAACTAGAATTAGGCTGTATTAAAGATTAAACATTTGGAGGGGATGAGGCCTAATGTTGTTTAGGAAGAATGTCGTCATTCTTCCTAAACCGGCTCCTTATATCCCACTGATTGGGAGCAGGGAAAGAGCACAGAGAGGGCAGGGACCAGAATCAGAGCAGCCAA
Organism: Malaclemys terrapin pileata; assembly: GCF_027887155.1. Taxonomy (NCBI): domain Eukaryota; kingdom Metazoa; phylum Chordata; order Testudines; family Emydidae; genus Malaclemys; species Malaclemys terrapin. Next base: position 94,309,500 of record NC_071508.1, on the reverse strand, counting down.
CACTTGGCAGATAGACCACTTGCTGATAAATGTACTTCATGGTTCCCATCATCTTGGCTGCATTTGCCTTTCCCAGAACGGCCCAGAGGCATGTCCTAGCCTTCGCTCCATGGGAAAAGTGGTGCAGAGCCAAAGATGTGAAATTGAGCTTTGACCAAAATAAACCACCCTTCCCTATGTATGAAGCTGTTTAGAAAGCCATTCTGCCCCTCTGTATCTCCAGGCCCTTAGGAGCAGCAGCAATACAGCTGTCAGTCACCACACAGCATTTTATTCATGAGGAATTAGATGTTTCAAAAGCCAAAGTGCACCTGCAATTCAGCCTTCCCAGCCAATCGTCCAGAATATGAGCTCTAGAGCAGGTATCAGGGGTCTTTTATGTGACTCTTTGAGGCACTTGTCTCAAGCAGATGTCATTCCTAAGAAAGTATCCCAAGCCCACTCCCACCCCAGCACCTCTTAGCGGACATCATTCTAGAGAATAGGGTGGGAGACCCAGGCTGAAGCAGAATTCACAGCTACTGCATGCTCGGCAACCTTAAACTACCCACCCGCAACCCCGTCCTCCCAAAAAGTCATGAAAACTAGCAGACTCTAAAGGGAAGGAGGAATAAAAGAAGACAGAAGAAAGAAAATCATCTTTATAATGGCTCATCTCGCATTCCCAGGGCCGCCCAGCCATGGAAAATACAATTTGTTTGTTCTATTCAGTTTCCTAGAGTAGCTGCTCTTGGGGGACTTATGTGCATCTCCCTTAGCAAGACACAGCCTGTTCTTGGAACAAGAAGTTGTCCAGCAAACTCTCCAGAGGTGGGGACTGTTAGTGTGTTTATTTTCAAGGAATGGATCACGGTCCATTATAAAACGAATTTTGGACACTCGGCTTGGCGTGCAGTTCTGAGCAGTGATACTAACTTAACTGCTGAAGTGCTGGAGGAACCAGTGATGGTGATTCTGGAGCTGGTAGTCTTTCCTCTAATTCAGGGCTGAACCAACAACCCAGTTTGAGTGACCACCTTTTCAAAAGGCAAAAGAAGGACACATCCAGGTGCCCTGTCCCCGCCATGGCCCTGCCCCTCCTCTCCTCTTCCCCTGAGGCCACCCCACCCCCCTGGATCCTCTTCTTCCCCTGAGGCCCCCACCCCTTGTCCAGACTGGAAGAACTGGGTCATGGTAAGAGCTACCCAGGGAGCCCAGGCCCCTCCACCTGCCATGGGCAGGGAGACAAGAGGCCAGAGAGCCCCCTGGAGCACGTTGCCCAGGGCAGGTGGGGGGGGCAGGTCCAGGGCTCCCCACAGCAGCCTGGACTCCCTGGGCAGCTCTTACCATGGCCCAGCTCCAGCTTCTGACCTGGCCAGGGGGCATGGTTTCGGGGGGAGAAAAGAGGAGCAGGGGCGGGGCTTCATGGTGGTTGGGGAAATGCCCACCTCACCCCCCCCACACACTGGGATGAGGCTTAGCCTCAGGCAGGCATGGAGCAGCACCACAGGGAATCCAGGACAAATGCTGTCCTGGAGTCATTCAGCCCAGGACCGGCACCTGAACTCTGCATTTCTAGACTGTCCCACCTATCGGGATGGGTGGTCACCCTAACCCCAGTATGGTGTTGGGGACACTGTGTTGTGAAAGTGCTGTCTTTCATATGAGATGGAAAACTAAGGTCCTGACCACCTGTGGTTATAAGTCCATAGTACCTTCATTCTCAAAACAGCAGGGGCGCTAGCCCCAGTGCCCTTGTCAGTTAGGTACTACATTTGACCTCTCTAAATTCCCCCAGTAGTTTCAGATGGATACAGTATTGTCCTTTGCTTCCTGTTATACAGTGTTGGTTAGTCCACCCCAGAGGTGGCTGCAGTTCATTGGGTGAAGTAATTCCTGTGCATATATTACAGATGGCCCTAAATCACAAACTTCAAGTTTGGAGCTGTTCAGATCTGGGAATCTGGTTTGGGCCTGTGGGGGCTAGAGTATTAGGAACTGAGGTGACATTGGGTAGTTACTTTCCCTTTTGAGGTCAAGAACAGTCTGTGTGGCAGAGTTGCATGGCACCTTTTCTTTTGGAAACAGCTGCTACTGTGGCTGACTGGAGATGGAACGTCAAAATGAAGTGGGGCTTAATGTAGCTTATAAACAAAGACTGTGATAACTTGATTATTTTTTGCTGTTGATGTTATTCTTACCCAATTAATGTTTTGTAATTAACTTAAGATGTGATTAGCTGATTGGATTTGAGGAGACATAACAGGACCCATCTCTCTGTTATAAATGTATTCCAACACAAAATGTAATTAACATAGAGTAAGGTTGCTCAAATGTCTTTCCTCACAATGCAGAAACTAAAAAGCAAGGAAATCGTAAGTTAAAACAGCCATATACAAGACAATGCCAGTCCCACTACCATCATGACATGTTACCATACTTCACACGATCAGCCTCTCTAACACATTCAATTTCAGTTCAAGAGTGCTATCACCTTCAGTGCATATATCAAGAAACTAATACTACACAGCAAGGTACCAGCTTACCAACGTTCTATAACATATTGTAGATGTAGATAGGAAACATATCTGTTTATGCATCAGTGTAGCTGTGTGTTTGTTGCATGACTGACCTGATTATTTTAAAAACACACTGTAAACATATAATAGAATTTTGTTTGTGGTCTTGATGTGTTAAGTATAATCAACTTAGACTACTCTTGTTGGCTGGTACACAGTATGATTGTAGTTTGAAGATTAGAATTGTTATTAAACCATTAGGTAATGTAGCACTGGAAGGCTGGAGTTTGCCTTGAAGTGTGCCAAATTTGGAAGCTAAACTAAATCATTAAAGTATAAAACAGAAGTGACTAGCTGGATTCTCCTCTCCCTTACACCAGTGTAATCAATAAATGTTTCACTGAAGTCAGTGGAATTAGATCAGAGCAAAACTGTTGAAATAGGTAAATAAGGCCCAGGGATTTTAGTCCTGCTTATCTCAATGCGATCTTAACTCTGCAGTTAGAAGCAATGTCTTCTTGAGGGTACCATTTTGTGTTGTACCTCTAAGAAGCTCAGGACAAAACTTGCAACCCAGGGGGAGTAGGAGCTAAGATAGCTGTAAGCAGCTTCATGCCCTTTTTGATTTTGAGGATTTCTGCGGCTTGGGACAGTGCCCTGTGAGGTGTTTATGGGTAGCAGCAATATCTGAAATCTTTACAGTGCTACGTAGTATGGCCCTGCCTCTCCCAACATGCCCTTCACACAGCTGGGCTCCCTATCCTTTGAACACCCCGGCTTGTTTTACTAACAGAGGTTGTTTCAAACAGCAGTATGCCAAAGCACACTGGAACTTGTAGTGCCCAGTAGCAAGACCCCAGGGCAACTTAGTATGAGGCAGGTTAGTGCACTGTAGATTTACACCCTGGCTGGTTGTGCACTAAGTCTCCTTGTAGACAAGCCCAATGTGCCTGTGCCGGAGAATTCTGCCCTGGCTCAATCAGGGCTTTTATGGTCCCTTTACACCACTCCAGTCACATACAGGGGGTGGGGCTGAGCTGAGGGGAGAGTCCCTCTCAATATTTTTACATATATTCATAAAAGTTGCTGAGTGCTAGAGGGAAGGTCTCTAGAAGGAGTCAGTCATTCTAATTACTAACTGCTCCCTTGGGAACAATTTCAGGAGGCCTACTCCCTGGGCCAGCAAAGCCTGAAAACAGGAGAGGACATGTTCAGCAGGCTGGGGGTTGGGAGTGGGCACGTATCGCCCAGTCTGTCAGGACTCGTTTGTCTGATCCATCAGTTATTTGTGCCCCATCAATGAAGATTGTGCAGCTGGCGTGTGAGGGGGACACAATCCTTCTACAGGGAGTCCAAGTCTCTAATTGGATGTCCCACCAGGCTCTATCACAAAAATGGGGATGCAATTCTAATGATGTAATTCTTGGCCTGAAGCACTCCCCATGGATCGTAGCAGCTCAGTCATTCCAAATGAAGAAAGGAACTGCACAGCAAGACCTCTAGCAATGGTTACAAAATGGTTTCCATAATGTCCTGCTTACTGTCCTCTTACCTTCTGGCTCTGCCAGTCAGTCGATCCTTTCCTCTGGCTTTACTGCTCACAACTGGCACTGTTTTGGAAGCAGACTCACTTGTGTTCGTAGTGCTTTGTCCTCCACCTGAAAGACATGATGTACAAAGAGCTTGGGGCTAGTATATCCAGCAGTGGGTTTGTGCTGGAAACTGGCGCTGTCCTAGCACCTCTCCTCCTACAGCTCTGCCGCCTGGCATTGAGCTAAGGGACAGCAGAAAGTCATAACAGTAAGGTCTGTCTGGTGGTTTTATGCTCTGTACTCATTAAGGTGGGGGCCAGACTCATTTTATCACTAGAGTTTGTGAATGTATTTCCTAAAGAAGGGGGCTGTGTGGGAGGGGAGGAAAATATAAAGCTGCAAAGCCAAAATTCCCCCTGACCACAATCCCCCATTATCTCTCTTTCAGTTCAGTGTCACTTAGCTACCACACTGCCCCCCAGGATCCTTCTGCAGGTATCAGTCCCATTACAGAGACGGTAAGGAACATAGCTAAAGGAGGCAGCCACTAGGAAAATGCAACCTGAAGCATGCATGGACCTTATATTCCCAGGTCTCCTTATATCCAATATGTCCACTATTGAGACGGTACTCCAGCCCCAACTCCCATTTGCATAGAACTCCCTCACTGGTCAGTGTATGTGAGACCCTGGACCACAGCATGGTGTAATGAGAGCGAGCGCCCAGCAGTTCAACTTAAGGCCATTCACGGGCTCTACTCACCTCTCCCTTCAGAAGGAAAGGACCTGTGCTGGAATTTCCTGGCATTTCTTCCCCCTGAACAGACACAGCATGCACAAAAAGGCAGTAGGGTTATATAATGAAAGCACAACGGAGAGCATGTTGTTCATGTGATGTGTTCTAGCAGCAAAGCCTCACTCCCTCAGTACATCTCCTGAGAACAGGAACTGTGGTGGATTTATCCTAATTAAGAAGCTGGCATGTGCCCCTGGGAGCACAGATGATGAGCTGCAGGAGAGCTCTGCAATATGACTCCTTGTGAAACCAGCGCTTGGGAAAGGAGCCAATTCTAAGCTTCTCTATATGCTATAACATCAGAAAGAACAGAGAGTTCAAGGCCTAGATCCTCAAAGGCATTTCGGTGCTCAACTCCCATTGAGAATCTGGGCCCAAGTTATTGAATTAGTCACGGCTGCACTTTGGGGAACGCAGAGTAGTGACACTACGCACACAATTCAGATCCACTGAGCACTCTGCAAAGCAGAGAGTGCTAAGACCTATGTACTGATTTTAGAGCCATTTCTGTGCAGGCCTGATGGATAGCAAAGCATCCCAGGACCGGATCTTTCACACCTGACATGGACCAGTGAGCCACATGTTCATGGCTAACAAATGTCAAAATAGGACCGGTGTCTCCCTTTCTCACCTTTCTTACTGCTGAGATTATCCAAGACTGGCTCCCCATCCTTAGTAAAGTCCTCCTCAAACCTGCAGGTAAAAATCGGGCATTGTCAGATACAAACCTACTCACTTCAATAAGCAAGCAGCAGGCAGGTCTACGGTCAAAAGTGAAGTTAACCCAGCTACGTTGCTCAGAGGTATGAAAAATCCACACCTGAGTGGCATAATTAAGATGACCTATCCCCCTAATTCTTCTGTGGACCTAGCTTCCCTCTGTTGGGAAGGTGCTGACAGACCTTAAAGTCTATGAGCACCCTGCCCGTCACCGTAGTGAGTGGCTACACCGAAGTACTGAAATGCTTCAGCAGCTCAGCTGCAAGTGTTGACTAACTCCTAGAGAAGCCATACCTACCAGTCACATATACTTCCACTACAAAGGAGACCTTCTAAAGGCACATTTTACTGAGCACGTTACTAACCCCATAGGAGACCTTCTAAAACTTTTATACCCACAACAGACCATCTTGTATTCTGTATATGCTACATGTATTACAGGGAAACTATTTTAGGAATCTTTTGGAGATGTCAAGATTTTTTAATCAGGATTATTTTTTGTATCGTCCACCTATAAAGCCAGGTGCCCTTATTCCCATGAGTCCAATTATGCAAGATGCAGGGGGGAGCCATACAAACTACTAAAAATGACCTAAAATCCCTTTTCTCTAGGAACATAGGATTTGTCATACTAGATCAGAGAAGTGGCCCATCTAGTTCAATAGTCTGTCTCTGACAATAAACTTAAAAGGTTACAATATCATGGGCTCCTCCTGGCGGTGCCTCCAATTAGGAAGCTGGGAATTTCCCCTTTCCATTGGTATAAAGTACCCGATTCTATCCCCATACAGCTGCAAGATACCGGACATTAAAGCTGTGATATCTTTATGTATAGAAAACCTATTATTGACCTGTGTGATGTTATGAGTGTAATATAATATCTCATTGAAAGGTGACAGGGCCAGAAAGAATTAATTAACTCACAGACTGACCTGACCCATGGCTGAACTTTAGTGACTGGTTAGGAAGATATGTAAATGAATAGAGCTTTGAAATGCAAGCCTGCGTTGTTAGAGATAGAAGGGTAGAAGTTGCTCAGGTCTTGTGATGTAAGCAAACAAGTCTTGTCTATTACCATGGCTTTGACTGAAAGATCAATAAAGGAGTAGTAATATTTAGGAAGACACTTGAGTGAAATAGTATTATTGTCTATATGTTTCTTTGAAGGTTGTGGTAACCTGTATCTGAACTGTTTAATGGATAAGTTATCCTGTGCTAATTGCCATGGTGTTTGAGAGAAGGAGAGTTAAGCCTATTGTTTTCTCAGGCCAAAAGGCTGCAAGAAAGGTATAAAAACCCTGGGACATGATCCTTTTTCATCTCAGATCTGCTTTGGGTTTCAAGAAGGGAAAACCCTAAGCCATAAGGACTGAGATCCCCAGTCACTGACTGGAGTCACCCTGAATATGGACAATGGACTATAGCCTATGGACTATTTCTAAAAGGACTTTTGGCAACTACAAGCTCATCTCTGCTATGTATCTGAATCTCAAGAATTGAATTCAAGTCTGTATGTATATTGATCTTTTAACCAACACTCTCTCTCTTTTCTTTTTTAATAAATTTTAGTTTAGTTATTAAGGATTGGCTATAAGTGTGTATTTGGGATAAGATCTAAGTTTTATATTGACCTGGGGCTGTGGCTGGTCCTTTGGGATCAGAAGAACCTTTTCTTTTATATGATGAGATAAGATTTTCAGTAATCATCATCATATGTTTGACATGGGTGTCTGGATGGAGGCCTGAGACTGGGCACTTTAAGGGAACTGCGTTGTTTGGACTTCTGAGTAACCAATGAGGTAATACAGAAGCTGTTTTATGCTGGTTTGGCAAATCTAAGTACTGGAATATCCACCAGCTTTTGGGGTTTGTCTGCCCCGTTCTGTTTGCAATTCACCCTAATTGAGTGACCTCAGCTGGCTCCCACTGGCAGCACCATTACAACCTGTCTGAATATTAATTAGGCCTCACGCCAGGGTAATTTTTGGGGTGGAAGTTCCACATTTGGGGGAGACAGAGGAAACAAATCTATGGCAAATTGTGGGTTTGTTTTTAATTGTTTCATTTTAAAGACCTCCATCTTACATGACAGTGTCACAAGACAGCTGAAATAATATAATCACTGAAATCTTAGAGGTAAAAAGAGTCCTCCAACTCCTCCGGGGGTAAAATGTAACAAATTTGCTAGCCATCTCTTTAATCCTGGCAGGGAGACTTTATTTTAAAAAGGTGGGAGCCTGTTGGAAGCTGTTTGGTGATTTGGAACATTACAGCAAGTCCTAGGGAGATGGATCAGTGAGCAGAGTACACGTGACAAGTATCAGGGGGTAGCCGTGTTAGTCTGTATCTACAAAAACAACAAGGAGTCTGGTGGGACCTTAAAGACTAACAGATTTATTTGGGCATAAGCTTTCGTGGGTAAAAACCTCACTTCCTTGGATGCATCCGAAGAAGTGAGGTTTTTACCCACGAAAGCTTATGCCCAAATAAATCTGTTAGTCTTTAAGGTGCCACCAGACTCCTCGTTGTTTTTGTAGAGTACTGGTGAGATTGTCAAGGGTGTATGATAAATGAATTCATCATATGGTTTTCAACAGTTTATATAGGGCAGCTGCTGAAATAGTGAATGGTAAAAAACTTCTCTGTGGGAGCTTTCATGCCAAAAGCTTTCTACCCTGTGCACAGTTCCACCCCCGAAAGCTCTCCACCTATTACATATAATAAATAAAGTAATAAGTATTAACTTTATGCACTTTCATAGAACTTTCTGTTTGAGGATCTCAAAGTACTTTACTAATGTTAATAAATGGAGCCTCACCAACTGGCTGTGAGTTAGGTGAATATTATCCCTGCTTTACAAATGGGTAAACTGAGGTACAGAAAGGTTAAGAGCCATATTTTCAGAGGTGCTATAAACCCACAACTCCCAATGCATCTCTGAAAAATCAGAATTTAAGTGACTTTCTCAAGATCACATGGGAAGTTTGTGGTAGAGGTGGGAACAGAACTGAGATCTTCCAGCTACCCGTTCTAGCGCTTAACCAAAGGACCATCCCGCATACCTGTCCTGGAAAAGCCCTCTGTATAGTGCATGATGTGAGTCTGGCACCGGGAAAACCATTCTGTGTAGAGCATATAATGGTACGAATCTTCAATCCAGTGCACGTAATGAGCCATACTCCAAAGCCCTTGGGCCAGTGTGTGCAGTGTGTTCCACTCCCAAAAGCTACTTGGCCAGTGCATTTCAGCTGCGTGCGGGTTGCTAAAGAGGCAGAATGTAAATGAAGGGAAGCTACCTCATTACTCTGCAATACCATGATGAGAGTCGTCCCACAGTACTATACACCGTGCCAGTCATTGATCTGACACAGGATGGCCCTGCCCATGACAGAGCGTACACTGGAATGTCTGCAGGAAGTTACTTTATGAGGTAAGGATGATGTAGGTGGGCTGGCTTTTTATGGGAATGAAAAGGAGAAATCATGACGACTGGACGACAAGGTTTGAAATATCAAAGCGGATTTGCCCAACTGTCCCTTTTGGAACAGCCCCGGCTTCTTCCTGCCTCCATTAGTCCCATATGCCTGAAGTTGTGGAGGACCAGTGGAATTAGCTGGGGGTTAACCCCTCTATAGAGGTAGAGAGAATGGGGTGTGATTCAACCCCCTCTACAGCTCTCAGAGTCCCTGTAGATCCCATGCTCATCAGCCACTGGGATTTAATGTTTCACAGTTTGCCAGCTCACAATGTCCCATCAGAATACAGACCTACTGCCAGAACCTATTATTCGCCGTAATAGGGCCTGTAGCCCTATTACCTCAGGGGTGTAGATGACCTACATGTGCTCTGACTTTTCTATATCCCAAGCCCGTCGCCATTCGCCCTTTGCGTTCTTGTGGCGCGCTAGCCTCTCAAGGTCGATCTGATCTCGTTCTTTCTTCCATCGTACGTATTCTGAGCGTTCTCGTCCAGTCATGGTGAAACCCATGTCTCCTGGACTCTTCTGGAGAGGTTTCCCTCCCTCCTAGTGGAAACCAATGAGCAACTCATTAATACAATACCATCAACCAGAAACTGTGTCCAACAAGATTTCTGCATTAGGCTGGTGCGAATTCTATTAGAAGCCTTGTAAACAACTTGCTTTTAGAAACTGGTAACAGCTGCTCTGAAATGTGACTTTTCTGTCTAAATATTCTCTGGCTAGATATATGCCTTGAGTTGTAACCATTTTGAAAACACGTTACTGTGCTCGTGTGTGCAAATGGCCAACGTTACCTGATTCCCATGTTCAATTTACCTGATTTCTGGATTAAGTCCCAGTAATTAGATGCATAAATTAGGCAGCAGTCATTCATGCACTGTCTCCCCGCAACTTCATGCTTAATAGGTTAAAAAAAATCACACCCTTGTTGTTGTTCCCAGAAAAGGCACTCATCCAAAGCAGCCCAGTGTTGTCTAGTGTATCTAGCTAGTCCTAGAAGTGCTTGGAACAGAGTTCTCCAATGTTTTTTCTGTAGAGAACAATTTCTGAGTAACTAAATTATATGAATTCAGAAGGCCAGGGAATAAGAATTCCAAAAAACCCTAGAATTCTTTACGGGTCCAACGTAACAGGCACAATCTTTTCCCCCAACCCTTTCACCCTCCAACATTAGGGAGTAGGGGAGAGAGTCACTTTGCAACCATTGGTGAGTGCTCTGTAGCTTAAGATGGACTGGCTGATGCTGACACCTAGTGCAGAGTGCCCTGTATAATGAGCATCACGTGCATAAGTCAGAACAATATCCTTTGAGCAGGGGATTGTTTACTTTCCCCGCTTGTGCCCCCCGCCATGTTATAAGAGCTGAGTGCTGTTGCTGTTCAAGTATTTAAACTCTCAACAAAAGACAGTGCACAACAAAGCTGAGTGTATCAGAGGGAGATGTGTGTAACACAGTGACAGCTTAATAGACTCCACTGGAGGAGGAGGCTGAAGTTGGTTCCTTTTCCCAGTTCCTTATGTGTGGTACCAGCTCCTTACTCAGAGTTCTCTGTTCCTTATTCAAAGGCCAAAATTATATATTTTTTAAATAGATGAAATTTCTAAAAATGGAATCTTACAATGAGTTAATGTGATAAAAATTAAATGGCTAATTCCTTAATTACTTATTAACTAAATAATCAAATGAGGAGCTGGGATTTGAGTGGCTGTATGTGATGAAATAAGTCTCGGTTACCCCAAGTGACACATCCCTGTGAGCATCAGACAGCTCTGAAGGACTGGGTCATGCCACTTACTGACCAAAGCTGTTTATGAGCAATATGCTGTCACCTGTTATGCCGCCACCCCACTTCCATATTGTAAATGGTGACTGAACTGGGTTTTGACTGGCTGTATGTGATAAAATAAGTCTCAGTCAGCCCAACCATTGAACTGTTCTGCTGTAGCTGAGACATTGGAACTCCCTTATTTGGAACTTCTTCTTTGCAAAAAATTGTGGCCCATGTCACCAGCCCTCCTCCCCCACCCTCAAACACATACACACCCGTTAGCTGGGCAACAGGAACAGTAAACAGAGGAGTCTGAGGATGAAGCTGTGGATTCTAGGCTTGCAGGTAGAGGGACTTGGTGCATGTTGTATTTGTTGCATCTGTTGGTTGGTTGTTCTTTGGGAGGGTGGTGTGGCTGGGCTGGGCTGGGCTGGACTGGGGGCCTCTGAATGGCCAGGTGAGATGGGTCTGTTTGTGTCTCAGTGAGGGCCTTGTGGCTGTGATTTGTGGGGCTTTGAACAGAACCAGTTTTTGAAATTTGTCTGGTTATTCCCTCATTTGTGAAGGTGGGAGCTGAGTAGTGAGGTTTGGTATATGTCAGTTGCCAGGCAAATGGGTATGGTATACTGGATGAGTTTTGGTGGGAGTTTAGAGAGGGAGTGTGATTCCTGTTTTAGGTTTGGCTCTACACCAGAGAGCAGATATGGCTTAGGAGAGAACAAGTGCTGTGATCCACCTTGGATGTGCTATGTTTTACTTTCTGCCAGAAGACAGAATAGATTTCTGGTGTATGAAATGCAAGCTGGTGGCTGTATCGGAGGAGAAGATATGTTGTCTGGAAGCATAATTTGTAATATTGTACAGCATTTGAGACAGCAAAGTCTTCTTGGATAACCAGATTTGGAAACCACTGTCAGATGCCACAAGGGGACGGATCTAGGGTGACCAGATGTCCTGATTTTATAGGGACAGTCCCAATTTTGGGGTCTTTTTCTTATATAGGTTCCTATTACCCTCCACCCCCATCCCGATTTTTCACACTTGCTGTCTAGTTACCCTAGACGGATCAGCAATAAGGCAATTGGAGAGAGTAGAATCCAAAGTGGACAGGTGACAAGAGGGGAAAGAGAGCCAAGAGTCATTCAACTTCACAACTTCACCAGAAGTATCAAAGCATTTTCAGAGGCTCAGCCAGTCAGCTACAGAAGAACCTGTCTCTAGAGGAATGGAAAAAGCTACCGGGGACATACCTGATGGGTGTTCTTGTAGTATGAAATGAGCAGTCAACCATCATAAGAATACAGACAATCGTCACTGGTAACTCAGTATTAAGAAGAAGGGACACAGGGACAATAAGACCGTGTGCTGTCTCCATGGAGTGAAAATATGAGAAGTAACTGAATGACTAGACAAGATTATGAAGTTGTTTGTCCACTGATGATGATACACATTGGAGCCAATGACACAGCATCACACGGAAATGTTCAAATTAGAGAAGAACTCAGGCACCTTGGAAGGGAGTGGAAGAAAAGAAAAGTCCAAGTGATCTCACCAGAGATCCTTCCAATCCAATGAGCAAGAGAAGGCAGAAAATACAGGAGGTGAACTGTTGGCTGCACAGCTGGTGTGAGGCTGAAGGTGTAGTTTTTGTGGCCACATTCCAGTGGGAGTGGAGGCTGTACATATGGGATGGCTGGCATCTCACAGATCAGGGGCTAACCTTCTCTGTAAAAGACTAGTTGGAGCATCTAGGAGGGCATTGAGCTACCTACACAAGAGGAGGTGCTACGGAGACAAATGCTGTACAAAACTAAAACTCAAGACATCACAAACAAATTGAACTGATGTGACAAAACATGTGAAGAGAAGACATTTTTCAGTTGCTTATATACCAGTGCTAGGAGTCTGGTTAACAACTACGAGGAATAAGAAATTATCATTGAGAAAAATATATGCAATTGGCAATACTGAAACCTGGTGGGACATTTCATATGATAGATTATCACCTCTTCAGGAGGAATAGAGTGGTTAAAAGGTGTGTGTGCACGTGTATGTCGGGGGGGGGGGGGGGACACTCTACATTAGTCACTGTTGCTTGTTTTACAATTATTGATAATCAGGGATCCTAGAAATCTGTTTTCCCTGGAAAAACACAGAATTTGCATTTTTAAAGAGAATCTTTAGTTTTTACATATTGTGAAAAAATAAAAACATGTAGAATAGAACCCCATTTGTCCGAGCTTCCGTTATCTGGCTCTCTCTACTAACCAAATCAGGGCTGACAGCCCATGCCTGGCCACTCGCAGCTGAAGCTCTCTGGATTATCCGAATTGTTGATGATCTAATCTGGCCCTGGTCCCAATTAGATTAGATAAACGGGGTTCCACTGTATTAGTAAAACATTGTGTTCAGTGGATACCTATATATCTTGTGGCTAGGGAAACCAAAGTTCAGTGTTTCATTTTAATTGCAGAAAAACGTGGATTTTTATATTTTTTTAATTGTAGAATTTTGTTTTTTTATCATGGAAAACTAGGACCCTGTTGATAATTCAGAATCTCAAGATCTTGAATACATATGGATCAACGTGATGACTAACAAAGCCCAGGATGGGGTCTGGTGGGGGGTCTGTTACAGGCCACTGAATCAAACCAGAAAACAAAATGAGTTATTCTTTACAGATAGATGCTTAGTGTGTTGACAGAAATGGTGTTCTTATTGAGGAGTTGAAGTTGGGAGACATGCTGGAGGTCTCATGCAGCAATCAATGTACAGAGCAATCGATGTAAATAAAAATTTATGAAGTGTAGAAAATGGATAAAGGAAGCTAAAGACATCAGGGAAAACTCCATGGCTGGACAGTCTAAGGACAATAAGGAGCCTTTAAAGAATATTAAGAACTAAACAAATACCAGCAATGGTGTGGGGTAAATGGTGGAGTCTCTGTAACTCAAAGTCTTTAAATCATGATTTGAGGACTTCAATAACTCAGCCAGAGGTTATGGGTCTATTACAGGAGTGGGTGGATATGGTTCTGTGGCCTGCGATGTGCGAGAGGTCAGACTAGATGATAATGATGGTCCCTTCTGTCCTTAAAGTCTATAAGTCTACGGATATAAGTACATTATTAGATGGAGATGGTAAAATTGTTAATAATGATGTAAAAAGTGTTCAATAAATATTTCTGTTCTGTATTTGGAAAGAAGCAGGATGATGTATTCGTATGATATGAGGCTGATGAATTTCTTTCCAGCCCATCAGCAGGCCCTAATAACTTGCACCCAAGAGTCCTAAAAGAGTTGGCTAAGGAGATCTTCATCCCAGAGAAATTCCAAAAGACCAGAAGAGTACTAATGTTGTGCCAATATTCAGAAAGTCCAAGCGGTATGAACTAGATAACTATAAGACACTTAGCTTGACATTAATACCAGGGAAAAATATGTAAAAGCTGATATCAGATTCAGTTGCTACAGAATTGAAGACTAGGAATATAATTAATTCTAGTCAACACAGTTTTATAGAAAACAGATCTTGCCAAAGAAACATGATTTCATTCTTTGACATTACAAACTTACTTGATAAAGGTAAAGCCTTTTCAGCTACAGTGCAGTCTCCTTTGATTGAAGGAGACACACCCATAATTAGTCAATTAGATCTATAATTTAGGATTACTGTTGCAATGGTTCGTTCTACAAATTTACCCAATTTTAAATTCAATTGTAAGAAGTGAGTGAAAGTTCATTATATGTTATAATAACTTATAACAATAAATATTGATGGGGAAAGATGCAAAAGGAAGACAGCCTGAGTTAGTCCAAACAAAAAAACCTGCTGATAGAACTCAAGAACTGTGTTAAAATCATGCCTGGTAAACTAAAAAAGTGAGGGACCAGAAATCAATGGACCAAACTTGGTTTGTTGGACATTAGACCTAATAGGTGGACAAAATAACGAGGGGATAAATTATTCCATCCATCACTCCCTTTTGGGGTTTTCAAAGAGAATTTGCGGGGTGAAAATTAGCAATGGCAGAGCAAAGGGGGACAATTGTTGACTGAAAGAAGGGGAAGGATTGAGCTTTACCATCATGGCTGCCACCAGTACCGTCTCCTGGGACCCCGGGATCTACTGTAACTCTGCTGGGCATTCGTTGTCCTAATCCTGAGATGTCCTGATGACTGGGCCAAGAAAGGGACCCAGATGACATCCTCACCACCGCTTATCAAACACGCACAGTCTACTAAGGACCATTGCCACCACAGATGATGGTGTCACTTTAGGCATCATTGAATCATAGAATACTATGATTGGAAGAGACCTCAGGAGGTCATCTAGTCAAATCCCCTGCTCAAAGCAGGACCAACACCAACTAAATCATCCCAGCCAAGGCTTTGTCAAGCCGGGCCTTAAAAACCTCTAAGGATGAAGATTCCACCACCTCCCTAGGTAACCCATTCCAGTGCTTCACCACCCTCCTAGTGAAATAGTGTTTCCTAATATCCAACCTAGACCTCCCCCACTGCAACTTGAGACCATCGCTTCTTGTTCTGTCATCTGCCACCACTGAGAACAGCCTAGCTCCATCCTCTTTGGATGTTGAAGGCTGCTATCAAATCCCCCTCCCCCCACTCTTCTCTTCATGTAGTGAAGTTCCCAGTTCTGACTCGATCCTGCAAATACACAAATTTCTGGGACAGCCCTGAGGGCAGTGCCAGGTAGGGTCAGGGCATGCACCCCTTTCACCTGTCCATGGACAGTTTGAGAGCATGGTGTGCAGGGGTGTGTGACACCCTGGCACCCCAATATTCACCACTGTCATGTATTAGGATATGTTTTGAACAAGGTATGCCTTGTGAGATATCATTCTAAAAGTCTTGATCTGCTAGACATTAATATATCATTGGATTGTATGTGCTATCGTCATATGTGAAGTTATGAAGTTTGGCTATGTATGTTTTATTGAAACATGTTGTGAGGTTGAAAACACCCACAAGCAGCCTTTCAGGTACAACAGTAAAAAGGCCAAACAATGCTAATGGCTAATTGAGGAAATGCACACAAGCACAAGGATTACTCCTGGAAATGTGTACAATAGAAACTTCTCTATGAGATAGCACTACATAATGGGAACTGTTTGACCCAGGTCACAGCAAAAGAACTTTCCAGCAATTGAGAAGAAGATATCAAAGGGGGACAATGACATCATGAGGGTACCTCACTCTCCCTGGACAACACCCCTGGAAACACCTGAGGAATAAAGACTGAACTGTGGTAAATGATGGTCCCAGGCTAGAGGTTGTCTGATCTGTAAAAGGAATATCTGGAGTTTTAAGCTTCAAGCAAGTCTCTGTAATCTGTCTAAAACGTCATTTAGGGTGAGAATTTGCTACTTGTAACCAATTTCTTTAGTATGTTAATCTGAAATTGCATTTTGTTTTATTTGCTGGCTAATCTGCTCTGATCCATTTACTATCCCTTATAATCACTTAAACTCTATCTTTTGTAGTTAATAAACTTGTTTTGTTTTGTCTAAAACCCAATGTATGGAATTCATAACTTGGGGCAGAAAGCGGTGTATATCTCTCTCCACATTGAGGGATGGGGTGAATTTCATGAGCTTACGCTGTACAGCGTAAGTCGTTCTCTGTGCAGCGCAAGATGGTACAATTTTGGGTTTACACTCCGGGGGGGGGGGGCTGTGCATTTGAGTAACTGGCCAGTGTCTTAGCGGAGCCTTCCCAAGCAGAGCTGATCTCGGCATCTGTGTGTATAGCTGCAGCTGGGTGTGTCCCTACCTGCATGTGTGCTGGTAAAATGCAGTCTGAAGTCTAAGGGAGGGCATGGCTGGCTTGCCTCTGCAATACCGTGTGAAGGGAGCCCAGGCAGGTGGGTCAGGTGGGCTCAGTGGTACCCCAGTTCCAAGTGGCACCCTGGGAGGTGTGGGGAACCTGTCACAGGGTGTTTTTGTCCATCCTGGAGACTTGGCCAAAGAGCATGCAACACTGCTTTTGAATATATTGAGTGACAAGGAAGACATGATCTTTGCGAGATTGTGATGTTTTGCACAAAGTGAAACCACTGTATGCTCAGGATTTGGCACTGACGGGGCATATGGAATGCTCCTAGACACTCCATGTCTGCCAGTAAAAAGGTCCAGCTTTCTGACCTGTATAGCGGAACAGGTAATATTTAGATAGATCCTGAAATTTGTCTCAGCACAAAGATGTTTTGTGTCCATAAGTGAGACACGGACTTCATGCAGGAGGCAGAGAGACCAATTTGTTGAACATCCAGTTTGCTGAGACCTCCACTGGCTCTGGCTAACTCTCCCCTAGGATGTGAGACTTTGTCACACACATTCCCCCTCCCCCTATGTGTCCTTTTCATTCCCCATCTTTTCTTTCCTATCCTTCTCCTTTTTCCTTCTGTCTAATAAAAGTCTGGCTTAGTTGGCCAAGGCTGCTTATTTTTCAACACTGCTGTAAATTCATGACCAGAGAGTCAGATAAAAGCAATTCCTAAACAACCCAGTGGTGGTACGAGTTTCCCAGGTTTTGGGGTGGCTAATAAGACTGTGTGCCAAGTCTGTATTTCTCTAGCAGTGAGGCTGCAAGTGAGAATCAATACCAGAGACAAGCTGCATAGTTTATCTTTGCTGTTCTTTTCTTTCCCCTTTTGTGTGTGTTTTGTCCAGGCTTTTAGAAAATGGGGTCAGGCTACAAAAACAACAACAGCTCTAGTCCATTTCAACTAACTTCTTCTCTGTTTCCCAAAAAGGACAATTACTACCATCGTTAATCCCATCCAGGAGACTGTCAAATGCTTTAACTGTTTTTCCTTCTTTTTCTTTAATTAAAGGAAAAAACATTTTAATGGTGTGTTTCTCATGGCACTAAGCTGACTGAGGTCTCTGTTTACCAGCCCCCCAACCTTTTTATAACTGCTTAATGTTGGATAGAGAGGGTCACGTTAACACTTTGATTCTCTGGGCCCATATATTCCATCTAAATTAATACAACAGTACTCTTGGCTTCCTTGCTGATGCTAAGTTCTCACATAGCAGAAGCCAAGAGTAATACTTTCTGCCATCTCCGGTTGACTAAGATACTCTCTCCTATCCTGGTGAACAATAACCTGGCCTAAGTTATTCACACCTTCATTACCTCTCGGCTGGCTGAAAGCACTGTGCTGCACCTGGGCATGAAACCATCAGCATTTATGAAACTTCATTTAGTACAGAATGCTTCAACGCATCTCCTCAGCAACACAGGTTACCACGAACACTTCACACCTGTCCTCTGCTCTCTATATTGGCTTCACACAGAATTTCAAATAAAGTTCAAAGTATCATCCTTATCTTCAAGGCATGGAATGGCCTGAGCCCAGGTTCTTGAAAAGATTTCTTAAATTCCGGAACAAAGACCGTGATCGACAACTCTACTCCTCAGGCACAACGGGACTCTCTACAATAAAGATAAAGTCTGTCTGGGCAGTAGACAGAGCTTTCTGGGGGGCTGGTCCCATACTGTGCAAATAAACTCCCCCAGGAACTAAGGACAATCACAAACCTCACCACCTTCTGCTCCAAGTGCAAGGCTCATTTCTTTGACCGTGCCTTCTCTAATACAAACTCACACAGCAATATGCATATTTAAATAAATAAATCTAAAACCCTGTCAAAACAAGACACTCCACTACACATTCCTATCCCTGGGTAGAGGATAAGAGAACAAGCACCACATGACAGATGTGTAGTCACACTGCTTAATGCATTACTGGAAGGTGCATTAATGCTCAGAAGGTGCCCCGAAACTGATAAGCTCAGCATAAGAACCTCTACAGAATAGATATAAAATACTTTTGTAAGTACTTTTGAGTTTTGTAAGGCGTTTGACTTCATACCACGACATTCTGATTTTAAAAGTTAGAACTCTACAATATCTACAAAGCACATGTTAAATGGAGTAAGAAATGGGTAAGTGAGAGGTCTCAAAAAACAATGCCAGTGGGGAGTTATTGAGCATGTGTGTTTCTAGTGGGGTCTGCCAGGATCAATACTGGGCCCAATGCTATTCAACATTTTCACCAACAGCCTGGAAATAAATATAAAATCACTGCTGATTGTAGTAAGAGGAGGCCCTGAGATATAAACCTTGGTATCAGAGGCCCAGTGTAAGGCCTAAGGCCTGAACTAAAGTAATGGTCATGACTTTGCTAACATAAAGCAAAGTTAAGCTGTGAGCCAGAGGCAGGCCCTGCTCACAGAAGCTGGCAAGGAAAGGGCTGATGCTGCAAAAAGATACATATCTAAAAAGTACTGAACACTAGATAAGATATCAGAACACTCCAATACTGGAACATTCCACAGATAACATGGAACAGGCTGACCCATCCCAATGACAGGGGCTAGGGTTACCATATTTCAGCAAGAAAAAAAGAGGACGGGAGGAGCCCCGCCCTAGCCCCGCCCCTGCCCCTCCCACTTCCCACCCCCCCAGAACCCCCAACCCTCCCCCCGTTCCTTGTCCCCTGACTGCCCCCTCCTGGGACCCCTGCCCCTAACTGCCCCCCTAGGACTCCACTCCCTATCTAAGCCTCCCTGCCTCTTGTCCCCTGACTGCCCCAACCCTTATCCACACCCCCACCCCCAGACAGACCCCTGGGACTCCCACGCCCCATCCAACTCCCCCCCCCAGAACTCCCAACCCATCTAAACCCCTCTGCTCCCTGTCCCCTGACTGCTCCGATCCATCTCCCCACCCCTGCCACCTGACAGCCCCCCCCCAGAACTCCCAAACACTCCCCCCCTGCTCCTAACTGCCCTCCAGAACCCCACCCCCTACCTAAGACTCCCTGTTCCTTGTCCCCTAACTGCCCCCTCCTAAGACCCCCCCCAACTGCCCCCCAGGACCCTACCCCCTACCTGTACCCTGACTGCCCAAAACTTTCTCCACTCCCCCCAAAAAGCCCCCCCCCCCGTTTCTTGACTGCCACCTCCAGAACCTTCCTGCCCCCTGACCTCCTTACCCTGCTGCTCAGAACAGAGTGTTGGGCTCTGTGCAGCCGAGCCGGACACGTGGCTGAGCTCCCCAGCACAACAAAACCCGGTCCCTGGCCCTGCACAACAAAACCCGGTCCCTGGCCCTGCACAGTGCTGCCGGACTGGGCTGCAAGGGAGCTGCCGGCTCAGAATGCAGGGCGGATCCGGCTCCTCTACAGCTGCTCCTGAGTCCAGCCCGGGACTTCCCTGCAGCCCTCCCAGCCGCTCGCTCTGCTCTGCCGGGGGGAAATCCCGGACATTGTGAGTGCTTTACAAATTCCCCCCGGACGCTATTTTTAGCACAAAAAGGAGGACATGTCCGGGTAAATCCGGACGAATGGTAACCCTAACAGGGGCAAAAGGGTAAAATGATGAATAGAGTTGTTTTGATCGAACCAACATGTACAAGGTGAGAGGCGGCACCTTACTACGTGGAAGGGCTGTACCTTGCTACGTAGAGGGGTTGCACCTTAATATGTCAGGAGTGATGTATAACTTGTTTGTACCTGTGTATAAAAATGTATCCCTGGGGTGGTGTCTTTGTCCAGCCGAGGGGGCAATGGAAAGTCCCGCCACTGACTGAGCTGAGTCCATTGCCAAGAGGCACTTTCTCGTAGTATGCCCGGTAGACTAAGTAATCTACGGGGAAATACAATTGTATCAGGGTCGCAATAAACCTGGCCGAGGTGCCTTCGTACCTTACTAGACTCTGGTTATTGGGGGTTCTCTTCGGGTCTGCTGGGTCAGCTATCTGCGCAGAGCTGGGGCAGCAAACAGAGGGAACACACGCACGCAGCCGAGTGATATCAACAAAGGAGAAAGCAGAGCACCACACCGGTAGCATCTGACAACACTGATAAAATTTGTGGCTGACACAAGGATTGGAGGAATGGTAAATAATGGTGAGGACAAAGCAGTCCTTCAGAGTAATCTGCATTCCAGTTAAGTACGTTTTAACACATCTGGGAACAAGGAATGCAGGCCATACCGGCCAAAGGAGGGACTGTGTCCTGAGAAGCACTGACTCTTTGGCCTGGTCCCCACTAAGTCCCCACTTCGGACTAAGGTACGCAAATTCAGCTACGTTAATAACGTAGCTGAATTCGAAGTACCTTAGTCCGAACTTACCGCGGGTCCAGACGCGGCAGGGAGGCTCCCCCGTCGATGCCGCGTACTCCTCTCACCGAGCTGGAGCATCGATTGCCTGCCGCCGGACCCTCCGGTAAGTGAAGACGTACCCTGAAAAGGATTTAGGGATCACAGAATCATAGCAATGTAGGCCTGGAAGGGACCTCCAAAGTTATCTTCTCCATCCCCCCAAGCTGAGCCAGCAGCAAGTATACCTAGACAAGTGTTTGTCTACCTGGTTTTAAAAACCTCCAATGATGGGGATTCCACACCCTCTCTTGTTAGTCTCTTCCAGAGCTTAACTACCTTATACTTAGGAAATTTTCCCCTAATATCTAACTAAACCTCCTTTGCTTCAGATTATGCCCATTACTACTACTCCTACCTTCGGTGGACATGGAGAACAACAGATCACCATCTTTGTTATAATCTTTGAAATGCCTGAAGTCTTTCTATCAAGTCCCCCCTCAATCTTCTTTTCACAAGTCTAAACATGCCTGTTTTTTAAAACCTTTCCTCTTAGGGCAGGCTTTCTCAACCTTATATCATTTTTATTGCTTTCCTCTAAATTCTTTCCAGTTTGTTCACATCTTCTTAAAATGTGGCGCCCAAAACTGGACACAGTATTCCAGCTGAGATCACACCAGTGCTGAGTAGAGCAGAACAATTATGTCTTGCATACGACATTACTTGTTAATACCTCTCAGAATGATATGTCTTTTTTGCAACTGCATCACATTGACTCATATTCAGTTTGTGATCCACTGTAACCCTGAGATCATTTTCTGTAGTACTACTGCCTACCCAGTTATTCCCCATTTGTGTGTATGATTTTTCCTTCTTAAGTGTAGTACGTTGAACTTTTCTTTACTGAATTTCATCTTGCTGATTTCAAACCAGTTCTCCACTTTGTCAAGGTCATTTTGAATTCTAATCCTGGCTTCCAAAGTGTTTGCAAACCCTTCCAGCTCAGTGTCATCTGCAAATTTTATAAGCATACTCTCCATTCCATTATCCAAATCATTAATGAAGGAGACAAGCAACTGAACATGAGCTCCCAGCGCAATGCTGTGGCAAAAAGGGCTAATGTGATCCTTGGATGTATAAATGGAAGTAAGGAGTAGGAGCAGGAGGTGATTTTTACCTCTGTTTATGGCCTTGGTGAGATTGATACTAGACTACTACATCCAGTTCTGGCGTCCATATCTTAAAAGGGTGTTGAAAAATTGTAAAGGGCAAAGAAAAGAGCCACAAAAATTATGTGAGGGCTGGAGAAAAGGCCTGACATGAGAGAGTGAAAGAACTCAATCTGTTTAGCTTATCCAAAAAACAAAAAAAAGTTGAGACATGACTTGATTACAGCATATAAGTATCTTTTAAGTGGACAAAATGCTGGTTACTGAAGGGCTCATTAATCTAGTAGAGAAAGGCAGAAAAAGAACCAACGGCTATGTCAAGACTGAATCCCAACTCTGTCACTCCGAGTGCAGAATTGGGGCCCACACGGATTTTAAAAATTAATACTTGCCAGGCTTGCATTAAACTCCCAAGGTTACAGCTTTTCTCTGACCTTGGCTTGGTAAACGCTGCCACCACCCAAATGCAACAAAACCCGCTTTGAACCCAGGAAGGAGCACTTAGTAGCTGTGGCTACCAGCTAATCAAACAACATGGACAAACCTCTTAGGACACCAAAAACCCAATCCTGTTCTTAAAAAAGGCAAATTTTATTAAAAACAAAAAGAAAGGAAATACATCTGGAACTTAGGCTTTTGCTAGATTTTAAAAGAGCAATTCCAAAAATCAAGCACCCAACATAGCTTTCTTGGGGGTTCAGCTTAAAGGTTACAAGCAAACAAAAGCATCTGGGGTTAGCGCAGAGGGGTCCACTAGGGTGACCAGATGAGAGGAAGAAAATATCGGGACACATGGGGAGTGCCACCGGTGGAGCAAAAAAAACCCCGCAGTGCGAAATATCGGGACAAACTGCGTCCCAAGCACACATCGGTCGGGAT
Organism: Malaclemys terrapin pileata; assembly: GCF_027887155.1. NCBI lineage: Eukaryota > Metazoa > Chordata > Testudines > Emydidae > Malaclemys > Malaclemys terrapin. Next base: position 94,286,522 of record NC_071508.1, on the reverse strand, counting down.
GCAGGACAAACGCCCGCCTAAATATTGGGACAATCCTGATTTTATCGGGATGTCTGGTCACCCTAGGGTCCACAAACCAATAAGAAATAAAAGAAATAACCCTAATCGTGTCTAGCTAAACATTCTGATCTACTTACACATTTGGAGTTCAGATAAGTAGTTCTAGGCATGATCTCATGATTTATGATCATACCTGGTTCAAACTTTACACAGCATTCCTGCTGCTTTGTCTCTTCAGTCCAGAGAGCAACAGACAAAGGGAAAGTTTCTTTCCCAATTTTAAAAAGTTCTACCTTCCCATTGGCTCTTTTGGTCAGGTGCCCACTTTTTTTCTTTACCTGGGGGACTTTTTAACCTTTTACAGGTAAAGCAAGTAAGAACAGCTACCAAGAGGGATTTTTCAGCTAACTGGCTGGCTGGATGTCCATCACAGGGAGCTATCCCCCCCCCTTTATTTATCACAGCCTGGAAGCTGAAACCAGACACATTGACATTAGAAATTAGGCACAACATTTTAACAGTGAGGGTGATCAACCATTGGAACAAATGGTCAAGGGAAGTGATGGATTCTCCAGCTTTTGATGTTTCCAAATCAAGCGTGGATGCCATTCCAGAAAACATTATTTTAGTCCAACACAAATTGTTACTTGGCTCAGTACCAGGGTAGCTGGATGAAATTCTATGATGATATACAGGAGGTCAGACTAGATGACCTAATGGTCCCCTCTGACCTGAAAAACTCTGACTCTATGAAACGCTGCTACTGGCCCTTTGGCACATGCAAAGTTTCCTCCTCCAGGTGGATGTTTGATACAGTAGTTGGTTGTGTCAGGATTATAGACCATAAAAACCTCCTTAAGGAGAGGCATAATTTGGTGATGGCTGCAGCAATTTTATGCAGAAATTAATGAAGAAACTTCCCGCCTGTGCAAAATAGGGGTCTTAGCATACAAATCCTTAGGAATGCTTAAATACAGGGGTCACCAGTGATCAGCACTAGCAGCAGCACCAATTGCTCAAGTAAAGTATTTTTATTATAGTATATTGAAACTTCTTTACTTATTTTACAGTTTTAGTGTCAAAGTGAGCAAATACTATGTCAATTGAGTACACATCATTTCTTTAATGGTGAACCATGCATCTTATTCTTTTCATTTGCAATTAAGTCTAATTGCAGAAATAATCAAAAACTTGACACTCAGCTATTTCCATCAGAAATTTCTGGGTCTGATAATAAATAAATTGGAAAAAAACAAGATACATTTTTGTGGCAGCATCTCAAAATAGTGACTCATGTCTTCTCTAATACCATTTGCAGCAAAAAAGGAAACGTCCCTACCACAGAAAAATCCTTCACTTGCTTCCCTATAGTACTTTTCCATGTAACTTAAATATAACAATATTTAAAATAATATTCAAATATTGATCAGTTCAACAGAAGTCAGCAACATTATTTGCATAAACAGTAGAGTTTATTTAAACAAAAGTGTTACTATTATAGGTACAAAGTTGCTGTTATACAACATTTTATGTGTTTCCACAAACTTGGACAAATAGAGGTCTGGCATTTCTAGTTTGAAGTTTTGGAATTAAAAAGGAAAGGAGGTGCAGATATTCTAGCCACAGATAGAGATCTCCAAATTCTTCTAAAGTGTACCAAGCCACATTGCTGTTGTACAAGTCCCATAGCAACACTGAAGACTGAATCAGCTAATTGTAGTATATAGGAATAGGGCAGTATTCCTTTAAGTCGTTCGTAAGTGCTCTAATGGTGTTCACTGTTTTCTATATTTTAAAAGCTATCAGAAACCACTCAGAACAGCAGTATGCATTAAGGTAGGCCTTGCATGTTTACATGTAGTTAATAAACAAGATTATTTGGGAGCTCACTGAGCTCAAGCCTTGTGTTCATTTTATATTTGTTGTGTAATGAGCAAAACAACAACAAATGCTTTTATATCTGTAACACAGTTAAACAAATGTTGATAAATTTAGCCATTTTTCCTCCTTTTAATTCATCTAACAACAAACCAATGTTCCTATAGACTTCATTTTTAACTATCGTATAATTTCTGTGAAAACATTATAGCTGGATTTGCAACAAACTGATTGCATATGGCTTTTTGTTGATTTGTACATGCATTTTCTATGTTAACTGACAAAATAAAAACTGGGGTAATATATTTATCAGACCAGAAAGGAAGTGGCATAACATCTCTTCATAATGAAATTATGGTCACAGGGGGATGGGATGGCACATGCGGTGACCTGAGATGCATTATGTCATGTACAGTCTGTCAAAACCCTCTTCCGTATTTAAGCTTCTATGTACAATATGAAAGTGGGACAGGACCTAACAGATGGCAGCATGCACAGCAACAAAGCTTCAGATCGCAAGTAGTATGTCCCAGATCCTTCAGAACAGTCTGTTGGTTGCAGGGATTTGTCATTTGGGGTGACCCAAGACTTATTTTGTCATGTACAGACACTCAAATCCGAGCTCCTTATTTGATTATTTAATTAATAAATACGTAATTAGTATTTTAATTCTTTATCACATTCAAACACATTCATTTGACGACATTTGTAAAAATTGAGTCTTACACTGATATATTTTGAATAGATTTGGCCTTTGAATAAGAAACTGGGACCCATGAAAAAGGAGCTGGTACCACACCTAAGGACCTGGGAATAAGGAACCAATTTCAGCCTTGTACTGGAGGTGAGAACCAACTGACCATGGCCTGCTATCAAGTAGAGTCGTATAATGAATAGCTTAGCACAAAGTGAGTCCTGGGATGTTAATTTTTGGTGGATAACTCACTACTCCACAGTTCCCACCTTCAAAGCCCACCCTCTCCCTCCCCCTTTCTCCAAAACAGGAATTAATCTCCCCGGCATTTCACTGCAGATCAAAATAGACTGGAGGAAAAGGAGTGACTGAAAAACCTGTTGCCAAGGAGACCCACCTGTGTGTGCAGGGAGACTGGGGGAGGGAGCAACAGCTCATTAGTTCTTTACCAAAGAGAGTCAGGGACCCGGCAAGTTCAGCCAGAAGCAAGAGGGGAGGAAAGATGCTCAGCCCTCCATTCTTGGGCAAAGGAATGCTAGGCTGCAGTCCTAGAAGGCATGTTCTTAGACTGAGAAGAAGGTGGTTCTGAAACACTCCCTGCAGCTTCCAGCCCTCCCCTAACTGCTTAGTGTACATCCCAAGGGGCATGCCATGGCTGGTGAGCGAGTTCGGTACTCAGGAGAGCAGGAAGCAGCAGCAGCAGTGTGAGCCATACATGCTGCAGACGGGCTCTGTGCAAGCTTCCCCAGCTGCCAATGCACCTCTCAGACCTGACCTATGACCCCGACACCTCTCCTGAGCAGAGACTGACAGCCCTGCTGCCTGGCACACACACAATGAAGATTAGGCAAGATCTGGAAAATTAATTTCTATGGGAGACCTAAAATAAGACTTGATCCCGGCTGTGCAGAGGTGAAAGGCCAGAGCCCTCATCCATCTTGTCATTGGATCCCCTAGCAAAATTGCTGGTGGCTCCAAACCAGTGAATGACAGAGGTGTTGCAGCTGTCAGATGGTGTGTTTCTCACTGAGTATCTGTGCTGTTTATCTGGTAAATAAAGAGAAGATGTACATCTGCTGCCTGCCAAGTGCAAGGGTGAGGAGCTGTTTACCAACCTAGGGCTCTGCTCAGCTTGGACGCAGCTGTGTCTGCTGGACCAAGCGGAAGTCCAATCAGGCAGCCCTCTGCCACTCTGCTGGGCACAACTGGGATTGATGCTTAGGAGCCCATCTGTGTTCTCCTAATGAATCCCATGGGGACGGCCGGGGGCTATTCAATTTGTGCTCCATTAATTAAGAGTGTCTGCTATCAGGGGAGCCAGTGCTTCCTCCAGGGTTTGCATTAAACAGCCAGCGGGGAGGCACAAACTTTAATTTACCGCAACCCTGGCCAGTTCCTGCTAAAGCAACGGACTGTGGCTAATACAGCCTGAATCTTTCAACCCACAAGCAAATGATAGCCACAGAGAAAACAGCTAATGCAATGGCACTTGTCCTGCGGCTGGGCAAGCATTCTGGCAGCAGCACTGGCATGCTAGGCTTATTAGACAGCCACCTCTGCCTTTTGTTCCCCGCCTCTGTGAAAAGATGATGTTCATTTGTTTATGGTCATGCTGTTCTTAGAGTACCCTCTGCTGGCCCTTCTACTGAACAGCACTGAGATAGCATTCAACCCTCACTGGATTTCCATTTCACACAGTCTGACGTGAGTGTGATTGTGATCACAAAGAAAAGACTATGGGGAGAAGGGGGGAAGGGCCAAAGGCATCCCAGAACGAAGACGTGGCAAAAGGACCTTCCAACCCAGCAGAAGGAAAATTAGGAAACGTTGCTTTATTTCCAGGTACAATTCTTCGGAGGAATCTCAGGTCATGGAGCTGAAGTCAACCTGGCTGGTGCAGTAAAAATGTGTAGTCTTGCTTATCACTAAGGAAAAGGACTTCAGCACGATTCAGAGATTCTTTATAGAAATCCACCTTATGTCACTCTGGAGCCAATCTCTACTGGGGTGGCCATCTCAAAGCTGCGTGCTTCAGGACCTTTCTGTCAGTCTAGGCATTTATACTTTGCCCATTGTCACAGAGAACTGGGCACAGCAGAGGGACAAAGGCCAGGGGAACCTTTGGTGACTAGAAAGAAGGTACATTTGACCCTGCATAGCAGGCTAACAACTGCTCCAGCACTAATGCTCCCAAACAACCCACACAGTTAAAAGGCATGTCAGTTCTTCAGTAGTTCGCATCTTTCCTCATGATCATATAATTTAAAGCCAGCCGGGATAAAGCTCTGGATAATACCCTGGGGCACAATCCTGCATCAATGGGGGGATGGGCCAGGTGACGCGGTTCATCTTTTCCATCTCTAAGGTCTATAATTTTATGAACCAGCTTGTCCATTCCTTCGGGATGGGGCTGTTCCACACAATGAGGTGAGTGGTGAAAGAGGCAGTCAGGAAGAGGACTCCCTGTACCACTCCATACTCAAGGCAACCTGAGCAGTCAATATTGCAATGAAGAGAGGCACTACCAAGAATGCCGTGAGGGCTGATTGCCAGCGAGGCTGAGCACCCAAAGCTCCCATTAACTTCAGTGGCAGCTGTGGATGGTCAGTCCCTCTGACAATCAGGGCCTATGGTTCACTCCATCACCACCTCCTTCGCATGAACACCAATCAGCACCAAGGACCCCTCTCACCTTTATGTTGTGCTCACTCTCTGAATACTTATCAGTGTCTGATCGCCTCCTCTCCACTGTTCTCCTTTCATCCACCTGTAGGGATACAGAAGAGACATGATTCACGATTGTGCATGGACTCTAGAGTGAAGAACTAGTGCCAGGCCTTTGAGCAACTGTGCAAAACCAAAAGGGATTTCTCAGGAGACAAAAGGCGAACAGAAGATGCACTGAGTCAAATCGGCACTAGCAAGGGAAAACAGGGGGCACCTGGACACAAGGAGGACAGCAGCAAAAGGGGACACATTCCCCGGTGATCTCTCTACTCCACCACGCTGCCAAAGAGGAAAGCTGATCTGGAGAAAGCTTAAAGCACCAAAACCCGATCCTCAAAGGTATTTTAGTTGGGGTTAGGTGCCTAAATAGCCTTGAAGCTCTGTAGTGGAGTCAGGGAACCAATTGCAATCTGGTTAAATGTTGCAATGGTAAAGTTGGGATGTCTTTCCCCTGGTTCTTGTTATGCAGACAGAAAGTAGAAGACCAAAAGTTCAAAGTGCAGGCAATGCGATGTTTATTGGGGTTAGTTTTCAGCAAACCTGTGTCCCATAACTTTGACGCCACAGAGCCTTGTTTTCCAGTGTTTCCCACTTCCCTCTTCTTAGCAGGCATAATTATACCTGTAATGCACACCTACAGTTCCACCCCTTACAACTTATGGTCATGTTCCATTTTGGGGGGTCATAGGTCTGGGGTCTTTATTCCACTCCTTGTGTACCCCAGGGGAGGGGTAAGGAGTGAGGTTGTGCTACAGTTAGGGGCAGGCATTTTTTGGGTCTTTTAGTGTTTTACCTTTCCCCCCAATCCCCCTTGTCCCTTCTGACTGGTTGCTTGACCTTGCCGTGAGATAAGGAGTTGAGGCAGTTTTTAAGTGTGCGTTTATATATTACACTTCCACCACGCCCAGTAACACTTTCATTGCTTTTATTTGTCCCCATTATACTAATAACCCCATTTGGCTTAGGCAAAAGCAACATATACAGTGTCTGTCTTTGTTCTTATTAAGGATCCCTTTGTTCACACATATTAGTAAGAAAGTATATATATTAAAAATCAAACAGCAAGCAAAACTTAAAATACTATTTTAGACCAAACTACAGGCCTGGCACCTACATTGGCACTAGCACTCTTAACAGGATGTGCCCATGTCCCTGTATCCAGGCTAAAGTCTTGAGAGTCCAGCTCTCTAACATACTTAGAGGGACACAATTAGGTCCCATCTACACTACCTTGAACTGTATTGTACCAGATCCCCAGACCGTTGCAGTGGAGATGGTGCCTTAGAGTTACCCTCCCCACTCTTAGAGAACCATGGACAAAGCATTAAGCAAATGAAACAGGGAGTTTTCTGGCCCACTGCAAGACTGATGCCATGTTCTGACAAGCAGTCAGCTATGGACACGGCTGGCAAAGATCACAGTTGATCCCCCATGAACACTGATACAGGAGCCCTGGCACCCCTCCTTCGATCATGAAAACTCCACCCAGTTTAAGCCCTTCTTCAATGAAGGGCCTGAAGTCAGCTCTACCCATGGGATACCTTTGGTGTTAATTGATTTACTGCAACGAGCGCTATTCTCTATTGCATTGCCTCCACTGCCTGTTACTCTTTTGTTGCCATCTTGGGTGATTACAGATCACATCTATAGGGCCTTCTATCTCAGGGTGTCAAAGTGCTTTATGGGTAAATAAGACTAGCTTCACAGTCTCCCTACAAGATCACTGATCATTATCATCAGAAACCAGGGGATTGAAGCAGGGATAGGTTAAATGACTTGCCCAAGAGCACAAAAGGAAGTCTGTGGCAGAGCTGGAATTGAATTCATGGCTCCTGACTCTCAGACTGTCTTTCTGGGGATGCAGTTCCTGCTGGTTCCTTTCAGCGTGACATTTTGTTTTTGTGGTGCCCTTCCACCCCCTTTGATCACTGGTTGTCACTTGCTGCAGCTGGCCCCAGTGCAGTCCTGAGGCTCCCCTACCCCTTTCCTTCCCCATACACTCTTTCCTCTCGCTTGTGGACTGCAGTACTCGTGCTTTATTTTTAACTAGGAAGGCAGAAACGTGCCCTTCTCCAAAACAAATTGCAGTGTCACTTGGTGCAGTGTTACTTGCAAGAGACACCGATGGAGCAGCTGGTAACCTCCGGTAGGAGCACAAGCTTTTCCACATTGCTCCTTCACAACTCTAGCTTGGTAGTGAGACCCAGTGCTGTTTTCTGAAACCTACTCCAGGGACAATCAGAGCCTGGAAACTTCATGAAGTATAAACATACTGCTAGTACCAATTAGAGAGTACATTCTGTGGGGAGGCAGTAGGGTAGGGAATTGCATGACTTTCTTAATGCCTCCAGGCAGCAGCAGGGACATACAGCCTGGAGGTTGGGGGGGGGGAAGGGGAAGACTTTCAGAAAAAAAACTCAGGTGCAGTCATAGAATCATAAAGTGTACAGCTGTGTGTGTCACGCTCACAGAAGCTCATGACAGGAGCACAGTATACAGCAGAGGAAGGCTAGCACCCACTTTCCAGAGTAGCAGGGAGTGTGAAAACCATCGGCCCTCATGTGTCAATTTCTTTCAATGTTAATCTCTTGCGCCTTTCAAATAAAACAGGAAGGGCGGGCAGGAAAGAGACTGTGCTTGTCGGATGCGCCTCTCCTAGTCTCCCTTCCCTTCAACGCCTCAGACCCCACTAGTATAAGCAGCAATCACGTGAATGGCTGGGACAAGCTTAGGGGTTGTCTACACAGGGGGTTATTCCCGAATAAGGTAAGGTGTGAATTTAAAGCACTGGAGCTATTCCAGAGCAAGAGTGTCCACATGGGGAGCTACTCTGGAACTCTCTACTGCTTTAAATCCATCCCCAGCCTTATTTCAGAATAACTTCCCTGGGTAGACAAGCCCTGAACCCTTCGGGCTCAGGAAGGTAAAGACTCCTCACCTGTATCTGTTCTTTGCTATGAGACCCTGCCTGCTGCCTAACTGGGAATGGTCCTGCATCCCCTCACTGGAGAATTACACAAACTGTGGGATCCCTGGATCACTGCCTCATTCTTACCAACCAGCGTTTGGAATGGAGAACTGCCAATGAGACGAAAAAGCAGCTCCAGTAGGTGAACCACCAGCTGAAGAAACTGCAGCAAACCCCACTGGCCTGATGACGATGCCACAGCCACAACATCCTGCTCTGTGTACTGCCCACAGGGGCTGCTGGATCCCTACTCGAGCTGCCTCTGCTGCCCACTGATTGCTGCTGCATCACATGATCTTCCGCACATTTTGCTGCCAAATGACACAGCATTTATCACTGCTGTCACCTCCAGTTTTGTAACCATACATGGCCGCCTAGGGGCTGACTGCACAAATTCCATGCGGATCCAGCAACTTGTTATTTTGCAGCAGGGAGACCAACAACCCCCTCGGGAGTGGCACAGCATTGGAAAGGCAAAATCATAGCTAAGGGATTTCCAAAATTGCACCCAACTCTCCCCCTATCGGAATGTTACTGGAAAGGCGCATGTGGGCCCCAAGGCCATCAGCTCATCTGAGCTTTGCATATCAAAGGAAAACAAAAATACAAAGAGTAAATTCACAGCACAAACAGCTTGGAAATGATAACTCTGTGAAGTCAGGTCAGAGCTGAAAACAGGAATCTTATTCTGGCTAGTTGCTTAGTGCGATTTTTAGCCAAATATCAAAACTCTTAGATGCCATAAAGGGTATTACTGAAACAAGGCAAAGGGTGATGAGGAATTAATCAAAATGTTGAAATTATAGGGCCTGATTCTGCTTTCATTATGCTGGTGAAAATCATGTGGCATTCCAGTGAATCTATCTCGCCAAGTTTCTATAGCACATAGCATTGGGAGCACCTTAACTGAAATTACTTGGAGTTACACGGCACAATCAGGGCAAATGGGATCAGAATTGGCTAATAGAGTTTAAAAGGATGCTCAGAAATAACATTAGGAAGGTGTTGCGTGTGCTGTTGTGGAAAAGACTCTGCTCCCAGAAAAGCCATCCCAGGGGGCAGTATGGTGAGAAAGGAGGTTAGCTAGTTAGAGTACTGTGTGAATGCGCACTTAGTGCTGACAGAGTTATTTCAGTATCAGGGCTCTGATTCAAGAAGCCTTGAGCATCTGGGGACACAGCAATGATCTGCAGTCTACATTTCTGGTGTTGCACAGGCCAGATTAAGGCATAGGCATCCCATTGGCCTTACACTTAGCACACTAGTTCCCAAACTCACATGACGAGATCAGAATCTCAGCTTTCAGTTTTTCAAAATGATGTTTCTATCTCTCAGGGATGCAAGGCGAAACTTGAAAATGTGCCCCAAGTGTAACTGATGCCTGCCTGAGTCTGCAGACAGCTTGAACCTGTAACTCCAAGAGAGGTGAACTGCCCCACTCATCTTAACTGAAACCTGCTGCCAACCCAAGGAGGGACAGCACTACAACATTGTGGGGGAGGGGCACGAGAGGCCCATATGCGTGGTGCCTAAAGCCCCAGACTGCCTTAATTCAACCTTGCCACCATCACCACTTCTGTCTGACCACTCTAGCATGAAAGCTTCCTATGCTGCCAAACCTTTTCCTTTGACTTAGCGCCAAACATGATCATGCAAGTCCAGCCACAGAGAGGGTATTTGCATATCCTTGGATGCAATAAAAACTCTGGCCAGCATCTTCTGTGTGCTACCAATACTTGGCACTGACAGAACACTTTATTTTAAAAGCACCGTACGAACCTTAACTCCCTGCTCCACACAATGCCCCTGTGAGGTGAATAATGTTATTGCCCTTCTACACTGGGGACACTGAGGCACAGAAAGGTTAACACTCAACAGCGAGACAATCACTGCACCAGGAAACCCCTGCGCTCAAGCCTGGATCTGTGCTCCCAGCCCTTTGCTCAGGTCACCAGATCATGCTGCCTCTCAAGCCTTTGCCCCAAGTAGGAATTGTCACATAGCTGTTGATGGCAGCATTGGTGTTTCTGAGGGTGGGCTTTCAGAAGAAATGCTGTTCTCTGGAGGAAGGGAGAGGAGGGAGGGTCATGTGTCTGCTCCTTTCTAGGAGCCCAGTTCTGCCAAAAGATCTGCATGCTTGAACTTCGCTCCTTCACAGAGTCCAATTGACTTCAGTGGGACCCCCTTGCAGAAGGAAGCGGACGGGCAGCTGAAGGACTATGCCCTAGGTTTGTTTGGGATCTTTCAAGCTAGTATTACTCGAGAAGCCTTGTTTTCAAATGCTGCCACTGACACAGTACATGCAAATCCCACACTTGGTAAGATCCCCACAGGTAGGTAAGATTAAATGAGTTCATTTTGGGATCTAGACCATCTCATTGAATTTTTATTTTCAAAACGAAGATGATAAATCACATGACTCAATCAAGCAGATGGCATCTGCAGATCCTGATTGGAGGAGATACATTAGTATGGTTTCTCTTTAGGGTCAGATTCGCTACCCCTACTTCACAGGTAGTCCCACTGAAATGAATGGGAGTGACTGCAGAGGAAGGTGCTAGTCCATGTAAGTAAAAGCAGCAGACCCTAGTTATGTGGGGCTAGATTTCCAAATGCTCAGCACCCACAACTGGAGCCATATTTTCAAAAAAGCTCAGTGTATTGGGTGAATTATTTTTTCTGACCACCTACTGTGATGCCCATATGGGAGCTGAGTTCTTTGGAAAACCACATCCACAGTGTCAAATGGAACACTCTCTCTCTCCTTCTCTTTTTGACAGTGGGTTTCTCTCTATTGTGGGGAGGGGTGACATATATTCTGACATGTGTAGCTGAGCCGGTGAGGGCGGTTCGTCCATCTCCAGACTGGAAATGGCTTCACTTGTGATGTATCACCTAGGGAAACATTATTAATAAACAGGCAATGTAAAACGCCCAGAAGCCACATACCTACCTGTCTGTTTGTAAGATGTTAATTAACGGGTGTGGTCCAGTGGTTCCGGTGTGCCGGCTCACAGCTCTAATGCATAAAATGATTCTCCTGAAACATAGCCTTGAAAAATGCCAGAGCATGGAGGGGCATCTTAGGAAAACTGCTACCAAACACACAGCCAGTGAGACTTGCCCTCAGCCCTACTGACAATAATCAGAATCCTGCAACCAGGGGAAAGTCATGGATACAGACAGCAAGGGGAGGGGAAAACATGGCTGCTCTTTAGCTCCTACAAAAGCTGGGGGAATTGATTTTTATCAGTTTCTGTGGGAGTGGAAGCCATGTTTGATTTCAGTTCTGTCTCTGCACACAGGGTGAAGCAGAGTTGGATTCTCAAAGTCTCCAGGGACAAAGGGATCCACTCCCCCAAGCAGGCCAGATCATGTTCCATTGTGGAAACATCTGCACAGGAATCAGGAATTCTGATATCCACACTGAGCTCAGGCATATGCTTGAAGCACAGGGCCAGCTGCATGGAGTCCCAGTGCTTCTTCGTGGGCTCTAGGTCACCTACTCCAGCTCCCCAGTGCTCCAGCTCAGAAGGGCAGAGAGTGTTCTGTAGGAACAGGACTATGGCTTCTGGCTCTAATTTTTCTCTGTTGTTTCTGCTGGATGCAGGAAATGAAGGTATGGGAAATGTGGGTCCTCCGCAGCCAGTTCCCAAGCCCTCACCACTTGGGTATCCCCAGACACCATAGAGAGCTTTCTGTGCGGGCTAAGGGAACACAGGACTGCTGCCATGGAGGCAGATGATTTCTCCTTCTGTATGGCGGGGAGAATTGCATGCAGCGTCCGTTCCATGCACAGATCTTGAGGATGGGATCCAGTCCTATACATTTTCTAAACTGTGAGCTCTTAGGCAGTTGCCATGGTAAAGCCACTTAACCCACCACCAGAAATCTTGTACTTCAGCTCCAGATTGCGACTGATGAAAAATCGTGGGAGCCATGTCCACCTCCAGACCACAGGTGGGCACTGGCATGCTCAGCCTTCCCATGCTGCTGCCCCATTCTCAGGCTGACAGGCACAGTACCACCTCACTCATCACCCAGAAGGGAAGAGCATATTAGTGTCCGATTGGCTTTTGGCGGGTTCCCCAGCTGCAACCTGTCAGTGAGAGCAGCAGCGTGGGGAGTCCAAGATGGAGAGCCTGTGGTCTGTCATGGCAACAGTGAGTGGGAGTGAAAGGTTTATGAATGTGGCTTCTCAATTTTATGCCACCACTTCTAAGTTGGAGCCTGTGGTCTAGTTAGCTCTGTAGGTGTTCTGCCTTTGCTTTCTGAGTGCTGCACCTTTAAATCTCTAAGAACTCTACTGTCTGCAGAGCCAGGCAGACATTTTGAGAGGCAGAGCTGCTGCAGCCTACTAGGGAGGAGACACGATCACACCGTGCTCTCTCATGGAGACTTTACTTTTGTACTTTCGTGGTTTGTTATTCTAAAAGACAACGTGATTCTTTATGAAAGGTGCTGACTGGTCTTTGTTTAAGGGAAAACTTACAAGAGATGAAGATTTCTGCTGTGCTACATGTGGCCCAGAGGGGCTCTTGGCTGACAACCCCAGGGCTCTCTGGGAGGAGAGACAAGGTAAGCACTTTACCCATATCGATTCTTAAAATGTAGGATACAACCCTGTGATACGTTGGGTAAGGTTCTAGTCACCTGCTCAATCCAGCAAAATGTCCACAGGCTTCATTCAAACTCGCTTCTAAAAGAGAGCCTGGAAATCTGAAAGCAACTCCCACGCCACCAGAGAAAGGAAAAGGTGTCTGGATAGCTCAAGACGGGGTGTCAAAGCTGTTGAGCCATCCACAGGGCATTCTAGACAGTCCAAGCCACCCCACACAGCGCTGCATCTGTCTGAGGGAGGGAGACCCTGGGTGTTAAAGAGTGAGCAAGGAATGAATTTATCTGTGAGTGTGCAAGAGAGTGAGGGAGGAGAGCATGTATAGCCAGGGCTGAGCGAATGTTGAAATTGTTAGCCTGGACAGACTGGATGGCTCAGGACAAGGGGATACGGAAGAGAAGGGGAGGGCCTTTTGCTTATAGGTCATCATTCCCAATCTAGATGAGGCTGGTAACTGCTGGCAGTAATCACCATCTGTTCAGCCACCTGTATATTGAGACGGCGGCTCAGTTCAGTTCCTTGTGGACAGGCATTCACACCACAAAAACCACCATCACAATTGGTGTGGATTAGCACCCTTGCTAGTAATCTCAATAAAAAGCCCTGGACTGAATGGGAATAGAAGCAGAATTACCCTCTTGTCCCTTAAGGTTGAGATACAGTGGTAGGAAGCTTCCTATGAAGAGACTGAGTGTCTGCAGAAGCATCTGGAAATGAAATGGAAGAGCCAACTTAGTTGACTCCACTGCTGACTGCTTCTGCATAGGAGAAAAAGGGGGGAAAGAAACAGTCTACTTCTCGAGGACTAGAGCCAGCAGTAAGTGTGGCGGTACCAGCCATCCCCAAGAAGCTGCCAGTGGAACAGAAGAGAAGGGAACCAAGGACAAGATTGTCCTGCAAAATGTGCCAGGGAGCAAGGAGACCACATGGCAGGCCAGCATGGGCAAGAGCATAAAAGCAAAGGACCACGGCTGTGGCATTTGGTGCAGGGGACTAGGAAGACCAGGCAGGAGGGAAGCATATGCAAGGGAAGAAGAGGAGAGAAAGGAATATAATCGGTGGGAGGGGGTGATGGTGTGTATGATATTTTTCAAAAAGCACAAATCACATAATCATAGACTCTTAGAAATGTAGGGAATGCACAGCAGACAGCTACAAATACCTACATGCGCTGGTGGTACGGAGAACTCCACTGCAGCACGAGTCACAGAGATGGCATGCATTCATGAGTGGGATTCAAACTGGCAAGTCTGGCAGGGAGGTGGGTGCATGTGATTGCCAGTAAGCTGGCAGGAAGTTCTGTGTTATTGCCAGTGGTGGGGAGATGGGTCCAGGTGACATAAATGGGACAAGAGAGGGGGTCCACATGATTGAATGGAAGAGAAGGTGCGCCTTACCATGGGGTGGAAGGTTGTCTATATGATCCTAGATGGGACAAGAGGTGTCTGTGAGACAGTCTCTCTGTTAATGCGTGATGGATCGAGTACTCCTGCCGCATCAGAAATAGTGCGGTTTTGGGCTAAGAAGTCTCCTGTAGAGAGTTTCATATCAAAGAATCATCTCAGTAATTTAGTACAACACATTTCTTTCCCACCTTTGCTAGAGCAATACTATCCAGGGACAAAAATGCTGCCCAAAGTGAGCTTAGGAATGCCAGAAGCTCCCAGATATCATCTCAGTGCAAACCTTGCATTGACGTCAGTAGGAGCAGGATTAGGCCCGAAATAGAAAGGGGACCCTCCTTCTTTACCACCCTCTAGCTCTGGGCGTCCCCCTCTTTTAATGTGAATAATTCTCCTTTGTGTGAGGAGTAGGGAAAGTTGGGAGCTCTGTTGCACTCAAATTAAAACAAAAGCTCTTTATAGCAAAAAGCACTGTTGAAAACGCTTCAGCAATCCCAATATCTATTTCATGCTGTGAGGCGGAGCGGCTCCCGGGCTCAAGGACAAATGGCATGGTGTTATGGAAACGCAAAGGCAGGTACTGCCTGTGAGAGCCAAGCGACTCTGCCAGCCGTGCTTACCAACTCTCCCAGCGTGATTTACAATCTCAATTTCATTGTCTCTTTGTGCTCCCTGCTGTCCTGTCAACCATTCTACACCCCGAGCTGTGCAGGCGAAAAGGAACAGACCTGCCCATCTTACTGTGTAAAACCCTCCCATGCCCCCACTCATGGCATGCAGCACAGTGTCGACAGCACAGAGACAAGCTTTCTTCCTGCGGATACCACGCTGAGAAGAGGGCAGAGTGCAAGAGCTGCTGCTGAATCAGTGCCTCCTGAAAAGGCGGATTGAATTGTGCAGTGCTTGAGTTAATTGCCCCCCTGCATCAGCAGAATGTAGCCAAAGCTCTGTCAATCTCAGGCTGCTAGAGCGCAGTTCAAAGCTACATTTAATCTACACTAGAGAACACAAATAATGCAGCTGCCCCTTCAAGCACAGAGCCAGCCCTGTACCTCCCGCCTGGGCTGTGTGGTACAGGAGGACACAGTGTTTCTAAAGGCTAGAAACAGGGACTGCCAATCAGGATTCTCTTCTCTCTCCCTGAGGTAGTTAAACCATCCCCATTAGTATAGGATCTGAGCACCTCACAGTCTGTGATGTATTTATCATCACAATGCTCCTGTGAGGTAGGGAAGTACTATTATCCCCAACTTACTGACAGAGACTAGGACAGAGAGAGAAAATAACTTGCCTGGGATCACCCAAGAAGTCTGTGGGGGAGCAGGGAATTGAAGGCAAATCTCCTGAGTTCCAGACTAGCACCCTAGACATTGGAGCCTGATTATACCACAGACTTTCTCTGTGGCTTTGGACAAGTCACTGAACCTTTCTGTGCTTCAGTTTCCCCATCTGTAAAATGGATGAATGTACTTATTCACCGCTGTGAACTGCTCTGAGATAGTCAAACCAAAAAATATTAATGAATTCATTCCTATGTTCTTACTATTAATTAGCTTGATGCACACCAGTGCTCTCAGGAGGGAGGTTAATCGGCGGCAGAGTGAGAGAGACAGATGCATCTGTCTTTGGCTTTTCGGAGTCCTGTCAGCACTAGTAAATGGATGCATTGCTGACAATGCTCCCTCCCAAATCTGTATCAGAAATGACTGAAGTGACAGTGTAGGCTGGACAAAGCCATTTCAGAAAATGTTTCTAGGTGGAACAGGTGCAAGCTGAACTGAAGGTGGACAAGGGGCAGCTGTCATTTTAGGCTCCATCTGCACTGCATCTCTAACTGATTCTAGTTACCACATGTGTAACATCTGTAGCATAGTGAGGAACCTACGCATATTCCACAGACTGGGCTTGGTGAGGTCCCATCGACACTATACACTTTAACCATGTTGTATCCAAATCCGTGACTCACTGGTTGTAGGCTGAGTACTGCTTATCATGCAGTTGTCTCAGTAGTACCTTGTGTTCCCTTTGGGTATGTCTACACTGCAATTAGACACCCATAGTTGGCCCGTGCCAGCTGACACAGGCTCACAGGGCTTGGGCTGTGGGGCTGTTTAATTGCAGTGTAGACTTCTGGGCTTGGGCTGGAGCCTGGGCTCTAGGACCCTGCAAGGTGGGAGGGTCCCAGCCTGAGCCCAGAAGTCTCCACTGCAACTAAACAGCCCTGCAGCCCGAGTCAACTGGCACGGGCCAGCTCCGGGTTTTTAACTGCAGTGTAGACACACCCTCTGTCTGTTGTAGCAATCCGTTGTTTCTCATCTCATATTTAGAGCTTGTCTACACGGCCCTGCAATTTGGACTACTACAGGGGTGAGAATTGCTGCGCTCAAAAGAGTGCTGTGCTGTAACTGCCCTATGGGGATGCTGCTGGTGTGAACTAATAGATACTTAGTTCACATTAACAAAGTCCTGTTTGAAGAGGACTACATTAATGCAAACTAGGGACCTTTTAGTTCGTGCTAGCAGCATCCATACAGGGCAGTTGCAGCACAGCACTTTGGTGCGTGCGGCAAGTCACACATCCATATTCTACACCATGCTGCAGTACACACATAGCCTTACGTTCTAAGCTCTCTGCGACAGGAACCATCTCCTTGTGATATGTCAGTATAGCGTCCAGCACAATGGGCCTTGGCCTCCAGGTGCTACCACGTTGCAAATCAAATAATAATTAACAAGGTAGAGGAGACAGCGTTATATTTCCCAATAGGTGGGCGATCTCATGAGGCAGATTGGAATGTAGAATATTGAGGTACAGGTAATAACTATTGGAAATTAGGGTTTCAGAGGTCAGCTCAATCACCTTTTTTATATTATGGCTGATTTAACAACTAGTCAATCTACAAAAACATTTTAAAAACCCTATTTAACTAAAATGAGCTCAAGGTGTCGTTTTCTCAGTTCCACTCTGCCTTCTCTGAGGGTCAGAATGGTAGCTCCTTGTTTGCTTGCTGGCTGAGTGACTGGGTGTTTTTTAGTGTATCCACGGAGATCTCCTAAAGAGCATGGTTCTTTGTACAGGGGCAGGATGCCTGTCTCAGGAAGTAACTCTGAGAACTCTCTGCCTGGGGAGAGAGTGAAGCTCTTTGTACCGACAGCAGGAGGGGAGCTGCCTCTGTACTCTCTGCCAGTAATAAATAGAGGTGGCTTTGTTGTTAAAGTGAGCTCATGCCAGTGTCATTAGTCCAGGACTCAGCCTGCCTGCACTAACCCACCAATAAGGAGTCTGTGAAATCATACAACATTCTTAATTCTTCCCTTTCATTGCCTTCAGACTCTTAAATGCTGCTTAGTGATGGATTCTTGCTTCTGTACACTAGGTGCAGTATTTAGACTCTTTTATATTAAGCTCCAGTTTGTTTTTTTCTGCACCCATCCTATGCATTTGACACTTTGCTGCTGCACAGTGAAGCTGTGAATGTGACCAAATGACTTTGTGGAATTCTTCTCAGAGTGGATAATGGCACCCACTTTGTCATTTCTCATGGCCACCCCTTTGTGCGCACGTGTCCACCAGAACGCAGGAGTGCAAGTTCTCTCTCCTTCCCTACCCAGAGCACTTGCTTCAATTTCAAAATTCAAACATGAACACTGGTGTCAGAGGAGGACAGCACAGGCTGAGTGTTTGCAGAGAAGCATTAATTGGGGATTATCTGGATTAAATTTTGACAAAGTCCACTGAATACACTGTGGCCATTTGCAAATGGAGAATAGGAGGCAGTGACAGGGAAATGTTGGCTCCTCTCCCTGGGATACCCAGTTAGCTAAGTTAATTGGGAACATTGTCTTTAAAGTGTGGTAGAACAGTGTGATCAGAAAGTTATCTGAGGGGTGGGAAAGCCAAGTGTTTTGGGCTGTTATGGACTCTGTCCTGAGTCTGCCTGAAAACTGAGTTGCAGCATATATTTACATTTTGGAGGAGGAGAATTTGAAGGCAGGCTCCCTTTATGAACCAGCAATGATCCCTACTGAGCATGCCCCCAAAAATTCCTATTAATTTTCTAAGTGTCCTCTATTTAGCTTTAACTATGGCAAAGTGTAGCTTGCAGGTAGGGCACTGAATGGGGAGGAGATAGGGCATTGTGAATGCAGCTCCCTTTTCTCAAACATTAGGGCTCTGATTATTAGATCTGCAGGAGATACACTTCGGGCAGGAATAGGGAGAGAAGAAAGATGGCTTTTACCAATCCCCATAGCATAAGATAGAGCAACCTCAAGGCTGCTCTAATATATACATTGATTTTCAATGACTCCAAGGGCTGTTTGAGCAGGCAAGTATAGCCACAGCACAGTGGTGCACAGACTACATCCCCTATCCCCCAAACATGCCCTGACAATTCCCCTTTGGCAGGGGCTGTGTTGTAGAACTATTACTCTAGCTCTGTGCTACCATGGAAACCCCCTGCGCTGCTGAGTATTCAATGGTAGCTCAATCTGCTGACTTATCTGCTTCTTTATGACACTCAGTGTAAAGCGACCATGGGGAAACATAGTAGGGTCCTGTATCTCTAGTCAAACTCTCAGTGGGGAGGAGACAAATCTGGAGAATATCCTAGGCAATTAGCAGCACACTTTGGCTGCAGTCCCACTGAGGGAAATTGCATTAGTTCTTTGACCTTTATGTACAACCTTGTTTTGTGTATTTTAGCTTTATGTTTTCTCTTGTTATCTTTCATGATCCCGAGCACTGGGTGTCAGAGGCACACTCTTGCTTGGCTGAGTATTCTCTTGTATTGAAATTCATCATTTTTTTATGAAGAAAGAGTTTGCAATAGAGTATTTGGTCCATGTTTCCAAAATCTAAAAGGTTCAACAAAATCATCAAAGGGGCTGCCCCATGGGTGACATCAGTTTGTTTTGGACATGGATATTGCCCACCCCAATTAACTTTTAAATTGTACTGTCTGTTTGTCTGTGTAATCAAGCGTGGACTCACCCCTGCGGCGCCTCCTGCTGGTCATCTGAGGAATTAGCTCACCAGCATCCAGAGCGCCCTCTGCAGGCCAAGTGTCCTGCCTGTGGTTGGCCCCCATGTCCCTCCTGGACCCCAGTGCCCTTGGCTTAGATACTGCCCCCCTGGCAGTACTCCACTTTCTCTCTGGGTCTCCCCACCCAAGGGAACCCCCACCCCTTATCCCAATGTCACCTCAGTCATGGCTACTGCCAGGCACCACCTACCCCCCACGCCCTGGGGTAGACTGCAGTCTATCAGCCAATCATCACCGGCAACAAGGGGTTTGGACTGGCTGCCTTTACCCACCCTCAGGTTGTCCCTCTGCAACCCCAATACCTATATGGGCCTAGGACCAGGCCCTGCAGCCTGGGGAGTTGCTGGCCTAGGGCTTCCCAGCCCCCAAGGCCTTTCCCCAGCCCAGCCCAGCCCAGCCCAGCCTCACTCTAGGTCCCCAGGTGAGCTCCCTGCAGCCAGGCCTATCTCTCTCTCCTGTCAGAGGAAGACTCCTCTGCTTCTGGCTACCCTGGCCTTCTTATAAGGCTGAGTTGCTCAGCTGGGGCATGGCCCCAGCTGCAGCCACTTCCCCAATCAGACGGGGTTTTGCTCCTTTACTCAGCCCCAGCCCCCTGCGGGGCTTTTCCAACCCCTTCAGGGCTGGAGCGGGCGTTTACCCCACTACAGTCTGGGATAGGGCTCTTTGACCATATCCTACACCATGGCCCTGGGTGGAAAGCTGGCTTTAGGTGTCCATGAGGCCTGTGGCTCTAAATGTTAACTTCTGCATTCTTTCCTTCTTAAATGCAAGGCAAGTACATAGCAATGCCTACCCCTCCCCTTGTTCCCCCCAAAGAAGCATCATATGAGATTCCTTTGGGGAGCATGTTGAAGAATCTGCTGAGGTAAAAACTGAACAAGTCTGGAGATAGCTAGAGCTAGGATCACAGAGAAGGGAACGTGGATCAGGTCCTATGGCCTTGTCTCCTGAGCTAGGATAGCCAGACAGCTTTAGCCCTGATAACTCCCACACTACTAAAAAAAACACTATCTCCAACTGACCTGCTGCTGGAATGTGTTCACAGCTAGAACCTTTCCCCCTCTGCTCCTCTAGTCCAATAGCGTTGGTGGAGTTCCAGTCCTTATGACACAGACTCTTGGAATGCACTCACTTTTTCCTTGTTGTCCATGGTGATGGCAATCTGCATCCGTCTCCCTCTGCGGAAAGCTACCAGGTGGTCCACCTCTTCCTCGTTCAGGGCTGGGTCCCCACCTTGACTCAGGAGGCCATCTGAACTCTGTTTCTCACTGACAATCCGCTTCCCCTGGAAATAACAGAGCAAGAGCAACATACACGTAATGACACAAAATTTAGAAGCATCCTCCTCCCTGTATCAGCCTCTCACTATAATGATAGACACAGAGGAGCTGGTGGTGAATTTAGGAATTGGCATAACAGAACAGATCAATGGTCCATCCCGTCCAGTCCAGCCTCCAAGCTCTGAAAGTGGCAAATATTGGGAACTTCAGAGGAAAATGTAAAGTTCACATAAATCTACTTGGCTTATTGTGTACAACTATCCAATGAGGAACATTTCTTCTTGTCTTCACTGCTCCAAAACTTGAGTATTGATTGACAGCCTTTATCATTTTTATTTTACAGTGAATTATAGTCAGGTGTTGCTAGTTGTACTCTCTTTTGACTCTTACTAAGATATTTGCCTCCGTAAAATCCAAGGGTTAAAATGGGGGAGGGGGAGTTGGAGTAGTGATACTCCCTTAAGCCCATGCACAAACCATGCCCTTGTCACCTGAGACTCTGTGATCTTCATTGTCCCAATATCATTGTCCCTCTCCTTTCTTGAATGATTTGATCAACAGTAGAACAATTGAATTACTGATCAAATCGTGAAATAGTTGACAATGTTGACATTTAAACTCTTGTCATGAGCTTCAGATGACATGGGTAGTTTACACCTTTCAGAGTTATTGCTTCAGGCTGTCTGCTGATTCAGAAACACTTCACTGCATCTGTTTACATCTGGTTTTTATTCTGATTATTATCTTCAGAGTCAATTCTCATCTTACAGGAAAGGGTAAATTGGAGAATTTGACAGGTCATCTTTATACTAGTCAGTATTCTACAGATAGCTCTGTCATATCTCTTCTTAGTTTTCTTCTTTCCAAATCATTTCTAGAGTAAAATTTTCAAAAGCATTTAAGTGATTTAGGAGCCTGAATAATGGTACTTATGCTCTTAAATCACATAGGTACTTTTGAAAATGTTACCCTGTGTCTCCTTATTCTCTCTTCATGTGCCGTCCTTCGCTCGCCTCTAACAGTGCTGTGCAGAACTCGGCTGTTTCATTTCACAAGGGGTGGTGCATGTTCTTCACTGTCAATCTGTGGGGTTTCACTCACATCTGAGTGAACTTGGTGAATTAACTCAAAATTTCAAAACAAAATGTAGTTGAAATTGGAGAGCTCCTTTATAACAGCAAATTTCATATGATTTGCATGTAAAATCTTAACTGGACCCAGGTTTGTTCAAAAAGTTTGCAAATCTCAGCAGTACTTTCATTGAATTTGTAATGACACCTGAAACCAAACATGTTTCACTGTAGCCTTATCAATACTAGGTTCTGCCAGAGGTTCAGCTGAACAGGTGTTAGCCCCACGCCCAAGTGCAGACAAGGATCCTTCAGCCAGACCAATTTTTCTCAACTGTTTCAATGAAGCCATTCAGCACGTTTTACTAACACGTGATAAAAGTTCTGGAAGCTCTCAGAGCCTTTTTCTACATCAGGGGTTTATTCTCCTCTTGCTTACACTGGTTTAACCCTGCATACCTCCGTTAACTTCATAGGAGTTACTCTTGATTTACACTGGTATAAGTGAGAAGAGAATCAGGGCTGGTTCGAATATCCAGAGCCTGTTCTAACGGTGGTGGGAATTTTTTGTAAAATTTCCTAGTGTAGACACAGCTTTAGTTTCAAGTTTCATAGCAAACATTCACGCAGTTGTAGCCTCTAATCATTTTTGTTGCCTTTCTTGGGATTTTTTCTATTTCTGCTGTATCCTTTTTGAGATGAGATCATTGAAAACAAATATTGCATACAAGGTGAGGGCTCTGCCATCAGTCAGTTGAACATCATTCTAATAGTTTCTGCAGTGTTCTCTATCCCCATTTCAACACAGCCTAACATTTGATGTGCTAGTTTGACAGTTGCTGTGAATTGAGTGGATGTCTTCAGTGAGCCATCCCCAGGGATGGCCAGATCAACGATAAAGAGTGGTTCAGGAGGCAAATTAGCAATCAACATTACCCAAAGAGTCACAGTAGCGTGAATTCATTGTTTCATTTACTATAGTACTATACAGTATATTCATATTTAAACAGTATGATAGGGAAATATATATATATTCTCACAGCAAAATGACTGACCAAGTATTATTATTTTATCAACTACAATTGGTTAATAACATAGTAAAAGCATCCTGATTGGTTAATAACTTAGATTGGTTAATAATTAAAGCACACAGTGTTTTAATACCATGTGCTGCAAAGAGGCGCATTAAAGAGTGGCTTGCAAGCATCAATCTGAGTATCCCGGGTCTAGATCTTTTTCATAAGATTAATTAATTCAGAATCCAATTTGACAGTCAAAAGAACGAGGGCCGGCTCCAGCATTTCTGCCGCCCCAAGCAAAAAAAAAAAAAAAAAAAAAGCCGCAATTGCAATCGCGACCTGGCGGCAACAATTGGGGGGGGAGGGGGAGAAGCTGCGATCGGCGGCGGCAGTTTGGCGGCAGGTCCTTTGCTCCTAGAGGGAGTGAGGGACCTGCCACCCCCGAATTGCCGCACATGCCGCCCCCCTCTCTTGGCCACCCCAAGCACCTGCTTGTTAAGCTGGTGCCTGGAGCCGGCCCTGAAAAGAACAAGCAGTCATTTTAATGCAAAATGCAAACTGTCTTGGAGGCCATTGCAGTCAGATATACAGGGTCAGGTTAACTATTGAGCCTAGGAGAACTGAATGCTGTAGAGATCTCCATCCTCACAAATTATATAAACTGTGTTAAAGGCTTTCGTAAGTCCTGTGTATTGGCTGGTTGATGGCCATTCTGATATCTTGGCAGAGCTCCACAGACAGGAACTTACTTGGGTCTATTAGAGTTGGGCCTGAGCCACAAAGTTCAAATCTGGATCCAAACTCCTCCAAAATTCCCATTGTCAAATACAAGGTTTGCATTCCATCAGTTCTATAGTGCAATGTACTGGTTTTGGGTGTATATATAATGTTGCCCTCTAGTGGTTAGCCCACAGGGACTATGTGATGGGACATGCCCCCATCTTACTGATGAGCTAACGAGCATTCCTGCACTCAGGCAGTGCCAGTTAGGTGCAGCTGCAGAACATGCTCCGCCTGGAGAAATGGAGTTTAAAAGGGTGAGACTGGCCACACAAACTAGAGGGTTGGGTTTGTTTTCTTCCTAGGAGCAGGGAAGCTGCCAGGGACTGCTAGCAAGCTCTGCTACAAGGGGAGCTCAGTCTGAGGCAGTTGCTAGCCCATCCTTCTCCTCCTCCTTGTCTGGGGCAGACTGGCCTTATGAGCCTGATATGGATGAAGGATGCTGAAGGGGTCCTTGCATCCAGTGAGCTGTGGTGGGACCTGGGGAGTGCTGCCAGGGACAAGAGGCAAATGAACATAACCAGACTCAAGAGTCAGAAAGGACCCTGAGAGTGAGCTGAACTCCTGCTGGAAACAGTCAGATTGCCCGGCAGTGGGTGTATGTAGGGGACCCATGGGTAACAGATTCAAAGAGACTACAACTGATCCCAGGCTGAGAGTCGGCTGACAACAGCTATGACAATTGCAAAATAAGGACATTCTTCTTTAGTTAAAGGGCAAGAAGCCTGTGTTTTTGGAGCAGAAGGAACAGGGGTCTAGACCTAGCACTGTGCGTGCGATTAATAAATTTGCCAGTTGTCTGCAACACATGGGTTTTTTACAATAGTGACCAGCCAGGTAGTGCAGATCAGGATCCAGATTCATAGATTCCAAGGCCAGAAGAAACCATTGTGATCATGTAGTCTGACCTCCCGTATAGCAGAGACCAGATAACTTTCCTCAAAATAATTCCTACAGCGGAGCTTTTAGAAAAACATCCAATCTTGGTTTTAAAATTGTCAGTGATGGAGAATCCACCACAACCCATGGTAATTTGTTCCAATTACTCTACCTTATTTCCAGTCTGAATTTGTCTAGTTTCAACTTCCAGCCATTGGATCGTGTTATACCTTTCTCTGCTAGACTGAAGAGCCCATTATCAAATATTTGTTCCCATGTAGGTTCTTATAGTCTGTGATCAAGTCTCTATGTATCTTTGTTAAGCTAAATAGATGGAGCTGCTTGAGTCTATGACTATAAAGCAAGTTTTCTAATCCTTTCATCATTCTCATGGCTCTTCTCTGAACTTTCCAATTTATCAACATCCTTCTTGGATTGTGGTCATCAGAACTGGACACAGTATTCTGGCAGTGGCTGCACCACAGTAGAGAGGTAAAATAACCGCTCTACTCCAATTTGAGATTTCCTCTGCTTATTCATCCAAGAATTGCATTAACCCTTTTGGCCACAGCATTGCACTGGGAACTCATGTTCCGCTGATTATTCACCATGACCCCAAATCTTTTTTAGCGTCAACCATTCAAACATTTAGAAAGTTAAGGAGTTATTAGATCCTGGCTTTGATTAACACCCCATTTCTCATTTGTTGAATCATATCATGAGTAATATCAATAAACCTCTGTCAAGGCTGCTTCCCCACTTTGAACTTTAGGGTACAAATGTGGGGACCTGCATGAAAACGTCTAAGCTTAACTACCAGCTTACATCTGGTCCGCTGCCACCACTCCCAAAATGCTAATTCTCTTCCCTGGGTAGCCTTGAGAGACTCTTCACCAATTCCCTGGTGAATACAGATCCAAACCCCTTGGATCTTAAAACAAGGAGAAATTAACCATCCCCCTCCTTTCTCCCACCAACTCCTGATGGATCAAGATCCAACCCCCTTGGATCTAAAGACAAGGAAAAAAATCAATCAGGTTCCTAAAAAGAAGGCTTTTAATTAAAGACAAAGGTAAAAATCATCCCTGTAAAATCAGGAGGGAAAATAACTTTACAGGGTAATCAAACTTAAAGAGTCCAGAGGAATCCCCTCTAGCCTTAGGTTCAAAGTTACAGCAAACAGAGATAAACACTCTAGCAAAAAGGTACATTTACAAGTTGAGAAAACAAAGATAAAAACTAACACGCCTTGCCTGGCTGTTTATTTACAAGTTGGAAATATGAGAGACTTGTTCAGAAAGATTTGGAGAACCTGGATTGATGTCTGGTCCCTCTCAGTCCCAAGAGCAAACCACCCCCCAAACAAAGAGCACAAACAAAAACCTTCCCCCCACCAAGATTTGAAAGTATCTTGTCCCCTTATTGGTCCTTTGGGTCAGATGTCAGCCAGGTTACCCTGAGCTTCTTAACCCTTTACAGGTAAAAGGATTTTGGAGTCTCTGGCCAGGGGGGATTTTATAGTATTGTACACAGGAGGGCTGTTACCCTTCCCTTTATAGTTACGACAACTTCCATGAACACACACAGTTGGCCAGTCAAAACATAGGATGTTTGAATGGGATGTTATGAATTGTACTCAACTGAATGTTTTAAAGGGATGTTGTCAAGATAAAAAACATGTATTTTTAGTTCCTTTTTTCTATTCTCCTCTATTCATGTTCTTATAATGTGATATATACTTGTAATACCTTGGATTTTATAATTAAACAAATCTTTCAAATCTGGCTTACTTTTCACCATTTATGTGTTTATGTTTACTTTCTCAATTTTACTCAAATTGTAGAGTGCAATTAGATTCTACATTTGTAGAGTGAAGTGAGCCTTCCCGTTTATAGTCAGTGGGACTAATACTTCTCTCACATCACTGCAAATCAGAAGTAACTCCACTAACATGAACTGAACGTGGTGAGAGCAGAATTAAACCTCTGAGTAGCTTGTCTTCTGTTTTATCTAAATCACACAGGCAATTCTGAAAATCCCACCTGCTGTTATCTTTGGCTTCACACTACTACGGGGCAGTGTTTATATCCAAAAATACTCCTATATTTGTTTTTCTGGAAAAGGTGTCATAAAAACACTTATAGTGAGATTTCCTCAGTCACCAATGGAATTTGGATGCCCAATTCTCATAACAATTACTGGAAAATAGGACTCCAAATCCTGTCGGTGGCTTTGAAAAATCTCAGCTTTATGTTCTTATTACATTTTTTCAAGTCAAAACCTATGTAATGAGTCTCAATATGCCTCATGAGGCTCCCTTTATAAAGTGCCTTTGTATTCTAATTTGTTTTTTGATACTTAAAAAAATATGCTCATCATAATCTTGAGGCATGTATGCATTAATTAGGGGTCAGTTGCAGCCATGGTATAACACCACTGAAGTCAGTGGAGTTACATCAGGATAAATACAGCTTATGTGCTTTGGAATCAGGAGCAACATTTCAGAAAAATTCAAGGGGAGGGAGCAAAGTTGTGTCAGCATATAGAACATTGTGTGATTATATTATATCCTGCAAAGTTGGGGGAGAAAGGGTCGTGGTGGGAGTAGTGGAAGACATAATGGAGCATAAAAACCTATGAAAAGCTAGTAGGGGCTGCCCCTTGGCACCAAATGGCACCTCTATATAGAGTAAAAGAGGTGCGAGGTTTCGCCCTTTCCTTTCCCTCCTCTACCCTAATTTCCCCCTTTTAAAAACTATTCTTTTTTGGGTCCCCAGCTGCTTTCCTGAAGGCAGAAATGTATCAGTACTTCCTTCAGTTACCCATCTCCTGCACCCACCACCAACACTCTGCCTGAGTGAGTTATGTGCCACTATTAAAGAACACTGCATCCAAAATACTAGATCCCTTCTTTATCACCATTTTAATGGAAATGAATGATAATTTTCTCCCACCACCGTGAAGAACTGCTGGGAACCACAGCAGTGACTATTTCTTTTTCAAAATGGATCCATTTGTCCTCTAAGGCCAGATCCTGCAAAGTCATGATATATCCCTGAGTACCCTTGGTGCCTACTGAAGCTAGTGGGTTGCTCAACACCTTGCAGGATTGGACCTTTAAAGCGCTACCTGTGGCTGAGTGTCCTTTTCCCATGTCTAGGATGACTTAGAAGCTCTAACTCAGCTTTACTAACCATGGGATATTGCTCGAGTCTGATGTCTCACTGGTGTTGTCAGCATTCTCTCAAGTATCAATATTGCCACAGAACATCTGTGCTCCCTTGGTGATTCACCTAGCATGAGGGACGCTATTGGAAGTACATTTTGTCACCCTTAAGTCCAACAAACACATCTGGTACATTAAGCTGTGCTGTTAATTAATGAGCTGGAGAATTGGGGTTCCCTGCCCTGAGTGATGCACTGATGTGAGCTGCTCAGCACTGTGGGCAGCATTTTTATAAAAAAAGGCCAGTTTGGGGGTGGAGGTGGGGGAGTCCCTAGTAGTTTTGGATGTCTCAGAGTACTAATAATGAGCTAATAATCTATAACCTCTACATCAACAACTCAACTCCAGTCTACATCAGTAGTGGATACCTGGTGCCATTCAGTGGTCTATGCAAATGATCTCAGTCCAATTCCTGTTACACCGATAACACCATCACAAATGGGCACTCAGAAGAGAGGCCTAGGGCTATGTCTACACTACTGCGGTAAGTCGACCTACTCTACGCAACTCCAGCTACGTGAATAACCCAGATTTCGAGCTGACTCCAGATGGATCAGAGCAGATTTGGGAAACTCTGTGAATGTAGCCTCTCGAATACCAAAAGAGCGAATAACGTAGCTGGAGTCGACGTACCTTAGGGTGAGTTACCGCGGAGTCTACATCGCGGGGGGTCGATAGGAGAAACTCTCCCATCGCCTTACCTTACGCTTCTCATCGGGGGTAGAGTACAGGGGTCGACTGGAGAACGATCTGCTGTTGATTTGGCGGGTCTTCACTAGACCCGCTAAATTGACTGCTGGTGGATCAATCTCAGAGCGTGGATCCCGGTTGTAGTGTAGACCTGCCCTAGGATTGAATGGGCATGGAGAATAAATTAACCTCCCACTGGTGGTCCCTCCAGAATAAGGATGAGACACACTGGAGGGAACTGAGTATGAAAGCTTGCACTGCTGGTGCCTGGGTTATAGTTGTGCTGACCCTGCTCCCATTGAAGACAAGACAAGCTGGAGCAGGCTTTCCATGGGTATGTAGCACAGCTCTGCAGGCCTGTCAAGTGAGCAACTTCACTTTTTTTGTTGTTTTTAAGTGATAGCTACCAGCTGTGCCCACAGAGAATCCCTCCCTGAGTGGAGAAGGGGCCCAGATTTCGCAGATTTGGGAAACTCTGTGAATGTAGCCTCTCTAATACCCAAAGAGTTAGAAAGGCCAGAAGTGGTGGTGAGAGGCTATGGGAGAGGAATTATGCAAAGCAACTGTCTGCAGAAACCCAGTGAAACCTGACAATCAAAGAGAAACAAATATTTAAATAAAGTTAATCGATTAGGGGTGAGTGCTTAAAAGTGTTTATTGGATTTGCAGCAGATACAGCACATCTAGACAATTTATCATTAGAATTAAATGTACCATTAGGAGGGTATAGAGCACAAGTGAGGCTGTTAAGCAGAGCACAGATTATTGGGGGGGGAGTGATGCTTTCATTAAGGAAGAACACAGGAGACAGATCTACTTAGTAGGATTATGACTAGTTTGAAAAAAAGTCAGACGTGGAGATTACAGAAAGTTGACTGGATTTTCTGGAAATTTTTCCCTCCCAGCATCCTTTCCAGCAAACTAATTCACAATATCCTCATTCCAGCCACTTGATTTAATGTTCATGTGTTTTCTTTAACTCCTTTTGCTGGCATAATAGTATCGGTTACTTCATTAGTCTCTTGTTTCTAATCTCAAATGTCTGAAGGAATCCTTTAATCACAGTAAAAGCATGTCCCATGGGGGATAATGACACTTCCCAGGGGTTTCTGCCTCTCAGTCTCTGGCTGAACAATACACCCAGACTGCGATATGCATTCAGGCATGACATGCCCCCAGTTGTCTTTTCCTGCTTAAATGTAGTAGTGCCCCTGCAGAGCTTCAGCTCGCTCAGAAAATCTCTGCAGGCTGTGGAGAGCCAGTTGGGGTCTGCTGTGTTTCAACTGCTTTGAGCCTCACCGGAGTTAGCCACCAACACTTTCACTTATTCACAAATGTTGGCGATACAGGGCCTGATCCAAAGCCCGTTGAAGTCAACAGAAAGGCTTCTGTTGACTTGAATGGGTGGTGAATCAAGTGTTGTTGTAAATTTAGCATTTGCAATGACGAATCACTAAACAAATGAGCATGAATCAGTGTATCAGAGGGGTAGCCGTGTTAGTCTGAATCTGTAAAAAGCAACAGAGGGTCCTGTGGCACCTTTGAGACTAACAGAAGTATTGGGAGCATAAGCTTTCGTGGGTAAGAACCTCACTTCTTGACCAATTGCCAAGAAGAATTCTAGTTCTGCTTAACTTATCATCTTTAACAATATGTATCCCTGGGACACAAAACACCATTATAGCATTCTTGCTGGCCACATGACTAGACTTAGCATCTCCTTCATTCCTGGATCGCTGATATATACAGTATGCTAGAGCAGCTGTATTGTCCATCTATATCATCCTATGAATACCTAGTTTTGTTTTATTTTGAGAGCTAACAAAATAAACCAGATAATTCCAGAATAAAGGGCCAAAACCTGAGGTCCTTACTCTGTTTTTATTCAGTCTTTACTCAGGCAGACTCCCACTGATTTCAGTGGCAACTGTAGCCACTTTAATGTTTTACTTCCATGCAAGCTTGCTTAAGTAAAAAACTAGTAAAATCTGAGTAAGGACATAGGGATTTCTACCCAGAAACAGGATCCCTTCTCTCACAATAATATAATTTGCTCCAGGGTAGGGTAAAAAAAATTCCTGGCAAGTCCCATCACCCTGAAGGTTTGGCATCTGTTGTCTGGTTTACCTTTCCAGAGTCCCAAAGCATTGTGCCTGCTTCATTGGTCTCCTCTTTTAGTCACCATGATAAAATGAACTCCACATTCATTGGAAGCAGACATTTCTGACCTAGAGTACTTTTTTTGTGAGTCCAGTGTCAGTCCATAAACAGGTCTTGAATGGAGATGGTCCCAAGAAATCAGTGGTATGTAGGATATGACCAGCCCATCAGTTGATACCTTTCCCTGTGACTGTATATCTACAGTGCTTCACTGAGGTTTAGTTCATTTTCATCTGAAGAAAAGACATTTACTGCCTTTGTGGTCAGTAGTACACCCAAATGATTAATACTTTGAGTTTGCCATGGTTATGCGTGATTGATGATCGGGGGTTTGTAGAGAAACCCCATCTCATCCTTAACTCTAATGTCACAATAGCAATGCAGTAATATGGAGAAAGTTGTGGGAAATCTGAGGGTCCCACTTTGTCAACTTAGACATTGGGTGGCAGTCGCACTTTCAAGTGCTTGGTATGCAATGGACATCCAGGTATCTACTTTTCTCTTTATGTTTAGAACTTTGTGGAACTGAATTAGGGTCTGGTACCATATCAGAATGAGAAGTGTTACAACTTTCATCTATTGGACATAACTATCTGCCTGGAGAGCACAGTATAGTTTCATCACAGTTGGTGGACTGGTGTCCTCCTTTTACTTAGAGTGTTTCTTTTTCATTTCCATAGCAAATGTATTGAATTTAGTAACTCTGTTTTTGACTCTTCTCAGCAGAAGGGGCACTGCTGTGACTGATCAGTTCAGAGGCAGAGGAAAGGGACTGACTCTATGCAGCTGGAGGCAGCTGTTGGACCTCCTGAGGGCACAGAAAGTTCAGGATTGGTGACTTCTGCCTGTTAATCAGACATGGAAAGGAAAACGCATAGTGCCTGGCTTGGCAGCAACCTGAAACACAGAATAAGCATTCACTGCAGGATCAAGTAACAAGAGAAGGTGGATTGGGAAGGGGCCAATTTTTAAAAAAACACAAATATCTTCAATAATTAGCAAAGTTAGGAAGATGTAAAAAAACATTAATAGTGAATGTGATTCAAATTTAATGTAAATTGTTTCTCTTGCTTTTAAATATATTTTAGTGGTGGGAGAAGGTGTTGTATTGACAGCCATAGGCACAGAAAGGGCTGTGAGGGTGTAACCCTCCTCATGTGTCTCAACCACGATTTGGAGGGACCATACCTAAAATTGAAACAAATGGTCAGTTTCCTTGCCCAGTCAATCTGCAGAGATTGCTAGCAAGGGTGCCAGTTGTGATGATGACTAGTGATGTGGACATCTGTCCATTGGGAACTGGATTGAGATTGCCAGCTGTTGTTATGGTTTGAATATATGTCTAGAGGATGCTAGGAGTGCATTTTATAAATAGAATATATATAAATAATACGCCAAAAACCAGTCATCAGATGTAACGATTTCTGGTTCCACCCACCTGGGTTGGATTCTCACTAGAAATGGGCCCAAGCTGTGAATTTCAGATCCACATTCAAATTGGAACTTCCCTAAAGTGTGAAGTTCAGGTCCATTTCTAGCTCAAGCCAGTGACCTAGAAGCAAAAGTCTAAGTCTGACACACTTTAAAAGTTTCCCTTGCTAAGGCACCAAGTTGTGCGTCAAGTTAGCATCTGAATGTTTTTCAAGTCCAGTTTAACTCGCAGCTGTAACTGACTATTGATGTTATCTCATCTCTGAGAGTAAGCCACGAGTGTAAAATGGGAAAAAGGTATGGAAATTACTGTCATCTTTACTAGGCTTGGAAATGGGATGCCTTTGTCAGGAGGAATCCAGAGTATCACCATGTACACACAGATCACAGGAGCATATTTAAATAGGGAGTCCTGCTGTATTAATCCTGGACTTGGCGGCAATACAAACATCTAGGAAGTAATTGCAAGCATCAGTGCAGTAAGGAACAGGAAGACATTGAACAAAGCTCCAAGTTGAGAGAATGAGAACAGGAACCCCTTACAGCACAGAGAACGCAATATATTAAGGCTTGAGTGATGCATCATTTTAAAGACCCACCTTGGCTTTGTTGTCCATAGTAACAGCCAGCTGCATCCTCTTTCCCATCCTGAATGTAAACATATGATCTGCTTCCTCCTCATCTTCCTCCTCACTGCCGACTCCAAGCCCTGGGCTGGTGGGGCAGCTGCTTCCCCATTTCTCACTCACCACCCTTTTCTCCTGAAAAGCCAATCGGTCTGGTTAGAAAACAGGTCCTTTTGGGGTTACCAGTGTGTTTCCATTTTAGGAAAAATCTCTGCCTCAACAGCTGGGAGAGGGCAGCTGTGGAAATGTTAGGACTTGCTCCACGGGATGCTTTTCACTCCAATTACAATACCATGACATTCTTCCAAAGAGCAAAACAACAGGGACTTTGTCTGATTAGCAGTGAAACCCACAAATCTAAGTGGGTCCGGAAAACCCATTACATTTACAAATCTGACATTTCAGACTAAAATGTCAAAGGTTTAGGAAACAGATGTCATCATTTTCTTGTTAACGCTTACAGCTAGATTGTGCAACCCTAACTCCTGGTGCTGATTACTTATTGTTGACACCAGCAGACTACTGGTGTGAGTAAGTGATCACCATTATAAGGGTTGGACAATCTAGTCCACAGAATGTTCAGTTTCTGGTTAATAACATCTTTCATCTCCTGTATGAAAGGGAAAAATTGTGCAAGCCTACAGTAAAGTGAGGGCCAGTGGGTTGCTGGAAAGTGGGAAAGACAGTCTACAAATGAACCTAATAAAGTAATTGTGTGAACAATCCAACATCAGGGAAAAGAGACAAGGGTACGTTTGGGCTACTTATTCCATGAGCTCTGCTGTCATTGCATTCACTTTAACACAGGGCTGCATGCAGAGTGTCAAGGGGGACTGGCCTTGTGATGTGTTGGGCCTAAAGTGCTGGGAGGAGTGGATCAGGCCACGAATTGCCTCCTCTCTAATACTGCTGCTAGGGAATGGGGAGGACTGTCTGTCAGTGATTTGTTTAATCCCCCTCTAGACCCAGAGATACAAAAAAAGACTGGGACAGCCCACGAGTTGCAGAGTTTGCATGGGAAACCCTATTGGAAACCATGTGTGGGAATCCCTAAGGGCCACTTGTTTCGCTTGTTCTTAAGGTTGACCCTTGTTTAAGGGAAGGAGGGAGAATGCCCTGTTTGGACCTATGATATTTTCTTCTTATGTGTGTTCTGCAGTTAAATCCATGCCTTGACGCACATTTGGAACTCCTATTTTTCACCCTACAGCAGAGATAAAGCACGTCTATTTTGGATATATGTCTGCGACCATGTTTGTATTCATGTCTGGTAGTTCATATACATGTGAGTGTGCATATGTACATGCACACACATCTGCTTGCTTGTATTTGTGTACATGCTTGCATCTGTGGGAACAGGTTTGTGTGTGCAGGCTAATGTATATCTGTGCATGAATCTATTCAGAACCTTTAAGTCTTTTGGGGAGTGGTTAGGTTCTGATTCCTGATACTCTGAATGCCTGTTGTACATGCTGCCTACTCCAGAGATAGCAGCTCTGAGTTCGTAAGGAAGGGATTCTTTAGTGAGAAGTTCACTTGTACTAAAAGGGAAGCAAGACTTACGTTATGGGCCTTGGTGATAGTAATAGTCAGACCATCCTGCTTGGGTCTCCTGGAAGTGACAGCCATCCCCTCCTGCTCTGCTCGCTTTCTGTCTTCTTCTATTTCCTGAAACAGTCAAGTCCACATCCAACATCAGATCTTTCAAAGGTCTGTGACAAATCAAACCCACTCAGGCAGGGAGAGGAAAGGGCCATGAGCTTTGCATGTACAACATCAGGGGGCCAGAGCCATCATAATGAACCACAGAAGCAAAGGCCAGGTGATTTCTGTGCTCACTGGGACCTCAGGCTAGGTAGAGTCATGGCCCATTTTCCTGTTTTGCATTCCTACTGGGGAATACATGGGGCCAACACAACATTTTGAAAATTTTGCTATGTGTCTTTTGTCAATGCACTCTCAGCACAGCTTGTTCTCCAAGAAAGCTGTACCAGAGTTCTGTTCCTTGAGTGCATGTGCTCCCTGGGCATCTGTTAGCAGCCCCAGGCCTCTAGAACTGGGAACTGTAGTCCCACGGTATATGACGAGGAACAAGCATGTGATCTATAGGATACAAGGCTTCCTGTCTCTCCGTGTCATAGGTGATGGAACTAAGAGTTCGGTGCTGCCACATCCCCTGGCTTGAAGTGGTTTCCATTATATACAGGGTTTACAGTTTGGTTCAATGGCTCTCAGCACCCCCACTATAAAAATTGTCCCAGCACCCCTGCTCTAGATACATCTACACTGCAGCTGGGAGCATGCTTCCCAGCTCAGGTAGACAGATGAGCTAGCTCACTAAGAAGAGCAGTGTAGCAGGGCAGTTTGGGCTAGCTGCCAGGGTATGTATGCAGAGGGTCCAGGCAGTTTTGTACTCAGGCAGCTAGTCCAATCTGCCATCCGTGCTACCCCTGACTACACGGTTATTTTTAATGCACTAGCTTGAGCACAGCTAGTGTGTGTCTGTTCACCCAAGCTAGGAAGCATGCTCCCAGCTCCAGTGTAGAGGTACCCTCAGGCAGGAACAACAGAGAGGAAAGTTCCAGGCTTGGGCAATGACCTGGGAAGGAACTTACCACATGGACCAGATGGATAGCCTGGGAGAGAGACCTGGGCCTGTGGAAGTATAGGTCTCTCCGTAGCAGCCAGGCAGAGAGGCTGATGGATTAGAAAACCGAGAGGGGGCTGAGCTGCAGAGCATCCTGCACCAGGGAATGAGACAATGAGCCAAGCAGAGGGCCGATTGCTTATGGAGCCTGGAGGAGGCTGTGAGACCTGGCTCCAGGGGAAGACAGAGGGAACTGTTTATGTTTAATGGGTTGCACAAGCTCCTAGGCCAAGGGGGCAGAAAGGACTATGCCCAGTTTGTGAATCCTGCTGCCCAGGGGAGGAACTACTTTTACTAATGGCATTGTGTCTATGAACCAGGTCCCAAGGGTGGGAATGTTACTTGAACCACATGGCAAGTAGGAGGGGGCATTTTCTGTGAGCCTAAAGAGGAAAAATTAGGCCTGGATTCCCATTCCACATGCCAAGAGATGGAGGCTAGGGAATTGATTGACACATGGTTGTCAGTTCCTTTCCCCGACCATGTGTGACATTTAAGCCTTCCCATAGCCTTTCGTTATGCCCATTTTCCTTGCAGTCAGCAGAAAGGGGGAGTCCATGCAGACTTTATAGGAAAAGGAGGTAAAGTGTGGATGCCTGCTGAGGAAAGGCACGGCATTTAATCACTCTTAATCATTCAAATCTGGATCCAAATTTCAAATACTCCAAAGTTTAATCTTGGGTTTTGGTTCAGCTGATTGCCGAACCAGAGGCTACTAGCCAAATTTGGATTTGGGTCCAGGTTAAATTTGAAATACTCCCAAGCTCTAAGGTGTTGGACCGTGGTTGCTGACCATCTCTAGTGCTGGGGGAACATCTTCAGCCAAGAAGAGGAGGCTCCTGCCATGGTGAGCAATATTTCTTCTTTTTCAGACTTTCTCAGCACACAAGATATTTATCCAGGAAGAAAAATAAGATGTGGCTGGAAGTTCTTTTTCCTACCTAGGTGACTAGGGCTGAAATACCCAATGGGCTAATGAAGCCTACGTTTAGTATATGGCCTGGCATAGGCCCCAGCCAGTCCACAGTAACATTAGCAGATGCTGACTGCACCACAAACAGAGCTGATTTTTAAAGGTCTATCTCAGTATGGGAACCAGCCAGCACACCGAGACTGCCCCTCCCAGCTGTGCTCTTTGACAAAGCCAATACCTCTTTCCTACCTTGCCTCCTGGCACTTCTGCTTAATGTGTCTGCTCTGCACGAATACTTGGATCATTTAATGCAAGGCATGGTAATGGAGAGCAAGAATGCAAGGAGAGAGACAACAAAATATGGAGTTAGCCTATTGGCCCATCCAGCAGCAATGGCAAGGATAAGGGATCCCCTGTGATCAAGGGCAGAAGAGACTGCAAAAGATTTTTTTTTTGCAGGTTGGTGGGGGGGCTCAAAAGAGTCTAGACCCTCCTAGATACACAAGAAAATGAGATTGGGGCAATAGGAGAGATAGGGGGCAAAAAGGGAGAAGCCAAGATAGATGGGAGAAGGAGGGGGAATAGAACGCTAGAGAGAAACCCCATGTGGGGATGAATGGAGAAAGCAAGTTATATATAGGTGGACATAGTGTGAGAAGGGGTAAAGCCAGAAAGGGGCAGAGAAGAATAGGAAAGAAATAAAAAGAGATGGCAAGAAAGATGTGAGGGTGAAGGGCGAGAGAGAGATGGGGGATTGAGGAAGAAAAGGTCTGCCTGGTAATGTAAACCCAACTCCAATAATCAGATGGATCTTCAACTGCGGTACATTGGCAAAGCTCCTGTGCAGTCAATGCAGCTAGGCTCATTCATGGCAACTGAAGATCTGATCCAGTGAGCTCATGCATATTTCTAAATGTTGTCTTCCTAAACACATGCACTTGGATGGTCATGCACAACTCCTTCTGAAGTCAATTGACATTAAGCAGCCATATCCAAGGGCAGGACCTGAACACTTTCCAATGTGATGGATCTTATCTAGCTAGGTTCCACATCCCTGCCAGGATTTATTAAAATGGGCAACATTCAGCAGACACATTGGTTAGTGCTAGTGGAGATGGCTCGGACATGGGGCTGAAGAAGATAAAATCCAGGCAGGCAGTGGGGCAAACTTACCTGGTACCTTCGTATGAGAGCTTCATTCTTTTTCCGCAAAGCCAGGATTTTCTTATCCAGTTCAACATCTTTCTGCTCTTTCTTCCGCAGCACGGCATCATCCACCATGGCAGCCTGATGATACAAGGACAGTTTTTCTGACTCCACCTATAGCCCACAATGCCCCTTCACTCTGTTTGTATCAACAAGGGGTAGAGAGTCACAAAGGGCAGAAAAAAGGAATGGTCCTGTACCAAGCTCTGCCCACAACCAAGCTCTGTCTACTTGAAACACCAAAACGAGAGGCTACTCACAGTAGGCTGAATTCATCATAACAGAGTTGTCCCTCTCTTTTCTTATATGCTTTGATCAGCAATGAAGTAGTTAATTATGTTGACATTTAAATCATCGTTGTTAGGTTTCCGCGCTAACACCCTATTCAGTTGAATGGGGTAGTTCACAACTCTTTGAATTATTATGTCAGTCTCTATCAGGCACGCTCCCCATTCTGTTTGCATTTTGATGGGTATCTTGGCAACCACAGGGCTTACAGATGTACATTTTAAAAATTCTGGAGTACCAGATACCAACCTCCGGAACAAAGTGCTGACTCAGTGAGCCAGCAACAGCTAGTCCAATTTGACTGTTACGGGTACCCATCAGTACAACATACTGGCACATTTATCTAGACTCTGCTCTAGTCTGTGTTTGAGTGAAGCAGCCAGATGAAATTGCTAAGATTTCTGAAGTGCTACATCAGTTTGCTTTTTTAAAAGGTGTTTTTATAATGCTTATCAGTCACCAGAGTATCTGAATGCTTCAGAGATCACGGCAAATTCACTGTTCTGTTCTGTTCACACACACAACCAAGTAACAAGGGCTGGGGGGGGGGCAAAGGGGAGGGAAGTTAATACTGGGTTTGTGGGCATAGCAAGTTGACTATGTTGGATTTGTGGGCACTGCAAGCTTGAGTGTACCTGTGCCACCACTTTACTGCTTTGGCATCAACCTGCTTTTTAAGGCTGAACTCTATTCCCTTTGATCATATTCTGTAGCTCTGCCTTGTAAGTCATCAGATATTTTATCTGCATTCTGTTATGTGTAACAGTAATAAATAACCGATAGAATAAGAAAAGTCTTAAGGGAGTTAGAAATGCATTTAATGAAACCATCACCAACCTCTCATTAAGCAGGTGTTAGCTTAGGGCAACATTTCACAGCTGCTGTTCTATAATAAAAAAAAGTCAGGTTGTAGCAAGACCAACACTCATCATTCCTTATGCCTTGAGCTGATGAAGGTTTCACATTTAACATATTCACTGCAGAGAAGGTAGAACAAACTCCTACTTCCTGTGGTCACAACTTCTCCGTTCCCTACCCCATGACATAGAAAGGGTCCAGGGAACTACAGACCACATTGTGGTTGGTTTTCACAGCCTGTAAGATGCATATCACTGCGTTGGCTCACTATTAGCCCTCAGTTTAGAGTGCCCTATAGAACGATAACAGTCATTACCAGGCTGAGCAGCACCTCCTGCACTAACACTAGAGCATTTTGTGTTAGTTCTGGCAATGCTACCCCTCAGAACCACACTAGTTTAGATCAGTGTTGAAAGTGCTTTCTGTGAGTCACTTCTATGCACGTCCCTTTGAGGAGACCCTCCAAAAGCTCGAGGCATGGTGCATCAGCACAAAATCTCTCGTCAGAAAAAGTAAAATGTAGGGATCCGATCTAAAGCTGGTTAACTTTATAGCAACGGGAATATAATTATACAAGGGGCACCTATCTGACTACCACAGAAACAGTCTAAGGCTTGGGTTTGAAATACCCAGGCTCCTTGGAAACACAGATTCACTTCTCAGTTGGGTAGACTCAGCCCTGTATCCTTTGGCAGTAAATAAGATGAGTTCTCTACACTTTACTGTGTGGGAGTCTTTCAAAAAAGGCCTTCAAACCTCAGGTCCTGTCTGTTCTAAATAGACATTACCAGTCCTGTGACAGTTTTTGTAAGAGTCAGGGTTTATCTCAGTGTCCTTAGCCAAAAATGGCTCTTCTTTCACCCATCACCATTGTGCAATAGAGCGTGCCCCAGTTAGCTGCTGCCCTCCGAACCACACAGAAGTTGAACATAAGGGCAGCTGGGCCCAATTCAGAAACTGCCACAGCCGCAGGGCCCTGCAGTAGCATCTTGTAGATGCTAGATTCTGTCCTGATGTACACTGTCCAGC
Source organism: Malaclemys terrapin pileata (assembly GCF_027887155.1). NCBI lineage: Eukaryota > Metazoa > Chordata > Testudines > Emydidae > Malaclemys > Malaclemys terrapin. Next base: position 94,247,087 of record NC_071508.1, on the reverse strand, counting down.
TCCACTGATTTCAAGGTTTGGACAGAATTTTACACAATCAAAGGAGGTGCCATAGGGAGTCCGGACCTGCTGGAACAGGTTACAAAGAGGGATAGAACCAGATGATTGTTGGTACATTGTGGGAAAGGCACTACGGGCCACACTGGGAGTCAGGAAAGGAGAAACAGTGGGAGGAGGCAGAGGGGAGGAGAGAGTTGTAACATACTGAACTGATCTCAGACAGAAAAAGGATTTGGACTCAGATCTGGGAATAGATAATACTCAGGTTGGTAGTTAAATCTCTTGTGATATCCATGGCTGTGTGTAAGCAACTATTGAGAGCATATTGGCTGCTATGTGTCCTACCTACACAGTCACCAACTGCCAGTTTCTAACTGACATTGATGTGTAAAGTGCTTTGAGAGACTGGTAGTATGCAAGGCCCTATATAAATATAAAATGACATACTCTTCTAAGTGGTCTCAGATTTCTATAGCACCTTGCTTCCCAAAGCATTTTTATAAACGGCTACATGAACAGTAAACAGGAATCTTCTCGCCGCGTCTTTAGCTACCCAAACAAAAGCTGGAGGCTGTGGGCAGCTGTAACGAGACAATACAAATACAATGGGAGGGTCCAAGTCCTCGCTCCACAACTTGTGACATAGCAGATGCAGTCTCCAACACCTTATAACATTTTAGACAAAAATTTAGTCCCAAACAAGCAAACAAAAAAAGACAAAACCAGAGGCCCCTACAGCATTTACTGAAAATTCTAAAATAACTTGTCAGTAGCCAATTCTAGGCTAATAAAATACGAACAAATGTGCAGCAAAATCCTGGGGTCAAAAATCCCTCATATCATTCTCATCACACACATACACACAGACATTAACACTTTGTTGTTAAATGTCAGCACTAGTTGATTTCAAGTGAGGCCAGGTTATCTTTTTGTCTATACACATACTGCAGGAACGTTAAACTCTCGCACCCACCTCCTGATCGCTGTCACGCCTGTCAAATCCCCATTCAGAAAGGCACCAGACACACACATATGTGATTTTATATAATAATTTGTCACCCAACCTGCTGTTGAACAATGTAAGCATTTCACACTGATTGTGTCTCCCTTAGTTTTTGTCCTTTCTCTATTTGACTTTCTTTCCTTCTAGGTATCGCTTCTCTTTTCTTTTTTTCCTAAGAACAGGCTCCCCCAACCCAATGTTTCTAAACTTTTCCTTTACCAGTTTTCCTTTCCCCTGCTTTTACCTTTCAATCTCGTTCATTCTCAACCTCACCTCCTCCCAGCTCTTTCCTCATGCCTTTCAGCTTAGATTTCCTCTCATCCCTGGCTCCCCTCTTCCATTCACCCCGAACTCCGTCTGTTCTCCATGTTCTGTCTTCCTGCTCACACCCCCCTAGAGCTAGAAACTTACTTTTTACATGAAAGCTGAGATTCTCCTGCAGCCTCTTGATTCCTACAGGTGGGACTTTAAGAAGAACATCAAATATCACAAGACTCACGATAAAATCATGATGGTGATACTGTCTATGATCTGCTGCACATCTATCTTCTGCCTTCCCTTTGGCATCCTGTGATGGGGTATTCCTGTGTGCCAAAAATGCTAACAAGGGGACTGACCTGAAGAAGCAGCTTTGTGTAACAGTCTCTTAGCTGTTTTCACAGCTGATTCCACCCTACCATTACTCCGTGGGTATGCTGGGGAGGAGATGTGGTAGTCACACTCCCATTTGCGTGCAAATTCCTTGAATTCTTCCAAGGCAAATTGAGGTTCATTGTTAGTGAATATAGTGTCTGGAAGGCCATATCTCACAAAGTGGGCCTTCGGTTTGTCAATCACTAACTTGCTTCTTGCATCAGAAAAGGCACTGACCTCCCACAAATTTGAATAGTAGTCCGCTGTAATGGGTACTACTTTTCCTTGAGGGTAATTCCATTCCCATCTTTCCCCAGGTTGGGTGGGCAGCTCATGCAGTAATGGCCTCTTTCTGCTAGTGATTATTACATGACCAGTGGGTGTCATACTCCTCTAGCAAGGAGCAGAATTGTATATTCATTTCCAGTCAGTAAATACACTCTCAAGCCCATGTAAGGGAGCTATCAATCACCAAGTGTGAAGCATGTATTTTTTTGCATGACATCCTTATGTAATGAGGTGGGACAACAGGTCTCTGTCCTTGAAATATGATTCTATCCTACAAACTCAACTCATCTTTAATTTGAAAATATGCTTCTGCTCCTATTGGTAGTTGGCTTTTGTCTTCTGGTCATCCTACTTTCTCCTGACTGCCAGCTGCTGGATTTTCTTTTATGTTGCCTCTTTATTTCCATCAGCTTCACTGTTGAAACTGGGAGATAGTGCAGCATGTTTATGGATTCAATGTCCTGCTCCCTTTCCCCCAACTTGTATCTATGGCTTGCTCAGGATGTCGGCTAACACCAGTAATCGTCTTGGACAATATTGGATCTTCATCTGATAGTCCTGGAGGTGCAGCAACATGTATTGCAATCTCTTCTGGAGTACTAAGAAGAGGCTTTGCTATAGAATTATAGAAGTGCACGGCTGGATGAGACCTCAAGAGTTGAGACCTCAGTCCCCTGTTCTGAATCAGGACCAAAATACACCTAGATCATCCCTGACAGGTGTTTGTTTCTAGGGGTTTGTGGTCTGATTGCACTGGGTGGTAAATTACTGGGACAGAAACTTATCATTCCTATGAAGCACTGTCCACATACACTGGAGCTAGCATGACTCTGCTGCCTTGATCTTGTTGGGATCTGCTTTCAGTCCCATTGCTGTGAGCAGATGTCCAAGGTATGTCACCTCACGCTGTTTGAGTCACGTGATTTCGGGATTGAGTTGTATGTTCTTGTCCCTCTATTGCTGTAGAAAAACTTGTAGTTTTCTGTCAGGATCTTGTTCAGCTTCTGTATCATTGCTCACTTCACCACAATGAGGATATCATCTGCAATTATTTTCACTTCAGGCAGTCCTTCCAGTGCTGGGGAGTCTTCACTGGAACATGCCCGGGACTGGGTTTTCGCGCCCATCATCACGTGCAGCCATCTGTAGCAACCAAATGGTGTTGTGAAGGCTGTCAGCACATTGGACTCTTTGGCCAGGAGTATGTTCCAAAACCCGTTCCTCACATCACAGACCCTGATTCTGTGACAAAGATTCTGGATTTGGAAAGTTCTGACAAGATGTCATAAACTGTGGGCAGTGGCATCTTTTCAGTGCCTTGTTGAGTGGCTTTGGGTCTATGGAGATGTTTGATTTACCTGGTGGCTTCTTTGCCACACCATGCTGCTTACCAAGGCTATACTGTCCCCTGCAGGTACCCCTGTTCTACAGACTTTTGAACTCCTTGCACACTGGATTACATAGTGTCACTGGAACTTTCCTTTGTCGTAAGCACACAGGTTCCACTGTGGGGTCTGCTTCCAGTCACAGCTTTCCTTTGAGACATCTTTTGCCTTTGAAAACATTCCCATATGCATTGAAACTGTCTCCATTGTCCCTGGGACTCCTCCATTTACTTCTTGCACTGCAGCTATTAAATTCTGCTGCTGCATCCATGTCTGTATTCCCCAAGAGGAGTTCGTGGCACTCATAGGCACCAGCTTTCCCTGGCACCGGTGGGTGCTCGCGCCCCCTCCCACTCCTGACTCCGCCCCGACTCCACCCTTTCCCCGCCCCTGCCCCCATTCCAACCCCTTCCCCAAAGTCCCCACCCCAATTCCGCCCCCTCCCTGCCCCTATTGGACCCCTTCCCCAAATCCCCGCCCCAGCCCCACCTCCTCCCCTGAGTGTGCCGTGTTCTCCCTCTTCCCCTCCTCCCTCGCAGCGCCAAACACCTGTTTTGCGGTGCAAGCGCTGGGAGCTAGGGGGAGAAAGCGGGCACGCGGCGTGCTCAGGGGAGAGGGCGGAGGTGGAGGTGAGCTGGGGCAGGGGGACAGGGCGGGGAGCTGCCGTGGGTGCAGAGCACCCACCAATTTTTCCCTGCGGGTGCTCCAGCCCTGGAGCACCCACGGAGTCAGTGCCTATGGTGGCACTTACCATCCACAAACTTCAGTTGGTATCATCTGTTACTTTTCAGGTTAGTTACTGTGAGGTCTCTATGACACTTTGGCAGCTCACCCAGACCAGTAAGGGGTTGTGTCACTACTTGCCTTGTAACCTTGGGAGCCTTTAGGCTATGCAGTTTTGGCTCAGAGCCCTGACACCAGCAGCCTGCCCACAGCACAGATGTCTCTCCCTCAACTTCCACCAGCCCAGTTATTCCTTGTAGGGGGATCCCAAGAACACTTCCGATCCCGAGTCTCCCCATAACCATCTCTCCTGCGGTGTCCAGTTCCTCTTACTGGACACACACGGAGGTAATACCAAGTTCACTAGCTTCAGAGAGCGAGTACTCACAACAGCTTGTTAGCTCAGCTGGGGTGATACACTCCACCTTAATACACAACATTGAGATAGTTTGCAATAAACCTATGAATAAGTTTATTTACAAAGAAAATAGATTTAAGTGCTTTCAAGCAAGAGTGGAAGAGATATGAAAGAGTTACAAACAAACAAAACAGAAATAACCCACTTACTAGTGTCTACAACTTAATTCCAGCAAGATATAGCTTTGCCTAACCTAGTTTCCTACTCACACCAAGTTCTTCAGCCTGTTTTAGCAGGAGGACCTATCTTTCGTAGATACAAAGTGCTGGCTTCTTTGTTCTCTCAGGCAATCGATCCCTAAATTTTTCCAGCATTTTCCATACATCCCCAAAATTTATTTTTGCCTTCAAAGTCAGAAAGCCCTCAGAAAGCTTTCTGTGTTCACCATGGAGCCCACGCCATGTTAATTTTGCAGTCTTCTGTGATTTACAAAGCAAATGATCTTCCTGCAATATCTGATGCAAATGAATAGCCTACTGTCCCTGCTTCTGGTTAAACCTGGCTTGATTTGGAACTGAGCCAGAGAGGTGTTTGGCTTCCTCCTTTGTCTGGAAAAAAAACCTGCTTTTTCTCCTTTGTCACTCCAAAACATAATATCAGAGAGAATCCATAATTTCACATACAGTGTTGTTACATACATTTCACAGTGATATTAATGACCAGCATATTGTTAGTTTTCAAATGATATATTACATGACACCTCTTATGTGGATATCATGACAACAATGTGTGAGGTGTATTGAGCTAGTCAGACCGGCTGAGATTTATCGTTACATACCAGGGAGCTCCTTGCCAACTGGCAGTGTGGTTCTCTTAGGGTCACAGTCACATTTTCCTATGGGCTTCATTATGATATCATTGTACCTTATTAGATTCTGCTTGGTCTTTGTAATGGGTGTGTTCGGGTCCAATTCACCCCGAGGAATCACATTGCAGGAGGCCCTGCTATCCAGCTGAACTCACAGAGGGCATTTCCCTGTTAACATTGTTGCTTGCACTGAGGTTGGTGTTGTCCCTTGTTGATTTCCTTCCTAAAAGCCTGAACCTGATATGCTCTCGGACTCAAGGACAGAGTCAAGATGTCAACACTGTCTGAGGCACCATCCCCCTCATGGGCAGTGGGTGAACCGCGGGCTTGGGGAGGCTAGCCCCTGGCCGCCCCACCCCTTCTTCCCAGGGCCCCACCCCTCCGTCCCCCTTTCTCCCGCTGGAGCCCAGAGGGCGGATGGGCAGTGCGGCCCCGAGCCCCGGAACGGCGGCAGGCAGGCAGCTGAGCGTGGCCCACACCCCCAGCCAGGAGCGCCAGGTGGGCGGGCAGCATGGCTGGGCTGCGTCTCCGAGGCCCTGCGTCTCGGAGTCCCTAGCTGCAGGCCGGCCCCCACTAGCCCCAGCCCGGGGCAAGGGCACTAGAGCCTTCCCAAAAGTGTGGGGGGGCCACCGCCTGAGGGGGAGACGAAGGCAGCTCCCTGCCTGTGTCCCAGGCCCCCCACCCAGGGCAGGTGGAGGGACCCAGTCTCCTCACAGCTTCCCGCGCAGCTCTCCCCAACTCGGCTCCAGCCAGAGGTGGGCCTCGGAGCCACAGCCCAGATATGGTAAGAGCCTTGGACCCTCCACCTGCCCACTGTGCAGGTGCCCGAGCAGCCCCCGGCCCGTGTCCCAGCCCCCAGGGCTCCCCACCTGCCTGGGGCAGTGCCTGCATGGCTCTTACCATGGCTGGGCTGCCTCTCCGAGGCCCTCTCCCACAAGCAGCTGTGGGAAGCCGGCGTGGAGTCACGGACCCTCCTCCTGCCCTGGGCGGCTGGGGAGCCCGGGGAGTGGGGATACGGGCCAGGGACTGCTCTCAGCCCACCCCCACCCTGGGTAGATGGAGGGTCTGCCACAACTCCCCACAGCTGCCCGAGCTCCCTGTCCAGGCTCCAAGCTGGCCTGGCCGGGGATGGCGACTTGGGAAGAAAAGGAGGGGAAGGGGTTCACCCTAGAGAAAAGTGGACGGGCCAGACCCATCCGCTTTCAAAAAGTGGGAGGGTTATGGCCCCCTGTCTCCCCTGGTTCCAGCACCACTGGCCTGGGGTCCTGGCCAAGAATTGCAGCAGAGCACGGCAGGAAGCAGGGGAGAACCTGGGGGGGAGGAGTATGGGTGTGGCCACGCAGGCAGTTTGGGTAGACTGGGCCTTCACCTGCCTTTGATATCCGCCGCTCATGATCCTCCTCTTGGACAAGTCTGACTGAATCTTTCTGGAACCTTCCTTTGCTTGTGCGCACACGGCTAAAATGGTTCAACTTGCCACTTTCCTTGCAGTGCTGTCATTGTGCGGGGCACATGTCCTTTACCTTCTCTGCTGTCTCCAGGGCCGGCTCCAGGCACCAGCTTAACAAGCAGTGTTAACAAGGGGCGGCCAAGGGAGAGGGGCGGTACCTGCGGCAATTCGGGGGCAGCAGGTCCCTCACTCCCTCTAGGAGCGAAGGACCTGCCGTTGAACTGCCGCCGCCGATCGTGGCTTTTTTTTTTTTTCCCCCAATTGCCACCGCCAATTGCGATCGCGGGGGTTTTTTTTGGTTTTTTTTGCTTGGGGCGGCAGAAATGCTGGAGCCGGCCCTGGCTGTCTCACACAGTAAATTCATCTCACTATGGTACGGACCACTGGCCACCTGCTCTCCGCTGCTGTTGTCTCCCTCCATTTACTTCTGGAAGTGTTTGTGCCTCATAGGGCTTTCATCCTTTCTCTTGACGTTTCCGCTGCAGCCCATGTCTATGCATTTGTCTAAAATGAGATTGCCTTCCTGAAGCAGCCACACCCACAGGCGGTGATCCCAAGTGCCACAGACTATCCTGTTTTGAATTAGGAAGTCTGTCAAGTCCCCAGAATTTCATGTAGCAGCCAGTGTGTGTAAGTCAGTGACATAAGGGGTCTTTCCCCTCCCCTTTGGACTGGTCTCTAGTGAAAAGCCTGTGTCACTCCACAGTTTCATTCTGCTTTGGGGAGCAATACGTCCCCAGGGCTCCTAGGATTGTACTACTGTGAGGCTTGAGGCAGAGGTGAGTTTCAGAGTGCTGCAGACTTCTCTGCCTTGTTCCCCAGTGAGGTCAGATAACAGTTTTACTTTCCTGCTGTGTCATCCGGTATGGCCAGGCCTGTGAACAGCTCGAACTCCTCCTTCCACCAGGTCCATCCTTGGGCTAGGTTTGTGTCACGGGCCCTGGTGTCGAGAAGGAGGAGGATGGGGGACATGCAACAGGGGGGTCAAGCTATGCTGCGAGCCAGAAGCTGTTTGAGACTCCACCGCAGTCAGTCCTGGCAGTCGAACATGGGCGAGCCCGATGCAGGGGAAGTAACCTTGGGTAAGTGTGTAAATTTATTTCCAGTTACAATGATGTACTGATGGCACCCCTAACTTAACAGGGCATATGTAGTGACTTTTCATTAGCTTACTGATACTAGAAGAGGTATAAGTACAACACAGGTAGAGTTATTATCTGCTTGTCATTCCCCTGTAGAGTTAGACTGCGGGGGTGGGATGCAGAGCAGTTTGTTTATGTACACAGAGACACCCCTTGAATCCTCCTGTCTGAGCTTGATGAAACTTTCATGGAGGTACTCTGCAATCCTCTGCTGAAGGCTTCTAGGGAGGCAACCTTATTTCTCCCTCTGCGGTAGGACGCTTTCCCACGCCAGTCAGTGATAACTTCGGCAGGCACCATTGCAGTAAACAGACTAGCAGTCTTTGGGCCCGGGCGGTTTCAGGACAGCAGCAGCAGCTATGCTTTTGTTAAACTCAGGAGTGAGATCTCAGCTAAAATCCCCACTGCCTGTGGAAAATGGTGCAGCATTCAGTGCCACTGCCCTATCATATTTCATGCAACTGAGCAATTCCATCCTCTGTTCTCTCACCCCCGGTGAACCATACTTATGGCTGGTGCTGTGAGTGGCACCATGCACAAGCATTCCAAAGCAGAAGTTGCAATAAGTATGTTGTGTTTAAAACTTTAGGGGAGCAAGGGAAGGACTTCTGAATCTTAACTTTCATTTTCCATTGCCACTATACTGACAATCACTCTCTGTGTTTTATCTGAAGCTGCTGCTGTTGTGGCCTTGAGGTTCCTCCTCTACATCCATGGAAATCTTGAGCCAGATAAGAAGGAGAAAGAAGAGGACTCAGACTGACATGTTCAGTAAATTCCTGCAAGCCAGTGCTGCATCAGACTGAACAGAGGGCCGGAGGGATGAACACTGCAGATCTTGTGGAGAATGAAAGAGTGGACAGGAGAAAAGCCCAGAAGTCAGAGTGGGAGATGACTCTTCTCTGGTAGCAAACACAGATGCTGCAGACTCATGGAAAACTCCACTGCGGCACCTCCCTACGTCCCTCTCAACATTCCACATGGCATTGGGGGCCACATCCGTACCCCACCACTTCACTTCGGGGGACACTGACAACCACAACTTCTCATACATTGGCCAGTAAGAGCCACGGTTGATGTATATGTAGCTAAAATGGACATGAATGTTCCTTCTTCTTTAAATTATGCTCCATACATTTGTTAAGGTTTTAATGTATTTGCTTTTAACTTGCACAAAATTATTTGAAATGTTTTTGTTCTCAATAAAATTAAAATAATTCATCTTTATTGGTTCCTAACATATTCTGCAGTATTGCTACATATTCTGCAGTATTGCCGGTGGTATTGAAAGCACCCATTCACCTGTGATTGTAAACTTTGTGATTGTAAACAGGATTTGTGACAAACAGTGTAATAGTTATAAATGTACAGCAAGCATCACACAATTCCTAACAGGCCCCCAAACTGCAGGGCCAGGTAGAGCACAGTACACCATAACCCGTTACTGTGGTTCACTGTTAAAGTGCTCTTTCAAAGCCTCCCGGAGCTGTATAACTCCACACCAAGCTCTTCTGATAGCCCCTGTATCTGGTTATTCAAGCTCAACTAGGGTTACCATATCTAATAAATAAAAAAAGAGGACCCTCCACAGGCCCTGGCCCCGCCGGAGGCTCTGCTCCTCCCTGACTCTTCGGCTCTGTTTAAGAGCCGAGCTGCCCCAGCGCTACCGGCTTCGGGCAGCCCCCGTGCCTCCGGACCCTGCGCCGCCGGAGCCCGGGAGGGGAAGTGCCCGGCCGGTGGCTGGGGTCCGGAGGCAAGGGGGCTGCCTGAAGCCGGTAGCGCTCGGACAGCTCAGCTCTTAAACAGAGCCGAGGAGTCCGGGGAGGAGCAGAGCTGCCATTTTCCCGGACATGTTCGGCTTTTTGGCAATTCCCCCCGGACGGGGGTCTGACTGCCGAAAAGCCGGACATGTCCGGGAAAAAGAGGACGTATGGTAACCCTAAGCTCAGCAGACAGCTGCTCCACCTCCACCCTAGTGGCAACTTTCCCCCCTCACAGATATTATGCAGGACACATCAGGCAGCTATAACCATTGGGATAGTTTTCTCACTGAGACCAAATCTTGTGAGTAAACAGTGCCAGCGTCCCTTCAGTCTACCATAAGCGCATTCAACTGTCATTCTGCATTTGCTGAGCTGGTAGCTGAATCTTTCTTTGGTGCTGTCAAGGTGACTGGTGTACAGCTTCATGAACCAGGGGAGCAAGGGGTAGGCTGGGTTCTCCAGGATCACTATTAGCATTTCAACATTGCCAATGATAATCTGCCAGTCGGGCAAGAAATTCCCTGCCTGTAGCTTTCTGAACAGTCCTGTGTTCTTAAAGATGGGAGAATCATGCACCTTCTCCAACCAGCCCTCATTGATGTCAGTGAAGTATCCCTGGGTATCCACCAATGCTTGCATAACCATAGAAAAGTAGCCCTTTCTGTTTGATGTACTCTGTAGCAAGGTGGTCTGGTGCCATAATAGGGTTGTGCTCTATATCTATCGCTCCACCGCAGTTCAGGAACCCCATAGCTGCAAATCCATCCACTGTGTCCTGCACATTGCCAAGAATCACAATCCTACATAACAGGAGATGATTAATGGCCCTGCACACTTGCATGACAATAGCCCCCACAGTGGATTTTCCAACTCCAAAATAATTTTTCCCAATGATTTGTAGCAATCTAGTGTTGCATGTTTCTACAGTGTGATCACCACTCATTTCTCCACTGCCAGTGCAGCTTCCATTTCGATGTCCCTGACCTGGAGTCCTGGGGTGAACTCAGCACACAGATTCAGGAATGTGGCCTTGAGCATCCTAAAGTTCTGCAGCCACTGCTTGTCATCCCATGCCTGCATTACGATGCAATCCCATCAGCACTCTGGTGTTGGGGGCATTTGGGCGGCCGGGGCTGGAGCGGAAAGGCCAGCAGCTGTGTTGGGGGGACTCTGGGATCCGGTGGGGAAGGGGAGGGGCCTCTGGCCCTGGCAGAAGGGGCGGAGCCGGGGGCTAGCCTCCCCCAATGGGTGATTCACGTGTTTAAGTTAGACTGTAATGTTAGAAGCATATTTTAAGTCTTGTTTGTTTGTAACCATTTCTGTCCCAATTCCATGTACCTACTTGATGTCACTTAAGCCTATGTCCTTTTGTTAATAAACTTGTTTCACGTTTACTATAAACCAACTCAGTGCTGTGCATTGAAGTGGAGGGTGTGTAAACCCCAGTGAAGCCAACAGCCTGCTGTGTATTTTCTCTTTCCAGGACCAGCAAACTTGATCATTTCTGTGAGGGTGCAGTGAGAGGGACTGGGCACTGCAGGGGAGACAGTTTTGGAGAGCCTGAGGACTGGAGGAGCAGAGTAACCAGGCTGGTGGGAGTCAGGGTCAGGCCATTGTGCTGGGAGGAGGCTGCTGGTGTCAAGACACTGAGCCAAAGCAGCACAGCATAGAAGCACCCAGGCTTACTGGGCAGGCAGTGACACAACCCCTTACTGGTCTGGGTGAGCCCCCTAAAGCATCACAAAAGTGAAGAGGAACACCAGGCCCATTTGAAAGTGCAGGAAGAACCTTAGGTAAGCAGAGAGAATTAAATCATTCTATGTACATATAATTTGGAGAGGTATTCAGATACCAAGGAGAAGGGCACCATATAAGCACCATGATAGATCAGATCAAATAGCATATTTGGGTTGTAAGCTCTCTGGGGCAGCGACTGTCTTTTTGTTTTGTGTTTGTGCAGCACTTAGTACTACGGAGCCTAAATACAGTGATGATACAAAACAACAAGTAATAATAATTACCAAACTAAAATTTGCTCAGAATTTAATATCACTGCTCTTAAAAAAAGTGCCATGAGATCGTTAGTCACTAGAGGTGGCCAGGACCAGAGTTTTTTTAACATCACAGTGGGGAAGGGTGCCAACTAGGTCACCAGTACCACTTCCTGCAGCACGTAAGTGTTCCTTGGGGGTCTCCCATCCTAGTACTGACTGAGTTGTGTTTGGCCCTGATCCTGCAATGAGCTCCATGCAGGCAGACCCCCTGGCCCCAAGAAGAGCCTCATTGACATTAATGGGCTCCCCTGTGGGCACAGAGATCCACTGCATATAGCACATTGCATGATCAGGACCTAGACTGTAAGATGCGATGGGATCAAGGAACAGGAGCGAATGTGTTCAGAAACCAGTGAGGGAAAAGATAACTAAACTGATTTGCTAAAATGCACCTCCCATTCTGTTTCAACATATTTTCATTTGTGTCATGATTGAACATGAATTCCATCAGTAACAGAGTCATACTTTTTCAATGATGCTGTAACAGTCCTTCATAAAGACCTACAATTTGCAATCCAGTCCCGCAAAATTTTCCTAATGGGCCATTTTTTATTGTTTTTATTTTTGCAGGTGAGTGAAATATTCTTTCTTCATTATCATCAATCATCTAGTGGCAGATGAGCAGATTTTGCACCTAGGAAGGTACATTTTATGACAATTTGCAAGACTGGTTTAATCTGAATTTAGGATCGCCCTAAACAGACTCTGTTTTGAGTGTGTTGAGTTGGCAGGTTATGTATTTGCAAAGTGGTGGGCGTGTTGCCTTTTTCAGGGTGGGATCAGTGTATTGTGTTCCTTGAAATATACACCTTTAACTTTTAAATTCATGTAAATGGAGAACGGCAGAGCTGCATTCCAGGAAAGCCATTGCAAACCCAGATTTTTTTAGAAGGCAAATCAGAACTGCAAAAGACCTGTTAGGTCATCTAGTTCCTCTCCTGGTTGTGCAAGATTGTTCCCTATTGTATATTTGTCAGTGTTTGTCCAGTTTGAAATGAATCTAGCAACGGGGCTTCTACCATTTTCCTAGGGAGATTATTCCAGTCTGATAGATGTCCCTGCTAGAGAAGTTTTGCTGCTATTCAACCTATTTTTGGGTGATGGGGAGGGGTGCTCAGTTTCATCAAAATACTTGGGGAAGCAAAGGGAAATCCACACCCGCTCCACTCAGAAAAACATAGCAACCGAACAAAAACAACTTGTGCACAGAAACGCAGAGCAGCATTTTGAGCCCTGACATTGATTCTCTGGGGAGCACTGATTGTACGTCCAAGCATGGTCAGCGTTTTCTTACTAGCTGCTGCTCTGAGCCAGTCGATAACAAGGGTATGTGCCCATTCCTGAGCTGCTGGGAAGAATGCCGGCTGCGCTGCCACTTAGGATGAAAAGTGGCTACACTTCACCTACCCGGCATAAAGCTCTTCCGGGGAACCAAGGCACCCGTATGTCACAGTGACTACAGCAGGGAGTTATAAATGGGTTTGGCAGAACAAGTGTGCAGTGTGCTATGAATCAGAAAGCAGAGCCTGATGCCTCTTGAGACAGAGAGTGAGCACTGTAGAGAAAGACCTCTTTCTATTAAAAATGAAAATGTAACAAAAGGAGGCGAGGGAAGCAAGAGGCAATGTGCTTCAGTTACATGGCAATGTCGCATTCTATCCCCCCACTCCTAACACACGCACCCTATTATGCAACTCATCAGTGCCTGAGAGCACCTCTTGTCTCAGTAATCATCTTTCTATGTGCATCTTTCCCTGTAGACTTTCACAATCAGCTGTTTCTGAAGTGAGAGAGCTCAGAAGGGAGTGAGGGTGAGAGAGAGAGAAAAGGTGGGGGAAGGGAAAGGGAGAGAGGGACAGGCCCCTAAACTAGCATTTCTCTTTGAAATCCAGTGCACAAGCTCTCTAAGAAATATTCTCTGCCTCTGATCTGACAGCTGTAGCTGAAAGCCCCCTGACTCCCAGTACTAGGATGAGTAACGTCCAGCATGACCTGGCTTTATGGGTTTTTTCCTCTCAATGCCCCCACCCTTCTGGATAAGAACATCATCCTGAGCCAGCGACTGCAAACTGCCCCAGTGATCAGTACATGAAATCCGGAATATGAAATCCACTCCCCTCCCTCCCACGCATCTCAGATCATTTTAGATACACAGCTGTTGGCAACAAACAACCCCCCAAAACAACAACAACAAAAAGAGAGTGAGCGCAAGTCACTTCTTGGCATTTTTAAAAGAGAAATGAATCCCCCTCCCACTCCCCTTCCAGTAACAACAAAGGCAGCACTCACAGATCGCTGCATTTTGGATCTCGGCGGTGAAGCCTGGTGGATTCCAAAGCAGAGCTAAAAGAGGAGAGCCATCAGACGGCCTTTCTCAGCACTGGTTGCACAGCATACAAGATCATGTTTTGATTACAAAAGCCTCGTCTGGGCTCCCAGCCAAGAGCACGGGCTGCCTAATATACCAAGCACAGACAGGGTATTTGAGAGCCTGTGTCCTCCTCTCAATCTCACTCTCTTTTTTAAAAGAAACACTCCCCTTCCCCCGACCCCCCCACCCCCAATGACTTCCTTTAACTCGCTGATGCCAGAACCCCACATGGGAAAGTGTAAACCGTGGCGAACAGTGAAAAATGGATTTGCAAACAAACAGCCTGACTTCACTCCATGGCTGTTCACGGTGGTCATGTTTTTTGGTTTGCATGGCTATTTGGATGGCTGGCAGCCTGGCAGGTATTCATGAAAATGTTCTTGGATCCTGACTGTCATCAATTCTAGCATGAACGACCCTTCATCTGAAAATTTGTATCAGAGGCACCTTATTGTCTATTTGCTTTTTGATATTTTCCTGTTTAAATGTTTCACTCATCTAATCAGGTACTAGAGACAATACCATGTGGCGTACGTGACCAAGCATACAGCATGAATAACAAATAGGAAACAGCTGAGATGAATGGTTCTCGAGAAACCCACAGGGTGAAAACTGTTCATCCAAACAATCCAGCGAATAGATCATAAATAACTAATACATTTGCTGAAATCAGGATTGGTTCCTAAATGATTTGCAAGCAGCAAAAGGCCTACATTTGTTAGGCATATTCTTGGCAATGAATAATTTGACCGCCTCTTAAGATAAGCTACTAAGAAGATAGAAGAGATAGGAGAGAGTGAAGGCACGAATCTTTCCTGATCACATTTTCCCTTGATGGGAATAGTTGTTTTAGTTTATTAGCATCCTCAAAGTGACCTTCCTGACAGACATGGAGAAATGGTCAGAAGCATTGTGATAATGATGGAAAAGGTTTGCCATTTCCCAGCTCACATATTGGCAGTAGCAGGTGGATGGATAGAGTGCATTTGTGCTCTGACCCAACTCTTCCATTACAGACACCCTCATGTGGATACTTAGAAGATCTCCTCCCATCCCCATTCTTGTTTGCCTATGCTGAAAATATTATTTCAGCTTCTTGTCCTGGTCCTGCTTTGCTCTCCTTTAGCATAGCCAGCCTATCCTCTCTCTCACCCTCTGAATGATCTTGCCCTGGCTGAAGTCCTTGCAGGCTAACAAGAGAAAGAAACACCATCAGGGGATTATTTTGGTGTCCACAATATCTCCACATGACAGGTCACAGCCAAAAGGTACTTGCGTCCTTTGATGGAGAAGCCCCAGCATTAACATCCTATTCCTCTCCAACAACTTCCTCACACACATGTTGCTGAATGGTTCACTTCATCACAAAGACACAGGCACAATTAGGCCAGAGTGTGTTATTGTCTTATGCTCACCTGGACCGTGGTCCAAAACCCATTGAAATCAATGGAAAGACTACCATTGATTTCAATGGGCTTTGGACCAGGCTCATAGTCTGTGCAGAGTCATCATAACTATCTTGGCTCAGAGCCCAGACCAGAGTGGAGCTGGCAGAATGACTTAGTGACAGTGCTTTGGGGGAAGGATTGCCTCATATTGCCCAGCGGCAAACCTTATGGATGATAAAGGGAATCCCCTGCAGCCCGCAGCAGGAAGGATGGTGCCTGTGAAATGAGGCCTTATGAAGCAGGAGAGCAAATCGAGGGATCTGCGGGGGGTTGCACAAGACACTGTTGGGGGAAAGGAGGCTGGAAGCCAAGGATGCCCTGCGAGCCATCTGGCTGAAGCCACTGAGATGACTGAATGAGAGAAACAGAACTTGGGAGACAGGCCAGTCCTCACTTACAGACAGCCCCCCAACCTGAAGCAAATACTCACCAGCAACTACACACCACACCACAGAAACACTAACCTAGGAACCAATCCCTGTAACAAACCCCCTTACCTACTCTGTCCCCAAATCTACTGTAGCAACACCATCAGAGGACCCAACCACATCAGCCACACCATCAGGGGCTCATTCACCTGCACATCTACTAAACTGATATATGCCATCATGTGCCAGCAATGCCCCTCTGCCATGTAGATTGGCCAAACCGGACAGTCATTATGTAAAAGAATAAATGGACACAAATCTGACATCAGGAATGGTAACATACAAAAGCCAGTAGGAGAACACTTAAATCTCCCTGGACACTCAATAACAGATTTAAAAGTAGCCATCCTTCAACAAAAATACTTCAAAAACAGATTTCAAAGAGAAACTGCAGAGCTACAATTCATTTGCAAACTTAACACCATTAACCTGGGTTGAACAGGGACTGGGAGTGGCTGGCTCACTACAAAAGCAATTTTCCCTCTCTTGGTATTGACACCTCCTCCTCAATTATTGGGAGTGGACCACATCCACCCCGACTGAATTGGCCTTGTCAACACTGGTTCTCCACTTGTAAGATAACTCCCTTCTCTTCATGTTGCAGTATATTTATGAGTGTATCTGTAATTTCCACTCCATGCATCTGAAGAAGTGGGTTTTTACCCACGAAAGCTTATGCCCAAATAAATCTGTTAGTCTTTAAGGTGCCACCGGACTCCCCGTTGTTTTTGTGGATACAGACTAACATGGCTACCCCTCTGATACTGGTCAAATGCTTGTGTTTACACAGAGAACTACCTTAATAATTGCTGACATTTTGATAGACGCTTTCATCCCAAAGAATCCCCAGAACAGTTTGCAAACTGTTCACAAGGACCTTCACCTCAGCAAGGGCTGAAATGCAGCCATCTCTAAAGCAAAATGTGGCAGCTGACAACAGCACACAGCAACTCTACATAGCAGTTAAAGTATGGAAGTGAATCTTATGTCTTTGTGAAACAGCAACAGTGCTTTCAGAAGGCAGAACCTAATTCTCCAAAGTGGGATTTGGCTAAGACACCTGAGTTAACACACCTGCTCTTATAAAAAGTGTCAGGAGATCTTTAATGAACATGAATGGCCAAGAGGTCAATTTTATGTCTTGGGTCTGATTCTGGGCTCTGTTGAGGCCCCTTTCTGGTGGCTGAGGTGCTTAACCAGTTCTTGAGGAACACCCCAGTGAAGGGGCAGTGCATGGCTGGCATAGATGGCTGTTGGTTGGCCACACAGCAGCTGGTGCATAGGCATGCTGGGAAGTGACTGAGGGTGGGAAAGGAAGGAAGGAAGTGACTGGCCATCAGTGCCTATGGACTGCCCATCAGTGGCTATGGGCTGCTACTGAAAGTTAGAGTCATTTGTGCTGTAGCTCCAGGGATACACAGCACAGAGTCTGATCCAACATCCCTAAGTCTGCACCTTCAGCAGTCAGGTCCCCCCATAGTTCCATGCAGGAGTACTGGTCCACATCCACAGCAAAGCACTCTGCCTACTGAATCATCAACCCTGCTTCCCACAGCTCCTGTGTCAGTTGGAGCTCGCCGTTGCTGGGTGGCAGTGAGATACACATGGGGGAAGACAATAGCTGAGTGTGACAGTCTGGGACTGTACTGGCCAAGGAAGGAAGTTAGGGTTGTGGCACTACCATACTGTCCCTGCTATTGCCAAATAGCACCTTTATCTAACCATGCAATGTATTTTCCTTGCTAACATTTTGACCCAGACAGCAATGGGCTCTAGCAGCTGCATAAGGCTGACTTACTCATTGAAAAAAAATTGTGTTCAGCACTTTTGGAGAAACATTAAGGGTTTGTCTACATGGGAGATTTAACCTGAAGCTTTTTGCTGTGCATCAGGTAACATGCAGTGCGGAAGCCACACCAAGAGTGTGTACACGGATCGCCCGGTTCCATCTTTCAATTCAAATTGAGCATACACAGTGTCGGCTTGCTGTGTGCTACAGGCATGGCATTCTTGGAGGGTATCCCAGGCTCCTTTGCTTTGCTGCTGAGCAGTGTGCATCCTGGGAGTTTTTGCATTATGAATTTTGGAAAGCTAGGTAGATTCCAATTTTTTTTTAATTCCATGTTTGCACTGTCACCACCCTGTACTTCCTTTTTGGGCAGGCTAGCACCATTTTTGCATTGCTGTTGGCAAGCATGGATCCAACAATGGTCTGCGTTGCTATATTGGCAACCGCAAATACACAGAGACTGCTTGAATTTAGCTTTGGACTTCACCCATCGCACCACCAAATAGATATAGGCGTAGTTTGACTCCTATATTTGGAGAGGAGCAGCTCCAGTTAGGCCAATGGGGCCGCACATGGGGGAGGTGGAAAAATTCCACACCTGCCCTAGGCTTGCAGTTTGGGGGGGCAATGCCCTCCTGCCCCTCCAAACTACACCCATGCAAGCAGGTGATGTGATGGCAGCAGCCACTCCTCTGGCAGCAGGAGGAGATTCAGCAGTGGAGGAAGCGGGTTGAGGAAAAAGAGGAGTTCACCAGGTGGTGGATGCTAGGGGACTGACCCCTGGATCAGCTACACACCGTGCAGGACCATTTCTGGGCTCAGGAAACCAGCATGGATCAGTAGGAAAGGATTGTTCTGCAGACCTCAGATGACCAGCAGTGGCGAGAGAATTTCAGGCTGAGGAAAGCAACCTTTTTTGAGATCTGCGCTGAACTGACCCTGGAGCTGCAGCAGCAGTGTACTAACATGCAGTACCCCCACGTCCATGGAGAAGTGGGTCACCATTGTCATCTGGAAGTTGGCCACCCCTGCATGCTACTGGTTGTAGCCAACCAGTCTGGTGTAGGGACATCAACTGTTGGGCCTATTGTCATGCAGATGTGTCATGCCATGGAAAAGGTACTGTGGCACTGGATTAAAAAGCTTAACAGGAGATTATTGATGGTTTTGCAAGCATGGGGTTCCCAAACTGTATTGGGCATGTGCCTATAATTTGCCCCTTCCCCCCACCAAGGTGCAGAATTTATAAACAGAAAGGGGTATTTCTTCATGGTGCTCCAAGGGCTGGTTGACAACTGTGACAAGTTTATGGACATAAATGAAGGGTACCCTGGAAGGGCCCACAATGCTAGGATCTTTTGGGACTCAGTTCTGGTTACATTAATGGAGAAAGGACTGTGTGCCCCCATGATCACTCCAGACATTAAGGGTGTGGAGACCCAGCTTATCTTCTGCTTCCCTGGTTAATGAAGCCATTCACAGGCTGGTTGAGCAGAAGGAAGGACATTTTTAGCTACCGACTCAGCAGTTGCACAATGATAGTGGAGTGTGCATTTGGCTGTTAGAAAGGAAGGTGGTGCTGTTTATGGAACAGGTTGCAAGCAGCAGAAAAAAACTCCATTCCAACTATTATAGCTGCATTCTGCACAATATTTGTGAGAGTAAGGGAAAAAGCCCAAATGATGGATGGGAGACTAAGGGGCAGATGCATGCTCAGAAGTTCAAGCAGCCAGCAACGCATCCCACAGAAAATGGAAACAGCCAGGACAATATTGCCAGGGAAGCCTATTGTTCTTATTGGGAGTCTCAGGCCTGAAAATGTGCAGCTGTCCATCCAGTGTTAACCTATGGGGGGTGAGACTGGGATGGAATGTGAACTGGACACTCTGGTTTCTGGGTGGTGGCAGTGGAACACTGTGGTAATGCTTATTTTACCATGTGTCTCTGCCCACATATTTTTGTGAAACCCTATGATTTATTTCACTTTTAAGGGTTTTCTGTGTTTAATGCAGTGATGACTCATTAGGAATGAATTTTTATCATTTTGTTATTAAACAGCAATTATGTAACAAACAAAAAAAGAGTTTCAACTGAACCAATAAAAAACAATTTTTAGTATGAAACAATACATTTTAAAAAGAATATATTAACTAACAATGGTAAAGAAACCTTTAATTAAAACAACAGTGAAGCCACAACTGAAAGTACAACAGCGCAGAAGAAAAGTATGGGGGGGAATGGGTTTCAAGTCACTGGTGACTTTACACCTTGACTCTGCGCCTTCTTGTTTGTGGGTACTTCTGGGGTTGAGTGATGTGGCTTGAAGTTACATGTGGTGTTGGAAAGCTCAAAAGAGCTGGGCTCCCAGGTGCAACTGTTCCCTGTGCCCAGAGGTTGGCTCTGTGAAGGCACCTGGGAGTACTGTTGTGGGGGTACAGCAGGGAGGAGTTGCTCGTGTTTTCAGTAGCCTTTATTGCCCAAGGTCTGAAGAACATTGCTGGGTCCTGGCTGACAGGATGGCAGGGCCTGCTGCCCTACCAACAGCATGCTTTGCGGCAGAGCATTTTGGCTTAGTATTGCATCCATGAGTTGCCTCTACATCTTCCTGTCTCTTTCCATGCTCTCTTTGGTCACAGCGATGCTTTCCCTGGCAACCGCCATGCTCTCCTTGGCCATGCAACATTCTCTTGGGAGAGCTCCCTGTCTTTTTCCCTCTCCATCCGACAATACTGCCTTCACCTCTCCGCTATTTTGATTTTTTTTTTGGCGGGGGCGGGGAGACAAGTCTGTGATGAGGTCTGCAAACATTGAATCCTGAGGTTTCCATTTTCATCCCCTCAGGCTGGCCAGCCACTCGGTTGTTGATAGAGGCCCTGTCCTTGAGGGTCTGGCTGTTGTGGCTGTGGGAGTATGAAAAAACACAGTCAGTTATTGTTCATATTTCAGATAGGCTATGATAGCATTTTAATATGCATTTGTGACTCTACCTCCCTGAAATTCTTCCCAGTCTTGGGAGAATCTCAGAGTTAGTAAGTGGTGTGCACACTGGGGTTTTTGTCTGTGCAGCACATGCTGTTTGGTTTTGCCATGGTGCCCTGGAGGCTGGGGAGGAGGGAGGGAAAGAGAAGAAGGAGGGGGAGTTACGTTCCTGATTTGGCTTTGCAGTTTTGTTGTGTGTTGGAGGTGCTTATATGGTGTTGAAGGGACTAAGGGGCGCATCCTGGGGAGAGCTGGGTAGTAACCCCTTCTAGGCTGTCCTAACTCTCGATGCTGTTACACTGAGGCAGGTGACTAGGAAGCAGAGCATGGCTTTATTCATAAAGGCAAAGGGCAGACCAGCAAGATATGCTGTGACGTTATTCACCAAGATGGTCCCCCCAGGAGTGCTGCAGGAATGGAAGGGAGCTGCGAGCTATACTGGGGGGGCATCACCATGTGGCTATCTGCCATAACGTCCAGACAAAAATGGAGAAATGTCTGTGTCTTAGATTCTGCTTTATCTCCTCTACAGACATGGAGAAAGCGCAGCGCAAAATAGATAGGGTTTGGCAATGATTGTCACTTCTTTTCCTGTTCGAATGCTTATTACAGGGCAGTAACTTTTTGTACCTTTATTGGCCTGCAATTAGGGTGACCAGGTGTCCCAATTTTATAGGGACAGTCCTGATTTTTGGGTCTTTTTCTTATATAGGCTCCTATTACCCCCCACCCCTCTGTCCCGATTTTTCACATTTGCTGTCTGTTCATCCTACTTGCAATGTCCATGTGTACCTCATGTCCACTGAGAATACTAACCCAATGTCTTTTCCTGTAACTGCTGTCTCCATAAACTGTTGAATTTTGCACAAATGAAATGTTTTCGTTATTTGAATCTGCCGCAGCAGGGGGGCGAGGTGGGATGGAGGCTGTGGCTCCACCATGCTGCCAGCTGCCTTTTTGAGATGGCAATAGGATGACCAGATAGCAAATGTGAAAAATCGGGACAGGAAGTGGGGAGTAATAGGGGCCTATATAAGAAAAAGGCCCTAAATATTGGGACTGTCCCTATAATATCAGGACATCTGGTCACCCTAGATGGCAAACAGAGGCTGCGGAGAGGAAAGGGGTTTGTTAGGCAGGAGAGATGAAGGGAGGAGAAAGGTAGATGGGCATTTGCCTTCTGTGGCATGGGCCTGAAAACAGTCCATGGTCAGAGCTCTAGCATGTGACAGAGGCCTATCACCCAGGCGGAGCAGTTGCCAACTTGGAAATGTGTATGGGGAAGGAGAGCGTGAGTAGATAGCATGGGCCGAGGGAGGTGGGGGCTGGAGACTCAGAAAGCCTCCTAGCTCTCATCTGCCTAAAATGGCTGTGGCCATGGGACACCCATAACAGAAGCCAGCATGGCAGTACAGCACAATAATAATTAATTTAAAGATAGGTACTTACCTGCCAAAGTTCCCTCCAGGGAATCTGCCTCTTGGATCCTGGCCTGGGTTTCTGGCTGGGGCTCGGGCTCCGTTGTTGCCGGGCAGGAATTAGGTTGGCTTTCTACCCGGCCAGCGTCAGGGGCCTGAGTCCCAAAGAGATCTTGGCTCTCAGGGGACAGCTTCTTGCTGGTTTCCTCATGCTCATCCTCCAATGAGCAGGCAGTTGGTTCCACAGTCTTCCAGGGCTGGGTGGTTGTGTAGTGGTGCAAAATCCAGTCCAGTTCCTCAAAAAATGGACAGGTTACTTGTCCCCTCCTGAATTTTTCCTCTTATTCTTGGTTTTAATATAGGTCCTCCTGAGCTGCTTGCTTTTTATCCAGCGTTATTTGGTGTCCTGGTCATGACTTTGCTTGGATGTCTGCTTTCCAATGTCCACAAAGAGATCTTTATTCCCATGGCTGGCCACAAGAGTTTCCTGCACCAATGCTTCACCCCAGATGGTAATGCACAGCTTCACGTGGCTGCATAAGGCATGTTTTGGGGCTTCTGGAGTACTATCGCAGCAATATTGTAGCAGTGCTGATACACTGAAATGCCTGAACAAATGGGCAAAATCTGGTCCCGCACAGCTTTTAAATAGAGGAGGGGATGACCTAGCAACTTGATACCACTGTGGGGGAGGGCACATACGTAAACAGACAGGTCAGTAATGACTGCCTGCAAAGCAGTGTGGGATAGCCATTGGAGGCATGCCAAAGTGGTGCACAGCAACATTGTGCACACAGTAAATCAAACTAATTTGATTTACAGCAAATTTAGTCCACTTTGCAAGAGGACTCCAGAGTTTGTGATAAATGCAGTTAGTGCACTGTGATGGATTGCCTTGTGTGTATGCAAGCTTTTTCAAACCGAATTAACTTGACTTAATGCAGATTAATGCAGATTGTGTAGACAAGCCCTGACCCTGTTCCAAATTTGACAGAAAGTTACAGAGCCACAATTTCCTCTCTCTCTAGCTCATGCAAAGAAGACTAACTGAAGGGAGCGTAAATCTTTATTATACTGACTTCAAACTATATAAGCCTTTCTATTTCCCACATATAGACGCATTAGTTCTCCTTTATCAACTCTTCCTTATGCTAACACAGTGTGACAGTTCTCAGGCTGCTGAGGGGCACCTCCTACTGGATGGGCACTGAAAAGTCCTCAGGGCATCCCCCATCTGCCTAAGTTAGAGTCTCTGTGACACAAATTACATTAGATAGTCTTTTTGGGGGTGGATGGGGCTTTTGGCTCCCACTCCCCTAGTCCCTTGGACCTGTCCTCAGATTGTCTAACCCTGAAAGGTAGAGGGAAGCAGCATCAACCACCTAAACAGCTTGCCTCAAGGTTTGCCAAACCTGTCCCAAACCAGCCACCACAGCAGGGACATTGTCTAATTGTAAACACAGGGATGGATAGTAAATAGCCTTCCTGAGGGCAGCTCCCTTGAAGGCTTCCAGGAATCTCCTTTGGGAGCTGTAGTAGAGCTACCATCTGCTCTCTCCCAGAGCTGACCACAAACTGCTGGAAACAGCCTGTTTTTAAATCCTTATTCCACCCTTGACATGATCGATGAGTGTGGATGGATGGGGCCAGCCTTGCCCCCAGCAGCTCTTTAAGCCCTTCATCACCAGTGCAGGGTCTATACACACAGCCTTGCTTGAAATTCTCCACCCTTTTTCTGTTCCATTCTGTGAAGCTCCTTAACAGCTTCTTACTTTAACATCTCCTCCTTTCCTGACTCCAATCCCTCAGCATGCCTGGCTTCCACTTCCTGTACAACCACTTTTTATCACCAGACGGTAACAAGCATTCCATAGTGAATCTAAACTAGGGCCTAGACTCTCTGTTCCGGCTCAGCTACACTTGGCCCAGAAATGGAAGTAGTGAATGAAGGTGACATTAAGCTGTCTTTGCACTTCCCCTTTTCCCAGCCCTGCAGGGGCCTGCCTGACTCTGCATTGTCTGGGGAAGCCTCTGATGCTGGGAGGAGTCACCAGTGACCAGTTCAGCCAGTCCCAATGGGGCACAAGAGCCGCAATGTGATGAAGAATTGGGCCCTGGTGGTACTGATAATGTGTTCCTCAGAGCTTGGTGAGTTTGTGTAGACCCATGAGCCAGAAAATCGTCAAAGGATTTTTACAGAAAATCCAGAATGCCTTGCCCCAGTTATCCACTGACTCGTGGAATCGTAGGAATTAGAGTTGGAAAAGACCTGCTCCTTCAAGAGCAGGCCTAGTTTTGTTAAAAAATATTTTCATTAATCTAAATTCTGCCCAGTTTAGAATATTTTCCAGAGCAAGCTCTCTGCTGTTTTACTGTATCGCACATGCCCAGACTGGAACATCCACAACTGAGACTGCACTAAACTCCACTCAGTGTTCTGCTCAAGTGCAACCTCCAGCACACCTCTTAAAATGACAGCTCCCCCTTTGGTGTAGTTTTATCAATGGACAATGCTCAATTGCACCATCTACTGGTAGAAATACCAACTAGAGATTTACAACAATAACCAATTATGACACACCATCTACATTGACTTCTGGGTCTAAAATAAGGGTTTCTTTACAGTATGGAAACCATTTAAGCAATTAGCAACCAATTCCACGATGCTCACATTCTCCAGTAGTTGAAATAGTACTGTCACCTCATTCAACAATTATCAGTTCAGCTATTACAATAATGATAGCAATCCAGCTCCTCAGTGCACAGCAGTAACATGCATACATGTGTGGGTGAGTGGTTTCTAGTTTTTAAAACACAGTCCTTAGACTTGGGCTGTAGATAAAACAAGCAAAGGGAATAAATGTTCAAAAAGGAAAGACATGCAAAGGAAATAAAGAAAATAGATTTGAACCCAAAAGGGCTGAAAGATTGTCTGGTTTTGTTTATTTCAGTGGGTTTTATTTCTATGTATTTCACATTAGAAATTTAGATCTTGTCTACTCCTTTTTTCCTGGGAAACTCTATGATTTCTGGAGAACTGATAAGATTGTGACATTGGTGATAACCGTGCCAGTGAAGCCTAGTTAACTGAGGGGACGTATTTATGTGGACTACTTAAACTCTGTGTTCCTTGTTTCGGTTCATACTTATTCAATTCAAAAACTTGAGAGAAAAAATATCTTTGTTACAGATTCAACATTCCAGTCCCTTCAGGTCAAGGCTGAGAAAGTTCACATCTCTCTGATCTCCAATGAGTCTTCTGGTACAACTAGGGAAGGCCAGACTTAACATGCCTGATATTTCTGCAAAACACAAACATGCTTCCCCCCACCTCATGAACAACAAAGACAAAGCAACCAGCCTTCCCTGCTTTCTTTACACATCAAGGAGAAACAAAAGAAAAATGTGATGGGGTGTAGAAACCCCACATTGGGTTAATGACAGGCCATGGGTGCAATCAGCCCTGCCCTGTTATGCCTGTAGTAGGTGTCAAGGCTGGAGGGAGGAGCTAAAAGGGCTGAATCTGGCTTAGTTGAGAACTGGCTAGGGAAGGAGAGTAGCAGCATGTGCTACGGACCTGCGGGATCGGTCGACGCTACGCACGGCTCATGCGGCGCTTCATGGTCTGAGACACCATCCGATGGTCCAGGGACATCTACATCGAGAACATCACCGACCACCGACAGTACCAGGAGGCGTGAGCCAGAGTGACATCGTTCTCCCACTACGAGAAAGGGACCAAATGACCTTCTCCGTTGGATCATATGAACTGGAACCATAAACTCCCTGAACATTAAATCTCACCAAATGAGGGTCAATCCATCCTCCTCATCATATCCACTCATTATACTCCACACCCGAACATAGCCACTCTATGAACTTCATACCCTTATATCTCAATGCCTGTACTTTGACCCATCAACCTTTTAGCCCCAGTCGGGGATATTGCAGATTATGTATTCCTTATGCCACCTGATCTTAAACCAAATTTTGCACCCTCGATAATCTGTACGTTTATCCCTGATAACCAGAAACTTCTATGCTCAAACTCTGTTCACTTTTTTTTTTTAACATCATATTAATAAAATTTGTATTCTGGCTCTTGCTCAGAGAACAAAGGCTGGCTGGAGCCAGGGAGCTGAGTTAGGCCGCTGGTGGACAGAACCTCCTTGAAGGAAGGTACTGTTTCATTAGCACAGAGCGCAGATGAATGCACATTAAGTTGAACGAGTGGAACTGTATTAAACCCTGAGCACTGCCTACTCCTCACATTCCCTGTTTCCACTGGTGTCCTATCAATAGCAGTCCCTCCAGGGCATATGGGTCCTTGACTCCAATTCCAATTCTCATGTTATAGGTATATCTGTAACTGGGAGCCTCAGGCAGTGGGGAAGAAAAGTGGAAGGAAGTGAATTGGCCCAGGATTCTCCATGCTGGTGGAGAGGCCCTGGGGATCAGGGAGATTCCTGCTGGGCCAGGGACTGCCCTGTGAGGGCAGTAGAGAAACTCTCCTGCAGCAAAACCAGCTGGGCAGTGGAGAGTGCTAAGAAACTCTGCAGTGAGCCTGGGGGAGAGGCTTAGAGACAGTGTTGCTGAGACACAATGAGCTGGGTAAGAGGCTGTGGGAAAGGCTAAAACTAGTGAAGGCTAAAACTAGTGGTCCAGGAAGGCAGCAAGGGGTCTGCATTTAGTGGTCTTGGTTACCTATTAAAGGGGTCCTGGACTCAGGGCCGGCTCCAGGGTTTTGGCCGCCCCAAGCAGCCAAAACCAAAAAAAAAAAAAAGCCGCGATCGTGATCTGCGGCGGCAATTCGGTGGGAGGTCCTTCACTCCCAGGCGTAGTGAGGGACCGTCCGCCAAATTGCCGCCGAATACCTGGACCTGCCGCCCCTCTCCGGAGTGGCCGCCCCAAGCACCTGCTTGAGAAGCTGGTGCCTGGAGCCGGCCCTGCCTGGACTGGAACTCAGAGGAGAGGAAGGGCCTGGGCACCACACTGGCCCAGCGAGGAAGATGGTTTGGAAATCCCCCTGACCCAAGGGGTAGGGACTAGCAAGTCTGGAGTGAGGCTGAAGATCCAATGTGAAGTTGGCAGACTATTGTTTGTTGGCCTGTTGGCTTAAGCCGGAAGGGCCGAATCACAAGAACAGGTGGACAATCAGCAGGCCTACATGGCTGTTTGGAGATGAGTGAGGGGAAGGCTTTGCAATGCCTTGTCAAGCCATAGAGGTGCATTCTGGCAGTGAGTCGCACTCTTACAAAACCAAACCCAAACAAGGCACAAAACTCCTTTTCCCCCTCAATGCCTTTTTGTGACACTGTCACTAAACCTGCTCTGCAATTTATAAACATAGATAGTCAAGTGCTAGGCTGTTTAAGTTTCCATTACAGTCCTGTGAGGAGACACACCTCAGCCTAGAAGAGAGGAGGCTAATGATCTCTTATGGGCTCAGACAGCACTAACCAGACACACCTGTAAGGCTTGCTCTGCCTGGAAGGAGGAAGCTTGAAAAGGCTCTTGTGCCCCATCATGTGTATTGCTGTTATGATCAGCTTACCATAACACCAGTCTGCCACACAGTCTTTGACCAAGAGTGAACTTTATTTTATCTCAATAAACAATTTAATATTGACTTAATTGTACAACTACAGAGCTTGGCTCTCTGATAGATAATACTGAGACAAGTTATAAAATAATTAAGAAGTGCATATAACCATTCTTTTCCATCTATTTGTAGTGTCTCCTAGGTAGTGTGACTAGATGAAAGGGAGTCGCTTCCCATAGAACAGAAGCTGTCCATAGCAGAGTCTCCAGGGATACTGGGGTGGGTCTAGAAGGAGCACGCTGGCAGCAATGAAGGCTGTCACAGACGTTGTGTTACACTATATTAGGCTTGTCCATGCTGGGGATTGCAGCCATCGGCTAGCAGGGCCGGCTCCAGGCACCAGCTTACCAAGCAGGTGCTTGGGGCGGCCACTTCGGAGAGGGGCAGCACGTCCAGCTGTTCGGCAGCAATTCGGCGGACGGTCCCTCACTCCTGCTCGGCGCGAAGAACCTCCCGCCGAATTGCTGCCGCAGATCGCAATGGCGGCTTTTGTTTTGTTGTGTTTGGCTGCTTGGGGCGGCCAAAACCCTGGAGCCGGCCCTGGTGGCTAGCCATAGTGTAGCTGCATTTGTGCATATAGGTGCTGACTCCATGGGTGCTCCAGGGGTGGAGCACCATCTGCAAAAAAATGGTGGGTGCTGAGCACCCACCGGCAGCCCCCTTATAAGCTCCTCCAGCACCTCCTACCCGCCGATGGGCCCTGCTGATCAGTGCCTCCCCCTTCCTCCCCGTGCCTCCCTCCTGCTGCAAACAGCTGTTTCACAGTGTGCAGGAGGCTGTGGGGGAGGAGGGAGCAAGGATGCGGTGCACTCAGGGGAGGGGCAGAATTGGGCGGGAGGAGGCGGGCCAGGGGGGAGTGGGGGCGGGAAGTGGTGGGGCCTTGGGGGAATGGGTGGTGTGGGGGTCGGGCCTAGGTCACAGCTGGGGGTTGAGCACCCCCCGGCACTTTGAAAAGCCAGCACCTGTGTTGGTGCAAACCCCTAGTGCAAAGAGGCAAAGCAGGGGTTTGTACCAGAGCAGCTCAGCCCTGTCTGAAACCACTGAAGATCACAGCTTATTATGGCTTTGCCTGTTTACAGTAGGCACTGGTATCGGTGCGGCTACACCAATCCATATTAGGAGCAAATCCCTAGTGTAGACAAGGCCTTAGTCTCTGCATTTGGGAGGATTCTACCTCCTCCTCTTCACTTCCCTGTGAATCCCCCCAGTGTCCAGCTGCTTGGAGACTGGATTTGCCCCCATGTTTGATTTAATGCACTAAGTCTTGCAGCTGCTCTTTTGTGTCTCAGCTGATCCCTGTGCTGATATTTCTCATGTCTATTGAAATGTGTGATTGTGGTAACCTGTTTCAGTGGAGTGTTTATAAAGAATTGCTAATAGCACCGATCTCTTGACTCATCAGATTTCCAGACATCTGCAGCAGGGCCAAATGCAGATGGAGCAATCTCATGCAATAGTCAAGCCCTCATATAAAGCACATAGCTCAATATCCAGCTGTCAGAAGCACTCCGCACTGTGATAAGTACGTCTGGACTCACCAGATGGGGCACTTGCCAAGGCAGGTTCTTTCTCTCTTTTGTGTAAATAGCACTCGGATTGACAGCCTGGGTGACTGACCTCTGCGCACGGGCAACGCACAGCGCAGGTAGCAGCAACGGAAGCTTCCCACCTACCTAATGCCCTGAGCCCTGACATAGGAGGGGGAAAATAGCTCATAGGCTGAATTGTAGGCAATGGCGTTTCTGCTTAGATTGCCTGTTAGTGCCAGTCATGGTAGTGGTTTTGTGCCATAGTTACTTGTCCACAGGAAACTGGAAAGAGACCAGCTCATTTCACACAAGCCGCCACAGGGCTGTTCAGATGAGAACAACTATCAGTAATTAGTACTGCCTGGTCTAGGTTTGAAAAAGGATCTAGAGGTGACAAGCTCTGTATCTTGTTTCCTGCCCCCTGAGCCATCAATCTCCCCAAGCAGCCTCATTTGAAGGCCTAACAAATGCCACAATTTCCCTTCACCCTTGGAATTTGGAATTCTTCCCTCATGGTATTGCAGCAAATCTACGGGAGCAGATTCTGATCTCAGATACACTGGCATAAATCTGGAATGAAGACACTCCATTAACTTCAGTGGTGTCACTCTGGATTTACACCGGATTGATTCCGTTTGCACTCAGATATCTCACACCTGGCTGTGCCCTTCAGGAGGGATTTGGGTGAGCTGAGGGAGCTGGCTTGGGGAATAGATACAGAAAATGCCTTCCAAGCGCAGCGGCTGGCCTAGAAGAAAGCATGGAGATGCTTGTGAAAGAAGGAGATGAAAGGGATATTGAGGCTGGTGATTATTGCTGAATTTGTTTGTTCTTTTATATTTAATTAATTCTTGGGGCAGGGTGGGAAGGTTGGATGGATGTTCAGCTTGAAATGCTGCAGAAATCTGTTGCCCAGCTGGCCTGAATACTATGCTCAACTGGTAGAGACCTCATGAAAGTGCAGATTACTTGCAAAGCAGCAGAATAGAAATCATGAATCAAGGGGCTTATTTAAAAATCCTGCTCCCTGTCACTGGTGAAAACACCCCTCTCCCTTCATTTCCCAGTGATCATTATAATTTCAGACAGGGGCGGCTCTAGCTTTTTTGCCACCCCAAGCACAGCAGGCAGGCAGCCTTCGGCGGCATGCCTGTGGGAGGTCCCCGGTCCTGCGGATTCGGCGGCATGCCTGTGGGAGGTCCGCCGGTCCTGCGGCTTCGGCGTACCCGCTGCCGAATTGCCGCCGAATCCACGGGACCACTGGACCTCCTGCAGGCACGCCGCCGAAAGCTGCCTGACTGCCGCCCTCACGGCGACCAGCACGCTGCCCCCCGCAGCTTGCCGCCCCAGGCACACGCTTGGAGCGCTGGTGCCTGGAGCCGCCGCTGACTTCAGACACACTGAGCTGGATTTTCTTCTCACTTACGCTGGTCATTGCAGTTACCCTAGCAGGAGGCAAGAATCAGGCTCATTCTTTTCAAGTGAGATATTTCTAGATCTTTCTAAACAGAAGTTGGTGCTATTATCACACACAAATGCAGATCTAAGGTTCTGTTCCCCCCTAAAGGCCCAGTCCAGCAAATTCTTAGGAATGTGGGTTATTTGACTCACTTGAGGGAGTGTCCCAGTGAGAGTGCTGCAGGTTTGTGCCTAGGGAAGCACAATCCCTCCCTGAACCCCGTCAGTGCTCAGTGGGGTGTAAATACTGTGCCATCCCAAAGGAGGGTGGAACCTTCTGGCTCCACCACCCTGGCCAGCTCTGTGGACCAGTCAATATAGAGGGGAAGTGAAGCCATGTCCCTGCCTCCACTTCAATCCAACTAGGATGGTTTGCATCCCAGGGGCACAGAGTGGGAGCACTTCCGTGTTTCCTCCACCTGTGCTCCAGCAAGGGACAGTCTGGCCCACAGGAAGGTAACATCTAGTGTGTGAAGGCTGTAGCTGTGAAGCACTGCTTGCCTACAATTGGGGGACCCCACCACCACTAGTACCTTTATGGGTAGCTATTTAGATTGACAGATAGGTGTCTCAGAAGACACACAAAGCACTAGTACTGCAATGGTTGGAGGGACTGCAGGCATGGACATGCTGCAGTGGTTTACACAATGCAAGCTGCTCAGTGTGGACACAGTGAACCAGGAACAAACACTTCTAATAGTAATAACATTTTGTTGGAACATTTGAACCTTGAAACAAGACAGCTCTTCAGTCCAGATGGGTGTATTGTGTTCTCTCAAAACACAGTGCAAAAACCGCTATACACTGATGATACTTGATAGGGGTGCCAGTTAACAGATGATATCACAGAGAAGGTCAATTCAACTCCGCCCATAAGAGCCAGCCCCCCCCTCCCCCCACACACACACAAAAAAAACCTGGCATTACCTACTGCAACTAGATTGCAAATATATATACACACTCAGTGGAACCCATTTGAACTCTGCTGTAGCAAAACTCTGTTCATAAAGGATTTGAATGAAGGTTTCAATGCATTGCAATCTGCAAACTTCAGTTCCAGGAATACTGCTTAGAGTGAAGTCACTCTGGGAGAGAAGTAAATTTGCTACATGTGCATGGATCCCACTGAAGTCATTAGATGGGATTGAAATGTGTTCACAGCCTCATATGACAAGGCTGCAATATCCATGTTTTATCCAGGTTCAGATGCTATTGGTAACACTTCAATCTGGATCCCCCTTTTGTAACAGGTCTTATGGGTCTACATTTTGCCACAACCAATATTTGAAGAGAATTAGATGACATGGTGGTAAAAATGTGCTAAAGCTTCCTCAATCTGTACCACTGCTGGAATGTGAGTTACTATGATTTTTTTCCTAGTGTAGGTAGACAAAGCCGTGGAGATAGACCTTCCAGTTATTTTCCTGAGTATCTCACCAGCACTGACATAGTCTAACCACCAGAGGGAGGTAAAGGACTAGGAAGTCTCTGACTGCAATACAGCTCCTAAAATAGGGTTACCATACGTCCGGATTTTCCCGGACATGTCCGGCTTTTGGGGGCTCAAATCCCCGTCCGGGGGGAAATCCCCAAAAGCCGGGCATGTCCGGGAAAATCGGGAGGGAGGGAGGGAGGGCTAGGCCGGGGCCTCTTTGGCCAGGGCCGGGGTCGCGGAGCCGGGGGCATGGTGCCGGGCCGGGAGCCGGGCCGGGCGCGCGGTGCCGGGCCGGGGTCCAGGGGCGCAGTGCCGGGCCGGGGTCGCAGTGCCGGGCCGGGCTGGGCGCGGGGCCGGGCGGAGAGCCAGGGTCGCGGGGCCGGGCCCGCGGGGCCGGGAGCCGGTCCGGGCCCGCGGGGCCGGGAGCCGGGGTCGCGGGGCCGGGAGCCGGGGTCGTGGGGCCGGGAGCCGGTCCGGGGTCGGGAGGCCGGGCCCGTGGGGCCGGGAGCCAGTCCGGGGCCGCGGGGCCGGGGTCGCGGGGCCGGGCCGCTGGGGGGTCCGCTGGGGGCCGGCAGTGCTTCCGGTGCCTCCGGAAGGCGGCTCCTGCCTGCCGAGCTGCTGCAGCGGCCCAAGCCCAGCAAAGCCAGTGAATGGACTCGGGGCAGGGGCCGCCGGGGGGGGTGGGGAGTGCTCATGGGGGGAGGGGGCTATGCACCCTCCAGGAGAGTTCAGGGGATGGGGAGGGGGGAACCTGGTCTGGGGAGCAGCCCCTGAGCACGGCTGGCCCCTGGGCAGGCTGGCCCCTGGAGTCTATAAAGGGTCGTTGGGATTTGCCCCTCAATGAACTGATGTTGTGTGGGGGAGTGGGGAAGGTGGAAGTTTCGCCTAGGGCACAAAATATCCTTGCACCGGCCCTGGGTACAGGGGAGCCCCTCCAGGGCTGGCCTTAGGGAGAATGGTGCCCTGAGAAAACATGTATGTTGGCGTCCCAGGCTCCCCATCACCCCTGCCCCCCATGTGCTCCCCAGGTTTCCAACCCACTCAGGGCCCCACTGCCTCCCCCCAGTGCTTAATTTGTATTGAAAGAGGTGTTGGGGCTCAGCCCCAGCAAGTCCCAGCACAAAGTAAGCACTGGCTGGGTGGCCAGAGAGTGGTGGGTGCTGGCTGCATACCTACCTCTGAAGGCAGTGCCGCCACCAGCAGTAGCAAAGAAGTAAGGGTGGCACGGTATATGGTGTATTGCCACCCTTACTTTGTGCTGCACTGTGTCCCCTTCACCCCTAACCCTTGCACCTCCCTCCTATGCTCCTAACCCCTGCACTCCCCATCGCACCTACATGGGAAAACTGACCTGGATGCACAGAGCAGTTGACACTGCTGCTCGCTCCCCCCACCTAGTCTACATAAGGGGATGGCAGGAGCGCAGCATCTCCTGATGCTCACTTCACAGCACAGGCCAGGTGGGGAAAGTGACCTGGATACACGGAGCACTTGGTGTTGCTCCTCGCTCCCCCGCTCACAACCCGCTAGGCGGGAGTGCAGAGGAATGTTGGGGGGGCGAGAAGTATCTGTGCGTCACAGCTTCCCCCCCATTCCTCTGCTGGAAGGAAGCAGGGAGACAGCTGGGTGCCCCTCCACACATCGCCTCTGTGAGTTTGCTGCGCTCCTGTCAGCCAGCAGTGTGCATCTCTGTGCTGCTGCACAGTGCCCTAAAGCCAACCCTGAGCCTCTCCCTGGTGTCATGATATCACCTTTATAGACAACACCAGATATCATGACACTAGGGAGAGGCTCAGGGTCGGCTTTAGGGCAGACTACAAAACACTTGTTGCAGACCAGTTCCCTGTAACAACACCTAGATCTGGTGTTTCCAAGTGCTTTTTGTGGCAGTGGTATGTTTGGTTTGGTTTGTTTTTGGTTTTTTTGCCCAGAGCTAGAGATCAGACTGTTGATGTGATGTGAATCAAAATGGTCTCACTCACAGAAAAACAACTAGAGGGTTTCTAGTCCCACCATTTTATATGCTTTAAAGCTCAACTCGTGTAAGTGTTCTAGAATCCAAACAATTACCCAGATTGCTTGACATTTAGTGTACCTCATGGGGGTGCAAGAGGCATTAGTGATCCAAATTTGGGATTCTTTGACTGAGATGTTCCTGAATTACACTACCCCTCCCCCGCCACCCCTTTCCTTTAGTTGCCTTGTACTGTAAAACTGAGAGGTACTAATGACTGGATGAATCACAGACTTCTTGATGGCCCTGTGCTCACCCTTCAATTAACAGAACTAAGAGGATAAATTAATCACAAGCCCTCACCTAAGACAAAAGGAGTTTAGGACTGAGCAGCTGGAGGTTGCTGCAATTTGTGAATCATGGGTGGTAGTTTCATTCGGGGGGGGGGGGGAATGTAATCAAAGTATTTTTGGGAAAAAATAGAGATCTGAAAGCTTCCTGGGAGGGGAGGGGTGTTAGGGGATGGAGTGGGGGGGGCTACAATGAGGGAGATAATTGGGGATGGATGGCAGGGGAGGCAGAGGAGGTTGGGGGCTCAGGTGAAGGACACATGGCACCCCCAGCTCTGCCACTGCACCTCAAACACCCTGTACCCTAATCTTTCTGCACCCCTGTGACACAGGAACCTCTTGGTGCCAACTGGCAGAGGGCCCCGGAGGTGCATGGGGGTCTACAGGGATCCTTTGGGTCAGATGTATGCATAGTACGTTTATCGAAGGGTGGTGTTTGAGATCTCTACCAAGAACCAACAGCCTACTGGTTATTATAATCACTGTGAAGCACATGCACAGATGATATTTAAGAATTTAAATATGCCTCTGTACTTAAAATTACGTTCTTAAGGTATGTGAGTTAAGGTAGGTCACCAGAAGGTGATAAACATGCTCCTGTCAGATCAGAGGGAAGAGACACTTATTTCTCTCTGGCTGGTCATATGTGTATTGTCTGCTTCACAACAGAGGCCTGTCTGCAGACTGCAAAATCCACAAGAAAGAGGCACACAGGAAAAAAATAACTAACCGGGGAGCATCCTGTTTCTGAATAAATAGAATGGTTTTGGGGGAGTATAACTGGGGGCATAAGGAGACCCCGTGAGGGAGCAAACTAACAGCGTGGCTTGTCTCGTGAACGGAAGGTCACAGCTAAGCCTGGCTGTAATACATTGGAAGGATTTTGAGTGAGCTTTACCCTATAAGACCTGGCAGTAACTAGTTAAGTTCATCTAGGTTCTAAAATGCGTGGTATGTTTTTATTTTATATGTAACCGTTTGTTTCCAATATTTCCACTTGCTTTCCTTTGAATCTCAGCTCTTTCTGTTCAATCAACTTTTGCTTGATTTTCCTACAATGTATCTTAAGTGCTGTGTGTTCAGCATCGTGGTGATCTGAGGTGGAACCAGTAAGCTGGGTGTACTGTTCCTTTAGGCACAGCGAATCTGTGAATTCTGAGTGCCCAGTGGACCAGGGGCTGGACACTCCAGGGAGATGCTCTGGAGTCTCAGGGCTTGGAGATTGTCTATCGCTAACCTGAAGAGGGACAGTGGAACCTGTGTAGGCTAAGAGGAGAGTGCTTGTGTTGCGTGGATTCAGAGAGCTGCCGCCCAGCAGGAATAGACAAGTCTTCCTCACGCTCGGGCATGCGGTAGTGAGGTGCCTCACAACAGTTCCTCTGGGAAGTGTCACAACTCCTTAGCATGCCCCAGCTCTGCCCTTGCACCCAGGGCCGGCTTTAGGCCAATTCCACCAATTCCCCCGAATCGGGCCCCGTGCCTAAGAGGGCCCCGCGCCGAGTGGCAGGGCCGCCCAGAGTGGGGGGCAAGTGGCAGAGAATCCCTTCCCTGGCTAGAGGCGCCTTTTTAATTTTTACTCACCCGACGGCACTCTGTGTCTTTGGCGGCGGGTCCTTCAGTGCCACCGAAGACCCGGAGTGAGTGAAGGACCTGCCGCCAAAGACTAGGAGCATGGCCCGGTGAGTACAAGCCCCATGTGTTTTTTTTTTTTTTTTTTTAAAGTCAACCCTGCCGGGGCCCCGTCGAAACTATTTGAATCGGGCCCCGCACTTCCTAAAGCCGGCCCTGCTTGCACCCCAGCCTCCCTGAATCCCACAGCTCCACCCTTGAACCCCAACCCCCTGCACTCCATAGCTCTGCCAGTGGCCCAAACCTCCTGCATCCCCCAGCTCTGCCAGTGCACCCCAAATACCCTGCAACCCAAACTTCCTGCACCCCCAATTCTGCCAGTGCATCCCAACCTTCTTGCCCCCCAGCTCTGCCAGTTCACCCCAAGCTCCCTGCACCCCAGCACTATTCCACTGTAACATAGTTGTCCTTTGCTCCAGGCACTGCATGTGAGTTGGGTTATAGGAGGGGAGAAGTTACAGCAATAGAAACATTTGTATACTAGGAAGTGAGAACTTCAGGGAGATCCATTCCCTGCTTCCAATGGGGAGGCCTGGGTACAGTCATGGGGAGGGACCAAGTTGGAGGGGGGAACATTTTGAATGGGTCAGGAGCATGGCTTGGGAGGTGCTGAAGCAGGGTTGGGGAGGCACAGCTGGTGTAGGCAGGCATGAAAGGGGCATCTGGCTCAGTATGCTAATTCTAGGACATATGTACAACTGCCTAAATGTCTATTAACTTCTATCAACAATGTTCTTTTCCCATTAAAAAAAATAGTAAAGTCAATGACAAAAAACTACGTTAGGGCAGAGTTAAGGTTGCTTTGTGGTATGTCACCCCCTTGTGGAATGCTGAGTTGAGCAAAACTCAAACTTCTGAAAACCAGGAAATGCCACGGTAAGGTTGCCCAGGCAACCGTAACTCTTCCATCTTTCAGCCATGCAACATGCCCCATTAATACACATATCATTACTCTAGGTGTCTATGTGGATATATGTCCTTGTGGCTAATGACTGACACCCTTGTGGACAGTCTGAGCAGAGAGGCAAAGGAATGAATAGGCACAGTCAGTGAATTCCCTTCTCACCCCTACATGTGGTCCGTTCAAATTAAATGAGGGACACACTGGTGGGGCAAGGTGCGGAAACTTGCTCTGCTGTATGGGGGATAAATAGAAAATTAGAGGCTGGGATTCTGCAGGAGGCATGATACAGAACTTGCAGCTCAAAAGGAAGGAGCGCAAAGGTGACATTAAGTGACCTTTGCACCCTTGGGATTCTGGACTGCTCCAGGATTTAACAATCCCAGACGTAATTTAGGCAGCATACTCTAAAAGTACATCAACACTGCACATCACGGGTGGCAGCATGTAGGGTATGCAAAGTTACCGTAATGAAAAGCAGGCTGTGTCCACACTGCAGTGTGTAGCTACACATGGCAGTGAAAGACTCTGACAGGGCCGGGAAGCAGCGGGGAAAGGTTCCAGCAGCAGGGAGATGACAGAGCCTTTCCCCACTGTCTCCCCTAGCCAGAGACTTCTCTCACTGCTGGTAGTCTTGCACTGCCGCGGGGAAAGACTGAGGCAGCAGTAAGGCAGCGGAACACTATACACTGCGAAGAACAACCGCATGGACAGGGGAGGCACTGCTTGGGTGTGTACAGAGCCGTGTAGAGTACATACCCTAAGGGCTCAGGCATGCCCTTACTCGACTAAGCTGCGCCTCGCCATCTACACTGGTATTTATACTTGTGCTAGAGACCTGTGTGCACTATGGGGGATGTCACCATAAGGAGTGTACAATGTAGATGTACCCTAAAGTTACAGCAACCCTACGTGGACTGCCCTTAGGTTGCTCTGTAGTCTGGAGTTGCCCCAGAATTTCTGTAATGTCCTGCACTATGGCAAGCTCCCACCTGCCCCCTACTGGCAAGGCTGGGGTGTGCAAGGGAACCTGTATAGGATAGTACATATCTGTTCTATGCAGTACCCATGCTGGAGCTGGCTACAGGTACATCTCCATTTAGGGTTGTATAGCAGGGTGGTCACCCTGCTCCTGCCCTGAGGGGGTTAAAGCAGCCCTGCAGAGGGCTGTGATGGAGAAATGCTAGGCTGATTGGGGGAAGCAGCCACAAGTGGGGCCACACCCCACTCAGGCCACAGCTGACCCTATAAGAGGGCTGAGGGCCAGGCTGCAGGCTGAGTAAAAGGCCCACAAAAGGGCACTAGAGCTGCAGAGGGGCAGCCCACAAATAGGCAGAGGCAGCTGGTCCAACCCCCTGTGCCAATGATGAGTGGTTTACAGACTGCCGTCTGCCCCAGTGGGAGCTAAATGGAGATTGGCAGTAGCCACTGAGGCAAGGTGGGGATAGGGGGTGGGAGTTCCCCTGGGAGGGGAAACCCAGACAGAAGGGGTATTGCAGTGCGCAGAACTCCTGGGCTAAGGGCACTGGGGTCTGGGAGAGACACGGGGCCAGCAGCAGGCAAGATATCAGCCTGCAGAGGGCGCTCCGGAGCTGGAAGAGAGCTAATTCACTAGACAACCAGCAGGAGGCACTGCGCCGGTGAGTCATCGCCCTGCCACAGGTTGCCAACTTTCCAATTGTAGAAAACTTAACACCCTTGCCCCACCCCTTCCCCAAAGGCCCGCCCCTTTCACTCCATCCCCCCTCCGTTGCTTTCACTCCCCCACCCTTGTTCTCTTGCTCATTTTCACCAGGCTGGGGAAGCGGGCTGGGGTGGGGAGGGGGTAAGGGTTCTGGCTGGGGATGAGGAGTTTGGGGTTCAGGAGGGGGCTCCAAGCTGGGGAAGGGGGTTCGGGTGCAGGGGTGAAAGCTCTGGCTGGGGGTGTGGGCTCTGGGGTGGGGCTGGAGATGAGGGGTTTGGGATGCAGGAGGGGTTTCAGGGCTGGAGCAGGGGGTTGAGGCACAAGGGAGGTGAGGGCTCTGGCTAGGGATGTGGGCTCTGGGCTGGGGCTGGGAAGGAGGGTTTGGGGTGTAGGAGGGGGCTCTGGGCTGGGGCAGGGGTCGGGTGTGGGAAGGAGTTCGGGGTGTTGGCTCTGGGTGGTGCTGACCTCAGGCAGCCCCGGCATTTCCCGGGGACGGAGGAAGTCCACATGGCTCCCAGGAAGCAGCTGTCATGTCCCTCCAGCTCCTAGGCAGAGGGGCAGCCAGCAGGCTCCGTGCGCTGCCCCTGCCCGTAGGCACTGCCCTTGCAGCTCCCATTGGCCACGGTTGCTGGCCAATGGGAGCTGTGGAGCCAGGGTTTGGGGTGGTGCTTGCAGGATGGGGCAGCACGCAGAGCCCCCCTGGCCGCCCTTCCGCTTAGGAGCCAGAGGGACATGCCAGCCACTTCCTGGGCGCTACACGGAACCAGGCATGGAGCCTGCCGCCCCGCTAGCACTGCAGCCAGCCAGATTTTTAGCGGCTCGGTCAGCTGTGCTGACCAGAGCTGCCAGGGTCCCTTTTTGACCGGGTGTTCCGGTCAAAAACTGAACATCTGGCAACCCTATCTCCACTGCAGCTGGGGGCGTGAATAGCAGCTTATGTAGAGGTACCCACGCTAGTTGTACTCTTACTAGATTCACTAAAAATGGAAGCGAGGGCGCCACAATACAGGATTCTGTGCTGGATGCACAAGTGAATGTGTGCCCAAAGGGGTCACCTGAGCTTGTACAGCCCAAGCTGTCTCACTTCTAACTAGCAAGAGTACAATATGGGTACTGTACTCTACATGAGATGCCATTCACATCCCTGGCTGCAATGTGGACATTCCCTAAGGGGTGTATAGGGGCTCTTAGGCTGTCAGTCTAGCTACAACTTCCACCAGCACTACATTCACTTTAAAATGGCAGGAGAGTTTCTGCCCGCAGGCCCCTGGTGATGCATATCTGACTTTTGTTTGCTAAATAGAGTAATGACACCCTTTCCTTTCAGCAGAAAACTGACACCTTGTGACACTCCAGCTACTGCTACTAGACCAGTGGTAGGCAACCTAGGGCATGCGTGCCAAAGGCGGCACGTGAGCTTGATTTTCAGTGGCACTCTCACTGCCCGGGTCCTGGCCACCAGTCCAGGGGACTCTGCATTTTAATTTAATTTTAAATGAAGCTTCTTAAACATTTTTAAACCCTTATTTACTTTACATACAACAATAGTTTAGTTATATATTATAGACGTATAGAAAGACCTTCTAAAAATGTTAAAATGTATTACTGGCACGCGAAACCTTAAATTAGAGTGAATAAATGAAGACTCGGCACACCACTTCTCAAAGGCTGCCGACCCCTGTACTAGACAATTGATCAAACCACCTAACAAGCATTTGCTTGTTCCCTTTGTGGGTAGCCTCAGTGACTGAATGGTGCCAGAGACTAGTTTACCTTTTCCTCTCTAGATAGGAGGCTTCCAGGCCAGGACTCAGATAATAGGGCGTTATCTACACTACAGCACTGAGCCATTTGTAACTGATCCAATTGTTCTGAAACATTTTGAGCACTAATGGTTCAATCCATCCACAGTAGCCATACTGAAGTGCTTTAAGAATTGATGACCCACAACCACACTGTTATTGCCCTAAACTCTTTCTCTGGGTTCCTAACCCACAGACCCCTGGCTCCACTCCAAACAGTGAATTCTGGGAGATTTTGCAAGGCCACCATTGCTCTGTGGGACAGCAGTGGGAAGAACTACTTGAACCATTTTCACTAGTCTATGTCTACACTGATTTTAAAATGATTCAGGCTGAACTGGTTCAGATTACTTAGCCCAGAAAAATCATAGACTGTGGCGCCTGATTGGTAACATGTTGTAAACTAATTGGAGAACTTTGCAAAGGGTGCAAGTGGGTTACAAAGGTGCTAGGAAGTTAGAATGGTTCTTAGCACAGTAAATTTCTTCAGTATAGATAGGCTACTGATGGGGCATAGGGGAAGCTTTGATAGCTGCTATCCAGTGTGCCATCTCTCTCCATCTGATTATACTAGAGCTGTTTCAGTAAAATGTTTCTACACTAGAAAATGCTGATTTGCTGAATCCAAGACTCTTTGCAAGAAAAGGTCAGTTTCAACAAATGTCCCATTCTGAAAACAAAAAATGAAAAAAGTTTTGAAATTGTCAATGTCCCATTTTGACAATTTCAAAATGAAAAGGTCCATTTTTTCAGGTCTAACTCACTTTTTGTTTCAGAACTTCAGTTCATTAATGGGGGGGGACGACATTAAAAGGCCAGAATCTAAACAAAATGTTTCAGCTGACATGATCTGAAATTTTTGAGATTATACTACTTTTCATCTTGATTCAGGATGGGGGGAAAAAAAAAAACTCTCTCAAATTCATATGCGACAGGAAAAAATTTTTTTTTACCCAGTTCTAGATAATACTAATATTTAGCTCTTTTCCTCTTCAACAATATCTTCCTCTGGTAAGCTCACCTTTTGCAGACACACCTTTAATGGGTGTGGTGGGTTATGCAGAACTGTGCATGTATATAAATGTATGTAAATACATAAATACCTGAACAAGCAGAGGGCAAGATGTAAGTAATCATCTGTCCATAAATCACTGTGTGTGTGCATGTGTGTATATTTATAACATCGAAATCTAAGAAAAAATACCAAGAAAGCTGAATCTGTCTATGTTTACATTACTGAGTGTAAATTATCAATACAGCACATGCTTCTACAAACCAGAAAAACAAATCTGAAAAACAGCAATATTGCTTCGCTCTAAATCATGCTATAAGTAGACAAGGTGAGCCTCTGATAAGAATGCGCATCTGTGCATACCCAAGTAATTGAATACGCTGTGCACCCATAAATGAGAACTGAAGATACTCAGCACCTTGAAAAACAGAACATTTCTATTTAGGAGATTAAATAAGATGTAGGCACTTCAGACGCCCAGCTCTGAAATGTTTGGCATGCGTCCACCTTTATGAAGGTGGCTCTTAGCATGAATGAGTCTGATTCAGGTCCTGGCATTCAAACTGTGACTGTAAGGCATTGCCATGTGTATATTCAACACCACTGAAGTTGCAAAGGGTGAATGGTACTGACTGTGTTGCTGCTATAAAATGCGCCTGGCGCAGAGGAGGTGAAGCATAGTTTATGTAATGAGCTCACACATCCCCAGCCATGCAGGGACTGTTCCTCGGGGTCAGGTAACCAGATAGGAATAGTGCCACTTCAGATCTACATTAGGAAAGGTTGCCAGTTTAGTTATGCTGGT
This sequence comes from Malaclemys terrapin pileata, assembly GCF_027887155.1. Lineage (NCBI taxonomy): Eukaryota > Metazoa > Chordata > Testudines > Emydidae > Malaclemys > Malaclemys terrapin. The sequence continues at coordinate 94,204,826 of NC_071508.1, read as the reverse complement.
AGAGCTATACCATCAAACCCTCCAAGTGTAGATACAGCTTATAGCAGCAAAGAAGTGCTTTTATGAGTGTAGCTTATACCAGTCCCTTAAGCAAAAATAAGCTATACCAGCAAAGGCACTTGTAGTTGCAGTTATACTGGCATACACTAGGGCTTTTGTTGGTATAAATATGTCATTTAAAAAAATCACACCCCTAACCAACATTACTGTATCAGCAATATTTCTAGTACAGACCTGGTCTGAGTGGGCTGGCTCAATAAAGACTTTATTAAGGCAACGGATACATGATTGTGCCACTGGTAAAGCTTGGCAAATAATGGATTTTTTGGGTTGTCTGGCAATTCTGAAAAATCCAAAATTAAATTCATTTTGGATCAACCCCTCAACAATTTTTACAAAGTCGTTGGCAAATCGAAAAATTTAAATCAAAATGATTTGTTCAACCTGAAGCAAAATATTTTTGATTTCAAGCATTTTTAAAATATTTTGATTGCTTTTTATTAAAGGAAATCTTTCAAAGAAGTTGTTTGGAACCAAAAAATTTAAACATTTCATTTTTTGAAAATGTCAAAATGAAACACTGACTCATTTTCAGAATCTCTTTGTCTGAAACAATTTGACAAAACTGACATGAATTTGAAAGCTTATGCTCAAATAAATTTGTTAGTCTCTAAGGTGCTACAGGGACTCCTTGTTGTTTTTGCTGATACAGACTAACACGGCTACCCCTCTGAAACCTGAAACATTTCAGTGATGCCAAAAAAAGTTTGGTGCTAAAGATTTTTGCCCACCTCTAGTCACTGGCTCCATCCTGGAAGCTGGCACTGAGCTTTTTGTGTCTGCATAGACAGCTCTGTTTGATTTTGTGTGTCAGCATGGCTTTGTGTGTCTTTGCATGACATGCATGCCTGTGCTTGGAGATTTGTACTCCAGTCTGCCTCTGTATTAGGATAGGCACTTCTCGGTGTACATTTGTCTATCAGTGCCAGTTATTGGACCTGATGAAATTACTGGTGAAATACAATGGTCAGTGTTATGCAGGGGGTCACATGAGATTATCATAATGGTTCCTTCTGGCTTTAAAATATATGAATCTACACTCATATACAGCTTAGTGGGTATTTATCCAAATTGGTGTGTCTCTGTGTGTATGTGCTTGTCTGGCCATATATCATTTGGTATTTGCACTGTGTGGAAGGACTGGGGGGTTGTTTTTGTTTTCTAATGTTGCTAGGTTTTGTCCAAGGCCTGGATTTCTTTTCTGGCTCTGTTTAGATTTTCTTTTCAGTGCCCAACACTTAAGGATAAGTTTTCAGTGCAAAGTGCAGCAATTTAATTAGATAACTCCCAGGATTCACCCAGCCAAATCCCCATACCAAGCAGAAAATGTGTCTGACTTTTCTTACTCCAAAACCAGGCAAAGGAGAATTGAGCTGAGAAATCATGAGCCAGATTAAATATAGAGTTAGAAGAACTGAAAATATATGATCCAAAATGGTATGTGCAGAGCTACAGAGATGAATTAGGAAAGTGCTAAACTGAACCAGTCTGAGCTCTCATGAGCCAGGCTGGAGTATGTATCCTGCTCTGGTGTTGGATGTGTTTTGCTGAGCCAATTTTAACTGGAATATACTTTGCTGAGCTAATCTGAGCCAGGACATAATGAATTGATGTATCCTGGATTGGGATTAGTGGATTTGAAGTGAACTAAAATAAACTGTGCTGAATGTAGCCAAACTAAGATGGGATGTTCTAAGGTGACTCATACTGAAAAGCGCAGAGCTGCATTGAAGTGAACTAGATAAATTAAGAAAACATGAGAAGAGCTTTCCTTCACTCGATCTGATTCACCATACAGATGCCAAGGAAAACACTAGAGAGGCAAGGTGGATGAGATAATATTTTATTGGACCAACTTCTGTTGGTGAAAGAGACAAGCTTTCGAGCTACATAGAGCTCTTCTTCAGGCCACCAACAGAAGTTGGTCCAATAAAAGATATTATCTCATCTACCTCGTCTCACTAATATCCTAGAACCAGCACGGCTACCGCACTGCAAACAAAAAAGGAAAACAGTTTTCCTTGTACCTCCCTAAAGAATCTCCTAAAAATAGATCCTAGGGATCAGCAAACATTTGAAGGGTGATCCTGTACCATTGAGGACAATGGGAACTTTGAAACTCACTTCAGTAGGAGCAGAATGGAGCCCTTGATGCTTCAGAACTTTCAAACCAGGGAATCTTATAGATTTTTTTTTTTCATGAAGGCACCTGCATGTGGTGATAGTGGTAGTGGAGGCGAGATGTATGGAAAGAATATTATATGTCCACATCAAATACTGTTTCAAAGCTCAAATGCAAGGTTCTTTTTTCTTTTCTTTTTCACAGCCAAAGTGCCACAAGTAAGAGAACTCATTATTTGGCAGTAATAAACACATTCCTAATCACTGAGCTTAGGGAATGCTGGGTGAATTGCATTACAATGTCCTGCCCCTGCCAGCTAGGCCATGTGGATCCAAAGGAGACGGGGGAAATATTGCGCAATCTGACTCCTCTTGGAGGATAAAAAGACTTTTTTCAAGTTACAGTATATTCATGAGCGACAGGTAGCCAGGGGAGGTGCTGCCTCCCCTGTCGTTGCCGCCAGACCCTTGGTTGCAGGGTTTGGTGGCAAAGTTTTTGCTTTTATTATGCCCCAGGAGGCACATATTGCCTCCTCGGCCGACACAGAACCTGCATGGGGCATATCAAAAACATCTTCTACAGATACTTTTCCCCTGGGCAGTGGGCGGGTTGGGTCCGGAGAGAGCAGGCATGGCGCGGCTTTGGCCAGCCTGGCCAGGGCTCTTCCAGGTGTGGGGAAGCTTGGCTTAGCTTGGGGCTTCGGCCTACCCAGCCTGGCCGGGGCTCCTCCGGGTGTGAGGGGACACTCTGGGCTGCAGCTGCTCCTCCAGGCAGGTGGTGGTGAGGGGCTCAGGGCTTCAGCCAGCCCGGGACTCTTCTGGACAGGGGAGACTTGTGGCTCGGCCACGGAGGGAGGGGACACAAGGGGTCTCGGGGATCCAGCTATGGGGAGAGTGTGGGCGGAAGAGGCGGAGCTCGGAGCTAGCCTCCCCAGAGCGGGGCTCCACCCGCCACCCATGAGTATATTTAAATCCCACCCTTACATCTCAGCCTCTTTCATCTCCCTTATCCCTTCTTCATCCCATACACCCCTTTTATTTCTCGTGGGCTGTAGTCCACGAAAGCTTATGCTCTAATCAATTTGTTAGTCTCTAAGGTGCCACAAGTACTCCTGTTCTTCTTTTTGTTTATAAACAGAGGCAGGGTGATTAAGATAACAAAAGGCTTGTCATTAAATTAAGGATCGTTAGATGATCCTGAAAGCATTCCCAGGCACTCCAGTTAAAAGACAGGAAACAAAGAGTAGGAATAAATGGTCCATTTTCAGAATGGAGAGAAGTAAATAGAGATGTCCCCAGGGGTCTGTACTGGTCTGGGATCAGTGCTGTTCAACATATTCATAAATGATCTGCAAAAAGGGATAAACAGTGAGGTGGCAAAGTTTGCAGATGACACAAAATTACTCAAAATAGTTAAATACAAAACAGACTGCAAAATACAATCCCAACAATACATACCAAAATGATGGTGCCTAAATTAGCTGTTACTCATCAAGAAAGAGATCTTGGAGTTATTTGCAGTACTATGGAAGCACTGTTTCCACAGTACTGTAAATGTAAAAGGGGTTGTCTACACATTTTATAGCGCTCTAACTTGCTGTCTCAGGGGGGTGAAAAATCACCCCCCTGAGTGCAGCAAGACTGAGCACTTTAAAGCGCTAGTGTAGACAGGCTCCGAGCAGTGGGAGCTGCACTCCCAGCGCTCGGAACTAATCCCCTTGTGGAGGTGGATTACCAGGAGTGTTGAGAGAGCTCTCTCCCAGCACTCGCGCGAGACCACACCCGCACTTCAAAGCGCTGCCACAGGAGCGTTCCCGCAAGCAGCACTTTGAAGTTTCCAGTGTAGACATACCCTATGAATCCTTCTCACTGTGCCTGTACCATCCTGAACTCATTTTCCAGCTTCAGAAGACTTAAAAATCATCTCCAGTCATCAATGGGACAGATGCAACTAAATAATGTAGCTGTCCTTAATGTGCAGGTCACGTGTGGGGGGGTGTTACTTTTTAGTTTTTAAACACCTTTAGCTGGTGCCCCCCTTTGTGTCCCTCCAATTTGTCACCTAATACAGATGGGGAACGGAGACACAGACAGACTATGGGCTTGCCTACACCACGCAGCTTTTAGCGACAAGGCTGTGTTAACGCTAAAAGTCAGTGTGTGTAAACGCTCTTTGTTGGCACTTTTGCCAACAAAATACTTCCAGCCCCGCGAGCAGCATTTGTCCGCAGGAGAGTGCTCCTGCCAACAAAGCCGCGTTCACACTGCCACTTGCATCAGCAAAACTTTTGTCTTTCACGGGGGGGGGGGGGAAGAGGGATGTTTAAGTATCTGTGAAAGATGTACTTAAAGTACTGCACAGGATCTTTTCAGGGGGATAAGGCAAAGCGCCACATGTATTGGTAATACTGTACATGTATCAATTAACACTGTATCATATGCATATGATATATATTACACTCATGCACTCACATACACACACAAGCACACTCCATCTTGTTGTTGTTACCAACTAGTTGCTCCCCTTAACTTCACTGGCGAGATGAGCTAGAAGTGGGAGGGGTGGAGCCGGGCTTCTGTCGATCCGGATCGATGCTCCAGTGTTGAAAAGACAAGACCCGAGATCTTCTGCAAGACACCTCACATTTACAGCAGCTAGGTTATATGAAGAAGCATAATACAAAGTCATATGAAAATGATACACAGTTATGCGAAGATGCTTAATGCAGAGATTTATCTACAAAGACAAAAGTTTTGTCGACAACTTTGCAGCGTAGGCATACCCTAAGTGACAGAGGGCTTGTGGCATAGCTGAGAATTGAGCCCAGATCTTCTGAAGCCCAATCCACTGCCTTAACCACAAGACCTTACTTCTTCTCAAACAGATATAACTTAGAGAATTTTTTCACTTCAAGGTCCCAGAAGCAAAGACAAGGTTTTCATCTCGAGGCCAAAAACCAAAAACATCAAGACACTTGATCACGGCCTTGGGTAGACCAAGAGACTACCTACACTTGATTACTACATATGAGACTGTATTGCCCAAGCTACATTGCAGAAATCATGAGCACAGAACAAGGAGTAGATTAAGCTCTTCTAGTTACAATAGCACTAACCCAACTCATAAAAATAAAGCCACAGTAACAGATTATAGCCTATATGAAATGGCTAGCTATAAAAGTAGCAACTTATTTATAATAGGGTCTGAAGAGTCCATCTCTCAATCTTTCTTTAATTTTCTATTGCTTGTTTTATTTTATAGTACCAGGAGGCAGGAAAAAGGGAAAAAAATGGTAAGCGGAGACTTTACCATCAAATAAATCCTGTCCAATCAATTCAGTAGACATGAAGTTTTATTTTTTTCTAGGTAGGCCACATAAGCTATTCTAGATCTAATAATTGCAATTTATTTGATTCTAATGAGCAAGCCCCATGCTTAATTGTAGCAGAGAAATATTATCATAGCGTTCACAGCGGTAACCGTATTAGTCTGTATCAGCAAAAAGAACAGGAGTACTTGTGGCACCTTAGAGACTAACAAATTTATTTAAGCGTAAACTTTTGTGGGCTAAAACCCACTTCATTGGATTCATAGCTGATACTCAGTAAAGGGGACTCCTTCCCCACTGTGCAGCCAGTACAGCTCGACCTGGTCAGGGAACATTTTATTAGAGACATTGGTAGTCTCCATACCCTATCCTTGGGATTCCTCTGCCACTGGATTATAAAAGCACTTCATCTCCCATCAAGGAAAGATGTATGCTTTTTACACCTTCTAAAAAATCTAGAGCAATAAAGCAGGAAGGGCTTACTCTAAGCAGCTAGTGAATTAGTGGGAGTTGCCAGGATACTCAGCACAGTAATACTCATCCTTTTTGCTTTGGCTTTTTCACAGCAAGTAATGCCATGAGGATGCCGTAGTCATGACTGTGTTCACTGTCACGAAAAAGGTCAAGGTCACTGCCATGGTGAAAATCACAAACAGGGTCATGGCCATGATTAAGAAAAAAGTTCTGGAGTGAGCTGCTGCAAATTAATCTTCCAGTTATCCAGTGAAGTTTTCCTGTTCTCAGCCCAAACTGTGGTCAGTGGCACCAATCTGACACCATGCAATACAAATGTAATTAAGTCTTTTCTACCCATAAATAAACATACTTAGTCAGGGCTGGTTTTAGGAAGTGCGGGGCCCGATTTGAATACCTGGCGGCGGTCCGGGTCTTCGGCAGCACTACGGCGGCGTGTCCTTCACTCGCTCCAGGTCTTCCGCAGCACTGAAGGACCCGCCACCGAAGACCCAGAGCAAGTGAAGGACCCGCCGCCAAAGTGCTGCCGAAGACCTGGACTGCTTATGCTCCAATACATCTGTTAGTCTATAAGGTACCCCAGGACTCTTTGTTGCTTTGTAATACAAGTTATTCTTGTGAATCCCGTTCAGTAATTGTTTAAAAAGTTGCATCTATTTTCAGCAAACTCACTTACTAAAATTGTGCAGGTTAATGGAGACCCTTCAAACTTAAAAGGTTAGGGAGGGCTAATTTAACTGACTTGATTCCCAGCACCCCTACCCTGCTCTCAAAACCAGGAGCACACCCCTGTAATGCAGAACGAGCTATAGCAGGGGTAGGCAACCTATGGCACGGCACACAAGTTGATTTTCAGTGGCACTCACACTGCCCGGGGTCCTGGCCACCGGTCTGGGGAACTCTGCATTTTAGTTTAATTTTAAATTAAGCTTCTTAAACATTAAAAAAAAAAGTATTTACTTTACATAAAACAATAGTTTAGTTATATATTATAGACTTATAGAAAGAGACCTTCTAAAAATGTTAAAATGTATGACTGGCACGTGAAACCTTAAATTAGGGTGAATAAATGAAGACTCTGCACACCACTTCTCAAAGGTTGCCCACCCCTGAGCTAGAGAGACACACTGCTCCCAGGTGACCTCTCCCTCAAGTGCCCTGGCCATTTACGTCCCAAACACCTTATCTCCCCAGAACTGGGAAGTTATGTACATCCCTTTGCTAAAATCCCTGTAAAACACAGGCCCGCTGTCTTTAGGAACGGTTTATAACAGCCTGGCAGCAGGCCGTGTCTGAGGGCAGGGGAGCCGGGATCCCAGCTGCACTCAGACGGGAAGAAGTAGAGTTGCTCCACTTGTGCTCAAGTGTGGGCGGGGTGGGGGGGAGCACTGCTCCGGGGAAGGCCAAGCTCTCCTGGGGGGGGGGGGGGGGGGAGATGTTGTCTGTCCCTGGAGCAGGCCCGCTTACCAGCTGGGGAAAGGGACGGTCTCCGTGCTGGGGCTCGCTCCCCCGCCCCTGTGCTGCCAGGACACCTGGTCCCAGCCGCTGGTGGCTTGCCAGCGCCCGTGCCCCCGCCTCTTGGGCCAGCGTCAGCAGCTGCTGCGGGCTCCCAGCCCCCCCGCCGCGCTCAGCCCCGAGACTGGTCGTAGCCCCGCCCCGCTCTCAGCCCGGCGCCGCTATTGGGCTACGCGCCCGGCTCGACCCCCTCCCATTCCCCGCCCCGCTCCCTCTGCGCTTGCGCAGGCGCGGTGCCCGCGGGGGGGCCGGGCGCCCAGGCGTTCAGCACCGCCGAGCGGCGGACAGCTCCTTCCCCCCGCGGCCGGAGCCTGCAGCGAGCCCGGGCGAGCCGCCGCGAGGCCATGGAGGGGGCGCCGGCCCCGCAGGAGCAGCCGGCGGCCGCCGAGGAGCAGGCGGAGGGGGGGCGCCGGGAGCAGGGGACCTGCTCGCCCAGGTATGACCCGCAGCGCGTCCCTGCAAAGCCACCTGGCCTCGCTCGCCTCGTCTGGGCCTCCCCACCGCCCGCGGGTCCCCTCCCTCTGCCCCGGCGCCAGCCCCCAGCCCCCCGCCGCTGCCTCCAGAGGCTCCTTTCCCAGCCTTTCCGGGGCGCCCGGGGACCCGCCGCTGCCTCCCGCCAGCTGCGCCGCTTCCCTTGAGGCCGGCCCCGCCTGGCCCCCCGCGGCTGTGCTCCCCCTGCCATCCCCCCCAGCGCGGGGCCGGCTGCAGCGACTGGTGTCTGCCCCTCTGAGCCCAGGCAATCGGGGGTGGGTGAGTGAGTGAGCTCCCCACAGGGGCTGCCAGCCTTCACGCCCCTAGCTCGCCTCCTCCTGTCCCCTCCCTAAGGTGCAGCACGGTGCGAGTCGCAGCAGCAGCTGGTGGCGAGAGTGCCCGCCAGACTCCAGCTGCGATTGGCTTTGATCATCCAATATGACCCGAAGAAGAGACTGGCGACTAAACACAGGGCTTTCCAGTTCAGTGGGGATGGGACTAACTCCTAAGCAGGTTTCACTGGCGATATCAGACAAGCCTCTCTGCACATCTGTCTCCAGATTGGATTGGCGTTTATCCTCGAATTAAAACGACACACGCTGCCCTAGATCCCCGAAGAGAACTGCCTGTCGCGTCAGCCAGGATTTTCTCAAACAGGGTAGAATATCTAATTTACCTGCCTCATGATTGCACAAATAAGGGAAATATATGCAGATTTTGCACCTATTTCCACTTCCAATGTAAGAATGAGCAGGGCTATTAAAGTCGGCTGTGGATGGTGTCCTACAGAAGGGCAACCGCACTCCGTATGATTCTGGGGATGACCTATCCTCGGTAACCGCCACATTTATAACAAGCCAGAGGGAAGCCATTAATAACAGCTACAGATCTGTGAATGGTATTTTTTCCTGCAGGGCACAACTGAATAAAATTCTAACCAGATATTATCAAAGTAAGGAGGCTGAAAGATAGGCATGGGAAGACAGTGATGTGGCATTAGGATGTAAGACCTGAAAGCATTGGGAATACCTATTTTTTTATTAGTCTGCTTCTGCCTTTAAATAAGGAGACATACACATACTACAAACCTCTGTGGGGGTAGATATGGAGAGAAATCTATACTGGAGTGATAAAGAGGTAATCAGATAGTTAGCTGTCAAATGCTATTTGCATACATACATTCTGATTGCTCTGTTTCCAAATGATTTTGCTTGCAAAACTGTGAGTCCCATATATCATTATGATCTGCATTTGTCTGGGCATGTGATTTAGCCTTATGAATTATAAGTTCTGTAACAAAATATGATATATTGTTAAAGTTATTCTTAGTATTTATTATGTGTTCTCGTACTATCCATAATGTCCTAGGTGCTGTACAAACACAAAAAAGGGCACATTCCTTGCCCCCAAAGACTTTAATCACAGTCTAAACAAAACTCTGCAGCCTTGGTCATGTCCTTTATGCTATATGTCCCAATGCATAGCTTACAAAATCAGTTACTATGCATATATGCACCGTTACAGTAATTTTCCTAAGAAGCCCAATAGTCATTTTATTATAGGGCAAAGGCAGCCCTAAATATTTAAACAGATTTTCATTTGTTATTCAGGAGGCATAGGACTTCCAAATTACCTAGATTTTCTAGTTGATCAGAGCATAGAAGAAGATCAAACTAAACTAAATATATTCATAAAGGCAACGAGTTTCACTTTTGCCTAATACAAATAATAAACTTTACATTAGTGCTGAGATTAGTCCAACCTGCCCAAGGAAAGTGGGCAGTCAAATCTCCTTAGATAGGTTTGAAAATCTCAGGCAAGAAGTCTGTGTGTTTTGGTTAATAAAATACTCATGTACTAGTCTAAAAATAAACCCTTCCTATAACATTTCACAATAATTTTTTGTTTTAAATCTTGGGAATCTGGTGACATAGAAATGACCAGTCAAATCCTGCAACATTTGCTTACTTCAGGTGAACAGCTCCACTGAAATCAATACGATTACATACATGAGTTACAATTACATGTGTGAGTAAAGATGGCTGGCAGGTCAGACTCCACTTTGAGCTTTATCTTGTGGTTTATAGTCTCATGCTCAGTTACAATAGAATTTATTGTAATAATGTACAATTAGACAGTGCCTCCTCACTCACACACACACACACACATATATATATAATTTAGTTAGTTAGTTTTAGTTTAGTTAGACATTTGTATGTGGCTTTCTATACAGATTGTGTGTGTGTGTGTGTGTGTGTGAGTGAACTAAACATTTAGCTTCACATTTCCTATCCCTTGAGCTTAGTGAACTTTTGATTGAATTTGCCATCAGATAGCTATTGATGCCTCAAAAGAATAAGTTTCCTTAGGCCTTTTCTAGACTAGGATATAAAGGTGTTGTTTTGGGTGTTTGTGTTTTAAGTGTATTAGTTAACATTTCAACTAACCCATTTTAAACTCTAGTGTACACAGGGCAAATTGTACTTAGAAATTGTAGAATCATAGAACCATAGGGTTAGAAGGGACCACAAGGGTCATCTAGTCTAACCCCCTGCCAAGATGCAGATTTGTTGTGTTGTGTCTAAAACATACAAGACAGATGACTATCCAGCCTCCTTTTGAAAACCTCCAGTGAAGGAGCTTCCACAATCTCCCTAGGCAGTCTGTTCCATTGTCCTACTGTTCTTATAGTTAGGAAGTTTTTCCTGAGATTTAATTTAAATCCACTATGCTGTAGTTTGAACCCATTGCCTCTTGTCCTGCCCTCTGTGGCAAGAGAAAACATTTTTATGGCAGCCTTTCAAGTATTTGAAGATTGCTATCATGTCCCCCCTTAATCTCCTCTTTTCCAAACTAAACATACCCAGTTCCTTCAGCCTTTGCTCATATGGCTTGCATTCCATCCCTTTGATCATCTTTGTCACTCACCTCTGGATCCTTTCCAGTTTCTCTACATCTTTCTATACATTGGTGATCAAAATTGGACATAGCACTCCACCTCAGGCCTTACCAGCGCAGAGTAGAGAGGTATTATCACCTCCCATGACTTGCATGCTATGCCTCTGTTAATGGAACCTAAAATTGTAGTTGCCTTTTTTGCAACAGCATTGCATTGCTGACTCATGTTGACGTTGTGATCCACCACAACTCCCAGATCCTTCTCTGCAGTGCTGCTACCAAACCAGTTATCCCTTATTTTGTAGTTATGCATTTGATTTTTCTTCTTTAAGTGTAGCATCTTACATTTGTCTTTGTTGAATTTCATTTTGTTGCTAATAGCCCGGTTTTCCAATTTATCAAGATCCCTCTGAATTTTAGCTCTATCCTCCAAAGTGTTGGCAACCCTCTCTTGCTTTGTGTCATCTGCAAATTTGATCAGTGTGCTCTCTATTCCTACATCCGGGTCATTAATAATGATGTTAAACAACACCAGACCCAGAACAGGCCCCGTGGAACCCCACTTGAGACTTCTCTCCAGTCTGACATAATTCCATTAATAGTTATTCTTTGTTGTTGGTTGTTTAACCAATTATGTATCCACTTAATGGTAGTTCCACCAAGCCCACATATCTCCAGCTTACTTATCAGAATGTCATGCGGAACTGTGTCAAAAGTCTTGCTGAAGTCCAGGAATATTATGTCAACTGCATTCCCCTTGTCCACCAAACCAGTTACCCTGTGAAAGAAGGAAATGAAACTGCTATGGCTTGATGTGTCCTTGGTAAATCCATGCTGACTGCTAGTGATTATCCCCTCATCCTCTAGGTATTTGCAAATTGAATGTTTTATACATTACTTTCCCAGGTATTGAAGTCAGGCTGACTGGTGTCTAGTTCTGCGGCTCCTCCTTCCCCCACTATTTAAAGATGGACACTACGTTAGCTCTTCTCCAGTCTTCCAGGACATCTCCTGTTATCCATGAGTTTATAAATAGTATTGCCAGTGACGCCGAGATTTCTTCAGCTAATTCCCTCAGTATTCACCTTCTTGAGTGAATAGCATTCAGCTCAGGATATCAAGTCTTTTGTTTATTATGTGTATATGTTTATATGTGTCTTTGAATACAATTGCATCAATAGCTATTTGGTAGTAAATTCAAAATTATGTTTAGCAACTTCAAAGAATAGGAACGGTAAAGCTAAACTTTTCTTGTCAGTGGAAAGTACAAATGTGGGAGGCAGTCTTTTGCCATCCCATTAATTTTTCAGACTGATTTATCATACTCAAGAGTCCCATTAAAAAGATTGCAGGTCTCCTCAAGGATAGATTCTGCTGCTATGGTGAAAAAACCTGCAGATTTTTTTTTCAGTGTATAAGATATTGAGTATACAAAATATTGGCCAATGGAAAGAGTGAAAGTAATTGGGCCCCCCTCTAAAATTATTCTGTAATACAAATTTTTAGTCAGTTAAATAAATAACAAAATTATTAGATCTTCTCTTTCCCACTACTTGCAATTTTAGGACCCAATCCAGAAAGGTGCTGATCACCCTCTACTTCTATTGACTTCAGTGTTATTCTTGGGATGAATTTAGTCCATTTTCTGTGCATAAGAGAAAGGGGGAATTGAGCCTAATAGCGCTGTGACTGAAGTCAATGGGAATTGAGGGTGCTCAGTGTCTCACAAGAGATCCTCAGAACCATGAAGGATTGGCACCATAAATGTGCATGATATGTAGGACTTCTGTTTTGGGGGGATTGTTAATTTTAGGGCGGGGGGGGGGAGATATTTTTAGTAATTTTTGAGTTTTATGTAGATATCCAAAAAATCAAGGGTTTGGGGGGCTTTCTCTTTGTATATACTTTAATGGGTAATCTTTCTTATGTTCCCTAGTGCAATTACTATATTAAAGCTCATTAGGCGATTTTTAGTGTGCACCAGCAGGGTCTACACAGACTAATCAATTAACAACATGTTCATGCACACCCCTGTAGCCCGCATAATTACTCTGTGTAGATAAGCCCTTAGATACAAGAAACTATTTCCAGTGTTTTTTTGGTGTTTATTGGATAATCCCTGATTTCTTTCTTTCTTTCTTTCTTTCTTTCTTTCTTATAATTGTTGATTGGTTAAACCTAAAATCAGAAGCCTTAATAATATTGTATGTACACATTATCAAAGATGCCTTCCCAAGAGCCTGGACTGATACAGTCACAAAATTCTTATTGACTTAAGTGGGAGCAGAAATGGGCTCCAGATTGTTTCCTCTTCTATTATCCCAACCATGTGACATACACAGATGGGGTCAAATTCATCCTGGTATGATGCTACAGAAGCCAATGACATCTCACTAGTGATGACTTTGGGCTATTGTACTTATCTTTCCCAGGATATTATCAGATTCCACTAATAACTAAGGCCATGTCTGTACTACAAAATTATGTGGACGTAACTTATGTCGGCATGCAGCCACCACAGTTATTAAATCACTTGTGCGTGAGCACACTTGACTCCTTGTGTTGGCAGTGCACATCCTCACCAGGATGCTTGTATCGATTGTATTGCCAGTGTGGGGCATTGTGGGATGGCTCCTGAAAGCCAGTAGCAGTTCATGTAAGCAACACGGTGTCTACACTGACACTGCGTCAATGTAATTACATTGACAGTGGCTCTATGCCACTCGGGAAGTGGGTTCTAAATTGGTGTAGAGAGGCACTTACTTCAGCGGGAACCAAATTTAAGTGAAGACATTTCCACAGCTAGGTTAAGACAAGACAGCCTGCATTGACTTACCCATTTAGTGTTGACCAGGTCTAAAAGCCTGATCTAAAGGTCATTAAAGGCAGGCCCTCATTTAATACGGTGCAATACTAAGATTAAAAAATTAAACATTCTTAAACATGCTAGCAACATATGAACAAACCATAATTGTTGAACAGTATTTGATCCTGTCATATTTATGATAGTCTTGTCTCTTCTTCCTGTTTTGTTTTTATTTTATTTTATTTTGTATCCTATAACTATTTTTAATTGCTTGTTATGCAGAACATTAGATGACAGTTTTAGCTTGAGTGCTTGATATATTCTGATAGCGTTGTGCTGCTTTTCTGTTATCTCTGCCTTGTCTCTGAATGCTTGCAGCTGTGAGCTCCCAGTGTCTAAAATATGGTCCTTTTATAACCTTAAAAATGTTAAATCAGAGAAGAACTCATTCCCTCTCAACTATTGTGTCACATTTCCATGTTGCTGGTGTCATATTCCTAGTGCTTGAGAAAAGAGTCTGTCAGTATGTCTATTATAAACCTCTCTTTAAATTGTATTATAGTGCCCCTTCTAAAAACTTCTATTGTAAGTCTCAGTAAAAATTATATCACGTCTAGACAGAAACTTGGCACACAGTATTAGGTCTTAGCCCAGGAGGATTTTTTTTTAATTTGAAGAAAATTGGTAGAATCCATATTTTAGGTGAGGAAAAACCCAATGAAACGAAAAAAATGATTTTTTAAACAATGAATTTTTGCAGGATTTAGTCCTTAATATGAGTGAGGGTCTTTTGAGGGGAAAAAGATACAGATTGACTTTTTTTGTCTTGGGATTGTAATTCCTCCGTTTTTAAGAGTATGTGAATGGTGATTACTGCTACTGATTGGCTAGAGTTGTCCACAGAGCTAGTCTGTTATATTTGTTACCTCCCCTCTCTTCTTGTCACACACCTGCTTTTTTCTTTTATTCCCCTAGTACATCTTGTCTTTTAGGCTGTAAGTTCTTTGAGGCAGGGATTGTCATTTAGGAACTGTTTGTACGGGGTCTAGAACAATCAGGCTTCAGCCTCAAGGTGTACCACAATATAAATCAGGGGTAGGCAAACTACGGCCCACGAGCTGGATCCTGCCCCTCAGGGCTTTGGATCCGTCCCGCCAGATTGCCCAGTGCCGCTCTCAGCAGTGGCTGGCCCAACGTCCCTGTGGCCCCCGGGCCCTTGCCTCCAGGCACCGCGCCCCGCAGCTCCCATTGGCCGGGACCAGGGAACCACGGCCAATGGGAGCTTCGGGGGAGGTACCTGGAAGTGCGACAAGGGCAGCGAACACAGAGCCCTCCGCCCCGCCCCCCCCCAGGGGCCCCAGCGCTTCCTGGAGTGGCGCGGGGACAGGGCAGGCATGCAGGGAGCCTGCCCTGGCCCCGGTGCGCACTGCTGCCATCCCAGACCCCAAACCCCTCCTGCACCCCACCCCCCAACTCCCTGCCCTAAGCCCTCTGCCTGCACCATGCACCCCTCCTGCACCCCAACCCCCTGCCCTGAACCCCCTGCCACACCCTGTACCCTTCCTGCATACCAACCCCCTGCCCTGAGCCCCCTCGTATGCCCCGCACCCCTCCTACAGCCCAACCTCCTGCCCTCAGCCCCCTCATATATCCCGCACCCCTCCTCTGCCCCAATCCCTTGCCCTGATCCCCTTCCTGCACACTGCACCCCCTCCCACACCATGCATTCCCTCCCATACCCCATCCCTCTGCCCCGGCTCTCCATACAATTTTCCCACCCAGATGTGGCCCTCGGCCCAAAAAGTTTGCCCACCCCTGATATAAATTATTAGTAGATAATAAACAAAGACATTTAAATTACTTGGGAAAACAGTGAGTGATAGCATCTTGCTAGGTAACAGATTTGTATAACATTTTCAGAGGAATATTACATCATTGAGACAGTATCAAAATAAGAAATACACAATGGGGAAAATGCAGCAGTTCAGGAAGGTAGTGAAGCCCATATATTTTTCAGAATGGGTCTCATAGACCCACAATACAGCTCTCCTTAAAAATGCTGGATTTGTTCCCTGCTCCTTTCTCAGTTTGAGTCACATGCTCTCTCCCACTGCATGGCTCAGAGAGAAGCAAAATTACAGAAATGCTGGAGAAATGGGGTTACTGTGCAGAGGGGGATGGTGGCTATGTGATATTGTTTTTCTGCCATATGAAGCTGCTTCTGCCACAGTGCCTGAGCTCAGTTCCATGTGACTGGATGTAGTCAGCCAATGGGAAGGAATTGGGGACCAGCCAATTTACACAGCATGTTTGCAGCACTAACTCTTCCTCTACAGCTTTTACACTGTGTGCATGGGAGGTGGGGGGTCAGTCAAAGACCATGTAGCACCTAAGCCACAGCCACGTGTGAAGCTCGACAGCATGGCACAGATCCAGACTCTAGGTGCATACATGGGCCAAGATCTGTGGGCTGGCCTCTGCTAATCCCATGACTCATGGATCTGTGGCCCTTGCTCCTTGCATGAGCCACACCCTCTGCTTGGTCTGCATCGTTGTTGCTCTACCTTCCAGATGGGATAAAGTAGTAGTAAGGAGTCTAGTTAGGAGTCATTAATTGTTTAAGCTTTCCTGCACATTTTCACAGGGGAAGAAGAAGATACCATCTTTGTTCTTTTGCTGTTTCTGATTCCTCAGGTGATGCAAAATTTTGTTGTCTGTGCTGTGGTATTGTCTCAGGAAAGCAATGTAACAAGGTGACTAGTACAGTTTCATAAATTTGATTTTCAAATTGTCTGAACATCTTAGTGAAGGAGGAAACTTACAGTGGAGACCAAATTTTCATAAGATTACTGCTTCCCAGAGGATGGTCATTTAATCCAATCCAGCAGTTGTGCCATAAGTAAGGGTAAGATTATGTCACGGAGATCATGGATTCCTTGACTTCCAGAGACCTCCATGACATTTTCTGCTTCAGCACCAGGGCAGTGGGACTGGAGCTGTCAGCCGTCAGGGGCCCTGGAGCTCCGAGCCACCATCGGTGGCAGGGGCCCTCAGAGCTCTGAGCCACCATGGTTGGTGGGTGGAACCCAGAGTTCTGAGCTGCCACGGGAGGTGGGGGGACCCGAAGCTCTGAGCTGCCAATAGGGTTGCCAACTTTCTGATTGCCAAAAACTGAACACCCTTGCCCCGCACTCTGCCCTGCCACTTCCCAAGGCCCCACCCCTGCCCCGCCTCTTCTCTGAGGCCCCACCGTCCACACACTCCATCCCCTCTCCCTCTGTCACTCGCTAACCCCCACCCTCTCTTAGTCGCTCATTTTCACTAGGATGGGGCAGGGGGTTAGGGCGCAGGAGGGGGTGAGGGCTCCGGCTAGGCTCCCACCTGGGGCCAGAAATGAGGGGTTCGTAGTGTGGGAGGGGCTCCAGGCTGGGGCAGAGGGTTGGAGTGCAGGAGGAGGTGAGCGCTCTGGCTGAGGGTGAGGGTTCCAGGGTGGGGCCAGAAATGAGGGGATTGGATTGCAGGAGGGGGCTCTGGGCTGGGGCCAAGGGGTTGGGGTGCGGAAAGGGGTGAGAGGTGCAGACTCTGTGTGGCGCATACCTCAGGTGGCTCCTGGAAGTGATTGGCATGCCTCTGTGGTCCCTAGGCAGTTCCTGGCCAATAGGAGCTGCAGGGGCAGCACCTACGGGCAGGGGCACCATGCGGAGCTGCCTGACCGCCCGTACACATAGGGGCCGGATGTCGCCGCTTTTGGGAGCCACACAGAGCCAGGGCAGGCAAGGAGCCTGACTTAACCCCACTGCGCCGCTGACCGGACTTTTAGCGTCCTGATCAATGATGCTGACCGGAGCCACCAGGGTCCCTTTTTGACTGGGTGCATTCCGATCGAAAACCGGAGGCATGGTAACCCTAGCTGCCAACCCTGGAGCTCTGAGCCAGCTTCTCAGAGAGGCAAACATTGTAAGGAACACAACCAGCAACGGTAAATAACAGGAGCAGTTAATTTCAGTCTGGTCCTCCTTGCTCTCTGCCTCCCTCCCCTCTCTTTGTTTATCTCTTGGGTTGCATCCAGCTGGGTTTGACAAAATGAGGCTGTGAGGTCACCACTGTAGGCTGCTACTTTTCTGTGCCTGAGAGAACATTTTTGGCCACACAGCCCCAAAATTGTTGAATATATCACATCACCCTGATTGGAAATTATCTTCCAGAAGATGTTCTTCTTTCAGTGTTGTTAGCTTCCTGTTCAGTTCCAGTATCATTAAAGCATATGTGCAGATGATTCATAAATGCACTGATCTAGCCAGTCCTCCCTTTCCCCGCCACAATAAACAAACACCACAAACTCCTTCATCCTCTTCTCTAATATGATTAGAGTCTACACCGCAAAATAATAATGTTATGACCTGGTACAGGCAGACAAACGTGAGCCAGTCTATGATTCAGGCAAGGACTGCAGCACATAAAATGTTGAGGCTGCCAGATCGACAGCTAATTGGGATTGTAGGCTCTGCAGACTTTGAAATCTTCAAAGCTTACACAGGTGTTTACCAACCCACAATTATCCAGAAGCTTCAGGTCTTCTGTAAGACCTTTGGATAACCAAGATGACACTATAATCAGTTGGAGAGAGTACAGCATAGGGCAGCTAAGATGATGAATGGAAATTAGGTGCTTACATATGATAAATGATTGACAGAACTGGCATTATTTAGTCATGAGTGATGATTAACAGGTGACTTAAGTGAAAGATTTAATCTAGCTCAAGTTATTATAAACTATGAAGTTCTTGGACAGGCCAAGGTCAAGCGTATCAGCTGGGAGGGAACATCTGGAGGAAGAATTTAAAGTGGCATTATTTTACAGGCAGGGTGGTGAATAGGGGGAATAGACTTCCACTAGGAGTGTTAGAGTCAAGAATATTCATGTATTTAACTATAATTGGATGCAATTGAATAAATTAAAGGGTTATCTGTCCATTTTTATGATCAGTCATTTTTGTAGCTGACTGCTTTTCTGAGCATGTCAGGAGGAATTTTTCACTGTTCGTTTCCCCCATTTCCCCAGTTGGCTTCACAGTGTTGTGCATGACAATGTTTTTCTCCTCCAGTAATACAGATAGACATGGCAGAGTAGATATTAAGCCACTCTAGATATGAAAAATCAATTAACAGTTTCTAGTCCCACTCCACTATCTAGCACCAGCTCTTTAAAGGAAGAAAAATTATATTTTCACTGGATGTATAATTTTTTGAAAAATCCAAATATCTTATAGGCATTAGATCACCAAAATGTATTGAGGACAAGTTCTTGTTTCAGAAGGTGGAGGCAGCCATTTTAGACTTGATTCTGAATACCAGCGAGGAATTAGTTGCCAATCTTAAGGTAGAAAGCAGTTGACAGTGATCATGAAATGATAGATTTCATGACTGTATGGAAAGGAAGAAGTAAGAGCAGCAGAATAAGGACAATGGACTTCAAAAAAGCAGACTTTTACAGGCTCAGAGAACATGTAGCTATGGTCCCATTGGAAGAAAATCTAAGGAAAAAGGAGTTCCAGACAGCTGGCAGTTTCTGAAAGAGAAAATATTATAGACACAACAGCAAACTATCCCAATGAGAAGGAAAGATAGGATGACTAAAAGAAGCGCAATATGGCTCCATCAGTAGCTCTTTAATGACCCAAAATTCAAAAGCAAATCATACAAAGTATGGAAACATGGACAAATTGCTAAGGATTAATACAAAATAATAGCACAAGCATGTAGGAACAAAATCAGAAAGGTTAAGGCACAAAATGAGTTATTTTGTGAGACATAATAGGCAATAAGGAGAGGTGCTATAAATACGTTAGGAGCACCACTATTTAGCAAGGAATAAGAGCTAGTAACGGATGACATCAAGAAGGCTGAGGTGTTTAATGCATATTTTGCTTCAGTCTCCATTAAAAAAGTTAATTGTGACCAGATGCTTAACACAATTAATATTAACAACAAGGGGGAAGAAATGCAAGCCAAAATAGGGAAAGAAAAAGTTAAAAAATATTTAGATAAGTTAGCTGTATTCAAGTCAGCAGTGCCTGACAAAATTCATCATAAGGTACTTAAGGAATTAGTTGAAGCAATCTCAGAACCATTAGCAATTATTTTGAAAATTCATGGAGGACAGGAGAGGTTCTAGAGGACTGAAGAAGGGGAAAACATAGTACCCGTCTTTAAAAAGGGGGAACAAAGAGGACCCTGGAGAATTAAAGACCAGTCAGTCTAACTTCAATATCCAGAAAGATACTGGAACAAATTATTAAACAATCACTTTGTAAGCAGTTAGAGGATAAGAGGCTGATAAGTAATGGTCAACATAGATTTGTCAAGAACAAATCATACCAAACCTACCTAGTTTCCTTCTTTGACAGGGTTACTGGACTGGTGTATGTGGGGAAGCAGTAGACGTGGTTTATCTTGATTTTAGTAAGGCTTTTGACACATAAGCTGATTAGAGAAAAGAGGTCTAGATGAAATAACTATAAGGGGGTGTATAACTGGTTGAAAGACCTACTCAGAGAATATTTATTAATGGTTCACTGTCAGTGGGAGGAGATGTGTAGTGGAGTCCTGCAGGGGTCTGTCCTGAGTCCAGTACTATTCACTATTTTTATTAATGACTTGCATAATGGAGTGGAGAGTACAGTTATAAAATGTGTGCATGACACAAAATTCAGAGGAGTTGCAAGCACTTGGACAAGGTTAGAATTCAAAATGACCTGGAAAAATATGAGATTTGCTATGAAATCAACAAGATGAAATGGATTAAAAATGAGTGCAAAGTACTGCCCTTAGGAAGGAAAAATTGAATACAAAATGGGGAGTAACTGGGTTGGCAGTAGTACTGCAGAAAAGGATCTCAGGGTTATAGTGGATCACAAACTTAATATGAGCCAACATTGTGATGCAGTGGGAAAAAAGGTTAATATAATTCTGGGGTGTATTAACAGGAATGCCATATGTGAGACACAGAAAGTCATTTTGTCAGTACCGGTGAGGCCTCTGCTGTAGTATTGTGTCCAGTTCTGGTCACCACACTTTAAAAAAGATATTGATAAATGGGAGTGAGTCCAGAGGAGAGCATAGATATGATAAAAGATTTAGAAAATATGACCTATGAGGAAAGGCTAAAAGACTGGATATGTTTAGTCTTGAGAAAAGAAGACGGGGGGGGGGAGGGGGAGAGGAGAGGGGATGGGACCTGATAACAATCTTCAAATATGCTAAGGGCTCTTATAAAGAGCACTGTGATCAATTGTTCTCCATGTCCACTGAAGGTAGGACAAGATGTAATCAGCTTAATCTTCAGCAAAGGAGATTTAGGTTAGGTATTAGGAAAATCTTTCTATCTCTAAGGATAGTGGAGTACTGGAATAGGCTTCCAAAGGAGGTTGTGGAATTCCCATCATAGGAAGTTTTTAAAAATAGATTAGGAAAACACTTGTCAGGGATGGTCCAAGTTTACTTGGTCCTGCCCCAGCACAGGGAGAGAGACTAGAAAGATGACTTCTTCAGGTCCTTCCAACCCTACATTTTTATGATTCTATTATTCTAAAAGTGTAATTTGTCAGTTTGGCAACATATCTGTGAATTATTGTTTATTTTAGTAAATCTTGCTTGTTTAAATTGTACATAATAAATATCAAGAAAAATTACGGTCAAGGATACAGGAAATAACAATGACATATCATCTTACAACATAAAAAGGAAATGAAAAAAGATCTAGAATTGGCCATCGTATAGTATGGACCACAATTCCAGAACTCTAACTAAAATTCAGTGCCCAAAAACTTTAACATAGAGTTAAAATTGACTGGCAGTGCCTTCGACTCTTCCAGGTCAAGTACACCTATACTTAAACCACTGAAAACCAGGAAATAAACAGTTAACATAAAACAAACAGACTTCTAAAAACCAGAAAATATAGGGTTAAGGTACACACCAGCCCTGCTTGGATCCTTAGCTCTGCCCCCTGGAGCTGGCAAGAGTCATTGGGGTATACAGTAAGTGTGTTTCAGCCAAGGCTGCTGTATAATAAGTAGACACGAGGAAAGATTAAGTAAATGTTTTTCATGTATTCTGTCTCACAGGATTGTATTCTCTCATTCATCTGCATGCACTCCAACTGCCCTTCACTGTGTTTGGGACAACTATGTTGACTGCCACAGGCATTACTTTAACAAGGCTTCAACAAGTTCAGGCGAGATCTTAAATTACATCCCATAAACAATATCGCTGGCATCTAGGGTGACCAGATGACAAAGATGAAATATTGGGACGGGGGGGGGGAGGAGGGGAAACGCGACAGAGGAGAAAAAAAATAAAAGCCAGCGGCAGAGCAAAAAAAAAGCCGCTGGAGTGCCCCGCCTACAGCCCCGTCTCCACCCGACGCTATGGTGGCCGCAACAGCTGAGCGCAGCCCGGCCCGGAGTTGCCAAGCCCACATGCTGTGCTAGATCCCCGGGGCAGCCTGGCTCGCTTCCCAGCTGCCCTCCCGACCCGGGCCGGGCCGCTCTGTTAGCCATGGGCGTGGCGCAGGTGGCCCAGGCCTGCCTTGCCTTCTACTGGGGGCTCGGGCGGAGGGAGCTGCTGTGGGATCTCTGCCGGGCCGTGCTCACCTTCCTGGAGAAGCTGGACTGGAGCAGTTTGCAGGGTGAGTGCTGGGGGCCACCCCCTCCCTCCAGGCTTGCGCTGCCATACAGCTGATCAGCGCGAGTGTGGGAGGGAGGAGGAATGCAGCGTGCTTGGGGAAGAGGCGAGGCCAGGGCAGAGATTTGGGGAGGGATCCAATGGGGCAGTGAGGGGGCGGGGCCAGGGTGGGGATTTGGGGATGGATCCAATGGGGGAGAAGGGGCAGGGCTAGGGGCGGGGGGGGGGGGCGAGAGCCCCTCCATGCTCCACCTGTGCGCCGGAGCGGAGGGCAAAATTGCTTTTTGTCCAGTGTCCCGACCGAACATCGGTCGGGACGTGGGACAAACAAGCAGATATCAGGACAGTCCCGATAAAATTGGAACGTATGGTCACCCTACTGGCATCTGATTTGTAGTGGCATATTTTGCATTCCTATAGGCCAATAGAAAATCCGTACTCTTATGTTGCAAACTACCTTTATCTGGAGTCATAGCACAAATCACTTGCTTGAATGTCTGGATAGGTCTTCCCACTAATCCATTTGTGGCAGGATGGTAAGGAGCTGATGTGACATGTTTGATACCATTTTTTCTGACAAACAACTGAAACTCTGCAGTTGTGAATTGAGTTCTTTTGTCACTGACAATCTCTTTAGGCACTCCTGACTTTGGAAACAAGATTCTTAACACTTCTACCATCTGCAGTGATTTAGTTGAATTCATGTAGCATACTTCAGGCCATTTAGAGTGGTCACCTAGTGCAATCAAAAACATATGTCCCATAAACGGATTAGCATAGTCTATGTAGATTTACTGCCACAGGGTTTGGCCACTCTCAAGGATGCAAAGGAGCATGTTTAGGCATGTGTTGTGGTTTCTTAGCAAGCTGGACATTGTTTTGCCATTTCCTATATTTGTGTATCATTCCCTGGGTACCACACAAAACATCGGTCAAGAACTTTTGTTTTTACAATTCCCAAATAGCCGGTCATGTAATTTCTGGAGTACATGTGACCTAAGCTTCATAGCAGTCTGCATATGCTTGACAAACTGCATTTGCATGTTTGTTGGTACTTTTGAACTCAGTATTATAACAGTGAGTGCCCAAGAATATTGCCCACCTCTGTAATTGTGCTGCAGCAGCCATTACTAATACTCTTTGGGTTAAAAATTTAGACTAGAAGTTGATTATCCATAACTAGAGTAAATGGTTTCCTATAGTGTTATTGATAAACGTTTTCCTCACACTAACCTCAGAGCTTCTCTATCAATTTGAGTTACATTCTGCTGAGGTAACAGATCTAGAAACAAAGTCAATGGGCCTTTCAGTATGAAAACAGGCAAACTTTAGAGGCAAAGATCCACTATAGTGTGCAAGGATTTTTTCAGATGCTGTAAGCTTCTTGCCCTCATCAAAAGCTTTGGTGCACTGTATGGACCAACACCATTTCTGTCCATTGTGTAACAATTCATTTGGGAGATGTAATATGGTTGCTGTGTTACGCAAGAATCTATAGCAATGTGGTAGAAATGTCTGTCCGTTCCAGCTGAGGAATAAGGAGAGATGGACACAGCTAGTCAAGCAAGGAGCCCCGGGAGGGGCGATCCCGTTTATTTCAATTGCAATTGGGTTCGAGCTTATAAGTCAGCAAGAACCCCGAAAACACTTACACCAAAGTATTATATACAGTTTACTATGATAATCTATCGCTCTATGATTGGCCAAAATTTGCTATCATTACCATACATAATTAGCAAGTTACATATATCTGCCCCTCTTGTGACCCCTTATTGTTCATCTACTTGTCCCCTCCCCCCCCCCCCGTGTTATTTTGCAAACCAAGCAGTTAGTTATGTACAGGACACAGGCACAGAAAGTTCCACTGTCTGCAGGTTTGGAGTTTGGCTACATTTCTTCTCGAAGGAACTTCCTGAGTTAAGACTACCTATAGCTGACGCTGCATGTTTCCCTTCTTCTTTCTCCCATGTGTACATGACAAATTTGCCCCCTGGCAGTTAAGTAGAATAATTTTATTTCAGCAATAACTGACCATCCTCCCAAAAGAAAGTAATTGTGACACATTTTTTGGTTGGGATGCTTTAGGGATAGCTTCAGCTGTCTTTTGTAATTTATGCGATCCATCTTTGTCAATGGTATGGCTACAATACATAACTGAGTCTTTGAAAAATTCACATTTTCCTTGTTTGCTCTAAGCCCAAACTATGACAGCCTCACACATGCCTTCTGGAGGTTTTCCATGTGCTCTTTATCACTAGCTCCCATAAAATGTATATCGTCCAAATAACACCGAGTGCCAGGAATACCCTCTAATTCCTGGTCCATGGCTTCCTGCCAAGTAGCAGGTACAAGTGCTATTGCAAATACTAGCCCATCTCTCATCAATTATGCCAGTAGCGATTATATGTGGCTCCAGTCTCTTGATGTAGGTGGGTCAGTTCTTTACTGAGCTATCAAACAAGTTTTGTTTTCCCCAAACTTCCAGACATTTTAACCCCTTTTTCCCTTTCTAAATGAATAGTTCACTCATACGCTCAGTGGCGGTAGGTTAGTTTCCTTTAGTTTCAGTTCCATTAAGCCTCTTGGTTACTCTCTGTTTCACTGTATTCCTGGATTATGATCCTATCCTTGTCATTAATTGTTGTGTCTTTTGCCCTTTACACAACAATAAGAGCTTGAAAAAACCATAAAGGAACTGTGGAGTCCAAATAACCATGACACAACATGGAAAACTTAGTTACATATTCACAATGCTACTCTACCAGGTTTCTAAAACACAAAACACAGTAAGCATCCCTACCAGGTTCACAAACTATTAAAAGTACTACTACCCAGTTGCCATACACTACACAAATTACCTACGGATGTGGTGGAGTCTCCATCACCTGAAGTCTTTAAATCCATCTCAGATGTCTTTCTTAAAAAAAATGTAGACCCACTAGCTCAACCACAAAATATGGGCTTGATGCAGGCCTTACTGGGTGCAGTTCTATGGACTATGTTATGTAGGATTTGGCCTTGATGATCATAATGGTCCCCTCTGACTTTAAAATCTATTAATCTATCAAAACCTTTAGACTGAGAGATGTGATCCCATACAGGGCCTTTCAACCACTCTAGTACATGATACAATTGTTCCATGTTTTCTCACAGAGAGAAAGTAAACCCAGAACCTTGCCAAACCTGTCTTAATGTGCCAGAGATCAGGAAGACTGAACCAAGCCGTGGTGGAGCTCCCTGGGAAAGAGTCTGTCCAGTCCATCGGTGCCCTATCACTGCATCTCCCAGCTTGGTGAGAGGTCGTCTGCCTTCCTCCAACCACATGCTTGAACCAATGTCTGTTCAGTCCAATGGTCAGGTGCCATCCAGCTCCCAGGACTCACATCAACATCACCTATATTACCATTGCAACCAGCAAGAACCTAGAGACAGCTATGCCTTGCCCCCACTGCCAGGGCATGGAGAGAGGGCCACTTTGTGCTCCCACCATTCCAGTGGGGATTCTTTACCAGCTGCCCACCACGAGACCTCTGAAAGTCAATGGAAACAGTGGTCACATGACCAGCAGCAGTCACGACCAGTGCAGCGCCACATTGTAACAGTCAGGTAAGCCAAAGTCTGTACAGGTTACAGGGTTACTCACAATTACAGCTGGGCAAAATTTTTCTACTCAAACTTTATGGCAAAAAAATAAAATTTGGTGACACCAAAATATTCACAAATTTATGTCAATCTCACTGAATTGTTTCAATTGAGGGAAAAAACCCTAAAAATTCTGAAAAATAAAAAATGTTTTGTTTGACATTTTCTAAACAAAGCATTTCAATTTTTTTTATTCAAACTGACTTTTTATGTTTAAATTTCCTTTAATTCTATTTTTAAAGAATTAAAAATGTTAAAAATTGATTGAAATCTAACCAAACATTTCATTTCCGGTCAAATGAAACATTCAGTTAGACCCAAAACAACTTTTTTCTTACTTTTGATTTGCTGAAAATTTCAAAAACATATCATTTTCGCATCAACCTGAAACAATAGGTTTCCTAATTTTTCAAGATTGCCAGTGAAACAAAATATCCATTATTCACACAGC
Source organism: Malaclemys terrapin pileata (assembly GCF_027887155.1). Taxonomy (NCBI): domain Eukaryota; kingdom Metazoa; phylum Chordata; order Testudines; family Emydidae; genus Malaclemys; species Malaclemys terrapin. The sequence goes on along the minus strand of NC_071508.1, from coordinate 94,178,375 downwards.
TCTGCTCTCAATTTCTCTTAGTGCTTTGGGATGTGCTGGGAAGGGAAAGTGCTGTGCTAGAGAGGTGGTGAGGATGGAGATGGGGACCAAGACTCTGCCAACTCCTCTTCTGTTTTGGGGCAATAGGCACATGGAGTGAGCAGTGCTACTTGTGTAGGGCATACAAGCAGTTCCTAGTTCCTTCCCCCTGTGCTCCCCACACTTTCATCCTAACAGGACTCATTAGATAAAGCCTGTGCTCTTCAAACTGGTGTCAAGATATCTAATCTAGCCATGATCAGGCCCATATTTTGCAGTTCTCATATTTTCTTCTGGTATATTGCAAGAAGTACCCCAACATCCTTTGGTTCTTAAGTATTTCAGTGAGACGAAGAGTGCATTTCATCCTGTGAGGCTATCAAAATGTTGGAGAATCCCAAATAGCTGCTAGCCTTTCCTTTCTGGTGGAAGGAACATTCCATGTGAACCGGGGTGTTCTTTCTTAAAGTATGGTGATGGTCAGAAAAATGACTGTAAAAATGATCTTCTCACTCAACATAGTTGCCCTCTCTGAGAACTAAAACTGGGACTTAAAGCCATTGCCTGGGTTGGCTGTAAGTGGAGGCTGAGGGAAAGCTGCACACTAGCACTAGTGCCAGTGACATTGCTCCTGAGGCAGGCATGTCTCTGGAAGTGCTGTAAGAATACACAGAGGAGTGGCATCTGCTACACCCCTTAACAGGGTGCAGTGTATATTCTCCATCATCTTGCACCAAGCACTGCCTCTCTCTGCTCCAAATGGATTTTTAGGACCACTATTGGCACTAAAGTGCCCAACCCCTTTAATATTACAGTGACAGCACCTTAGAAGCAGGGCCAGCTCCAAGTTTTTTGCCGCCCCAAGCAAAAAAAAATGTCCTACACTCCCCTGGCCCTGCCCCAACTCCTCCCGTTTCCCGCCCCATTCCAACCCCTTCCCCAAATCCCCGGCCCCGCCTCCTCCCCTGGGTGCACCGCATTTCCCCTCCTACCCCTCCCTCTCGTCCCAGGCAAGCCTGGGAGGGAGGGGGGAGAAACGGAGCGGCGGCAGGCCCGGGGAGCAGGAGGCAGTGGAGCAGAGGTGAGTTGCGGGGGGGAGGGAGCGGTTCCTTTGCCCCCCCCGGGTTACTTCTTGTGGCCCTCCCCGCGCCCCCCACCACCGCAGTTCACCTCCGCTCCACCTGCTCCCCTGAGCACGCCGCCACTGCTCCACTTCTCCCCCCTCCCACCCAGGCTTGCTGCAAAACAGCTGATTCGTGTGGCAAGCCTGGGAGGAAGGCGGGAGAAGTGGAGCGGAGCGGCGGCGGGCTTGGGAGAGCAGGTGGCAGTGGAGTGGAGGTGAGCTGGGGGGGGAGGGAGCGGTTTCTCTGTTCCCCCCCCCCCAGGGTTACTTCCTGTGGCACTCCCCGCGGACCCCACCGCCACAGCTCACCTCTGCTCAGGGCCAGCTCCTGGCTTTTTGCGCCCCAAGTTAAAAAAAAAAAAAGGAGCCGGAGTGCCGCTCCTTGTTAAGTGCCGCCCCAAGCACATGCTTGGAGTGCTGGTGCCTTGAGCCGGCCCTGCTTAGAAGATCCTAAGAGAGGTAGATTAGATAGTGTTAAATCTATCCCTGCACTCTGGTACAAGGTTAAGCATATTCTACCCCTTTATTTTCTTGAGCTATATGTAGCAACAGAAAAAACCCTTTGTTTTCCTCTGTTTGCACAGCTATCAGAGAGTAACTAGGATCCTATTTTAGCTCATATACTTTCAACAAAATTATCAGTTAAATTCTTTATAATAGGTGATTGAAGCTACAGACTCAGCTGGTTTTGCAAAGCACTTACAGAGTTTGCAGTGCTGGTAGTTAGAAAAGTCATAATCGTCATCATCACCATAATACAGTTATGATTTGTAATCTGAGCAAATGTGCTATAGATTTATTGAAAGAAAATTACTGTAGAGTTCCACAATGTATCTTCTGACGGTAATCTCAGTTTAAAAAAGAATGTAAACAACACCCCAAAATCTAGAGAGAGCTAATGCTGCATGAAAAACTGAAAGTGATTTAGAACAAATGAACATGTGCCACTGAGTACCTTGGAGAGTACAGTACAATGTTTGGGCCCTCGTCATTTGCTTTACAAATACCAGAACTGTTCTGTTTTGCAATTCTCCCATCCATCTCACTCTCAAAAAGCTGCCACCATACAACTGAAAGTTAAAGGGGATGAGAGAAGAAAAAAGGTTCGTCAGATCTGAAAGATATACAGAAATGGAGTTTTTGTTAATTGTGCAAGTGGAAAGCTCAAACTCAAAGGTTTGTTAACAGAAGTGACGTTGGAATCCCTCAGAGAAGGCTTGTTTGCTGAACTCCTTAGAACAGTGCAGCTAGGAATAACAAATGTTCATCTATGAGGACATTTGTTTTGTGGCAAATTGTCATGAGCAGTTCCATATCCCTCAACCCATCATTAGCATTGACTGCAGAAAACAGAACCCAACGCACAAATAATGTTTACCCTCGTGGAAAAGCTCTATTGCGTTTAATAGAAAATTATACTCTATTTTGAGCCATCCTATAGAATTTAATGGAGAATTATACCCTTGGTATGGTACGGCTAAAAAATCTGTTGAAAATATATAAAATCTATAGATTTTAGTATATAGAGAATTACAGAGTAATTTCCATAGAACTCAATTGTTTATGTTCCAATTAAATTCTATAGGATTTTCCCATAAGGCAAAAGATCAGGAGTGGGATTCAAACCTACATCTCTTCCCGTTGTGTTTCTTTAAAATACCAGTGGGAGATGAGACTGTACTTTTCACTAGACTGCCTACCTCATGATGTACCTAGAGCAGTGCCAGATAGCTTTCATCAGCTGGAACTGCACTGTACAGCTTTCTTGTTTTATAGTTCCTGAAAGGGTTAACTTGCTCATTAACAGCACAGCACGCTGCTTCAAGTTAAAATAATAAACCAACAAATCTCTTTCTGTCTGCAGACATGACAAAGCTTTCAGGATGCCAAAAAGGTATGTTTAATGTCAAATGCTTCCTGTCCTGCTATCCTATTATCATTGCTCTCCTACCCTGCTATTAGGATACACAGTGTATTATTCCTGGTGACATTCCAGACAGGCTCAGCTTCAGAGGCAAGCGCAGAGTTCCTCATTAAAGGCTTCCCATCTGTCTGAAAAAAATCTGTTTCTGTTTGTGTAATAAATTTAACCTGCATTCATGAAGAGCTTCATTGTCTAGATAGCTTTCCTCCGAGTGTGCGCTTTCTCTGGTCCAGCCAACAGCTTTATTTGTTTTTCTTGACTGGTCTAAACCAAGCCTAGAGGAGCAGCTGCGTCCACTGGCCTGAGAGTCAGGAAACCTGGATTCTATTCCCCACTCAGTCACTGACTTTCCATGCCACCTTAATCAAGTCATTACACCTCTTTGTGCCTCAGTTTCCGTTTTTGGAAAATAGGGATAATAATGTTTACCTACCTCGGTGAAATGCTTTGAGATCCATGGATGAAAAGCACAACACAAGTATAGTTATTAAATGGCTGTAATGGATTCTCCTGGATCCTGCATCTCAGAATTAAAGCAAACTGAAAGATCTTCAGATACAAGATTGCTCGATGTGAGGGTAACAGTGGTAATAGTCTCAGAGCTTTGCATTTTCCCATAGCATCTGGTGATGGAGATGTGTTTGTCAAGGTTATGTATAGTGCTTCCTAGTTCTTCGTGTATTAATGCACCAGAAGCTCTACAATTAAATTTAGATGACTAAAATGTTTAAAAGAGGTCAGGGAGTATAAAGTGCAACTCTATGCTGCAGCAACATGGACTCATGTGTATGATGGAAAGGAGATTATGGACAATCTAGACACACTTCAGGAAAGAAATGTTATATGAGAAAAGATAAATAAAATAATTACTTGTTGCCCTTATCTCCTGCCCTATGTTTCTCATATTTAAATCCAAAAGAATGAGAATACTTAAAGGGACATTGTCAATACGCATAATTATTTTTAAAAATCCTTTTTTTGTTTAACCATAATAACAAAATATTACAATTCAAGGAAAACTTAATTTTTAGAATTAATAACTTAATGATCAAAAGAATAATTAAAAGTATAGCTAATTTATAGTATTTTTCACCTTCTATTCTTCTTCTTAATATCATGCTTGGAGAACACTTAGCTTAGAAAATGAAAATAAATGCAGGAGGGACCCTTTCTGGCTGCTACAAGGCTGTTACATTTGGGTTTCCAGCACAGCAGTGGAATGTAACAATTTTAAAAACTGGTTTTGTTGAAATGCATAAATAAAAAAATGATGAAAACATTTTTGTAATTCCTTTCACAACACTCCATTTAAAAATGCAATTTTGAGGCCTAAAACTAATTAACAACATCCATTTAAGCTGACATCAGCAAGATACAAACTATTTTAACAGGTGGTTCTCTACCTCTTAGTGCTTCCAGTTTTTGGTTTACAAACTGTGTTTATCAGCTAGGTTCTCTAGTGGATTTGTGTAAGAATCTTTCACCTCTGGAGGTTGAGGGCCTGATGTTTAAAAAGTTAGGCATCAAATTACCACAGCCCCACACATAAATAGATAACACTGCTCTACAGCCAAAATGCTTCTGAAATAAATGTAGTCAAACTTTACTAATTCTGGGTCACTGAGAACGAAAATGATGCTTAAAATTGTTGATTGGCTCTAGTTTTCAAGATATGCTATTGGGTCAGTATATACGACCCTTGACTTGGGAATGGCGGAGGATAAGTGAGTTATAAAGGGAAGGGATCTCAATTTAAACCAGAAATGACTAAAATACATCTTTGACTGGATCTATGAATAAATCTATGACTGGGTTTGGACAGCACTTGCTTTTTAGGCAAAACAATGAATGATGCAATCTGAAGCTGGTATTGCGTCATACATGATATGAATTGCATCATGTTAGTCCTAGAAGTCATGGATGATGCAATCATAACGAAGCTTTCATCACTCTGCTGAATAAATTGCCCTATATCAGCTGTAGAAATCATACAGTGTCTTGCTCTCTTATTTGTCAGTGTTTGATTTTGCAAAGGGACACATTTCTGTTTAGCCAAAGTGAGCAGATATGCCTCGTACTTGTGTGAACAGTGCAGATAACTTCTGCTATGTTTGTGGTGAAGTGACTTTTGCATCACAAAAGCGCAGTATAACCACTATGGTTAAGAAAGCCTATCACCTTTATTTTGGCTGCAAAATTGGAGATCAGGACAAGAGTGGGCCCCACACATATGCTGCAACACTTGTGCAACAAATCTTCGCCACTGGTTGAACAGGAAAAGGAAATCTATGCCTTTTGCAGTGCCAATGATTTGAAGAGAGCCAACAGATCATACCAGCAGTTGTTACTTCTGCATGGTGCCTCCAATTGGGAAAGGTGTGTCAAAGAAAAAAAAGTGGACTGTGCATTATCCAAACATTCCATCAGCTATACACCCAGTACTCCACAGAGAAGGACTGCCGGTTCCTGATGCACCAGAATCATTCTCACTTGAGTCAGACGAGGAAGAGGAAGAGGATGAAACTTCTGGTCCTGAACCATCAATGTCACAGGACCCACATTTTCTCCCATCCTCCTCCTCTGAACCACACCTCATAATACAAGGTGAACTGAATGACCTTGTCAGGGATTTGGAACTACCCAAGAGTAAGGCAGATCTGTTGGGCTCCAGACTACAGCAGTGGAATCTCCTGGCAGGTGATGTTAGGGTTTCCATGTTCCGTGACTGTCAAAAGGATCTTGTCCCATTCTTCTTCATGGAAGGTGATCTTGTAGCCTGCAACAACATCCATGGTGTGATGGCAGCCCTCAACATCGTTCACGATCCAGATGAGTGGAGACTGTTCATTGATTCATAGAAGACGAGTCTTAAAGCTGTTTTACTGCATAATGGCAATGTTTTGCCATCAATTCCAGTTGGTCATGCAGTCCATATGAAGGAAACCTATGACAACATGAAACAACTTTTGAGGTGCATAAACTATGACCAACATCAGTGGCAGCTTTGTGGCAATTTGAAGGTTGTTGCTCTCTTGCTTGGTCTGCAGACTGGATACACAAAGTACTGCTGTTTTCTCTGTGAATGGGATAGTCGTGCGAGAGATTCCCACTACATCAAGAAAGATTGGCCACTCCGACAGTCATTGGAGCCTGGGAGGAAAAGTGTTCAGCATCCACCACTTTTTGAATCAAGGAATATTTTGTTACCACCCTTACACATCAAGCTGGGTCTGATGAAGAACTTTGTCAACGCCATTGACAAAACACAAGCAGCTTTCAAGTACCTCCTTGGAAAATTTCTAAGGTTAAGTGAAGCTAAGATAAAGGAAGGTGTCTTTGTTGGTCCTCAGATTCGTGAACTTCTTCGAGATGATGCATTTGACCAGGCACTGCGTGGCAAGGAAAAGACGGCATGGAAAGCCTTCCAGTTAGTGGCAATACATTTTCTCGGAAACAACAAGGCAGACAACTACAGGTTGTTGGTGGAAAACCTCCTCAAGGCATACAAAAGCCTTGGTTGCAACATGTCACTAAAGATACATTTTTTGCACTCTCATCTAGATTTTTTTCCACCAAACTGCAGAGCAGTGAGCGACGAGCACGGCGAGCGATTTCACCAGGACATTGTAACAATGGAGAAACGCTATCAGGGCAAATGGAGCCCATCAGTGCTTGCAGACTATTGCTGGACAGTGACAAGAGATGCTCCATTTAATGAATACAAGAGACAAGCCAAGAAGCGCCGAGTAGACACTGAATAGGACTAAACTACGTACATAATAGTTTTTTGCCTTTTGTTTCATAATACATTTTATTTATATAACCCTTTTGCTGATTTTTAAAGTGTTACATAAACAGGACAGGTGAAATATTATCAGGTAAAGCAACCATAAACACATGAAAAGACCTAGGTTTACAATTTATGATTAAAACTCTACTATCTACACAATATACATAGACAGAAAATGTAAAAACTTAAATATCTTAGAAACAGTAGCCAATCAGTTGCTTTAATTGTCATATTTGAATTCAGCACATCAAAATATATAAATAGCACATTTTATCTCTGAAGCAGACGACTTCTCAAAAATTGTAGACCACTGTACTTGAATGTGCAAGTGGCCATTTCTGATCTTTTGCTTGCACAAATACCTGATTTGCACATGCAAGCTTAATAACTATGTCTAAATTTTAAAAAATCAGGTCATAGATTCAATTTCAGATTCAGTCACAAGTGAAAACGCATTTCATGGGCTCATTCTTGTCCCTAGTTATGAAAAAGCTACATTATTTGACACAATTAACAGTCTTTGGCTCAAGAGAAGCATGGGACTGGGCTAGCTAGAGTATTACAGTTCAGTATTGAAGTGCAGTGGCACAGCTCCTTAGGCTTGTAAGCAGTAAATTCATCCATCAATCTAAAATACACCAGGAGATGTTTGCTAACAAATAGTCCTAAGACCTTACAAAGGCAGAAATATTTAGAAATATACCAGGTCAGACCAGTAGCCCTTGTAGTCCAATACCCTGTCTCCAACTGTAGCTAGTGCCAAATGCTTCTGAGAAAGGTACAAGAAACCCCAGGCAATTAGGCTAGGTCTACATTAGAAAAGACTTGCCAATAGACATGCCAAACCCATGGAAGAAATGCAGAAATTGGGCTTGGTTTTGGCTTAATTGGCTTGTGAATTGCTTGTAGGCTAGTTTTTGACTTGTAGCTTGTTGCTTCTTTTTTATGATCGGCTCCCGGCAAGCAGGGGCTAAGGGAGGCAAGTAGGGGCAAAGGAGGGAGAGAGTCAGGGGTGCACAGCAGGCACACCACAGTCCCAGACTGCATGCTGGGGGGATCTAGTCACATAGAGTGTTGGGGTTCTTAGGGATTGGCTTGTTTTGAAATGGGATTAGCTTGATTTTTGGCATATTGTGAAAGTCGGGGTGCTTATTTACCGCGTGAAAGTTGGCAACTGTGCTTGCCAATATAGCTATACCAGCAAAACCTCCTAGTGTAGATATAGTTTATACTGGCAAAAGAGTGCTTTTGCTAGCATAACTTATTCTTTGTCAGTTTATGCTAGTTCTCTCACACAAACACACACACCCTTAACTAACATTACTGTATCAGCAAAAGTTTCTCATGTAGACCTGGCCTGAGAGGTTGCTGTATGTTTTGAAGCATGAGGGTTTATATCCCTTATAAAAATAAGTATATCTAATGTAACTGAATGATCTTATTATCCACATACATTTATAATTTTCTTTTGAATCCTAGTAAGCTCTTAGCCGCAATATCTTGTGGCAGCAGATTCACAAGCTAATTACCTAATTACCTGTGTTTTCTGTTGAGATCCCAAACTTCATGCTGCTCCTTGTCAGTTAGACAGTGACTAGACTGTCTGTCAGTAGATAGTTTGGATTGTGCAATGTGGGGGAGGAGGAGAACAAAAGAATAAGGGGGAAAAAACAACCTTCCCAAAGGGATTTTTGCAGTTAAATATTAAAAGCTACATTTTGCCCAGGGAGGCAAGTGCCTGGTTTTTACTATTTCCAATTGAAAAGACAGGGAGGTGTAGGGATGCAGAATGTAATTGCCCAATTTAATGAGAACTTCATGCAAGCATCCAATTGCAGACAGAAAGTGTTCAGTAGAACTCTTACCCCCTGAGCTTTTCAACAAATAAATGCCCAAACCAGGAAGCCCTCATTCTATTAAATGTTCTTCTTCTAACATTGTGCTGGTACCGCAGCATGTTTCATGTTAATATTAGAAATCAGGTTAACAGCAGCATTTGTTTTCTCCTGTTCATTCCAGTTATTCTCAAGTGATTGCTGAGTGGCCGGTAGCTGTCCTTGTGCTCTGTTCGGTGACAGTTCTGGTTTGTACTTTAGCTGGCCTGCTAGTTGGAAATCTGCCAGATTTTTCAGAACCGTTGATGGTAAGTCCCTGCAGATGATATGGGGCAGGCATGTCATCCATGAATGCAAGGAAAATCAGTGGAACAATCAATTATGTTTTCTTCCTGCAGTGTAAAATTATCACATTCCCTACTCCTTTGGAAATGGATGGAGAAGAGAGCAGGCCTATAAATACATGAGGACATTAAAGACACTATCACTCTCACATTCCCCCAGAATGCACAACAGTTTATAATATCTACCACCAGGTGACAATCTGCTACCCCCTCATTCTCGGAAATATCAGAAAGTGCATTAGGTTACAAGGGAATCTGCATTCCCTGCTCTTCTTTTGATATGAGAATCACAGAAATTGAAAATGAAAAGAAACCTGTTAGGTAAACTAGTCCATCCCTCCCATTCACTACAGGAGCATTCTCTGCACTGTATTTGCCTGTGCATTGGCCTGCCATAGTTTTAAAGGATTTTAGTGAAGTACTTCCATTACTTTCTTTCGGAGACTATTTCACTGTTCATTAAAACATTTTTCTTGTTATTCAGTCTTAATGTTCCTTTGCTCATTTTCAACATATTGCTCCTAATAGTGCCCCTTTAGTATTTCCTAAATAGTTCCTCTCCGGCCTGGGTGTTTACCCTTTTCCTCTACCTAAGAAAAAACGTCCTTGAAAAACATGGAAAAATACCATCCTACTCAGACAGGCTCTAGGATGAGATGAAGGACACCTTTCCAGGAGAGAGATAGAGAAGAAAATCATTCTGATCAAGGTTCCAGTGTGGACTATAGACTGTGTCGAGAGGGAAGAAAATAAATCCTACTTCTGCAGCTGTTGATTTTGGTGATGCCCCTTATCTAGAGAGGAAGAGACAAATCCTGCTTGGCCTGTTCAGGATGAACTATCTCACTACTGGCCAAAAGGGAAAGAAAAATTATATTTCTGTAGGTTCACATATGGACTATGCTCCCCTTTCTAAGAGAAATTCAATTTGTGTGTGCCTCAAAAAATGTGATTAGATTCTAATAATCACAGACACGTGCTGTGTCTGACACAAGGTGTGGCGGAGGTGGGCTAAGGAAGGTTAAGCCAAAGCACAAGTCTGACAAGTTAATTAAACCCTTTTGCTTGGCTTTAGGGATTTGAGCCTCGAGATACTGACATTGGCAGAAAACTCATTGTCTGGAAGAATGTACAAACCCATACAGGCCATCAGAAGACCCTTTCGCTTTCTCCCTACACTGAAAAGAACAGGTATCTGAATTTAGTTCTTTGGGTTTCAGTGCTTGCAATGCCTTGATGAGACTGCTTTACTGATGATGTGACATCTTAGCTTGGTTGCAATTGGGTTGTAAAATCAATAAGTAACATTTTCAAAAATTGATTATGTACTTAGGAGCCTAAATCCATTGGCTGTCAATGAGACTTAGGCTAAAGTCTTTTCAAAATAGGATTAGGCTTCTAGGGATATGTCTACACTGCAATAAAAAAGCTGCAGCAACGAGACTCAAGTGCCCAGGTCAGCTGACTCAGCCGTGTAGCGCTTTGGCTGTGGGTCTAAAAATTTGCAATGTAGACATTCGGTTTGAGGCTGGAGCCTGGACTTTGGGACCCTTCCCTCTCACGGGGTCTCAGAGCCTGGGTTCTAGCCCGAGCCTGAATGTCTACACTACCATTGTATAGCCCTACAGCCCAAGACCTGCGAGCCTGAGTCAGCTGACCCAGGACATCCACGGCCATGCAATGGGTCTTTCATTGCAGTATAGTCACTTAAGTCACTAAGGCATTTTTGAAAATTTTACTCAACAGCTTTAAGCAGCTGCAGAGATAATTCAGTGACTCCAAAAGGAGTGATGTGGGATCTAACTTAATCACTCATGACTGCAAGTTGAAGCAGTCAAACCTGCACAACAGTCCAATACTGAACCTCTGGACCCAAACCATGTCCTCATTTTAGGTCAGTGGCCATTCCAATTGCATTATGTCTCATCAAAGCACATTTTCATGGTGTGACAACCCATGGCTAGTCAACCACATGACTTGTAGAAAGATGTTGAATCCAGCTGTTCCATAGAAGAATAACTGTGACCTCTTGATAGCTATGGTGACGTTGGTATTAACAGAGGGCAGAGGTTTATCCATGGCGAACAAGAAGCAAGAACACGACGGATGGTAGAACAAGACTATGGAAAGGACAGTTTCTTTTGTGGACCCCCAGGTGAGTGAAGTCTTAACATACACCTTCAAAATGTAACCACCAAGAAAGAGGGGACAGTGGGAAACTGCAATAGCACAAAAAGATGTAACATCCGGTACATGTGGAAATGTTCATAAAATGTCCAATAAAGCAGTCAGACATAATACAATTTTTTGCCCTCTGTGTATTTCATCTAGTGATCTTGCAGCATTTTGCAAACATTAATTTATTAAGCCTCCCCAGTTATCGGCAAGCAGAGCTGACTGAAATTTTGTATGTGTTTTATTGGATTTCATGAAAAATGAATTCTTCCCTTCGCCTCCCCCCAAATAATTGTTGAAGGGTGTGTTTTTTTTTAATTTAATTTTCTTCCAAAATTGAAAAATTCAAAAATGTTTATTTTGAAATAATGAGAAAGTACACATTTTATCTCTCAGTTTCTTACTCTTCTCTCCTTCTTTTTTCCCAACTGGAACAGTATGTAAAAAGTAAAAAAATGAAAATAACACTTTGCCACAATTATTTTTTTTACATTTTTCCAGTGGAAAAAGGTAAATAAGAGAAAGTGGGGTTTTTTTCTCTCACTTCCACACCCTTCCATACACCCTTTTTAAATTAAAGAAATGGAGGAAAATAGTGAGGGAAAAGGGGGGACTATCCCAAATATTCAAAAGAAAAATCTTAATTTTGTTTTGAAATTTTTGTTTCAAATGTTTTCAGCAGAAATGAAATTGAAAAACGAAAAAATTCAAATGAAATGACAAGTGTTGATTTTTCTTTTGAAAAATTTTGACCAAAAGAAGAAATAAATCTGAGTCTGTTCTGTTGGTGGGGGCATTAGTATTCCATTTTACAGATGGGTGGGGAAATTGAGCACAGAGAGGTTAAGTGACTTGCCAGAAATAATACAAGTGAGTGGATTTATGGGAATAGCACCTAGATATTCTGATTCCCAATCCCCTGCTTTAAGTCATCCTTTTAAGTAAATGGTTCAACCACTGGAGAAACCACCAGTTTCTCAAGGCCTCAGCCCCTCCCTCTCTCTCCACGACCAACTGTACAGACTTTTGTCAGGAGGTAACAGAAATGGCCTGAATCAGATCCACAATAGTTTCGCTGTAGAAAAATTAAATTCACAAGTGAAAATTATAATGAGAGAACCCCATGTCCCTCCTTTCCTGACCCTGACACATATGGAAAGCGTGATGGGGCAGAGGTCACATGAGGCAATTTGCACCCTTTATAGCCCTATCATTTATCAAGATCCATAAGCTCTGTTGCTCCATTTTAACTGATAGAATCATCAGTGGTAGACTTACACACAGCACTATGTTTTTTAAATAGACTAATTATTTCAAACAGTGTGGCTGATTCCTCCTCGGTTACCTAACTACATTTCTGTTTTTTAGGAAAGAGTTATTCTCAACTGGTGTTTATGTCCACAACTGCTGGGAGCTTGTGGAACTTGCAAGCGATTCAGTCCATGTGTCAAATTGAACAGGACAAGGTTAGTAATATCATGGGGAATGTATACACATGCAATCTCATTTCAATTTACTGGTTTAATCATTAACTAAAAGCTAGCAAGAAAAAAATTATATGAGAGATATAGTATCTTTCATCCTGGAGAATCCCAGTGGATTTTACAGGCTTATAAATAAAAGAATAACTTTACCTACCACTGAAATGCAGCTGCCTCTGGGCTGAAGAGCCTAGCTGTGTTATAGTACACACACAACAGCTTGGGCAAGAACCTGATGATAGTATATCGAACTGAAACTATAGAATTTAGGGTGGTTAATGTAATTACTAAAAGAGGAATTTGGCCCATATACTGAGCCTAACACTCCACAGTGAGGAGGGCCATATAAACAGAAAGATTAGATTGGATTAGATTATGATAGTTTTGTGAAAAGCACCATGGGATCTTTATTAAACGTAAGTGATCATATTCATCGGAAGTTGGCACCTCTAACGGCACAACATCCTCTCTAAATTAGAGGTGCCAAGTAAGTAGATGGAGATAGATCAGCAATATGGCCTTCTATCCAGAGAGGACTGCACTGGATGTGACTAGACTTAACCTTCTAAATTGCCAATAATATTTTACATCCAATACCGGTAAGAATGGCTCCATGGTGTCCTGAATGCTCCTTGCTACAGTAGTAGAAAGACATAGCAGAGGACAGGACAGTGAGTGGAAGACAGGAGTATTAATTAGGGCTAGTTTATCAGTGATGCTAAGAAATACCAATAGTTAGTGTGCCTGAAGAGTTAAAATTGGAAGGGCTATGAAAGCCTTCCAAAGAAAAAGATGTCTGAATGTATCTTCTGTGCAAGTGCCAGGCAAAAGGGCCCCTGAGAAGGAAGGGAATAGTATTTGCCCTATGCAATTAACAGGGAAACAGTGTTAAGCATTGATTAGATCAGAGGTGGGCAAACTACAGCCCGCGGCCCACATCCAGCCTGCGGGACCGTCCTGCCTGGCCCCCGAGCTCCTGGCCCTGGAGGCTTGCCCCCCGGACCCTCCCCTGTTGTTCCCTCTCCCCCGCAGCCTCAGCTTGCTCGCTGCGCCGCCAGCGCAATGATCTGGGCGGCGGGGCTGTGAGCTCCTGGGGCAGTGCCATGGGTGGCTCCAGGCACCAGCACACCAAGCGCGTACCTGGGGCGGCAAGCCGCGGGGGGCGGCCTGCCGGTTGCTCTGAGGGCAGCAGTCAGGGAGCCTTCAGTGGCATGCCTGCAGGAGGTCCGCCAGTCCCGCAGCTTTGGCGGCAATTCAGCGGCGGGTACGCCAAAGGCGCGGCACTGGTGGACCTCCCGCAGGCATGCTGCCGAATCCGCGTTACCAGCCAGACCTCCCACAGGCGCGCTGCCGAAAGCTGCTTGACTGCCATGCTTGGGGCGGCAAATACATAGAGCTGCCCCTGGGTAGCGCAGCTGCAGAGCCCAGCCTGACCCGGTCTCTGTGCTGCATGGTGGTGGCGGCGGCGTGGCCCAGCTCCAGCTGGGTGGCGCAGCTGTAGCGCCACTAGCCACCGGTGCTCCAAGCAGTGTGGTAAGGGGGCAGGGAGTGGGGGGGTTGGATAGAGAGCAGGGGTGTTCGGGGTGGTGGTCAGGGGGCGGGGGTCTGGATGGGGGTGGGGCGGTCGGGGGGGCAGTCAGGAAGGAGGGGGTTGGATGGGACGGCAGGGGGCAGTCAGGGGACAGGGAGAAGGGGTGGTTGGATGGGGCAGGGATCCCGGGGGGCCGGCAGGAATGAGAGGAGGGGTTGGATGGGGTGGCGGGAGTCCGGGGGCAGTCAGGGAGCAGGGGTGTGTGGATGGGGCAGGGGTCCCGGGGGGCCTGTCAGAGAACAGAGGGGATTGGATGGGGCAGGAGTCCCGGCAGGAGGGCAGATAGGAGGTGGGGACTGGGCCAAGACCCCCTCCCCTAACCGGCCCTCCATACAATTTACAAAACCTGATGCGGCCCTTGGGCCAAAAAGTTTGCCCACCCCTGGATTAGATCATGGTGGAAGAGAGTCTGTAGCACCTGCTACCCGCACAAAATTCTCTGTTACTCACACACTCTAGGGGCACCCACCCTTACCCCATTCCTAGGGCTCAGGTGTAACCTTACATTCTAGGGCACCCACGCTTACCCTGTTCCTAAGGCTCAGATGTAACCCTATTAATTTAGGCACCCATTCTTACCCTTCCTTTGGCTCAGGGCGTAACCTTAACCCTGCGGGTTTGCGGGGTCTTTTATCAATGAAAGAGCCTTACACAGTAATATCCTACTTAACCTCTATTTATTAACAATTACCCAACAACAACAAAATGCATATGCTAAACATACAATGCTCACCACTCCCAGTCCCAATAAGGCAGATGAACTTTTCTTGATGGCCAGTCAGGATCAGGTCATCTGGGGGACTCCAGTTTCTGCACGGTGTCATTAACAGAGTGTTGAGGTCTGGCAGCTCTGATCTTGGGGCTGTGTCCTGGAGTTGGTTTCTAAGAACTTCCTTTTGGACACCAGTTTATATAGTGAAACTTCAGTCTTTCTTAGCTATACCTTAACCAATCATTTTACTAAAATTTTACTAACCAATCCTAACATACTGTAACATAATTCTCTACCCAATCATACCCCACCACCTTAACTGATTTACACCTCGCAAAATTAATTATGTAACGAACAATCAAAGAACCAGACAGAGATCATACAGATAAACAATAGAGAAATGGGGACCATAAAGACAAGACAATAAAGAAATGAGGATTTCACAACCACAACTATTGATAAGTGATTTCTTGCCAGACAGGATGCTATCAAACTAAGTTTTCTTTAACCATATTAAGATCTGTTTCTTTATCTGGTGACGTTCGGTGCTATTAGCACAGGATCGCCGCCTTAACAGCCCAATATTACATTGTTTTAATGTAATTTAGATGGAATGTGAGGATGTGATTTCCTGCTTCTTAGCTAATGGCTACTGCTCGCCTAATATGGCTGCAGACAAAGGTCTTAGGCCTTACAATATGGCGACAGGAAAAGGCCTCATCCTTACAGCATTATGCCTCCTGCTTATGTGCTTCACAGAATGTCACTGCAGTGCAGAAAAAAGAAGCTTAAGAGAAAAAGGATAAAGGGTGTAAAAATTCTCATTTTAGTGGTCCTAATCCAGAGAATGAACGTAAATTGAGGAAAGCTGCTGTCATGAGTAGTAGGACAATGGATTGAGGAAGGGTCCCAATTCCTAAATCAATGCAAAAAATACATAACTGGGGCTATTAATTTAGTTCTGGAAAAAATGCTGCCCAAACATCTTGTTTCAATGGCTACAATATATTGTATTTTGTCAACAGAAGGTTGGGGAGTCAGGGTTTATAAACATGGGGAGGACAGAATAATTCTTGTGAGAATTTAAACACTCTGCTGTATAAAGGCAGTGGGGTAAAAAGTTTTATAGGGAGAATCTAATCTGATGTTCTCCTATTGGCTGTTTTTCAGATCCGCTCACATGCTCATTTTGGGAATCTCTGCCAACGTACTGAAGGCAATGAATGCTGCCCAAGCTGGTCTCTGGGTAACTATATTGCTGTCCTTCACAACAGATCTTCTTGTTTGGAGATAACTCAAGCAGATGTCTCCCACACCCTGGCACTCCTCCGTTCCTGTGCCCCAGACTACCACAAAGGCATCCTTATTCCTTCTTGCTTAGGTCCCCGGACTGGAAGAGAGAAACACTCTCAGTGTGCCAAAGTACCAGAAAAATGTACCCGGTTCAATGGTATTTACCAGCTTCTTCACTTCTTGGTTGACAGAGACTTTCTCAGTCTTCAGACAATGGAATATCAAGTGCCATCACTCAAATACAGCCTGCTGTTTTTGCCTACGAAGAAAGGAGCATCTATGATGGAAATCTACCTGGACAACCTTGAGTCATGGGACCTGTTTGATAATTATACATTAATCACTGGAATGGACCTGGGTCTTAAACAGAAACTATTCCAGCACTATCTTTTACTGGATACAATGTATCCAGTCCTGGCAATATTAGCCATTTTTCTAAGTATGACTTTTTATTTACGCTCAATCTTTATTACTTCTATGGTTCTTATGATTGTTGTCAGTTCTTTGATGATCTCCTTCTTCTTGTATAAGGTGGCCTTCAGATTCACCTATTTCCCTTTTGTAAACCTGACAGCAGTTGTCATTCTCAGTAGCATTTGCGCCAATCACACCTTTGTGTTTTTTGATCTCTGGAGCCTCAGCAAGAGCCAGAATCCTTCTGCAGGCCTCCTGCAGTGGATGAGCCAAACCATGCACCACTTTGGGTATCTCATGCTGGCGTCTTCCTTTACAACAGGTGCTGCTTTCTATGCCAGCTATATGAGCAATATAATTGCCATCTGCTGTTTTGCCATCTACATGGGCACCTGTGTATTGGTGAATTTAGTATTCATGGTAACTTGGCTTCCATCTTCTGTTGTGTTGTATGAACGCTACATAGCAACAAACTGCATTTACAAACCGGAAGACTACTGGAACTATAGTGGGCATAAAAGAGTTATTTTCTCTCTCCATCATATACTCAGGGGTCTCCAGAATACCTTGTGTGAAACCTCCAAGCTGTTATTTGAAAAGATTCTTCCATGTGGTGTTATAAAATTTCGTTACATTTGGATCTGCTGGTTTACAGCCTTGGCAATAGGGGGTGCCTACATTTCCTGTTTTAATCCTAAACTAAAACTCCCCAGTTTAGAGATGCCATCTGTCCAGATGTTTAGGTTAAGCCATCCCTTTGAAAGATATGATGCAGAATACTGTCACCAGTTCATGTTTGAGAGGCTGGAGCATGGAGAAGGACAACGCATGCCCATCACTATAGTCTGGGGCATACTGCCTGTGGACAATGGGGATCATTTCAATCCTAAGAGCAATGGCACGCTGGTGAAAGATACCACATTTACGATCCAAAATCCTGATGCTCAAAACTGGCTCTTGGAATTCTGCCAAAAAGTGAAAAATCAAACTTTCTACTATTCTGATTTGGAGCAGAAATCTACAGTTTGTTTCATGGAAGAGTTTCACACGTGGATGGACAGTCGCCAGTGCTCCCAGCAAGATCACAGCTTCAATCTCTGCTGTAACCACTTCCCCTTCCCCTATGGAAGTGAAGTCTTCCTGCACTGCATCAAAATGATGATCATAGAACAAGGCAGAGATGGGGCTGAAACCTATGACTTGGGTCTTAGATTTGATGCAGAGGGAAACCTAGTTGCCTTGGTGCTACAGTTTCAAACTATTTATCACTACAGCTTCAACTACAGCAAAGCCAAACAATTCTACAATGAAATTGGCCACTGGATAACAGAGGAAATGAAGACTGCCCCCATGGGGCTTCAGAATGGATGGTACACCAGTAAACTAGAGCTATATAATCTCCAGCACAGTCTTAGCACAGAGACAATGGTGGTCATAGGGCTATCCATAACCATCTCTTTTGTGGTGCTGCTGCTCACCACCTGGAATGTCATTCTTAGCATATTCTCTGTTACAGCTATCACAGGCACTGTCCTGGTAACTGTTGGACTTTTGGTGCTGTTGGAATGGCAGCTCAATGCAGTGGAGTCTCTCTTCATTTCAGCAGCAGTAGGCCTCTCCACTGACTTTACAGTGAACTACTGTATTTCCTACCACTTGTGCCCACATTCTGATCGCCTGAGCCGAGTGGCCTTCTCTCTGAAGCAGATGAGCTGTGCCACTGCTATGGTGGCATCTGCTCTGTTTTCTGCAGGTATCATCATGCTGCCTGCCACAGTGCTGGCATACCGGAAGCTGGGGATATTCATAATGATGATCAAATGTATCAGCTGCGGATTTGCCAGCTTCTTTTTTCAGTCTCTATGCTGCTTCTTTGGCCCAGAGAAGAACTGTGGTCAGATCCTTTGGCCTTGCACCTATGTCCTGAAGGACTATTCTGATGACTCCAGGCCAAATGGAAGTTTTAACTGTGGGGGAGAAGAGAAGCAGAACAGATTACGGAAGGTGCAAGAGTCTAACACTGCAAATGAACAGTATGAGCTCCAGCCCTTGGCCAGAAAACTTAGTGACAGTTTTGACAACAGCACTTCCACAAGCAAATTGTCTAATCGTCCTTCTGTCCTATCTGAAGACATACAGCTCCAAGACAGCAGATGTCCCAGAATAGGAATCCATCCTTCTCTTGAAACAGACAGACAGAATCTGCAGGAGACACTAATGGATCACCATGTAGATCTTTGTCAGTGTCCCGCCTTGCAAACATCTTCTCCTTACAAACATAGTAGCACAGGAGCAGAAGCAGAAATTCATAGAGAGAGACTTTGCAGAGATTGTAGATGTCAAAAATATGGTCCAAAAGCCTGGGATGGATACATGCTGGACTATCTTTATTCAGCCAGCATGAAAGATGAAGGACAGTTGAATAAATCTCAGTGTTCTAGAGACACTGCTCAACAACAGTCAGATTATACCTCAGAAAATAGTAATCTCCCTGAAGCTGAAATTTACAAATTTCACAGAGGCCTTTGTTCTCATAGCAGTTCTTTCAATGTGCTCAATGTCTCCAGTGAGATCTCTCTCAGTGATTTTGAGCAGAGCATAAAACTTGCTGAGTCATCCAGTTCTTGTCCCAATGTCTTAGATGTGTCTGATTCCTGCTGTGCAGCAGAGAGAGGTCACCTGAATGGGAAGAGAGACACCCTGAGGTTGAACCTGAGAGAGACTGTCTTTGACGTATCTCTACCAGCAACCCAGCAAAACAGCTCTTCTTGGAAAAACCGACTGGGATTAGGGAGTGAAGGTCCAGTTGTTTTACCAAACAGCCAACCAGATATGCCTGATGTTTGGATCAAACGATCCAGTGCACAAAATTCTGGTTACAGCAGCTGAAATCTCCAAGAAAGCAAAACTCAATTACAGAAGAAAACAGGAAATAAACCTCCTATTTACACTGTAAATATAAAATCTTTCCTCCCTTCCCTTTTTGAGCTAGGAATATTTCCAGATATTTCAGATGCAGAGAGGCTTACATTTTCACTGAGTCAGCAAATCTGATATTAAAAAAATGAGGATTACAGATGAATTTTAATGCAGTAAAAAAATCTTTGACTGTCCAGCAGCCCGTGCCATATTCATAATTGTACTGTTTGACATTCCCTACAGTGATTAGATTTGATTTCCTGCCAAGTACAAGGAAGAAGAGGATAATGATTAAAGAGGTGACTCTCTCCAAATATTTAAAGAAATAAATCCCATGTACAAAAATATCTATAATTGTTAATCATTAGAATCTGACTAATGGCTGGAGAAAGAACTGTTTCCTGTTGAAGCAGATCTCTGTTTTTATTAGCAGTCCAGGTTTACAAATTTCCCCAAAGGAATTGTATTCAGATATTTATTTAAATCTGTCCAATGAGTGTTTTTCAACTGGTATGGTCTGTTACTCTTCAACGAGAAGACTATATAATCCAGCCCCAAATATCTTTCAGATCAGGATTTCAGCTGGTTTTGCTGGAGAGAACTCCTTCTGACACTGCTTCAATGTGGGGTTTTCCTTGACAGAAAGCCATCTCCTTGTCCTCTGTGACTTGGGCAGCTTGTGTTTCATGTTCATAGCTAGTTTCTATCCCAGGCAAAAATGTAAAAATATTTTTAAAGTTGGCATATCTGCTGTATCTTGAATTTTACTTTTTTCTTTACCAGAAAAAAACAAAAAAACAAAACGTTATCTTTATCTGTTACAATAAGAAAAAGCTTTCTCTCTAAAAATCAGCATAAAAATAAATATTTATGACAAAATTTCCTGAACACCGTGATACCTTGTGCCTTTGCTATGAGTATTGTGATTTGTTTTCTTTATGTTGTACATGCCTAATGTGTTTTCTTATGGCATTAGCATGAGAAAATTTGCACCTCTGAGCTTCCATCCATCAATATGTACACTGTAGCTATCTATTCATTCATATTAGCTATCTGGGAAACTCACCAAGGTTGGCTGGTGCAGGTTAGCAAGAGCTAAGAAATTCAAAAAAGCAAGAAATTCAAGTTGGAACACTGGACCTTCTGGTTTGTATTTAATATGGTTCAATTTTCCAATTTGATTTTATCTTATATCCTATATCCCATATGGATGGCACCTACAACTTGCATTTCAGCTCTACAGTAATAAATACAAAAAGTGACTTGAGAATACACGGTGACTTCGTTCTTCTGTAAATTGGGACCTCATATTCATTGTTTGCAATGATTTGTAGCCCACATCTGAAAATGTCAGCAAATATGATATAAGCATTCCAGAAAGTCAATAACAGATTTTATAAATATCTCTTTTTTGTTTGTTTGTTTGTTTTTTGCCCATATCATTGTGTAAGTGGGACAAGTGTGTGCGGGGGAAGGAGGGGAGGAGGAGGAGAATCATCTGATTGAAATATAAAACTAAGGCCTAGTTCTGCAAGCTGATCTAAACTAGAAGATTTACACCTGCACAGATCAGCTTGCACAATTGGGGCCTCAGGGAAGAGCTGATTATGTAAAAACTTATCCTTTAGCAGTATCTACTAGTGCAAAGTTACAGAGCAATAAAGTTAATAACTAAATGTAATATTTCAAATGACCAGCAACAGTTCTATGAGACCTCCCTGTGAGAGATCTCTCTTATAATTGTAACAAAAGCCTGATAAAACTAGTAGCAGCAAGGCTGGTCTTGGCTCAGTGGTGAGAAAATCAATATCTCTGTGTTTTATCTCAGGCACTGATCCTGCAAAGACTTACCGGTACATACTTGCTTAATTTTAAAAATGTAACTCATTCTAATGGTATGCCAGAGTATGTGATATCCTTGAATAGAAAAGCTTATCTATCAGATTTGGTAAAAGAAGGAAGACACAAACAAGATAAATATTTAGAAGTATGGAAATACCTTGGATTATATATTCAGAAAAATAAAAAACTGCAGCAAAAGCTAAAACTATCTATCAACCCTTCTTCAAATATTGAGGACAAACTCTGAGTTCCAAAGGGCTTGTAGGTCTCTTAAAAGGCAAATAAGCTAAAGGATGTTTGGGGGAAAAAAGATTGGCTTACTTGTTAAAAGAGAGAGAGAGAAAAAATATGAAATTTGTCTGAAAAATCTGATCAAGTTCTCATTTTTAAGTAGGGAGTTTTCAAAAATATAGTTATATGTCTGTGACCTCTAAGCACACTTTTTTAGGGGCAACCAACAGCCACAATGCAATTTTGGGTGTGTTAACAGTTTCCATTACAAACCATATTTTTTAGGATTTTAGAGTCCATAAAATGTGCTTCCGTCTTAATTGGTCAAATTCATGCCTGTATATTCATACCCATGACTAGTATACCATTATTTCCCACTATTTGGGGACTGTGTGTATCACTGTATCTGTTGAAATAATTTTAAAATAAATCGTTAAAAAACAGATGGCTACTGTTGTCACATATTGTAAACACTTGCAGCACTGTTTCCCCCACATCAGCCCCTGTGACTAAAGCTGATCAGAAAATTTCATCAGAAGTTTTTTGCTGGGAAAAGCTGTTTTTGACAAAGCTTCTCCCCCCCTCCAAAAAAAATTGTATCTTTTTTTAGGAAATTTCCCATAAAAATACTCAATATGAAAATTTTCATTTTGGAAAAAAATCTAAATTTTGTTTCAAATTTTATTTTCATTTTTATATTATTTGCATGTTATTTCCTAACATGTCAGCAGTAGTAGTTCACAATATATTTGTATATATACCATATATATAGTAGTGCATATACATATTGTATTATGCCATGTCAGCTGTAGTGCATAATAATTGAAATATTCTCTTATTTGTGAATTCATTAAGTTTAGTACTGATCAAAGTGTTTCCTGCTTGTGTTAGAGTGATAAGGCAGGTGAGGTAATATCTTTTATTGCAGTGATTCTCAACCTTTCCAGATCATTGTACCCTTTTCAGGAGTGTGAGTTGTCTTGTGTATCCAAAGTTTCACCAAACTTAAAAACTGTTTGCTTACAAAAATCAGGCATAAAAAGACAAAAGTGTCACCTCATACTATTACTGAAAAATTGCTTACTTTCTCATTATCATATAAATCAATTGGAATATAAATATTATACTTATATTTCAGTGTATACATTATAGAGCAGTATAAACAAGTAATTGTCTGTTTGCTAGTGATTTTTATGTAGCCTGTTGTAAAACTAGGCAAAGATCTAGATGAATTGATGTGTGCCCTGGAAGACCTCTACGCACCCCCAAGGGTACGGGTACCCCTGATTGAGAACCACTGTTTTATTGGACCAACTTCTGTTGTGAAAAAGTCAAGCTTCTGAGATACACAGAGCTCTTCTTCAGGTCCTGCGTGTGGTGTAAGGAAAGGTTGACATTCAAGTTATGCACTAGTTACTATGCACACCTCGACCTCTTAACACATAATAAAATAATGTATAAATAATACAAAATAGTATACAATTGAAAACATTACAGATGAAATGTGAAACTAAAACACAACAAAAGGAACATTTTCAGAATATCTGTTGTGAAGGAAATTGTAAAAATAGTCGGTTTTCTTTCCATTTGGAATGAAAACAAATTTCAAAATGCCCATTTTCCTGTGAAATGGAAACCCCAAGTTCTCAGCAGCTCTGCTCCTGCCTCCCTGCACCTACCCTGCCGAGCCGGTGACAGTGCTAGGTCAGTGGGCGCCCTATGCAGCCGAAGAAGTGGGCTGTAGTCCACGAAAGCTTATGCTCTAATAAATTTGCTAGTCTCTAAGGTGCCACAAGTATTCCTGTTCTTTCTACCAGGAATATTCCTCCCCACACCCCCTACAAGTTACTAATTGCACTTTCCCACAAAACAAAAACGAGTGGGGGGGAGCCTTGTCCTTCTCTGAACAATTGCTTAGTCTGCCTATGCCTAGCTCCGCCGCTGGGGCAAGACAGCACCACGCAGCCCCAGCCCCACAGCACTGCTGGCTACTGCAAGTCTGGGCGGGTCCGCAGCGGGGCGAGGGGCCGGGCAGGGCTGAATGGGGGTGGCCGCCCTGCTGCGCCCTTGGCTCGCTCGCAGCCGCCGGGCAGCACGGAGCAGGAAAGCCGCCTCCCCCCGAGCCATAACGCAGCATCGCGGCGCCCTGCAGGGTAGACGGCTCCGCCCGAGGGAGCCCCCCACCCCCAGGGGGCACGTGCCTGGTGACACGTTCCCTACGTCTCCGACTTGCCCGCCCCAACTCAGGGCAAAATTCGTGGGGGGCGTCGCTTTCCCTACTGCGCATGTGCGCACATTTGGCGGTACCTGCGCACTATGAAGACGCCACCAGCTGGCTTTGCGCCTGCGTGCCTCTTCGCCCCGCCCTTCCCATTTTCAAACGGCAGCGGGAACGGCCCCCACCCAGAGAGGTGCCTGTCGCTGTTATCTCTCGCTGTCCCGCGAGCCGGCACCCGGTCCGGGGCCCCTTCGTTCCCGCTCTGTGCAGCGCGCGGGACGGGTCAGGCCCGGCTCTCGGGTGGGGGTGGGGAGGCGCTTTCCTAGAGCCCGACACGCCCGGGTTTCGGTTGCAAAGCCAAACGGTGGGCGCGGCCGTGCTGTTCCCGCGGGCCTGGCCGAGCCCTGCGGAACGTCCCCTGGGGCTTCCAAACGCTCGCTGGGCTGCTCGGGGACGCATCTCCCGTCCTCACCCCCGGAAAAGCCTCCTGGGAGTTGATCAGCGCGTCCTTCCCGTGTCACCCTTGGCGCGTCCAGGCTCGCGCTGCGGAGACCCGCCGGCCATGGAGAACGAAAATTCCAGGATCCCGGTCTACAGCTTCCATCACCCCACAGCGCTCTCCCGTAGCGTCCCCCCAGGTCAGTGACACAGCGGGGGTGTCTCAGCGGTGCTGCTGATCGTCCTCTGCCTCCCTTCTTTCCTCAGAGCAAGGATGGGAGAACGGAGCCTTTTGAGCTGCAGCGAAGTATTATTGCCTACTTCTAAATACATGTGGGCTCTTATATTGTGAAACATTAACATGTTAAATTTGCAAATGCCTCTCTTGGAATTGACCCCTCCTCATCTATTATTGGGAGTGGACTACATCCACCCTGATTGAATTGGCCCTGTCAACACTGGTTCTCCACTTGTGCAGGTACTCCCTTCTCTTCATGTGTCATTAATATGTTACTTTTTCAAGACCCCTTTTTTCATTGGCTGAGCACCTGTTTGTGTCTCAAAACCAGTTGTTTTTTTGTAAAACATAGGGTGGGAGAGGGTGTGCTGGAAGAGTCCATTTTTATTTTATTATTTATTATCATTATTATTGCAAAGTAGGTTGGTGGGAAAGAATACAACCCCTTCCATTTTTAGGAGTAAAATGGCCCCAGGGCACTTGACTTTCAGAAGGCTGATGAGAGATGGCATTGAGGGGCTTTTGGATTCAGAGAGTGACATAGGTCTTAACTTTCTAGAGCACTAACTTTGTTCTCTAAAGAATCAGAGATAAATGCTTGTCAATATCTTTTAGTAAAACCATGAGTATCCTGGGTGTTTTTAATTTGCAGAATGGTTTTAATCTTACTAATAACTATTCTAGTTCACCCAATATTAAACCCTGTAATTATGCTGCATCCTTAACTGTAACAGTGATAAATAGAAAACTCTTAGCATGCCATCCTCATGTGTTCATAATCTCTTGAAACTTGTATTTTGGGCAGAAACTCTCCATGCTTGGCCTCCTAGGTTTGTCTTCATTCCCTGTGTTTTTAACGTGTTTGTGGGATAACAAATGTGCGTTAACCATCTCTGTAAAAACATAGTGGAGCCAAGGCATGTTAGTTTTGCTACTGGATTAATTAGGTGAGATCAGTCCCAGGAGAGCATATAGTGCTGACCGCACAGCTCCGCTTTGAATTTTACAGCAAGATAGCTATCACACATTTGTTATCTCATTCTTTTTTCAAAATCAGTTTGCATCATTGCTGAGCTTTTTCAAAAATTCTCCTACTGTTGGTCTAGTGCTGGTGCAACTCACCAGTGCTAGCAATACTGGTAGGGCCAGCATAAGCCAGGTAAAGTCATCTTAACCACAGTTTTGCCTAACTTTGCTCAGAGGAGGTCAAAACAATACGATGGCCAAAACCCATGTGTGGCTGCTCTACATTAATGCTCCTATTGCTAGCCTGTAGCTGAACTTCCAAAACTGCTTGGTGTGAACAAGGCTCTACATAATTAGTGGAAATATCAGATGTTAGAGTGTCCAGATCATCATGACATACAGTCTGACTGTATATTCAGAGAGCAAGCTTTCTCATGACCTTGTGTGACATTCATCTTAATGTTAGAAGTCTGGAGTTGCTTAAGCAACATCAAATTAGATCTTCTAACTCTAAAAGTGTTAAATAGATCTGTTCTTCATTTGACACTGAACAACTTTCACTATCAAAGCAGTATTCATGTACCCGCCTGATGCTGAAATGACTGTCTGTGTCATTAAACCTGGCTGTCAAGCTATCCCATCCAGTGCTGGAATGATAAACTACATTCTAAAATTGCTTACCGTAGCCCATCCAGGGCTTAAGTAACACATTTTTCATTCTGAGCCTGTATTTTGTTCAGAATTTGGAGGGATGGGGTGCGGCATGCTACTTAGTCATCATTACTTCACATCTTGTTAGAGTGAGATGCTAACATACAAGTGATTCCTCCAAAGTTCAAGATTTCTTTGCTAATGTGGAAGTTGGAGGACTATTTTCTCTTGTTAGTTCCTCACAGTGTTCGGTGACGCTTGTATCTTGTTCCAGACATACAGACGCCATTTCCATCGAAGAAACAACGTATCAACAAAACAGTTGAGCCAGAATTCAGCAAAGATCCCAATTTCACTTTTAGCTCAAATGTTCCAGAGGATGGTGTCTTCAAAGCCAAAAACCAAGGGTAAATGAAAAATACATGCACTGACAAACTTCAGGTTTTTAGTAATTTTAAAATGTCTAAAAGGTACTCCAGTCAGTAGCAAAAAATATGCATAGAAAATCAGGCTTTTGTTAAAGTGATAGTTGGTTTGATGGTTTGGCAAAATGCTACATGCTTTGATAGTAATACTTCTCCCTTTTTAGTCTCTGTAGGTCTACCAAGAAAGTGGAACCTCTTTCTAAAAAGACAGCAACAACTGCACGAGGGTAAGTTGGTGCAAAAAAACCCCCATCTCAAATAGTACTATTAGCTGTCCTGATGAGGCCCAGCCTTGTATGGCAATGAACAGTATGGCCCTATGTGCTGATGGCCAACAATAAACTCAGGCTACATGGAGCCCAAAACAATCTAGTAGTTAGTTCAGTGCGCACTCCATCTTTCAAGAGAGGAAGCTACACTACTGCAGGTGCACAACATTGTCTGACACTTCCCTGGCTGAAGCATGTCTTAACCATATGTTTAGCTGAATACTAACCATAAACTGGCATCTGTTAAATCCTCGGTGATGTGTGACTCTTGACAGACCCCTGAGCCGATACAGATTGGAGACAGAGCTAAAGACGAAGAACCAGTTGTTGGAAATAGCCAAACAGCAACTGCACTCAAAGCTGGCAGGAGCACAGGTAAAAAGCAATACTTGGCTGATCATCTTGTTAAAAGATTATCTGGTAATACTTTTATGAGCTGTGTGCGGAATAATGCTATGGCTAATGGAGTCCAAATAAGATCTCTTCTGTTCCCATAAAAACAACGAGGAGTTCTGTTCCCGTGTACCACACTCCCAATTTACTTGTTTAAAGCTGTGACTGAAGCCTGCTATTAGGTCTAGTATGTGGAATAGAAGGCAATGAGTTTGTCAAGATTCAGGGCTAGCTGCATCTCTTGATCTTTCTAGCTTTTAGGCCTTGACCCTTCACATCTCAGGCAAAATCATGTGATTCTTCCACTCTTAGACCAGGCTGTAGGCTACACTACCAAGTGGGACTATTCAGTAGATCCAACTGGATTAGGGTACCTGCAGTTCTTCCCTTCAGGAGCTGTGACCAGTGGTGAACACAGTGACACAAAACAGGCTTCTTTTAAGGTGTTCTTAAATCTGAACAGTGGGAACACAGCATAAGAATACTCCTGGGGCATTCTGTGCCAAGAAATTAAAAATTCTGCACACACTATTTTAAAATTTTGCAAATTTTATTTGTCAAAATAACACTATATAATCACGCGAGTTTCAATTACTTTGGAAATTTATTTCAAAATATCTGTCAGCAAGTATGTCTGTAACAATACCGCATGCATGTGTGTGCGCGCACACACACACACAGAGTCCCCCAGGAGTAGAGTTAAAGAAACCCCTATGACAACCCAGTGTACTGTTTCTTTGCCCCCTTCCTCTCCCAGAGCCAGCTGGGGGGCCAGACACCCACAACCCCTCCCCACCAGAGCCCAGCTGTGTTTGACTTCTCCCCCCTGCCAATACACCCAAACTCCCTCCCCCCAGAGCCCAGTTGCAGGGCCCACCTGTCCCAGATACCTGCACCACCACCCCTCTCCCAAGCCCAGCTGCAGGCCCCGCTGCCCAAACACCCGTCCCTCTCCCCTCCAGAGCCCAGCGATCCAGTGGGAGAAACAGCCTGATGCTAGGTCCCAAGCTTGTGGAGAGTTTCCTGCGTGCCATGTCTCCTTCCCTCCGGGCATGTGGGGAACTGCAGCTGCTGGGAATCCTCTAGCTCAAGGGTAGGCAACCTATGGCACACGAGCCAAAGGCAGCACGCAAGCTGATTTTCAATGGCACTCACATTGCCTGGGTCCTGGCCACCGGTCCGGGGGGGCTCTGCATATTAATTTAATTTTAAATGAAGCTTCTTAAACATTTTAAAAACCTTATTTACTTTACATACAACAATAGTTTAGTTATATATTATAGACTTATAGAAAGAGACCTTCTAAAAATGTTAAAATGTATGACTGACACGCAAAACCTTAAATTAGAGTGAATAAATGAAGACTCAACACACCACTTCTGAAAGGTTGCTGACCTCTGCTCTAGCTCTTCCCCCTGCCCCCCAGCCATTTCTTCTGTGTGTGAACTGGGCTCTGCTGGGTCCAGCGGCCCCTTGTGGCGGCCAGCAGCACTGTAGCACATTTCTGTGGGAAGAAAGGAAATTCTGCGCACACAACATTAATTTCATTAATTTCTGTGAAATTCTGCATGATGCAGCATTCCCCCAGGAGTAAAACAAAACAATTTAATAATTAAAATATCAGATTTATTAAAACAAAAATCTTGTTTACCTAAAAGCTTAAGTAGGCCTATATTACCCTAGACCCACTGATCTCTTGGGGAGCAGTCTGTTGCCTACACTCAATAGTTTCTGCTTCAGTCTCTTCCTCTTACTCCGACCCTTAACATTTTAACTTCCTCCACAGCATGGCCAGGTCTACACTATAAACACTTGTCAGCAAAGCTATGTCCGTCAGGGTTATGAAGAGCTATGCCAACAAAAACACCTACTGTAGATGCAGTTGTACCAGCAAAACTGGGCTTTTGCTGGTATAGCTTATTTCTCTGCAGGGCAGAGGGGCAGTACTTGAGTAAGCTATACCAGCAAAACTGTGGTTTTACTGGTATAAGCTCTGTCTATACTAGGAATGCTTTGCTGATAAAATATGCTGGTATAGCTATACCAGCCAAGTGCTCCTACTGTAGACCTGGTCTTTCTGTTTCTAAACCCTTCTGAGGTTTTGCTTTCTCCTTGTGGGACTGAGACATTCCTGGATAAACCTGTTTTAGCAAGTCAATAGGGGGTCTAGCCAGCCCTCCAGAATAAAGAACTCCTGGACTGTTCCTCAAGTGGTTGCTGAGACAGGCTGTTCAAGATTTACTGTCACGCTGCCTCCACCCTTCCCTTGGGATGCATTTAATTAGCAACTTGTTAGGAATTAACACAACATATGCCTACAGTAATTGAATCAAGAGATAGTAGTAAATTATTACAGGCAACTCCAAATCTGTGAGTATTAAAAAGTGGTGAGCACTAAGTGTCCAAGAACTTATCTCCAATGTATTGGGAGCAGGTATGGCTGCTAACTGGAAAGAAGATGGGAGGGAACAGGAAGAATCTTTTTAGGGGCTTTATTGACTTCTAATTTGTGTGGTACTGATAGGGCACTATCAAAGACTTAAGAGAAAAGAATGAAGTCCTGGAAGAAGAAGTTCAAAAGCTGAAGAAATTTCAAGATAACTGTATGGTGATTTTAGAAAGCAGAAATATTGATCCAGGTAAGGACTAACTATTTCAGTTCTGAGCATAAGATGGGGAGCTAGCCCCCCATCTCCACCCATTATGATAATTGGTACCCTGATTCTTCAGGTGTGACCTTTTTGTTGTAACCAAGGAGCTCATGTGACATTCATTCTTGATTTCAGTGTAGCAGAGATTTTGGCATAACACTAATCACTCTGGGCTGAAAGGGTGAAGTTGTGCCATCTGGCTCTCTGCTTACTACAGAAGAACCAGACTCACAACTCCCCAGAATACTTGATTTGCTCGTAATGTAAGTTTAGAGGCTGATTCTGCAGTGAAGTGACTTAATACTGTGGGTGAAGGTGAGGTCCAACAGCTAGTGGGGAATTGTATGGGTAACTACTAAAGAAGCTTATGAAAGTATTTATAAACCAGTTACAGGCAATGAAATCTTGGAGGAGGAAGATACGAAGGAGTGTCAGAAGCAGACAATGGTGAGAACTTGTCAGAGTGGAATTGGGTTAAGCAGACTTTGTTTAAATTGATGATAGAGGCAATTGCTGTGTGATGCAGAATCTGGATAAACTAGATGCTTTGGACTTTTCTTCAGTTGCTGACAGAGAAGCTTAAAGAAGAACTGAGACTATTCAGCCAAATGGCTGAAAAACAAGAGGAGCTTCTGGTAAGACAACCCTTTCCTTCATCCCAAACCAGGCAACTGAATATCTGGGGTTAGCTGAAATTCTGAAGTTTGGTTTTCCTGGGTTCTCTTTAAGCAAACTAATGTACTGTAGCAGGCCTTTTACCTTGCCTCCTGTCTTCAATTCTAAATATGCATGTAGTAAGGACATTCTAGATGGTATTAAGTCCCCAAAGAGATGAGAAGGGATTACAGTTTAAATCAGTCACGTCACTGAAATTAACAGCCAATTTAACTTGGAAGATCCAGTATAATCAGGATTAAGTGTAGTCAGAACTGGAATGAGAGGCCTCCAAGAGAGAACGAAGGGTGCATCAGGACGCTAATGATTCTGAAAATAGCAATGAACCAATGTCGCAGAATGCTGCCACCCTTTCCCACCAATGTTCTGGAAGTGCAAATTTACATATGTGCTGAGAAGTTTCTGCTACTTAGGGTCGCTAAAGATCTCATGACCCTATTCACAACGGATGATGCATTAGACTTCATGGGGAAAAGAATGGTCCAGTAGTTAGGGCACTAGCCTGGAACTCAGACTTGGGTCCAACTCTCTGCTCTCACACAGACTTCCGGTGTGACCTTGGGCATGTCATCTGGTCTGTGCCCCACTTTCCAATCTGTACAACAAGGAGAACAGTACTTACCTTCCTTATGGGGGGTCTTAAAAATAAATGAGGTTGCCAAGTGTCAGATGCTACAATAATGCCCATATAACTACCACAGGTAGCATCCTAGCCAAATTTCAGCTATCTATGTAGCAGTGTTTCAGAAGTGGCTCTTCAGGGTAAGAACTCCTACTATGCCAGCTAGCATGGTAAGTTCAGAATACCCAAGATTCCTTAAACTGTGGTCTTTACTGAATTAACTTTGATTCAGTTGGATGAAGACCGAAAAAACAATACTTAGTTGTGCTCTCACTTGATCAGCAGGTGTTTTGAAGTTACCAAGGGCTGGGCTTGAACAAGATGTCTTAGTAAGAAATTGATGCTTTGGGGTAAGGTGCTGACAAGAAATGGGGCTGAAGCAAAGTGGTCTTCCTGGTATGGCTTGACTTACAATAAGTCCGTGTGCTTTTAGCTCTGCCACCTCTGTGGAGTCATACATATTTGTAACAATCCCTACTGTACACTAACTTGCTCTTTCCATATAGACAGCAACAGCTATGTGGAAACTGGCAGAGAATGACCGAAACAATTTCCTGGAGAAGCAGGCATCCTTTCAGAGAGAAATAGAAGAGTATGCTGCCACTGTTGGTCAGGTGGAGCTCCTCTTGGACCTATGAGGAGTAAGGACTAATCTTTGTCATGTTTGTGCCCTTATCAGCTTCTCATGACATGTGACTCTGATCCAGGAGCATAGTTTACTGTAAATAAAGGAATTAAAGGTTACTGATGGGTCACAGAGTACACCAGAGCCCCTTTTTAAGTGGACGGATAAACATAATAGAGATGTATTAGTCATTCCACCATAGGAGGTTCCCCTTCATAACATAACTATAACTATATATATATTTTTTTTACTCTTTTGTAAATGTGATCTATTTAAAAAAAAATCCTTTCAAGCTTTGTGAATTTACATGTATTGCTTAGACATTTTAAACTGTAAAATTGATTTGTCTTGATGGGGGAAATAACCCTCCTGTTTAGGCTTATTTTAATGCCTGCCTTTTGTTACTCAACTGTATTTTCATATTTCTAGTAAACATCTTATTACCCCTAACTCAGGTGTGGATTAAGTGGAGTGAAACTATCATCACTTTTCCCAAACAGCTGTTCTTGCTCTCTTAGTTCATTTCCAGCCCTCCCCATTCCCTTCTGAATACCTGGCTGTACCTTTTCCCCCAAGCAGCTGCAGGAAGTATAAGTTGATGTAAAGGATCGGTTAAGATGCCAGGTCGGGTCGGGGTCTGATTGTGCACTACCTGCCCCGTCTCATCCCACAGCAAGCTGCGCTTCAACTGCAGGGGGGTGGGGCGGGGCGAGACACTCCCCCCAGGTGCTGTCTACTCTGGTAGTTGAGAGGCTGGGTTCTCCCGAGGCCCGCCCGCTCACGCAGCTAGGCTGGGCCTGTCTGACTGCCAGGCCGGCTGATTGGCCAATGGGTGGGGCGCGGTGGGCCACGTGGCCGCTCTTGCGTAGGCCTGGGCAGAGATGGCGGCGGTGCTGGGGAAAGCGGCGGCAGCGGGCAGAGCACGGCGCCGCCTGCTGCTGGGGCTGCTGCGACGGGGCTGCGCTGGGGTCGCGGTGGATGACACCGTCAATGGGCTGAGCGAGGAGCAGCGGCAGGTACAGCGGTGCCGTCCCCGAGAGGCTTGGGCGCGTCTGGCCAGCGGGCTGCCTGCTGCTCCAGGGCCGAGCCTTAGCGCGGGGACACCCGCCCCGCACCTGCAGCGGGGCTCGCACGGCGGTGTATCCCCCCCCGCCTGCTGCGCTGTTTGCCATGTCCCGGCTCGGAGACGCCGGCCCCCTGCTGCCTATGTGTCGCATGCAGCTTTACTGGCCTGTCCAGCTACCCGGGGGCTTGTCCGCACCGCTTGTGTCCCCCCGATCTGCAGAGCGTCAGTGTCCAGCGACGCTGCAGCACCACACCACTGCGCGTCCGGCCGGGCTTTGGTAAAGGGGGACGAGCCGCTGGCCCGGATCTCTGCCCTCCCCTGCACGCCTAAAAAGGCTTTTTAGTGGCGACAGGGGTCCTGGTGGAGGGAGGGAGAGAGATCTAATAGAATCATAGAATATCAGCGTTGGAAGGGACCTCAGGAGGTCATCTAGTCCAACCCCCTGCTCAAAGCAGGACCAAACCCCAGCCAGATTTTTACCCCAGTTCCCTAAATGGCCTCTTTGAGGATTGCACTCACAACCCTGGGTTTAGCAGGCCAATGCTCAAACCAGTAGAGACAGTTCTCCACAAAGCACCTTCCACAAAGAAACCAGGTTACTTTAGGTGAGGGCTCCAGACCTTTACCCTTGAAACTGAACTAAACTACTGGTCTTAGGCCTTCCTTGGCTTTTAGTGCTGGCGAGGAGGGAGTGTTCAAACCTTGCACTTCGATTGGTTGCTGGTGTCAGTGATAAGTGTCGTCCTCGCCTCCCCCTCTCCCCCCATAGAATTAAATTACAAAACAACAGATTGGTGAGAAAGGTGACTAGTAAAAGCCATTACCCTTGCCAGTTTCCATCTGTCCCAAAGTCATTAGCGATCACAAGTCATTATCATTCTAATTGCCTCAGCAATGAGTTTTTTGTTCTCAACCTGTGTCTAAGTAGACAAGAAGCATTCTAGCCTAGGGCTTGGGTGACCCAGGTTCAATTCCCTGCTCTGCTACAAACTTCCTATGTGGCCCTGAGTAAGTCTCTTGCCTTCTCTGTGCCTCGGTTCCCATCTGAAAAAATGGGGATTATAATACTTCCCTACTTCATAGGGGTACTGTGAGGTTAAATATAGTAAAGGTTGTGAATCATTCTCCTGTGGTGTTACTACTGGCTTTATAACAATGTAAATATTTTGTTTATATGCATGCTTATTACAGGCTTCTGTGCATTATAAAAATATATCTAGGAGACTCTGCCTGGTGGGTGCTACTTTGCCATAGTCTCTGCCCATCAGCTGTCAAACTTTCTAGACAGAAAAGGTGGGGAAGAAACTGGTTTGTTGGAAATAATCCAGTTACAAAAAAACCCCAAATAGTGTCCCTTTTTCCATTTTAGTGTAAGACTGTCACCTGCAGGTTAATGATTCAAATCCAACCCTATTATTAACTTCTCTTTAAAAGGTCTTTGGGGTTTTCTTTCTGTCCCATCACCTGAAACTCCGAGCTGCTTGATTTCACACTGCTGTCTTGGGGGGTGTAGGAAACATCCTGTTAGGGCATGTTGGAGATGTGGCAGGAAAGACAATGAACAATATACTGTTATGGTTTAATGTGTATTTTTTTTTCCCTCCCTCCTTACCTCATTTACAGCTTAGACAGACAATGGTCAAGTTCTGTCAGGAGCATTTGGCTCCAAAGGCCCAAGAAATCGACCAGGAGAATGAGTTTAAGGGCATGCAGGTAAGTCCTTGCTGTGTGATCTGGGAGTGAGATGGCAGTCAAGGTCCCTCTCTGCCATGTGCTGTGTCTAGAAGAGAAAGTGTAATCCATATCATATGAACATATTCACTTTACATTTATTCTGAAACCCTGAAGAAAGAGTTACGGTAGGAAATACATGGGGCTTGTAAAGTTATTAAGCTCCAACTAGCCTGAGAAATAAACCTAACCGGAGGCCATTTAAAAAAAATTGGCAGTCTGGTGATAAGGCCTCTTCCTTGCTTGCTGGGATTGTCATCAACGTGCTGCCTCTGGGCCCTGCCCAGAGACTCCATCTTTGTACTGGCCTTGGCTATTTGGTGTCTCATAACTTTGCACCCTTCTGCCTCCTGACTAAAAGGGGCATGGAACTTCTCTCTGCATAATGCTTTCTTTGCAGGCTCTATGATGTTAGAGTTGTCTGTGAAATTTGTTATAGAAAATACTCCGTGCAGACACTGTCCAAACAGATATTTGACTTCCAGTGTGAAACTTCACATTCCAACCGAACTTGTAAGTTCTGCGAACAAGAGCTTTTTGATTTATGGAGCATTCAGGTCCCATCATTGGAGAGCATAAACTCTACAAGACTAAGAAGCTTGTAATATCTACTGAGACTTCACAAATCTCTGGTGTTTACATTTTCATAATGAAGAACTCCAAAGCTTTGCACATAGCCTTTATAAATATAGTCCATCATCAGATATCATCCAGGGCTGTTGTGTAAAACGGAACTGCTGTGTCTAGTGCAGGCCGTTTAGGGGGATCCAACTTCCATAACATGGCAACTTCTCAAAAATGAGAGATGCGGTTTTTCAA
Organism: Malaclemys terrapin pileata; assembly: GCF_027887155.1. Classification (NCBI taxonomy): domain Eukaryota; kingdom Metazoa; phylum Chordata; order Testudines; family Emydidae; genus Malaclemys; species Malaclemys terrapin. The sequence goes on along the minus strand of NC_071508.1, from coordinate 94,142,896 downwards.
TATCCTGTATCTGAATAATGCCTTGGCCAATATTAGGGTGATCAGATAGCAAGTGTGAAAAATTGGGATGGCGATGTGGGGTAATAGGAGCCTATATAAGAAAAAGACCCAAAAATCGGGACTGTCCCTATAAAATCAGGACATCATGTTACCCTAGCCAATAAACCTGAAACTTTTCACACAAAGATTTGAGGCAGGGGTGGAGATGGCAAATCATTTTTTGGCAAGTGACAACATTTGAAAATCTAGGCAGAAAAGCAATTTTCAGAGGAAGTGCAGGTTGAGTTATGTCAAAATTGGGTTTAAACTAGGGAATGAGTTACAGCGTTAGGCCCTGATCCTGCAATGACTTAAGCATATATATAACATGATTAGTTTCATTGAAGTCAAATGGGACTACTTGCATGTATAATGTTATGCACAGGCAGGAGTTAATCTTTATGCAGTGAATGCAAATTAATATGTTCATGGAGATTGTGAGGAGTCCTGCTCTTGCTTCATGGTTGGGCAAAGCTGTATTAACTGCTTTATTTTGTGTTCATAGGAGTTCTGGAAGAGGCTCGGGGAGCTGGGAGTTCTGGGAATTACAACTCCTGGTGAGTCTGTTCTCATCTTTTACACCTACTGAATGATTCCCTCCATGAAATGCCACTTAGGCTCATCTATCTCAGCCCTTAACAAGCTAGTCCACGTTAACATACCTCACAATCTTGTAAGCACACTCTGTCCCCTCAGTTTGGGATACAGTTTATTATACAGACCTTTTGTGGTAGGATCAGGTTTTTTTTAATTACAATAAAGAACATCATGGATGACTCGCCACTCACCCAAAACTCCTATTTCAGTGTGATGTAAACCTCTTTTCTGAAGAGATGCAGAGAAATCCATCTTTGTGCTGAAATTTCTCAAGGTGCCTCTCTTTGTTGAAACTTTGAAGAACATCACTTTATCCCTTTTTGAGCACTTCAAAATGGCTTTTACAGTTTAAGGACCTTGTTCAGATATTACCACTTTGCAGTTTGATAACTCTCAAATTGTCTTGTTACCCTTCATCATAAGCAATGCAGTCGTGAGCTTTGAAGAAAGAAGGTTAAAAATAAAAATTTCTTAGAATAAGTATCTGGCTACATTACAAAATATTAGTGTGTTCTAGCAGCATGGTGAAGAGTTGGGTTAGCTGACGCAGCACTGACCACAACTGCAATCAGAGGGGTGACTGCAGCATGTGTAGACATATTTAGTTAACTAGATCAAAGCTAGCTCAGATAACAATGGTGAAGCTGCAGCAACAGAGGCTGGACTGCCCTGCCCAGGACTCTGGTTATGTACTCATGACTAACCCATGCAGAGCCCTTCTGTATAGCTATACATTGAAATAATGCACCTGCATTTATTTCAGTGGTCAGACCTGAGTTTGCTTGAGTGAGTCTCTCTGCCCTCGTTTCCTCTTACTCTTGTTCCCCTTGCTCTTCCCAACTTCTTACGGTTCCTTTCAGCTTTTTCTCGTGCTTGCCTTTTTGTCTTCTTTAATACTGTACCCCAGGCTGCAATAGTTTCCCACTTTGCATGAGCTCCATCTCGGCCTTGCCTCCAAATCCCTCCTCAAAGCATGTTTCTTCCATGAATTGTTCCTATTCTGATTTCCTCAGGGATTTTCCCACAAACACCTTTCTGTGCCTGAGCTTTTGCCCTGTGATTTCTGTTGGTGTCCCAGTGGAAGTTTTCTGGGAGATGGGACCTTGTCTGTAAATTTATTTTGTGAAGGGCACAAACTTTGGGGGCATAATGTTGATATGAGATCCTGTGGGAATGTGTGGTCATTTGAACCACATGTTCAGATACCAATGGATCATGGTTCTTCGATAGTGTATTAAATGATGATTGCTCTTTTCAATTTCTAGACCTAAAAATAAATTATGTTAATGCAACATTATATCAGAGTTCGGAAATGCTAATATATGGTTCTACAGTAACCACAATGTAACCATGTGGCATTTAAAAATTCTAAAGGGACACCATCTTGAATCACACTTTTGTCTGAAAGATTGACTTACTGTTACAAATAACATTTCTGTAACAACTCTGATGGATATTAGGGGGGAAATATTTGTTGTATTTTCCTTTCATTTGTTTTCTCTGTGCATTTGATAGCACTTAAGAGTGAAATCCTGGCTGCACTGAAGGCAGTATTTTTAAGTGGCTGTCTTATTTCACCTGGTAACTTTTGAAATTCAAAAATGTCTATGTAACTGTAATGTTTAACATGGTGGTTTCCTCTCCGTAGCGTTGCGAATGTCCAACCCAGCATTCTTACTGTTCCCACAAATCTGCTTCATATTTTCCTCATCGGTTAGCATGCTGGGAGTAAGAATACAGGCTCTGATGTGGGGTGAGGAGGATGAGAATCCAGAGCACAAATTGATCAGCTGCCACCAAAAATGAGTATTGGTGTGGAAGGGGCTGCACTTGGAATCAGAGGCCACCCCTTTTAGTTTTAGGAGTTACAGGCAGTATCACACACCTCCAGGCTATGCACTCCCTCTACTCTTCATTCACTTTCCTCAGCATGACAAGCAGCCTCTACTCTCTTCTTGGCTGCTGCACCCGTAGGGCAACATTCAGTGTTATTGACCATCCAGACCTCCTGGATTCCCTCCCTAGCTAGGCAGGTGTCTCTGCCTCCCTCCTGTTGTAGTTCTGTTGCTACCTATAAAATCACTCTCTGCCTGCAAGCCAATATATATACACACTCCTGGGTGTAAATATATTCCTCAGTCTTTGCTCTTTTTATCTCCATCTTCTCTCTCTGTTTCTGTTGTTTCCTCTCCAGCTTTAATCTTCCACCACTTCAGTTTGAGGCTGTTCTGTTTGTATCTTTAGTTACCTTTAGTTAAATAAAAATATTTGTAATCCATCAATTTTTCTCCATCCTGCTTCTGAAAAGTTTGACCGTATCACCCCTCCCACCCTTAAGCAATTCCACTGGTTCCCCATTCATTTCAGGATCCTGTTGAAAGCTTGTTTTGAAAACCATCCATGGAATTTGCCCCAGTTGACTTCACCCACTTTGTTTCTCTTTAGTCTACTAAACCCTCCTCTATTCTACTATGTCCTCATCTGTCATTGGCTTCTTCTTCTCGAGTTGGCCATATGTGAAAGTCTTCTCTTTTGCAGCTCCTGCTATTAGTCAGGAATAGCCTTTTTATTCCCCTCTGCCCTACTGATTCTCCATCTTATATCCGTTATCCTCTGGAAAAGTCTTTTCTCGTTTTTCTGTACCTTTTTGCTTTTTCTCTATTTAATTTTTGTGGTAATACTAAATTAATGCTAAGTTTTGGGATACAGTTAGTATGAGAGATGCAGAATCGTGCAGTTGTCTGTGATGCTTGGATGTTAGGTCAATGTTTTACTCATATATAAAGTGTATATGTGGTAACTATGCTTTATATGCACAAAGTGTTACTAATTGTTCTGAATAAGTAATAGGAGAGTTGGGATTCAGGAAGGATGGGGAACCCAGAAGTAATCAGCTCATTGAGAGTCAGTCTAAAGCGGGAGTCCAAATGTAAAAGTTTCTGAGACATCCAGTGAAGTTTAAGTCCAGTATTGGGCTCAATTTGCAGGAGACTGTATAAGTTTTATTTACCATGGGGTTATTAATCTAAGCTGATGAATTTTTTTTCTCCTGCTAGTGGAATATGGTGGATCTGGAATGGGGTATCTGGACCATGTGTTAGTGATGGAGGAAATCTCTCGAGTTTCAGCAGCTGTTGGACTCAGTTATGGTGCCCATTCAAACCTTTGTATTAACCAGTTAGTACGGAATGGCAATGAAGCACAGAAAGAGAAATACCTACCCAAGGTATGTAGTTGGTGGAGGCAGAAGACCTGAGAGAATATCTGTTTACGTGGTGCCTGTGGTATCTGGTGCGCAGTAAGAAGAAACGTGAAGTAATAGATCTAGTTATAGCATAAAACTACATGTTTTATGACATTTTAAAGTAGCAACGGAGTTCACAACATTTTACAGATGTTCCATGGCTGAACTGAGCTCTGGCACAGGGGTCGGCGAGCTCTGGCACGCGGCTCGCCAGGGTAAGCACCCTGGCGGGCCGGGCCAGTTTGTTTACTTGCTGCGTCCGCAGGTTCAGCCAATCGCAGCTCCCACTGACCACGGTTTGCCGCTCCAGGCCAATGGGGGCTGCGGGAAGTAGCGCGGGCCGAGGGATGTGCTGGCCGTGGCTTCCCACCACCCCCATTGGCCTGAAGCAGCGAACCACAGCCAGTGGGAGCCGCCATCAGCCGAACCTGCAGATGCGGCAGGTAAATAAACTGGCCCGGCCCGCCAGGGTGCTTACCCTGGCGAGCTGCGTGCCAGAGGTTGCCAACCTCTGCTCTAGCACTTTGTCTCCCCTTGTGTGCCTAACAGCTGTATACATTGAATGGAACAGGACTGAACTTCTAGCATGAGTATCTTTTCCCAGTGGGTGTTTGGTTCAGTCCATTTCAGTCTTACACCCAGGACAGAAAGTACCACAGCTAGCTGCTCTTACTGCAGGGATCCCTATATCCTTTAAAGCAAATAAGGAAGCCAGTGGACACAGGATCAGGCCCTTTAGTAAGAAAAAAAATTTAAAGGTTAAAAAGACATTTTGAAAAAGGGTTTTAAGCCAGCAAACACATCTGTTTTTTTCTAATAAACGTGTGTTACACACATTTTGCAGGAGTAACTGCTGACCCTTTTAAAATGGGTGGTCGCAGTGTGGGATATGCACTTCTCAGGTGCCAAAAGCATTTCGCCCTGCATGGCTCATGAGGCACCAGAGGCATGTATTACAACTGCATGTCTGGACATGTTTGTCTTTCACAGAGCTTAATCTTCCGATACAAAAGGTGAGCTTACTGCAGCAAGCTTTGAAAAGGATTGTACCTTTCAAATTTGCCCTGCTCCAGCTTGTTAATGATCCTGTTCTGTCCTAACTAATCCATCTTGATGAAGGTTCCTGCAGAACTTAAAACTGGTACAGATGTCTTGTTTGAGCCTTTTTCAGGGTCATTTCTGGAGGCAGCATGGTCCAGTGGATAGGACAGTAAGGGTATGTCTACACTTGAAGCTGGAGGTGTAAATTCCAGTTGGAGGAGAATTACCCACTTTAGCTCTGATCGAGCTAGCGCACTCGAAATAGAGTGTAGTTGTGGTGATGTGAACAGTAGGAGTATGTGCCTAGCATGTCAGATGGGTACGTATTTGGACTAGCTAGCCCCTCCTGACGTTTGCACAACCACAGTTACACTCTGTTTGTAATATGCTAGCTCAATCGGAACGAACGTGGGTATGTCTCCTCAAGCTGAGTATTACACACCAGCTCAAAGTGTAGACGTACCATGAGAGGTAGGAACCTTGCTCTTGTATATCTGCCTTTACCACTGACTTGCTGGGTGACCTTGGGCAAGTCACTTAATCTCTCTGTACCTCAATTCCTGTGTGTGCCTATGGAGTAACTTGTTTGTTTGTTTTTGGGGTTTTTTGTTGTTGTTTTCCCCCAAAAAGATTTTTGAAGAGAATCTTGTTCAACCTTCATAAAGCACTTTGATGTTTCTGGATGAAAAGCACTGCATGCGTACTAAGTATCACTCATTGCTTCCTTATTCCGTTGTCTGGTTGGTTGGTTTGTTTGTTAATCAGTTGATTGTAAGTCTTCTCTGGCACTCAAGTGACCTCCGTGTTTTAAACCCCAGCCTCTGTTAAACAGATTTCAATATCTAAACATATTGGATGTATTTCTTTATAAGCTGAATCACAGCTATCTGAAATAGTCCACATGAGGGACTTAAATTCAGCAGCAAGCAAAGTGTTCAATTACTTAACAAAAGAAATCTTGTTCAGTCTGTCAGTACATAAACTCCATGTATCCCTGTCATTTCTCAGTGTATTTTAACATTGTTGTCATTCACTGATATGCAATATGACAAACCACCTTATTTTTCATTATTCCTGAATTTTAACTGAATCTTTAGTGATGTGCTGAAAACTACGTCGGTCATTTTATATAATTTATAAAACCAAACTAGTTTCTGGTACATCATTAAGAATACAGTTGAAATATACAGCTTTAATATGTCATATATATTTTTGTATATTAAATCTCTTTTCAAAAAACAAGGGAACAAAAGAGGGGGAAAAAAACATACAAAAAATACCCAGAGAAGGTAAAGGGCAAGAAGGAGAAAAGGACAGGAGAACATGGATTGAGAAGAGACAGCAGCAGCTGTGTCAGAACATGGCATGAGGGGACACAGAAGGAGGGTGTCCATCTGCCATGCCATCACAAGCATGTGGCAAATCATAGTATTAGTCTAGTGCTGAACACTGCAATCTCTCTCTCCCCCTCGTTGATCTTTTTGTTTTCTACAATTCTAGTTTTAAACAAGCTGAGCTTTCTTTTGTATATGCATAAAATATTTGTCTCTGCCAATCAGCCATTTTAAAAGGCAATCGGGAAACATGGAGTTTGGAAAAGGCATATGGCTGTCAGCATGGTTCTGTTGGCACCTTCTTGGAGATAGATGGATAAAACTCTGTTTTTAAAACAGTAACTGACATGTGCATTGACTCATCTTGTGGTTTGATTCTGTTCTATGCCCTCAGCACAATAGCACAAGTGAGCTTGTTGTTGGAATTCTTCCAGGGACAAAGTTTCCTACTTATAGTTTATATGGAACGCAATGAACTTTGAGATTCAGTGCCACCCCTTCCCTCCCCACCCAAAAATGCAACAAAAACATTTCCTCCTCCTCCTTCCATTTTTTTGTCTTGTTTTTCCCCAGCTAATCAACGGGGAGCACATTGGAGCCCTGGCAATGAGCGAATCAAACGCTGGTTCTGACGTTGTCTCTATGAAGCTCAAGGCAGACAGAAAAGGTAAAATATTTCACGTGCCAGCTGGGGAAATTGCCCATGTGCTTCTCCTGGCCAGCCTAAGCATCTTTCCTTTAAAATCTAAATTTAACCTTCTCGACACATTCGGCTGTGCTCAGTCCAGTGCACAGCAAGCTGGGCAGAATCAGCTTTCATAGACTATCAGGGTTGGAAGGGACCTCAGGAGGTCATCTAGTCCAACCCCCTGCTCACAGCAGGACCAACACCAACTTGCCACTCCCTAGTAGGCAAGCAGAAGGTTCACTCGAGGGTTTGACAGAAAAGTTGTAGAGAGGGATGGGCCTGGTCCATTATTGATGATGATGATGATGGAAGAGACTGAGTGATTCCAGACCCAGAAAATGTAAATATGGAATTTTGGCTGGGAGGAGGGTCATACTTGTGACACCTCTAGTCTGTTGTTTCACAGAGAGTTGGTATAGTGGAAAGAATAGCTTGTGTGAGAGGGCTGTATAAAGGCCTTATTAAGAGGCCTGGGGTGGGCTCTACAGTGGCTTATTCATCTTATCCTTTGGACCCCAGAGTCTGGGGAGGTATTTTACTCAAGGCTGCTTTGTGGACTTCTGAGAGTGCCTTAGGGGGAACCTGGCTTATAGTTTATTGGGTCATGAGGCAGAGGAGAGGTATTGTTTCTGGATCCCTGATGGAGTCTGTTGTGAACTAACAGAGTCCACCTCTTATGTTTCTAGGGGATTACTTTGTTTTGAATGGGAACAAGTTTTGGATCACTAATGGACCAGACGCTGATGTTCTAATAGTTTATGCTAAAACCGATCTCAGTGCTGTTCCAGCCTCCCGGGGTATAACAGCATTCATCGTGGAGAAGGTAGGCCGTACGTCACTGGAGAGTAAGTCACCCTGCCTTATTTTATCCTATTTTGAGGCTACAATCCTTTCCCAAATAGAGCTACTTGCCTTCTAAAGTAGTCAGTCTTGACAATTAGCAGCCCCTTGCTCAGAGGAGCATTGTGATATGGGAGTGATAACCGGACAAGTAATGCTTTCACCCCACTTGTCCACATGCACAGAGGGTCTGGAATGCCCTCTCTAAGCCTGTGCACTATGCTGCCTCACTTCCTCTGCTGACCTGCACTGCTACCTTTGTGCCTGTTTTTGTTCCCTCAAATTTTTCAGTATATCACCATGAAAACAATCTTCATTATTAACCCTCCCCTACCCACTATCCTCCTCTCCCCCCCCCCACACACTCTGTCTTCAGAACCTACAAAACATGTACATAAAACATATCTTGTGATCTGCTGTAATCTCCGTGCTCCCCATCTTCTGTTTGTCATACCTTGCAGACCTTGGTCCAAAAGCCCAATCCTGTTCCATTGACTTCAGTGGGAGCAGAATCAGGCTGCTAGCTTGCGAGCCACTTGGGGTCAGGAACCTGTCTCTCTCCTTTTAATTTGACTGTAGAGAGCCATGTACACCTATCAGACTGTAGAAAATATAACAAGACATCTTCATGAAGGCAGGAAGCTATGATAAAGGGCTAAACATAATGGTCATTTGATAAGAATGGTTCAGACCAGTTAACCTTTTGATGGAGTTTCCAGTGTCAGTGGCTGGAACCACACAACCGCTGGGCCCACACACCTATCCTTACTATGTATTGATTTAAATATTTAACATCTGGTTCTGTGTTCTGACTAAGTCATTGTTACTCATTCCAGATGCACGTGCGTTAGAAAACAAATTCCACTCCCACGGTTTATGTTGTTGTCTTAGGCACTGCTTGCTGGTACACATGTTTGCTTCCCCCGCACTAATACTCACACTTGTGTTTGCTCCAACAGCAGACATTTGACACTGGCAGTCCTCCAGCACACCTCACTTGTTGCAATTCCCCCTGCTCGTTTATTAGGTTGGGGAGGTTTTGCTTTAATTTCTCTGTCATGGTCTGTTTCAACTTCCAGAAGAGAGAAGCTTGTAACCTGCTTCTCTTTTTGATTTGCAGGGTATGCCTGGTTTCAGCACTGCTCAGAAGCTTGATAAGCTGGGAATGAGGGGGTCCAATACCTGTGAATTGATCTTTGAGGACTGTAAGATTCCTGGTGAGTGACTTCTGAGAAACGAGCAGAACCCCTTACCATATCCACATAGTGGCTTCCACTCTCCTCACTCATACAGACTGAAACATCACTTATGTATGCATTCAAATTCTGAGTAGAAGGTTTTCCAGATACTTCTCTCCTTGGTGACTATCTTGCAGGTGAGATATTGAGGCTAGGAGAGGTTGCTATCTTGTGCATTAAAGTGATTCAGTCTGCTAGTGTTGGGTCACTTCTGTTCCACCCTCTGAGTTGAGCTGCATTGAACATGACACTTAGCCACTGGCTTTGTAAAGCTTGGATGAAGCTTTAGGAGAAACTGCTGATTACGCTGGAGCCTCCAATCTGGATACTGGGAATAGGGTTTTAGAGAAACTCTTAATGAGTCCCTGAGCGCCGCTTTTCCAGAACCCCTGGTAGTAGGTTGTGGTCACTGGCCAACATGCGTTATTTGGTTCAATTCCTGTGACCATTTTTTCATGGAAGGAAATTAAAAACCGGTGTACAGTACATGGAAGAGATCCATTTTCTTGACTCCTAAAATCTCATCTATGAGGGCAAGGTTTGGTATCACTTCAGAGGAGTTTCAGGGGCTGATTCAGACCCCTAACTGTCAACATTTCTAATTTTACCAGATCCCCAACCTGGGGTCAGAAAGGTCAATGAACCTAGATTGGGTCTTTCAGCTATTCCATGTATGCTCTGATCCATACAGAACAGTGTTCTCATGGCAACAGGATTCCTGTTTTCTGATCACTCACAGAAGCAGATCAGGATAGTGCTTAAACTGTACACTCTTTGCATGTGAGCCACAAGTGCTGCTTCTGATCTCCAGTCTTGGAGACTGAGCCAATTCAATATCTTCCCATATGTCTTCAGGACATCTTTCTCTTAGGGTATGTCTACATGGGGATAAAAGCCCTCTGGCTTGGCTAGAGCTGGCCTGGGTCAGCTGACTCAGGCTCGTGGGGCTTTGTCTGTAGGGCTAAAGATCACTGTGTAGATGTTTGGGCTTAGGCTCCAGTCCAATCTCTGAGACCCTCCACCCTTGCAGGGTCCCAGAGCTCGGGCTCCAGCCTGAGCCCAAATGTCTACACTGCAGTTTTTCAGCCTTGGAGCCTGAGCCCAAGTCAGCTGACCTGGGTGAGCCATGGTTTTTTTTATTCCTTATAGATCAAGGGGTCCTCTATCTCTACAATCCCATCCACTCCAAGGTACATGGTTTCACTGTCAGCGGTGCTTCACTGAGTGGATTTTGTGTTTTTTGCCATAGTAGATACCTTCTGTGGATCCACATTCTTGGGACATGTGGTATGAGTGAGAAGCCAATTCAGAGCACTTTCAGGTTTTTGCCCTGAGACCCAATCATTAGCCTGCACCCCTTGTGCATTGAGTGCATATATATTTCAACTTGTTGCGTATATCAGTTCCTTTTCTTCATTTGCAAAGGGGGCATTTGTGTCTGTTCAGTCTCCCCTTTAGCAGTGACACTCCATTATTTGTGAGTAGTTTTGTCTTTGTTAGCTTCTTGCGACTGATGAGGATATTTCTCTTCTGACAAAATGTTTAAGATGTTTACTATTAGTATTTTTCCTTTCTCTTCTCCTGCATTTTTTCAGCTCATTCCAAAAGTCCTATGCCATGACGACTGACCTTCTGGTGGAGGAGGATTGGTTGCAGTTCCCCATAGAGCCCATCAACACAATTCCTGAATGAGCTAGACATCTGGCAGGCCTTCAATTTCTATCCACAATGAACAGAAGTCGCATGGGGTATGTCTACCTGACAATTTAAACACCTACAGTTGACCTGGCATCTGATTCAGACTCAGGCTGCAGGGCTGTAAAAATGTGGTATAGATGCTCAGGCTGGGGCCCAAACTCTGGGACCCCGTGAGTGGGGAGGAGCCCCGGCTGCAGCCCGAGACTAAATGTCTACACTGCAGTTTTACAGCCCCACAGCCTGAGCGCTCCAAGCCCGAGTCAGATGACCTGGGCCAGCCACTGGTGTTTAATTGCTGTGTAGACATACCTTAAAGTCCAGAGTCTTAGCTTCAGGTGATCCTAACCAATCTGCCTATGTCCAAAAATTCCATTCATTGCAGTGCTTGTGCAAATTGCTGGATTGACAGCCCTGCACAGATCACATGGATAATGGCAGGTAAATTTTCCAACACCATCTTGCCAGTGTGTCCCAATGCTGACCTGCAGGGTCAGAGGAGAGTTCTGGTTCACTGTACATTTAATCCTAGGTGTCGGTGTTAGAGATCTCCATTATGATATGGAGACATACATATATCAGACAGCAGGAATCTCACTGCTTTCATAGAGGTCACCTAATAGCCATCTGACAATAACACATTTCAGTCACTATCAACTTGAGCTAGATTTGAACTAGCAACTAAGGCCTTGTCTTCATTGCTAAAAAAGGTGTGTGTTTTACCTCAGGGTAACACATGCGCATGAGCTGGCCTGAGGTGGTAACACAGTGAAGACCAGGTACTTCAGTTCTACTGCAAGGTAGACTTGCCAAGCCTCACCAGTGAGGTGGGAGAGGCTCAGAGCCTAGGCTCCAGGCTGAGCCTGAATGTCTACACCACTATAGCTAGCCCTGTGCAGCCCCTGCCTCACAAGCCCAGGGCAGTTGACCCGGGCTGTGAGACGTGCTGTTGTGGGGGTTTTTTATTGCTGTGTAGCCATACTCTCACTTCCCCATTGTTGTAATTATTTTAATCTTTAGCCTTGTGGCTTTATAGACAATACTTCTCTGTTCCCCATTTTCTAAAAGGTAACACTGGCTGTAAAGGCCCCTTAGATCACACTGCTGCTTTGTTTATAGCTTTGGTTGGAAAGAAAAATTGTTGTGGGGGCAGGGAATGTGTCTTGCCTTAATGGTTGTGTCCCAAGTTAAAAGGAGAATACTGCTAGAGTTTGAATCCTCGCCCCATAAAATGTAGATCCATAGGCAACAACTTGCCTTCTGAGAGTTCTACTTACAAGTAACTTTTCTTTGCTGATTGCAGCTGAGAATGTCTTGGGGCAGCTGGGTAAAGGAGTCTACGTTCTGATGAGTGGCTTGGATCTGGAGAGACTCGTGCTGTCTGGTGGACCACTGGGGTAAATGGTCTTTTAATTTTCTACTAATCACATATCGCTTCTGATTATATCACTTCACCTGGTTTAACCAGTGGTCCCAATTTGTGGCATTGATTTCTTTACAGCATAACAACTTAAATCCCCCTCACAAGAGAGGTGCTTCTGCTTGAGAAAGGGATACATTCTTCTTATTCATTCCGTTCTTAGGTTCCATACTGATCCCTCAACTTAAATCTTTGTATCCCCATCTAGTGGGCTCAATGGTAACCTTTATTTAGAAAGACTACCCTCTTCCAATAGGAAGATGGAGTTCCTCCTCTCTCACTCAGTTCTGGGCTTCTTTATGCTGCTCAATTAATGAACGAGATGCACAGCAGTGCAGAGTAATCCTAGCTAAGATTGTAAAGGAGCTGTTGAATCCTCTAGTTCAGGGGTTCTCAAACTTCATTGCACCGCAACCCCCTTCTGACAACTTCGGATTCTCTTCATGCTCACATTCTCTTTGCTACATGTTCTAAATTTAACAGCTTCTATTACTGTATTCTCTTCCCCCAATAACACCTGCTTTTTAAATCCCCCCATTTTATAATATGCTCTTAATAAATAAGATAATCACGAACATCAGAAACTAACAGCATCTTAGAAAAGGCAAATTTAAATAAAGAGACATCTCTCTGTGCCAGGGACCAGAATATGGACTTTTTCTAAATTTTAAACAAGTGACACAGTGTGGGGGACTTGTCTTCAGTTGTCCTATGCAGGCTCCCTAGTGGCAGTTCAGCATTGAAGTGCAGGAGAAAACTGCCCAATAAGGATGCCTCCTTCAGGTTGGAGGCTTGGCCCAACCTGAAGGGCCTTTCCCTGAACTCTGTTCAGAGAAGGAGCAGTTCAGCCCCTTGCATCAAACAAGACACTAGGATATGTCCCTGACAGGCAGTGTTGTCTAGTGTGTAAAGCATATGAGAGGGAGCCAGGACTCTCCTGAGTTTTATTCCTGGCTCTGTTCTGTTTTAGGTGTAACCTTGGGAAGGATGCTTAAGTTCTCAATGCCCCTTTTTACCTATCTGTAAACTAGAATTCTCACTGCACCTCCGTGGAGATACTGACTCTGCGATGCCCTGGAAGGAGCTAGAGAAGAGTAGAGCACATTAATCCAGCCATAAACTTAATGTAACAATGTCTTGAATGCCCCTAATGATGGTGCCATAAGTATCTCACTAAACCAAGCCTGATCTTTAACAGGTGTTTCTCTCTGTCATTAAAGCATCCTTTTTTCTGAACACTGAATTGTTCTCTAAGGAGCAGCTCAGCACACACTGATGTGAAATGTTATTTAAAACCAAGCCCTTGTTTTCTCTGTAACATATTAGCCTTAAAGTGTGTGGCAAGGACCCCTGAACTGGCACTTTCTCCCCAACTCTTTTACATCCCACCAATACAGTACAAATAACTCTAGGTGATGCATTGACTTTCATATCAAAATAAGTAATGAATCTTATCCTGTCCCAAGATTTTAAGTTTTCAACACGCTGCAGACTTCTGAGTTCAAAATCCAGAACTGCAGTATATAGAAGTTGTTGGGGAGTGGGATGGGGATCTTAACATCTGCGGAGGGGACAATGGGCACTTCAGGCACCAGGAAGTAGTGGAAGTTGGTTTAGGTTTTTGGAAATCCAGAAGACAATTGAGGCTTTTGGACAAGGGAAGAAATGCAGCTTCCCTTTTGGGCAAGGTAAGAGGTGACTAGAAATTTGGAGGAGAGGGAGTTGAATGCTTCATTTCGTCCCCCAGCAAACGTTTACTGTCTCATTGTACACTGCACACTTTGCCAATATCAGCTACTACAGCCAGTCTCATAGATGCTGATTAAAGTACGGTAGTTTGTCTTTGCTCAAATGATCAGCAGCTAACAATGTGGCAATTTAACGTGTCCCCATTAGGCTTCAGAGTAAATGGGCCATTGGGATGGATGGGGAAGTGCATGCCTCTCAGAACTGTTGTTTCAGGCTATCTGCAGACTCAGCCAGACACTGTTGCATTGGTTACACTCCATGTTTGGAAGGTTTTCTTTGTGACTATAAGGGTTGAAACTTTTTTTAACAAAAGCTTAGATTCTAGAATACAATTGTACAGTAAATTCATGAAGGGTAATTTTATGACCGCATAATTGCATTGTATGCCAGGCACTGCCTTAGACTGAGATACAGAATTTGGATTATTGTTTGTTAATTACTCTGTCTTCCTCCTTTTTCTGTTTCCTTCCACTCCCTCACCCATGTCTGTGTTTCTCTCAGAATCATGCAGGCTGTTCTTGACCATGCTTTTCCATACTTACACGTGAGAGAAGCATTTGGACAGAAAATCGGCCACTTCCAGGTGAGAGTGAGGGGAAGGAGCTGTCAGTGATACCCTTGGAACAGGCTGCTTTCATCTCCGGTCAGATCCTGAACTCTTATCTCAGTGTACCTGACAGGATTTTGAGACTGTCTTTATTATAGGGTGGGGTTGTCCCATTATGATGATGATCACACTACATATTTCTGTACCAGTATGCGAAATTGTAGCCTGGAATTACCCAAAATCTGGTGAGAATATTTAACTCTGAAGAAGTTTTTATCTGCTGGTTTGTTATAAGAAATTGGAGAACATGGTCTCATGCTGATGGAACCTCAGATTTTTGTAGTTTAGGGTGATGACATCAATCCTGGATTTTTCCTGAAGTTGCACTTCTTAGTCAGGGCTGGATTTACTCCTTATGCACCCCTAGGCACAGCATCCTCAGCCTTATTTGGTCTTCTCAGCCCCCCTCTTCCCCACCTCCAGCTGACTTTTGTGTTGCACACTGTTTTAGAGAGGCAAGGCGCGCCTAGAATGCCGATGCCCCTAGGCACGTGCCTACTGTGCCTAATTGGATATCTGGCCCAGTTCTTCGTGACACTGCTGCTCGTACTGAATGTGAAAGGCACTGGCTTAATCAGCATGGTAACCCAAGGCTGGTGTTGGGGTGAGCTAGGATTTGAAGTCCCAGGTGTCTCTATTCTAACTTTTATGAACTTATGATCCAACAGTAACCCAGGCTCAGTCATGTGACTTGTGAATCCAGCTTCACTGGTTTATCCAGTCTTCAGTAGGTAGCATAAGAAGACCAAATAAAACATCATTTCCATGGCTTTATACCCAGAGTGTTGTCATTTCTGCCCTCTTCCCCTTTATTTCATGTTAAGTGTTAAGATTTTGTTGAATTTAAGAATATTATTTTGTCTTGTGTAGCTCATGCAGGGTAAAATGGCAGATATGTACACACGGCTGATGGCGTGTCGGCAGTATGTGTACAATGTGGCAAAGGCCTGTGACCAAGGACACTTCAATGCAAAGGTGAGCTCAGTTCCTGATGGGCTGCTCAGGCCACTGCATGTATCTTTTACCCTTGTTCATGTGAGAGGGCGGAGGTTCTAGATCGTAGGTGTCCATGAATCAGTTACAGAAAATCTTATACCTTGTACCTTTGAATCCCTCAAGTAAAAGAGAACTTAATTGTGCATGTCAGCAGATTTACCAGTATTCAGAGCTGTATCATAGTAAGTCCAAACAAAATGTTCAGGCTACTGAAAGTAGCTATCGCAGGCACGATAGGGTGTTATCACTTCCACCACTGATACCATAAGCATGCTTGGTTCAAAGAAGGCAACTAAAAGAGACTAACTGTTGGAGAAAAGTTTTACATCCTAAGTCAAATTGCATATAACCTCCATGGGCATGATGTAAATTCATGAAGGAGGGTGTAGTTTCCCTGCTGCATTCTTTTTTTGTTCACACATGGTCCTTATGGAACGGATATGGTGAGATCTGATGGAAAGCTTGTGTCACTGCATGACAGACAAACTTTTCTGTTTTTCTGCTGTGACTCCTGTTTGGCTCAGTGTGTCAGAGCTGTAACTAGGCATTTTTAGCACCCAGGCTGAGCAAGCATATTTGCGCCTGCTACCAGAGGTGATGTCAGGAGAGTGGCATGCGGGGTCACGTTCCTCCCCTCCCCCTGATTTTTTTGGTTACGGCCCCCCCCCCCCCCCAACCCAGACAGGCTGGGTGGCCCACTGAGATGAGTCAGAGGATGGAAGTGACACTCCCTCCCCAGCCCCGTTGCATGGGGTAGGCCCCACTGAGCCGTCTGGCGTTGCTGCTCACCCCCAAACATTCCTCTGCACCCCCCTCAGTTTGAAATCCTCTGAGGGGCAGTCATGTGCCCTGCCCCACTGTCACCAGTTACATGCTATCTTTGCCCCCTACCGTATTTTTTCCATAGTTTCTCTGCCCCCTGGCTTTGTTCCCTCGGCAGCTACCCCACTTGTCCCGCCCTGGTTATAGCCCTGCAAAATCTTGTGTTCTTGAGAGGGACCAGCTTAGGCCTGTTTGCAGGTATACAAACTTGGTGGAAAGTAGGCGTGATTGGAACAGTGCAGGTGAAACTTTGCTGATTCTGTTGCTGTAAATATAAATTATCTTGTCCCTCCATTAGGATTGTGCAGGAGTGATCCTGTATTCGGCAGAATGTGCTACACAAGTAGCTCTGGATGGAATTCAGTGTCTAGGTAAGAATGTTGCTTCCTCTACCATGAGAAAGGGTGACCTGTGATGGATTGAAACCTGCAGGAATACAGGCTCTCTGTGGTCCCTCTCCTAGTCATTGAGTTCAGTAGGCAAGAAATGTCTTCTGCAGTATGACTTAACTATTTACCTCTGTTCTTCAACTGGGAAGCTTTCTGTGAATGTGTCTGTACAGAATCAGCCCATACCCTGTTCTTTTTTGGTTTTCATCTCTTCTCTTTGTGATTGTAGGTGGAAATGGTTACATCAATGATTATCCTATGGGTCGCTTCCTGCGTGATGCTAAGTTGTATGAGATAGGGGCAGGAACCAGTGAGGTACGGAGACTTGTCATTGGCCGGGCATTTAATGCCGCTTTTAAATAACACCCACCATTCAACGAGAAACAGTCTCAACACCAAGAAGCCTTTGATCATAGCGGTGGCCCACAAAACTTTTTTCTCATATCACGGTCACCTCTGGTTGATGATTATCCATTTGATGAACAAATGTTGCTAGGTTTAACTGGGCTCTGCTGACCGAATGAATTGGGCAGGAGAACAGAAGTAAACGTGTTCATGTGATCAGCCTGAATTGTTCCTTCATCATACTCAGCAGCCATTTTGATTCTAAAATCTAAGAAGTTGAGGATGAAGTTTTTGCCAGGGGTATATGACAGTCAAAGCAGGATGTTTCTTGCATGGTGAACTGTTGAATCGGAAAAAACAGTTACTGAGCATTATAGATCAATCGAGAGGGAATGGACATTGGATCAATCCAGAAAGAATGGACAATGGGAATGGAATTTTATCATCTTTAAAAATTTAGAGTGCCATGAACAAGTAGCATTTTTAACATGCTGCTGCTGGAAGATGGTAATTTCCCAATGCGACATTCCACCAGTATGTTAACCTCCTGGTGCCATCCAGTTAACAATTTCAGCTTTGGGAATCCAAATGCCAGCTAACTTTGTGGTAGATACTGTCTGCTGTTAACATCAAAGGAGTTAAGCTACACAAGCAATACTGTAAAAAAATGTTGCCTAAAACCCTGTCAAGATGTTACGTATTTTTCTTTGCCCATTGCCTTTCCTATCCCTGCTGCTTACCAAGATATTTGAATGTAATCTGAAGTCTTCACTCTTCTGATTGGCTGCCTCCTGCTGTCTGATTCATTTGTTGATGTCACTATCCGTCATTCTGGAAGCTTTTAAAATGTCAAACCCTGTATTGTGGCATCCATCAATGAATCAGGCAAGAGGAGGTTGACTTATTTTAAAGGGTTCTCTGTTGGCGAGCATGTGCACTTGCACTCCTAAATTTAATTGGCCATAAGGAGAAAGAAAGTCTAATGAGAAAATTTGGGGCAGTTTTAAGGGGGGGGTTAGGGAAACATTATGTGGAGTAGTTTAAATCTTGTGTGGTCTGTTTTTAATAAGGAATACAGCAGTGTGTAATACAACTTCAAAGAGTGAATTACAGGAAGAAAGTAAATCTCTTGAATATAATAGACCAATGAATTAAACAGCTGCCATCTTGACCATCTCATGTAGGTTAAAATACTGTATTGTGTGCTGGCTTAGAATCACCATCTAGACAAACACTAAATATATAGAGAAAAATAAATAAAACTACAAGCTATATTGTTTTTAAAGCATCCATTTAATAATCTAAACCAACAATATAAAAAGACACGATAAGAAACGCCCAGACCCAACTAAAATCCACCTTACTCGGTTTCCTCTGGGGAAAAAAACACCTGATAGCTACATAGGGCATGCGGTATGCACAGAAGGTCTTCTGGCCCAAGGGGAGAGGCAGCTCCCAGAGCCATGGGTCTGCCCCTAGAATGCCCAATCCTCAGACTGGGGATTGTCATCTCAAGCATCCCAACTGAGCTTTACTGCTCGGGAAAAGCCCACAGAGAGGTGATCTCTGAGATACCCTGGGCCCAAAGCACAAAGGGCTTTGATCAAGGCTGACACCTTGGCTTGCACCTGAATATAATTTGGAATCCAGGGCAGACTTTGAAGCACAGGTGAAATATGCGTCACTTGTGAAACACCAAGTACATTTATGTACTGAATATATGAGAATGGAAATGTAATATGTTCTCATTTATTTAGATGAGAGAACGACAAGCTTTACCTCAGAATAATTATGAATGTCATCCCCTCTCCTACATTCAAACTGCATTCACTGCTTTGTGACCAGTACCTCAAGAAAGACCTAAGGTGGGATTTTTCAACACTGCCTAAAATATTTGGATGTCCATTTCCCATTACAGTTTGTGGGAATTGGGTATCCAACTCCTGTAGCCATCTTTGAAAATCTCAACCCCCAGTCCCATAATGTATCAATAAAATGGCAGCTCCTTAGAGAGAGCCAGTAGCAGCACTGATGACAATGAAGGGGCTGAGACCGTGCATACTTTTTTAAAACAATTGAAAATTCATTTTTTACTGATCTGTTCTTTAGCTCTTTGATATGAGAATGAATTTCCTTGAGTTTTTCTTGAAGACTTGTTTAAAAGACAAAAACAAAACCCCACATTGACACTGAATCATAGCTTTGTAATCTGTCTTGGTCCAAAGGAAACCCACTGAAATGAATGAATGTCAAAACAACCTCAGGATCTTTCAAGTGACTAGAATTGTTAAGAATCCATGTTCTGAGTCAGAATGGAACCTATATACCATGGCTTTTAAACCTGCCTCTAGCCCTGACATTGCTTGTTTTAATACAAATAATAAATAACATCCCACTTTCTGGGCTGATCAGCACCTCAAAGTCAAGGCAAAATGAATCTGCGTCTAATTCACCATTGGATAGAATGGGAGTAGAGATCCATAAATCTTAGGAAAGGTTACATTAATCAAATTGCATACACTTCCATACATCGCTGTGGTGAATATCGAGTGATCTGTCTTGCAAAAAGCATTGATCAAGGGGCTCTTTCCACATACTGAGCTGTTCTCACTGTGGTGAATGACAGGGAATCTCCTGGCTAAGTGGAGGAGGGTCTGTGATTAGGGTTTTGTTTTATAATGTGTACAATGCCAATAAAGATATCGACTCTTAAACACATTCCAGCTGAGCTGCTTGGATTTTGCCCAGCAGGGGGCAGATATAGACTTTGTTTAGTTCTTAACTACAACTCAAGTAGAGAACTGGACTCCTCCCAAAGTGCACATCCTGTGTGATTCGAGCTTGTGGTGTGCATGGGAACGGATGTTGCCTTTTATTCCCCTCCCTCTTCTCCACCAACCACTTTTTTCCTCTAATTGTTTTTTTAAAAGCTTGTGGTAGATCTGGCAGGTGCGGAAGCCTCTGGCCGCCTCCGGAGAGCACAGCTAATAGGAGAAATTCTAGAAGGGCACTGTGCCCCTGTATATGTTGTTTCTGGTATCTGTTGCATTTAATTTGTAATAGAAATCATTCTAGCCCAATAAGGGACATTCAGCTGATTACAGAGCTGGATTAGTCAAATATCCTGTCATAGAAAAAGTAGCTCTGCAATAAAGATTAAGAGTTGGTGAGACAACCGTGAAACAGCACCTGCAATCTAGATGGTTTTTAGGACACTTCAGTAATTATTAGTGTCTGTGTCTATCTAAGGCATCCCTGATTGTTCCTCCTTTGTTCTGAGAGCCCTTGCCTCTCCACTGGGTCCTCCATGGACTTACCCTATGGAACAGAAGCTGCTTATGTTAATAGCCATGTGTGCAGGGTTTAAATAGCTGTAGTTAGGAGACCGTGGCACAGCTCCGTATCCTCACCCTGATGTGATTGCTTTTTTCTACGATACCGCCAGAAGAGAACATGCAGAGACATATTTGGTGCAGAAGACCTTGATGGAGGGAAAGTGGAAGGGTGTGAGAGAATAAGCCTCCAGTTAGTGGGAGGGAGAGTAAGAAGGTGAATGAGATGTAAGTGGATCAGACAGGGTGCCAGAGCTCCCTGCTGTAGTTACCATGATAAGCTGCCTCATGCCACTCCTGATAGAGGGAGAATTTAACAGGACCTCAGCCCCTCCCATGTTCCTCAGACAAAACTGAAACTTTAAACAAATCAAGCACTCCATTTTAGGAAATGGCCGGTGGAAGGTAATGTTTCTTTTGCAAACATCAAAAAGGATGTTTGGTTTAGATCTCGTCTATGGGATAAAGCTAGTGTTGAGGGATGTGACTACAACACAGATCAATTGTGCCCTGCCACTCTGCAGGGAGGAGACAGGCTCCTGACCACCTCAGGCTATAGACAGCGCTCCCTTCCCCACCCAGGTCCCCCTTCCATCAAAGTCAAGAACTAGTATGCTCTGCTGGCAACAAGAGGTGAGGAGCAGCCCCCAGTGGTTGGCGAAGAGGATCCACCTGCCCCCAAGGCTGGGAGACTCAGCTACCACATCCAAGAGGAGGAAACAGGATAGTAAAGGTTGAGGACTCCTTTCTGAGGGGGATGGATGCATTTATCTGCCAACCTGACATGACGTCCCAGGAGCTGCCTGCCTGAAGCCTGTATCGGAGACCTTACGGAAAGGAGACCACTCTTATCTGCTACCCCATGCTGCTCATCCCCATGGGCACTAATGATACTGCCAGATATGACCCTGAGCAGATAGCAGTGACTACAGGCCTTTATGGGCCCAGGTGAAGGAGTCAGGAATTGAGTCAGTGAATATGAAAATGGAAAGCAATGTGAGTGAAAGTGATTGTGAAAGGATAGATCTCATGAATCTAAGGGAAAGGAGTGAAAGCAGCAGAATAAGGACAATGGACTTCAAAAAGCAGCTTTTGACAGACTCAAACAGGTACCTAAGGTCCCAGGGGGAGAAACCTAAGGGAAAAAGGAGTTCAGGAGAGCTGGCAGTTTCTCAGAGACAATATTAAAGGCACAACAGCAAACAATCCTAATATGAAAGATAGAAAAATTAATAAAAGGGCAATATGGCTCCATCAGGAGCTCTTTAATGACCTGAAAATCAAAAGGGAGTCCTACAAAAAGTGGAAATGGACAAATTGCTATGGATGAATATAAAAGACTAGTACAAACATAGGGACAAAATCAAAAGAGCTAAGGCACAAGAAGAGTTACACCCAGTAAGGAAATAAAATGCAAAAAGAAGTAGTTCTATAAATACTTCAGAATCAAAAGACAGACAAAGGAAAGTATAGGTCCGCTACTTAGCTTGGAAAGAGAGCTACTAGCAGATGACATCAAGAAAGCTGAGGTGTTTAATGCCTATTTTGCTTCAGTCTTCACTAAAAAGGTTAATGGTGACCAGATGCTTAACACAATATTAACAACAATGGTGAAAAAATAGGTAAAGCCAAAATAGGGAAAGAATGGGTTAAAGACTATTTAGGTAAGTTAAGTGTATTCAGGTCAGAAGTGCTGATGAAATTCATCCTATGGTATTTAAGGAACTAACTGAAGCAATCTCTGAACCATTAACAATTATCTTTAAGAACTTCTGGAGAACAGGTCAGGTCCCAGAGGACTGGAGAAGGGCAAACATGGTACTTATCTTGAAAAGGGGGAACTAAAAGGACTCCAAGAATTATAGACCAGTCAGCTGAACTTTGGTACCTGGAAAGATACTGGAATAATTTATTAAGCAATCAGTTTGTAAGACCCTAGAGGATAATAGGATTATAAGGAATAGCCAGTATGGATTTGTCAAGAACAAATCATGCCAAATCAACCTGTTCTCCTTCTTTGACAGGGTTACTGGCCTACTGGATGTGGGGGGAAGCAGTAAACTTGCTATATCTTGATACATGACATTCTCATAAGCAAACTAGAGAAATGTGGTCTAGATTAAATTATTATAAGGTTGGATCCATAAGTGGTTGAAAGACCATATGCAAAGAGTAAATATCAATGCCTTGCTGTCAAACTGGGAGGCCATATCTAGTGGGAACCTACAGGAGTAAGTACCTGGCTCTGGTACTATTCAGTACTTTCATTAATGACTTGAAATTGAGAATATGCTTATAAAATTTGCAGACGACACCAAGCTGGGAGGGGTCTCAAGCACTTTAGAGGGCAGGGTTAGAATTCAAAAGGACTTTTCCAAATTGGAGAATTGGTCTGAAATCAGCAAGATGAAATTCAATAAAAACAAGTGTAAAGTACTACACTTAGGACGGAAAAATCAAATGCACAACTACAAAATGGGGAATAACTGGTAGACAATAATACTACCGAAAAGGATGAGGGGGTTATAGTGGATCACAAATGAATATGAGCCAACAATATGATGCAGTTGTGGAAAAAGCTAATATTCGGGGGGTGTATTTACAGGAGTGTTGTATATAAGAGACAGCAGGTAGTTGTCCTCCTGTCCTCAACACTGGTGAGGCCTCAGCAGGAGTATTTTGTTCAGTTTTGGGCACCACACTTTAAGAAAGATGTGGACAAATTGTAGAGAGTCCAGGGGAGAGCAACAAAAATGGTGACAGGTTTAGAAAACCTGACCTCTGAAAAAAGGTTAAAAAAACTGGATATGGTTAGTCTTGAGAAAAGAAGACTTGCGGGGAGGGGGCTGATAAGTCATCCATAGGTGAAGGGCTGTTATAGAGAGGGCCATGATCAATTGTTTTCCGTGTCCGCTGAAAGTAGAACAAGAAATAATGGGCTTAATCTGCAGCAAGGGAGATTTAGATTAGATATTAGGAAAAACTGACTAACTAACAATGGTTATGTGCTGGAACAGGCTTCCAGGAGAGGTTGTGGAATTCCCATCACTGGAGGTTTTTAAGAACAGGTTGGACAAACACTTGTCAGAGATAGTCTAGATTTACTTGGTCCTGCCTCAGTGCAGGGGCCTGGACTAGATGACCTATTGAGGTCCCTTCCAGCCCTACATTTCTATGGTTTCTGTGCTTTACAGGCATACTTGCATTTACAAACTGTGCACCAGCTATGGTGTGGTTTGGGGTTGTGGTTAAGAACAAGTTCCGTCTACATTGACATGATCACACTAGAGCATTCCAACCTGATCCAAACCTGACAGGACCCGACTATATGTGTTGGGTCCGGGTTGGGTGGGAAAACAACTGGACCTTCTTGAGCTCAGGGCAGGTCAGCGCTCCTCCCCCTGCCCATAGGGTCAGCACCACAGCAGCTGTGAGTCCCACCCCTGCCAAGTGCTGCCTCCTGAGAGTGTGTCAAGCAAGGCTTTGTAGCACCTCTCACTCCACAGCAGGAGACAGCAGCAGGGCACACAGCCACCGTGCCAACCCCATGGGCAGGAGGCGAACCCTACCTATGGGCAGGAGGTGACGGCAAAGCTGATTCTGGTTGTAACTCAAACCATACACCTGCAAGGGGCCTATCATATTGTAAATGGGTCCCTCAAGAGGACAGTCAAGACCCCATCACTATGGGATTGTTTGGCCAGAGAGCTCCCTGCATAACTCTCCCCTTTGCAAAGCTGCCACAGAGACCCCTTTTTGTATCCTGTAAATGGCATCTTCTTCACATTGGGCTCCTAAGGTGGACAAGAGAGATGATCCTGGATGTGCACTGTAGGAGCTCTGCCACCAGGGAGCCTGGGCAGACGTGCGGGCTGGCTCCTCTCCTGTGCACCCTCGGAGCTCCCCAGCTGGTGTTCTGCCTGCCCTGTGGAACTCCTGAACTGCAGAGTTCCTGCAAGCCTTGCCCCTGCTCACTGTTAAGAGCTCTCCGGCTGCAGCTGTGCCGGGACTCTGGAAGATCCCAGCTCCCTTTTGGTCCCTGCTGCATGCTTCCCAGGGACGGAGGATTGCTTAGAGCTGGCTTGTGGCGGTAGGCTGTGTGTGTGGTGAGAGATGTGGTTTCTAGGCTGAGGTATGAATGAAGGGGAGGGAGGCTTGTGGTAGTGGGTGAGAAGCTTCACTGCATAATTCAAAAGTAATGTGATGCATAATAAAAGGCTCATCAATGCTAGTTTTCACAGGGTAGATGGGACCTTGGGGGGAAGGAGTCTTGTTTAGGGCTTGATCCTGCCATCATTAGCAAGCATAGTACATATTTGCACAAATAACTCCATCATACTCAATAGGATTATCTCATGCTAGCAAGTAATGTACCTACTACTGTTTATAGGCTTGGGCCCTTACTCTGTGTAGCCAGCCTGTTTCTGGTCTCCTGGGCCTTTGGCTTTAGCTTCCAAATCAGGCCGTACTGGTGTTGATGGAAGGATCTGGCATAGAGTGAAATATTGGCAGCAGAAAGCCGTTGCTTATTTTTAAACTTCTTGCATGTCATGCAGCCTACGTATTGAGGGGGAGGGAGAGGAGCGGAGAACCACTGCAGCTGTTTTGCAAACGCCATCCAGCTGCATGCTGGATGGGCGCAGGGAAAGAGAGGAGCAGGCTACATTTAAGGCAAAACTTTCCCGCTGCTTCTCTCTATTATGTCAATCCTCATAATCCAGGGAAGCCAGTTGGACTATGTGGCAGCTGACACGCAGGCAGCAGCTCCTATCCCTGGCCCAGGAGGCAGACTGTGCTTGGCACAGCTGTGCCGGCTGTGCTCCCGTGGCCTAGTTACAATGACAGGGCCTGCTCTTCCCGAGGAATCGCTGGGCAGAAAGATTAGAAGGCGATTTCTTTTCAATATAGAAGAATTCACAACGGTGAAGGGGAGACAAAAACATTCTTGAGCAAAGCGGACAATCTTGTGGGGGGTGAAAGGGAGAGCAGGGATTACTGTAGCAGTGCCAGGGGCTCGCCACTTGCACCTGCTGTTTGCTGAAAAGGCTGATGCTGAGCAGTAAGCAGCTGATGCTGAGGCCCAGTTGTCAGCCAGAATGAAAAAAAAAAAAAAAAAAAGCCTCTGATCAGTGCACTTGCCAAAGGCCCCGGCCGGCATCCCCGCCACACCAGCAAGAGGAGCGTGTGTGGGGGTGTTAGACATAACTCAGACACTGACACGCAACAGGCTAGGCGTGCGGGTGAGTGAATCGCCCAGACACATGGCTGCGATAGCAAAGAGCTCTGCGGGGCTATATTCTCCCACCTCCCGCACAGAGGACCTTGAGGAGTGGCTAACCCAGCAGGACAGGCGCTGAGAGTGGGATGGCCTGCCTTGGTGTGGAGCTGTGAATGTTGAGTTTCAAACAGATCTAGGGGAAGTGGGGAGAAGCCTGAACTCTCTCTTACCCTTTTAACTCAAATTTAAAATATCCCCCGTTCTCTCAGCTATTGGAGTCCTCACGTAGACAAGTGGATTTCTCTGTGAAACCACCAGGACTCTGTATTCTTATTTGTGCTGGTGAAAGTGCTAGCTTGACCCACCCAGAGATGAAGGAGGAACAAGTATACAAGACAGCAACACCACAAACTCCCCCCCCCTCCCCCCCCACCCCCGCACTCTGGCTTGTTCCTGAGCTGCAGGAACCTCCCGAAGGTGCAGTAGTTCACCTCGGATCCCTGGCCTCTGCTGAGATGGCTGAAGTGGGGGCCAGTTAGTGCAGTACAAGAATGATTGACCGCTACTGCATTGGGATCTAAGCGGGAGACTTTCATAAGAGCTCAGCATTACTGCCCTGAGAATCTGGCCATAGAAGTTGCAGAGGGAGCTGCTGGGTGCTGAACACTTTTGAACAGCTGATTCTTATTTAGGGGCCTATGTGGGCGCTGAGCACTTAAAAAGCTGGCCTGCATGTCCCCAGTCAGTCGATCAGTCAGGCTGCATGTTTAATGCCGTATGAGGAAATAAAGTGGAACTCTCAAGGAAGGGGGGAGAATGTTGAGTTGCTTCAGCAGATTTCAATGGACTCTTAGGCTGTTTCTACACTGTGGATTTCCCACACTTTGCCCACCATTTGCCTACCTTGTGCTTCTGTACTGGTGGCAGCAACAGGGCCGCCCAGAGGATTCAGGGGACCTGGGCAAATTGGGGGAGCTGCGGCCCTTGTACTCACCCTGCGGCGGTCCAGGATTTCAGTGGCGGGGGGCCCTTCAGTCACTCCGCATCTTTGGCAGCACTGAAGGACCCCCCCGCCATCAAAATGCCTCCGAAGACCCCAGACCGCTACCGGGCTAGGGCTCGCGGGGGCCCTGTGGCAAATTGCCCTACTTGCCCCCTCCCTGGGCGGCCCTGGGCAGCAATTGTGGCAGTGCTAATATA
This sequence comes from Malaclemys terrapin pileata, assembly GCF_027887155.1. Taxonomy (NCBI): domain Eukaryota; kingdom Metazoa; phylum Chordata; order Testudines; family Emydidae; genus Malaclemys; species Malaclemys terrapin. The sequence goes on along the minus strand of NC_071508.1, from coordinate 94,116,102 downwards.
GACTGGGCAGGTGTTAACTACAGTGTCTCCTGTCCCTACCCAGAGCTTGCTGCAGGGCAGCTGTCTTGGTAGGCAGTGAAGAAGAGCTAGGCTTTACTTGCTACAGCTGTTCCCCACTGGAGAAATGAAGAAAATGCCATCCAGGGACCTATCAGAGGGTGTTAATTCCTCTTATGTTGGCAGGGGTGCTGAAGGGAGGCCCTGACACCTCTTCTGTGCTGAAGACAAGGGGGTATTTTACTGGGTAGGTCTTCTGCTACAGTGAACCAACCTTCATAGCAACTATATTGGTACAGGACAGGAAACCACTCTTAGTAGATCCTACTGTATCTCATCTTTAAGTGAAACTCATCCTTGGATTTGGGATGAAACAAGCAGCATACCCAATTTTTTTGTGAGGGTGAACTTTCTTGTATGTTTTATGTGTATTTATCATTGTTGCCCTATGTCTTCATGTTCTGATATGAGGCCAACTTGCTATGGAGTACACAGGGCCTTGCCTTTATTTGGATCAAACTTCCAGGTATTTGTTGAACAATGGCCTTTTCGTAGAACTGGGAATCTTAAAAAGCCCTGAGGAGGTTTCCAATTGCTGATATTGGAACTGTGTGAGCGTAATCCTTTCTTGCTTTACCAGCTTGCCCCTCTGATCCAGGGCTGTTTGTTGCAGATGGCAACTGGAAACATTTCCTTTTGCAGAAGCATGTGAGCTTAGAGTCATTGCATCACACTGCCCTTCAGAGGAGCTAAAGGGATTAGGTAAGTGGCCTCTTCTTACCAAACACATGAGCTGTCTTTTCACCAGATTTCAGTCTGGCCTGGTTCAGTGGTAATGAAAAGTCATTGCTATGGGAAATG